>NC_089216.1:12702942-14096942 GCF_963930695.1 Labrus bergylta
TAACTTAAAACACAACCGAGGAGGAAACAATGGAAACACCTACCGCCAGAAACCAGCCACACAAACACTATGTCTACGTGCACACGTTCAAAGGCCAGAGAAAGTTATCCCCAAATAACTTTCTCGTTGCTTTAGCGTCGTTAACCTACTTTGTGACGGATCCTCAGGCCTTTAGCTGCAGCCGCAGATCCTCACTGCATTCCCAATGTGTGACGTAGCTGCTAATGCTGTGTGTGTGTGTGTGTGTGTGTGTGTGTGTGTGTGTGTGTGTGTGTGTGTGTGTGTGTGTGTGTGTGTGTGTGTGTTGGGGGGGGGGGGGGGGTCTGTCACATGCATGTCTGAAAATAAACAGAAAACTGATCTAAAGTGAACAGAGATAATCCCAGAACCATATTTAAATGTAATAATGATTTCTATGACAAGAAACCCAGATTTTCAAAGCTTTATAGGCAGATATGTATCGTTTATATGTTATATAAACATTAACTACAAAATGTTTTCAAAAAACCCAGATAAAAGACAGTTTTGCGGGTCTTTTTGACGTATTTTTAAGATAAAAACAGTATAAGTACAAGTGCACTTTTTTTTTTTTGGGAGTGTGACTGTGTTACTTAAAATGGCAATACTGTTTAACTTTTATCTAATTAAAAAATAAATATAGTATTTTCCCTAAAGTTTGTGAGGACTACTAATCATCACAAATGATGTTCAACACACAAAATGGTTATGTACATTACAGTAGCCGTATGCACGTTAACATAAATTCATTTGTGAAAACTTTTTAAACTGGTGTGCTAATGTCATGGCTTCGTTTATGTGCATGTTAAATGAAATACTTTTGTTTGGATTTTTTGAGTGTACAGTTTTTGTCATAATGTATTTTTAATCTATGTATCTACTTGTTTACTACCCTGAACATGGAAGTCAAATGCTTCCTCTATATTTTGTGGTTCATGAGATTTGGGTCAACTCTCTCTCTCCCTGTTACCCCCCCCCCCCCCATCCACCCTCTTTCTTCTTCCTCCTCCTGCTTCACCCATCGCCACTTTGGAGGCCTTCTGCTTTCCCTGAGGCACTTTTTCAGAGGAAAGGTTTCATAACTGTATTATTATTATTATTATTGTATTACTTACTGTGTGTCTCTGCCAATAGGAGGAAAAACAACTGAGGCTACTCCCTGGGATATCCCCGCTTCCTCCCCCTCCTCCGCCAAGCCCAGAAGCTGGGTCCTGTTTGCCCTTATATGTCCAGAGGCTCTGCAATCAAAGGAAGAGGCCGTTTAAGCTGATCTGTTATTGTTGCCGGAGACATCAACACTTTGGCACCAACTTGGGAGGTTTGAAGCCAAAGCATCACACAATGTCACATAAACAATGTGGTTCTGTCCAGGCAACCAGGAAACCGCAAAAAAACAGGGGAATCCCCGCTTTTGTGCATTTAGGAGTGACAATTAAATAGATGTTGAAATTTAAATAAGCTGCTGAAAAGAAACAGATTAAGAGATATTTTAGAAATGCATTACTAGTTAAATGCAAGTCAATCAGAGTCTTAAATGTGATGCTCAGAAGTGGCAGCTCTGCACTTTGTCAAAAAGGGGTCGTGATGAGCGCTGTCACATGGGCTAAGATGCAGGAAGTCACTATGAGCTCTACCATATCTTGCCAACGGGATGGACTCAATGGCTTCCGCCCATTTCTGAACCTGTTTAGTAATGTTCTCACTTTTCCTCAACCAGCCCCCCCCCTCATCCGTTCCTCTAACAAAGCCTGGAAGTAGCCGAGACCTACACCTCCCCCTCTGTTTTCTTAATCGTTGTTTTCCTTTTTTTTTTTTTTTTTTCTTTTTTCAAAGCACACAATTGATCTGACCTCCATCCAGAGAAATAAAAGCTTAAGTACACGCACACAAGCTTTACACCATATGCTCACGTTTCTGATGAACGTTTTTTAAAGAATAACCAAAAAAACGTAATATTCAACTTCGACACATTTGCTTTTCAATAAACAAATCTATGATATATATTTAACTTCTATAAATAGCTCACCGTTAAACTCCCTGGGTCCAACCAAGCAACTCGACATGATGTATATGTATCAAAGTGTCTCCTGGTTCCACTGCAGGAACAGTTGTACTGTTTAATACACTTAAATCATGGAAGACACAAATTTAAAAGAATACTTAAATATTTTTTGCCATTAACAGTTGGGGCTGCTTATTAGCAAAAATGGGGCAATATGATGCATGTCAATAAATTGGGGGGGTTGCAATTCCAAATATTGATTCAGCAAGCCAATATTCTGCTAGTGGAGCTAGAGGCTCTTTAGGGCGAGTAGAATCACTTCTATCTGAACCTGAGCTTTCCCTCTTCCATCACTGCAACACCTGATGGTTTGCCGTTTCCCTGGCAAACCAAGAGATCTCCGCGTGGGGCTGCCTTAAAAACCGCCTACCTTCTCTGGTCAAAACAAAAACATACTATTCCACACAGGAATCAAAATTTAGAAGGAGGACATACTGGCTGCTGAATTGTTGACAAAAAAGCCAGCACGTCAACAAAGCATGTTTCCTAAATATGTGACAATATAGTAAGGTCAGTTAATTGAATGAATTCAGCAGATATCTTACATATTGGTTCTTTACATCAGAATGTCGGTATCTGCATTTGTTTTTCTCACAGTCCCTGTAATATTACTTTTCATGCAACCTAAAAAAAAAGAATACAACATGTGACAAAACAAATATAAAAGAAATTGCTGTTTGCATGTAAACAATTGATTTAAATCCACCCATACACCATGTTTGAGATGGATAAACATAACATTAAACAATATTTAAATACTATATTACAATATTTTAAATAAAATATAATATAGTGTGTCAGTATTGTATTGCAACCTTATTAAACACAAGCTGCGCACACTTTGTCAGGCAGCAGATAGTGGCCATGTTTTCTATGACAAGTCAATTATTTCACTTTTTCTAAAAAAAAAAAAAAAGGTTGATTTCTCCAGATACTAATTTAATTCATCATGAAAAAAAATGTCAATTTAAAACCCGCTAACAGGATATAATTGTTATTGTCTACATTGTTGGTTGTTCATCGTATTGGAATTAAGAAACTGTTCCAAGCAGGGCATTGGCTTCCATACTTTTACAATCTGTAAAGCCATGAGCTCACTAAATCTTATCAGTAAAAGTTCAACCAAGCCTCTCGTTAGCAGAGATGTGTCAGCTGCATCATCCTGTAAGTACAGCTTTCTATCTGCCCTTTTCTCCTCCCTCTTCAATGTCTCCTTCTGTGAAACTCTTTGATGAGAAGGAAACACAGTTCACTGTTGCAGAGCCTCAATGAACTGTCCTGCTCCTGGTTCTCTGTGAGCCTGCGGCTGCCCTGACTGTGAGGTACAGTAACTTTCCGCTTGTTTTTGAGTTATTCATGACCTCTGAGCCCTTTCCCCCATGCTCAATTACCCCCCCCCCCCCCCCCCCCCCCCCCAGTCTCCATTTCTCCTCCCTTGTCTCCTGCTCACTTTATTATTGACGGATGTCCTGCGCAGGCGTTTTCATCCATGTGTTGGAGCAGCTTTGCAGGATGCATTCAGGAGTGTGTGTGGGTGTGTGTGGTTGTGTGAGTGTGAGTGTGGGGTAGTTCCTGCCCATCTGTCGGCTGCATTTCTCTCATTCAGGACGGGGTGAAGGTTGTTTTTCACCATCATGCTAGGGGACGGTGTCTCCCATCTAGAACGATCAATTTGCTTCCTTCCTCTTTGGTGCTCATAACACGACGCCTCTGCTCTCAGGCAGCAGGCCAGGAGCTTCCGGACGCTGTTGTGGAGCCTTTATTAATGCCCATTTACCTGAACTGGACGACTCAGCAATGACACAGTTTCCCTTTGATTTTCACTGCTTCTTAAATATGTCATGAGGAATCAGAAAAGTACGGTGGCCCTGAAGGTCTCAACAAAGCAACATTTGCAAAAACCACAAAATTACATAAAACAAAAATGTTTCTGAAACTACAACATTTGGCAATCTAACAAAAAACTACGACATTTCCCAAAACACAAAATAATTAGCATGATGCAAAATGACTTCATACATTACTGCGTCAAAATTAAACAACACACTGAATTTCGCACACAAAAGGAGAACACAGCATTTCAACTTTGAGTTGTTGTTTTTTCTTCTTCGATTTATACTTTATCAATGACTCAAAGGTTCCCTAGGGGCCACCGCGAGTAAAGCTTTAGAAATCCTGAAGCAGAATATGAGTGTAAACTCCCTTGATAAGATTGAATCTTAATGATGAGGCCACGGCTTGTTTATCCAACAATAAGCTGGTCTTCCAGCTTCCTCTCAGACTGTTTCCTCCATCCTGAAGAGGGCTGAAGAGGAGGAAAGCGTTGGTGGGGGAAGTCTGAAACTCTTACCCCTGGACAGCCAGGCACGTACCGCATCTCCCCGAGGGTCCTCATATATATTTTCTCAGCGTGGCACAAAAACACACTGTGCTTTCCTGCCATTACTTCACTCAGAGCAATGGGGGTTTAAAAAAACTAATAGTCCACTAAAAATACCTGGAGCCCGGGGCCTGGGCCAGGGCCTTTCCTGCGCTGCTTCCAGTGTACGCGTGGGCCATTGAGGAAAGAGGAAATGAGCAGATCTGGATGTATGGGGGCTTCCTGCGCGACGTTATAAAGAGTCCCCTCCCTCCAGCCTCTCCTCACAGTGCTGGTCAGAAACACTGGAGGCTGATAAGGAGACCCTGCTTTACATCTCTGTAGACTGAGCTGCGGGGGTTTGAAGGCAGCACGTGGAACGTTAGATCTCGTCCCTGCTGGTCGGGGTAAGTTGGAGGAAGATTTTCTTACTAGATCTACATTTTAATTAGCTTTCTAATAACTGCTTGATGAGCTTTACTTATTTGTTTGAAAGTGGAGATTGGTTTATCCTTGAAATGTAAGGGTTAAATGTAGGGTTTGTCTTGTCCATACATTCAGTTTTAAAATGCTTAAACATAGGATTTCAAATTGTTTTCATTTTGGAGTTTTCCCAACATTGAATGTCTTGAGGAGCTATTATTAGCTACATTTCTATCTATCTTTTAGTGAATTTTAATTATACATGATTAAGACAAAGTGGATGACTCTTGTTTTCTGCGTGCAGGTACGAGTAGGGAGCTGGTCTCACCTAACAGCAGTGTCTGGGACACTCCTGTTTATTTATTCTATCAGTTCCACAGAGGTAAGTCTGCATTGTGCATCAGAATACAATCTTAATTTGGTGCACTGCTTTATTGTTTTATTTATTCTTACCACGCCCTTCCTTGCAGATTGAAATGATGGAAGTGTTGGAGGGATACCGTGCAGACAGAGTGCAGATGATGAGGTCTTCTGCCCCCGCTGAAGGATACGTGAAAGAGTTCACCCGCCACTCCAATGATGTGCTGCTCAACCTGAACGAACTCCGGCACCGCAACATCCTGACTGACACCACCCTGGTCGTCGGCAATGTACAACTGCAGGCACACTGTGCAGTGCTGGTGGCTTGCAGGTTAGTGGAAAAATGAATGCATCGACACAAAATAGTCCCTATTTAGTTTTTTATACCCATCTCCTCTCCACCCACTGTGGCCGTTATCTCTTATTTATATCTCTGCAGTTGATTCATATTTTCTTTTTGTATTTTTCCCTCTTTCCTCTCAGTGGGTTCTTCTACTCGTTTTACTCCCGCTGTGTGCCTCTTCAGGGGCGTGGTGGCAGTGGAGGGCAGCTCATGACCATCTCCCTCCCCGACACCTTAGACCCATCCTGCGTGTCCCTGCTGCTCGACTTCATGTACACCTCCCGCCTCCCTCTGACTCCCAGCACCGTCCCAGGGGTGCTCACCGTGGCAGCCCACCTGCAGATGGACCACGTGGCAGATACCTGCAGGGACTTCATGCAGCTGCACTGGTGAGGGAATAGAAGGACCGCTTATTTGTGCTACCTTGCATGTTTTTCACTGAGTTTTTTTTAAAACATTTTTTTTGTTTTTCAGCAGGGAGAATACGAGTGCAAGACACCCACAAATGGAGCAGGACTCCAGGGTGTCTGTAGCTTGTGTTGCCCCTAAAGGAGGGGACCTGCCCAGACCTGGACCCCAGAGATGTCTCCCAACAGCAGTGGCAACAAGGTACAGAATTACGCCTGTAACTGCACACAATTAAATTACTTCTGCCCTGCTTTGGTCGTTTGTTCAGCTCATTACAGCTCTTCCTGTGTTTCTTCTACAGGGTCCCTGCGGATGTCGGGGGCTCTCTGAAGCCAGGGGCTTTCCTGACCTGCCAGCCTGGGTCAAACAAGCTGAAAGGAGAGCCTGAGTCGCCCCCCATCGGCAGCCCTACTCCATCTCCAGACAGCCCCACACGCTCCAGCTGCCAACCAAATTCCCCTGCAGAATCCAACACCTGCAACAAGAACCTTGTGGTGTGTATAAAAAAAACATGTTATAAATGTATTATAAGTGCCATGAAACTCTTCTTTACCAAAGTGAACGTTTAATTTACAATAGATTTCAAGTGATGAAGTGGATTTATTTCTCCAGAGGGATATCAAAGCCAAGCCGGATCCAAAGGCTTGCAACTGGAAGAAGTACAAGTACATCGTCCTCAACCCGCTCTGTGCATCCACCACGGTGAAGGAGGAAGAGGTGGAGGAAGCACAAAGCCACGCAGCACCTGAGGGCGACAGGATTGGCTCAACACTAAAAGTAGCGACTACAGAGGCGTGGTCTGGAGAAGTGCCTGGTCAGATTGATAGGTAAAGGGATGAGATTTATGAAACAACACATGCAGGAAAACAGTTTTTTTTCACCTGTGTAATTAGATCCATTTCATCTTCAGACAGGGGCAGGCCTCCTGCTACGAGGGTTCTGGCCGAGCCCCTCCCCTCGGGCCACTCCCCTCTGTGCCTCCCCTTCAAAAAGAAGGAGCAGGTATGAATGAAACCTCTCCTATATTTCAGACATGTCACTTTTTTGATGTCTAGGCTCTTATTCAAAGTTTGTTTGCATGTTTCCTCAGTCTCCCCCTGCATTTACCCACACCTGCACCCCACTGATGCTGAAGCTTCCCGCCACACCCAACATGCAATCAAGAGTGAGAACTACTATGCTCCCTTCTGCTATTCTGGAAACCTCCATGCAACCAAGACTGTCTGCTCAGGTGAGACTGTAAAAAAAAAAAAAAAAATGTTCCCATTCAGCATCTTCAACTAAAAACAGAAAACTGACGTTGGCTTTTTGGCCCCTCCAGGTGACAAACCGTACCGCTGTAACGTGTGCGGCGCCCAGTTCAACAGACCGGCCAACCTGAAGACTCACTCCCGCATTCACTCAGGAGAGAAGCCGTATCGCTGTGACACCTGTGGAGCTCGATTTGTTCAGGTGAGGAAATACGATGTTTCCATGAAAGGAGAACGCTTAATGCTTCGGTTACCTCAGGAGTCATTCGAAAAAAAAACTCCCAAAGTGAGAACTATGAGCGAGAAATATCAGGTAGTTGAATGTCAGATGTTTCGTCAACCAGTGCAGAAAAAAAACGTCATTCTAGAGAGGCAAGTCAAAAGTTAACATATTATGATCGTTCGTACCGACAAGTACCCTCGTTTTCCACAAAGAAGAAACCTACAGATCTTCAGCCATTTTTTAGTAATTGTAATTGAGATATTTTCAAATTTGACAACTGCAGAAAGAAGACCAAGTCCGCAGACGAGAAGCTGCTCCAATTAACATTAAATTGAGATGATCACCGTGTGACGTTTCAGGCCCTAGCCCTTCATCAGACATCATGTTAATTGGAGCAGCTTCTGGTGTGCAGACTTTGTCTTCCTTCTGTCTTTGGATGTATTTTCTGGCCAGCGTCCAGTACTCTCGGCTGTGCGTGCTGTTTCATATTTATGTATAAATTGGACAACTGGACATTGTGCAAGAGTTTTCCTGCAATTTCTGTTAATTATAAACAAGAAATAATACAAAATAGGATCCTTAAGACTTCTATTTTTGGTGCCATGGTTTAGAAACAGGTATCAGTCAACATTTACTAGTTTTGCAAGTCTAAATCCTGGCTTCGTGCGAACCCTAGAGGTGTTTTAAAAATCATTCTAAATGGTGGGTGAATTCTTCCAGGTGGGAAACATGTCATACTTGAACCTTTCAGACACACACCATCAATCTGACAACGTTTCCTAAATCAGAATCTTGCCTTTTCTGGTGCTTGAGCTGTCGGTTTGTTGTTTGTTGTCAGGTTGCCCATCTGAGGGCCCACGTTCTGATCCACACCGGGGAGAAACCGTACCCCTGCCACACCTGCGGGACCCGCTTCCGCCACCTGCAAACCCTGAAGAGCCACCTGCGCATTCACACCGGAGAGAAGCCGTATACTGTGAGTGACTGACCAACCACAGCGCAGAATGTAACACTTTTACTTCAACTCCCTTTTTTTTTTTTTTTTTAAATGTTGTGTTTGACCCTTTGTGTTTCAGTGTGAGAAGTGTGACCTTCACTTCCGCCACAAGAGTCAGCTGCGTCTGCACCTGCGGCAGAAACACGGAGCCGTCACCAACACCAAGATCCGCTACAAGGTCCTGACCGAGCCCTACCAGGCTCTGCTGCAGGCCTGCTGAGGAGGGCAGACCAGTGTGTCAGGATAATACCTAAAAAAAAAAAGGATCTTCATTTATAAGAAAATGAGTTAACAAAATCTAAATTATTGGCAACAAGGGTTTGAATATCGTGCTATCTGACAACCTACAAATAACTTTTAAAAGCAGCACATTGTTGGATGGGACTTGGAGTGAAGATTTGTAAGGTCCAGAAGAAATCTGGGTTGTCTTGTCTGAGATGGAGATAATGTTCAGGAATGTGTTTTTGAAGGTTTGTGAAGGTGTAGAGAGAGGGGAGGAAGAAATTGAAGAAGAAGGAGACGTATTTTAAGGATGCATGTCGCTGGATTTTGAATGTGCATGTCGGAACGAAAGAGAAAGCAAGTTTTAAGAAGGGTGTTCATTTTCATTTGTGTTAAGTCTGGAGATGCAGTTAATCTTCGTTAAGTTACAGCAGTTTCCTCTGACCTATATATTTAACTCATATTTAACTGAACCTTTAGGCCTGGGGCCTGCATGTATCAAGAGAAAGAAAGTATGAAGTGAATTCTTCTCAAACAGTCCAGGCAGGCAAAGGACTTAGCTGTCTTATAGTGAAGTAGACTTGTTAAATGAGATTTAGTTTTCTAAGATGAGCACTGAGAAAAGATGATAATGGCATTCATTATGTATGTGTATGGGTTCATTTGCTGGACAAAGATGGTTTTGTACAATTTAAATTAAATCTTTTTTTTAACATCAATTGGAGCTTTTGTGTTCAGTGTGTCGTTAAAAATAATAATACTGCATGTTTAAAACTGTATACAAAGTGCTGGGCAGTCCAATCGTGTTTCTAAGCTCATACAGCAGTGTGCACTCTGCCAGACTTCCCTCCTTCAGCCTCTCTCCTCCCTGGACTTCCTTCCTCTCTCATTACCGCACTCTTTCTCCCCATGAATCATGTCTTCATCGTTTTCCACCTTCTTGTTTTTGTTCTGCCCCTTTGGGTACTTTTGTGGAAACAATGAAGCGTAGGGCACCTGCTTCCTCCAGGTTCCCTAACGCTGGGTACTCTTTGCATGACCAGACGACCACACGTGTGCAAGTTCACCGGTGTTTCCTGGAGGTGAGGAGGTCGACCGTGGTAGGGGCTGCAGACTCCTGCTGAACTCTCCCACCCTCTGTCACCCCCTCCCCACACAGGCTTCCTGCTCCCTGATGAGTTGTGGCTAGCTGGGCTTATTGTCTGAGCTCCTTAGACAAACGTTGGAAGTTTGATGGGACTTTCCAACATTTGCCCTCCCTCTTCCACTAAAAACACAAAGTACATGACATGTTTTTGTTCTCCTACATCACTTTCTGGGGTCTCCCCTCCTATTGATTAAATGTAGGCACAAAAAGTTGAACAGAAAAGAGGAGGTGAAACATGTGAGGAAGTTAATATTTCATTGGAAATGTGTATTTCAAGAAGTAAATTACTGGAAGATCAAACTGAAACTGCAGAAAACTTCATCACGCTGCTAAATATCATTGTATGTACATTTTTTGGAGAAGTATTTCCTTCCTCAGGGCACATTAAAAATAGAAATGTTAGAATGTGTATCAAGTCCCTGGGGGGATATCGGCCTCTACACTCATAAAAAACAGCTTTTGGGCATCAATTGGTTTGGCATAAAACAATTATGTTTGCTTTATTTAAATATATCATGCTTGTGATCAGACATGTTTTAATCGAATTAGATTAGGTTAACAAGTGTTAACAAAGTTATGTTAGTTCGATTTTTGGGGGGTTTGAAACCTCCTCTTGTTGTTTTTCAATCAACCCTGATGCCTTTAAGCGCCAATCAGTGTTCAATACAAGGCAAACATGACAGCTAATACAAACTCTATAACAGGGCTCATTTCTTGCTTTTGAGCAATATATACAAAGCAAATATGAAGAAAAATAATTAAGGAATGACATTGCAACACAATCTCTTTTCATACAGATAAGGGGGAAACACATTATGTAAGCCTCTACGTATTTGATTGAAATGTTTAAATTCAATTAACATAATAACTGAGGTCAAAATAATCTCAAAGCGTGCATTTGCAAATAGTGCTCAGAAAATATGTTGGTCTCCCTCTAGTGGTAGACATGTGGAAACACAGGACTGTTTTCTGGTGGCAAGAGAGGTAAAAGACAATTCATTTTGAATCTTTGGTTTGGATCCCCCTTATTTTAAGGGCTGTCAAACGATTAACAGTTTTATTTCAGATGAGTGCATTTTTGAAATTCCATTATTTTTTGCATGAAAATATGAATCAGTAATGAAAAAATATCACCAGTAATCTGCTCGCAAATCAGAATTGGCAAAGGACACAAATTCTATTCGAGAATATGTGAAATTTTACATTAAAAAAACGTGAACGATGAAGTTTACTTGAAACCCGAAAAACACTGTGGAGATTTTACAAGCTATCAAACTACATTTGTTTTAGAAACAAGACAGTTAACAGAAAAGAGAAAAGCTATTCCCTTTCAGCCACCATGAGACTAATTCTTGCTGGTAGACTTCTTGTTACTTCTTTGATTAATTCTTATTTTACAAGTGAATATTTCCACTTTTATTTCACTTTCGGTTTGTTGTAGGCAATCAGGAGCTTTAATGTTTCTGCTGCTAGTGACTTAAAGTTGATTTGAATACTTGTTTTTAATATTTGAGGATAAATATATCTCCCGACACTGTTATTATTTATCATCGTGTCAAATCATGCGCACGCTTCTGAGGGTACTGCGCAGGCGCGGATCATTTACACATAAGCCTGTGTGGAGAGTGTTCAACTTCTCCGGTGTTTTCATGGTGATAGAAAGAAAGCGGTTGTCATTTTGTGAACTTGGAGGCTGTGGACCATGTGCTATTCCGAAGAAAGATGACAAACTAAGGGTGAGGTGTCTCGAGTTTAACTTCTTAAGGTCGGGACCTGATCCAGAATCGAGTCTTAAAGATTTCATTTGAAGGGGTTATGAAAGGGTTAATGTAGAGATTGTAAACATGGCCATAGTAACTGCACTCATACCGATACACACACACACACATTTATAAAGACAGCTGGTGAATAACTCAAAACGTTTTCGAAATATATCATTGTCACTGTGTCGTTAAAAAAAAAAAAATATTGTATCCATTTTTTGGAGCATTGTGCTTCGTTTGTGTCGTTACAACAGTGCGCATGCGCAGTGTTGAGCTTACGTCAAGACGTCAAGCACTTGGGAGTTATGATGGGAGAGAACACGTGCAGGGTATCCAACGCACGTTCTCGTTATTCTACCTGAAGAAGGTGGTTGTGTAGTGTGTGTGTGTGTGTGTGTGTGTGTGTGTGTGTGTGTGTGTGTGTGTGTGTGTGTGTGTGTGTGTGTGTGTGTGTGTGTGTGTGTGTGTGTGTGTGTGTGTGTGTGAGTGTGAGAGAGAGAGAGAGAGAGAGAGAGAGAGAGAGAGAGAGAGAGAGAGAGAGAGAGAGAGAGAGAGAGAGAGAGAGAGAGAGAGAGAGAGAGAGAGAGAGAGATAGATCCATAGTCCTGCAGGTTTTGCTGCACATTTCATCTGAACAATTGTTGCATTTTGCACACCATGTTCGCAACTAAATTTGAAGAAATAACTAGTTTGGTATGAAGAAGTAAAACAAAGTGTTTATTTTCAAACAAACTGTTTTAATCCTTTTTTATGTTTCAAGTGAAATGAACAATTCCAGCAGCTGCAGGTCAACTTAAAGAACATGTTAGTTAAACATGACAGTTTTTCCATATAAGTGGATTAGTCACATTGAAGAGGAGGCACTCTTAACAGGAAATGATACTACAACGCCTCCTGATGTTGCCGTACTATCAGGTCACAGAAAGACGAAAGTAGCTGCATGCTGGAGACAGTAGTTGTGTTTCACGAGACATGTCAGAAGGGGGGGATTTCTCTGTTTTTATGCATCTTGTACTTCCCCCGTTGCTGCTTGATGTGTAACTCTCTCTCTTTCCCATTCGACCTCGGAAAGATGATTGGCTTCTATGTTAGAAATAAGTCTGGCTTTGCCTTCACTGCCATGACACAAACTTGCTTAAGATACATTTCTGTCTGTGATTTATTATGGTGACATGTTGTGTATGCATGTATCCTCATCCACTTCATGGTCTCTTGATTCGGTGTATAATGCATCTCTTTGTTTGATTACTAAAGTCCCTTACACATCCCTTTATTCTTTATGATCTTGTGACTTGGACATCATTACCAACTCGCAGACAAATCATATATATATCATATTTTTATTTACAAAGCCATACTGCCTCTATACCCTCCTTTTTAATTCAGCCCTACTAGTTTCAATCCTTTCATTTGTTGATCTTGACTGTACCCTAAGTTTGAAGAGATCTGGAGTAAACAGCCAATTCCTATTATTTACCTTTTGGCATGGAATAAAAGTCAGAAAAAGCTATAATCAGAGTAACTGATATGGCCGAGTAAATTTAAGAGTGTCTTAAAGAAAGTGGTGACAGAGGCATGTCGTTGTTCTTGAAATACCATTGTTCATTTGCATTCTTTGCATACCTTGGCCAGGTCTCTTTTTAAGAAGAGATTTTGAATCCAAGATTTCCTAGTAAAATAAAACGGGGGGGTACTGAGTTGCTTGATGAGGCGGGTGTGAGCGGCGAGCAGAGGTGAGGTGAATGGGGGGGGGGGGGGAGCCCGAGATCCACAGAGCAGAAGTTTGACACAGTTGTATTAAAAAAAACTTGAGTGTTTGAGGTCCTCACCGTCAAATGTTCTCCTCTCGTGAATAATGTTTTTGAACTTCCTGCACAGCTTCTTTTTTTTTTTTTGGAATGTATTCAAACAACTAGCGGCAAATTATCCATTAGAGTTAGTTAGACTTCATTCATTGAAAACCCTGGCGAGAAGGAATGTGTGGGGAAAAAAAAAAGGTGTCCTGACAGGGAAAGTTGTGAGGCTGTAAAAGGGATTTTCGCAATAGTAAGTGGGAGACACCCACTCAGAACAGCTGATCCCTGTGGTGTAGGCGGAGGAACATGTTTCAGAATCAGGTTGAACACCAATTACATTCACATACACAAAGAATTTGTCTTGGTGTTCATTGGTGCAAAAAAAAAAAACCCTACATAAATGTATATTAAATGTAGCAAGTATGTGCTGCATTGTGAAATAGTGCTTCAACGAAATGGCTTTGCTGAATGCACATTTCTAAATATAGTGTGTACGCTTCCCCTCAGATCAGTTTTCAGTTTTCTCTCAAAATGTGTAGCCTAGCTTCAGTGCCATTAGTACTCCAACAAGTTTCTCAATAAAGTAGTCGGCTGACTGACATCTCCTGTGGTTTATATACTTAGTCTTTGTTTTTTTAATTTTTAGTTCTTAATCTAACCCCAACTAAAAATAAAAATAAAAACTATCCCTTTAAATCCTTCAGAAACAATGACAAGGTGTCAAACTTACGTTTCATAATACCAGAGACTTATGTGCATTTGTAAAGTGGTTTTAAAGTTGCTAAATATAGACATCCTGACTTTTGAGGATATTATCTCATTACTGCATTCATGACGACTACATGCAGGAATATGATATTTGAACTGTTGAATATCAACAGTAGCATACCAAACAATCTCGTTGGGTTATTTCACTTTTGAACATGAGGAGACTTCTTCATGGCTGATCCATGAAACACTTCATTGTCAGCAGTCATTGTCAGAGTTCACCTCTCACCTATATCTCCCTCTCAAATAAAGGCCATCACGTTAAGCAGCAGAGTCACACTTAAATGACTCAAGCGGGGGAATCTAGTCCGTGGGGAGTTAATCATTATCGCTGTTGACAACCACAGAGAGGATCAGAGACCTGCCCTGCCCGCTGAAGGAGAGACATATCACCTGCGTGTATGCTTCACTCTCCTAATCTGCCGCTATCTCTCTTTTTACACTCTGGTTTCTTTTATTTTTGCAGCTGGACCTCTGTGGGACATGACCAAGGCCAGGCCCGAAGCAGAGGGCCAGAGCGATGAGGCGGAGGGTCCGGATGGAGGCTGGGGCTGGGTGCTGGTCGGTGCCCTCTTCGTCAGCACCAGTCTCGTGTTCGGCCTGATGCGGAGCCTGGGGATCTTCTTTGTGGAGTTTGTTCAGTACTTTGACGAGAGCGCGCAGGCCATCTCCTGGATCTCCTCCACGGGGCTGGCAGCGCAGCAGTTCTTCAGTGAGTCCAAGTGTGAAGCTGTAATAATGTTTTTCTGATACAAGCAAGATAACACAGAATGCGATATAACTGTGGGGAAGCACAGACAGAGAGAGGGAGGGAGGGAGGGAGGGAGGGAGGGAGAGGGAGGGAGAGGGAGGGAGAGAGAGAGAGAGAGAGAGAGAGAGAGATTTTGAACCATGCTACGGTAAAGGCTGCCACATATTAACCCTTTAACAAGCAGCAGCCTGTCACTCATTAGAAACACACGCTACCCTGACAAATATTTATTTATTTATTTATATTTAGTGACCAAATACAGCTGTCTGTGCTCTGGTTGAACATTTGAGTCAATGTTTACATAATGTAAAGTATGTTTTAATGATGATCTGGTACAAACGCATGCAGAAAGAGTGTGTTCTGTATAGCTTTTAATGTTTCTACAACCATAAAATGGATCGAAGCTGGGGTACAAACGGAGCGAGGTAGATTTTGTGGCGCATTGTCGTCATCCTCAAAAGTATAAAACTGTCTTTCTCTGCCAGTTTCAGCTAGGTGCACAGGCAGATTTAACACACGGTGGCAGATTTATTGCAGTCCATCCTCCTTTTTGTTAAGAGCATTTAAATCATTGGTTGCTGTAGAGATGGAAGGAAGACTAATCAGGCGTATTCAGTCACAAAGTAAAAAGTGGTTTAAACTGCACACGACATCAAGTCTGCTTTTCACTTCCTCTGTCGTTGTTCAAATATAACTGGAGGGCTTAATGCTAATGGTGCTGTGTGTTTGTTTGCAGGTCCTCTGGGTGCAGCGCTGTGTAATGCATATGAGACTCGGTTGGTGGTGATGACGGGGGGATGTCTCGCTGGACTCGGCCTTATACTCGCCTCTCAGGCCACCTGTCTGACTCACCTCTACCTCACCATGGGTCTTACAGCAGGTAACAGCCAGTCAAAGCAGCTCGTCCTTGTTTACTCAGTTAACCGTTGACATAGTTAACTGCGGGTAGATTAAGTGACCCCTCACAGTCGCTCTCCATTTCCCTCCCGTCCAGGTCTGGGATGGGGGCTTGTCTTCACCCCCATGGTGGCTACGGTCATGGCTCACTTCACCCGCAGACGCACCCTGGCATTGGGGCTGGCCTTCTCAAGCATCGGCCTCTCCTCCTTCGCTTTCAACCCGCTCTTTCAGCTGCTGATAGAGAAGTACGCTTGGCGGGGGGCCCTGCTGATTCTGGGGGGGCTCAGCCTCAATATAGTGCCCTGCGGGGCCCTCATACGGCCACAGCGACGCTCAAAAGCAGCAAAAAAGGTGACACAAAAACCCGACAATCAGCACCTGTTTTACATGTTTTGTTCAATTCTTGATTTTATCATGAAGGAGTCAGTTTTGTTGTTTGGTGGAATAATTAATTAACACTAAATTTAGCCGCTCCTATAAAGTAAACGTAAAATACATTTAAAGTAATTAAATGCTAAGGAGAGTTTTGGTGGGTTTTCAGCCCTGCACATTGCCTTAAGGCTGTCTTAAGCTTAATTTAGATCGATAAATGGTTCTATTTTGTTCAGTGAAGCTCAACATTTCCGCTTATTTTCTCTCCCCTTAGATCGCTTCAGAGTCCAAGCCATCACATGTTTCCTTGCTGCAGCGAGTCTCCTCCCACCTGGAGCTGTCGCTGCTCTTCGAGAGGCCGTACATCACCTACACGTTAGCCGTCACGCTTCTGAACGTCGGCTACTTCGTGCCTTACTTTCACCTTGTCGCCCACAGCCGTCAGGCCGGCTTCTCCGAGTACCAGGCGGCGTTCGTCATGTCGGCTGCCGGCGCCACAGACATCCTGGGCCGCGTTGTGTCCGGCTGGTTCTCAGACCTCGGCCACTTCCGGCTCATTCATTTACTGAGCGCGTGGACGACACTGGCCGGCGTTTTCATCATGCTGCTTCCTGTGAGCTCCCTGTCCGGGTCTTACTCTGCTCTGGTGTCGATCAGCCTCCTCTACGGCTTCTGCTCCGGGGCGCTGACCTCGCTGGTGTTCGCCGTGGTGCCCATGATTGTGGGTGTGGAGCGTGTGATGGGGGGTCTCGGGCTGCTGCAGCTCATCGAGAGTGGGGCCGGACTGCTTGGGGCTCCTCTGTCAGGTATGACCACATCAGCAGAAAGTGTAATATTAAGGTCATCACATGAAGGTCAGTGTTAGGTCATGTTATCTAAAGTGACCTAAATCCATCCCTCAACAAAAGTTAACAAACTGAGGCTGAAGTAGTTAAACATTAATGTGACCCATCGGGGTCAGGCAGCTGTCTTACTCCTTCTTTTGTTTTCTTTTGAAGGTCTACCATTCACACATCACCTAACCACAAGCTTTAACATACACCCTACATTGTTTTACACAATTACCTAAAAGGTTCGAAACACAAAAAGTCATTTTCTAACTAAACCTTTAGGGGTGTCAATCCACTCAGATAGTCTACATTTTATTTGCCAAGGTTTTAAGATACAATGTGTGACTGAGGCCTAGTCCACACGTAGGTGGTTGAAAATGTGGCTTTTTTTCATTCACACCTTTTAGGTTACTGCAAATGTACCTTTATAAAAACTCCTTACAAGGGTGAAGATTTTCAGGAACTTGGGGGCGCGCTGGTGGCGCAATGGTTAGGGCGCGCGTCCCATGCATTGAGACTCTCGTCTCGAGCGGTGGGCCCGGGTTCGCCTCCACCCGTGGCCCCCCTCCGCATGTCATTCCCCGCTCTCTCTCCCTGGTTTCCGACTCTATCCACTGTCCTCTCTCTGCATTAAAGGCACGAAAAGCCCAAAAATAAATCTAAAAAAAATGTATGGACTCGGCCTCAGTTGATACCGCTTCCTGAGTGAAGAAGTACTATTCTGACTTTATGTATTCATGAGTTTAGGTGTAGTTAAAAAAATGGAACCCAGGAAGAAGTGTAGTTTTTTTACCGCTCAGACAACATGCTCAGAGCTGTTCCCAGTATTTGTGAAGTGATGTTTGTTGTGGTTTTGCCCCCACACTTGTTGCTTCACCCTTATCATGTTTCTCTATTCTTAAATAACTCATTAAACTAATCTAGGTCCCTCCATGTAGACAGCAGGTGTTCGTAAAAACCTGATGACATATTACAAACAAATATTGTGCAATATGTGAAGTATGTAACAGCTTCTTAAAATAGAGGCAACTTTACCTTTCTGTTGCAATATCCCTGCACACTCGACTCACGATGTCAGACCAAAATGTTTTTCCTAATCAGACAAGAGGCAGAGTGTTGATGATGAGTCTGAAACTAGTTTTACCAGATCTTCTGTGAAAAACAAACATCCAGCTCAGCTGAAGTTCCTCTTTGGATGTCATTTGAGAACTTACTCCTTTTAAAACACTTTCATAGCAGCATCACACAACTTTCAGTAGTGTTCAGTAGTCAAGAGCACACGAACGAAGACCAAGACACACCCGAGACCAGAGTGCTCCAAGACAAGACCAAGACATTTAGGAATCAAGACCAAATCAAAACCAAGAGCAAGGCAGGGTGAGACCGAGAAAAGACCAAGACCATAAATATCAATAAAAAAATCACTCACTTAGACCGTAACACTGGGAAGGTTGCAGCCGTAACCAGGGAATACAAATCTAATTATTCTACAATTCACTTAGCAGACGCTTTTGTCCAAAGCGACGTACATCAGAGAGTAAGAACAACACAAGCAAGGAACCAGAAAAAAAAAGGAAACAATGTCAGTAAGAGCAAACGATCAGCTTTGAGTCTGATTGGACACACAGGTGCTGACAGGAAGTGACCAGAGGCAAAGCACAACATTGAGGGCAGTTCTTGAGAGCTCTAATCAGTATAGAAACCATCTTATAAGTCGTCGTTATCAAACAAAAACCATCATCATCATCATCAATAATATGGAGACCATCATCATTAAGTTAGTAGGTATTCATGAAAGAGCTGGGTCTTTAGCTTTTTCTTAAAGGTGACGAGGGACTTAATTATGAATGATTTTTTTGTAGAAAGGGGGCGTTTTTTTTTCCTTTGACTCAAAGGAATGACGTGGAAAAATTGCCTATCAGTGGTGGTCTTTACCGGTCTTGATTTAAAATCCAGAGTCTGCCCAGTCTAAGACCGAGACAAGACAAAGTAAAAAAGATGAGACCTAGATCTTCAAAAAGTGGTCTTGAGACCAACGCTACCTTTCAGAGTCACAATAAGACCTGTGATGCTTATCTTTTTGAATGCATAACACATGACTTAGTACTTTAAGGTGAAGTCACAGATATTTAATCATCACTTGCACAGAGAAGAGCCTTTTTGTTCTCTTAATGTATCCTGTAAAGTATGTCTGCCCTTTTTTCTGTTTCTCTCATGTTAAACTGAATATTCTCTCTTCTCCACATCCAAAGGGTTTCTGAAGGACGTCACTGGTAACTACATCGCTTCCTTCATCATGGCGGGTAGTTTCCCCATCCTCGGCACTCTGACCATGGCCACTCTGCCTCACTACTTCTCCTGCAAAGATCCGCCCGCTCCTCAAAGAGAATCGCCTGACGACAAAGAGAAGAGTTTACACCCGGAGCTGGAGCAGATGAACAGTTTGCCTTCGGACACGGGTCACTGAGGAGATCTGTCAGGTGGATAAAATGAGACTCGTATGAGCTGCAGGACTGAGGGTTGGAAGGATCAAGTTTTTTTTTTTTTTTTAAACTGAAGAAACCATCAGTTTATATGCTGCTGCCCGTGTGTGTGCATTCATACCTCACTGACCCAGAGCACAAAGAAAGACGCCTGCTGTGGAAACACAACCAGCAGAAAGGGGCCACTCTTTGTTATACATAGAAACCTCAGTTTAAGTCTGTATCTGCCTCAGAGTAAAACATGTGATTACTTGGATTTCAGAGTAAACATGAATGAAGTCTGGTGGCTGAACAGTACTGTACTGTCTTCACATTCTAAACAATGATTTATTAAGCCCGGACTCAAAGCTTTAAATGTCCTTCAGTGCATTATGTTTCTAAGCAGGAACACAAGACTCCATTCTCTGACTGAAGAATCATCGCTTTTAGAAGCACTTTGTACTTTTGTAAATGACAAACCCTAGTCTGTTGTAATCAGAGATGTTGAACTGACTGAACACCCGGGTCACTGTGACCTGCCGCTATACCTGCCAGGCTGAGTTGATTCAGGCAGGTCTGTGCAATCGAAAAGATGTGTCGCCTTCTTTTAACTTTATTGCTCTGTCAGGCAGTGAACAGCAGAGCTCCAATAAAAACCAGCTTTTAATTTTTTTTAACTAGCACTTTGTGAATCATACCTCCACCAGTCATATTTCCAGTCTGCTACAGCACACTGTTATTTGTTATGTGATGTTTTGTACTCAATCTTAATTAAAAAAAGCTGAGTTTAATCATCTAAAATGAACCCTTTATATTGCACTTTTATTTGACACTTTTTCTGTTATGATGCAAACTCATTCACAAAATGCTACCGCCCCCTGCTGGGGACAGCAGCACAGCACACTATCATTAACCGTCTAGACTGGTAATTGCTGTTCAAAAGATTTTCGAACACTGAAAGTTGTTGTGTTTTTGATGTTTATTGGACCTTGAAAAGACATTTCAAGTACCTTACACAGTTTAACAAAACAAACTGTCAAAAAAAATGTCCCAAAGGTAAAGAAAAAAAAAAAAAAAGGACATAAGTGATGCAAAGATTCAGATTTCATGTCCATTTTCACTTCTTTTTCATGTGACAATTCAACAGCAATGGCAGAGAAACATAAAAAATGCCCTTTTGGGTAAAAAAAAAAAAGTCAAGATTTAATTAAGAAATGTTGGCAGAGGGTTGGAGTGATCCTCTGCTGCTCATAAAGACGCCTCATGCTGCTCTCATGAAACTTTTCCCCCTCAGATTGTTCTGCTCCGTCGTGTTTTCACAAAGAATTCACTGTTCGGAGGGATCGTCCTCTCTGAAGTCAACACCAGCTGAGCGATGACTGAACATGTGGCAGGTGGCCAGGGATAACCATGTGTGTTTGTGTCTGTGAATGTGTGTGTGTGCATGCCTGTGGTTACATTTTTCTCGATGTATGTGTGTTTGAAAGACGGGGATGTGAACAGCGGCAGGGATGACTAAGTTTTGGGGTCTGCACTGCGGCGTTTCAGTTTCTCGGGGTTGTTTGAGGCCATGTGTGAAAAGTCTCGGAAGATGTCGTGGTAGGTGTCATCACCTGAAAGAGAAAGAAGAGAAGAAGCCTTTAAAAAGAAAACTTAAAAGCCACTTTCAAATCATCGTCATCTCTCGATTTGAATTCTTTGCTTTCTTTCCAAGAACATCCTCTGATTTTTATGACACACATCTGCGCTTAAACCCCAACATCTGTCCCCAAAGGCTACAGCATTTTTAAGAGAGGACAATTGAAACGGCTGAAAAAACTATCCCGCCAACTATTTCCCCCCGAAACACATTTAAAGTTGTAGCCCTTAAAGCGAGAAGCATGCAACTCGAATGAACACACACACAGGCATAAAGGCATGCACATGCACTTTACCTCTGAGTTTGCAGTAGGTGGCACACTGCACAAGCAGATGAGACCAGCCGGACGTCTCGGCATGGCAGAAGGCAAAGAAGACAGACACAATGAGAAAAGCACAGCACAAGTCAAATACTGACCAGCAGTTGTTCGGAGCAGACAAAAAAAAAAAAAAAAAGCATCACATGTTTCCATTCCTTCATGAGCGAAATGTAAACCAAGCACACATAGCTTTGTTATCTACTCAAAGGACGGTCATGAAAGAATGGATTTTGCAGCTTTAAAAAAGGAGACAAACGCAAACAAAAACCCCACAGCTAACCTCAAGCTCAAGGGCTCCTAGACCTGACTGACAGCATGAGATTCTTATAAATACACAAAAACATCTTTCACATAACACCCAGAGTGTAACAGAGTTCAAACTGAGTCACTATTCACAGAATAGCTGGAGAAAAATGTCCTCGAGAACCAAACCCAATGTTGAGTTTATCTTATATAACTGGACTGAAAAGACCATAAAAAAAACAGAACACTGTACAAACTGTTTATATAAAATACCCAATATGTACAAAAATAGCCCTAAAAAGGTCTTTTATATAGACGCTTTCTTCAACTTCAGTTTAACAATATCCCACATGTAGCGCTTTATAATTACAAGGGAAGTGGAGATAATGTGGGTTTCAAAGTGCAGCATGATGTGCGTTAGTAATTCAAAGTGCGATAAAGAATGTCCTTCACATATGGTCCCTTTTTTTTTTTTTAGTTTTCAAGATATTGATCCAGAAATTTGTTCAGCAATCATCTTTTACGTTGTGGTACCCTGCTGCTTCTTAAGTTTACAAGACTTGGCTCAAATGCTCTCAACGGCAGTCTCCACTAATCCTCGAAAAATGATGACGCACGTTTCCCTGACTGACATGTGGAAGGCCGGGATTATCTCTCCGCAGATGCTGCAGACAAACATCACATGACGCTGCAAAAAGCAGCTATTTCTGATGCTTAACCTGGTTACCAAACATCTTTTCCCCATTTCGCTTAAAAAAAACCAAACCATCAGTCTCTTGTCCTGGGATGATTTTTTTTTTATCTCACTAATCATTCTGCCCCCCCAGAGCCCAGCCACTGATATGATTCTTTATAGCCTGGAAGCTCTTCCTCGTATGGGCCAGCCCCCCTCCAGTCCCGCCCAATAACACCCCGGATCCCTGACCCCCTGTTTGACCTGATTGGCCAAACGCTCCGTCCATCTCCCTCATTTCCTTATTCATCTTGGCGATCCGGAGCCTGAAAGAGAGAAGGTCAATAAGAAAAGCTGCTTTTGTAGACTTGTTCATGTGATCCCTGAAGAGGTTTATTCAGTCTGAAATACTCACAAAGTGACGATGTCGGCGTTGGCGTTGTCCACAGCGATAGTAATGGGGTCTTTCTGGTTCTTGTCTCTGGCGTTGTAGTCGGCGCCTCGCTTCAAGAAGAGACAAACCAGCCTGGGACAACAAAAAGTTTGAAGAGAGACAGAGTATGTGAGTAAACTGTGGCAAGGCACACATACATTATGAAAAAAACAAGATCGATTGATAGTTAGGAAAACCCAAGATTCCACTGCAAGCTGATTTCAGGAAGTCAGGAACTTTCTCTTGGTTTAAGCGAAGGAACGAGGGTATGAATGTAGGGGGATTTTTTTTCTTTCTGTCTTTTTGCAATTGTTGTGGAATCTATCCTTTCATTGGTGAAGTCACGATATATTGACGTTTTGATTTGATGAGTAATGACCCAATAACAGTGATTCAAAGTGAAAGTCCTGATCCCAATCATCATCTTGAACATGTGCTTCCATTCTGAATTTCCCCACAGCATGTTCGTGACCGTTCCTTTCCTTAGTTACTGTTGCCGACTTTGTGATATCAGCTGGTATCGTTTTGTAGTTCAAAGCATCAATAAAACGTCGTATTGTTGTGAAATATGTGATTTACAACCCAATAAGTAGAGAGAACACATCTATAAGAGTATGATGTTGTTCCAGCTTGAGGGAAAATTGCATCTCAAAGACCGTTACTGTAAAAATAAAGGGGAGTTTTCTTCCTAGTTTTGCTCCTCCTTTAGGTTGATTTTGAGTTATTTTTGTTGAAAATAAGACTCTAAACAATAACCTTACAAGAACAAAATCCAGACACTTCAGAATTATCTTTGTTTTCTATGAATCCTTGTTCTGATGGGACTGTAAACAAGGTTACGCTGCACACTTGTGCACACTTGTGCTCCAAAGAAGTCTGCAATCTGATCTTGGACGGGCGAGATAAGATCCGAACTCTGCCCGGACTTTCTGATAGTAGTACAGGTAGGACTCAGTGAAATAATGGTCTGCATGTTATCTGTTTTCTTCCTTTCTGTGAGTCAGACCTGGGCGCATTAGAAAAAGATTACTTACTGCTTTAAATCTACAGCAAACAACTTAAGAAGCTGCACAAAGAAGCTTACAGTAAAAAAAAAAAAAAAAGAAGCCTTGAAGTCAAGTGGGAAAAATTCCTAATTTTGGGGCTCTTGTGTTTTTTCACAATTCCTCACTCCCCTTGTGCTGAAATGCTCCAGTACAAACAACACTGCACTGTCATTAGAGGAGACAGAGTGGATCTGTTTAGCTGCTTAATGGCTCTGGGCGCCGTGCCCGAAGGCTTAAGTAGATTTTCTTTGAGTGTGTTTGTAACGCACTTGACTTTATATTTCCTGACCCGGCAATTCTGCATGAGAACCCCAACCCTTTGTCACCAAGTAATTTAGTTAAAAGTAATTGAGTTTGCACTTGTTTGTGTATCTTCTTATGTGATCTAGTTTGTGGTATCTGATCAGTCGTTCTCATTGGCCAGATTTATATCTTTAGATTTACGTGGTGTGAAGGTTGTGATGGTGATGGCCTTTTAAAGAAACATCCCCTTTTTTTCCGTTTACCTTTTTTTGTCGGTTAGCAGGTATTTTTTGATGAAATTGGAGTGTGTGTGTGTGTGTGTGTGTGTGTGTGTGTGTGTGTGTGTGTGTGTGTGTGTGTGTGTGCAGAGCTATAATTGTGAGGACCATGGAAAGATATTCACTTTTGGTAAGAGGACCATTTTTCAAAGTGAGGACAAAGTGCTTTACTTGAAATGTAATGGCCTCCAAAAGGTTTCTATCCTTCTCTTAAAGTTTCAGAGGTATTCACACAAGTGCCAAAATTAGAAATATAAAACGATATCTATGTTGGTGTTAGTGAGTGTGTGTGTGTGTGTGTGTGTGTGTGTGTGTGTGTGTGTGTGTGTGTGTGTGTTTGTCCTACCCAGTGTGACCGAGGATGGTGGCATGGTGAAGTGGTCCCCTCCCGTTGCTGTCCACCTGGTTGACGTTCGCCCCGTTCTGCAGCAGGAACTCGCAGGCAGCCAGAGCATTCTGGAGGTAGACAAACAAGAACATTTGACATTTAAAAATGACTGCGTAGTTTGTGAACAACGACATTACAAGCAGAGTGTAATGCTATTGGGAGATTTATTTACAAATAGGTTTGTTTCTGTTTGTTTTTGAATGTGTATAAAGGAAGATTTTGGCCTGACACAGGTTTCAGAAGAGTGATTGACAAATAGAGATGCTGTTAGGATTTATCCTCTTGGGTCCTTAAATATTCGCCATGTTTAATTTTGTAATCTAGCCATTCATTTCTATTAAAATCGGTGAAAACGTCACATTAAAAGGTGAATAGAAAAAAGGATCTCCTCACAGCTGAGACGGCCTGTATGAGCGGCGTGCTGGACTCCTCGGCAGTATTGACCCAGTTGACGTTGGCTCCGTGGGCCAAAGCGTCGGCCATGACGGGGAAGTTCTGCAGAGCCGCCGAGCGATACAGCAAAGCCCCGGGGTGAAGGACGCTCAGATCCTCCTCTTCCTCGTCTTCATCTGAAGAGAAAAGAAGGGTTGAGTTGACACTTTGCATCCTGTAAAGTCTCATTTAACAGATATAATGTTGTTTTATCACATTGTTGTATTCGGAAACTCCACGTTAGACACATTTGTCAGACTTGTTTATGTTTACAGTTTCACATGTGGACACAGGAGTGTGTTTTCTCTCACCTTTGTGAATACCTGTGTTGTTCTTTTGGACGATGTCACTGGGGCTCAACCCTGAAGAGAGGAAACAAAAAAAACACACAATTACTGGATTATCCCTCTTACTATCATAACACACTTCAAAAACAGCTGACAAGACCTTTGGCTTCACAACTTCTGCTGGATCACCAAGAGTAGTGTGTCCATGTTTATATTTAGCTGACATCAGCAGGAAAAAGTGAGTGATTATCTGGACAACGAGATTTTTAAGACCTTAGAAAGCCCACATTCCTGATCTCTGTGTCTCAGCAGTGTTTACCTGTGAGTCGAGGCAGAGTGGCTCGGTTCGGTTTGGGTTTGAGTGGCGGCCGCTGCGCGGTGCGGTCCTGTGTGGTCGCTCGGTTCCTCTTCACACTGGACTGCCTCAGCAGGGGGTTCTTGCCAGTCTCAGGCAGCTTCTGGATGAACTTCTTTTCCACGTACTTTGAACGGATCCAAGATTCCTTGTCTCCTCTGAGGGACAGAAAAGAAAGAAAGAAAGAAAGAAAGAAAGAAAGAAAAAGAAAAGTGGAGGGAATTTGTGTTAATTCATCACTCGTCGTCACTCATTAAACAGGAACACATACAAAACAAAAGGAGCCGACATGCTGGCTTCACTTGTGCTCAGTTTGACTCAACAGCTTGCTTGTGCAGCTGTGAAACAAAAATGCTAACACACGCCCCTGAGGCACTCAGCGTCTCTTAATGAACTCATAAATTTGGATAACAAGTGCTCTTTCAGGCCTTAAAAAGCCTCTTTTCTCAACTATTTAATTACTTCACATACGCATTTTACGACTTGAAAAAACATCAATCTATCGAAATGTGGAGGCCCATGCAAGACAAGACTGAAGCTCACGCTGCACAAAGGATGCAGCCTCACAGCGAGTTTCCGGAGGGCGCTTTAGTCACGATGATAACCATCTGTATTTAGTACCTGTCAAACTTCCTGTCTGCTGTGACACAACACGAAAGAGAGAAGAGGAAGTCGAGAGAGAGTAGAAAGTGGCAAATGAAATCATCTGTAAAAACTTCATAGAGGTTAAATGTTTCTAAAACATGTCCACACAAAGAAGCTCTTCTAGAGTTTAGTGGAGGAGGAGCCCACTGAGTCACTGTTCCAGGGTTCAATGTATGTACACATATAACCCCCAGAGGCAGAATTACAGCCTATGCAATGCCATCATTACAACAGCAGGAGGCGATGAAGAGTGTATCATACTTTCATCTGTTGAAAATATACAAGTTTATGCATTAGTATAAGATTAGATGTGAGAAATAACCATAGAAATGGTAAACTTCTACGTTCAGCAGTGACATGTTTACAGATTTCACAGCACCATGGCACATCCTACATTACCTCTTATTCAGAGTTTGAATGGACATCGGCACAAATGAATGTTTATAGCAGTTAAGCCTGACTCTTCTCCCAGAGGGTAAAAGATGAAACTCAGAGTGAAGAATGTGGGTCGGGTCAGACACTATTCTCTGTGGATGTCTAACAACACACTGTTCATACAGCGTGTTTGGAGAGATGGTTGTTTTTTTAACTGGCATATTAGTCCCATCTTCATTTGGAGTTTTTTTTATAGCTTTTCCCAATCAATGCAGTTAATCTATATGGTCTGGAAGTGATAATCTTTCATTTTAGTACTGCACTTCCATAATGTAAGGAGGCCTGTTAGGGACACTAACAGAATAATTGCAGACATATCCAGATGTTTTCTCTTTATTATGGGTCCGTCTCTAGAAACATTTCCAACCAAGAGCATCTTTTTTTGTTGGACCATGTTTTCTTTCTTCCTGACTCCATGCCCTTGTTTAAGTATGAAGAAACTATTCAGTGTGATTCTAAGATACCATTGATGACATCATCTGGGTCCCTACAGCCACATACAAACTTTTTACAACAGCTTTTAATAAAGACTGTGAATGAGAAGTGTGCGTAGCCTCATAGTTTCAAAAGAGAAGCCAATGCAGGAGTGCTGTAAATCTGAAATATTTTGAAAGGCCAGCAGAGGGCGACTAATTGACTAATTGTGTGAAACCAGATGAGAAGATCAGACTACTTGAAACTTCATGTATGTAGTTATTACACGTTTTCCTTGTTAATTTATGGTGTAAATGGCTTGTTTTCAGTCTTCCCCCAAACAACAATATGTTCATTTTGTAAATGATGGTCCACATAATGGTAAATTAGGGCATGCTTTATGGCGTGGCTACATGTAATTGAATGAGTCACTTCAACTGGGACCATGTCAACTATGATGGAGGCATATAAATGCATATCCATCTTGTCATCCAGCTATGATTCCAAAACACTAAGACTAATGTCTGTTGTTGTCGACTGTTCGTACCTGGAAGTGGAGGGATTGGGCTTCTTGATGGTGATCTCATCAATCCTGGCCTCGTAGATCCTGTTGATCACCGTGTTTCCCAGCTCGCACATCAACTAAAAGAAACAAGGAAATAGGAACAATAGGAACTAGTTTGGGGCTTTATTTATTTCGGAGAAGTTGCCTTTTATATAATGCATTGCGTAATCGGTACACCCAGTGGAGCTCTTTGTTTTTGTAATAACAAGGTTGTGCAGCTTCTGCAGTTAACAGGTTAAATACCTTAATGAGCTCAGGCTCCCAGGAGTCCAGAGTGAGGGAGCGCACTTTGGAGAAATGGACTCCCAAGCTCCTGTTAGAGGAGGAAAACATTAAAGCTAATGCTTCAAGCCAAGTGTGTGTGTTTCAGCTTGTGTGTGTGTGTGTGTGTGTGTGTGTACCTGTGTATCCCAGAGCAGCTGATACAAAGAGTGATGCCCAGGTTGATGGAGGCCCAATCAGGACCGGACTCCCCGCAGTCGCAGCACTGCTTGTTCCCTGGGATCACCTGAACCTCCTCCAACGCCTTGCAGCCTGTGTTCTCCTGATCCACACCTCCTCCGCCTCCACCCCCGCCTCCTCCCAAAGTGCCCACCGACATCGAGCTGCAACGCTGTCTCTGGAAAAACCATGCACACATTCACATACACACACCAAAGCCGAGAAATGAGGAGACACACAATGGCAGGTTCTCCTGAATCTCCTCTGATTACACTTCCACTGAAACATGCATAATATAGAAGATAATGTGTGAGAATTATCTGTGTGTGTGTGTGTGTGTGTGTGTGTGTGTGTGTGTGTGTGTGTGTGTCTCACCGGGCTGTGAGGGTCCTCTCTGTGCTCCTGAAAGGCCGAGGCGATGCTGTTTTGGACGGCACTGATCCATGCCTGCTGCTGCCTGTCTGAGTCTGCCTGCAACAAACAACACCTATACAAAAAACAAAAACACCCACTCAAAATTAGCATAGACATTTTCTCATACACTCCCTTCCCTCTTCTTCTGCTTGACCGCCCTATCCCCTCTCTCTAGCACGTCACACTTACTTTGAAGGGGAGACCACTTCAAAGCAGAACCGTCTTTCGTTTTCACTGCTGGGCTTGACTGTGCAGAGACGCAAGTCCTCCACCACAACCGTGGGCTGGTCCTGAGAAGAGATGCAAAACAGTGCATGTTATGATGCACGTTCATGTCATTTTTCAGAGAGCTTTGCGTTATTTGTTTGGTCTTTAAATAGGATTTTATGGGGGGGAAAAAACCTAAATCTATTTCAAACATACCTTGAATTTCTTCTGATACACCAGCTGATTTTTTTGAATTGAAAACCAACGCCTGGGTTTAAGAAAGAAAAACACAAACAGGCATAAGGTAAAGTAAGGAAAGGTAAGAGAAAAAGGAGACACTTAAATGGGTAAAATTGTACCTGCTCCACGTCTTGAAGGCGTTGCTGGCTCTCTTATAGAGGTATCCCTCCATGGCGATCCCGTTAGCTGCGTCAGCGTTAAAATCCATGATGGAGTCATCGTAGGACACATCCTGCAGATATTAAAAGGAGTCACGTTGTGTCACCAAAAATGACTGTGGACGGCAGCTTTTCTTTCATTGTGGGTTATACGATTGATCTCTTGGAAGTTTATAATGTGACATTAAATGTTGATTTGGGTGGATATTTGACCTTCTTCTTGATTGCAGCGTGTCTTTGCTCCATGTCTCTTTTCTCCCGAGCAGAGTTCAGGACAAACTGTGTGTGCTGCCAGAAAAGAAATACATACAGAGGTTCGTTATCCTTTAGACAACTACTGATGTTTAGACAGATTATTATTGTGTCCTGTGTCTTTAATAACTTTTTCTTTGGGATACAAACATCAACAGTTTACTTTAACTTTATGTAGGCCTATAATCTTTGACCCTTTTGGATACATTAGTTGATGCTTTTACTAAAATTCAAGATGCTTTATTGGCATTAATGGTAACAACCGTTGTTGCCAAAGAAATATTATTAGAAAGTTATTTTACTCAAATTAAGAGAAGTAGGAAGTGTTTAGCCTAATGAGACACCAGCAGGCTAATTATAAACATGTTTAAGCTCTTCTAGACTCTTATTTTGACATTAGAATTGTTAAATTCATTGTTAAAATTAGAAGAGTTTTAGAAATTAAGACTTTCTGCAACTCTACTACCACCACAGCTAATGGAAACGTTTTAGAAAAACAGACCTATTTTTCCTGATTGATTCATCTCTGACACATTGACTTAGAAGTAGAGAGAGGTGTACAAGTTCAGGGTCGTTTGCTCTTCAGGAAACACGAGTTGAACCTCTTCCTACATCCTGTGCCAAACTGAGGAACAACATTGATGTTTGTTTTTTTCTAACAGGGAGTCTGTTTGTATCTTTTATTCTGTCCTTCCTTTGGCTTCTTCTCTTCCAAATCATTTCCTGTTGAAACAGGAAGAGCCGTGTCGTGGTTTGATTTGGCAAGTGAACGCTGACAAATTAATTTCCTGTTTTAAAAACAGACAAGAATATTACTGCTGATGTTCAAGTTAACGCTTCAAAAAGGGTTTCACCAGTCTTGACAGCTACGGACCAACACGCACAATCACAATCACAATCTCACACACACACACACACACACACCGAGCCATTTGAAATGTTTCCTGTCGTCACTCAGATTTCCTGTCAATCTTGTAACTCTGAGGCCAAGAACTCATATGATGCAATTTTAAAAAAAACAACAACATTTTGGGTCCTTTTATTAGTCTGTCCTAACTGTACCTAACTTTACTTTACCAAGCTTGTTCTTTATGTTATGTTACCCAAATGAGCTAGGTTGTCAATGTCAGCTTCCCCTTTAAAAAACATTTTTTTTCCACTGAGGACTTTCTGAAGGGGAGGGAATAACAATCATACCTTTCTCAATAGAGAAAAAAAAGTGTACCAAAACGTACTTTTTCATTCCCCCAGCGCCATTATTTCATTTCTTGATGCTCATATGATGTTTAGCAGTCAATTCCAACAATACTTAGGCCTTCTATGTGCTTACAATTATTCAAATCTCCACAGGGTGTGAGGAATATGGTCCCATAGCATTAGTATAACTTTGTATTAAAGGTTAAGACTTCCTGTATCAATTTTTCAGCTGACATGAGCGACAGTTCTTTAAAATGCCAAAAAAATGCCATCAACAATGACATGACAAACTTAGAATTTCATCAAACACTGTCTTTGTTTGGAATAGCAGCTTGATGTCTTGACCTTTGAACTTTTAAGTCTATATTAGTTAAAATGTTATAAACTTGCTTCTTTCATAAAAAAAAAAAAACCCTACTGTCTCAGGTTTTAGAGGTAATGTAAGCAGTTGACAACATAATCTAAATATTGTTGTTAGATGAGTCAAACATATTTGGAAAGTTTCAGCTCTCTCAAGTCCGTAAACTAACCATGCTACCAGCGCTAGGAGGTGACAAGCCTAGCCTAGCTTAAAGACTGCAAACAGCTGAATAATGTATCCTGCTCTTTTCCAAAATGTTAAAAAAAAAGACACTAGTAGCTCTTCTTACTTTAAATAATCTGTAACTGGTTTATCTGTAAAACTCTGAATGATGCTAGGTTTGCTGTTCCCTCCAGTTTTCAGTCTCTTAGCTAAGCTAAGCTAATACATTTTCAGTTTTGGTTACATTACAGACTTGAGAGTGGTTATTAATTTGACATCTAGCATTACAATAACTGTCAGCAAAAAATGAAGAAGTATATTTTTAAATTCTTCTACATCGATAGGCTTCTATATTTACTTTCTTAGACTTATACAGCGCACTGTCACAAAGCTAATGTCAAGCTAAGTGTCTAAAGTTATCCAGACCAACTGTTATTTGTTTAGCCACAATTTGCACTTATACCATTTCAGTCAGCAGTAGCAGTGTTTGTATTTCACATGATTGCCACAAGATTTGGAGTGCAAATACATTTCTTAAAGATTTATTTTTTGGGGCTTTTTATGCCTTCAATGGATAGATAGGAGAGTGGATAGAGTCGGAAATCAGGGAGAGAGAGAGAGAGTGGGGAACGACATGCGGGAAAGAAGCCACAGGTGGGATGTGAACCCGGGCCGCCCGCCCGTGCAAATACATTTCTAACTAAGTAAATAAGATCAATCAGCCCCTAACAAGCAGCAGTTACCTCATCATTCAGCTTACGTCGATACTCGTCGAGCTCAGACAAAGACTGATGGCTGTGATGGAAGAACTGGGCCTGGGCCTCCATCAGGGACAACATCTGATATAAAGTATGAGAGAACATTTAGAGCAGGTTCTTATTAACTTTATAAACAAGCTAATCCATTTTAAATACACTTTTAATGATGTAGACGCCACAATTAACAAAAGAAACAAAATAAACTCAAAGTAGGTCAACATGAACTCACTGCCATCACAATGTCTGTTTTCTTCTTCGCCTCAATGACATTAATCTGAAACAAAAGGAAGCAGTGGTCAGAGACAGAATCTCATGCCTCCACAACCCCTGAGTTTCCAAAAAAAAAAAAAAATCAGTGGCCACTGGCCAACCTGCGGGAGCCACAACCACGAGTCTGGAGAGAAGCCCTAAGGCAAACCTGTTATCATTCAAAACAGCAGAGGCACAACAGTAATCAGACGTTCTGTCGTTTCCAGGCTGGTTCAGATAGCTGGGTTCACTGGTTTTGAGACTGGTTTTCCCTGCATGTTTCTCCTTCAGGGCTTTGAAAGGTTTTGACCATATCGTTTAGCGTGCTGCAAAATCTTTGACCTTCTTTGACTTATTGTCTTGCATGCAGGAATAACATACGAGTAACAGGGACACATTAACATCAACAACCAACAGTCAAGTACAAAGAAATTACTCAGAGGACACACAAAGAGAGTATAGAAAATAAACCAATAAGAACAAAGAACAGCACCAGACCAGGCCCAAAAATAGAAACACTACTAACATCCTGTCCAATGAAATGAAAGTTAAGATGCAGATCAATGTCAGATTTACAGAAAGCTAAAAATAGAGCAGGTCCTGTTGTAGTATTCTTTACTCAGAATAAAAAAGAAGGCTACTTTAAGTAATAAGACGTTTGAAAAAAAAAAAGATTCTTTACTCCACCTAGCCCTTTTCTTACCTCGAGGACGTAATCCAGTGCCTCAGAACGAAACGTCCTGCGTGCGTTGAGCAGAGCGTTGCTCGCCTCCTCCTGTTCATGTGGTTTACCTCGCGGGGCCTGAGCGTTCTTCACTAGCGCCCCCTCCAGGCATTCACTGCCGCGCTCAAACTCCTTACGCACATCTTTGAAACGACGAACATCTCTGAAAAGCAGGATGTAAAAAAAAATAAAAAAAGAGGCATGATATTACTAATACTTTAAGCAGTTAACCTTCTTTTGACAGATAAGTAATGGAAAGGCTAAAGACAGATACTGGGGGAAGCATTACAAATAGCGTCCGTTTTATCAGCTAGTTTAGAAGGAAATACCAGTTTGTTGTTAAAAGTTTGGAAATATTTTCTACATTATTGAACTGCAGATTAATGTGCATTAAATAATTTGAAGCAAGTTCCTATTTCCTATCTGTATTTTCCTTGCTGTTTCAATTTTGTGTGAACATTACTTTATATGTAATTTTATGACTAGAGTCCGACAGATTAATATCGGCCAGCCGATAATAAGGGCCGATATTAGCTCATAAAGGGACTGTCAGTATCGGCTAATTTTATCCCACAAAATATATTTCTAGAATAATTTAGTTTAGTGTAACACAAATAGCATTTCATTTGAGCTTAATTGTATTACACTAGCACTTCTCCTTCCCCAGCAGAGGGCGCTATATGGTTTAACAACAAGCATCATCACTCTCCAGACTGTCAAGCGGTGTTGCTTGTACATGCACAGTTACTTTCCAGTTGAGTGACCTCCTGGTGTCGGCCGATATATATGTATCAAATGTTTTTTCTCTACCCAATATCAATATTGTTATCGGCCTCAAAAATTCCATATCGGTCGACCCTAATTATGTAACATTTTAACTACAGCACTGTTGGTTGGGCCCACAGTAAATATACTTGTTGTCGTGTCATGTTTCATGTATTTGTATGTGGTCATTTTGTAGAATTCTATGGTTAAATCCAGCTTAAGAAAACAGTTTTATCTTCCGTGCACCTTTGTTAGCAACTTAATAACCACATTCAGAATGTCTCACTGGCTAAAAATCCATCTGATCACTGCTGTCACATGCTTTGAGACATCCTCTCTCTTGTAATCGCTCACATTATTCTCACTCATGAGAGTAAGACCGAAAGACAAGCTACACGGGGAAAGAAAATTAAGGATCACAAGCCTCTAATGTTTTTTTGTTCATGTGCTTAATACGGGCAGAAAGCAGGGGAGTGACTCAGCATGAAGACTGTAGACTGTAGGGATAATACCAGGGAGAAAAAAACATTGAGACAGATTCAATGAAACAAACAGTAAAGGCCACGGAAACAGCTCACTCACTCTTTGACAAAGTTCTGCAGCTTCGTTTTGACTGACTTCTGTGTGGTCTCAATCACTTCCTACAAAGTGAAAAAGAAGTGAGACAGAGACAGATCTATCAGAGCGAGCACAGATGTCTGTTAAATGTCAAAGAGTCTGACAGCAGTCTGCAGCCTTGTTTTCAAACACACTGCACCTGATAAGTGGCATGACTGTGAATTAAGATTGTGGTGTAAAAACAGTAAGTCAAAGGTAGACAGATAGACAGATAGGCAGACAGACTCACCCCCTGTGCCTCCAAGATGATAGACAGCTTCTTGGAAAACTTATCCAAACACTCCTGCAGGACACAGACATCAGACATTAGACTGAAGTTATGAAGGAAATCCTTTATTGTCTTGTTTTTCTGGCCACTTCCGAAATAAAAGTCACATTTTTGCTGTTTTGTTTTGGCTCTTGTTCTCTAAAAACACTGATTAGATTATTCGGCTCTTTGGCTTCTGAATCTAAACTAGCTGGTTGCTAAAAATGTTTACTAGCCCGTTGTAGCAGTGAACAATGGGCTTTTGTAGTTTGTGTGTGTATGTGTGTGTGTGTGGGGGGGGTTGTTACCCTGAATAGATAGGTGAAAGTGACTTCTTTTTTTAAATGAGCAGACTGCATATTTTTACTAGCACCCATATGCACTCCGTGGAATCCCTAAGTGGACATTAATTGTGGACCTTAAATCCCAAAGGATGAGCCGTCAGATTCTGAATTATAAGTCAGGCTGCAGCTTATAAATGAGTCAAATGAACGTAGCAGCTTCCAGATGTACTTAAAAAGTTAAATCCATGGGTGCAAACATTTCAACAGGAGCCTATAAATAATCGTCACATGATCACATTTGCCACTGTGCCTCTCTCACCTCCATCATGTTGTCCCCGGAGCAGTTCTGCCCAAGCTCCCGCAGGCCGTTGACGAAGTTCTTGCTCGTCTGGCAGTAGAGTCTGCCCGCCTCCAGCATGGACTGGCATTGTTTCACGAGCTGGATGACAAAAACATGCAGTCAGATTCCTCCTGGATACTCAAGGAGGCACACTCGAAGTGACTAATGGCCGGTTATAACCAGTGTGAATAATTAAACATGATGAGGAGTTATTCCAGGAGTCCTCACATTAGGGCAATAAAACAGCCAGAGTCGGACGTTCTCTAATCGAGCATGCTGAATAAAGCCTCCAGCTTCTGTTAAACGCTGTCTGGAGTTCATTAAAACGAACTGTAGCCAGAACCGTACTGCATACGGCTTAGGCTGTTTTATATCTAGGTCTGATATAACCAATCATTTATTTTTACATAAACACAAATGTTGTATACATGTAACTGTACACAACAACATTTTAAAGAATAAGACTTTTTTTTTTTTTTAGAGGTACTTCAAAGTAAAAGATGCTTTTCAGCCTACTGGAGATGTGTTAGTGTACACATGACTAAGCTAACAGTTGCCTTTTAGCATTCAGTCGTTATGGAGAAACATTATCGTTACTTTTGAATCATATTACTGAAAATATAAGAGATTAAAGTCCAAAATGTTGATTTCTTTGCTCTGTTTTTGTTATACATTAACTCCTGACAGAATTATTAGCCGCTAAATGTCTACTTTAAGTCGACTATCTGCAAACAAAGCAAAGCTTGCTAGCCAACATTACCCTAGAGTGGGGTTTTATCTGGACAGTTTTGAATTGGAGATTAGACAAAAGACAAACAGTGAAAGTGAACCTAAAAGCTGGAGTAGTGTGCTGTTAAGTCTTGATAATGAGAAGAAACAAATTCTACTTCTACTTCTACTTTTTAAGTTTCACATACTGCAGAGTCTGTGATCATTCTCTGCGGGTTCCCAACAAGCGAAATCATCTACTGTTAAGACATATTGATCGGTGCAGCTTTAAAATTCTCATCATCAAGTATTGTGTCATGTAGCATGCTATCATAACAAGGAGTCACTTCAATTACTCAATAAAAATGTCCAGTAGTCCTAAACAGAGACATTTAAACTATTACGTTTTTTCAGACAGTTATTTGAGAAGCAACAGAGAAACATTTGTTTGAGCTCGAGGGGAAAGTGAGCTAAGGGCCTTAAACCCAGTTAGTCAAGATTTTCTAAATCCCTTCATCTCCCTGCTGCTACACGCAGTGCTTTACAGGGAAAGTTAAATAAACCAGCTTTAACTCAGATTGTAAGATTTCTGCTAAATTTCCATGTTATTTTAAAAGACCATAGAGAGTGACAGCATTTTGTCATTTGCTGGGAATCATGAAGGAACAAACAAGCAACATGTGACCTTTCTGATGGATAAATAGATCTGAAACACAAACGCCCAATAAGAAAATATCCATTATTGTATCAAAGCAGAACAAACATCAGGTTTCAGGACAATAGGATGGGGAAGCAGAACCTGCTGCTACTTCCTGCTTGCTGTCAGGTAAAAAATAACCTCAAACACCACTGCCAGCCTCTCACTTCACCTCTTCTTCACATGACACCTGTCCCTGTATGTGCATGTGAATATGTGCGTGTGCATGTGAATATATGTGCGTGTGCGTGTGAATATGTGTGTGTGCATGTGAATGTATGTGTGTGTGCATGTGAATATATGTGTGTGTGCATGTGAATGTATGGTTGTGTGAATATATGTGTGTGTGTGCATGTGAATATATATGTGTGTGTGCATGTGAATATGTGTGTGTGTGCATGTGAATATATGTGTGTGTGCATGTGAATATATGTGTGTGTGTGTGCATGTGAATATGTGTGTGTGTGTGTGTGCTCATGTGAATATGTGCGTGTGCATGTGAATATATGTGCATGTGAATGTGTGTGTGCATGTGAATATATGTGTGTGTGTGTGCATGTGAATATGTGCGTGTGCATGTGAATATATGTGTATGTGCATGTGAATATGTGTGTGTGCATGTGAATGTGTGTGTGCATGTGAATGTGTGTGTGCATGTGAATATGTGTGTGTGCATGTGAATGTGTGTGTGCATGTGAATATGTGTGTGTGTGTGCATGTGAATACGTGCGTGTGCATGTGAATATATGTGTGTGCATGTGAATATGTGTGTGTGCATGTGAATATATGTGTGTGTGCGCATTTGAATGTATGTGTGTGTGTGCATGTGAATATATGTGTGTGTGCATGTGAATATATGTGTGTGTGCGCATTTGAATGTATGTGTGTGTGTGCATGTGAATATAAGTGTGTGTGTGCATGTGAATATAAGTGTGTGTGCATTTGAATGTATGTGTGTGTGTGCATGTGAATATATGTGTGTGTGCATGTGAATATATGTGTGTGTGCATGTGAATATATGTGTGTGTGCATGGGAATATATGTGTGTGTGTGCATGTGAATTTACATGTGTGTGCATTTGAATGTATGTGTGTGTGTGTGCATGTGAATATATGTGTGTGTGCATGTGAATGTATGTGTGTGTGCATGTGAATATATGTGTGTGTGCATGTGAATATATGTGTGTGTGCATGTGAATGTATGTGTGTGCATGTGAATATATGTGTGTGTGCATGTGAATGTATGTGTGTGTGCATGTGAATGTATGTGTGTGCATGTGAATATATGTGTGTGTGCATGTGAATATATGTGTTTGTGCATGTGAATATATGTGTGTGTGCATGAGGAGGAATCATTTTTGAAAGTAAAGCAGTGACTCAGTGTGGTTTTATAAACGTGTGTAGATGTAGATGCATGTCTCTCACCTTTTCTAATCGTGTCTCAAGTTCACTCACATCACTTTGAACGACCTCGATTTCAGCTCTGAAACACACAAATTACACTTTTTAAAAATGTTTGAGCTTTTCATGCATGAATTCTTTTACACATGACTTCACATTTGACGATGATTTATCTCCATAACATATTTCCCAAAGCTTTAAATAACATACATAAATACCACGTAGCAAGTTATATGTTGTTGATGTTTTGATTCTTTAATAAAGGATTTTTACCTCACATTAAATATTGTCCAATTAGTTTTTTTTTTGGTGTTTTCAGCTACTGTTGGGAGCCTGAGATCTTGAGCATCATGACCAAAACAACATCTGACAAGAGCTTAGGTGGACTGTAACAGTGAGCTTGCAGAATGGGCCTTCTTTCAAGTGTTGAGGCTGTAAAAGCAAACACCAGCATACTTGTTGCTCAGTAATGTATTAATACACTTTGTTCTGAGGCCAAGAGCTGACCCCCCCCTCAACTTTGTCTCATACACATATGAACAAAGAAGTCCTGTGCATGGCTAGTTTGTTGGTTTTCGGCCTAGCAGCATCTTTCGTGTCTGTTCACGCTAACAGTTCAAACGCGTGGTTTCCGCTGCCTTCCACCAACAGTACAGAGATACAGAGAGGCAGTAAGAGAGGGAGGAAGACACACAAAAAAAAGAGGCAAGACTGAGCGGAGAGAGAGTAGAGAGGAGGGCCTGAACAGACAGTTACTGTTTGTGTTTGTGGTGTTTGTTTGTGTCTAAGGTCATGTCCTCTTGAAATACGACCAAATGACCAGAGAGGTTGGGAAACATCAACAGGAGGCCACAGTGGAGGAAGTTAACATATTTCTTTCATTAAACAGATGTTTTCTCTTCATTTTCCTCTGAATTAATTTCACGTGTTTCAGATGCATGCAACCGAGGGCCAGAGAGAAAAAACGAAGACAGAGCTGAAGCTGAGTTTCCGCCGTGGTTCTCCCCCCAGACAACCCACTTCCTGTCTCTCCTGTTGATCACCTCAGCATCTCGCCTCACTTCCTGTTTCCCTCCCACCTCATTGTTACCAAGCAACAGGAGGCAGCACATTTTGAGTGGCTGTCCCGAGCTCGTCTTTCTCTTCTTCTCTTCTGTTTTCCTTGTTGTTCTTATCTGCTGTTCTGCTTATATCATAGAGTGTATATAAATATGAACAACAAATCTACATATCCTCCTGTTGTATCAGTTTGAAGCCAAAAGTCCTGAGCAACAGGTACTGACATTTTGCAAGACTTCCTTTTATGTGCTGCGTTTTTGTCTGCAATGTAAACGCCAGATTTTCTTGGTTCATATACGGGAGTAGCGTCCGTTTAACTATTGAGACTCAGTTCAATTGTCGAATGTGAGTGACATAGCAAATTACACTGACTCACTATCAACATCCTATCGCTGTCAGATGGGAGGGGGGGCGTTGTGTCTCCAGAGTCAAGGTGTGACGTAAAAAATAAAGAACGCAGAAGTGTCAAAGTCAACTATACAACGCTATAATTAGAATAGTCGCCTTTATATCAGCATAATCACAATATCAACAAAAGATAAGAACATACTGGCGAACAGAAAACGTTACGCAGCAGTTTCATGACATGCACAGATATCGCAGCGGTCACATGCAGACACTCTATGCACCGTGCAGCAGTCACAGGATATAAATGCCACAGCCCCTCCCACTCGCTCATGGTGAAATTTCCAGATAATATCCTGCTGCTGTTCACATCAGCTCACTTTCTGGTAGATTCTATTTTCAAAGTTTGCTCTTTGTTCCATCTGTTAACATGGAGGAGGCGGGGTTTATGACCTGTTCTTGTGGGGGGGGGGGGGGGGGGGGCTTCAAATCTTTTGGCTTCACTTGCTCGTGCTCTCGTGCTGTCCATTTTTAAGGCCCAAAGCAGTTTCTCCTCGTCTTCTGTTTTCCGCCTTTGTCTTCTCTGTTTTACTGTGTTTGTAATGACTTGTCCCTCCCTCTCTTCTTTCCTTCCCCTCTCCCTCTTTCCTTCCTGGCACAAGACCTCTGCGCTGTATCTGCCACTACTCAAACTTTCCACCACTGCACAGGCCTCACGCACTCAAAAGAGAGGGGGAGAAAAAGAGGCAGGCTGAGGGATTTGAAACATGCCAAATCAGCTGGTAGGGACGACACCAGCGCGGGGCTGTGACTCAGGCAGGAGGCCAAAAACTGTCCGGGCACACCCAAGTTCTGCCAACCTCTCGCTCAGCTGCTTGCAAAACCAATTTAGAGACACTTCCCTTTTGATTAGTACACCACATGTTGACTGCGTGTTGAAAGAAAAATGATCGTGGACTCTTGTCTCACCACTCTGACAGGGCACTTTATAACCTGAGAGGCTCAATTGAGGTTTAAGGCCTATATGAGCTCTATTCAACTCTTAAGTGTGCATGGTGTCAATAAAGTGTTTTTCAAATATCTAACAGAAGCAGGAGCCTCATTTTAGCAACTAACTATAACATTGTAGGCTATACTGAATTCCTAGGGCAGTTCTGAACTTCCTGTAGTTGGACGACATATCAAAATGCAGACATCTACATATGTGTTTTTGTTTTTAGCCCTGCAGGTCTGCATGAACCCCCCTCAGTGACCCTAAAACTAACAGTGGCATGACATGGTTTGACCTCAGGACACAGAAACACTGATGAATGTTTCAACACGGACAGAAAGTCGTTGTTCTTGTGTTTTTGAAGCAACTAAAATTGATTTCATGAAACACAAGCCTTCAGACATAAGTCTACATTAAAGTCTTTTGAACGATTTATTCCAGCTCAAAAAAAAGGAAGTAAACATTTTTTTTTTTTTTTTTTAAACAAAAGTCTTAGTTAGTTAATTTCCATACGACAGGTGAAACTCTTACCTGAATCGCGGAGAGTCTTTCAAACACTCCTCAAAGTCCAGCTTGACAGTCATCTCTCCCGTCGAAATTGTCCAAACACTATGAAACTGTGTTTCTCTGAAGGCTTCCTTCAAGTGTACGGCAGACCTCGAAAGGCAACCACTGTCTTCCTCAGTCTTCCTCAGTTGTGACGCTACACACCGGCTGCTCGGCTCATTCTTGTCATTTCTTTCAGCAGTATACTTTGTATTCCTCCCACGGCTCCTCCTGTCCACTTTCTCCTCTGTTTAAAGGACACCGTGTGCCTTGTGTCGCATCCGAGCCCTGAAGGCGACCTGTCACCGCTTTCTGAATGAACTCAGGGGGATGTTGGCGGCGTTAATACCATTTTTTTTTTTTTTTGTATCTGGTGACTCAAACGCAACAGGTTGAGGAGAGGATCTTGAAAAGTTTCCTTGGGATGTAAAGTGTCCTAAATGGTCAACGCGGTTCAATATTCCCAAATGAGAAAGACCAAATCAGATGACAAGCCGGGGAATTGGATGTTTCTTCCCCAGAGTGCCGATTGGAGTACTACTACTCTCTCTCTCTCCCTCTCTCTCTCTCTCTCTCCTCCACACACACACACGACGCCGAACCCACCCCCAATGTGTCACATCACATTACTTCCGGGTTTCTTACTCGTGGCATGTTGTGGTTTTGAAGTACCAAAACTGCACAACATTAAAGGTTAAGCTACACTAAAAAAAAGCCTCTTGTGCACACTCTACACTAAATCTGCCAAGTTGAATTTATTAAAAACATGTTAAATCTATAATCTCACCCTTTAGTTTAGCAGGATGTGTGGACATTCGGTGTCTTCACTTGTTCTTTTGTGGAGTGTGAGTTTCATTAAGGGGTAAACGCTACACATGAAGAGAGACTGGGTGTGTATTCTTGTCTGGCAACCTTGGCTGCTTTGCTATTGTTGAGGTGGGAAGAAGGCTGGTTATAATGGCACCCTCTGTCAGTGAACCCAATTCTATGGAAGGCCATTCCTGCCAAAAGTGGAAGAAAAAAAAAAAAAAAAAAAAAAAAAAAAAAAACCTTTAAATTAGAATACTAAGTAATATGTTGTATTAAATAAGTCAAAATGATGGCATGCTAAGGCAAATATTAGGAAGTTTACATTTTGAAAAACCAAGTGAGGTAATAACTTAGAAAGTGAGGTACCAAATCTTAAACATTGATTTAAAAAAAACTTGTGGGAGTAGTTGGAAAAGTGAAGCCAATAAGAACGGTGTTCCTTCTAATGGCCAGAAGGGGGCAGTTCACCAGTTGCAAAAAGAAGTCAGAATTTATATGGTTAGGGGTTAAGCCCAAGGGTGCATCCGAATTGTCCCTCCTATCTCCTTTCACTATCCACTTTACCTTAACCCCGGGGAAAACGTCATGAGGTTAAGGAACGATGTTAGGAGAATTCATAAAGGACTTAGGGAAAGGCGATCTCGTTGCTCTGACAATCCGATTTCCACTAGGCGACGTCATTAAATGCGACGGGCCAGCGGAGGTTAATGACGTGGGGTCTGCCGTGTTGAAACTACAATGTTCTGAAAATGAACTACTAAAAGAGCATATAAAAAACTTTCCCCTGTGCCTTCTTACCGGTGAAATAATCCTATTTACCACAAGGTTGGGATTGAAATAAAAGAAATATAGACTACCAGGCTACAAGTAACAAAAGTGAAATCATCAGCTTCCTGTCCACTCAGAAATCAACATCAACATAAGTATGATTGTATGAAATTAATTGTTACATTTATGCAAAATAGCCTACACATAATGTTTTAAGCATACAAATGTACAACTGCACAAAGCATGCTTAAGAGAATGAAATATGTCATCTGTGTCACTTTACGATCATCTTTCATTTCCTTGAACGGTCGGATGCACGACTCACTTTAAATGTTGCGGCCGCAAGGAACTGTGGGGCGTCATATCTCATCTCCTTTGGTAAAGGATGGTCCAGTGTATCCTATGCTGAAGGAGGTTATAAAAGGAAGCATTGACCCACCTTTCCTTAACTTTTAGAGAATTCAAACGGCTCTTATCATGGCCGCCACTTAAATGCTTCTGGGTCATTTCACTCAGTTAGGAACCTTCCTGAGCAAAAACGACAATTCGAACACACCCCATGACAAAATGACCCGTCACTCAGCTTGAGTTTATGAGCTATATTTATTAAACAAACTCTGTAGCATGGAAGCATAGCATACATGTAGGCTACACTTGCAAGAATATGCCCTCTTAGTCTCCAAGGTTTCATGGCAGAGATTGTTACTGTATAACACGTTATTCCCAATTACACAAACCAAACCTTTAGTCCATACATCTGCCCCCCCCTCACCCCCCCAAAAAGATGGCGACAGCCAACCAAGGCTTCGAAATGCTAGTTCACTGACCAACCAAAGCCATACGTTCACTTCTTATATATATATATATATATATATATATATATATATATATATATACTTTTTTTTTTACTGTTGAATGTCAAAATGATGACCATGGAGGAATTATTTTTAGACAAGAAAGATAAAAAAAAAAAAAAAACGATTTTTAAGGCAAAACTAATAATTATTTTTGAACAAAATGATTTGGAATATATTCATTAAGACTCCCTAACCGAAATACTTCATCATTACAAGACCTAAAGTAAAAATGATGAGATAATTCAATAAGTTTAAATACCAAGTCAAGACTAGGACTTCCTAAGTACCTCTTATAAATGTCCAGTCAAAACTAAGACCTAACAAATCAAAATATTATATAATTAGCCTACATCAGGAATAAGACTTAATAAATAAAAAATATGAACGGTAGTTTTACTTTTTACACTCATGGGCTTCCATACTTTACAGTTTTTACTAAATGTCAAAACAACATTTCCATGGTGTTTGTTGGGCGACATTAACTAACAGATTTGCACTTTGTCATCATCCCCACAGACTGCAGTCAGACACTGTAAAGCCTGTGGTTGACTGCTGCTGAGCTTAGTGTAATTACAGCTGCTCCACAGGCTTGTTTGTCTCAGCTCGTGTGTGTTGTAATGCACATCAGTAACTGACTTTCTATCGATCGAGCTATCAGGTGATGTGTGTAGCCCCCTCTGCTGATTAGAAACCTTCACTGCACACTGACTGCTCATCTAGAAACAATGTGACGCTTCACTTTATTTTCCCCTTCTTCAGTTGTTTCCTTGTGAGTCTATCTGCGGAGGCTGAACGAGGCGTGATGCCTTCACTGACAACCTCGTTGAGCATGCTATTTCTGTCTGTGTGCCAGTGAGTAAAACATCTCACATACCTCTTCATAGGCGTCACAGAAAGGGCGTAGCTAATGAGTCTGTTGTGTTGCTAAGTTGCCTCATCAAAACAAATAGTTTGAAGATTTCCCCAGAAGGCGACGAGAAAACCTGTATTTAATATGATGCCATTCACAAAGTCCCGTGGGAATGTTATTCTGATTGCCAAGTTAAACAAGTTTAAAAAAATACAAATATCCACGAGTTGTACAAACAAGCTGTTGCTCTCTTGATGGTAACAGCGAAGGATCTCAGACATACTTTTTACTTTGTCCTTCCCCGAGCTGCCCTTATATATGAGCGCTCTAACGTAAAGCTTTTCTCTCAGCAGAGCGCGCAGGAGCGTCAAAGCGCAGCGCTGCGCCAAAAACACAAACACATGGAGGGGGGAGGGGGGGCGTGTGCGTAAACGGCGCACAAAACAGCGCAGCAGAAAGACACACTGAGGACAGAGGGTGCTGAGAGAAAAAAAAAAAGAGAGAGAAAACGGTTTTCAGGCTATGTAAAACTTGGCCGCTCGACAGGTTCTTATTTGCCTTTGACAGGAGATTCCCTACGCATCTGTCCAGGTGTCAAACTACACACAATAACGAGACTCGTGCGTTTTTCAAAATAAAACCACGGCATAGTCTCACAGCAACACCGAAAATGCATGAAAACAATGCACGCTGTATTACGAGGAAATATGTTATTATAACGAACTTTGCACGTTGATTCCTCTACTTCCATATACCTGAGTGTGTTGTTGTGGCACGGACACACATCCAATTAGTTATTAACTGTAGCCTAGATCACCACTCAAACGTTAAACCTCCACAGAAGCAAAATAGTTGAGTTATATGTTTGAAAAGAGGAAGTTAGACATAAAGTAACATCTCTATTGTCTAAACAACCCATAATGTGCTGTATCAACCTGATAGTATTCTTTTGAATGTTTAATGGGCCAAATACATACAAGTTTATGTTGGTCCCTATTATCTCTAACAGAAATCTTTTAAAATACTCTTGAATATTCAAACATCAGAATATTAGGGTCTTTCAGGGGATTGGTTTCCAATCTCCATTCCGGTTTAATTTCCAATCTTGATTATAACATAGGGTCAATATAGGGAAGGGTATCTTCTATTTTTTTTTTTAAAACAAACTCATTACTTCAGTGGAATTTTTACTTGTTTTTGTTGCATATTAACTAAAAAAAACAGCTATTATTTGTAAAATATAAACTTTCTGGATCCACAAGAGTTTAATCTCAACTTTTGAACTTGGATGAATCAATCAAGACAAAAACGAATTTCCTGCATTTCAAACTAAAACACTCAAATTCCAAGCAGCTGTCAAAAGTATCAGATTTAAATGTTATGTCAATTTTAAAAGAAAACTTTATATTGTCAGTAGGCCCTTGTTACAATACTTCATGTTTAAGTGCTCTAAAAAGGTCTGAATCATAGGATAGGCCTACACACATACACTGGAAAACACCTTGACCAACATATATTTTGATGAGGTAACAAGTGGCTATTTTAGAACATCTTTTAATGAAACCGGATAAGCCGTTATCTAAAATGCCACCTGTTTTCACATTTATTCTGAAGGTAATCCCCAGTATATCCGGTACGCGTGCAGCTCCCTGTGCGTAACTTGACGTGCCTGTCTTCTACATCGGGAGGGTGAAGCCGCATAACAGCGTTCCCACAATGCGGGCGTGAGGTGCTCCATGTAGTAGGGAACCAGGAGGAGGACAGCGGAGGGTTACACCGGCTTCACACCGAGGCACCCGGGGGGGTGAAGAAGCAAGGGGTGGGGGGGGGGAATTAAAAAAAATAAAACATGTCGAACCGAAAGCACCGGGACAACCAGGAGATCTGCGCCCGCAAGGTCCGCGAGCTGGCCCAGTCTGGAGTAAACAAACACTGCTTCGAGTGCAACCAGCCCGGGGTGACTTACACCGACATCACGGTGGGCAGCTTCGTCTGCACGTCGTGCTCCGGAATGCTGTGAGTGAACCCCCCCCCCCCCCCTCCTCGATCCTGCCGCGCCCCCTGGGATTATTTACTGCACATTTTTAGCATCAGTGTGTGAGGACAAACACATAATGGAGCAGAGGAGTAAAAGTACCAGGCCTGATATTGCACCATGCACCACGCCAGAGCCGGATTTACTTGGGGGGGGTTTCTTGATATTTCCAGCGTCCTTGTGGTTGCATAAATTAATTTACGCAGTGTCCACTTCTCTCTTGTCTGTCTCGTGCGTTTCTTCCAACAGCTTCATTAACGACAGACCGCTATAGCTGGTCATTTTCCAGCTCTGAGTTACGGTTCATTTCGTCATGGTGCAGGTTTGACACTACCTCTCTCTCTCTCTCTCTCTCTCTCTCTCTCTCTCTCTCTCTCTCTCTCTCTCTATCTCTATCTCCAGGCTCCTCTACAGTGTGGGCGCGTAGTGTGTGTGTGTGTGTGTGTGTGTGTGTGTGTGTGTGTGTGTGTGTGTGTGTGTGTGTGTGTGTGTGTGTGTGTGTGTGTGTGTGTGTGTGTGTGTGTGTGTGTGTGTGTGTGTGTGTGTGTGTGTGTGTGTGTGTGTGTGTGCTGTCACATTTTATTCTGCATGTAGTCCCCACACTCCTCAGGAAGACGGTTTCAGCACTCTATTGCGCAATCTTGCACACCTTCATCAAGGTGTCCCACTTAGTGTCCCCCCCCCCCCCCCCCCCCCCACACACACACACACACACACACACACACACACACACACACACACTCTAGCATGGACTAAATAGAAGGTTCTGGTTTCTGGAAACATGTTGCTCTGTATTTTTACACCGGTTCTGCCCTGTTATTCACAGTCACGTGACAGACATTTCCTCTCCCACCTGCTCTGTCCCTCTAGTCCTCTCTCAGAGGAATCACTGCACGTCTTAGGATTTTTTATTTATTTTTTATTTTTTTGTTGTTGCCTTTTTTTATTTTTTTTAACTGTAAATACTGTCTCTCCATCTCTCCTCTGTGTCCCAGGAGAGGCCTCAACCCTCCACATAGAGTCAAGTCCATCTCCATGACAACCTTCTCACAACAGGAGGTGGAATTCCTTCAAAATCATGGCAACGAGGTGAGTGATGTCCATAAAACGTAAAAAAAAAAAAAAAAAAATGCTGCTACATTCATTCACAAAAATGAATCAAAATGATTTTTTTTCTTGTATTATAAACAATTAAAATAACAAATGAGGAGCTTGTTTTCTTGTTGTCACGTTTGTTTTGGTTCAGGCTGAGGTTTTAGACTCATTAAACTCATAGCATGGCTGCTGCATTTGCGGCAGCTAATGGGGATCTGAGTAAAGGAAAATTCTGGCCCGTATACAGAAAATGAAATGTCCCTCATGGCTCACCATTTGAACCAGTCTTTGTGGTAGCGCTTTTTTTTCGGCCAGCTCATATGGAGCCAAGAAACAAAAGAAGCAGCCATGTCTGTCCCACCCAAACCACCATCTACTTCCTCTGTATGTGTGTGTGTGTGTGTGTTATACTAGTGTTTCCCCAACTGTTTTCAAATAGGGCGGTGAAAAATGTCTGTCTTAATGTGCAGGGTGACATCTTCTTATCGTGTTTCTGTCTGATTCATAGAGTAAAATCACAAAGTGTTAGTGAGAACCAGTACATGTTTGTTATCCTGCAATAGTCCTTTATGAAAACAGCCACCAAATCCCTTCTGTAATGCTAGCTTACCAATTATTTATTGTCAAATATCCAGATTGTCCTCAAAAATCCAGTGTTGCTTGAGGTACACGGAGCTGCCATGACACCAAGTGCATTTAGCAGTGTTTTTAATTAGGCAAATTTGATCTTTATTGCTCATTTCTTTTATCCATGAAACCAAAAGATATGGAAAAATGAGGTTCATGTAAATTACACCTCTTGTAACGTCTGTTGAAATGCAGTGAAAACATAGTATGAATTTGAAAAAAGACTTCCTACAGAACCTGTTTTGGAAGCTGCTGGCGTGGGCAGCACTCTCTCCGGAGCTTATATCACTGAAATGAAATCGTGAAGTGTTTCAGGCTATCAAGATAAGTGCTGTGCGTTTTATCAGCTCGTTGTAGGACAGGATGTGTGTGTGTGTGTGTGTGAGAGTGTTGGAGTCAAGTATAATGTGAGCAGAGGCAGAGGTGTGCATGGTCCAGCTTTCTCCCCCCCACATGATCCTCTGGAGAGTGAAGCGGACAGGCATGAATCATACGCTGTAATATCTGCCGCCGCACTCTGACTCCTGAACCGGACATGAATCACTGATGGGAAATCTCTGTTTGTGAGATATCCTCTGACACTAAATGTCAAACACAAGCAGGGATGTTTGTTTGATGTTATGATCAAGGAGTCTGACACTGAACCATTTTTGATGTGGAATAATCTCACAAATCAGCATGATTTCAAAGTGTTTTCCTGATCCTTTCAATGTGTGTGTGTGTGTGTGTGTGTGTAGGTCGGGAGGAGGACTTGGCTTTGTGTGTTTGACCCAAAGACAGACGGCTGCTCCGACATGAAGGACTCTCAGAAGTTCAAAGAGTTCCTTCAGGACAAGTATGAAAAGAAAAAGTGGTGAGTTTTTTAGGCTGTGTCTGCGCTACATCACCCTAATGTGATCGTGCAGTAAAACTACAGCCTAAGAAGGACTTTAATCAGAACTATATACTCATGATTACTGTTTTGATCCGTAAATACAAAGTGTTTATGAAATTTCAAGAAAAATTACAAGTTCATTTTGCCACATTTGGGAACTTCAAATTGTCTATTTTTCCTCAACAGACTTTCCAGACCCCTTGAAAGATTCAGTTTATTAAATTATTAGATGAAACAAAACTTAAATTCCTCAATATAATAGATATTCTGGCCGTGTTGCATTCAAACGTAATAATATCAGCCCTAGCTGTGCTTTGTTTGAAGTGCTAATTGGAGAATGTTAACATGCTAACATCATAAACTGATTGACCAAGCCTGCTCAATATATTTTTTTTACATTTACATATATTTACATTTGAACATTGTTAATATAGGAATTTATGAATGTAGCCCCAGCATTAAGTCAAAAAATGACTCAGCTGAACTGTGCTAGCGCCAGTTAGCAAACGTTAGCTTGCTTACAAGCTAAATTTAGGCACTTAGCATTATACCTGCCAAACAGGTTAGTCATACGTGCATTACAGAGCATTAATACTTGATGTAGAACCCTTTTAGCTGCTGTGCTTGTATGAAACTTACTTAAAGTTAGTAGGCTGATGTTAACTAATAGCACCAGCATGAGTTTGTTAATATTCACAGAGGGCTTTTAGTCATGTTTTGGCGTTTTTGTTTTTGGAAATTGTTTTAAGCAATAAGGATTTGTCCAAAATTAGTAGAGATGAATTTTCTGACTGAGTTGTAGACTCATTGTTTAATCTGTGAACTCATTACAGCATAATGCTGAACAATTTAGATTCAAACAACATCTAATGACGTTTGTTCCAAATTTAGCCATTCACTGTTTGAAATGGAGACGCCCACTCATAAAAATTAACTCAGGATAATAGCTGCTTTCATGCTGGGAATAAAAAAAAAACAGCCATTATTAAGGTTTAGTTTCAGCGCCCCTGAAATGTTCTCTGTCACGATGTTTGGTAGGAGGAATACTGATTACACATCAAGTTTTAATTGTGCTTTTTATGAGGCTGGTTAGTCACAGATAACTGCATTCAGTCACCCGTCTCTTTCAGGCATTTTTCCAAAAGTAAGAATCGGAGGGATGTCGAGGGTCCTTGGAGCCCCGGGGTCCAGCCTGTGCCCCCTTCACTTGGTCCTTTAGCGAGCCAGGCCCCTACTCATAACATGCCCCCCAACGCCAGGTCTGCAAGGCCCATGGTAAGAGATTTTAAAGTGTTGTAGTTGTGCTTGTGAAGGATAGAGAACGTGATAAAGATGAAGGGGACAGCAGTGAGAGGATGAGAATTTACAAGAGAAAGTGTTTAGGTGTGGTAGAAGAAGAGGAACTGAAAGAGGAAGTGAGAGCAGCCAAAGAGTGTCCAAAAAAGAAACCGAGAATATAAGGTGAAGAGACTACCTAATTTGCTGCCTCACAGAGATAGAGACTCATGGGCAGCGAGCGGGCCAGGTATCATTAACATCAGAGCTTCTGCTTATGAATTATTGAGAAACCATGAAAGAGACTCACTTTTTTCTGCCTTTGTGTCTCCCTCCACCTCCCATCTGCTTCCCTCTCTCTCCACCTCTTGTTCTGTAGTCTCAGGCCCAGATGCCATCGTGGGATCGAAATCCTGCGATATCGCCTGCCGACATGCGGGCGGATGTGTTCACCGCTCGGCCGTCGCGCTCCCAAAGCTTCAGAGACCCCCCTCTGAAAGGTCAGGGGTCAATCTGCATCAGAGGAGATGATATTTTTGGACTGTATCGACCGACCCATTCACCTTTTTCTTCTTTTGCCTCTCTCTGATATAGATCCCACACTGTGTGGTATAGAAAGACAGCGGCCAGGCTCTCTGTCATCGGTGTTGGGTGCTCAGAGCCACGCCCCCTCCTTCCCTGCCCTCCCACGGCCCTCAGGTGTGTCTCCCTTTAACCACCCATTTCTTATGGACAAAATGACTTATTGATATATTTTGTAGCGTTTTCAGAATAAGAATGCTAACAGGTTCTTTCATTAATCATTTCAATTTGAACAAATTCACAAAAATCTAATATGTGGAAATATTTTTCATACTTCAGGAGAAAGAGTGTACAGTGCAAAAAAGCCTTCTGAGATGTCCTTCAGCTGTTTGTGTTAATACCTCTGCCACATATTGAGGGATTGTTTTAGAAAATAGCTGCCTGGTGATTGGATCACACCTACAGCTTAAAGGATATGTCGCAATATTGATTCTCTAGTTTAATCTCAACTTGTTGTTTACCATTATTGTCTATAAAAAAACACACTGGATGGAATGACTTTACTACCATTAATTCATTGACTTTACTTATTTAAGCCCAACAGATATTAAATTCTGTCATCGATACTGATTTTAGTAGCAAGGAGCAGCTCTCTGATTACCAATGGCAGTCGGTATAGTGTGGTTTCTGCATTTATTTTGATATGGCCTTGCACAGAAGTCTATTTTCTTGAACAAATTATTGAGGGATAAATAACTTAAATACATATTTTCAACTACATCTGATATGCAGATATCTGCTATTGGCCAAATCAACAGACAACAACATTTTCAGTCAGGCACTAGTGGTTATTTTGAAATCCTATTTCAAAGCAATATCTTGCTTATGTAAATACCCACGAGGGAAACAAAGGTTTTAATGCTGAAAATAGTCTCTAAAATGCAGAGAATGGATTCACATCCTCTTCTAGAACAAATGGGTTTTGGGGCTAAGGGTGAAGTAACACAATTATAGTTTATTTCTTTTCATGGTATTAGAGGGAAAAAAAACTCCATCTGAACACCAACCTTACCCTCTTAGCAGTCTTCATTTATATTTAGTAAACGTTCTGGCACTTATGTTGGAATTTAACAAGGCATAACTGCTTTTCAATTAGCCTGTGTACAAAATGGACTGCTATATTCCAGACAGTTTATGAGCACACTGCCCTCCTGTTTCTCCTTTAAGGAAGCTAATGCAGTTACATGAATAAAAAATAATTCGTACTCCACTCTTTTCTTATCTCTTCCACGGGGGCTCAAACTGTTCAATTTGTCAGTGCAGAGTGTTTTAATCGTCCAGAATGTGCAAAAATTATTTTCACGGATTCTGATGATGCTTTCTACTCATCACTGCTGCCTCAAAGTGTCACTTTGAGAAGGACAAAAGAAGGGAACTACTTAGCTTTCAGGCAATTTTCATTCTGACAGTTTTTTTTTTCTTTACCATATCATGTTTAATTTTAAATGGCTCCATATCTTCATCCAATTTCACTGAATTCCTTTTTTAATGGCATTTCTTTTCTCTCTCAATGTATCCCTCCTCCTTCTTTCTGTCTGTTTTATCTCACTGTCCTCTTTCCCCCCGACCTCTTAGCCAGTAGCACTTTCAAAAACCACTTCACTTTAGGTAAGACACGGCACCAACAGATGCATTTGAGTGTGTGCTGAATGGCTGGGATCAATAAGCTCTTCCATGCTGTGTCATTCATGATAAGACACCTAATCTGTGAGCCCTGCTCGCGTTGACTGCGCTAGTGAATTTAGCTTTATTTTAAACCGTTTGACTGACGACACAGCGCTCTATATTCGCAAAGCTCCCTTGCTTGTGTCACTCGCTGATATTTGGGTCGATCATTTTCTTCATCACCCAGGTTTTCTCACTTCAAAGCCAAGATTTAAAGCCTGGGAGGGTCAAGGAGACACACACACTGTTCCCTGAGAGGGAGAAAAAGAAAGAACAAGTTTGAAGTCATGCTATTTTTAGCTAAGCTGCTGCCCCCGTCAGCACAGGGCAGCTGATATTTCTCGCCACGTTGGCGTTGAAGCACTTAAAAAGTATGTAGGGCGCAGCTGTATTCCCACAATACACATTTACATCCCAAACAAGTACTCCCAAATTCAAGTGTGCTACTCCCAAATTCAAGTGTGCTAGCAAATTTAAGCACACATCTCTAGACTTGCAGTAGTAGCCTGTATAATCACATCCCAAAAATAGCTAGCTTCACGGTGGCATGCTTTATATCTACAGATACTTTTTAATATCAGGTCTGGCCTCTGTCAATGACTCCTTAGAGTCCCATGTAGAAAACAACACCCATTTTCATTTGTATCTCCATGCTAACACTATCGGCTAATGCTAGCATGCTTTGTGGCTAATGTTTGCTTGCTAACTGCAATGATAAAATCCTATTTTCTGCCTTGTAACCCTCTAATAGTTGTGTTTTGTGCGTGGTGCTTTAAAAAACTACCCGAGAACTTGTTAACCTGCTGCTTTCCCTTCACTGTTTATGTTTAAATGCTTAAACCCCGACGTCATGCTAATTATGTAAAGCCAGCCCCGCTTATGACTAGCCTCAGAGCATGGAAATGTTCTAATAGCATGAGATTAATTGCAGTTTTCTGAGCCTACTGTATGCCTCTCTTATCAATGTATTTGTCATTTAGATTTAACATCAACACCATTGAGATCAATTAGTATTAGCCAGGATAACTCTGATTATGACATGATCTAGATGTAGCATTTTAGCTCTCTGTTTCTCAAACATGTTCCCCTGGATTTGTTTGGGTCTGTTGAGTGGTTATTTAGTTGCCGTTTTGTAGCTTTCAATTTGTCTACTTGATCTTCCTCAACAGATCAAGTTTGAATTTTTTCTTGTCATTAAATAGATTTTTGCACTTTCAGGTGTTAAAAACGTTATGGAAGGCTCTAAAGGATTATTTTACTGTGTATCCATTCTTCATCTGCTGTTTCCAAAGTCAATAATTGACTAACTAACAAACAGGAAGGAGAAGTTCTCAAGAGCTCAGAGATTTCTTTTTTTTATCTCAACATCAACCTCTCCTTCACAACCTGGCAAACGTCATGTGCTTGAGGAATGTTGTGATACCAAGGAAACCTCTAAACTTGTCGCCAAATGTACCTCATGGGGGAGATTGCTGCGATTGTTTTCTCCACGTGAGGTCCACAGTTTGTGCTTGACCTTTGAAACAGCAGCTGAGAAAACAATATCACTTCAGTCCGTTTAATCTGTTTTAGTCCCCTGTTCTGGGGCTTTGGATTACATCCCATGATCTTCTTCAGTTGATTGAGTAGATAAAAGATTATGTGAGATGATCAGGGGCTAGAGAGCAGCTACTAAATGGTCTTTGACTGAAGAAAGCCTTTCTCTCACTGTTTTTGTTTGTAGTTTTCAATGATCTTAAGCATCAGGCATCAGATTGTGTTGGACAGTTGTTACAATAACAAGTACATTTGAACATATTCAAGAGGAAAACTTGATTTAATCATGTTCGAGTCTGTTTTTTGTGAAATTACCTCTTAATTTTAAATTTTCTTTAGTGCATTGCTCAAAATGATATGCATTATTTACTCCCTGGAATGTTATTCACCGCTTCATGGGGGGTATAATCAGGCCATAGGCTTGGTTATAACTCTAAAGGTTTAAAAGCTCCACATAGTGAACTACACATATGTCAGAAAAGCTCTCCTGGACCGTCTTTGCACTGAACCTCCATCTGGTGTCTTGCCCACAGGTCGAACAGTATCTGCCTCAGGGGTCACGGGGCCTTTCAGGGCTTTCCCCAAGTCTATCAGCGTTGACTTTGGAGGTCTGAGCCACCCTCAGACGCAGCCTCTGCCTCAGTCTCTGTCCCAGCAGCAGCAGCAGCAGCAGCCGCAGTCTGGAAGTGTCGGCCAGACGACGACAACCCAGGTCATCGGCTCCAACCCCGGGGACAGATACGCTGCAGTGTCACATCTGGACAGTGTGTTCTCCGACCCGCCAGTAGGCACAGGTGGGGATTTTTGTGTCAGTGGATAGTAGATGCTTTGCGCAACTTTCTTTAACTCTATACTTACACATTACCAAGCATAAAGTTGCTTTTTACTTTTCAGATTAAGAATTTAGAAATGTAAACGCACCACAATCTTGCATAATATACACGCCAAGGTAGATACATTTCCCAACATGTTTTTGACCTTTGACCCCTTACAAATAAAATGTCCAGTCGGTGATTGAGCTGCATTAGTCGATCAATAGGAAATGAAAAGTACTTTGACAATCAATTAAATGAGTCAGTAATTTTCAAGCAAAAACATCAAATATTGTTTTGTTCCAGCTTCTTAATCTGGAGGCTTTTCTGTGTTATTTATATTTAGTCTTTTATTTATAGAAAGTCTTTACACATTCTTTTTTTAAATTTTGACATTTTAAAGAGCTAAAGATCGTCAATCAATATATTAATCTGCAGATTGGTCAGTTATGACAAACACTAATGTTAGTCACTGCTTCCCTCTTGGGCTCCATTGTCTTATTTTACACTTTATGTAAAATAAGGGGGAGGAAATAGTTCAAATTTCGAATGAAGAGAAAAGTTAGAGAGAAGTCTCTTTGCTAGCACACGTTTTTCTGCAGAGTGAGTTATTTTGGGGCACGTTTTAATTTTTAAATTGAGGTAGAACATTGATTGAAGCAGTGTTTCTCAACTGGTTGGTCGGGACCCAAAAGTGGGTCACGAATGTGTGCCTAGGAAAAACATTGTGTCAAAGTCTATTAAGTGTTTCAAAACATGTTTGTTTTTATTTCATGTCTTTGTTCTGTCTCGGTCTGAGGTCCAAACGGCACCACTTTTCATTGAACAATTCTGATTGGTTAAAAAATATCTGAAATTCAGGTTGGGATTTTTCATGAGGGAGTTGGTGGTGGGTCCAGATGCTGGAGCAGTTGAGAACCACTGGATTAAAGGACATTTACTTGTTAAAAAAGAAAAAAGAAAAGGTCACTTTGTTGAACTTGCCCTTCCTCTGAAGACCTGAATACTTTCACAACAAGTCCGAGCACAGATATGGTGAGAGTTAAAATGTGCATGTCATGCAGATTGTCACGGCCAGCTCAACGAGGTTACATAACATCCTTACTCCAAATACCGAGGCTTTTAGCTGCTGAATTATGCTCATTGTGTTTGCTCTGGACCATGCTCAGTCTTATTCAAAGGACCTTGTTGACATGCTTTCAAAAACATCGGCTGTACTCGTTTAACAAGTGAGACGCTGGTTTTTAACGTTCAGGGCTCATGTGAGAAACCCTCCAGCTCCCTACAACAAGCTTTGTTGTTCTTCATCGAAGCCTCCCCGGCTGCCACAGTAATGAGGTTATTGATCCCCCCCTCCCCCCCTGCTCTCTTTGATTCATGTCAAGTCAAACACATATTTTATTCAGGGGATTTTTTCTGCTTTCTTTCTCTGATGATTTAAATGCTTGACATCAACTCTTTGAGCTCTTTGTTAGATTTTCTTTTACACACATTTTTTGGCTAATAGAAGCAGCATTTGATCTCTTCATGGAAACTCATTAAAGCCCCGTGGTTAAGTTCTGTCTGAAATGCTTGTCCACAGCTCCCCCTGCTGGGCCTCCGCAGTACAGCACCCTCTTTGGAAACAGGCTCTCCTCCAGCTCAACTCCTGCCAGGTAGGAGAGACATTCAGCTCCGGAATGACGAGATTATTTCTTAAAGTGTACAACCACCACAAAGGACTATTACGGCCACATACAGGGAGGAAAACAAATCTGAGATGTCGAGATTAAAGTCATACATTTACGAGAATAAAGTGGTCATTTTAGTCTATAGTTATATCAGAAGAGCAGCAGCCGCTTGTATGAAAATTATGTTTTAAAACATCAGTTTGACAAGTTCTCAAATCGTCCCATTAATGTGTTGGGACTTTACTTCAGCAGATATGAAACTAAATCACTTTGTCATACAATATCAGGACCTTGAAAAGATACTGAGACTTAAAATTTACAGTTTTATTCTTGTAAATTTACGACTTTAATGTGGTGAATATTTGACTTTAATCATGTATATTTACAGCTGTAATCTGGCCCTAATACTCTGTAGTACAGCAACAACAGAAAACCACTAAAAAAAAAAACAACACCTCCAAAAAAACAAGGCACAAACATAACAAGGAAATGATGACAGGACAGCACCTAGATCAGGGCTCACAGCCGTGGAACAACATTTTACAACATCTGTTACAAAACTACTGTAACACAAAAAAGAGATCAACAGCATAAAGTCACTAGGTTTAGTACAATAAAAATGAAGGGAGGAAAAGTTTTAATAATCATAATAAAAACAGGAGAAAAGAGTAATAATTCAATTCAATCTAATCTTTAATGAGATTAGATTCACATTAAGAATCCAGCCCTCTGTAGTCAATCTGTCATTTCTCATGGTACATGATCTTAGACTGGTCGTGTATTGTTTCCCTTTAGTGTATCAGAGAGGCTCTCTTCTCATTGGTCAAACCTTGTCTAGTTCTCTGTAGCGCTGTGTTACCGTTGAGGGTTTGTGAATGACATGATTTAAAAATCTCCTAGAAATGTGAGCTTTTATTTTGACATGATGTTTGAACTTCCTCTGAACTCTGCTCTGCTTTTACATAGTTTTTTTTATGATTACCTTTACATGTTAAACTTTTGTAAGGCAAGGCAAGATTATTGATATAGCACACTTCAGCAACAAGGCATTTCAAAGTGCTTCACACAAGACATCAAAAGCATCATGACAGAGGAACGAAAAGAAACATTCAAATAGAAAATAAAAAAAATCACTGAAATTATTAAATCTGAGAATATGTTCAAATAAAAATAATTCAAATGGAATTACTTGAACTAAATAAATTAAAAATATAAAAAGTTGCAGAGTTAAAGTTTAAAATCTTCTTAAAATTGTTTAATGAAAGGCAGCTGTAAACATACACATGTATTTTTCTCTTTTTAAGTCACTTTGATATTTACCTTTTTTAAATTCAGCCTCTGTTTTATTTGATTTAATTAAGCTCCACTTTAAACTTTTGCCTCTTGGACTTTAAGAGCAACACTTTTTTTTAAAATGTCACATTTGTGTTTTGGTTTATGTTATTTAAGATCCGACTGTTTGTGGAGCGTGGTTAAAGGCCGTATTCTGTTTGATTGTTGTTGTTTTTTTTGTCTGCTTTCCTCAGCTCCCCCGGTGTCGATACGGTCTCCAGCTCCCAAACCTTTGCCAGTAAGTACCGAGCACGACTGCATTGATCCTCCTGCTAAGCTGCTCTGTATTTACCTGCAGCTCCTTCTCTTTAAAGCTGCAGGACTCTTCTTGATTAGGATGCATGTGTGTCTGAGCAGGCAGGAATGCACCACCACTCACTGTGAATTATCTCTCTCTCTCTCTCTCTTTGCTGTGTGTCTCAGATTTCCCAAACCCATTCAGCTCCAGCTCGGCCTCCCAGCAGCCCCCTGCCCTCTCCCCCAGTAACCCCTTCAGCAACGCTTCAGGAGGTGAGACTCATGTTTGGGAGGTCTTCAGCCATTTAACATCTACACGGGAAAAGGTCACAACAAAACTGTTCTCCAGGACTAAACTACAATCACTGTGTAATTCACTCCTAAAATGTGTAAAGGAAACACACAAACAGTGAGCATGTGAATTCTTTAACCTCCTTTGAAGACCTCCTAAGTTTAAACTAAAGCCGACGTGTAATATTTATGATTATTGAAAAACTTCTAGTTCAGTTCTGTTCATGTTCCCCTCAGCTCTGCAGCTTCACTTTAGTGACTTACAGCTTCAGTGTGACTGCAGCTTCATTTTGAATTATTAAATGATCTCATTTATTGATGTATTCACTTTCTGTGGGACCGGTGCTGTAGCTCATTACTTCTTGTGTCAGCTCTGGGCTTCCATAGAAAACACAGAAAACTCTTCTCTGTGATTTGTCTCACTCTAATGTCAGCTAATGACCTTTAAAAAAAAGTATATAACTGTATCTGATGTAACTGTGTGTGTGTGTGTGTGTGTGTGTGTCTTCTCCAGGTGACTCCAGTGCGTTTGTCACATCGCCCACCTCTGTTTTTCCTCCGTCCGCCTCCTTCCCAGCACCAGCCTCCCAGAATGCATTTCCCCATGAGTCAGCTGGCAACCAGGAAGCCAATGGTAAAGTTTTATAAGCAATTATTAAGGTCTGTTGTGAAAACTTCTAGAACTGAAGAGTGTCAGTGACCTAATAATGAACCTTGAAGTAGGTTAACACCTTTAGATTTTTTTTGTATGAAAATAACAATAAAAGAAGCCTCTAAAGTCTTTTTTTTAACTTTCTGTACATAGTAACATAAAACAAACATCTGTATACAGTTTTACACTGGATGTCATGAAATTGACCACATTTTTTAGGAAAAAACGATTTTAAGACAGGACTCAAGGACTTCTTTGCTATTGGTTGAAGCTGTGAATCAAAGTTCGCCGAAGTCACTTGTGTCTTCTCATAGGAGTGAGCAGACTCATATTCAACAATGCTCACAAAATAATGACCGGGCTCCAAACATGTGCTGAGTTTTTAATTTTTCAAGATTTACTTTTGGCCTTTATTAGAAAGACAGGACGGTGTATAGAGTCAGAAAAGAGAGAGTGGGGGAATGACATGCAGGAAAGGAATTAAAACCCTGCCTGCTTCAAAGACTACCGCCGCTGTCCAACTGGTCCGACTGCGCCCCCGTGCTGAGGTTTTAACGTTTTAAAAGAGTTGCTAACCACTCTGTGCTTCGTTGTTAACTGGCTAATGAAAAGAATGCTAACTTGCAAACGGTTGTGATGTGGTGAGCGTGGTAAATAATAAATATTCAGCTCAGCGCGCGGTCACATCGATGCGACACTCAGACGTTTTGAAGGGATTGTTGGGAAGTATATGGCAATAAGAATAAGTTCTGATGGGCTGGAGAAACACCAAATGTATCTTAAATAATCATCAGGGGGTCATAGATGGTTGCAATACATTTAAAGAAAATCCATCAAATATATTTTGAGATATTCAACTTTAAAAACCTGATATGATGCTGCTAAATGAAAGTCATTAAAACACATCTTCTGTGCACAATGAATGCCTGCACATATTTAATCTCTGTGGCTACATACATACTGCTAAGCTAATTGATGTCATATATTTGACATAGAACATGGTGTGCAGTAAAATAAAAGCCTGCATACATACTGTATAGATAGAGCTGGCAGTTTGACACGTACTGTATGTGCTCAGGCTGCACATCAAACACTGAGGAGCTGAGAGGCATGAGCCCGCCTCAGATGTTTCATTATCTCTACAGTGACCACTCGCATCACCGCAGGAATACTAATTCACACAGTCAGTAGATTGCAGTCTGCAGTTTCAGCCTTCAGTCTTCACATCACTGAAAAATGATTTTTTTTTTGTGTGTGTTTTTCAGGTTTTGCCTCCTTTCCTGCGCCTGACTCTCAGTCCAAAGTCCCTCGACCCATGTCGGTGAACCCGTTCACGGTGCGTTCAATGCCTTGCCAGTTATAGTTGTTGTTGCAATAGTGAATTCAAAGTTTCTTTATCACAGGAACTGAAATGTTCTAGATCATTTTGGGACATTATCTGATATTTTCACACATTCACCTCACAGATTTATTTTAGATTGCCTGTGTCAGGCACACTTTCACCACTTAGGAAGGATAAGGAAGTGAAGGGAAGACTTGTGTAAATCAGTGTACTTCTTGTGATGACAGATACAACAGAAAACTCAAAGTACTTGGTCTTTTTCGATTCTCTGATTTTTTTTTTAAAATGTACAAATCCAAAACAAGGAGTTGGTAGTAGTGGCTGTTTGTGGGTTAAAGCACCTGTTAAAAACAAATAGGTTGTGTTGATTTTGGCATTTATCTCTTTGCTGATCTTGTCCTGTACCTCTGTGAGTATTGCGTAAAAAAAAAAAAAAAAGGATTTTTCTAAATGTCTAACATGCAATAGTAAATGTAACAGTTTTAACTTTCATGAAGTCGTCAACCACTCCCACCAATAGTGCCATGAAATCACGCCTCTGTTGCCAAAACCCGTTAATTAATTGTTAGCCTATTTAAGCGTGCACGTGTCATTTTGCTTATGCAGAGTTAAAACTCATATATGAGTGAATGAGGCCCAATATGAAAAAGTTACAAAAGGTGGTCCTGCAGGGTGCGTCTCATGTGACACCCACCTAGCAGCAGGGGGAACATGCCTATACAATATCTCATTTATAGAGAAATAATACTTTTTTTTTTGCTTTTGCAGCTCGTATAGACGCATCACTAATAATTCAGTTTCCTCCTCAGCTGGAGCTTTAATACCCTGCAACATATACTAGAACATTTCCACTACACAAGCTCAACTATTGGAAACAATATTCAGACAAATGAGGTGAAGAGTAAAGAGGATCTAGAAGTAAAGCCCCGCTCAGCATGAACGCCGTCATCTCCCCGTCCTCTCACACGACGAATATTCCAGACTACGACCTGCTGCGTTCACACACACTCATCATGACTTCATAGGAACATTGTATTTGGAGGCTGGCAGGAAACAAAAAAAAAACTCTGCATAAAGTCAGGGTGAACAAATTGAACTGTTTGTGTTCACACAAAGTCAGGGCACGTTCAGGAGGGCAGAGAATTTCTGAGAAGGGCTAACGTGCACTTCAGGGGGATAAAAATAAGTAAGGAGAGGAGGCTTCTTGTAGGCTTCTTCTTCTCCTCTCCACCTCTTTCTCACGCTGCCTTTCTTGTGTTTCAGGGGAATGTTTACCCGAGTCGAGGAGCGTCGCGGAATCCTTTCATCTGATCCCCCTGCTCCTCTCCTTACCTCCAGTTCATCTCTGGGAAAACCGAGGGGAGGAGTGAACCTGAGGAGTCGCTGCCATTTCAATGCCTTTTGGAGTATTTTCATCCCCTCCTCTCCTCTCCTCTCCTCTTCCTGTCTCTCCCCTCTATCTCTGTCTGTGTTTACGTGTTTGTAGAGGGGGGGAAAAAAAAGAAAAGGTGTGAATGTAATTATGTAATCTGTGTATGTATGCGTGAGCGTGTTTTCCCCCCCTTCCTGCTGTTGATCTGTCTAAAAGGTGTTTGTGTGCCAGTAGACGCCACCTCAGGGCTCTGTGGGAGTCACGAGTGAAAAGACGCCTCTATGATTTTTGCAGAAACACACACACACACACGTTGCTGCTGCTGCTGCTACTTTAATTTCATCTCCTGCTTAGAAAGTGCATAAGAAACCTGTCGCCGGTGAATTCATTTGCGTTTGTCTCAGTTTCCAAAGGAAAACGAAAGTTGAGAGAGTTTTTCACAGATTGTTCAAACAGCCTTAAACGCCTCCTTGATGCATGAGAATTAGCATTGAGAGACAATCCGGGCTTCTCTCAGTAGTGTGTACGCGGAACATGTTTGCATTTGTCACTGTTTCTTTGTTTCCTCTTTTAAGGAGAGTCTATGTTTTCCACTCCAAGGCTGCATGCGCTTTGAGGGCTAAAAGGAGATGCTACTGAATGTAAAAAGCAATGTCAGAATTACTAAAAATGTATATAGATATAAAAAAAAAAAAAAGATCATTGCTTCATGTACCGGACCAAAATGTTTCTCGCTTGTTCTTCTGTTTGGTTCTTTTTTTTTTCGGTTGACATGGAGGCAAAGTTTGTGTTCTTTTTTTTTTGCCAACACAAAAAAAAAAAGAAGAGATTCATGTAACAGCGTCTTTGTATTGACAAGTATTCATGTTCATAAAATCAATTTGTTGCTTCTTAAGACTCTTAGTGTTGTTGTTTTTTTTTTTTTACATAAATGTGTGAAATTAATCTCCTACTAACTAATACACACGCTAAATATGAACTTTGAATTATTGAGTGTTATAAAAAGGCTTTTTTAAAAAAAAAAGAAACTGCACTGATTAATTTAACCAGCAGGGGGCGCGTGACACTTACTTTTCCCCGACCTCGTGCACAAGGTTACTTGCGGATGCATATTACATAACATAGATACTGCATAAGGATATAGTACAAATATAGAAACCTTTTATGGCTTCAGAAGGACTATTTTTAGACTCCTTTTGAAAGATTTATTGCAACTTTGGATTCAAAATGAATCCTCTTCTGAAACATTAATATTGAATGTGTGTTTTAAAGGTATTTTGCGGTTTTATTTATTATAGCCACTAGCACCGGACAGAGATGGATTCACTGCTCAGCCGACCAGACGGATAAATGTCATAATAGAATTCAATTACAGCTGCTTAATCTGCCATGTGTGCAGAATTCAGGGATCAATAATCGCATTAATGACAACTTAATTACTACAGGATCTGATGAGTTCATCGCCAATATATATTTAAGATATTTATTTATGAAATATTTGATGCAGAAAAGGTCTCTGTTGGTGTCTTTGAAGGGGAAATATTCACATATGAAAGGAGGGCAGAGGGGGATTTTCACAATAAATAGAACACGGTGGACCCAAGCGAGCGCCAACACTGAAACCTTACTCCACACACACTGGAAGGGTTGCGGCCTTCACGGGTTGTGGGAAATGTTAGCACTTGTTTAAGTGAGTCCCAAATGAAGGCCTAACATGCAAAGAAAATTGCTATAAATATGGACTATTAAATCAGCACACAGGGCAGATAATATTAATTTATATTTGAAAATAAATATCATGTGAGTAAGAAGTTACGATAGAACATTTAAAAGCAACTTTATCGATAAAACATCAATATTCTTTATTCATCATATGCGTTAAGATTCATTTAAATAGAGCAGCAAAAATTATTCTTAAATAATCTTGTTATTAAACCTGATATTTAAATAGAAACCTCTGACATTCAGTCACATAAATAAAATAAAAACATTTTAAATCTCAAAACCCACATCTTTCCTCCAGACATTTATTCTATTTTGATCTCTGTGGTACTATTACCTGTTCAATGTTCATGTATAAATGTCTGTATAGTAATTATATATTAATATATATAACTATAAAAACACATGTACATTAGATATTATATATAAGTACATTTTAATATAGCGTATACTAATTGGTTTAAACCTGTGCATTGTATCGGCTAAAAAAGCTTCATTCCTATATTTCATTATTAATCCAAAGAAAAGATAAACTAAATGTTTTGGTCTGTGTGTGAGGAGCTGAGTTTTCCGAGCCCAGGGCTGGGTCCCTGAACGCGCGGTGTTCCAGAGTACGGCGGTGAGTGACAGCCTGCTCCTCCACGGTAGCGGCTCCGCTCCTCTCAACACTACAGCAGCGGGACCCGGAGCAGAACCTCGCCGAGCTGAGCAGGACAGGTGCCGGGTGAGCAGACAGGCACACAGCGACAAGCGGCGTGCAGCAGGACATGCCCTGTGCCCTGAGATGTGCAGTAAATGGGATTAAAGCGCTCGGACACTAGCAGCACTGATAGTAGTAGTAATAGTGGGGAGTAGGGGGAGCTGCACCGCATGTGCTCGCTTGTGTGCGGCTTGAAAAACTTGTGTTGGACCGTCCGCAATTGAGAGCAAAGAAGGAAATTGAGCAGAATTGCAGCCCGTCAACTGTTTACTTTTAACTTCCCGGACTTTCGGTGCGAGCAACCCGAACCGACCCCTGCCTCCCCTCTCACATGCCTGCGTTTACGTGTGAGAGAGGGAGGGGAGCGGAGCCCGGGCATGTTTGAATTACCTCTCTAAACTTGCAGAAATATATCAGGAGAGATCAAATAGGTCGCGTGTGTTCTTGTGGGAGCTAAAGGAGATATTGGGTGTCATGGAGAGCCAAGCAGTGGAGCAGCAGAGCTGCGAGGACGTGCGGAAAAGCGGCTACCTCCGAAAGCAGAAGTCCATGCACCGGCGGTACTTCGTGCTCCGCGCCGCCTCGGAGCGTGGCCCGGCCCGCCTGGAGTACTACGAGAGCGAGAAGAAATTCCGCGGTAAGGCCCCCATCCCCAAGAAAGCAGTGGCTCTGGAGACCTGCTTCAACATCAACAAGCGGGCCGACTCCAAGAACAAGCACATGATCGTGCTGTACACCCGGGCCGAGAGTTTCGCCATCGCCGCGGAGAACGAGGCGGACCAGGACGAGTGGTACCAGGCCATGGTGGAGCTGCAGTGCAAAAGTAAGCAAGAAGAGTCTTTTTAAAAAATAAATAAATAAAAAGAAAAGACACTGTCACATGCACGCTCTCATGCATGCATGCACACACTCAATACTGTATGAGGCTCCTGCACGGGAGCAGAAACGTGGCAGGAGTAGCGCACTGCAGATCGGGACATGTTTGGATGATAATGCAGGGCTTGTTTTAAAAACAATTAAAAGCTCCACAAGCCAAGTTTACATAGTTTGCGTTTGTGCCATGGTTGCGCTCCCTTTGCCTTTTTTTTTATTTATTTATTTATTTTTATAAATGTTTAGAGTATAAAGCTGCATCGTGTTGATTTCCCCACTTTTAAAAACAGGTTGAAGTTGTTTACAATCTGACGGGCCTGCGCGTGTAAACATGCACCTTTTGAAGCTGTGACGTTGGGCTCATCCTCCCCCATGAGTCCTTGTCATACTGGTGTCAGCTCAAGATATTTGTTCTCAGGTCTCCTCCAGACTTTGCTAAGTTTCTCTCTCTTCTGCGGCCTCAGCTGTGTGCGAGTTATTTCCCAACTGCTCAAACACACCCTGTCCTGGTGTTTACCCTCTTTGCTGCTGACACTGCAATATTACATCAGACATTGATCCCTAGAGGATAACAGGAGAGGAAAGGTCCTTCCCCCCCCCCCACCAAAAGTAGTCAAAACCCTGACTGCGCCATTGTTGATTACTTCACATTTATTTGACTGGTAATGAGTAAGCTCAGCCTTTAATAAAGCCACCAACCCCTCCAAAATAACATCACCCATTTTCTTAAATGGTGTCCCTCAGCCGCTGGGTAAACACAGCTGTCAGAGTAATAGTCCTGAGCAAGGCAACTTTAAATCACCTGTTAACCCCCCCCCTCCACCTCCACCTCCACCTCCACCTCCACCTTCTTTCCCACGACGAGGCAGTCGTAGAAAACTGAGAAGATATGAGGGTCAACGTGTTTCTCACTCCTGACCTTCTGATTTGTAAAACACATTCTGATATCTGTGAGTTCACTTGGAATAAGGGTCAGTTGTTTTCTGGTGCAGGGAAATTTGGCTGATTGACGAGTGCATTAGGGAGACTTTATAGCTTATTTGGACTTTTGGCTTTCCCTTTGTTGGTTTAACACGACTTGGTCTGTGTTTGTGTGCTTTCGAGTTGTTTCCAAGAGAAAGGGAGTCGGCAGATGTTTGAGTTGAGCACTTTTGTTTCTGTACCGAAGAAGTCTCTTATATACTCTTTGGTAACTAAGTGCGTATGTGTGCAGGTTAGTTAGCCTCAGTTAAATATAGAGATGTTTCATTACTTGTTTTCCTTTTTGATTCTGATACTCGAGTAATAGCCGAAAGCATGTTGTGCCGTGAACCTGATATAATGCTATATATAGAGAATATAGAGATGTTGTTAGAAACAAATATGTCATCAGCTGTAGGTATCTTACCCTGTGGGGACGTGGTATGATAGCTAAGCTCGTTTAATGTCCTGACCCAGCGCAGTTACCAAGTCGTGACCTTCAAACACATTGAACACCAAAGCGACAAATTAAGCTAACTTTCAAAAAAAAAAAAAAAAAAAGTGGCTACAGAAAAGTTTTTTTTTTTTTTTTTTTCAACACTTCAATCGTTTTAACTCTACGTAACACAACACACGACATCCTTAATTCGACGGCATAAGAACTAATCGCTAATTGGTGATGTTTTTGCTCGCTTTGACCTTCGAGCAGCGCACTGCTGTTTGTGCGATGCTAGCTTACGCTGTGACGTTTGCTAACACGTTCTGTCCTGCTCCAAATCAGAAATCTCTACCTGCAGCCATGCTATTTATAATTTGTGCGGTTACTAAGAAGATAAAAATAAGTTTTTTTTTGTTTTTTTTGGCAACTAATAAATTATGATGCACGATTTGCCCCTTGACTAGTAGCCTACTCCTTTTTTTTTTTTTTTTGTATCGCTACCCAAACAACTCTTCGAGGTTATCAGCCAACCCAGCTGGTGGCACAACCATCTTCATCTTAAGTCACAGGTCCAGTCCGCTTTCTGGTCTCCCTTTTTTTTTTTTGTTGCTTCCAGTGTTGGGTTTCTCTTGTAAATCAGCCACGCTGACAGTGACAAAAGACTGCGGCCGGCTGCTGTGTAAACTCCCTCGTTGGCACTGGCAGGAGGTTTCTTGTGGTATGTGCTGCACACTTTCTGCTTATACATGAAATGAGGACACACACACACACACACACACACACACACACACACACACACACACACACACACACACACACACATACATGATCCAGCTATGTGCATGCAGAGTTTCATAAGAGAAGAGTGGGCTGCAGGGTCATGGCCAAGTGCTACCTAAACCTGCTCGTGTGAAAATAGCTTAAACACACACACTGTACACTGTCAGGATTCCTTCCTTTAATAACCCTCCTCTGGTATGCGCAGCTCATACACAGTTTCACATCTTCAGTGTCTATATGTTGATTGAGCTCCTCCCCCCCCTTACCTATTTCCAGTCTCACACTCTTCTGTCACTACACTTGCACTGCTGTCCACACGGTCAAGGATCTGTCCCACATTTGGGAGTCGGGAGAAAGGAATTCACAGCCTGCAGACAGCGTGCAGGGCAAAGCTGAGATGCTACACCTTTCTTCCTCACATAGTTTCCAGAGTAGTAGACCGCTCCCTCAATCCGATACCTGTCAGTCACTGCTGAGGGGGAAAAGAGTTGAGTTGAACTCAAAGTTATGGTTTGAAGTTTGATATAAGTAGCATGCATGTTGTGGAAAAACGATGCAGTACACACGTCCGTGTTGCCATTCTGAGCCTGGGAAACCCTCCAAAAGCCGCCCAGGGAGCCGTCCACTATCTCCCAGCTCCCTACTCTTCTGACCGGCAGTAATTACACAAACACGAGCCAGCTGCCGTGTAGAGCGGTATTAGAATCCCAAGTTATTTATTCAGCTGAGTCCAGTAAGACCCTTTCGGCCGGCGGGTACAGTATCAGACTCGAGGACGGCTATTTGTTCAGCTATTAGGAGTCAGTCGAGTGTGTAAAGGCTTAACCTCGACGAAACGGGGCTGAAGTGAGGCCAAAACTCTTTGCCTCGCCTGGAAGACTGTCCTGCAGCTCGGGAGTTGTTTCTGTATTGGTAGAGTTAAACACCAGCTACAAACTTACACAAACTCAATGACATGCTTCTCAGTTGCTGAAATCAGTGCATTTATAGTGCTTGAAGTGAAGTGAATATTTGAGCATTTTCTAATGCAGAAGGAGAACACAAGTCAACTCATAATTTCAACTTGTGATCTGGGAAACTGTGATTTGATTTATACTTGTCTATGCTGACATTTTAAAAGCTTTATGATTTACCCCAGTTACTACTATCAGTTAATTTAATTTGGCTTGGGTCAATGTCAATTAATGTACATTAAAAACAAAAAAAGAATCAGCCTAACAGTGATTTTTTTTTAAATAAAACGAGGTGTTTAAATTCTCAAATAGATCAGAGAAGAAACACAAACAACAATATAAAGAAAGTAATGTTGCAACCCTCCTCTTATTTTTTTTACACCCTGAAAATATTTCATGTTTGTTGAAAAGACACAAACATGTATTGTATTTAGGGGGAAAAACATCCAAAAGGTCCCTTAACTAGTTTCTCTGAGCAAATTCTCTCACCGACTCTCGCTCAGAGCTCTTATAAATCAAACTTTAGCTTCTAAAAATCCATAATTTTCTGTGTTTTTCCGCCATAAATCATAATCAACCGAGTATGTTCGGGTTTTAGACAGTTTATCAAAACAAAACTAATGAATTTAAAGATCGCTGTAGCTACGACTGCAGTTCTCTTCCCTCTTTCTGACATTTTTAAGACGATTGTGAAGAAAACAATCAGCTAATTTAATGAACCTCACCATCCACATCAATAAAGGATGGGTTTGTTTTGATCTCTGAAGCTGGTTGACCTCACTACAGTACAGTCAATCTCCATGAAATGTAGTTTTCTGTGTTCAAAGCTCCAGAAAAATCCCATTGGAAATGCTTAGAAGAACATCTGTTTCTGAATAATTCATGCTAATCCACAAACCTCAATATGAACACTTTCTCCTTTTGCTATAAATCTGTTTTCACTTTGTTGTTCACTGTGTTGGTCTGTGGATTATCATGATGTCATTTATGACACTTTTAGGCGCCACAAAGCAAACACAGCTGATCAGTGCTATGCAAAACTTAACGACAGCCAGAATCGAAAACTCGGGGGAATCACAGCAGAACTCCTAAATCTGAAATGCTATGATTAAACTTGTGTTCTTTATGGATCAGATTATGAACTTAGATTCTCTGCAGACTGTTTTTTTTCCTCAGGATTGTCATCTGGCTGCCCCGACCAATGAGATCTGGATCTCACCAGTGGCTCGCCTCGCCGACCGATTAAACGTTAAGCTGCTCTTAAGCACTGCTCATCTCCCTAATTAGGCGGTAATTATTGTCTCGAGGGTCAGCGGCTGCCTGGTGGCGCAGTGAGCAGAGACCGTGAGCTAACAAACTCAGAGGAGGGCGGAACAAGAATCTCAAATTAGTGCCACAAGATCTGTTTTTTTTTTTTCCCCTTCTCTTCTGCTCATTTAAAGCTCAGGTCCTGCCACAGGATATTTCCTCTGCTTAAACCGTTAGCGCACATAAACCCTCTGTTTTTATTTAACACGACAAGCACGGCCGACTCCGGTTTGTTGTGATGCAGCATCCGTAAAACATCACTGTCGTCATTCTGAAAAGGCCTTGAGCAGTCCTCTTGGTCTGTGGATTAAGTGCCCACCCTTTGATTGACAGCAGAGCAAGGCCAGGGGCAACAAGATGCATTTAGTCGATGAGCGGCCATATGTTGAGCGCGATGGAGCCATGGGGCTTTAAATGCATAGTAACCTTTTATAGGGGCCAGTATTGATTGCTGTTGGTTGATACCAGACCATTAACGCTGTCTAGAGCAGGTCAGGGGGTTCATGAGCTGAGATTTATCAGCCTCGCACTGAACATGTTAGAGAGAAGCATGCAGAGAAATTAGTGAAATCCAGCCTGATCATGTGGTGTTTCCAGTGTTCGTCCTCTGGGAGGTGAGACACGGTGCATTGATTGGACAGTCTGTTAATGTTGTTACACAAGGGGGGAAACTCCCTTTCTACATCCTAACGTGTTGACTTATCTTTTTTTAATGGACTATTTTGTATATAATTAAAAGAAATACACAACGAAATAGTAGGAAAAAAGTACCCAAATGTACTAAAAGTGTCATGTATAATCTCAAGAGTTCAGATTGATGTTTTTTCCTTGATCCAATGACGTGAGGGATGGAGATCAGATTCCCAATTTACTCATTTAAGTTTTGATTTGTTTTGTCCATTATTATTCGCTGTAAGGACTGACATGTAAAAATACAACGAGTTTCTTAAGAACACTGTATTTATATGAGCATACAGTTCAGGATATTGGAAAGTGGAAACTATAATGAGGTAACTCCTCAATCCCGTTCAGACGTTTCTGCTGTGTTGAAAATTAAACCATGGTTTAAGTGATCTGTTTCTTTCCCTTCACACATGACGCCTTTTCAGATAAAGAATAAAAAAAAAAAACTGACTGGAAGAAGAAAAGCTCCAAAAAGATTTTGAAAAATGAGAAAGTTTTCACATGGAACATGGAACATGGCCACAAGGGAAAGGGCACATTTCTTCCTAAAAATAATGCTATAGCTGTCATTTTGATCTGAAATCTTTATTGTGTTTTGATACAGAGAAATATGTAATCGTATCACTACAACCAGTCATTAACTCTTAGTTAAATGACATTGGTGCAATTGGAAGCATATTTGATATTCAAAAAGAAATGCTGACTTAAATAATGCTGTTAACTCTGGGGACTTTGACTGTTCTAACCCGATATTACAGAGACCGTTTATTTACGAACTCTGAGCCAGACTCACCAGAAAAAGTCCAAGATGGCTGCCAGTTTGGCGGGATCACTAAGCCGTTTGAACTGGAGAATACCTCCATGGAGGCTTTTATTTTTTGCGTGTCTCTGCAAGGGACAGCAAACTTTGGATGCGTCACAGATAATTTCATGTGCTTTTGTGTGCTTGTTCTTGCGAGTGTGCTCCTCTTGGCTAACGCAAACCACATGTGAAATGAACCTCAGGCAGCATCCAGAGCTGGGGAAGCATTGTGTCCCTGAATGTGGGCCCAGATATGGTGGGATTACAGATGGTAGAGATGGATGAGGAGATAGGAAGCGGAGGAGTTTAAAAGAAAAAGAGGAAAATGGGTACACATGGGAGCACGAGATTAGCGAGTGTTTTCAGAGCTGGGTGGCTTACTGAGTTTTCTCTCTCAGATATACGCTCGGACAAAACGCACACAGCTGTCTCACATCTATCTGTACTTGTAAACTGGTGTGGCAGTTGGGATTGTGGGTAAAGCAGGGGCATGGAAGCTGAGATAGAGGGCTGAAAATGGGGCTTTAGCCCGCAGAAGTTTCTGTGCAGAGTTTTGTGGTGTTACGGCGCAGCATTGCAATGAGGTCAGAAACTTGAAACAGGACCTAATGGGGGCCAGTGAGTTCATGCCAGACTCGTTTCCCTGATTTACAAGCTGCATTAGGAATCTAAGAAGTATGATTTGTTATGAAATTTGGTATAAATGTCATTAATTGAAGTCTGTTTTCTCCAGCAAATGTTCAAAATTTGTCACAGAGATGCATTTCAAGATGAAAACAAGGGGAGGCACCATACTTTGGTTTTGTGTTGGTGCCAGTCAGATTTTGTTACCGACCTCAAGGCAACAAAAATCCCCCCTCCCCAGTGGCCAAGTGTCTCAACAACAATACACCCTATCCTGGCTTTGCTTTGATTGTGAGCCAATACAATCGGCAGGCCCTAAAGACCTACTTCCTTAGGATTTGTGTGATAACCATAACAATTATCAGCCTGTCACTCGGGGGGGGGGGGGGGGGGGGGGGGGGGGGACTGTCAATGTCCCAGCAGGCATCTGGTAGCCCCCCCCCCCCCCCCCCCCCCCCGGGTAAATATGGCACCCCTATAGCCCCAGAAAAACACACTCCCATTCTAGAAGAACGCACTGCAACGTTAAATGGGAAAAAAATATATATATATCATTATAAAATATTTTAAGAAAATTGTATTCGATTTTGGCTTTTTTATGTACAGTTCATGTGCTGAACCGTCAAACAGCAAATAATTGTGCATGAATGGACAGCAGTGTTGGTCATGTAGGCTACAGTTCCCGAGTGAAGGACTGAAAGTTTAATGTGTGGTCGCGCTGAGAGGGGAGTAAACAACTAGTGCGTGAATAAGCCAGTGTAAGTTGTTTTCAGGTTGCTAAAAACAGACTTTAAGGAATAAATACATTTACCTTGTGTGAACTCTTTGTCCCAACAAAAAAAAAAAAAAAAAAGTCTTATCAAGGTTGGTTGAATGTTTTTCCACACGCATCGCCCATATTCAACCAGCTGCAACCCTAACGCTGATGCTTTTATTACCTCCAGGTGTATTTCTAGTTTCATGTGCATCCGCCCTTTTCATCTCCTGTTATGGGCACATTATCAGTGCATGTTTTTCTGAGGGCTCATTATGTTCTATAGGGGTTGCTCCTGTTGCTCGGAAGTTGACAGCCTGATAACCTTTTTATGCAAACTGGGGGAGAGGAAGTGTAGCGCTGTCATGAACGACCCCCAGGAGGAAAGCCATAGGCGATCTATTATTCATACTCTACATGTAGGATCAACCTTGGCGTTATGTAATCATGGGAATAGGTCTGCGATGTTCCATACGGCTAAATCAATTCAACCGCTGTAAGAGTCGGTGAAAACCTTTTTTTTAAAGAGTCTCTGTGCTCAGAGATTTGAGAGAGTGTGTGCAGCCTGAGTAGCCCTGAGATACGGACGGTGTTTGTGAACGAGCTGTTGAGGGCACAGCTGAGGTTTAAGGCTGCAATGTACTCAAAACAAACAGCTCTTTTATTCTACCGAAGACACATACAACGGACTCTTAAAAAAAGGAAAAGATAATCTACAAGGAATATACCCTGCTGCAAAATAAGTCCATTTTACCCCCTTAAATTCTACCAGTAGCTTTTCGAACACTCACTTACATGAGCTTTTTTGCTTCTTTGAACCATACTGCTCTAAAAGACAACATTGTCAATTACAAATATAATGATTAAAATACAAAGCTTAATCTTTCATTTGATACGAAGTACTGGTAGACATCATATAAAGCTTTTTACACAAAGTTTGAGTGGAATCGTTAATAAAACCTGCAACAGATCAGCCAGAAGCACTCTAGACTGTTTTTAATTGCATCTCTTCAAAACTCAACATTTCAGATGAATTACAATAAAGGTGACATGTCAGAATGTTTTGTATTTTTCTAATCATTTTTTTGGTCCAACATCTTGGCTTGTGATGCTTTCTGATTCAAAGTCTGGCAGCAAAACTGATTCACTTCTTGATATTGCCAGGCCTTCAAAATGACACAGACCTTGTGTCATTTTATAAAATAAAATATTGATTTGTTGAAGTGTCTACAGACTCTTCATCACGCTGGTACTAGAAAACAATGTCTATCTCTGGCATTGACAGCTGGTGAATCGGTCAGAGTTTATGCAAAATAAACATGAGAACAAAACCTGCTTAACAAAGTTTTGTTCACTCTTTATTCATCTATGTAAACTACAGTGTACGTCGATGAATATGGTCGATAAATCAGAGATCTTTATATTTTCTTATCGAATTCTGATGAAATCCAAAGGGAGACAACAATCATCTCAATGATGCACTGTAAAGAATTCTTAAGGAAACCCCTGAGTGATACAGGGTTTAGGGAATGAAGAAGCAACAGGCTAAATAGTTTTAATTTAGAATCAGTAAACCTTCAATTAGATTTTTTGTTCAAGAAACTCTAAATACATTTTTCTTTAATCTCAAAGATTCTTTCACACGGCCCCTCTTAAACTCCTAAATAACTCACTGATATCTCTTTGCAGTTTTCTGCAGTCCAAAATTCCCTCAGCCCCCCACAAGAAAAATCCCCAAACCATCCCTTCCTGTTGTAAATCTAAATTGGGGAGGCAAACTGGGCTTCTTGCACACAGTGTACATGAAACAGCCATGCATGGCCTTGAGTGAGTCATCTAATGTAAGGGGGGGAGTGCCTCTGCACACACAGCCCCAGCCACAGCCTCTTCTACGTTAAACAAAATCATCTATTCTGAGGCACTTTCAAGTTTTCAGCAATCCTCCAATTTTGGGGAAGCAAAAAGACGGCTTTTCTATCTCAAATAAAAAGGTTTTAGGTGTAGATTTTAAGACATGTTTCTGATAACAGAAGCTCAGCTAATGCAGTCAATGCTTTAATTGACGGATATGGCCGTACAATAATACAGGTGCTGCCACATAGAACATCCAGGGAACAGGGGAGCTTCTTCATGAAGGTTTGTTCCTTCAGTCTTGTCATGATGTTTATTGATTATTGATTCTGTGTTAAAGATCTGTAGTTATCATGCTTAGATATATCCAATCTGGCAGTTACACAGTTAAGGAATGTGGCACATGGAAAGAAAGAGGAACTTTTCAGGGTGGATTCCTTACAGAAGAATAAGGACCCACCCTAAAACGTGACTCATATTATGGTATTTCTTTAATCCTGGGCTTTCTACTAAAATTATGTGAAGTCTCTTGTTGGTGGAACCAAAGGGGCTCAGAGGTAAATCTTCAGTATATTCAGAGGTAGTGTCAATACCTGCCAACAGTCAGTTGCACAGCTTGATAGAATTAATCGGCACATTTTTTGCTACCGATTTGAAAAACAATACAATGAATTTAAACACCAAACAAGCTGTCAGACATTGTTAAAGTGGTTAAGTAGGTCCACTGCCTTTATATGGCCCCTCACCAAGAGCTTTCCCTTCTGTTTTTCCTTGCCTCTACAATCCACTACTATCTGAATATAGAATACCCAACACAAAGGGTGAATGGACTGTCTGTACACCCACTGAAAGACACCAGCTTTTATTAGTTTACAAAGTAGCAGTTTATTGCCAGTAAAGCAGTTTTAAAAATGGCACTTGAGGAGCTTATTGGGTGCTTTCTCTTGAGTATCTAACCATCTATTGGAATTTGTTTGCTTTGGTTTTAGGAGGATTCACTTGTAAAGCATTTTCCAAGTTGTTTTTTTCCACAACAGTTGTTATTCTCTGGTCATCATTCTTGTGCAGGGCTTCGGTTGTCAGCAGTTTCTTTTTTTCCACACTGGTATGTGTGCTTGTGTGTACATCAGGATGCCTGTGCATGATTGACAAATGGGACCCGAGGTATGGAGCCTGCAGGTACAGTAAGCAGGTCTCACAATCTCCTGCATGCTTGTTTGGACTCATATCTGTTTTAAAAATCTGAGAAAATTTCAATATCACAAAGCATACATAAAGGCACCTTGCCCTCCACTATCTGGTAAATAGTGGTGGTTTCACTTGGTGTTCCCATTGTTCACAGATGCATGAAGGTCAAGGTAGTTCTCTGTTGCAAGAGGTTGTACTTGCCTGTGCTGTTCATAAATCTTCTTCTTTAGCACTGTAATAAACTTTCTTTGATTTCCGGTCTTGTTATGTCCTCCACCTGATCCTTTCCCATTACAACAACCTTTTAATCTAATGATATCTTTTTTCTGTCTCTCAAGGTAAGAACCCCACTGACAACGGTGCTGCAGGGGACTATGGGGTGCCCAATCCTGGTCCTGCATTCAAAGAGGTGTGGCAAGTGAAGGTCTGGCCCAAAGGCCTGGGTCAAGCCAAGAACTTGGTTGGCATTTACCGCCTTTGTCTGACTGAAAAAACGGTCAACTTTGTCAAGCTCAACTCTGATGCTGCAGCTGTAGTGCTGCAGCTGATGAACGTCCGACGTTGTGGCCATTCAGAAAACTTCTTCTTTGTTGAGGTGGGGCGCTCTGCTGTGACAGGCCCGGGCGAGTTCTGGATGCAGGTGAGTCTGTATTATACAGCCCCCTTTGTGTTAAAGTTGTTCTTTTTTTGGCCTGGGGGTGGGGGGTTGGCTTTTTGCCTTTAATAGATGGGACAGGTAAAGGGAGACAGGAAATGTTGGGAGGGGAGAGTGGGGGATGCAAAGGTTTGAAGCTAAGAACAATTTCCCCAAATTCTTATTTGAAATTTACCAGATTTATAATGCATTTTTATCCTTTTGGGTTTCTCCATGTCTTAGGTTGATGATTCGGTGGTGGCCCAGAACATGCATGAAACCTTGCTAGAGGCTATGAAGGCCCTGAGTGAGGAGTTCCGCCAGCGCAGCAAATCTCAGTCCAACTCTGGACCTGGAGGAGGTGCTACCGCTTCTAACCCCATCAGTGTTCCCTCACGCAGGCACCATCCTAACCCTCCTCCCAGTCAGGTAGGCTTCACCCGAAGGCCCAGAACAGAGCCCCCAGGAGGAGCAAATGGCGGGGCAGAGGCCAGCAGTGCCAATGCTTCTCCCACCCCACGGCACAACTTTCCAAGGTCTCGCACTGCCAGTGATGGGGGGAGAGTTGAGGAAGGGTTAACAGGCACCACACCCCTCCAAGGTTCAAGTTCAAGCCCCTGCACTAATGGCTCATGCGCTACCACCCCAATCCTCAGGTCGAAATCCGCCCGTTCAGCCCCCACATCAGCTGCTAAAACTCCTCTTGGGTTGATGCGTTCCATCTCTACGCCAGCACCCTCCCCAGCCCCAAGCCTATCCTCCAGCTCTGGACATGGTTCAGAGTTTGGGGGTGTAACATCAGCTGCAGGGGCTGGTCCATCTGGTGCCTACAGTCGAGTCCTGTCACATGGGGCATCCATCTCAGGCTCACCCAGTGACTATGGGTCCTCAGATGAATATGGCTCCAGTCCTGGGGATCACACGCTCCTTCCCTCACCGAGCCTCCCTGGAAGCTCTGTTGGGAGCACTGGCAGCCAGTCTCTTGTTGAAGAAGGAGCTAACTACATCCTAATGGGCCAACGTAGTGGCGGTGGTAGCGGCAGCAGCAGTAATCAGGGTAGCTTGACATCAAGTTCCCTGCCAGCACCAGGAACACCTTCCAATGGCTCCCAACCCCAAACAAGGAGAGTGCTGCGTCGCTCCTCCAGCCGTGAATGTGAAGCAGAACGTAGGCTACTGAGCAAGCGGGCCTCTTTACCTCCTATGGCCCTGGAAAGGCTGGCACCACGGCAGCGCAGAGCAGAAGAGCCAGCAGAAGAAGATTCAGCTGATTATGCCATCATGTCAAGGAGTACTAGCAGAGAGTCCTTTACGTCTACTTCCTCATCAGCACAGAGGGAATCCTTCATGAGTGCTGGGTCAGCAGCAGGAGGAGGAGGAGGGGGAGGAGGGTACTTGGATGTGGCGGGTGAGTTCAGGTGTGAAGGTGGGGCAAGTGGTGCTATAGATGTAGTTGTGGACAATGGGTACATGTCCATGCTTCCTGGTGTCACTCAGCCCCCAGCATCCTTGTCCCAGTCACCAGCTGTCTCTGTGCCAGACTCAGATTCCAAACCTGGAGACGATTACATGGCCATGACCCCTAACAACAGCGTGTCACCTCCGCAGCAGATCCAGCCTCCACCATCTACTGATGGCTATATGATAATGTCCCCAAATAGCAGCTGCTCCCCTGACCAGCGTGGGGGTCTCTTGGGAGGGGCTTGGTTGGGCAGTGGTAGTGCAGATAGCAGGGCAGGCAGTGACTATATGAATATGTCTCCAATCAGTGCGCGTTCTGTAAATGGCAGCCCCCCACCTCTTGAACACACAGGTCCTTTAGAGACTAGTTCTCAACAGCAAGCCCCCAAGATGGTGTACTCTTACTATTCCCTTCCTCGGTCTTACAAACATAACCCCACTGCTGGACACTTTGACGATGGGCCTGTAAGAGGCAGAAGGCCCAATGGGAATTGTAGTAGGGGACTTGGAGGAGGTAGGACTACTGGAGGGCGACAGGAGCAACCAGCGGCAGGCAATTCCATGGTTGGACGCCTGTCCCTCTCTTCTTCTTCACACTCCTCGAGTTCAGCCAGCAGCGAGAGCCTTGGAGAGAGTGAGGATCGAGCTACCCAGGCAGTGAGCCCCATGGCTGGGGGAATGCAATCCAAAGACGGGAGTAAGCTTCAGCAAAGAAGAGGATCTGGTGGATTGTCCAAGCAGGGTAGTCATACTAGGAACAGACCAGTGAGCCTGTTTGTTGACGTGTCCAAGGCTAACACACTTCCAAGGGTCCGTGAGAACCCTTTGCCCCCAGAACCCAAGAGTCCTGGGGAGTATGTAAGCATTGAGTTTAAGGGGGAGAAGTGCAGTCAGACTGGAGTTGCCGGGGGGCGTGGCAGGGGTCTGAGGCATGGCTTATCATTGCCCCATGGCTCAAGCAGCAAGCATCTTCAACATCGGCCAACTTCTTGCTTAGGGAACTCTATCCCCGTTTCTGGTTCTCCCTCTGCCCCTCTCACTCCCCCAGCAGCTTCTGAGTATGTCAACATGGACTTGGGCCCTTCTCCATCCCCCTCACCCCTCTCCCTTACCCCACTGGTTTTCCCTTCTTTTCACACCCCTCCAACGCCTCCAACTCTTGCTCATGCTCCTAAAGCCTGTGATGAGGACACTACAAGCCCTCGTGAAGATGGGGCTGAAGTATCTGAAGCTCCACTACGGAAAAGCAGAGCTAAAGTCCCATCAGTGACTGAATCTGAGTCCCCAACCTCCTGTGGTGACTACACAGAGATGGCCTTCAGTTTGAATAGCAACCCCGTCCCTAGGCCATCATCCAGTGTGTCTCCCAAAGCCCCTTCCCCCACCCGGACTGAACCTACTGTTCCTGTACTTTCGAGGGGTCTAGACTTCCCTCTGGCCAAACCAGGACCTAACCCTGACCACGGGGCTAAAGTAATCCGGGCTGACCCTCAAGGACGAAGACGGCACTGCTCAGAAACTTTCCTTGCCTCACCTTCCCTCCCCACCTCTACCTCTGCATCCTCCTCTTCAACTGCCTCCCTCTTTCCAGAACATGCCCAAGCTGTGGCTCGCCGGCTGGGCTTTGAGAGCATGCTGTGGGGTAATGGTGCTGTGACTGATAACCCCACTCAATTCGCTCTTCCTGGACAGGCAGCCCTTTCCACAAACGCCCAGACTTCATCCACAGAGCAAGGACTTAACTACATAGATTTGGACTTGGCCAACAAAGAGAGCCCCAATTTGGGACTGGATGGACCCTCAGGTACTCAAGCAGCCTCTCGCCTCTTCTCTGTACTGGGTGGAGGTTCTGGAGTTGGTGGAGTAAGCCCAGCAGTTGGCAGCAGCAGCTCAAACCTCAACACTTATGCCAGCATTGACTTCTACAAATCAGAAGAGCTACGGACACATCAGAATGGAAACAAGGAGGGAACAGGTAAGAGTTGCTTTTTGTCATTCAAGATACATTTGTAGGACTGTGTAAAGCATCATGTCTGTTAGTTTGTGATAGAGGTTTCAATCCCATATTTCTTCCAGATACCTCGACTTTTGCTGACCTTTTTGTAGCTTTGATTGACATTACAATCCCTGCTGTACTATGCTGTTGTTGTTTTTTATCGTCACATTATAATTTACCCAAAACCAGTTGATTTTTGACGGCTAAATGTTTATGGTGTTGGATTGGTGCATTGACTAACCTACTTGCTAATATTGCATTTAATTGGGCATATATCAATATTGGTATCGGAAAAACTCTAGATTATGATATCTCTATTGCATTTTTTTTCCAGTTTCCCTTACACCCAGGCTCTATCAGATTAATTACATAGAAAAACATACTATTTCAAGATAATCCAATGGAGCACAGCCAAATTGGACATATTTTCTTGTAATGAAACTCCACCTGACGCCAGACAGACCCAAGTCGGATTTGTATGACTGTCTGCATAACCCACCATAGAAGATATATATTGGTTGCTCTCAATCAAAAATATATTTCCTTCTCTGGGTATTCCACAGTCATACACACTTTTTACCTAATGTGATTAAGTAGGGTGCCAAAGGCCAGACGACCCATTGGAATATCAATTTATATTGATATTCTACATATTACTATTGATCCTCTCTGGTCTTTTTGAATGTTTTGTATAAGCTTAACCCACTCCTCAATTATTTTTTTATTATTTTTATGCAGTGTGCAGATCTAGGAGATGCTTATTACGCGTATATGACAAATGTCAGAATCCTTCTGCTCCAGATGAACCATTGTTTTCCATCTAGGAGAGCTGCCACATACATCTTTATGCATTTATACTCTTATCAAAGGAAGCCATTCAGGCCTACAACTGAAGCATTCTACTCCTTGTTCAATAAATTTGAACTTCGATCCCGTTTTCCGCTGACCTGTCAGCCCTAAGATCCTCACAGTACATTGAGTTTATTTGCCTGAAGTCACTGAGGAAGGGCTTTGCCCAAAACGTGCGGCAATAAAAGAAAACGTAGAAGTTTTTGGATTGCTGTACTGGAGTAGTATTGATAAGCCCTAAGATCCACCTATGTGACTTGAGTAGAGGAAAGCAAGCATGTCAGATTTTACGTTATTGTATTCGTTTTTAATTCCCATACAACTTAAAAATTAGGAACATTCTCAAGCATTGTATTGAAGAATTTTTTTTTTTTAGGATATTCAAGCAGAAAGCTGTGGTAGCTTCGTATGGCCAATGACTGGGCTTAAACTTTTCCTGATCACATATTAGAGGTCGGCACAGAAATCTACGGAGTTGCTGTAGCTGCAGTGCTGTCAAACCTTTTTTGTTAGAAAGGGAGGTCACCAAGGCCAGATGATGAATTTTCTTTGTATTTACATTTTCCCTACTGTGAGGGGAAATTTTCTGGCTGTGGGGGACCACCACAGCTAAACAATGCCTCAACTAGGTCACTGTGAGACGTTTCCTCATCGAAAAACATTCTCTTTGAGCCACCGTCTGCACTAAATTGGCCTGTTAAGAAATGGACGCCTGCAGTTTAAGCAGATAGAGCAGCATTTAAATGGAGATGTGGATTTATATGCACCAGTAAAACACTCAGTAGTCTTGGTTAAGGTTCCACAGTGGGGCTCTTGTGATGAATGCATCCTGCCAGGCCTTGTTGTTTATGTAGCTCTGCTAGCCTATGCATGATTTGAACCTCAGGTTGTGTTAGACGTAAACCTCATGGGGTTTTTGTGGTAAATATTTCATAGCCGGGCTCCGCAGTTGGATTTAATGAAATATGTAAGGCATTAGCAAGAATTTATCATAGGATCGCGCGGTGAGTGCAGCGCAACTGGGCTCCACAGTTGGTTTTGATAGACTCCACAGATGGAAATAAACCATCAGCCTGCTTCCATACGTCGCCATGTTGGTTTTATTGGGAAATGGAAGCCATGTTGGTGGAGACGGGCGGTGTTGTTGGGTGTACTTTAAATGTAAATCCTTGCAAGCTTCCACAGTGGGACCATATGGGCTCTGGCTGTGGAGTATGTCAGCGGGGCAGCGTGGGGGAGAATGTTACACATTGGCTGTGAATGTTGAGATGGGGCCAGTGTTTCACTCACACAGCTCTCAAATGCCTCTGTACAGTGTTCCCCCTCCTTTCATCCCCCCCTTTTAGCCTCCCCCTCTTTCCTCCTTCAATAAATGATCCTTTTGTTCGAGTGTTTTTGCCGCGGTGGCCTGACGGGCCTCAGCAGGGCCGAGCCCCAAGACTAGTGGACTCAACTGCAACTGTTTCCCTTTTGCACTTTATAATTTGGGGTATCTCTATCTTGCTTTCTTGAGTTTCCTCTTACCTAATGTACCTCCAAATTGCTATCTTTGTTTTTAAAAATTCTCTTTGAAAACTGGTCATGACACTTTTTCAAGCTTCTCAACCTTTGTCCCCATCTGACATCCAGGCTGAAGGATTTTTAAAATTCCTTCCCTCCCTTCTGTTCACATACTGTTCAACATTTTTTCGCCAAAACCTCTCTTGTCTTCACGCCCTCTCATACTCCTCCCCTTTCTCTCAGTGTTTCATCCTTTAAATGCTTGCAGAGATGCTTAAAAATAGATTTTAGTGCCGCTCAGAGCAGTTTTCTCTCGTCTTCAGAGCAAACAGCAACAAGAGAAACAAAAATGAAGAGATGCTACTTGACAACCAATCTCTCTGTTACTATAGACAACACACAATTTAGAAAAGATTAATTATGTTGTCTGCATGGATCCTGTTGGCTTTATTTAAAGCGTTCTGATCCACTGTAATTACAGGGATGATTTTACCCCTAACAGGCACCAACTTGCATAGAAAAACATTGCACAAATGTCTCTGGTGAGTACTTTAGGCGCAGAGAGCCACAGGCTAAATTTGAACATCAGTAGTGGGACATGTGCCAAAAACAATCCTATTTGACACTGGTTATGCAATATGTAACGTGCAAAAATAGCCTCTCATGATTAAGATAATGAGGGAGAGAAAAAGGTGAGCCATTTCACTCCAAATAGCGTCTTTTAATAGTAAATTGAAAGAATTCCACTCCAACACATGCAATCTTTATGTGTGTGGGCCCTCTTGGCCCTGCTGCAAAAAGTCTAAGGCCTTGCATCAGCATTTGTGTAAAATCTGATGTTTGAGTTGATGTGTCTGCTTTTTACGAGCATCAAGTTCAGCCAAAGTGTGAGAGACAGTTACTGTAATGTGTGTATATCCCTTTGTTCTGTGTATCTCTTTGTGTGTGTGTGTGTGTTTCCCCAGTTAATGAAGGACTTTCTTGACATTTAGCATAACAGTCTGAAGCGGTTTATGAATTAAAGAGAATTTTCTGGACAAATTTTTTTTTTTTTTTTTAATTAAATACCTCCTCCCACAGTCTCCTCCAGGAAAACCATATGAAAGAATCGTATTATCCCCACTCCAAGCTGTCCCTTTGCTTTATTTCTTTACCATGTGGAGGTGGCTGTGTATGCCAAGGCTCAAAATAGCCTCTAGCCCTTTAATATCCCGTCACTGGGACACATCGCTTAGAGGAGGGAGTTCTAATGGGGAGATTCATGTGTACCCACACCATTAGATTTAGCCGTGATGCATTTAAAAACTAAACGTGATTACATAAAATCATTCAAGGCCTTTAAATCCAAACCTTGTTATGTATTTTCCCCCTCATCATGAGAATCAGATAAGGCTGTCTGTCTTTGTTTACTTTTGGCCAGATGACCAATGGGATCGTTTCAGGAAAATCAAAAACAGATGAAGGAGCTAGTGTCACTTTTTTAAAAATATAAAATGTAGGGCTGGATCATATGGGTTGGAATATATCGTTTATTTAAAAAAGATTTTTAATTTTGTTAAATTACCAGATTAAGAGTTTTTTTGTGGTCTAATGTAGAAAAATAGAGTTTTCAGAAATGTATGCAAAAAAAATGTTAAAGTGTATCAATTCATAAATGTGATAATTAGGGCTGTCAAACAATTACATTTTTAATCATGATAAATCCTTAAATTTGAATAGTTAATCAGGATTAATCCCATTTTAATGGCATACGTGTGAAATTCAATTTTTTGGCATTTAAAAATTAAAGTTGTCTTAAGCTGAGAGTACTTTACTTGCTACTTGAATTCAACTCTTTTATGTTGAAAATAAAGTAAGCACCTTCTGTTAGATCAAAGGTTGCAACGTGGACTTAAGCAGAACCAGAAAACATCTAAAGAGGATGGTGTCATGAGGAGGATATGACTTTTGACTCGTCAGCTGAGCTGTCTGAGGCTTTTTGAAGTGAAATGAGACATTCAAAGACTCAGCAGTGTCGTTCTTTTCCATCACTGTGATTTCAGGGAGACACTGCGGTGGCTTATTAACGCTGCCCCTGAAGGGCAAATTAGTATGTGATTAATCACAGATTAAAAAAAGTAATGCCTAAGCTTCAGACCTCTAATTAATAGTGATTTACTAGTTAATGCTGACAGCCCCATATATCTATCAACACATACACACATCTACAAACACCAACTAACCTATGACAACATCAACTGAACTAAACTAATTAGGCTCTATCAGAACTAAACTCATTTAATGCTGTGTAACTGGAAACAATGGATGTTTATTCTGGCCCAGTTTGTGGCTGGGTGGCATTTTCCTACCGCTTTAAAGTTCCAGGTGATGTGTGCCAGGAACAGGTAAATACATTTACAGCAACCTCTAAGTCACGCACAATCAAATCCTTAATCAACAAAATCCTGTTAGCTTCAGACAGAAAGTGACCTGTAATAGACTCCCCATCAATTCCTGCGTGTCTCTGTGAAGGAAGGACACCACCTGTATGAAGGTGAAGACTGCAAGATAACGTTAGAGAGTGAAAATGTTACAGATTTCATTAATAAATATATGATGATTCTCTGCACAGGAAAACTGTGTGCGCATAACTACAGTCATTACGGTAGGCCCGAAGATGAAGACAGACAGTAACAATATGACACTTTGTTATAACTTGACAGTCACACATGGACAGAAAGAATGTGTGAACAATAAATGTCTCAGAGTTATGTTCAGTAATGGTGAAACAGCATTTTTTTTTCAGCCACACTGCATCATTATTTTAAATATGTGTGAAACATTTAGCAATACTAAGATCTTTAAATGATCAAATCTGCTTCATAGTGAACATGTTTATGTTGTGTCAGACCGCACGCATTGATTCCTCTGCACCAAACACACGGCTTCCCTGCTGGGCGTATAATCCAGGGCAGCACTAGGTTTGACAAACAGCACTCGTAGTGTTACATAAAACACACCACGTGGATGGGACATGACCCCCAAAGAGGGTGAGGCTCAGGGCACTGTGTTTGTGTGTTTGTGTGTGTGTGTGTGTGTGTGTGTGTGTGTGTGTGTGTGTGTGTGTGTGTGTGTGTGTGTGTGTGTGTGTGTGTGTGTGTGTGTGTGTGTGTGTGTGTGTGTGTGTGTGTGTGTGTGTGTGTGTGTGTGTGTGTGTGTGTGTGTGTGTGTGTGTGTGTGTGTGTGTGTGTGTGTGTGTGTGTGTGTGTGTGTGTGTGTGTGTGTGTGTGTGTGTGTGTGTGTGTGTGTGTGTATGTGTGTGTGTGTTTTTTTTTGTTTGTTTTATCTGCCGTGCGCTCTTAACCTGGTTTTATGCCGTCAGCTCGGGTCTATCTCTGCAGAATTAGCCTCTCAGCTAACACACAGCTCCACTCAGAGAGTCAAATGTAAATGCACACAGATGTGGAGCCAGAAACATCAGAGGAGAGGGAACATGTGCAGGAACAAAAAAAAAAAACAAGGTCAACCTTAAAATCTTGATTATTCTTGTTGGGTGACCTGCACATATACCAGGAATTCTTAAATGTTTGATTGATTTAGCATTCATTTATTAAGTGTGACTCGTTCAGGTTCATTGAAGACAGAGCAAGGAGCTTTTATTTAATTCAGCAGATTGATTTACTCATTAGCCTCCCAGACGTTTCTCTGTTGTATTGTTGTGTAATCCACTGTGTGGGTATGAACGACAGGACGAGGCGGGAGGTGTACCCCGGCATTTTATGATTGCATAATCCATATTAGGCAGGAAATAAGCTCAAATTTCTCCGCATTGCAAACTCAACTTTCCTTCATTAGCCTAATTACGGCGTTACGCAACTGATCTGCCCCGGCGGGAAGATGCAAAAAAAAAAAAAAAAAAAAAAAAATCCTCTGCAGTTAGAAGAGGACAGCAGACATTCCCTGGATCCGTTTTGAGAAAAAGCCACATTTCTGTGTTTGTTTTAAAAGAAAAATCCCCCACATTTGGAAAGCTTTCTTTGTATAAAATCATAAAATGAAGGAGGTCATAACGCTGTCCTGCCAAGGATCTTTGTTTAGAGGTGGTTTGTTTGAAAAAGTCGAGGACGTTTAGTTCTCTGAAGATGGCTTTCGCCTTGTTTGGGTGGTCTTGCTCAGGGAGTCTCAGAAACTTGCGCGCACACATAGCAACGGTCTCCTCTGTTTGGGTTTTTGGGGGTAATCTCGAAGGCTGTGTGTGCATGAGGCGTGTTTTTCCCACTGACTTCAAGCGCAGACCGTGTGATGAGGTCATCCGTGTGCGTCGCCACATCGTCTCATTACAAGCCGAGCACAATTAGGTTAAAGAGAGGGCTGGAGGAGTAATCCGAGTTGAATACTTCACACACACAGATAGACACAGCTCTGTGACGGATGAACAAGCTGTGACACACGCCGCTGCTCACTCTGCACAATTCAGTGTTACACTGCAAGCAAGAAATGGAGCGCGGCGCAGCTTTGAATTGTCAAAAAAAAAGAAAAAGTGTGCCCTGCCGTAAACTTTCACAGGATTTTCTGCCATCAGATGTATGCACAGTTGGGCTTTCTGCACATTTGTATATGCACAAAAAAAGTTCATTACTGTAAGAATAAAGGACCCCATGCACAGATTCTGCAGCAGCAAGTCTTTGAATCTCTGTGCAGCCACATCTGGCACCATGAAGATCCACCAGAGAGTTTTTCCATGTGAAACTAATGTGCTAAACAGCCTCTGAAAAACAAGACTGACACCTGGAAAACAGGTGCTGCTTTGTAGTTTATTGCATTTGCTTATTTAACTGGTCAAAATGTAGCAGTATTTACTGGTTGGAATAAGCTTTTCCTGCATGAATGTTCTCTCAGTGCAAGATGACTTTAAGTGCAATTCTGCCTCTTAAACTTTGATGTTTTTTTTAGTCATCATTCTTGGGCATCCTGGCCTTGAGATTTCATGTTTGGCTGCTTGTCAAGAAACACAAAAATGTTAACATTTTGGCATGGATATTCTTCTAAGAAGCTTGCAGGTTGGTATATAAACTGCATGCAACTAGCTGCCCTGACTGTTGCTGAGCTTGGCCTCTGTAAACGACTTCAAACAACAGAAAAAGTGCAAATAGCTGCATTAGAGTGGGCATGTTCCTCCAGGTACCGGTGAAACTAAGAATGTGATTAAGGAGATACGTAGCGGTGTGTTTGAAGGATTGTCAGGCCTTAAAACAGGGTTGTTTATTTAAATATGGGGAAGAATTTTGACAACTGCAATCATTGAATCCTTTGTTTTGACAACAATGAGGTTAAGAGAAGACAGTCACCAACCTGGAATGTGCAGCGCTGTGAGAAGTTGGGCCGGGTTCAACTTTCTTCCCTCTTACCTGTCGGCATCCGTCAAAGTTAATTAAAATGAGAAGGACATTCATGTTAATCAATAAATCATTCAAGCTGTAATAAAACATTTCAAACAGATAAAATGCTAATTTAAGTGTTACATAAGCAACTGAACAAATAAGACAAAAAAATGGAGGTGGGACACCAAGACAACAAAAAGGGAATTAAACCAGACAACTAAACATGCGTAGTTAGAGAAAAGATGGATCAATGTATTAAAAATAAAAAATAGGAATAGACAATGAAACGTATGTAAGTTACAAAATGATTATTAGGTCCAATGAAAGATGATAAAAGATGGATAGAAGAAATAATAGATAGGTAGTTTTGATGGGGGAAAAAAAAATGGGTGTTCACCATAAAACAATAAAATATTGACGACAGTAGATTGATAGTTGTTGTAAAAGACGGCTGTCATTTGAAGGATTGGTAGTTAGAAAAAATATATCTAATTACCAGTTAAGATATTTCATTAGAAAAAATGTTTGGAAGTTCAGTAAAAGATTGGTACTGGAGTTACGATTCAAAGATGGGCAGTCACGATCAAATATCGGTAGTTATGATAAAATAAGGTTAGTAACAAAAATTAGTTATAGTTGCTAAAAAAAGACAGAAGCAATGAAAGATCGGTCACAAAGCGGATGGGTAGTTACAATACAAGCTGGTCATAAAAGTTTACAATGGGTAGTTTCAATTAAAATGATAGGGATAATAAAGGAACTGTGGTTGCCATGGAAATTGGAAAATGTCTGTATAAGAGTGGTCGGGTAACAGATAAACAGAAGAAAAACTGGATGTTTTGGTTTAAGCTGGGTACATATCTAGAATGAATGATGGCTAGTTACAGAAAGAAAGGGTTAACAACAGAGGATGGATGGAAATGATTAAAAAAAAATGGGGAGTTACAATAATTTACGGCTAAGGAAAATCCAAATGTGTAGCAGCAGTTCTAGATTTGTAATTGCAGTAACAGACGGGTGGTTTCAGGATGACATGGGTGTTAATGATACAATGTTAGTAATTAGTGTAAAAGATGGGTAGTTACAAAATGATAAATTATTACAATTGAAGAAAGGTAAAAACAATAAGATGTGGTTATTTCAGATAAAAGACGAGTAATGACAATGATTGATTGGTACCAACAGTAAAAGATCTGCAGTCCAGACTCGGCTGTAGTGTGAAAACTTTCATTTTCAAATGTTTAGCGAAAGTGGAAGTCTCAACCTTCATCTATTAAACAAAATCAATCAAATACTGAATATCATTTGGTGACATCATCTAGTGTGGAGATGTTTGGTAATAAAAGAAGTCGACGTCTCTGTTTTGGGAAACAGCAACAACTGCTCCTAGAAGGGGAAAGAAATCACATTTCTCTTTTTTATTAATGGGAGCCAATGGTGTCATTTAATTTGGTAGTTGTTGTGTGTGTGTGTGTGTGTGTGTGTGAGATGCCTGAGGTCTCTTCTGTCACAGGCTAATCTCCCATTGACTCCAGTGTGAGGCAGAGGAGGAAATGGGAGGATTTAGTTGTGTGTTGATAGTATGAATCATCACCCTCATTCTTCACTGAATCATAACACTCATTATCAAGTCTTATAATAACCTTCACGATTGTCTTTTGAATGGAATCTTTTTACTGCTTTGTCCCCTGAATACCTTTACGTGTGTGATATTTACAGTCTCTCCTCTATGTTTATTTTCACACTGTTACTATTTGCCTCATTTCTACAGACATCAAAGGGCCTTTTTTTTTTTTTTCATACAGGGTTTGTTGAAACTCAAATATTGAAACTGGACACGCTGCCAAGTGCAGAAAATGGATGAGGAAGCTTTATCTGGAGCAGGGTGGTGTGTGGGGGGGGGGGAGGAGGGAGGGAGGGGCTTTGAGAAGCAAAGAGAGGCAGAAGGTTCTGAAAGGAAAGATTTACGGCGTGAGAACGGGAAAAAGATTATGGGTAGAGGTAGAGCGTAGGGAGGAGCTGAGGTGATGATAACTCGTAGATTTAAGCGGCTGTATCTCCATCATCGTCGACCTTCTTCTGAGCCTCGAAAGCCTACAGAGGCTTCCCTCACTCACAACGACGTCGAGATACAAAAACTGCACAGTTCAATTATTAAAACAAACTCAAGCTAACCAAAGAGAACTATAACTCAGAGAAAAAAGGATCGCACACTGAAGTCAAGGGATTTGAGATAAATGACTTCATCTGCCATGAGAAATAAGAGTGTCGATCTGAAAGAGCATGTTGTAAAAAAAATCCAAAGGTGGGTTTTCCTCGTTCAGAGTATACAGTTCAGTGTGGAGCTTCAGACAGTAAGCAGACAAAGTTTGGTAGATCCAGTGGTCCAGCGGATGTTTTGTCAGGTGGTGTACGTCCCTATAAGGGATTGATAAACCACAAAAGTTTATCCTGCCTTTGTGCCAGAGAAAAACCAGCCAACCTTGTTAAACAATGATTTCAAGGATGTCAGTTTGTGTGATGACCTGAGTCTCTGTTTCTGAGGGTTGAAGCAGCAGCAGCTTGTGTGTCGACTCTCTCACCGTGATCTTCAAGTCTTCGACAGTCAGTAGTGTGAGTTTGCTGTGACTATAGAGACGATGCTCGCAGTGTGATTGAGAAGATATTCCTTCAGACAATTTTTCTCTTTTTTTTCCTCTCTTTCACTTTTATATGAAAAACAGAGTGATTTTTTTTTTTTTTTTTTTGGTCCTTGCATTTACAGAATATAAAGTTAAGAGTCTATCAAGAGAGGTTTGGTTTGGCTTTTGGTAGAAAACATCCAAATTCCAAAAGCTTAAAATTTGGGACTTACAACTAATTATCTCCAGTTAATAATTCGTAGAAAGCCTATAAAACACTAAGTCAGTTTAAGCTCCTGTGAGGATTTTTTTTTAGCTGGTTATGAAACAGGCTGAAAACAATTCTGATGCTGACGAGACCATCAGCTTCATGATTAAATCTATTTCTAAATAGTTTTGTTTTAAGGAACCTGCTGCCATGGGTTATGTGTCACAACAAAGATTACAAGCGTGCCGCAGGAACATTCGAACATTTTTCAACGATGAGTCTTGATTGAGTGATTGTAAAACAAAATCGACTCACAGGTGAAAAGCAAAGAAACAAAGAGGTACTGCTATGTCCACACAGAAATCTCAAAAAAGGCACACACACATCTGAGGAAGTTAAAGTACTGGGTGCTGGACAAAAAAAAAAAAACATCCAAAGAAAGAAAAAACAAATCTCATGTCTGATGAAGGGCGAGAGGGCCTGAAACGTTACGTGATATTCCATTAAATTCTGCTTCATTTGAGCAGCTTCTGGTGTACTTCTATGTCCACCCACACCAAAAGTTCATCACAGGAGCTTTAACTTTTGTATTTGAGGTTGATTTTGTTTTTTTGCGATGATTGGTGCTAAGACACACAGATATTGTAGCTTTTAGAATTCCCAAAACTATGAAATGATTTAAGTTGAAATGACATTTCTTCAAAAAGCAAACTTTTAGTGATGTTTTGAGATCAAACAGAAGACTCCAGTGTTTTGTGTTATTAACTAGAGGGGCAAACAGAGAAAGCGAAGGTTGATGCATGTAACCGAGGACGTTTTCTGTTTCGATGAGCGGAGGGGGGGATTGTTGATGTTCGTTGTCATGGCGATACCTGGCGTAGAAAACTCTCTCTAACATTCCTGAAAGTTTCTCCCTCCCTGTCTTTTCTTCTTGCACAACTCGTTATCACCCACCTGCTTTTGTTTTTCGTCACACATCTTCCAAAGACCTTGACTGCGTCTCACTGCCCATCTCCCACCACATGGCACACACACACACACACACACACACACACACACACACACACACACACACACACACACACACACACACACACACACATACTTGCACCGTTCTGCTTTGGTGTAGCTGCAGGAAAACGCTGTGTGTGTGTGTGATGTTGATGACATTTTTCACGAGGTCAGAGAGAGAGAGAGAGAGAGAGAGAAGCAGCAGACCTGAGTGTCTTCATTCTTGAGCTCATCACATGAAGAGAAGGACAGATCAGCTGATGAGATGTGTGTATGAGGATGTCATTGCCAGCCCTTTTTTTATCACTACAGCTATCACTTACATCTTCACGTACACATGCTAAAGGCTATCTGTGAATCTTTTTCTACTTGCTGTCTTCAAAGTCAACGTTGACCACAGTTGTTCATACTTCCTGTTAGGTTACAAAACACAAGATATAAAACTGTAGGAGTATTTTCATAATCACATGTGCGGATCGAACTACCCCAGCAGCCATAATCTACACATCTGTCAGACCAGTCGACAAAAAAAAAAGAAACATTGATTTGTTCCGTCGTTTGACTTACCATTTGAAGATTTACTGTACTCTACCCATCATGATATTCTGAAACATGAATAGTACTCCATTAATGTTTGAAATTTTGTAGCACCTAAACCTCTTGATTGAAGAATTTCTCAACTTCTGATAGTGATAGTGACCAAATAATTAAAATAAAAAACCTGTCTGGCAAAAGACAGAAATGAGTATATATGAAAACGTCGTCTTAATTTGAGAACTTTATTGCTCTTTATGTCTATGTATTTATTAATGAAGGGTTCTTTTCAGCAATGTCGGGGTCTAAGTTTGGTCCTTTTACTTTGTGTGGTGTGTGTGTGTGAGAGAGAGAGAGAGAGAGAGAGGGAGTGTGTGTGAGAGTGTGTTTTTGGTGAACTGCCCGGGTGAGCGAAATGCTAATTAGGTAGTAAAACCTCGGCTCATGTCTCAGTACTCTGGTCATGTTTTGACTGACTAGTGCCTTATTCACATGAATTTGGCACACACACACACGCACACACGTTCAAGAACACTAACACTCAAACACACACACAAGAACACTAACATTCAAACACACACATACAAGAACATAGCGGTGGGGTAATGAATTGTATTGGCAGCTTGGTCAGTCAAAGAGGCGCCGCCGGACAGACCAAGTGAGGTTTTTGTGTGTGCTTGTTTGTGTGTATTTTTAGTGTTTGTGTGTGCCTGAGGACTTCAGCCATTGATTTTTGTCATTACATGTGACAGATAAGCACCTATTACCACACCTGTGGATGCTTGTTGTTAAATGTGGAGCTCTTTAGATCCATCCAAAAGATCCTCTTATATTTGTGTGGCTTTTAACACACGTGCATGAAAACACACTCATAAATTAGACACACAAACGCACAAAGTCTCGAGGCCTTGTCGCTCCTAATACGAAAAGCTGGAGACAGATGATCCGAGCCAATCACCTTTCAGGAAGCAGGGATCAGCCAAAAGCTCCTCCACTAATGGTCAAAGTTACGTTCACTGACCTGGCTGTGGCCCATGTTGAACAGGAACACACACACACACACACACACACACACACACACACACACACACACACACACACACACACACACACACACACACACACACACACACACACACACACACACACACACACACACACACACACACACACACACACACACACACACACACTGCTCCCATTTCTTTTGTCAATACCGTTTTTCTCCTTATGTCTTAAACAAAGCCCCTCTTCCTCTCTACTCCGCTCTCCAAACTTCACTCCAGTTCTCCTCTTCCTGTCTTTTCTCTCTCTTTTAGTGAACTTTTTGTTTCCTCTTTTTCTTTTTTCACACCAGACTTTTCTTCTTCTTTCTCATAATTATGTTCCAGAGATTAAGGAGCTCTGAGTTGGGTGTGTGTGAGCCGTGTTTGTGCTTGAATGAATGAAAGAATGAAAGAAAGAATGAAAGAATGAATGCAGCTGTGGAGAGAGATAGATATGATACACATTACTTAATAAAGTAAGAGGACACAGGAAAGATAATAACAGAACATGTGTTCATTAAGAAATCACTGCACTGCAGTAAAGTGTTATTTATTTAGTCTCTACCCTCGCACAAGCTAGCTAAGTAGTCTTAATACATTTCAAAAAGCCTTCTTTGTGTTAGCATATTTGTGAACATGTTAAAGTATAAGTGCTTGATTTATAGCTCTGTAAACTTGTTCTTGTGTCGGTGTCTTGGTGTCACTTTGGAGTAAGGATCAGAGGAATAGTCTGATGTTTTGGTAATATGCACAGTAACTTATCTAGAATTGGATAAACGGGATTTGACACATCTCTGACATCTGTACAAGAGAAATATTTCAAAGCATAAAACTCAACACATTATCTCTATATTGTCTTATTTTGTAGAAAACAAGATGTAACGTGACTATTGGTAACTTCACAAGTGCTGGGTAATATTTTACACTTTGGCAGAGAACGGTTATCTCTAGACCTATCCCTCAGCTAGCATTGCTAGGCTAGGCTAAGCTAAGCGTCTCCTGGATCTAGCTGTGCAATGGGCTGTGCAATGACTCACAACTGCTGTAGGTTTGAGGATTATCACTGAAGACTTTTGAAAAGTATTTTTTAACACATCTTTGGTCAATAATTTAAAATAAAGTAAAAATTAGAACAAGTACAAATATGCAGTACAAATTTAAATTTGTTGCTAAAAGGGAAGCCATTAGGATGATTTGGTAGCATTTACCTCTGCTAGCCGTGAACATTCACTCTAATTATTTTTGATGTTTTCCAAGTTATCTCAGCCGAAGCACAAAAAGAATCAAAGTGTCAAGGAAAAGTTAGAATTCAACCTCTGGGTACGATGAAGATTAGCACAAAGTAGGATGTTGAACCATTTAGTCTTTTCATGTTATTAAGTAATGTAGCAATATAACCAGCATTCCAGTTTTGCAATTATTATGTTTAGTTGCTTTTTGCTGTTGACTGAATTATTAATGGATTTATCAACGAGTTTATCTGATTAAATAGTCAGAAGCTAATTGCATGTATTTATTTTTCAGCTTTGAGTGACATGTTCTGCTTACACTGATACGTCTACTGTAGATTCTGAATCCTTTCTATGTGCGTCTCCATCTGTATATGTTTGGTGTGTGTGTGTACACTTGGCCGTGTGCCAGCTCCCTGTACGTACATGATCCTGTCTACAGAGCGCTGATTGTGCGCTGTGGTATGGGATGTATGCCGGGCTGGGGTGCGCCGGGCGCTGCCTAAAAGAGCGGAGCAACCACCCACCAACCCAGTGAGGTTCACTGAGGGCACAAGAGGAAGAGGAGGGGGCGAGTGTTTCCCTCCCTTCACACACACTCCTTTTGATTTGTTCCCCCTTTTTTCCTCCTCCTCCTCCTCCTCCTTTCCTCACATACTCTCCCAGGAAAAACATTTGAGCTTCTTTTTTTTTCTGTTGCGTTCTTCTCGCTCCCTGTTCGTCTCCTGGCCTCTTTTTTTTTCTCTTTCTCGCTTATAAATTCCTTTTTCTCCCCCTCCGCATAGATGATTGTCTTGATGTCAACACCGCCGCAGTGTTTCTCCCCATGTCTCCGCCGTGATCTGTGTGCGTCTGGCTGTGTGTCTGTCTTGTTAGATTCTAGGCCATGGCATCGCTCAGCTGCTACTCCTCTAACTGGGTTTGTCTGTAAAGAGCTTAACACCCGTGGGCGTTGGAGAGCACTGAGCTGATTAACGTCTACTAATGAGCAACTTCTCACATGGAGACCGTGTTTGTGTACTTCTGTCTGGCTATAATATTGTTTGTTTATGTGGTTTCAGTACATGTTTGTGTGTGTGTGTACATGTGTGTACTCGTGTGTCGAGCATCTTTAGCCATGCTTAGAACGGATGGATCAGGTGGAGGAGGTTAAGGGGATGAGAGGAGGTCAGAGTTGATCAGAAGAAGTGCTGACCCCGAACTGCTGACGTTGGTGACAGGTTGAAGATCCAGTTAAGACTCCTGCAGAGGAGGTCAAGTTGTTCTCCGAGGAGCTGAATCTTTTCCCACTTCTTCTTTTTCTTGATCAGACGTGACTGTGTGAAATTTATCTAATTATGCTACCTTACACCAGATGAGAGGTTTTTTTGTAGGACTTACAACCTCTTGGGCAACTTGAGACCCTTTGCAAGCAAGTGAAGAATATTGATCACAAACAGGCTGACTTTTTTATTCAAATATTGTTTAATTATGTGTCTTGAACAGTTAAAAATGAATACAAAAACACAAAGAAACAGAGCACTGAAGGTAAGGGCTGCAACATAAAAGATGACTTTTTAAAAAGTTGAGTTCAGACCATCCCAAGGCATTTCACATTTCGCCATTTGTATGTCTAAACATGTTTTTTTAGCTGTTTATCATACACAGAGCAATAAAGGAGCAACCAAATGTCAATTTCAAAGTTTCTCTAAAAGTTTTTAACAGCAGCCGCATTGCCTGCAGTAGTCTCCTTATCTCAAAATTGAACATATCTAGTGATTAAAATGTGCAAAAAACATGGAAAATAGCAGTTACACATTAAAAATATGTTTCTCTGTTGCTCTGTGGCGGACAAAGTACGTCAGGTGGGCTAGTTTAGCTGCTGCTAGCTTATTTTGAAGTGCTTAGCTTGTGTTAAGGTTATGATTACTTCATTGTTCAGAAGTCTCTATCTGCAGAAGTATCTCCTCTCCCAAACAGACTTTTTGATTAAAAAGCCAAAAAAAAGCAGTTTCACATTGGAAATCTGTGTTTCTGTGATGCTCTTTGGCATATGGCCCATATGACGTCAGGAGGGGCTGCAAGTTGAGCTGCTGCTAACTTGTTCCTTTGGGCTTAGGTCGATTTAAAATCATTTAAAACTATTATGATTGACGCGAGAAATACCAAAAAACCTGAAAATGAACATTACTAACCTTTTAGTGTGGAAAATAGGATTTTAAAAATGCTTTTTCTCATTTAAACAAACAAATCAACAATAGTGTTTAAGATGAGGAACAAAAAACTAATGGGAAACTTGGGGCCCCACTTTAACAGTTGCTCAACTGAGTGCCTGGGGGGAACTATACGCTCACACACACACACACACACACACACACACACACACACACACACACACACACACACACACACACACACACACACACACACACACACACTGCATGTTACCTAATCCTCACACATGGATCATGATTCATGTTCTCTGCAGCTCAGTTCAGTGTGATCAGAACGCAGAAATTGACAAATAATCTGACTTTTTTTTGCAACATTTTCATATTTGGCCACATTGAGTAAGAGCTGCAGGTTTATGCACAGTTATTCCCCACATGCTAAAAGAAACACACACATGCACTTCTTCTTTCCATTCAGACACAAAATGAAGAAAACACAGAGCCTCTTTGCAGAACACTTTCTGTGGTACAGATCATTGAAATCTTCTGTGTGGTGATTGAGAGAAAGAACAAACAGTCCCCTTGACCCTCTTTATATAACTCATCGGTGCGGATCCAATGAAGGAGCCCTGATGTTTGCTCACCACTGCCATTATTGGCCTGAGAACTGTCGTTAACCTTTAGAGCGCTGCCTCACCTCCGCGTCACCTCCGCGTCAGCACCGTAACCGAGCCATAAGCGGAAGAACTAACAGCTTCCTGTGCTTCACGGGGTTGAGTTCATTAAATTGCCCAAATTGCTGTGGGGCTCAGGATGTGTGTGTGTTTGTGAGTGTTGTGGTCGGTAATGTGCACTGACACATGGGTTTCTGACTGGAAATAGTTTTCTTAGGATTAAATTCATTTCCTCGGAGACTAGCTAATACTTTGTAGTGCACAACCATTATCCAATTTATTCAATGGGTCATTGCCAGAACATAAAAACAACTTGAATAATGATTTATCTAGGAGAAAAATCTAATTTGTTTCAAGGTTGTGTCAATTCAATTGTTGAACATTTATTTTTTAGCTGAAGTCATCACTAAAAACAATGAATTGACTGGTTGCTAACTTTTGGAAATCATAGTGCTGAAAAAGTGGTGATTTAAAAACAAAACAAAACCTTAATTATCACACAATAGGAAACAAAAGCAGGATTCTGTTGGTTGAAATGGCAGCTTTAGAAGACAGATTTAATCAGGTGTAGCTAGCTTTCGTAAATTTATATGAAGGCTAATCTTTGACCTGGTTGAAAACTTTGTTTCATTAAAAAAAAATAGACCTCCGTCAGAGATTGTTACACAGTATAAAACTATAATCTTTACATCATATAGTAGTGGTCCCACAAGAAAGATGTTTCAGTCCTGAACAGTGTTTTAATGACATGCTAGCATGAAGCTAGTTTACTACTCTAGGTAGCTAGCTGAGCAGCTAAGGCTTGTAGCTAACATTAAAGCACTTTTTACTTTACGTTTTTTATTTTACGATAAAGTTGAAAGGGCATTGCTTTAAACACTGGGAGGGACATTAGGGACAAATTAACACCATTTCAAAATAGTTCGGTTGTATGGTTAGATTGAATAAAAATATATTGGGCAGTTTTATTTTTTTCTCAATTTAACAAGAAATGCATAAACAATCCTTAATAAGCATAATATATTAATCTAGTATATTTAGCTAGAATTCTTGGCTTATTGAGTGTTCACACTTGCTCAAAATCTTTAAATTATCGTGCTGAGCTGCATGTGGGAAGGCAAAAACAGCCACATTTTTTTTTTTACCAGACTCTACCTTAACTTTTTCCTGCCAGCCTGCTGGTAAAATGTCCACATGAAGTTAGGTGAGCTGACTTATTTACAAGGTAAACCTGTACCTGAGGTGTTACATCACGTGTGTGTGTTGTTTGTGTGCTCTCACTACAAACATCCTTTAGCTAATAGTGGTGGAGTGTGGTGGTTGAACTTTTGGTGACACTATGAAGAATTTTGTTTAAGCAGGTAAATACAAATGAGTGAACAACATATAAAGTGAATCACGCCTCTTTTTCTGGTTGTTTTTTGTTAACTATTATGAGGGCCAAGATTCTGTAAAATTTCTGGTGTTGGCAGAAAAAATAAACCTTCATTTAGATTCAGGGTCTACACCGAGCCTCGCCAGCCATCGTGTGGGCCTGGATCTGTTTACTTGCCACTCATGTGCAAAATTTAAATGAGGTGGAAACCAAACCCGTCCAGCACAAACTGGCCCTGTGTTTATTTGAAGGTTTGTGGTTAAGAGTGTCTGCACACTCTTATATTCCTTTACACATGCATTTAAATAAGCGTCATCATCTATGTGTTTATGGCGTGTTTGTGAGCCTGAAGTGTAGACTCAAGCCGTGTTGTCATGAGCACATTGTGCATCTTAAATGATTGTGTCTGTTATTTATGCTTCCAGGAAACTTGATGTTCTGTTTCTTTTACTCACATTTGAGAACACGGCTGAAAAAACTACAATTACACCTGTCCACAGCCGCTAACACAATGTTCTCCCCCGCTGCAGACGTCACAGCTCCTAACCAGAGCTTTAAAAGCCTCCATCTGGCTGAGAAGAGGAAATTAAATGTGTACATCTTTCCTGTTTACCTGTTAGTCTGACGGAGTGAAGACCGAACGCGCCCAAAAAGTGGATAGATGAGGGATGATTGAGGGCTCAAACGCTTTTCTCTGTTGCACTTCGTTTAGCGCTAATGAAATTGTTTGTATTCATGACCAGTTGTCATTCAGGGGAGAGGAGGGGAAACGTGGCATGTGTTGCACTTGTTCCATTGTCGTACGCCAGAAGTCGAGCGTGCTTTTTGTGTGTGTGAGCGCTCTGCCTTCATTCACACGTGTGTTCAGAGGTTTTAAGAGGAGAATCTGAATATGAATCATTCCCTCTTGTCCACAACACACACACACACACACACACACACACACACACACACGGAGGTAGTTATTTCATGTGCGTCATCATCCTGCTTGTTTACGTGACCTGCGTGCGTCTTAAACATGTGGAAGAAACAAATGTTAACAGTGAAAAATACCACATTTTTCTCTCTGACCATGTTGTGTTTTTGTCTGACTTCTGTTTGTATTTCTTGTCCATTCATAAGCCATGACCCTAACCAGTAACCACCATCATCTCACCCTTCAGTTCTACTACACACACACACACACACACACACACACACACACACACACACACACACACACACACACACACACACACACACACACACACACACACACACACACACACACACACAAACACAGAAAAACACACACTTCTTTCCCAAAGGCTTGCGGTGCATTGACTCATTCATTACACGCATGAAGAGTGTGTCCTGTTATTGTGCCACTTGACACTTGCATCCAAGTCTCCATTTAAATCCTTTTAAAACGCTGGTCTTTTATTTCTGACGTTGTTTTCTTGACAGAAAGCCGACCACATGCAGACAGAACATACCAGTGGTTTGAATGTTTTCACCAGTTTGCTACCAATCACTTACATACTTTACACCCCAGCTTGGCATAGTTTTCCATTTCAGTAATCTACATATTGCCAAAAAAGAGAAACATGTAAAAATGAGCATTAGGGTTGTGTAATCGGTTGTAATAAATATCCAGCCATTTTCTCTGAGTTGGTCTTTGGGTTATTCCCTGTAAGTTACTTTTTAATCACATAAGTCTGTGTTGTTATTGCATAAATATTGATTTGTTAAAATCAGCATTTGAGAGTTTAGCTTTAATTTAACATCAAATTAGCAGGAGTCAGCCCAAAAAGTAGGAAAATAGAGTTTTCCCTTTTGGCCCAAATAACCTTGTATTCACAAGTGTTTGACAAACTTTAATCTTCTTTAGTGAATGTTGTAAAAAAAACAGAGTTAAATCAAACCAAATGGAGCTGGTGTTATAGAAGAGGACTCTTTTACTAAATGTATTTTCGCCTCCTGGTGAGATGTGGTCAAGGTGTGAAGCGTCTCTAGCGGAGCCTTACAGAAGGTTCATAGATAAATATTTGCTATGCATGTGGGCCAAGTCACACGGACACACTTCGACAAAACCCACACACGAATGCTCATCTACGCCTACACACGTATCACTCAGTCCCAGTGTTTGCGCACGCATAAAATCAAACACTCCCAGTTCTCAGCCCTTTCTAATGCAACATGTAGTAATTGAATCTGCATGTGTGTATTTGAGCAGTTGCAGTATGAAAGGGCAGAGGACTCTATTAATAATTACACAACTCATCTGCAGACTGGAGCAGAGGGAGGCCAGAAGCATAAGTTTCGAAATACACAAGACATGATTTCAAAATTATTTCAGATTTCAGAGTCACAGCTCCCCCCTGCTCGTCTTTTTTGTCCTGATTTAAAGATTTGTCAATTGTTTTCTGTAACCTCTGACCTCTCTCTGGTTTAGTCGGTGAGTGATGATCAAATATAATATTATCACCTTCATCCTTTATTGGAAGGAATAAACACTGAGCTCATCTAAGGTTTATTTTATATTGTTGTACACAACCAGAAGTGCGAAAAAATGCAGTTCCTTGATTGTCCACTTGAGGCTTGCTCCAAAAGTCAAGGAATTCCTAATAGAGTGTTGAAATGGCCTTTTTTACAACAGAAAAAAAACATGTTAGCAGGATGGTTAAAAAAAAACTAATTTTGTCTGAACAGCTCATTTCTTTATAGGCACATGTTATTAAGGCTAAAAGTTATGTATAAATAAGGGCGTGGCTGATCTAACCCGCAGGTGAGTGGTCGTGTGTAGCTGTTTGTCAGGACGCTTAACGCCCACCTCAGATCCAGCCCTTTGACTGTTACTTGAGAAGTTAGTTTGAGAGCATCTGTAGTGCAGTGACTGCCACTGATGGGCTTCAAAACTCCACTTAAAAAAACAAAAAAACAACGAGTGACATCACTGAGACAACGTCCATGTTTATATATACAGTCTATGCTTTGTTTGTGTTGTTTTCATCAATTTAGGAAAGCTAGCTAGATGATGAGCTTTAAGGGGGTGTTTCAGAAACCAAGAAATATGGAGTCAGCATATTCAAATATGACATAGTTGTTGTTTGAGTTAATAACACCTCTTCAAAAAACCATTGGGAGAGTGACATAACTGAGAGAGTGTTCATGTTTTATACAGTCTATGGTTATAAAAAAATGTGTTTTGGTGGAAACCTGCAACTCGGACTCTCATACAGATGGTAACCGTGATGTTATTATTTTTATGTGTTGCATAGTAATTGGGGAGGCTGTGGTTCAGTTGGTAGAGTCGGTCGTCTCTTAAGCGGAAGGTCGGGGGTTCGATTCCCCCGATGTGTTCTTGGGCTGCCGCATATGAATGTGTATGAATGGGATTAGTTACCTATGATGGACACTTTACATAGCAGCCTCTACCATCAGTGTGGGAATGCACTTTGAGTAGTCAGAAGACTAGAAGTGTTATCCAAGCTCAAGTCCATTTCTCATTTCTCCTTTCGTTGAAAATATAAAGAATTTCTCCAAGCAAATTGTATGTGAAAAATGGATTAAACAGTCTTAAAAACTGGAAGGTACTCGCATTTCATTGACTGTTATGTGATTTTTTTTAGTCCAGTATTGCATCCATGTACGACACGTCAGCCATAGAGAAACTTCAGCATTAGAACTAAAAGTTTTACTTGATCTGATAAGATTTCCAACAGTAATGAATGCCAATGAAGGCATTCAGCTAAAAGTGCTTACTCAAATCAAGCTGAGTAAGCTTTGTGCCTTAAGACAGAAAACATATGTCTGAGCATTCAGCTTTGTCTGTCAGCTGCCTCACTTAAAGATTGAGCAACAACTTCTTGTGTTTCATTTCTTCTGTGCTTCACGTCAGAGAAGCCGGAGCAACCAGCATTCTAGGAAAAGCCTTACTCAGAAGTGAGGACCCTGCCTGCTCAAGCTATCACTCTATATATCAGTTGACTTCAAGACGCAGCCTCACTGTTTGTGTGTGTGCGCGTGTGCGTGTTAGGGAGGGCCACACTGGTGGAAAGTGGAAGAACTGGTGGAGCGACACAACAGAATGAGAGAGAGAGAGAAATCGGGGGTCTGAGTCAGCAAACAGTGAAAGTGTGAGAGAGTGGATGAGATAACCCTTTAGTCCTGCTGGCTTTAGCTGTGTGTGTGTGTGTGTGTGTGTGTGTGTGTGGGTGTGTGGGTGTGTGTGCGTGTGCTGTCCAGGGACAGGACGTCCCATGTCACATTTCACAACAGTCGCCAGTTTTGTTACACAAGGAAGCCTCTTTTTAAACTCTATTTCCACTAGTGAAGGCTTCTGCACAAACGTGATTAAAATCTCTCCCAATTACAACAAGTTTTAAAGTACTTTTCAAAATGACGGTCCTTTGGTTGACTGAAAAATCATCGACCTACAAAACTTTCTGTTTCTGCTGACTAGGCTAGAACTATTTAAAGGACATTTATGTTTTTATTGCACTTAAAAGTAATTGACCCTCTTATCTTTACAGTTTGAAAGAAGGTAATAACGTCAGTAAAGGCAACACTGAGTAAATGTTTCATGGACCTGAAAACCTGATTACTGTAAACAATTTCTGAATTGATTTTTTTTTTTACATCAATTTATGGTCGTGAAAAATATCGACATGCTTTTGTGGTTTTCAGTGTTAGTTTTGAAGTCGGTCATACTTCAGTTGTTACAGTGATTCATTCAGTTATAAAGATTCTATACATACAATTACGTTAAACATTAACTTACAGTTCTTTCACTCTTGCAGAAAAGTCCTTAAAGTCCTTATGCTTCCAGAAGAATTTATTTTTACGTGACCTCTGGAGACCCCCCCCCCCCCCCCCACACACACACACACACACTTCTTGTCTGACAGGGATAGTCTCCCACTTTTAGGAGCATATGTGAAAAGCCAGGTCAGGAGAATATCTGGAGCAGTCCTCCTGAAATGATCTAGATATAGTGCGAGTCTGAAAACGGATTCAGACTCATTTCCATTTGTGGTAACTGAATTAAAGGTTATGCAGTTATTACGCCGGACCACAAGGTGGTAATATTTTTAGACCAAAGTAAGAAGTGTCAGTGTGAAACATTGAAGAAGAAAATTACAGTTAAATAACATTTGTTTACAAAGAATAACTGTGTGTTTGTTCATGTAATAATGAGCTGTTTGTTTGGAAAATGTCAAACATATTGACAGTTAGCTAAATGCTAACGCTCCACAGTCACTGGAGGGTGACAAATACATTATAGGGACTTCAGCTAAGTTATTACACTCTAAATTTAAAAAAATGAGAATTTGATAAATTGATTGTTAAACAGTGAAACAGCCAGTGATGGTTAACAAAGCATTACCTGACATCAGAAGTCACTTGTTTAGTCTCACTAAAAGTCCAAAAATTCAATTTACTGTTTAACAGAAACGGAAGAGCAGCAAATCTGTACATTGAAGGAGGTAGACCAGGAGAATAGTTGATGTTTTGGAGCAGATAATAAGATCCATCACTTGTGAAAACAGATAACTGATTCAACGCTAATACCGATACCTGCATGCAAAATTGAGGGTTAAATTTGCACTAGCTCACTCATCAGTAAACTATACACAAGAAGGCTAATAGAACACTTTCAGAGATTCCAGGTGTACACACACACACACACACACACACACACACGTCGTGCACCGACACTCAAGGAGGCGGGTGCAGGTTTCAAATAACACTCACTATGTTTGTCTTTAAATCTTCAAAAGTCTGTTCCCACATAATTAAAGGCCATGTATGTACTTTCAAACATGCCTGCACATGCCTGTTCCGACAGGAAAACAAATGCAAATCGGGAGTTCAGATTTTTGGGGAACGATGTTCTAAAAATACCGTGATGTGAAGCTGCACGTGGGCAGAGACTGTGGTTCTCCCACAAATGCTTTTTTTTTTTTTTTTTCCTCCTCCCCCTTTTTTCCCGCACTCAGCATTGCTGCTCTGTCTCCGTCTGTCTCTTCCTGTCCCCCGCACATTCCTGCTCTCGTGTGCACCATAACACACCCACTCAGCCTCTCCCACCGTGTCGCTGCATAATGAAACTACCCTGCAGCCTCTTGTAGATTGTTTTTTTGTTTTTTTTTGTTGCTTGAATCAAACAGAACAGAAAAAAAGAACAAGTCAAGGCATCAAATTTTGTACCACCTTTCTATATTATCTCCACTGTGTGTGCGCGTCTGCTTTTGTGTGTATCCTCAGTCCACCTGTGTTAACAGTACACCCCTGTTTTCACTATGGTATGTACATATATACATTACACACCCACACATGCACACACACCTGCATAATAACTTGTAACATAGGCACTGTTAAAGTGTGATTGACAGCAGCAGTGTAGAGTTAGTGTGAAAGTACAGAACACACACACACAGACACACATAGCTTGCCTTTTAGCCCCACACTGGCAGCTGCATGGTGGAAAAGAATGGAAATATACAGCCGGGCATATAGAGAAAATGTGCTGCGTTCACTGTCCCTTTACGGGTGTTTAAAACAATACAAATGGTCCTGTCAGATGATGATTCAGGGTCACTTAGGTTTTGCTATCAACTAAAATTCTTTTTAAAGACAACCTTTTCAAAATTGTTCCAGTTCTTGTCCCGCACTTCCAAGAAATCACATGTCATTCGAGCGTGTTGGGCAGCACTTCAAAAAGCTCCTTCCCTGCTTTTTTTTTTTTGCCTTCACTGATGATCGATTGCTCACCCACCAGCAGCCAGCTCTTCTTGTGTTTATTTCAAACAAGCCGCTGCCGGCGTTTCTGTGAACATAAAAGGCCTTCCACGTCCCCAAAGACATTTCCCTGAAGAGGCAAGCATGTGCCTGTGTGCATGTGTAGGGCAGTAAACAAAAAAAACTAAGCACAAAATGAAGACTTTGCAAATTAGTGACTGATTACAGATCCTTGTAAAATTTTAACTTTGTCATGCCAAGACATAAAACTGTAAATCCTTACAGAAAATGTAGGAAAGGTGATGCAAAGCTGAATAAACGCACACACAATACTTCTGCAGCTTTGACTGTGCAGTTAATGACTGTTCATCATCACATCATATTACTGTCAGTGTAGTTTGACGAAACCCAGAACTGAACCACAGACCTCCACATCCTCCCTCTTTTTTTATCTGTCAACTAATTGCTGCAGCTCTAATTCAAAATTTTGAACATAATTTCCACAAAAAACAAGACTCTTCATGAGGTTTACACAAAATCTTCTTCAGTTCACCATATTGAATAAGCTTTGGCTTGTTTTAGACCAGAGTCCCTTTTTATCATCCAATTGAATAAATGAGTTTGAATTCAGTACAACCAGTGAAAGTTAGTGAAATGGTAACAGATTAGTGCTTAAAGGTTACATAATCATATTTCTTTTTAACAAGTTTAAAAAAGTCATAGAGGTCCCTCTACGTATCTGTGAAATTTCTTTCTAAAAATCCACTCTGTTCCTTTATTTTAGACTTTTATGCCTCTCTTTCAGCCCTGCTCAGCACAAGCTGTTTCTGTGTCTGTACCTTTAAATGCAAATGAGCTGTCTCTGACCACGCCCCCTCTCTGGAAGGGTTTGGGTGGCTCTGGCCTTCTTGCTCCCTGCCCGATTGTTTGCGGTGAGAAGGCAGAGTCAGGGGGCAGAACAAACACCTAGCTGTGGGAGTGTCACCCACCTGGGGGAGGGGTTACTGCCCTTTGTGATGTCACTAAGGGAAAAACTCCAAATGGCCTGTTTGAGCACACATTTTTTGAAAAGTGAAGCAGGGAAAAATACAGAGAGGATGGACTTTTCTTGTAATTAGGGGGTTTGTAGACAGACTAGAGATACTTATTAGTGTTTAAAACATGAAGTGCATTTTGCATAATATGTGACCTTTAAACTAAAGATTATACTTTATCACAGAGTCATGCATGAGAGTTGAAGTAAGAGGTTTTCTTATCATTGTTTATTGTTGAAAAAGTGATACTTATGGACTGCAGAGAAGTGTATGAGGCTGCATGGATCGTTTTACAAGCTACTGTGGATGTTTGATACTTTAGTTTCACGCTGAAATTGGGTCACTGCAGCGCGTTGTGACTGCTTGAGAATCCAAACTGTCTCCACCCGCTGCCTCGCCATGAAAAAGCCATTTTCAAACTCGGCACAATGGTCCTTTGAAGCCTTCAGGAGGCGAATGTTTGACACTCACAGATAGATTTTAGGCGCAGTATCACTTTGACCTGATTGTCATCCAAAGCTGTGTAAGATTCATGACCGGCAAATAACTTGTGCGAAATCAGACACATAGTCCGCGGTCAGCCGACGAACATTTTATCCTCATAATGGACAGACTTTCTGGCGTCATAGGAAGAAATGAAATGAGGTGACACAGGAGATCTCCCGCTGCTTCACTCTTGACAGCTTTGATTCCTTGTATCTGCAGCTGTCCAGGGCTAAATCCAGGCTCATGTTGCACGGGTTTACCTCTTACCCGCTTGTCTGCTTGCACCATAGATGATTTAATGGATCGCGTATAATAACAGTACTGGGGGATTGCACTAGATGAACTTGTTGGCATGGAAAGTTGCTTCCAATGGGGAAAAAAGTGTTGCTTCATCTTAAAAAAAAATATATTTCTTAAAGGTTTCTAAGACAAACTTTACTCTTCTTCCAAGTGTAAGTTTGAGATCAAGGTTATTGTAATGCTTTGCTCTTTTGGTATGAAGTCATTTGATATCTTGAAAAAAATTAAAAAAAAGACATTCCTGTATAAAAGTCGGACTCATTTTAATGCGGGTAGATATTATCTGGCTCATACCAGAGATATCGATACCATAGTATGCTTTCTGATTTGTATCCATATGACACTTGCAGCACATGATACAAAGCATCATGGCTGAATAGTGAGTTGGTTGACAGTGGTTGGGTGAAAGTGTGGAGCAAATGTTACATCTTCTTTAACCAAATGTAAGAAAACTAAAAAAAAGTATTTTCATAAAGTAAAAATGGTTAGAAAGTGTTTGCTGCAATATCGATAAAAGGTCAAATATGGGGCGTCAAAATGATCAAGGGATAGTCTAGAGGATATAGTGCTCGCCATAGCCGCCATGGGTTCAAATCCGACCTCGGCCCTTTGCTGCATGTCGTCCCCTACTCTCATCCTAACCTTTCCTTGTCTCTCATAAGCTGTCTTATCTAATAAAGGCAACAATTCCCCCCCCCCCAAAAAAAATCAAATAGGTCAAATCTTAGAATGCAAAAATCTAAAGTGTATCAGCTTTAAAGGTCTGACTGCATCTCTGTTCAATGCTCGCTGATGTAGCTTTAACTGAAGACCTGTTTTCAAAGAAAAATACTTCAAACCAAAGGATTCTTTTCTTGCAGTGAGTAAGGGGGCTGCCATATGGTTGGATGATGATATTCGATGTTGAACACCTTGTGGATTTCCAGCGTTTCTCACTTTTCTCTACGATAGGTCTGTACAATATGAAGCTTGTGTCCGTGCAGGTTAGCTGAGAACACTGCTGTTTCCTTTCTCTTATTTATTGTAACCATGTAATTGAGTTTTCTACCTCTAATGTAGACGTCCCTGCTCTCCTATAATAAAAGATGATTTAACCCAAACTGACTGTGTGACCAGTGGATTCAGTGACTCACATCGACGTGCTTCATCTCTTGTGGGAACCAGGGCGGCATGAAAATGACAGACTGGCACTCTCGATTTACGAGCAGAGAACAGGGTGGCTTTTAATTTAAGGCAGCTCTCGATTGAGACATCATATAGACCCAGACTCTCCTAATTACACACACACACACACACACACACACACACACACACACACACACACACACACACACACACACACACACACACACACACACACACACACACACACACACACAGAAAGAGAGCAGCCATTGGCTCGGCAGGAACTGCGGAGGCAGAAAGCCTCGTCTAACCTCTTGATTTAAACAGTCTGAGAGAGAAAGGGGACAACGAGGCACACAACACTCGCTCAATCACTACCGCGCTCATTATTGCATCGATTCACCTGCAAATGGAGAAACGATACGAGGAAATTAACAAGATCGATAGACAAACCGGCCAATGGAGGGGTCAGCAAATGGAGGAAGGGGAAGTTCAGGAGAAATAAAAAGCATTTACATATAAGTGCGGGCGTTCAGAAGAGACACTGGAGAGTTGTTCTTGTGTGTTTCAGTGTATAATTTCCCTGCGTCTGTGTTTGGAGAAAGGTCGTCATTAAGTGAATGTCATCCACATAATTATAGTATCTTCCTCTGTGTCCCTTTCGATGTGTGTGTCCGTGGCAGAGCACCAGTGCGTGTCCCGCCTGTCTCCTCGGGTCCCTTTGCTCTCCCCGACTTGATTGTTTGTGTTGTCGGCCGGCCTGAAAAAGGGGAAGCTCCTCTGCTCCGCTTTAGGGCCGTCACTGCTTGGCCGGCTGGCGGGAACCGTCTGTACTGAGGGGGACTAAATATAGCTCACTGCACCAGGAAGAAGACAAACTGGAGAGAGAGAGAGAGAAAGAGAGAGAGAGGCAGGGGGGAGGGCGTAAATATAGAGTACCCCTGTGCAATTAGAGAGTCGAGCACTGCTGGGAAATTTTAGAGAAAAAGACAGGGAACTCTATCTTATTCTTTTCTCTCTCTGTGCCTTTATACTTTTGGCTGGCGGCAGCCTGAAAGGCTCATGTTTGAGTCATCACATCTTAGAGTAACCCAGTTTAAAGGGCATTGACTAATCTTTATAGCTTTCTTTGTGAATTTAATTACACACTATTCAGCACTTTTACTGCCTCTTTCATCCAAAAAAAAAAAACATGACAATGACAATAAAGGTATTACGAAGAAATCATTCTGTAAACAAAGAATGTCCTTATCTGAAGAGAACTGTCACAGGTTTAAAGGGCAATACGCACCATGTGAGGTTGGATCCATATAAAAATCAGTTTTGAGGGATGTCAGACTTTGCACACTCTCAGGTCAGCCGGTCTATTCAGCATGATGTCATTCTGGTTTTTATTGGTTGGTTGGTTGGGTTGTAGCATGAGGTTGCCATGAGAAAATGTTGTCCTGACTTTGTGACTCTAAGGATTCTCTGTGTCGGATCAGATCATAGACTCGCTGTGGATCGGCTTAGAGACAGATTGAATGGAAATGATGAGAGGGAGTGAGGTGCCAGCACCCATTATGTCACTTTTCTCAAGCTTGGGGAATTTAAAAGCCATGCATGGAGTAGAAAAGTTTTCAGAGACTGATACAGATTCTTAAGGAGAAAGAAAAATCACGTTTCTAATATAGCAGCCTGTACAGTGGACTTCTGTGCTGGAAATGAAATATGTGGATTTTTTTCAGAAGCCCACTTTTGTAAGTGATCGACTTTGTTAAAGAACATTTGAATTATCAGCCGTCTACTGGATCACCTGAGCTGTGAGTCTGTGCTACCTGTGCTGCTGACAGTGCTCAGAGAAGTGTAAACACTGGAGAGGGAGCACACCTGTCTCAGCTCATGAAATGATGACGCAACTTCTGAATCAGAAATCTGTTTTCAGAGGTCCTGTAAAAAAAAAAAAAGATTTAATTTCCTAGAACGTCTAGAAACACGCTGAATACATATACACTGAAATGTTAGTGATTGGACCAAGTGGGCGCTGCATTATCTACACGATACTAGAGGCTGAACGACAGATCAGTCAGGCTTCAGTAATCATTACATAACATACCTTTAGGGTGGTTTCACATTAGGGGCTTGGCCCGGAGCCGAGTACACTTGACCCCAAAGTCCGTTTAATTTGGTCACTGTAAACACAAACCTAAGCATACACTGCCCGAGTCGGCTTAAAGAGGCGGAGAGGGGAGGGCGAGCAATCGTGACAAATGTGAAAACACAGAAAAAGTCGCAAGAAACCTAAAAGAACAAAGACAAGCTTCCTTTTTTTTCAATGGATGATGAGAGGATTTATAACTTGTCAGTTCTTTGTGACAAATAACACGCCATGAGAGATGCAATTGATGCCATTCACACTGATTTGTGTTCCCAGCATAACATGCTTCTGGTGCTTGGGTCACAAGTGTGAAATACTGCGGCGCCTCAAAGTGAGAATAAAATGAGCCGCCAGTGGATCTACCTCACTGTGTGATCTGAGACCGCTCCGAAAGGAAGGCCACAAAGCAAAGGCTGGGTAAACACTGAAACCAGGCCCCTAAAATTTTGGATCTGGAAAAGTGTCATTCAACTCCCGCAAGCGCTCTGTATGAGGAGTTCTGACCCCTTAAATCACCTGTCCTTGGACATGTCTCAACATGCCACGGCTTGGAGCCACCGTTTTTGATTGACGCCCAAAGACTCCTCAAGGTTTCTCTCACTAGGAAAGCCCCCAAATCAGACGGGTTATGAGTGTTTTAAAACTTGCTAAAACCTGCCGTGTGATTCAAAATATCATCTTGTCTGCATTCCTGCTAATCTTATGAGCTGTGCAAACAAGGACAGGAAAGAATCAGCCTTTTCATTCATCGCAGTTTAAGACACTTCCTGACAGTACACACCTGTGAGTGCACACAGAGTGACATGTCGAGCTCAAATTGCCAGAAAAAAACCTGGCATGATTAGATCTGTACTCCCTCGTGCTGGCATACACACATTCACACGCTTGGCTCTAACCCGCAGCGCTAGGTTGTCCTCACTTTCACCACTGCCGTTCCCCTTATCACTCACTTTGAATCTCTTTTTCTTTTCTTTTTGTTGGCTGCATTGTGTATTCCTGTCTCTCCTTTAAGGGTTGCTGTGTTCTTGCGCAGACACTGGTATCTTCCAGATACTCTAAGGAGCCTGATAAAGCAAAAGAAGTTCTATCAGTGTGTCGTAATATGTATTTCCTCGTCATAGCTGCGTTATTTCAATCTAATCAATCCGTTTTCCTCTTTTCTCTTCCAGAGTGCTGATGTCTTTGGGGAAAAACAATCTGGTCCCAAATTGGAGAGCGCTTCAACTCTACGCCTGTTCCGTTTGTGACAACCAATCAAATCAAGCTGAGCAGCAGGATTGGACACGCCCCCCCCCCCCCCCTCGCAGCACTTTGACAGAGACTGATGGAGTTTTTTGTTCTCGCTCTGTCTCTCTTCACTTTCATCTTGTTGGTTGTGGAAAAACCAACACGGATGCGTGCCAAATGACGTTCTAGAAAAGCCGCGTGCTGCTCTCATTCCTTGAGTGGAAAGCCAATCAGAGAAGGGTACCGAGAAATTTAGATTTGTTTTGTTTTTTTTCAAAGCGAAAAAAATCATTATCGTTAAGACTATAATGGTGGCTAACAAGTGTATTAAAAAAGAAAAGAAAATTATATATATCAGCTCAAGAAGTGCCTCATTTTCAGATTGTAGCCATTTACAAAGAACTTCATCTTACTGAAGCTTTTTTTTTTTCTGTGTGCTTGATTTGATGTAGAATTAAAACAAGGCAGGAGATAAAGATGAACGCTTGCTGCGTTCATGTCATATCGTCTGAATGGTAGAAATAATAGCTATCTCTATGTTTACAAACTCGCAAAAACAGTTTAGTCGAAGGTCAGACTAATAGCGTGCATGGTTGATTTAACTATATATCTACAATCGTCTGCTTTATTTATAGTTGATTAACATTTTGTGTTAGGATTACAGGAACTTCTGTATCACTCGGTGCAACGTCAGACAAATCAAAGTGTAATAATAATATTTGCATCTGAAATAATAATGACTTACGCAACATTTGCAAGTGTGAAAATCTTCACAAAGAAAATCCAATATGACATGAATGTAGCATAAATAAGGTGTGTAATGATAATGGTACTAGCAATGAGCTGGCCTTCCGGTCTACTGTGAGAAAATATTAGCATAGCTGCTGTTAGCATTCAGCTAATTTTATAACCCCACTCTTTTTCAGTTTGTCCTTTTCTTTTTCTCTTCCCTCTCGCTTTTTTGATGAATACGCCTCAAGTATTAAACACACAGGCTTGAAACATAAGGCACTAACGAAGAGATATACCGAAGCTTGCTAGTTAGCTAAAGTTAGCAAAGGTCATATTAAGATATTAGCAATGTGCCGGGACGTGAGTTTAACGTCCTACTGTCCACAGCTCAGGGTAAGACCCCTGCCATAGAGCCAAGGAATCCCATTAGTGCTATTAGCTCCAAATACCTATGCCCCACTTTCCTGCTGTCTTCTCAGGATGCTGAATAACATACAGTAGCTGTAGCCTACATGCAGCTGAGGATGGAGATCTTCTAAATAGCCATGCTAATGCTAGCTTTGTAGCGGTCAGCTCACTGCTTTTAGCACAGGACAGAGTGTCCGTTTTCTTTCAATTCTGTCAGAAAAAAATGACAAACAAATTGTTCACAATTATTTTAAACTTTACAGTTCCAGACATTTTAATTTTATTTTTTTTAAATCTGTTGAATTGAAACTGCGTTGACGCATCTTTCTTTAGAACTTTCTTTCTCCTTTCCTTCCTCCTTTCTGTCTTTTGCTTGGCTCTTTCTTCAACCTCCGCTATGCATCTGCACTTAAGTGCCTGTCTGTCCTTTTTACTCTCTGCCCCGTCTTAGCAGCTAGCACTATTAGGGCTGTCCTACCTGAATATATCAGGTCTATTTTTGTGTCTTTTGTGGGTTTTTTTGGCTGTACAGTTCTCATAAAAAAAATGTATATGTCTGTTCAGTGTGATGATGTTCTATCAGATGACTTGACTTTTACAGCCATGGCCCTAACTGGAGGAGTTTTGGACTGTTTCTCTTTGCCGGTAATGGAGGACTTAATTGTCGTGGGGCCTTTAGTGCCAAAATACAGCAAAAAAAAATAAAAAAAAAAAAGGCTCCGGCAGCACCTCAAGAAGCAACCTTCAGCTCTCAAGTCTAGACGTAATGCTTTGTTTTGTTTTCAAAATGTTATCTTTTTTTTTTATGTTCCACCGTTTTTTCATTTGCAGCAGGGGGGAAGAACTGTGACATATCTCGCCTCGCAGTCTGTTTATGTGACTCTTGGAGATTGAAGGTCATGGTGAAGACATGCGTATGCTTTAACCTTGAATCTGCCTACAACTTTGACCGCAAACGCAAAAAGAAATGCATGGCAAGAGAGAGATAAGGCCACCTCGGAAGAAAAACAACAAAACACAAATACCCTATGTCTGCATATGTGTGCATCTATGTAGCTCCAAATTGTACTCATGTGTTTGTCTGCCAGCCTTAGGAAGTTCATGAACTTTCTCATTCTGGTCACATGACTGTCGGGCGGCCTGGAGCTTAACAATGCTGCTTTATTATGAGCAGATTGGGATCTGTGGCTGGATTGCCTGTAATAGAGGTTTCTAAAAAGTAATGGGACTTGAGACCAGATTTAGCACATTGAACTATGCTCTTGTACAGACTAGCAGGGAAACACATGATTAACGGTTGAAATGTTTCTGATGGAGATGTTCTCATATGAAAATAATTAGCAGTTTTCAGTATAAATGTTAAAGGTACGTATAATTCAAAACGATTGCAGAACACATGCTTTCAACGTCATCATCCTGCCATTGAAGCCCCGTTGGGAACGGATCATTTTGTCAACTTATGAAAGAACTTCTTTCAAGCTGCCCGCAGCAGTCTGAAAAACCCTTCCTGTTGTCTGCCTGTGGTGAAGTGTTTAGTCGTCAAAGCCACATATCATGAATACAGTTCCTCCGGGAAAGCTCAGACGAACAGGGGTTTACGAGTTTAAGTGGCTGTATGATTTCATTCACTGCGTTGTTAGCGACTTCAGCAATTCTCATAAAATGTGCTCAAGGAAAGTGCTGCTGCTGTTCTAAATGGTGTAATCTCTTCCTCTTGTTCCCTTGAGGAATGGTACTGAATGGGAATATTGTGAAATTTGCCATTGATGTAGACAGTTTTACTTCTGTTGCTTGAAAAAAAAAATGACTAAAAGAAAAAAAAAATTCAAACAAGAAAAGGACTTGTGGTTGCTTTTGTTTGTGTGACTGGCTGCTATGTTTCCTTTGTAGTGAAGTAATGGGGAGGATTGTTAAAAGTGACAGGCTTAAGATGGAAAAACAGAAGAGCTACTGGTCTACAAGGGGACAAAGACGAAGAGAGTGGAAGACGCTACAATTTACGGGCTGAGGCAAGTGTGAACATTTGCATGAAATGTCACAGACAGATGGGCTCATGCCCCTCTCACACTCACCATCTTTGACTAACACACAAACAGAGAGAGACCACAGCGCAGATGTGACACTGTAATGTGGAAAAGAAAGCAGCCTGACTTATCCAATAAAACTGCATTAGTCGCAATGACCACTACCAATCTTTGATGTTGTGCTGCTTTTTTTAAGTTGCATATTGTACAAACAGGGTACCTGATCTTTTCTAAATTTTCTCTGCTCCACTGATCAGCACTTGGAGGGTTAATGGCACGTAGACAACAAATGGTACATATTTTATATTTTAAAGGTCACATATTCAAAAGACACTTAACCATGTTTTTCTAAAACTAATATGTGTCTGTCTACAAATCCCCCAATTAAGAGAAAAGTCGATCCTCTCCGTCTTCTACCTGCTCCACGTTTCAGAAAATATGTGCCCAAACAGGCCGTTTGGAGATTTTCCCTTCATGACATCCCAAAGGGCAGTAACTCCTCCCCCAGCTGGATGAAACTCCCACAGCTAGGTGTTTGTTGTGCCCTCTAAGTCTGCCTTCTCACTGTAAATAATAGGGCAACCCAAGCCCTTCCAGAGAGGGGGTGTTGTCAAACACAGCTCATTTGCATTTAAAGCTACAGACACAGAAACAGTGTTCTGATCAGGGCTGAAATAGAGGGGTTTATATGAATGATCAAATACAGAACCAGAGTGGATTTAGAACAAGAAACTTCACACACATGTTTTGGGGAGCTGAAAATATGTGACCTTCAACAAATATTTTTGATATTAGAACTGGAGCTGAGGTGAGCCTTAAGCCTCCGGGGGAACAGCTACAAAGCCCCTGCTTGCAGTCATAGCAATCACGCTCCTAATATCAAAAGCATAAGTTGTTAAAAAAAAATAGTTTTTTGAATAAATCAATCTGTATCTGTACAGTGTCTGCTGATAAAGACATTAACTACTCAGACCAAAATCGGGTTGTTTTTTTTGTACAAGGCGATACGCACTTTTATTTCTGCTGTCAAAATGGGAATTTTAATGTGAGTAGTGAGCCGGCCTCAAGTGGACACTCAGGGAACTGCAGTCTTTTGTGACGCCGCATCGGCTTCATTTTTCAACAATATCATTTGAAATTCTATCTGTGAGTGTTAGTGGAAAACAGCAGCCCTGTTTACATGGTAATGAGATTATTTATAAGGATGGCATATTGGTATCAGAGTTCATCACTCCTCTTAGCAGTCATTTGCCCACTGTGATGATAGCTGGGTGAGCTCCTGGGTTTTATTTCACTAGCATTTCTTCTCACACACATTTTGTTTGATTTAATAAGCTTTTTTTAGGGATAATAAATCTGTCTTCTTTTTACTGTGAACATGTACGGGATGTTGTATCATCCTCCTTTCCAGATGGCAGAGTAACCCAACCCAGACAGAGGCACTGTAGGAATGAATAGGAAGGAGAAAACACACACACACACACACACACACACACACACACACACACACACACACACACACACACACAGAGATCAGGTCTGGACATGTATCAGGCCCTCTCACTTCCCCTGAACTGCCTTAAAAATAAGGTTAGGGTGGACAGTAAAAAGCTTAGTAGCACCTGTCTGAAAGCAGAAGAAGCCCACACGTTTCCACCTGAGTGGCTACTGAAACCTACTTTTCTTCACTGCTCATGTTCCCTCAACTTTTGTTCACTTTTATCTCACACAGCGACAGCCCTGAGGGGATTTTAAGACCTACTTTAAGATTAGTTTCAGCGGAGACATTTCTCTTTTCCCATAACGTACTGGCACAAGCACTTCTCTTGATACATCGGCTGACTATAACCATAATGAGCACGAATATTCCTCAGGAAACTCATTTTCACACAACTCTTTCTTCTTGTGATGCACCCTTAGGCTAACTAAAAATCTCTACATCCACCACAGTCACAGAGACTTAAGTTCATGTGTCAAATGTTCGGAGTCAGATAAACTCAAATGTCAACCCCTCCTTTTGTGTTAGAGCAAGACAGAAATGTTAAAGCGGCATCAGCTTGTATAAAGAGAGAATGAAGGAGCAGAGGACAACAAATGGGCACAGCTGCCATCTGGTTGTCCCGGTGACGAGCAGCGACAATGCCTGCCTCGGCGAAGGTGGCAACCTCTCCGATCAAGACGAGAGAGAGGAGAGAGAGGAGGAGGGGTGCTGGATGGGAGCCAAGGCAAGAGGACACCGAGTTCAATGGCAGAGAGGTGCGTTGGATCCACTCCAACAGGTGAACCTGTTGTGTCTGAACAGGCGAGTATCATCTCCTCAGTGTGAGTGTGTGATACTGTATCTCTGAATAAACACACCGACATGCACCTATTGGCCCACAGCCTGGAAATAGACCCAATAACCTCGCTTAATTACACACAGCAGTGTAGACGCAGAAAACTCCTCCAATTTATCCAAAAGGAAAAACCACAGGGACAACTTAAAAGCTTGAGCTTTCAGTTAAATCACAGGATCCTTTTAAAAAAGTTATTCTAGTTGTTTCAGCTCTGAACCGATATGGATGATGGAAGTTGTTAACATTGATAATTAGTCAAACTCCAACTCTACAAGTACACAAGATCCAGGTAAAAATGAGCATTTCAGATATCCACAATGACATTCTTCCCAGGACAAATCACTTTTCCCATTCTTGTGTATTGGGCTTTTCAGATATTTACGTATTCTTCATGTCCTGAGTGAGCATTACTGATATCTGCAACAACAAAAAAAAAGAAATTCATACATATAGCCTATCTACTAATAAGTGAGTCAGTGCTTTCCTGACATTGTCTGGAAGCCTGTTGTGTCGTACATTGTGGTAAAAAGCCAATCAGATTACAGGAAATGCAGGTAATTATTATGTTTTTAAATACTGGGCACAGTAAATTGAACATTCCCGCGTTTGCCTCCACACATGGGGCGCGACCTAACCGCTAGGCCATCTGCGCCCCCCTCCCCTCCCCACACACACACATCTTCTTTTTTATGGTCCTAATTATGTGTTATGATTTTGATGAGTTCACTCATATGTCATCTCACAAAACTGTTAAAGGGGGATTGTAAAGCATAAGACACTCTCTGTTTATAATGAATGTGCTGCTCACAAGTTGAATTAACGACTTAAATGCTGAAGGCGTTTTGCTTTCCTTCTTTTAGTCTATATTATTGTAAAGCACTCTGTAACTTTATTTTGAAAATTGCTATAGAAATGAAGTGTCTTTATATTTATGTTGCAAGACCTCAAGTCAAAGTGGTCTGCTTCTGCCATTAAACACAGCTGGAAACCTTCATGTAGCCTTTTCGGGGGTTCAGCAAGCAAATTGAGCGTTCAAAAATGACCACTGTTGGAATAATGTTGTGAACATACCGCAGTCTTCCTGGGATGGAGTTGTTACCATTCTGCAGGCTTGCACAGATAACACTTATGTAAGCACGTGTGTTTCTGTTTTAAAGGAAGACCCTCTACGTGTCTGCTTATCCCAGTAAAAACACGTCTCCAGCCCATGGGAAGCACTGGTATGAAGGAGCGGCGTAACTCTTCGGTCAGATGTATGTCTTGGCCTGCTATTTTTATGGTGTTTACATCATCTCAGAGCATGTACAGTCTGTCCTGCTACATGTTGGCAACAATACAGGAAGTCTTCCCGTCTTTATGACTTCCTCTATGGCGCAAACCACGGGAAGCTCTCTGGATGTAGGACAAGGAAATAGCTTTTGCTCCCATTGCGAATGTAGGAATGTTAATGTGGGCGCTAATCCATCCATGCTCCTAAATTGCTTCCTTCCCATCATTCACTGCAGAGAGTAGGCTATATCTAGAGGGATGTTTCCTTTTCCACCATTTCTTTTTTTTTCTTGTGGAGTTCCCACAGTAAGCTCCATAAGTAATGCTACAGGTGTTTTAGCTTATGTAAACCTACTGTGTGTTGACCGAGCCAAGAAAGCCGAGGATTACTGTCTGTACATCGCAAGCTGCCCCTGCTAATCCTCCAACTTTCCCTCTTGTTTTCCCCTCTTTCCCAGACCTTCCAACTAGATTTAAAGGCAAAGTTAAACAGGCTCAATAAAGTCGAGTTGAACAAACGCACATGGTTCAAACCAATAGCTGGAGCCATTGCTGTGTTGAATTTGAGGTAATCTGACCCACGAATGCCACAGCAGATGCAACATTTTTCTGATGTATTTCCAGTTTTTTCTTTTTTTTCCCCTCACCGCCCTCTCTTTCTCCTAGTGTATTTAGCCTCACAAAAAGCCTTTCTTCTCTGCCTCCCCCCCCCTTCCTCCCTCTCTCTCTCACCCCCCACATTAGCCAACACTCACCCCTCTCCCTTCTCCTCATAAGAAAATGTTTGCCATAATCACGGATTTGTCTTTTTTATTACAGGCAGCATACGAGAGTGGCTTCTCGGGGGAAGAAAAAGGAGGGGACGTGCCAAATGGAGTGAGTGATTGAGGGAAAAGGAGAAGGGGCGGAAGGAGGGAGGAGAGGAGGGTGTGTTGGGTCGGCTGGGGTGGGGTGGGGGGGGGGGGGGGGGGTGGGCTGTGAGGCCTCTGTGCTTTATTTTCCTTGAAAGCTCCCTGAAAACCGCAGACACATGGTACAGAATTCCCCCTCACAGTGGGAGAGGTGGGAGGGAGGGATGGACAGTTTTTGCAAGAGAACACCACACTGTCTGCGATAACACACACACACACACACACACACACACACACACACACACACACACACACACACAGGGAATATTATAGGCGAGTACACACACTCGGAAAAAGGAGGCAGTGTGAACCAGACGAGCAAACACTCTGCTACACAAAAGAGAGGAGAGACTTTGAAGGAGCCGACAGGAAACCTCAAAAACATCATGTCACCTCGCTTCTTCTCTGCTCTATGGGAAAGTAGAAGGTCCCACTTTCCACGGGTGTTGGTATGATGATGATGGTGGTGGTTAAGGGGGCGGCAGGGTGGGTGTTAATCCAACGTACAATGTGTTTAACTTTGACTGGCAGATCCCTCGAAACCCCCCCCCCCCCCATCCCGCCCCACCCTCTCCTCGCTGTGGGGCCCCTTTGAGCTCGGAGATTGAGGACAAGCACAGAAACTGGTATTTAGTTGGAGTTGTAGGACGACTGGGAAAAAGTGAAGGGTCAGGTGGTGTGAATGGACCTGTTAGGGGTTTCATGGGAGCTTAGAGTAGACCCCCCCCCCCCCTCCTCCCCCTTAAATTGAACTCTTGACTGATTGATGAGGATGTAGGCAAAAAAAACAATTCACCATATTTTTCATTATTGCTCACTTAAAAAAAAAAAACATCTGAGACAAATTCTGCAGTTTTCTTTGCCCCCTTTAACTTGTTAAGCGAATTCCTTTTAACAAGAAGACATCACACATGGGAAACTTCAACATCTATTAGTTAAGGTCACAAAATGGATGAGAAAATGGAGGAGTATCGCCATCTAGTGGGTGCCATCTTGCATCTGCTCTCTCTGTATATGCATCACTGTTAGACCATGACCAAATCAGCTTCCCCCTTACAGTATAAGATTTTAGAAACATAATCACCAAAAGTTCTTGTGATAAACAAATAAACAAAATCCTTTAATTGAGTGTTTCCTTTGTGGCATAAATCAACAGGAACACCACTTAATGACCTGCTCCCCTCATGTTCTTTGTGTACTTATTAATGGCTTGGCAAAAGTCAGAAAAGAAACCCTTCTCACAAACAGGGAGATCAAGTTTTTCCATCAAACCCAGCGACCAGCATGCTGAAACCCTCCTGCAAGCGAGAAAGAGGAGATGGAAAATCTGTGTCAGCACGCAGAGTAGCCACTGCCTGCCTGGAAAAATGAGGACACAAGGAATGGGAATACAATCAATTTATAAAAAGCCTCAAGTATGACCTCCCATCATACTCCCTTCTTCATACTTGACATTACATTATGCAAATCATTTGCCAAATGAGGCAAAAGGCATACACAGTAATCCACATTTGACCTCTGTGGATTTTCCACTCATCAAAAGGTTTTGGTTTCTGCCAGAAGCGGAGAGTTGGAGGATGTAATTTAATAGAAACTCTGGGTTTCCAGACATAATTTACTGTGCCCAGTATTTTAGAAATAATCACGATTACCTGCATTTCCAGTAATCCGATTGGCAAACCCAATGAGTGCTTTTTACCACAATGAATGACACAACAGGCTTCCAGACAATGTCAGGAAAGCATTGACTCACGTATTCATTTATTTACATGAATAAGAACCCTGAGTTGATCACTCATATTCATGATCTTTTTTTATCAATTTATAATTTTGTACAACAACAAAAAGTAGTATAACATTACACTTTTATAGTTTATAAGAGTACAGTTGTTCAGTCAACTGTAATAAAGAAGACAAGCAAAAAACAAACATCTGGCATTTAAATAGCAGGCAACAACAGATGTTTTACATTTTCATGTTGAAAAGTGACTCAGTAATCAATTATCAGAAAGTAACTGTTCCATTTTATTTATATCAAATAGCTGATTAATAGGAGAGTTATTTTTGTCTTTAATAAAACACAATGTGCTGATATCAAATATGAATGCCATGCATTGGTAGGCCTATTTAAAAAGCTACAATGTTATGTGTTTGTGTGATTGAATAGCAATATGAATTTGATATGGTTTGGATACTGTGTCCAAAGATTACATAAATTACCCTTGAACAAGGCTAGTTCAGCAGCAGCAGCCAGCTTCTTTAGCTAGCTTTAGCATTAGTGTTATTAAGCATAAAAAAATGTAACTCTACTATCTTACTCTAAAGGTAACTTAATCTACTTGCCATTAAACTGACTTATTATGGGTGTTTGATTAATTTGTACAAAAATAAATAGTTTTAAAGGTCAATCAAGTAAGCTAGTTAGCACAGGTTGCAGCAAAAAATGAGAAAGGTCTGCACACTGTCCACAAGAGAGTGGCTCTCAATGGAAATTATATTCAAACAGGGCAACGCTTTGATCTAAACTTTCTATCCTCAGTGATGGTCCCAAAATATTAAACCATTATTGGTAAAATAATCTCAAACAAAGCTAAAAATTGTTAATTTACATAGCCTAATGCCCTATAATGTTCAGACTTAATGATTATTAAATTGTTTTTAAAATACAAAAGTCTTAAACTAAGATTTGACTTAGACTTACAATGGCATTTTTTATATTCATTCAGTCATTTTGCTTCAGAATTCAAAGTTGTTTACCCCCAAAACACAAAAATCCCAAGTAAGCCACATTTCCAACTTTTATTGAAATGGTTCCAACCACTTAACAATTCAATACACTCTTCATAATTTATCATTGTTTGACACGTTCATTGACTTGAAGGAGACATTCCCAGCTGATATGCGTAGATAATCTAATTCTAACAAATCCTCAGTAAGCGATTTACTCGTTGTTGAAAAAACATTGGACATGTCAAAATCCCCACTTCCACTTCCGTCCTTATCTGGGATTAAATCAGATGTTTTTAAGTCAATGTCTCCAAGATCCAGCGTGTTATTCTTAACAATGCGGAAATCCTTTAACTCATCTTCAGCAGGTTTTTCAGGACCTCTGCTTGAGTTATCTTTAGTGAACACAGCACCCTCTGAGTTCAAGTTCCAGTGAGCTGCCTGTGCTTCTTGCTTGATCGTAGCTGTAATGTTTTGAATGCTTTTCTTCTGGGTTGGTGTGACTGGTGTCTGGGATTTTGCTCTGACACCACTGAACAAGGCACTTCCAAGAATATCAGAGTGAGAGTAAGCTTTGACTCTGGCAGGAATCTTAGGCAGCCTGAGTATCAGATCATTGGTTACAGAGTTAGATTCATTGAGCATTTTGGCATTTGCTTGTTTTCCTTTCACGAGTTTGCCTCCCACTGTAGAACTGGGAGAACTGTTGAGCAGACTCGCCTTCATAGGAGTCTTAAGAGGCCCAGCTGATCTGAGGAAAGCAGAGGAGATTGTCTGATTTTTAGTGAACACAGCACCCTCTGAGTTCAAGTTCCAGTGAGCTGCCTGGGCTTCTTGCTTGATCATAGCTGTAATGTTTTGAATGCTTTTCTTCTGGGTTGGTGTGACTGGTGTCTGGGATTTTGCTTTGACACCACTGAACAAGGCACTTCCAAGAATATCAGAGTGAGAGAAAGCTTTGACTCTGGCAGGGATCTTAGGCAGCCTGAGTATGGCTACTTTCCAAGCATCATTGGTTACAGAGTTAGATTCATTGAGCTTTTTGGCATTTGCTTGTTTTCCTTTCACACGTTTGCCTCTCACTATAGAACTAGTAGAACTGTTGAGCAGACTCGCCTTCATATGAGTCTTAAGAGGCCCAGCTGATCTGAGGAAAGCAGAGGAGATTGGCTGATTTTGTGTTTGTTCTTTGGACTTCCAGGTTGTTTTGTTAAAAGTATTTTGAATTCTGGTTGGAACAGGTTGAAATCCATGAAAATTATATATTTTATGATTCTTTTTGTAGTTGTCAGAAGTGAATCTGTGATCTGATTCTGAACGTTGTGATGTCTTTAGAGGTAGTTTAGGCTCATTTTCACTCATTGATCCATGTCTTCTACCTGGTTCTATTTTACCTGTTTTATTGTACCCATATCTCTGAATCCTCCGGCTTACAGGTTGCTGGATCTTTGAGCTTCTGGGTTTAAAACCTCCTAAATCCGGGTTGACTCTGGTAGACTTGTCTGGTTCACCAAGTAAAGCTTTGGCTCCCTCAAGTGGCCGATTGCTAAACCCGTCAGGACCATAATTTCTCCTGTAGATCCTCATCTTTCTGGTACCCATGTTACCTTTCAACCCAACATGACTGTCAGGTATCAGAGACCGGACTTCCTTTACTCCAGATGTGATTGGTCTTGGATTTTTCACAGTCTTGATGACATTTACAGAGTTTGGAGAAGAAGAGAAAGCTGAGGGATTTCTCTCATTTTTTTGTGGCATTGTAGTAGTTGTAATAAGTAGTTCTCTCTGTCTAAAGCTATACCTTTGTGACAATGACGGGTACACTTTTTTGATTTTAAACTTGCTTTTGTCAAAACTGTTTAGTAGAGACTTTGTACTTTCATTCAAACCTCTGGATTGCTCCTTCAGAGCTCTCCACATAGAATCTTTAAATCCTCTGAAGCCATACATGCTTTTATCAATTCGTCCAGATTTTCGAGTCTGCATTGATCCACTAGAAGTTGTATTAGCTGGACTACTCGGCACAGATTCCTCGCTAACAGTGGCATAGTTGCCCGGGAAGTCTGCTTGAGCAATGGGGACAAAAGTTTTCCTGGTGTCATCAGTCCCTGGAGAAGGAAGTACCAAGGTTTGAACAAGAGTTCCTGCTGTTGTGTGATGAGATTGCTTGAAACTATCTGTCTGAGCACCGTACTGGGCAATACTAGCAGATTGGTCCATTGGATTGACACTTTCAGATGGTTGTTTTATGTACTTGGTTGGACCTCTTTGTTGTAAATTTGATGAAAACATGCCATAAGGCGGAGTATCAGAGGGCCTTTGCGTATGTGATATTGTCAGATAAGAGATGGATCTGTCACCTTGGGAATTCTTGAACAGGTATGACTGACCGTTTTTCTCTCTCAGTACCTCACTGTTTCTTGTGGATGGCCACCCCTGGGAGAAGTCTGCGATGGATGATCTCTGTGGTTCTGTGCTGCGGCTGCTTTTAATAACATAGGCGTCTAAGCTGTCACTGATTAATGGTGCATGAGGAGCAGTTTGACCTGCTACACTTGGATATTTTCTTGATTGAATTGCTCTAGATGTACTCTGCGCCCAGGACCCAGGGAGCTCATCTGTCTCTTTATAGCCACTGTAAGGCATTCTTTGAGTTGGCAGGGAAATACTTGAATATCTACTAGTCTGGGATGAAAAAGGAGAAACTTTAGGTGGTTGCCAAACACTTTTATCCTCTGCCTCATTCTCTTCTTGGTACGATTTCTGGGCAATGCTGGGGTTCCGAACTACTGAACGACTGGAGCTCTGAAAATAAGGACTGGCAGGGTCTTTGTAAGATGCTCTCCTAATGATTGCTGAGTATGAATTGTGAAGATTACCATTTGTAGGGTGGTAATTTACACTGGATTTCAGTCCCTGAACATTTTCTCCTACATATGGATTGTTGCTGGTGGACATACTATTTGCTGGCAGCATTCCACTCTGCACTCTTGTCATTCCAGCATAGGATTGTCTGTTATCTGGGCTGTTTTGATTGTAACCAAAGCTTCCTTCTGTAAACCCCAGAGGTTTTGGTTGATGGTCAATGATTGACGGAGCTTTTCTATAATGCCAGATTGCCTCGGTGTTGCTAGGTGGTCCAGATTGGAGTCCGAATTCAGGTGATAGCTGACCTGTATAAAGCTGATGATGCTGACTGTTTGGAGTGTGCAGTCGTCTTAGGACTTTGTGCTTCACTTCATTGTCCACTTGGATTGTAATGGGACTGGCTAAGGGTGGGAAAAGAAAGGGTACAAAATGAATGATGAGTAATTTACCCTAATGTTGTTATACATGCAAATGTATTAGTTTACCAGACAAGGCATTCAATTGGAAAAAAATGAGTGGTGATATAGTATAACAGCACTGTGACTTAAAACTGTAGGACTATGTATCACTTCACTTTGGTGTTCTGAGTACTGTAGTATAGCAAGATGCAACTTTACCATTACAGCAAATTATCCTTTTCTAATTTCTCACTGGCCACCAAGCAACTGTCAATCAAGTCCTCTCCCACTGATTATAACTTTAAACATAAATGTACATTAAACAAAAAAGCTGGTGGGTGTACTGGATTATCATCACAACTATTTTTTCTGGGCATTTTATCCATCTGATATTGCTTTTATACTTAATATGATACTATGAAAATCCTTGGAAAAAAATAAATGGGGTTGACAAAATTCCTGAATGCTTTTTAACTATGTCAGGTTTACTTTTAGTGTCCCTTTGATATTGTAATCCCATTTTATACCACCTCAATTATGACTTTTCAAATAACAAAGACTAAGTAGGCTACATACATCTTCTGTTGATTTAAAAACAATTAGCAGTAGCTTTAAGGAAAGAGATACAGTTGCCTCATTCTAATTCAGTCAACACTTATGCCAGACAGTCATTAAGACACTACAGATTCAACCTCACAGATACAGAGGCCTGTTTGCGCTTACCTCTTGCAGCATCTGGATACATGAAAAACAACATGACAGCTGCACAGACCAGCACAAAGAGTCTGCGGAGAAGAACAAAGAAACACTGTCAAGACTAGTGCAAATTTATTGGAATTGCCACCAAAAACAATCACCTACCCATCAAAGGTGATAATTACAGGTGTAAAAAGCCCATAGGTTAAATCTACCTTGTGCATAGAGCAGTATTTTCCTCCATGATGGACAGCCTCCTCCCAGGCTTGTGTGAGTGTTTTAAAAAAAGCCTTTATGATAAGTAGTAGTGAAGTCGATCCATGTGTTGTCAGACAAATGAGTAAGAGCTCTGACCTCTGCTGCAGGTTGTGAGTCTGATTGGAGGAGATGCTAATCACCTGGTCTTGACAGAACCACTTCCTGGAGCTGAATGCTCCTTCCTGTTTAGCCCTTTTCATGTAGAATATTTGATTATGTCTTAAAATGCTCTACCACTTGCCCACAGTTATTGGACTTGAATACTTGCACTTCATCCCTGACTTAAAGTGTTCTTTTAGTAAGCCAGGACTTTAAGTGATGAGTCATTTTAATGGTATGAACGCACACAGGTCAAACAGTTTTATTTACTCACACCAAAAAAAAAAAAAAAAAAAACACACACTGATTTGAGATGAAAAGTATTTTATTTTTCCATAAATATTTTACATGTTTATCAAAATAAATACAATTCAAATGAATAAATATAATAGGCTACATAAAAGTGCGAGTATCTGTGTAAAATAGGCCATTTTGAGATTCACAGGTTTTCCTTTTTTCACACATAGTTTGAACAAGCCAACACAAGGCTGTAAAGACAAGTTAAATCACGGTGATGTGTCTTGCCAAGTAAGGCCGTGTTGCGTTTTTTGGTCCACTGAGCCATGTAAAAAAAAAAAGGATGCAGCGTCACATTGTCCAGGGTATCTGTTGACTCCTTAAAACATGTAGGCGGACATCATGGCGAGGTGCTTTATGTCATCATTGTTCATACAGTCTGTAAAAGGGAAACAGGACACGTTAGGAAAAAAAATGATTTAAACACAGTTAGGCCGACAAATGCTCTCTCCAGTTTTTGACCAAAAAAAGCTACTAGACTCTTGAGGAGTTCTGTAAACTTCACAAATGTATCCAGCCCCTTGCCTAATTATCATAATTGTAATTGTCTTGTCTTGAATCACAAACTTTATTTTAGCCTATTAGCCAGGTAAACAGACAAAGCTGGTTTCAATACGATACTGTAACCACACGACAGGCAACTTGAAAAACGGGTCTACTTACTTTGCCGTGACTGCTTTCCGCTTATCTTCCTCCAAACTTTACTCCAGGACCTCCGGAGCCTTCCGCCTCTGGAGCCCGGTGAGGAGTCGCCCTCTTCGGCTGGGTTGTCGGAGAGCGTCCCCTCCTCGGTGACGTCACGGCCGCCTTGAACGACACCTTCCTCTTCCTCCTCCTCCTCCTCCTCCTCCTGGTCGTCATCGTCCTCCCGGTCGAGGACTCCCGCGGTCAGCAGCCGCTCCAGGACGCGCTCGTCCACTCTGAGCTCCACCCGGAGCCGCCTGTCTCCGTGGATGGATGTGACGTGTCGACACAGCGGGCAGACGATGGATTTGTCAGCTCCCAGACGTGCTGTCGTCCCGTCGTCATCGGGTCCCCCCTGAGGAGGTCGTGAAAGGGCCAGCAGGCAGTTCTCGCAGAAGCTGTGTTTGCACTGGAGCTCCCGGGGACACCGCCGACCCGCGTTGTAAGTCTGGTAACAAATTCCGCACTCAAGCTCTGAATACATCGCGCTGTCTGGAAGACGTTTGAATGAGCTGAGAGACGTGAGCTGGCCAGACTTATACCGGAGGGTGTGAGGAAATGCGTGGGAGGAACGTAGTAGATTTGAGCCAAATACACATGAGTCACCACTCTCAAAATACACGTGATGCAATAAAAAGTAATACACACTATGGCAACCACCTCTTGAGTATCTGTCTCACAAATATTGATAAGTCAGGGCTGAATCACTCCCAAGTGTTAGACACAACAGATTCTATTGATTCGTCTGCTGGATCAGAAATTGAGAAGTGTTTCAGTAATCACAGTCGAGGTGGGCATTTGGGCCCTTGTTTGAAAATAACAAATAACGTGCCTTCTTTTATTGCCCCTATGAGAAATAAAACATGATGAAACAAGACGTTCAGTGGGTAATCTGGGATAACATGCCCATAGGTGCCATTACAGAACTGAAAGTATAATAAAGTACACCATCAATCACTCTGTTGTATCCACATCCACCAGGGAAAAGGTGATAACATGCCCCCTCACGTACCCTGAAAGTGAAAAGTACAACATGAGCAGTGGGTGTGTTGTGCGCCCCATGTGCGGAGGCCCTTGTCGCAGCAGTCGTGGGTTCAAGCCCGGCGTCGGCCCATTGCTGCGCGTTGTGACCCGCTCTCTCCGTCCCAGCCTTTTCCTGTCTTTCTTAAGCTGTCCTACATATATATATAAAAAAATATCCCAAAAAAACTAAAAGCCCCTGAAAATTGTCCAGATGATCTGCATGAAGGCAAACGGGCAAATAAGCATGATGTTGTGTCAGGGTCTCCAGCTTGATAAAAGTTCTCAAGGGTACAATTGTAGTGTAGAAAAAGTGACAGTGTGTCTTCCGAGGTGTCTTTCTGTTGGAGAAAACTTGATAATGTTGTCCTAAAGGGGCTTCTTTTTTAGTGGATCAAATATTTTACTCTCATTGTGGGGTGCCCTGACAGCGGAGAAAGAGTGGTGGCGTGTGCTAAAGGGAGTCAGAAGTCGACAAAATAAGACATCAGGGTGTCCTTTCAGTGGAAAACCACACAAGTATACCTTTAAGGTTACAAATGAATTGGACAAACACATGTTAGAAAATGTAGTCTGGGCCGTTCCCTTCACTAATGCAGCTGGTGTCCTTCTTTTTTATTTCGCTCCTGCCATAAAAAAGCCTGATACACCACTAGTCCCTTGTAATGATTCCCCTACTTAATCTAACTTGTGCTTATGTCAGGAGTCCAACCCCTCGTGACATCAACGATACTGTGGGTGTGTGTTTGTGTGTGATGTGACATGCCTCTTGGTAATTCCCAAAGAAGCCGCCTCCTATCTGTTGTTACAGCCTGAACTCCTTTCATGGTGATTTCCGCTGAAATCTCGGCCAACAATCACAAACTCTCTCAATCTCTGTGTGTGTGTGTGTGTGTGTGTGCTTGCATGTTTGTGTGTGGTTTTTAGTCTTTTGTTCATTTTTTGTCGACTTTCCCGCTTTTTGACTCCAGCAGCTCAACTTACTGTAATGTGTTTGTTCATTTTAAACACACGTTCTGAAAAGGGATAACGGTAAAAGATGGGGGGAAAAAACAGTACACTGTTGATTTTGGATCCGTCCAGTTCCCAGTAGGCGGAAAACTCAAATACATAAACTATGAAATAAAGTCACATTCTCATGAAGATTAAAAACAACATGTGACTGTCCTCAAGTACAATTGACAACTTGGCTGGGTTTGAAAAGTGGAGCTAATGCTGAAGTGTCTTAAACCTGCATTTTTTTTTCTCATGGCCAACAGGGGGCAATTTTCAAAGTCAGCTTGTGTAGAAGTCAATAAGAAGAAGACCCTGCTTTATTTTACACATTTATTGCGTAAAAGTGTATCACAATGACACCTACACACTGATTCCAAAGCAAATGGGATTACCTATCTGTAACGGATCTTTTCAGCTTGACTGATCATGAATCTTGCATCTAATCTTGATATATTTTGAATGGTATATTTCGTTTAACAACATAAGAAAGGGGGCGCTGGTAACACAGTCCTCTTGTACGGAGGCTTTAAACCTCCACACGGACGGCCCAGGCTCGAATCCGACCTGTGGCTCCTTTCCCGTATATCATTCCCCAACTCTCTCTCCCTCTCCAATTTCTGACTCTATCCACCACCCTAGCTCTATAATAAAGGCACAAACAGACAGAGAAACTAGCAGCTCTGAAGTTCAGTGAAAGTCACCTTTAATGTGTTTTGTTGACTGGTCATACTGGTTAATCAATAATAAATTAATTCAGCTGAAGATAGCAGTGAAGGTGTTGTTCATGTGTTTACAAGATGAGGAAATCGTTCCATGAGGGGGCAACCAATACAGTATGTGACTTCATTTATCTGTCAATAATTCACCTGTTTGCACCTTACAGGAATGTTCCCCTGCTCTGAACATACACATGATGTTCTGTAACTACTGCAGATTTACTTCTACTAGTTTCCTAATGCCCTTAAAAAAACACTACTTCTTTGTCAAATGTAAAACACCCATAATAATAATAATAATAAAAATAATTACACATTGTGGTATCCTACATGCTGACTGTGTGAAGGCATAATAACATAATATGGGAGTAGAGTAAGTCTTATGAGGATCAAGAGACTCCTATCTGTCATTTTCTGTCTTATGTATCCTGGTAACGTGCACATCACCAAGGGTTTAATTAATGCTGAGCAAACCACACAGAGATGCCTCATGGGGGAAGAGTCAGAGAAACGAGGACAAGTAGAATCAGGTGAGACAGAGCGAGAACAGGAGGCTGACAGTGAACTAGGCTCAGACATGCAGCGGGAGAGAAACTCAAGTTTTTAATGTGCAAACAGAAGAGAGAGGAGGACACTCTGCCCAGGCTGAGATCTGTACCAACATGAGGAAGAGTGGGATTTGTGGGAAGAGCAGGGGAAGTACACAGCAGGTCGGAGGTGGGCATCAAAGTGAGCTCTGATAAAGGGGGAGTGTGCAGTGGGTAAGTGCCGCTCTTATCTGCTGCTGAGTGTGTTATGATGGATCACTGCCAAATCCTCTCTGTTAAATCTCACTGAAACTGGTGGCCTACATAGATACAAGAGGGCTCAATTATTCATACAGAGCATCTACTCTGCTGAATTCAACATTTCTCTGTCGAAGCCTATCTGCCATAACATACGTTGCCATTTTAGTATTAAAAAAATTGGTTCTTGTTTCTGTACATTAGTTTTTATCCACTATGTCTGCTCGTTTACTTTTAAAAGAAAAGGTTTCAGGCCATGGGTTGCCATGCACCAATTCAAAGCAGACCCCATCTGCTCAGCAACAATCCCCCTGTGAGTTTACAGGGGTTGCCTTGTAGTAAGCCTGTCCCTTGTAAACAACACATAAGGACAAATAAAAAGTGTAAGAAAGCAAAGAAATGTAATGCTTCGCTTTAAAAAAACAAAAGAAAATCACAGCTTTTTATGCAGCAGAAATTACTCTTATTTACTGTCTTTGTGGTCAGCTTAATTAAATTTGCCAATCTTAACCAATTAAGCTAAAGCGTCCAACCTCCGGAGTTGAAAAATGAAGCCAAGTGCAAAATACTGCAGTTCTTCAAGTGTCCACTTGGGGCTGGCTCCAAAAGACCTGGAAGTCACATACACACCTTCTATTGAGTTAATGTCCTTATCAGCACAAACTGTAAGGGGGATGAATTTTCTTAAATAACTCATCAGTTTTGAGTTTATGAAGGATACAGGTTATGCATAATAAGGCGCCTGGCTGACGGGAGGGTACAGTGTAGCTGTTTGTCAGGCGGCTTAAAACCCTCTCAGCTCCAGCTGTCGTAGGTTGAGACATATTTCCAAAGCCCCCTGCAGTAACCAATGAGTGACGTCACTTAGGCTTCGTCCACTAATATTTACAGTCTATGCGATAGGCTACGTTAAGGAAATACATTTTGACGTTTTTAGCCGTTAGCTAAGTAAGCTAACTGACAACAGAGAGCTGTCCGAAGGTAGCGCAACCCTCCTACCTCGGACAAACAAAGAGCACAAACTAGACTAGCTATGCTCAAAGGAAAACGAACTGCTGATGCTAAAACAATTAAACTTGAAGCTAATATGTTTCTTTCATTAAAATATTCTTGTGGCCAACATTTGCAACAAATTAGCGGGGCTTATTATTGAGCTTTAGCGCTACTGCTATGGGGATGTTGTGTTGTTGTTACTTTTGAATAGAGACTTCTTGTTTTTTTCTCCTAATTTAATGATTTATATGAAGCTTTAGGCTAAGCAGCCACTGTCTTCCTTATATAGAACAGACAAACAAGAAAGCGAACAAGCTTATTTGCAGATCTATTACTTCAACTGATTTTTGTTTAATCGCTCACACATTTTCAGGCTTAGTTAACATAAATTCAGTGTGCATGGGCCCAATACTTCCATACAGTTGAAGTGCCACTTAAACAATTGTAGATCAGACTTATAATGTTCATAATGTCGGACTAATGTGAAAAAAGAGTGGCGGCAGTACTTTTTGTCTCTCTTCTGTATTGGTCAAACTCACAAAGCATTGGTTCCACTTCCTGCAATGACCTACTCTCCTCTTTTGAGCTCGATGTAATCAGTTTGTAACATAAGATAACCCATATGACAAATCAGCCTCTGTCTGTAATCCTTCAGAAATCTCCTTTACACGCACAAAAGAAAAATCTGATTCAAAAATCGGTGAGGTGCCCCTGAAAATGATAATGACAAATTTAAGTGCAGAAAAAGTGGACGTGAACAAACGCATGTGCAGATGCAGTAGGTGTCATTAGTGACTTATTACTTCCTTATGGAGCTCTTGTGTGTTTTTTTTTTATTTCCTGACTTTCTGGACATGCTGAGTCTGCAGGCCGGCACACACTAGATGGAGCAGGGTGATTAAGAGGAGGTTTTAGGGGGGAATAGTTCGACGGTGGATGTCTGAGTGGTTTAAAGGATAAATGCTATGACTCATGGGCTGAGGAATCTGCTTCATTAAACAAAGACACAAGCAGCATCCAATGAAAAGAAGATTGTGACGTCTAAAAGCATCTGGAGGCCTCACAGAAGTTGTTTTCTCTTTACAGATTTCCCAAACTCCTCTTACTATCTTGCCATCACTGTGTTCCCAAGATAACTCCATTCTGTACCCTCCCCTCGCCATGATGAGGGATGTTGTCCCAGCTTCCCAGCAGGGGAACCCAGCTGCAGCAGCACCCATCCCCAGCACCACCCCTGGGGAGCCCATGGATGTGGAGTGTCCCATCTGCTACCAAGAGTACAACCAGTACAATAAATGCCCCAGGATGCTGGAGTGCCTCCATGTTTTCTGCACTGAGTGCCTGCAGAGGATCCAGCTCTGCCCCTCTGACCCAGCTGACCCCCACAGCCCACCCGCAATCCCTTGTCCACTCTGCCGCCACCTCACCCCTCTGGAGGCCGGCGACGCCCTCTCTTTACCCTGCAACTCCTGCATCCTGGCCAGGCTGCCCCCCATGGCCTTCCGCATGCCTGTGTCCATGGCAACCCGCCTTGCAACCGTCACCCAGAGAGTGGTGTTGTCCCTAGAGGGGGACAACAGGGACACCCGCTTCATCATCCTGCCCACCGTCAGCCTGCAGGTTCAGCAGATGCACCCAGACAGGCTGTACGGCACAGCGCCAGGCCTGATGGGAGAAGAGGAAGTCATACAGCAGAGCAAGAAGACGCTCTTCTGTGTGCAGCTGCTAGCTGTCACCTTCTGGGTGCTGTTTGTGATCACGTGTGTGGTCGGGGTGGTGTTTGGCCCTCATTTCTTAAACAGAAAACTCTAACAAGAAACAGGGTATCTCCTTTTTTTTTAAGAAGATATAGTTTATATAAGGTCTCAATATGGACTAGTTACATGAGGAGTCTATAAAAGTAGATTACACACTTTTCATTTTTAGAAAACAGAAAACACAAGTTGTTTATAAATAATATATGTTGATGAGGATATATTTTAATACTGTGGTTGATATCCACTGGACCAACTCTATGTTTACAGATTACCACCATTTAGACCAATCCTTTTTCAATTTGTTTGTTGCACATTTTTAATAAAATGGTAGGCAGACAAAGTACTCCCTCTAGTGGTTCATGTAGAAATAAATGGATTGACACCAAAAAAAACGATTCATATCTGAAAATGATTTTTGTGTGTGAAGGTTTTCAATCACCTCATCACACATCTGATGACTTTCTTGCCAATGCATATAGTGAATAAAGCTGGCTTACAGAACACATTTACACGTTATCTGTGTAATCAGAAGATGTGCTCCTGGATATTCATGACTGATTTCTGTTATTTGGAATTTCCTTTCATAATAGTAAATGGGATAGTCATTTCAGTAATCTTCAAAGGCCCAAAAGTAAATGGTGCCTTATATTGAGATCACCTTTCAGCAGACTGCGATGATAAAACTGACCTCTACGGCGATGCAATCAGAAAAGTCAAATAGATTAAAGGCTTTAGCAGTGTAGACTTTCTTCTGTCTGTATTGTTTTGCATTTGTCCTGTCCTTGGGATATGTCGATAGATTTTGTGTCTCGGTAATGGTGATGCTTTAGTCTGTTAAACACTTTAATAAGTTCACACATAGAGCATTTATTTTTTGATGTTCTGAATTAATGTTTATCTAATTAAATTGAAATGACATTGTGATCTAGAGGTGCATATTCTAAAATCCATATTTACTCTACACCTATACTTTACCTGACACAAGCTTTCTAATGGGTTAGGGCACCAAAGAAGAAGCTTACTTTGCACTTAGCAGTAGAATATAAGGGATTAACAGTTTTATCTGTCTTCTTTCTACTTTTAGAATCAGTGCATATATCCTAAAGCAACAGTAAAATAAATGCTAACAAGTTAATAATGAAGTATGATGCATAGTTAGAGTCTAAGCATGTGATGAGCAAGATCAGATAAGAACCCAATATTAACATTCAAAATAATTATCTATAAATGTGTTTTCATTCAGGTTTATAAATGTACTTATTAAAGTAAGTATGTGTAGATATTATCCTTATAACACATAACTTGAAAGTCACAAGCAAAAGGATACAACATATGAAAGATGTAGCCAGTATGTACTGTAAATCTCCCACTAACAAAGAAACAAAAGAAGATTTAAAAAAATGAATATCACTGTTTTTTTCTGGACGTGTTCTTGATATTTATGACTGTTTACTTTGTCTAACTTGTTGTGTTTTTGATGTATGTCCGCCTTTGAACAAATAGAAGTAGAAAAGATTAAATAAAATCATTTCCAACTTTATTTTATTTATCTGACGACAAATTCTTGACCACTTCTGTAGCTATGCCATAATATTAGTGTTACAATTTTGAAACTATCCTATGGTTATTAAAGTGTTTTGTTCCAATCAGCAAACTCGTAGCCTAAATCACAACACATTCATAAAATCCCAAGAATTACATTGCAACATTTTCTTCTTCTATCTTCACCCTCTCCTTTTGAGCAAGCCCTGCTGCTCTCAGTGCATGTGTGAATTTGCTTAGGCAATTACATTTTCATTTCAAAACAGATCCAGAGGTCTCTCCAGAAGAAAGCAGTATGGTGGTCTGCACTAGGAGCGGTCGATTTCATCCGTGACTTCTCAGGACAACTGCATGGATACAGATGAATGTTTTCCAGATGCAGAGAGAATTGATGTGACTGGGTTATACTGAACAAAGAATATCATATTTGATTCTGCAGGCAGTCCATTTTAATACATGTAATTGAGAAGAAATAGCCAAATGGTGTAAAGCAGTGGTGTCCAAACTTTTTTTCTTGAGGGCCAAAATTGTCATGTTAGAATCGCTCGCAGGCCACAGGATTTGTTTTTTGGAATATAGTTTAAAAAATAGTGAGGCTTTGTAGATCAGAATCAAAAGGCTCGCTAAAGAAACCCTTTAATAAAAGGAAATCAAATATTTTGATTTCTTCATTCTACTTTATTTGTTTTTATTTGTAACGTGGTTCATGTTTTTTGGAAAAGCTTTCTGCATTTAGCTCAGGTCATTAAATGGTTAAACAACAGTCCACTTGTTTGCAAAAAACTTTGCATACGTTTTTTTTCATAGTTTACAAAAAAATGTGGAAAATAGTAAAAGCTGTAGATTAAAAAATAAAAACAACATACATGTTACTGAACATTTTCTACTTTAGGAATATTGTTGAGCCCTTGTTAACATGAAAAAGAAAAATAAGATAATGTGCCAATCTTAACCAAGGCCTCAGAATCTTCTGATTCTTCATTTGAAGTCACGGGCCGCAAAAAAATCCCCTCAAGGGCCGCAAATGGCCCTCGGGCCGCACTTTGGACACCCCTGGTGTAAAGGGTAAGGGTCTTTATATTCCAGTGTTTTTTTTAATTTATTGTAAACGTATGGATTACAAGATTAAAACAAATTGCCTAAATGTTTGAATTTCCCTGGATAAACAAAAAATAATAATATTTTCAAAACTTGAGCTCAAGCAAAAATCCTGTCTGGTAGAGCACGTAGAGAAAAAGAAAAGAGGGGGGGGGGGGGGGTAACGTGTTTACGTCATACGCCGCGTTGGCTCGCAAAAAGTGGTGTTGAAAAAGTTTTTAGACCCCCTCCCCTGTATGTTTTTGTTGGGGGAAAAGTTGTTGGAAGTTAGGTCGTGTGAATGTAGCGTGTCCGCCGTTTTTCGCCCCTCGGTTTCAGGGGGAATGCGAGTTTTTCCAGAGTCGGACAGCGAGCTTTTGGAGCAGCGTTTCTCCGCTTTAAGTCCTCTGGCTCCGGCTGAAAAATCTCAGTGGCCATCATCGTTTCACCTCTGCCGTCTCGTTAGCCACCGAGCTAGCTGCGCCGAGAGCTCACTACCCCAACAAAGTTAACCTCACCTCATCGTGGCTTTCTTGTGGTGACTTTTCGCTTTGGAGGGATTAAAAAAAAAGCAACAATAGAGATGGCGGAAACCAAAATAATTTATCACATCGACGAAGAGGAGACGCCGTACTTGGTGAAGATACCCATTGCTGCCGAAAATATCACTTTGCTGGATTTTAAACAAGTCCTGAACAAGCCAAACTACAAGTTCTTCTTTAAGTCTATGGACCAGGACTTCGGGTGAGCTGTGTTTTTTTTTTTTTGTTCTCCTTTTTTGCAGGGAAGAGATGTGTGGTTTTGCATACAAACTAACTCAAGTGTTAACATCTTTTGTAGGCAAAGTAACAATAAAAAAGTGACAAAAGCCGAAAACCAAAGTGTTTGAATGTGACTTCTGTTTATGAGAGGATCAGCATGAAGTTAAGTCACTATAAATGCTTGCTTTTATAAACAACAACAACAAAAAAAAAAAAAGGTGTCAATGTTGGAATTTGTGCATGTTTGCGTGTCAAATAAGTCATGCAATCCTATCTTGTGACCGGCTGTCGTATGTTGGTCACAGGGAATAACTTCTGGTTGAAGGATAATATACACAAAGGCAGCCAACAACAGCCTTTATCAAAAATCTGAACAGATATAATAAGCGGTGATGAATACACAAGTGCTTCTATAAATACTGAGGGTATGTAGGCTGGGACATTTCTTCGAAAACATCATCATTACAATGGGAGGCATTCCCTGTCCCTGCTGCTTTTCTTTACCCTAATCCTCATGCCTCCCTCCCTCCTTCAGTCCATCATCTTGTGAAATCCTCGCCTTTTCTTTCAGCGGGGACTGAAGCCAGGGTTTTGTCTCCCCTCTTTAACACTTTGGCCTGCCAGCCATCCTTTCATTCCCCGTGCTTCCTCCCTTCCTCTCCCCCCCCCCCTTTTTTCTTCCAGAAAAGAGCTGTCTCCTCTCCTCTATCAATTAATCTTTTTTTTTTTTTTTTTTTCCTCAGTGGGACTGGCTGTGCTTTTTCCTGCATAGGAATGCATGTTTGTGGTTTATTCACCCAGTGAGACCCTTAGGGCTCCTGTTAAATGCATTGTAGTCTTGGATGAGTATTAAGGCTGGGCCATTTGCTTCCTTTTCTTTATGGATGGCACCATCAGAGTCGGTGCTCAGGGAGCTGCTGTATCAACTCGTCAAAAAAATGAAATGGACGCGATGGCTTTTCATCAGGCGTTGGCAGAGCTGGCAGGCTGGAGCTGCCCTGTGGATACAGATCATTTGAATATTAATAGCAGCAACATCATTGACTCAATGGTAGAGAGCATTGAGATGTGCTTTTAAGAAAATCTGAAACACTTTCCCTGATCATCATCCGTTGTGGGGATGTTGAAATACTGGTAAAACAATATATCAAGTTGATTTTAGGTGAGCTGCTTGTATTTTCATCATATGACCTTAAGGTCAGGCTATAAAACAATGTCATATTCAGGTCTGGAAACTCTGTTTGTTACCAACAATGTTTCCTGACAGTTTGTGGCCTCAGCTGTTTACCAAGACAAAAACAGACGATGAAAAGAACGTCTTGTCTACCTGAAGAGGGTTAGTGTTACCTGGTTAACTTTTAGTCTTGTGTTTATGGAAAAAAATACATTTTTTTTGTTAGCTGTGATTACTCAGAATTATTCTACAGGTCTTAGTTAAATCCCCTTTTGGAGAAATCTACTTATTTGTGCACTGATTAATTGTTTGGCGATTAAATCTGTTTGAAGTGACCAAAGCCGAACCATGCACTTTTTAAATGTCTTGATTTCAAGTCAAAAGATAATTCATTTACCAAAGGCTACCAAAAGTTACAGACGCTCACGTATGAGAAGCTGGAATCATGTAAACAAATGTTTGCTAATTTCTTTTTACGAAAACATGACAGCAGAATTTTCAGATGAGGGACAAGATGTCCTCATGGGGAATGTTTCTGGTTTCTGCCGTCGTCCTTTTTTTTTTTACTTTCTTGAATGGACCAACCATATTTGTGTTAGCTTTGGTTCGGGAAGCAAAGGAGGCGGTACACTTCGGCAAAAACATAAACCATGGAACCCATCAGACATCAATGCTGCAGATTTGATCCTCTTTCAAAAAAAAAGAAGCTACCTTCATTTGCAGTTTTGTTGGTGTGGATTATGTATCACAATCCAAACCCTGTTCCTTCTTATTTTTCAGAACAATAACTAGCGCACAGAAAAGGGTTTTTGCACAGATTCATCATTAATATACGTTCTGGCTTCTCTAGAAGCTCAGATAATCAAATATTTGACCCGAGCAGATAAACCTTTGTGAGGTGATACACTTGACTTAGTTTTTTTTTGTTTAGAATGTTTTGTTATAACTAAAAAGAGAATAATACCATTATCACAATCATTGCAGATACAGTGTCTGACATTTGACTTATTCATCACTCATTCAGTCACTTTAGATTCAATGTCATTTCAATGGGACAGTCATTGTTGTCCCTTTTAAATCAAGAAGCATAGGCCCCAATATTAGACACACATCTAGCTATGATGCAGTACAGATCAACAGTACCAAAACAGCATTTGAGATGATCATACCGTGGATTAAGACCTTACTAGTAACAAAATTCATGAAGGTACGAGTTGTGTCATCACTGTATTGTTAGACTGAGTTAGATTTGGCTTGATGTAGCCAAATATATGGCTATTAATGTGAGTTTAATCCCAATAACTGTAAGAGTTTAATCCATGCAACTTCAATGGACACAGTGGTCTTTGCAGAGCCATTTTTTTTTTTTACAGTCAAAAGTTCTCCTTGGGTTATTTTAACTCAATCAACCTCACCACAGCCATCAGTGTTCTTCCCCAGTTGTTGTCAAATGTTTTTTTTTTTCCACCCCGTGTCACTGGAAAGGACATGATTACATTTAGACCATGTGTGTGTGTGCCTGTAAGTGAGCACGCCATGTTTGTGTTTTTTTTTTTTTTCAAAAAGCAAAAAAGTCCTCTCCTCAAGAAAGCCACCCACTCAAACGTGTCCAGCAGAGCAAAGAGAGACTTTGAAAGACGGAAAAACTCCCAGTCCCTTAACTCGCATCTCGCAGCTCCGCTTCACGCTCCCTCATCTGAATATCTCGGACTGAGTTCAGATGAAACATTTCAAACATAGCTCTGAGTCAGCTGTCCAATCAAAGCAGGGACGTTTCCCCCCCTCTCGCCCTCTCTCTCTCTCTCTCTCTGTGACCCAGGAGAGAAGTGTGTAAAAGTGTGTGTTTTCATTTGCCCCTGGTACAAGGCCAGCTGTCGACCTGAGAGGGCTGTGTGTGTGGCGGTGGGGGAGATCTGTGGAGCTGAGCAGGCCTCTGTCGGGGCTGAAAACCTGAGGCTGGACGGAGGCCATTTGCTGGGTGTCTGGTGCATCCACTAGGAAAAGGGGTGGGGGCAAGAGTGGGGTGGTGTTCACTCAGTTATTAGATATTCTCTTGAGTACAGGAAGATTAATTGTTGGAAAGGAGGGAACTGTGTTGGGTTTAAGGAATTTAATGCTAGCAAGGGACTGAGGGGAAAAAAGGAAGTGGGGGTTGTCGGCTTCAGGTTTTAAATCCAGCAGGACGCAGCATATTTCAGCCCTTGTTTGTGCATTATTCGAGGCATTTTAGAGAGTGTGTGAAATGACTCTCGCCTGTGTTCGCTTGTTTGTTCGGAGGAGCCAGGAATGAAGACAATTACACTCTCCAGAGAAGAATGTTGCATCTGTTCAGCCGCTGTCGAGATGCTTTTTTTTTTTTTGTTGCTGCGAGAGAGGGAGGAAAAGTTAAATAAATCGGATGAAGGAAAAATGTCTGTTAGCAAACATTCAGTAGCCACACGCAGTTCTCGGAGACGCTTCCTTTAACAACTCCCCACTAGTTCCCACAACAATCTGGCCGTATGCTAACACTCACCCACAAAACCAGCTCTCAACAGCTGCTTACGAAAGCCCAGTGGAGCCTGACCAAGAAGAGGAGGCACGCTGGCAGATGAAGCTGGAAAGCATTAAAAGTCAAGTCAAGTGTCCTGTCCTCCGTGTCGCTCTGTCCCAGTAAACTGGTGTAATAACATGTTGGCATGCTGCTGGGGGGAAATTACACAGCTCAAGTCGAATGTTTGCCTTTCTGACTAAACGTGGAGGAAGAGCACGGAGTAGAAGACGAGCCAGGCGGACGTGTTGTCTTTCAGGAGCTTTGGCCATGTGGACTTGGCTCTGCAGAGGCTCTTGCTGAGAGGGTTATTGTTGTTTTTGAGTATTGGATTTGCATCTTTCTGCAGACGGCAACTGCAAGTAAAACAGCCATTTCTCATTGAAGTCCAGCTTGGTACTTTTTTTGTATTAGTTTTTGATTCAAACAGCATAGATGAGAATTGTGCCCATCTGTAAATATCAGTCAAGAAATGCTCCATGAATCCATGTAAAAGCTTCTTACATATTACAAACCCCCAATGGGCTCTAAATTACCGGTAGATGTTTGGATTTCACTAATAAGAATTTAACCAAATATAAAGTTTCTGATCTGCATAAAGAAAGTTATTCCTAAGTACAAAACAGCGCTATTTGATTGTGACCTTAGAAAGACTAGTAGGGACCAGCTTATAGAATTAGATCATTTGGGCGTGTGCTTTGACTCCATGACACCTGTGGCACTTTTAAGAAAAATACCAAAGGGATGAAATTCAAACCAAATATTTCAACTCCACTGTTGCTTAATAATTGCACGTTGAGAAACACAGCTTGTGAAATCTCTGTCATTCATAAAGTATCTCTAGTGATAAAAGATGTTACTGTATCGTTTTGAACAGTTGGGTCCCGCGTTACTTCAATAGTATTGGTGTACCGTGATGCAATACTACCGTGGACGGGAGTGCACAGCTTCAGCTGCTTTGCACATAGACAGGTCTCAGTTAACCAGGGTTCAGTCGGTGTGACAGCAGAGGGTGAGAGGAGCTATTTCAAGGCGTACGCCGATTGTGAAGCAAATGCAAAATGTATAACAATTCTGTCAGTTCTTATGTATTCATTTAAGTTTGTTTTACAAAATAGGAAAAGCCTGATTCTGCCGTAGACAAAATGATTCCCAGTCTCAACCTCTCAGTGAGGACTACAGGTTATCAATTAAACACTGGTATCTGATCTCTACTCTGTATCCAGGCTTTTTCCTACAATCAAAACTTCACAGCAGCCACCAAACTGTTCAGCGAGGTTATCTCTCACCGCTCTGCTTTCACTTCCTGCAGGCGATTCGATACTTGAATATGTTCGAACATTACTGTGTCATATTCTAAATTTGTTGGAAGTTGATGGGAAAAAAAAAAAAAAGGAAGTGACAACACAATTGTGTATGTGTGCTGTCTCGAGCTCCGCTGTCACTCCCACCTGGCATTGTCGGCGTGCCAGACATTGGTTACTGTCATGGTGTACTGCAGAACGCGAGCCGTGGCTGCTGATGTTTTTCGATGCTAGCATTGCTGATTGCGTGGTTGTTGACAAAGCAGACGCAGCTTACATTGCTGACAGTCAGGGTAACCCCACAGACACCACAAAGCCGTGTGTAAAAAAAAAAAAAAATGTTTTAAACCCAAGACCAGAGGAGCCGATATGTCCAGTTAAACTAATCATCTCATCGACAGACATGCAGACTTGTTTTAGGAATTCAAAGAGCGACAGGGTGTTTAGTGATTGTGATAAATAACATAATCACATGCCCTTATACGTACACACAGAGCGGAGACCTCTGTTAATAAGGAGGTGCTTTCAGTGCCCCGCTGTAGTGTGTAAATAATCCTGTGTTTGAGCTCTTTTAATCACAAGGCTATCAGACTGAATTATTAAACTGTTGAAACTAATGTTGGCATCATTGAAATATCTCTCCTGACCCGACAAGGCAAACAAACAGATGTCAGCACAATCTGCAGCCTCCATGTGGAGGCAGCCTCTCCTTCCAGCTGTGTTTGAAAACAACAGAGACTCAACAGATGCAGAAAGACTGAACAGATCCGTGAACATTAAAATTAAATGTTTCTTTCTACAATAATCATGATATCAATATCAAATTGATAATAAAACAATTTGTTTATACAATGATAATTACAGCTTAAATGTAATATATCTCCTCTGTCGTTCCTTTTAAAGCCATTTAGTTCTGTCAGGTGTGTCATCATATATATATACTTTTATTATTTCTCTCAGTGTTCTCAGTTTTGGCTGTGGTTTTGTTTCAGTATTAGTAAAGGATATTTTGGGCAGGTATCCTATCAGTCATCATTTATCTATCGTGTTAACACTGCTGCATGACTTTTCATGTTGCATTGTCTCTTAAAAGGAAACTGATAAAGCATTTCCTTGATGTCGATTAAATCGTGACGCTGGTGTGTGTGATCTGTGGATGCTTTTAGCCTGTAGCCTTTAGCACTGTGGTAACGTCAGAGCTTCAGGTGTTAGCGGTGAAGCTTCTAACTTATACATCTATTTACTCTACTGATAAGTGTTCTCTTATCTCCCTGTAGAGGCTATGCAGGGCGCTTTTAGAAGAATATCTACCTGATGGCAAACTGAACCATCGTTTGAAGTGTCGATCACTTTCAAACATCACTGCAAAGTAGCTTGACTCCAACAAAGTCAGCTGCGTCATTTAAAAAAAAAAAAATGATCACAATCTCTCAACGCACTGATGACCAAGATGTAGCACACACACACACGCTTAAACACAGAATAACATAGAACTGAAATAAATTGATTATTACCTTCCTTCTTGTTTTAAATCGCTTAATATTTATTGCTATTTTCCGACTGCTTTAGTGAAGCACTTTGAGCTGTATGTTTTTATGTATTAAAAGGTGCTGAATAAATAAAGCTGAGTTGAGATCCGCCTCATGGATCGACCCATTGATACCTGATCTATCTGTCTGAGTCAGTATCAGACTGATATCTGATACCAGGATAGGATCAGTGCATCCCTACATGAGAGCATCATTATTAAGATGATTTAACTTACTGGCAGCTGTTGGTGAAATAATCAACAGAAGATAAATAACAGAAGTTAGACAGAAAGTCAATGGTCATATTGGAAAATACAAGGGTAACTGGATAGAAGGCCAAAATTAAACTCCACTCTTGTCTGCATGAAGCATTGATTGTTCTTCAACACATCTGGACAGTTTCAGGTGTTCTTAGTTCAAAGTGCTCCACAAGTGACGCATCGTCTGTCTGGATTTGTAATATCACAGATTAGACTTATTTCTCTTGTCAAACAAGGGCATCATGTTTTTGGATGACGAAGCTTGAGGAATGAAAGACCTTTGATTTAAAAAATGAACAGCTGCATAAAGAATCAGATGCTAATCAGACCTTCCTTCCGATCAAAGGCTCTGTTTCACGTGATACTTGAACGCGGCTTTTCTGGTGAAATTAGACTAAAGCTTTACTTCACTAGAGCTGCTTTAGTGCGGTGCGATGACAAGTGTGAGATAAAAGAAAAACATGTGAACACGTTAAAAAGAATTATATGAAAATGAACGTCTCATCAGCATAAGTTAGTAACATCTAATGTTATCTAATGTGTAAGTAGTGTAAACTGTAAAAAGTCTCAAGGGATTATGCCTGCACTAAAGCCTTGCTTATATATGATGCTGCACCATGTAGATACCACACACACACACACACACACACACACACACACACACACGTCATGATGTTTTGAGTAGAAAATGATTGATTCCTTTGTTTGCTCACTTCGTCTCTCTCTTTCAGGGTGGTTAAAGAAGAGATTTCTGACGACGGCGCCAAGCTTCCATGTTTCAACGGCAGAGTGGTATCATGGGTAAGGAAAAAACTCTCCTGCTGCATCTTTGTAATAAAAGTGAGAGTTGATGCCTTTCAGATGTGAATTAAAGACATTTTTCTTTTGAACATTTCCACAAAGCTGGCAAATATTGTCAGCTAGAAGCCGTTTTCAGAAACCACCTTTTCTTTGACATGCAGACTTATCATCTTCTCTGATAAGATTGTTGTTAACTGTTTTTGGTGAGGGGTTGGCAAGAAATATCTTCTTGAGAGTTTAGGAAACCTGAACCAGACTGACTGTGCAGCCAGGTTCAACAGAAGGAAACAGACTCACAAAATCCTGAGAAGCTTTCGCCACAGTTTAAAGACGTTTTCACATCACTGAAAATATCAGGAGTTTTCTGCAAAGCACTATAGGTCACTACAGCTAACCCCTTGTTCTGTAGTTCAGTTTGATTGTAGGAGTGTTTAAATGAATGAAATACAATGTTTTGTCTTGACCTAAGTCAAAAAACAGAAAGGAAAAGAGCTTTTGTTGCTTTCCTGCTTTAATATCCAAACTGAACTGTCTTTACAATTCATTCTTGTTTGCCGTGAAGAAATGTCATCGTTTTACAAATACTTCCTGTATTATCTCTGTTTGTTTGTTTTTGCTTTTCTTGGGGCCCCTGACTTTCTTTTCTCTATAGTTTACTTCCAGCCATTCCTGGAAGTAAACTATAAAGATGATATGATGCAGCCAGACCTCTTATTAAATGGTCGTATAAATGTTAAGTTTGATCAAATGCATATTTAAAGGGTCAAGTGGGGTCTTTATGGAGATAGCGCATAACAAATCTGTGTGTGAAAAGGATTATTTTAGGATGCAACATGCAAAGCTTTAAGAGCTTTTCTTTTTTTCTAATCCACCCCTGAGTAAGGAAACGGTTTCTGTCTTTGCGTTAATGGATTCTTGAACAGCACAGCAGGTTACAAGTTACAGTAGAGCGAGCTGCCAGTTTGTCATACATTTCCATTTCTCCAGAAGACCCCCTCTCCCTCTCCAGGTTCCATTTGAATACAGACAAAACATCGGGAAGGGGGCCCAGATCAGCAGGTTTTGAGGCCAGAGCATCTGTTAAGTGCATAAGAGCGAGCGAAAGCTTAAAAGAGGAGGGGGTATCAAAGCTCAGAGGGACTGATATGTGATCTGCAGGCTAAGACGGAGGGATGGAGGGATCCCCGAAGACGAATGTTGCATAGCTTTTTTGTGGGGAGGGGGCTCTGTAGAGAGTGTTTGCATCACTCTGTGCAGAATGATGGACTCCATTTGCTTGAAAAACTATATTATTTCACATATTCGCTTAATACGCCCATATCCTTTCCTGACTGGTTTTAACGACATGATATTCCCTTCCTATGTGTTTTTTGTAACGGGATGCTGCATGTCATTCATCCTAAGCGTTGCTGTGTGATAACTGTGTGTGTCTACGTGGGCACTTCTGTTGTATAATGAACAGAGACAGGTTAAGTGTAGGATAGTGTTTCAGTATGCCCCTGAGACGTCTATCTGAAAAGAGTACAGTGTTTGTGTGTCAAAGCAATTGACATCTTACCCGTTTCTCCTCCCTCACCCTCTTTTCATTCTGCTGCTTTCTCACCATCTCGTCACTCAGTTTGTTTTGTGCCAATTTCTCTTAACTCCTGGTATTTTCTCCTACTTAATTCAGACTTTTCTCTAACTTAACTCTCCTGTTTGGCCTCTTTTATCTGAGTTCTCATTTTCTCTTTTCAGCTGGTATCTTCAGACACTCCAGCGGCAGAGCCTCCTGTGGCCGTGGTCCCCCCTGTGGAAACGACGACCCAGCCTTCGCCCCCTCCTCCACCCCTCCCACCTCCGCCTGTGGAGAGGACCGGGGGCATCGGGGACTCCAGACCCCCCTCCTTCCAGTAAGACAATCTCTCAGACACTCATCAGATTTTCTGCTGTGAAGAGATCAATCAGAACTGCTTGATATTTCATTTGTAATTCAGCACTAAACATACTCTGGTCCTTCTCCGTTGGCTGTAATGTAGCTACTGAATCCTTTCCAGAACATGTCATACACTCCCCGTATCAAGTTACAACAAGAATAGCAAGAAAACAGCAGCTCATTTCAACATGGTCTGTGCTACTGATGGTCTTGTTATTAACATGGCCGGTTCTTGAAGAAGCTGTCAGAAAATCAAACGCACAGACTTCTTTTTAAAACGTTCTCCTTGCGCATAGTTTCAACATTTTGACATTTGCTTAAGTAGAGAGCTTGAGTTCATAGATTTTTCATTAACCTCACATTGTCATGGGTTTAACTGGGCCTTTTTTCTGCTGTACAGCTAAAAGTTGTTTCTTACTTATGCAGCACACACATTTTCATTTATTTGGATTATTTTTATTTTTGGCCACCTTATGAATGTTAATACATTTTTACCTACAAATGAAATGTCTATTTAGCAGCTAATAGCTAACTTTGTCTGGTTGTATTAAAATGACTCTAATGAAGGTAGTGGTAGTACATTAACCAGCTGTATATAACCGTTAAAGTAAAATGGTCTGCATTCATGAATCCTCTCATTTCTAACATCAGAACTTAAATATCTATGACACAGGAATCACAATGATGTGCTCCTTGTAAACAAAAATCCATCTGTTGATATCACCTTGGCACAAAGCTCATCCTTAGAGACTTTCAGTTTACTTTGATTTCCAGCGTGGCCCCTTCCACAGAAGGGGGCACAGATGGCCTTGCGTACCTTGAACAGAGGTCTCTAGTCCTCCCAAGTGGGTGGCGTGGGAATAAGACCTGTGGCTCCTTTCCCGCATGTCTTCCCTACTCTCTCTCCTTGATTCCTTACTCTATCCACTGTCCTAGCCCAATTAGGCTTTAAAAAAAAAAAAAGTCCAAAAATAAATCTTAAAATAACAGAGGCACAGAAGATTCCTGCTTTTCAGCGTTAAAGTTGTAGAATACAGGACTGAAGCTCGGCAAAAAGTTCTATCTGGTTGCAGGACAGGCATGTGGATGCTAACCTACTTGACGAGTTAGAATTTAAATATCTGTTAAATAATCCGGGAAGTTGGTTGCTAGGAACCTGCCAATACAACACACACACACACACACACACACACAGAATAACACAGTACATTACACACATTCGCACGAGCAACAAGAATATGTTGAGCTAAATGTGTCTGACTCTTCGTAGGATGGTGGGTGAACATCATTTCTTTCAGATTAGTGATTTGATCCGTTGGTCAAAGAAATTAGCGTTCAAGGAAACCTTTAGGGGGTGAAACCTCCAACACAGTCATGTCAGACATTTAAAGAATAATTGGACACTGCTTTGATTATTATTCTGAACTTTGAGGAAACCATAACTGTTATTTGAACAGAGCCTGTAGTGTCCAACATATACAATCATTTCAAAAGCTTCTGAGGTCCTCAGGAAGTCGTCTGGAGCTCTTTAAGTCTGGCTTTAGGGGTCACCTGGAGTTTACAGCTGTAAGTGCAACCTCCCATTACGCTGCCGTGCTCACATTCATCTCTTACTTTAAGTCCTCATCATCCCGTCTGTCTGCTGTGGCTGCAGGACGGTGACCTGATTGTTTCTGAAACCAGATTCAAATTAAAATAATATTAACTGCAATAAATGTGCGGTTTACAGTTGCTGGAAAATTAAGCCACATTACTTCTTTCTTTCCGTTCCTGTGTTTGGACCCTGATCAGTGCTGCTGCTCGCTCTGGAAAATGAGTTGTGCTGAAATTGTCTGATGAGGAAAAGCCTCTCTCTCTTTTTTTTTTTTTTTTCTTCCATCCTGTTTGCATCTGGGTTTCAGATTCAGATCGTCTTTATTGTCCCACGGGGGGGGGGGGGGTTGTTCTGCAGCAGGTGCACACAGAACAACGCAATACACAGGGGTCAAGTCAACAGTGAAGTCAGACAGCATAGATGACACAATATTAAAAGAACAGTATCAACAACATTAACAGCAAAATAGAAAAATTAGAGCTCACACAGAAAGAATCGGAAATTTCTAGGAAGTGGAAATCTGCAAAGTGAAGACGCAAGTAAAACGACCCGAGTGTTTGCCACAGAAACCCTCGGTACACCTCTCAACTCTCTCTACAGAGTCTTTGGAACAACCAGACGTTAACTGATAACTGGAGCTAGATGGATATGCCAGAAAAACTAGCTTACTGCACACATTTCTGTATCAGCCGATAAGAAACAAACATTAGCGCTTCATAAATATAAAACTAGGATAAAGGTATTTTGTTTGGCTGCAAAATGCCTCCCTGGGTGTGTTGCTTAGTTTGGATACTTCTTAGTACTGTTATCTGTAATTCTAATGAAACATCGGAGGTTTATAATACTCCCTGCACATGTCCTGCTCATGATCACAAAAAGGCTGCAAACATTTCCTCCTCTGGAGTACTACTCTACTCATTATGTAACATCATCCATATCATATTTAACATCTAAGAGTGTAAGATGTACAGTAAGTGTAGGTTAACATCATCCACTGAAGTGGATCAAACACCTGATACAGCACCTCACTTCCTGTTCTTCCACTCAGCAGCTCTTTCTTCCCACTTATATGAAACAATACCTTTACATGAGGAGAAAATGCATCTCGTATCTTTGTTATCAATGATAATGTAATTACAGCTCTTAAAAATGTCAGTGTCCACTGTCCTGTATAATCTAATACAATGTATATTACAATATTGGTCATGTAGGTGCCAGATTCTGACGGTGTCAAAGAATGTGGATCAATATAGATCATGAATCTGTTTCTGCTGAATCAATATCTTTTTGTATTCTCTTTTTTTAAATGTCTACCCTGAGTCTTTTCAAAGGAGTGCATTGTTTAATCCTCGGAGCTCTCTTTGGTTGATAATGTAATTTGCACATCTGGAAGAACTTCTCATGTTCATCACTTTGGCAGAGGGACATGAAAACCGAGTTTGTTCTCGCTCTAATTCTTCCCGCGGCTTCTTTTACAGTCCCAATGCGACGGGCAGTGTGGAGACGCTGGACGAGCAGACGGAAACCGAGTCCGTCGTTTCCTTCAGGAGAGAGAGACCCCGACACAGAGAGAGCATGGAGCAGCACGGTGAGAAAGAGCAGATCACAAGAAATGCCGTTTTTTTTTATGACCGTTAGCCATCAAGATATGGCGAGCCGCCAACACCCAAACAATGGGCCGAGTGCGATATAAATCAAGGAATGTGGAGAAAAGAGGAGTGTTTGTGATCTATAGGGAAACAAAAGCAAACGATGACCTGAGCAAACATGAAAACGCTCTCACTCATCTTCTGGCTTTTTTTTTTCATTCTGTGGTGTTCCAGGGCCTCGTATAAACGGTCAGAGTCGACTTGAGCGCCACCTGGCGGGCTACGAGAGCTCCAGCACGGTGATGAGCAGCGAGCTGGAGACCACCAGCTTCTGTGACTCTGAGGACGACGATACTATGAGCAGGTGGGAGGAAAGGTTTTATTTATTAAAAAAAACAGAACAAAAAGACTAGTGTGTGCACATCCAAGCAAACTGCATACAGGTGCAGGATGAAAAAAGTATAAACTGCAGATGAAAGAGAGAAAGGTCTGCACACTGTTCAGCTCCCAATGAGCAACTTTATTAAGAGCAACGTTTCAAAACGAAGGGTCTCCTTCAGGCCTGAAGACGTTGCCCTTAATGCAGTTGCTCATGGGGAGCTGAACAGTGCGCGGACCTTCTCTCTTCTCTCAGGAGGTGTTTTATTGACACCAACACATCAAATTAAAAGATAACAGCAGTCAGGAGTAGTTAACGCTAAAGTCTGATGTTACCTCTCTTCTGCTGCTCATTAGGGTAATTTAATCTTTTGGGGTTCTAATGTTTGAACTCCTCTTCATGCAACTTGTAGAGTAATTGTCAGTACAGTTGACATGTATATATTGGTATTTTACCAATTGATAAAACACTCCATCTGTGGGATTCAGGCCTTCTTTGTCACCAACAGCTGCCTTTCCTTGTCTTTTGTAATTTCATTAATTTAATTGCTGTTTTTATTCTTTCTCTACTTGGAGATTGAGGATGGATAAAGCGATCGCTTGATTGATTGATTTTTGGGGGAAAGAGTCTGCTTAGATTAGCGTTTAATAAAATATATATAAAGAAAAAGAAGTCTACCTATCCAGGAGTAAGTCTGAGTAAAATTAATTGGTTTCTTATTTAAATATCCTTACCTCGTGTCCCCATCTTTGTGTTTTTTTCAGACACAGAAATAAACTCAAAGGTCAAACAGAAGCAGCCGTTTTTAACATTAATAACGGCATGTTTCTCCTCCAACCTCTCACTTTTACTGGTCTTTTAAACCTGCAGGTTCAGCAGTGCGACAGAGCAGAGCACCGCCTCCAGGCTTCTTAAACGGCACCGCAGACGCAGGAAACAGCGCCCCCCACGCTTAGAGAGGGTATGTACTGCTGAGCTTTTCCCCCCTTATTGATTGTGTTTGTGTTTTCTTGCTTGAATTTGAGATTCAAATTAACATTGTAATGTAATACTTTGAAAATGTATTTTTTTTCTACTTTTTGAACTTACATGTTTTGTTCTTCTCCAACTCAAGACGTCCTCCTTCAGCAGTGTGACTGACTCCACCATGTCCTTAAACATCATCACCGTCACCCTCAACATGGGTCAGTAAACTCCTGTGTGCCTTGAAGAGGCTCAGAGTCAAAAACTGCTCTTCACCTCCTTTGTCCTGACAATGTGTGTAGTGTTAACACTTCTCCTTTTTTTTTCTGGATCCAGAGAAGTACAACTTCCTCGGCATCAGCATTGTGGGTCAAAGCAACGAACGTGGAGACGGAGGAATCTACATCGGCTCCATCATGAAAGGAGGAGCTGTGGCTGCAGACGGACGCATTGAGCCTGGAGACATGCTGCTGCAGGTGAGGGAGAATGGCAGCGACTCAGTCCTTCACCAAGTTTGTTTGTAGAAAAAAGGTTAAAGCGAGTGTTGCACTGGGTCAGAAAATGTTGAGGAATCAGGTGCTCTTCAAGGATTGGAGACGGAGGTCAGATGGCAATAAGTAAATGACTGTTCTGATTACTAACTAAGTTATGATGCAGTATAACAGGGATGTGTCAGAAGATGCTTTGCGGGACTTTTTCCTCTTGGTTTGAGTGCTTTGGATACATAGAACTTTCTGGATAATTGATCAATCATGTGGTCTTTGAAATTTGCAGAATGTTGTGAAGAGGGCCAAACTACATTTAGAAAATTAAAGATAATCAGTTTATTACAATTTATACAATTCACTGAGTAGACGCTTTTATCCAAAGCCACGAACACCAGAGAGTAAGAACAACACAAGCAAAGATCCAGAGAGGAGGAAACAACGTCAGTAAACGAACAGCTTTAAGTCCGATCAGAAACACACGTACTGACGGACAGAGGCAAACAGTGACAGCTGCTGACATTTCTAATCAGCAATATCGTCATCATTGTCAAACAAAAACATCATCATCATCGTCATCACTAAGTGCGTAGGTGTTCATGAAAGAGCTGGGTCTTTAGCTTTTTCTTAAAGGTGCAAAGGGACACAGCAGGTCGAATGGAGTTTGGTCATTCTTTTCACCACCAGGGGGCGACAGAGGAGAAGAGTCTAGTTAGAGACTTGGAACGTTGTTGTGAGGGTTGGATCAGATGCCATTCATAAGCAGACTGTGGACGGGAGGGGGCGTAAACTATTTCAGACAGTAAAAAAGCAAAAAGCCGACAGAAAAGGTGGAGAGAGGGGAAACACCTTTCCATAGTTTGATTACTAAAGTGACTTATTCTTTCAGCTGTGCTGTGGTCCGTCTAACAAATGTTTGTTCTTTCTTTATCAGGTGAATGACATCAACTTTGAGAATATGAGTAATGACGATGCTGTACGGGTACTGAGAGAGATTGTTCACAAGCCAGGGTGAGCTGCCGTTACTTTCTTTACAATCCAATCTAACAAAAAGACGGAGTGGTGGACAGTAATGACGACGATGTCTTATTCATATTTTGTTTTCTAGGCCCATCATCCTCACAGTGGCCAAGTGTTGGGACCCTTCTCCTCAGGGCTACTTCACTCTGCCTCGCAGTACGTGTTAACTTCTTCTCAAGCAGCTGATTAGGAGCGTCAATTGTTGTTTTTTTTATGTCGATGGCGGTTACTGCTGTCTAATATCTTCTCCGCCTGTGCAGATGAACCGATCCGACCCATAGACCCGGCAGCGTGGGTGAGCCACTCTGTCGCCATGACAGGGGCATACCCTGCTTTTCCAGGCAGCTCCTCCCTCAGCACCATCACGTCCTCCTCCTCCGTCACAGAGACTGAACGTAAGTGCTCTAACGTCCCTCACATAAAGCCTCATCTTCCACTTTTAAACCCGGCCTGGTTTCTTTGCCAGCCTGTCGTATCTTTTCCTCTTCCAGTCTCTTTTTTTTCCGTCTCTCTGTTGTAATGACGTTGGCACGAGAATCGTCTTTCACATCTGTCTTTGTGCTTTTGTGGCTGTTGTTACATGATGTGATGAATGATGTCTGCTGCTTTCCTGCCTTTGATCTCCTCTTCAAAGTACCACTCCTCTCCTTCTAGCTCTGACCACGTTTGGATTTCATCTCTCTGTTATTCTTTCATTCATCCTCACCGTCTACATTTCTTCCAGGTTTCGATGACTTCAACTTATCGCTGCACTCTGACATGGCCTCGGTCGCCAAGGCCATGGCCTCCCCAGAGTCCGGTCTGGAGGTCAGAGACCGCATGTGGCTGAAGATCACCATCCCCAACGCTTTCCTCGGTGAGTGGAGACGAGGCAGAAAGAGAGAGGAGATTAGTTTAATGATCGCTGTGAGCCTCGCACGGTTTTACAGGGCAGGCATTATGTTCCCAGAATGAGTTCCGCGTGACTTGTAGGAAGGGAAAAAAACTAGAGAGCGTGTTTTGAATGGAAACATCTGTTAAATTCAAGTCACCTGCATCACAGTGACGTAAAGTACATGTTGCTTCATTTTTAGTCTCTTGAAATAAAGATTGAGGTTTCATCTCAATCTATTGAACTATCCAGCAGCTTGAAGGTTCTCAGTCAATACCAATATGTTTATAATAATACATATGCATTTCTGTTATTTACTACCACATTCATTGCTTTGATCAATTAATGAGGTTTAATGTCGTCTAATCTTTTAGTTTAGTTTATCTACATTTAGGACGTATTAAGGCTTGTAGATATTCCAATAAATAACAGAATTTACCGCCACATAAAAAAATGAGCCTGCTTTTTTTTTTAAAGGTTTATTTTTGGGGTTTTAATGCTTTTATTTCGACGAGGACAGAGGACAGCAGATAGTCAGAAATCAGGGAGTAAGAGATTGGGGAAAGACATGTGAGAAAAGTACTACAGGTAGGGATTCAAACTCAAGGCTGCCAGCCTGGAGGACTGCAGCTTCTGCACATTGGGCATGTGCATCAACAACTTTTGCCTCTATTACTTTAAATGCACCTGGTCAAATTACTAATTTGTCTTAAAGAGATACTTAGTTTCCACTTTCAGAATTATTATAAATTTTAAAAGTTTTTTGGTGGGCTTTTATGCCTTTATTTAGAGCTAGGACAGAGTCAGAAATCAGGGAGAGAGAGAGAGTGGGGAAAGGAGCCGAAGGTCGGATTTGAACCTCGGCCGCCCGCTTGGAAGACTATAGCCCCTGCACATGACACACGTGCACCACTAGGCTACGGGTTCATTTCAGAATACATTTTTAATAAGTATGTTGTGTGAAACTTACAGTCTCTTAAATGTTACCTCCAGGCTCAGACGTGGTGGAGTGGCTGTTCCATCACATCGAGGGGTTCCAGGACCGCCGTGAAGCCAGGAAGTACGCCAGCAACCTGCTGAAGGCTGGCTTCATCCGACACACGGTCAACAAGATCACCTTCTCCGAACAGTGTTACTACGTGTTTGGAGACTTAAGTGACTGCGAGAACTGTGAGTAACATGAGAACGTGGAAATCAGACGCTGACTTAGATCAGTCTGCATGAATGCTGCTCTTGATTACTCTACATTTGCACAGAGGCTGCGTGTTTACACACTGAGGGTTGACAGGGTCAGACATGTGACATTGTAGTTATGGAAGAATTTCTTTAATGTGGTGCCATCAGTAAACTCAAATCTGATAACCAGAGGAAAAAGAACTCTCCAGAACTTCTTATTTGGTATGATTTTGGATCAGAACTAGTTTAAATTACTTTAGCTTGTTTAGCTGCCACTGATTGCTAAGTCACTGATCCTGCTCTTAATCTCCTCCCTCTCATCTCTTCTCAGACATGGCCAACCTGTCCCTGAATGACAATGATGGCTCCAGCGGGGCCTCAGACCAGGACACCCTGGCCCCCCTCCCCCTCCCTGGAGCGTCCCCGTGGCCCATGATGCACACCTTCCCCTACCAGCCGTACCCCACACATCCTTTCTCCAGCCAGCCGCCACCGTACCACGAGCTCACCAGCTACAGCTACGCCCCCGGCAGCACAGGCAGCCAGCACAGTGAAGGTGAGCACAGATAGCGATCACATGGTCTTCATTAGAGAACCTCACAAGCTGATAAACATGTAACGGCTTACTTACTTGAACAGAAAGTGTACGGTACTGCAGCCGTAAGAAAGAAAGAAAGACCCTTTCTGCAGTCTAAACTCTTTATTTTTTAAAAGCATCTCCAATATTTATCCTAGTTTGACCTCGTTTCTGCATGAGGAGCTTATTAAAAAGATTGCAGAGGTTATATCTGAACCAATTCACTTACCTGCTTCCATCACTGCAACACCTGTTGGTTTGCCGTTTGCCTGGGAAACCGAGGGGCGTCCAAAACGGCCATGTGGGGGTGCCTTAAGACCGCCTTCCTTCTCTGGTCAAAACAAAAACAAACCCTTCATCACCGGAGTCTAAATGTAGGATGAGGACATACTGGCTGCTGCGTTGTTGTCAGAGTAGCCAGCACTTCAACAAAGCATGTTTCCTTAAAGTTTGATGACGTAAGTTCATTTAATGATTTAATTCAGTAAATATCTTTCATATTGCTCCTTTAAATATCACTGTCAGGGTTGTTAATGCATTTTGACAATTGTGCGATAAAGTGTTTTTGGACACATACAAGAAACAGAACGGGATGGCCGTCTGAAAAATGTCAGTCTTATCCTCTTTGCCCTGCTGTTGTTAAAGAGACACCAATCAGTTTTGTAATCAACTAGTTCTATCATATGTTCTACTTTCAGAAAGCTCCTTCAGTTTCAGTTTTTGTTGACATGGTCAGAATAAAAGGTGTTAATTCTACTTTCAGTACATGATGTTTTTGGTGTGGTAGTGGGGGGAGGGGTGGTTGGACCCTGGAGTGCACAATATTGAAAGTAGTTAGCTCCCCTCATGCATGTTAATGGAGTGGTCAAAATATAAGGACACCTTTTAATGTAACACTACAGTACATAGTAAGTCTGGGCTAACTGTGACCTCTTTTGACGAGCTTTAAGGATTATAGATTCATATTAGTGAGAAGTAATAGAAATATTAAAACACATGAGTTCACAATCGTTGTCTGACCTTATGTGGATAAATGAAGAAAGAGAACCCTGTTTAGACTTTTATTAGCAGTGTTACAAATGTCAACGAGACTTTAATGAGGTTTTCGTGCAACTGGAAGAGAAGCCAACGTTCTGGTTTCACTTTTCCTCTCTGTACTAAATTGCTTGATTACCTCCTGAGGGAGACGCTGACATTTTGGCAGGTAGGCGGAAACAAACAGTGTTGCGTTCACAGGCTACGTAGTCTGAAGATAAAACCTGAAGACAACTGTGGAATAATTTTTTTTTAAAAAGGATTTCTTTCTATCAGAGTAAAACTGTTCAGTTTGAAGGTTTTCAATGAAAATTATTTTAAAATGCAGCATGTTCCTGATTTGTTGCCACTCATGATGTAACAATACTCACAACTGTTCAGTGCTCAACTCACAAAGACAAAGATGGCATTAAAGCTAGCTTAACTCTTCAAACCTGTTTAGTTTCTGCCTCATCTCAAAGCCTGTTTCTGTCTGCCCTCAGGGAGCCGGAGCAGTGGCTCTACGAGGAGCGAGGGCGAGCGCCGTCGCAGCACTAAAGGTCCCGGCAGCACAGTAGGCGGAGGAGAGAAATCCCCGTCTGGTGCTCCCGGAGAAGGTGGCGGGGGTGACTCACGCTCTGGCAGCGGCAGCGAATCAGAATACTCCACCCGCAGCAGCCTGAGACGTGGCCACGGTTCAGCCGCCCCCAGCGAGCACAGCCACGCCTCCTCCCAACGCTCGCATCACCACCGCATGCCCCACCCTCCCCACATGTCCCCCTACCCGCCGGGCATCCTGCCGTACAACCCCATGATGGTGATGATGGTACCCCAGCACCCTCACCCTGCAATGGCCACCGCTCACGCTCTTCCTCACCCGCAGCAAATGACCACAGCCGCCATGCATCCAGCTCTACCACCGCCCCCTTCCTCCGTTCCAGGGGGGCCGCCTGGAGCCCCACCCACCCGTGACCTTGGCTCCGTACCTCCTGAGCTGACGGCATCACGTCAGTCCTTCCACCTGGCCATGGGAAACCCCAGCGAGTTCTTTGTGGACGTGATGTAGTGACCTCTGACCTTTTCATGTGAAGTTAGCGTACAGTTCCCACTTTTATGACGAGGATCTGGTGGTACCTATCGGAGTGCACAAGGGCCTTTTGGAGTGAGGGTACCTGTAATGAATATGGTGAGAACAGGGTTTCACATCCACAAAAGAAACAAGACAAAGTTAATACAAAACTAAATTAGGATAAGTTCTGACTTAACGTCCACATTTTGTAGTTTGTCATATTCAAATCCATTTAAAAAAAAGTTAAACTTACCTACTTAACCTCCATGTTCATTGTTCTGATGCAGACACCAGTATCAATACTAGCACCCATACCAGTGTTGGTACTGGCTTCGGATACAGCCTAATATGCAGTAGGTACGCCAGTCATGAACCGATCCTAATTTATTCGCCCCCCTTCAGAAATCAACCGGTTTCAGGTCAATTCTTATGTGAAGAGAACAAACATCAGTGCTGTGTTTTACTTGCTTAGTTGTTGCTGTCAAAGATCAACAATAAGTATTTTCCCACCAATTATATATGTCTGTTTTTGTTTTTTTGCACTGATATGGGAGGGGTACCTTGCATTAGCTGTTACTCAAATCTATGGAATTGGGAACATCTGTAATCACAATGACGAGGATTGTTTATTTTTCTTTATAAACAAACTATCTGTTAAGTATTTTTGAGTTCCTATCAGAGCAATCCTCAAAACAAGAAGTGTAATATTTTACACTAACTACTTAGGTCAGAACTGTCCCTCCAGGAGCCGCACATTTTAACACCCCAGGGTGCCAGGTACACTGCAAACATATCCAGACCGTGTTGTCAGAATCCACAGCAGCAACAGACTTTGAGTGCCTTACTTTTCCAGTTTTAAGAGACATTTTTCACACTCCTGGTACACTAATAAAAAAAAATAAAAAAAACTCATTATGTTCCAACATTGTTTGACAATGAACCTCTGTATATATCTACTACTCTTCTGTAAATGCAATGACACAGAACAGCTAATGTGAAAAGAAAATAGGTCCAAGAATGTCAGGTGAACTTGTGTTTAGTAATCACTTCCTAGGCCTAGTCGTCAATAACTCTAATCGTAATGACTTGTTGGTGTGGGACTGTAGAGGCTTAAAGGTACTAATAGGAAAAAGATGGCTGACAGCGGTACTTTTTGATTACATTCTGTGTACATCTAAAGTTACTGTGATCCAAATGCCCCCAGCTCCCCATACTTATTTTTATGTTACTGACTCGCATTATTCACCCATTTCATTTTTGTATGAGTGACTATATAAATCATGTATAACCAAACTGTTAAGGTGCTAAATGAAGACTCAACATTTCAAAAAGAATGACATTGACTGTGTCATGTTTGATTTCATATCACCACCTTTGTTTGTGTATTTGAGAATAAATTTGATACTTGCATTCTGTTTGACTTTTTTTTTTTTAATTCATTTTAATGCTTGGTGTTATAGACGTATGATCATTCTGTATGCTGATATGGAATATGCTTTTGCGTAGCACAATTATGTAGTAAAACTTGTATTTTCCATATTTATGCACCCAAAAGCTGCATTTTTGTCATAATATTTCTTCAACTTTTTTTAAAATCTTATTTTCTTAGTCAAACTAAATAGTCATTTTCTGTATACATCAGTTGTATTTTTGTATTGGGCCAGTCGTGGACTAATGTGTGCACTCTCAGTGTTATACTACTTCAAAATTGTTGTCCTTTCAAAACTCCTTTATTCATGAATTTCCCTTTGCACTGAGCGATAAGCATGTTGATATACCGGTAATACTACTGCTCAATCTTTATACAATGGTTATTACGGTGCGGAAAAAGTGACAGAACACCTCAACTAATAACAAAAAATATGCGCCTCTCCAGAAGAACACTGTATTGAAATGTATATGATGCTGACAGCTTCATCTGTGCACTGCACTGTGTGGTAACTATTTCCAGTCTGTGGGTTATATGGACGTTTTTGACCTTTCAGAAGCAGAGGAAGAAGAAAATTAAGAGGGCCAAGGGAAGGCAAAAGATTTATCAAGGTAACGTCCTTGTGTGTACTTTATAAGCTTCTGCTCCTCGGAGAAAACTTCCAACTCAAACCAGTCTATACTTTTTTTTATTTTTTTTTATTTAACCAGGAAAAAGTCTAATTGAGATCAAAAATCTATTTTACAAGAGACAGGCAGCAGCACAATTACAGGGTTTCAGACATAAAACACTTCAACAACAATGAACAGAAATACAGGAATCACAGAAAGAACCATTCATCAGAACATGTCTTTAAAAACTACATATCCCATGGAGCACTTCGGCGTGACAGGCTGCATCCGGGGAACCCAGCTTTGCATTTGCAGACAAAATTAGGTAAAACTGTAGTGGGTCATTTGGAGGAACAGTCTGATCCAGCGCTGACATAGCGGGACGTGTCATACTTTAATTTTGCTCAGGTAAGAACTACACATTGATATCCTTTGTGTTTGTTTTATTTAAGTCAATAAAGTGGGTTATTATGTTTCCCTGTTTTAAGCGAGAGGCTGAACAAGTTACCAAACAAGACAGCGTCATTACTGTACGTAGCTAGCTGCTAGCTTCCTTACCTGACCGGACTATTTACCTGTTAGCTTATCTCTCTGGTGTCAGTCTTTGTTTGGTGACCTTTTTTTTTGAGCTGTTTAAAAGCTAAATATTGGGTTTGTTTCTGAAGATCAAACGGGATCATGCTGCTTCGTAAAGTGAGCCAGTCTTCCGCCCTGTGCGGCGCCATTCTCAGGATTCCTCCCGTCCTGTCCGGGTAAGTAAGGCTTAAAGTCGTGCTTCAGGTGTGTAACTTCACTGTGAACTTAAACTAGTGAAAAACCACCTTTTCAAATTGTGTGTCTACAGAGGTCAGCGTCATGCAGGAGCTGCTGTCGCTGCTCAAAGTGCTCGTCTCTACGCATCCCAGGCTGCAGAGGTAACAGCATTTTACTATAAACCACACTGACAATTATAATAATGTCCTGTTTGTTAAATACTCGGTGTTTGAGTGATAATAAGGAGGCTGCTGGTTGTCCTTGTTTGGCATTAGATGCTGGCTGACATAACACTGACAGCCCCTGCTGGAAGTGGGGGAAAGTTCACTGGTCACATGGTGCCATAAAGGTGACTCCATGAAAGTGGGTGACTGGTTGTTCAGGACAAATGCTCGATGCAGATTTGATTTGTGACACAAAAGTTTATGTTTTGTGTCTCTGTACCACATGGATGACGTAGTTTCGACTTTGTATTAGTGCCTTAGACGCATGTGTACATTTGTTTGTGTAACAGTGATCTTGTGGTTCGTGTTAGGGTTGTCTTTTTGTTGTTTTCTCTGCCCAGGTGCTACATCAGTTATATTCAGTGTTGGACTCTGTGGCGGCCAGTCCATGATCCCTCAGTCTTTTATCAGCTGTTTGCCCGCCAGATAAGAGTTTGTCAAGATGTTATTTATGAGCAGCAGTCATATTTGATGTTTCGTTTTTCTGTCCTCAAAAAGACAAAGATGTAAGAAGTGGTGACAAATGTGTTGCACTGATAGGATTGGGAGCTTCAATGCTTTTTTTCTTTTGCTTTTTTTCTTGCTGTAATTAAGTGTTATTGACTGAGTACAGAATACTTTTGTAGTACCCAACTGTACCGGTGGTGGTATGATGATATACTTGACCTTTGTTAACATGTCGTTTTAAAAACCAGTTTATTCTGGAGGTTATTCTGTATAATAGATTGAAAAATAATCTGTCCTATGATGACAAACACATTTTCCCATCTTAAAGTACCCTTCACTTTCAGATAATATCGTGACACAGAGTGGTGTCATCGAGGGTGTGAAGCTGATCTGACCTATAAGTCCTGGAAACACTGTTTTTAAACTTTTGGGATGACCTCGCTAGAATTACAAACATTATCAGTTCATTGTTTCGTAACTGCGGATTCGAATCACGAGCCCGTTATTTTCAGGGATGAACAGCACACTGTCATCTTTAAGCGTTGTTTCACTTAAAGGTAGAGTCAGTAGCTGTTTCCTTAAGAGTAAAATATATAGACTTATGTAAAGTAATGCTGCTCAGTCATCCCGTAGGGGCCTCCGTTCATGTGCAGTGGCGACTCTGTCCTCTGAGTGTATTTAGATGTTCTGTTTGACTCAGGACGTTACTGGGCAGGGAGCCAATGACAGCCTGCAGGTGAATTAAGGAGTGGATCAAATTCAGCAACTGGACGCCATTCAAATCAGAGAATATTTCGGACGTAAAAAGAGAAAAAAATATAGCCATAGTGAGGCTAATCGCCCGTGGATAACGCTCGTTCTAAAATGAGCGCGAACCTTTGTTTGGCCCACGCCCCCGCGCACGTGGATTGTTCTGCTTTCTGCTGGACGGCCCGGTGCCAGACAGCAGCGGTTAGCTTGTGTTAGCTTTCTAAATGATCAGCATTTCCATTCCAAAGAATGTTCCTCAGATAGCGTGCAGTGTAGGTTCAGTAAACACACAATGTGTATTATTACTCACTGAATGTTTATTTAAGCTCTTTTTTTTTTTTTAAACTTATTTGCTTTCTGTCTGTTCTCTACCCTCTCCCTTCAGGCCGTGCTGGAGAAACCTGCGGCCGTGGGCGCTGATGCTGCAGCTCAAGTTGAAAAGAAGGCAGTGGTTACTGTAAGTTATTTACCTTTCTCTTCTTCTTATGTGTTATCAAAACTATTTAAAACACATTGTCCTCTTATTATCTAACTGCAGCTCCAGTTACCATAGCAACGTAACAACAGCTGGTTGCATTGTACATCAGACATCTTGAGCGCTACACTTTGTTGTGATCGTCTCCTCTTCAAGCTCGTCACACGGACACTTATACAAAAGATTACATAGATTCAGTAAAGATACAGTAGAATGAGAGCGTGAATGTTACAGAACTGCTGTTTAAACAAGCGTAACATCTTTTATTGACAAGGAAGCACCCGAGGGTGTCATGACATGTGCATACTGACTGTTTACACTCCTGTCTTTGTTTGACCTTTTTTTTAACCACAGGAATCCAAGTCTTTCGCTGTCAACCTTTTCAAAGGCCAGATTCAGACTGCCCAAGTGTTTCCCTACCCCTCAGGTATAACGGATGATAAAGTGTTAATATGTGTTTGAAAGAATGAATCATTTAAAAGCTCTGTGAAGGTGTAAAACATGTCTGCTGTAGTTCATTGACTTGTGTTTGTGCTTTAGTCATGAACGACGAGCAGGAGCAGTTTCTCCGTGAGCTCGTGGGGCCGGTCAACAAGTTTTTCGAGGTCAATTTCAAACTTTTTTTTTTCCTTGAGATAAATTGTCCGACTTGAAGTTCACAGCCTTTTCCAAAATCTCTCATTCTGACCCAGGCACGCTTTGTGTTTTGGCAGGAGGTGAATGACGCCGCCAAGAACGATGCCTTGGAGAAGGTGGAGGATCACACCATGGAGGGCCTGAAGGAGATGGGGGCCTTTGGCCTGCAGGTTCCCGCTGACCTGGGTGGTCTCGGCCTCTCGAACACGCAGGTTTGATCACGAGTTGCATATCTGCTCTGCGTTACACGTCAACTGAAGGCTGTTGTGTGAATGCGTCTAATACAATCATCCGTATCACAGTACGCCCGTCTTGTCGAGATCGTCGGCAGCTATGATCTGGGTGTCGGCATCACTCTGGGTGCCCACCAGTCCATCGGATTCAAGGGTATCCTGCTTTTTGGGAATCCAGCCCAGAAGGAGAAGTACCTGCCGAAGCTTGCCTCGGGTAAGAAGACCAGTATTACATGTCGTCAGTGTCTTGATTTATGTGCATCTTCTAAACAACGTGTAGCTCTTTGATCAATAGCAAACATGCTAGGATAAGGCTTTTATATATACTTTTTAATTATGGTCGGCAAAACAGCTCAAACCGTCCTGGTGATGCCATCAAAGAAGGGACATGATGACTTTAGCTAAAAGACGTCAAAGTGTTTATAGTTGTTCTGAATGAAAGATGAAAGAGGGCGTGTAAACACTTATAATATAACAACCCACACTTTCCTCCAGTCTCATCTGTAGGAAATTCAACTGGATGCTTCTAATTGTGCACATATAAAGTGAAAGCTATAACTGTGACAAATGGCTAAAAATAAAAAGAGAGGAGTTCAAATCTGCTTTAAAAACTCACAGAAATTGTAGAGAACAATCTTCCCGACTCAGATGTTGTAATGAAGTGAAGTCTCTTACTGTCAGCTCATTGATGAAAATCTATAATCAAAGTTACAAAGGCAAGGCAGATCATAAAATCACAAACCAAGGGAAAGACGAAGAAATCCAAAAGAAGTCTGACATAAATACTTCTAAACGTTGGACATGGTCTTTCGAGCAGTTTTCAGTACTTTTCAGAACAGGATATTTAGAGCACACTCATCCTATGCTCTGTTGCTCCGTTCTGTTACTGACACAAATCAGGCAGTAAATGCCTTTTTTTTTTGTTGCAATAAATGATCAATTTGAGCATGTTGAAGGCTCACAAATGCGCATCATTTGAGATTTTGCCCCCTCTGGTGGATTAAAGCTTCTTTTTCTGTGTGAATCCATCTCCGTGCTGTGTCGATAGAGGATCTTTATCAACGTTTTCAATGCAGCCTTTTTTCATTTTTGAGAAGAGGGACAGGCAAAACAACACAAAAAAGAAAAACACAAAAAATGTGCCAACGCATCTCACATCACTGATTTGCATATTTGCACTGGATTAATATCCGCTCATGCCTTCGTGATCAGCCAGACATGATGATACATATTACATTTGGACTGCAAAATACAGAGTATTGACATGGCAGATTTGCACAGCATTAACATTTCAGACATCTTTTGCAAATATAAGAATCTTGAAAGGCTTAAGAAGTCTTTTTTAACAATAATAAAGCGATCCAGACTGATCCTTCAGTGTCATCATGCTCATGTGTTTCTAAGATAAGACAAAAGGGAAGAGACTTTATGTATTGTGTGTGTGTGTGTGTTATCTCTGCAGGTGAGCATGTAGCCGCCTTCTGCCTCACTGAACCGGCCAGTGGCTCTGATGCCGCCTCCATCCGGTCCGTGGCAGTCCAGTCCGACTGTGGAAAGTACTTCACCCTCAACGGAAGCAAGATCTGGATCAGGTGAGGACACACAGGAACCATTAGACCTAATCAGTGTGTGTTTTTACTTTCGCCACAAGGGGGCGGAGTTGAACAACTAAATTGGTAGCAGGTCTTTATTACAATATCTGATGGCCCCCTTTTTCTCCTTTCAGCAATGGCGGCATTGCTGAAATCTTCACCGTGTTCGCCAAGACGCCCATGAAGGATCCAAAGACCGGCGAGATGAAGGACAAGATCTCTGCCTTCGTCGTGGAGAAGAGCTTTGGAGGAGTGACACAGTGAGCACACTTTTTCCCCCTCCCCTTATTCACTTTTTAATGGCCTCGACTGTGGCGTGATATTTATTTACCCCCCCCCCCCCCCCCCCCCCCCATTTTCACCACAGCGGTCCACCAGAGAAGAAAATGGGCATCAAGGCATCCAACACAGCCGAGGTCTATTTTGATAATGTTCGCGTGCCGGCCGATTGCCTGCTGGGCGAGCTGGGCGGGGGTTTCAAGGTGGCCATGAACATTCTGAATAACGGACGCTTCGGCATGGCGGCGGCGCTCTCCGGCACCATGAAGGGCGTCATCGCTAAAGCTGTGAGTAGACGAGCTTCAGAAACAGAGTTGAAGCAGGATAAGATGAGCTTATTTTACAGACTCATTATCTGTATCGTCTGTGTCACACCTCACTTAGTCTGGTATTTTTCACAGTGTGGGTTTATGGGAAACACCCTGACTAGTAGCTACTGTGGTGTGTCTCTACCTCGCAACTTCCTGCTGAGGTTACTGGCGCCAAAGGTTGAAGCGTGCTCTGTTCACGTTTCTTCTTCTTTCTGCGCGGGTTTAAGTTGTCACTGATGCTGTAACACAAACACACGACTAACACTCAGCAGAGACAGAATAAATGAGCTGCCTCATGTGCTGATGAGCTAAAACACACTCGCACGTTGTTGTGATTTTGCGTCGGGAAGTGACATCACTTCACACCTGATGACACATGACACACATTTTACTGTGCAGGAATCAGTCCAGTCAATTTCAGATCAGAAGGCAGCTAATGCCAAATAAGTTGTTGCACTTTTAAGATTTCAACACAAGGGACTCATTAAAGTTCTCGTTGATTTTAGTAAATGTAAATCCTCCGTACTGCACGGCATTCATGTAACAAAGACATTATCGATACATGTAGCGCTTTAAAGCTATCGCGGCTATATCGGCTTGAGCAGGTCATCAAAAAGAAGGCGCCGCGAGGGACTAACAATATCAAGATGAGTTTTGGTCCATATCGCCCAGCACTAATTCTGACATTTTTTTTTAATCTAATAGTGCTGATGACTGTTGGGATTCTTCTCTAAATGTACCTAGGAGAGTGCTGTGAATGAAGGTGACTTCAGTGAAATGTGTAAAGAGAGAGGTGCAGAAAGTGAAGAAAATCAATCTGTTGCTCGGTGTGAAGAGGAAACAGTTTTTAGATAAAGTTAGAGAGGTGCATTCATTTCATTTTTTCCAGTAAGTAGGTATAAAATACACACGACTGTCCCCTCTGATTATTAAGACAGACATTTCATGAGTTTGTACTGTCAGCTTACTGATCTTTACCATTGTTGTTTACAGTTTTGAAACCAGAGAAACTGTGTGGTCACACATGTCGAGCCTCTGCCTCAGTGTTAGACGCACCACAACTCTGGCCCCGCCCCCTTCACGTGTTGGGTTACAGACGGCATGACCCCACTTCCTCTTCATGCATAGGAAAAATAAAAACAAAAACACTTAGACAGGGACCAAAAGACAAAGTGTCCTTTAAAGAGTGTTTGAACTCTGAAATGATGAGCAAGTGTGAGTGCTGTGTGACAGACAGTGACTGCAATGCTTCCTCTTTTCCACTAGGTGGATCACGCAGTGAACAGAACCCAGTTTGGAAACAAGATCCACAACTACGGCGCCATCCAGGAGAAGATCGCTCGCATGATTGTGCTGCAGTATGTTACTGAGGTCAGAGTTTACAAACCATGCTGATTCAGTTTTTTACATTTATCTCTGCTTTTTTGTCATATGCTGATACAGATTACTTCGACCAAACCACTTCCTCTAACATCAGGCAGTATTTCCTGTTTTATAGATATGCGGCTCCATGCAGCGGCACAATATACTCGTTAAGCTCCATCTCCTAGTTTTAAAGAAGCACAAAGATAATCAATAGTTATGTCTATTTCTTTGCTGATCAGCTCTTTTTTAGTGTGGATGTTTTAAACATATAGCCCCTTTATATTTAAGCTGTTTGATTATGCAACATTACACAATAATACAAAGTAACCCGATGTTATTGGATAATGCTGACTTCACTTCCTTTGTATTTTTGCAGTCAATGGCTTACATGATCAGCGGCAACATGGACAGCGGAGCAACTGAATTTCAGATCGAGGCTGCCATCAGCAAGATCTTTGCCTCTGTAAGAACTCACAACACTGTTTCTTTGATTTAACTTGCAAACCGGAAGTGCTAAAGGGTCCCAGAATGGCCGATTGCGCCCATTTAAGAAATATCTTCCATGTTTCTGTACTTTTATCTCTTTTTTTTTTATCGTACAGTAATTGACTTCTTACACAAGTGAGGGTTCAGGGAAGTCCTGCACCTCTTGCATAATGTTTACAATGTTCCTTATTTTGTGGAAGCCTGAAGCCTTGAGGAGCGGAAGTAAACGCCTCCAGGCTTGTTTTCTGAACTAACATGATTTTTTGAGTTTGTGTTTAGCCAAGAAAAAACTCACCTGCATCTCTCTGTGTCCTCTCTTTCTACTTCCGCTGTGACAGGAAGCAGCCTGGGAAGTGACTGATGAGTGTGTGCAGGTTATGGGCGGCATGGGATACATGAAGGTGAGCACTAAGTCCACGTCCTGTTGAACACAAATCAGGGAACCAGTGTGAAGCTGCATGACTAAAAACATTAGACCCTAGAAGTTAAACTAGTTTTATTTTTGGTCTTTCATTAAAAAAATTAAAAAAGTTTTTTTTTTTTTTTGCATCGACAACCCGGTGGAATATTGTTGAGCAACACATGTTGAGCGATCTTTAAGGTATTGGTTCATGCTTGGTTTGCTCACATTCTCTTATTTCTTATTTTCTCTTACTTATTTGAACCTGTAGGAAACCCTGGAATCTTTTTTTTTAAATTTAAAAATCTTACCAGGTTTAAATAGTTTCTAAAGTAATGAACTAGTTCCTGATGCATGATTGCACTGCTGAACACTACTCACTAAAGTGTGCTACGACTTCTACACAGCATGGATTCACACAATCAGCCATGGCTATACATCAGCAGTTTATAAGCAGGACAAGAGTCAGAGTCAAGTTTAAATCGAGCAAGAATGAGAGGTGAACTACAAAACAACTTTTAACAGCTGATTTAATGTGGGGAAAACAAATCAGAAACAGAATAAACATTCATTGAGACAAAAAAAACATCACGCCTGCTCTGTTGTTGTGTGTTCTTCATGACATTGAGTGTTTTTGTAGTTTCACAATAATCAGCCACCATGCCATTGTGGTATACTGTGTCCGGTGAGATACCACAATGAGGACATTGTTTTTTCTATCAGGTAAAAAACACATCAGTTCTCTAGAATAGACCGGTACAAGCCAGCTGAGGGTACGGGGGCATGTCCCCAGAGGGGTGACTGTCATGTTAACAAAGTGTCGCTCTGCTTAAAATAAACTAGACGCCACCTCTGGTACAGACGCTTTGCTAGTTTCTCAATGGAAACTTTTGATCAGTCATGGAACACTTCAAAATCACACTTACATTTGGCTGACAATTAAATGCAACTTTCTTTCACAACAGAACAATGAACACGCAAAGACATTCCTAGAGTTGTGCCATTTAAACCTTGCACTTATTATCGTGCTAATGTTTTTGTTATTCTGCCCACTTCATGTTTTTAGAGGTTAATGTGAACATGTGTGTGTGTCAAAGGAAGGAAGGGGGGAGGGGGGGCATCGATATGACAGCCTTGAATGCTCACAATACACATTTTGACTCACAGTTTCATTTCAGCAAAGAGTCAGAAATAATCCCTGAACATTTTCATTTCTGCTCTCACGGCCAGAAATGCATCAACTTTGCAGCTTCAAATAACAACTGTCACTTTCACATGCAGAAACTCGTGCACGATGCTTACTGACAGAGCTCCTGTTTCTGTCAGATATTTGATCCTTCACCCAGCTTGTTTTGTAGTTTTCTTACTCAATATGAAAATACAAATGGGCTTATATAAAGATTTAAAGGACTGAAATCAAGAGGGAAGGTCACAGCAGAGTATTCTGAGAAATGCTTGATTAGCTTCATTCTCTCTCTCAACAGTGATGTACAGATAAATGTGATTATTTCAGTTGTCGTTTGGCTTTACTCTATCACACAAAAGTACAGAGTCATCATGTTGTTCTGCGTTTGCAGGATGCCGGAGTGGAGCGAGTGATGAGGGATCTGAGAATCTTCCGTATCTTCGAGGGCACCAACGATATCCTGAGGCTCTTTGTGGCCCTCAATGGCTTCCAGGTAAAGTTCTCTGATAGTGTTTCCTCTCTCTGACTCAGAGATCTGAAAAACGTCTGGGTGGAAAAGTACAGATGTCTTGCAGAGAGGAAGTTTTTTTTTTTCTTCTTTCTGCTTGCTGTCTGAAACTCTCAACATTACTTCCCATGTACTTTTTTTATGAGAAGCCGTTGCATCTTCTGAGTTGCAACTTCTCTATACAGTAGTTATTCTACACCAGGGACCTGTGGTCTGTTTGTTTTCGTCTTATAAAGCACTCCAAACACATCAACATTGGCCCAGAGTCATTAGTTTGAAGCCCAATACTTTAAAACATCGCCAATACAAAAAAAAAGATTTTTGCTTGATCACTGCATTGTTTGTTTTTCCACTTAATGCTGCAGAAGAAGCTTTAGATAGGGTGCAATCACACTGAGCCCAGTTGTCCTGTACTGTGCTGAAGCCTGATTGCCCCTCCCCATTCCCCCACTCTCCTGCGCTCACACTGCTCCAGGACTAACCGGGCCTGAGCACTGTTACCTCTCGTACATAACGTCATAATACAACACATGCATGGCTTTACGTAATTATGAAGGGTCGGCACATCAAAGAACAACACCGAGAACATCACAGATACTTTTCTTCCTCTGTGGCTTATTTGAACTCTTCAGATGCGGCCAGAACACTCAGGGATTTCTCCACAATGAAGGCTGCAGATAGATTGCAGAATGGAGTTGACTGATGAACATGTTGTCAGGGCTTTTAAGAATTAGCTCTGTTGCTGATGAATCTTGTGTTCCTCCCTGTAGAGTGCTGGCACCCAGCTGAAGAGCTTACAGAAGGCCCTGAAGAACCCCATCGGCAACGCTGGGCTGCTCGCTGGAGAACTCACCAAGAGAGCCAAAAGGTTTCCACATGCACACACACTTCACTCTCTCTTTTCTGTCTCCTCCTGTCACAGCGGTGGGAGACAGGGACTTCCTTTGTCACGTATGATACATGCTGAATCTGGTTTACTGACTTTAATGTCATTCTTACATTCCATGATTTCACATTGTAAAAGCATCCAGTATATTGTTCTTTTCATTCAATCCTCCATTACATTAGAGCTAAAAGACATAAAGAAATCGATGCAGCTCTAGGTTTGGTGAGCAAATGCTCAAAGACGACTCATTGTCACAATTCCCCGCACTCTTCACTCTTTAGAGACTGAAAGCTTCCCATAGCAGCTGAGTTAGTGCTGAGCTCAGTGTGTGAAGAGGATTTTAAGTGCTTTCTGAGCTTGTTTTGATCGTTCTGTGACTGCTAATTTCTTTTTGTTTTTTGTCCTGCCCACATTTTCTATAAAGGCATTAACACTGACCTGCAGGAAGAACAGACAGTGCTCTGAACAGTAGAATTACAAGAATGAACCTAAAAGTGTTTGTAGGACATTTGAACCTTATCTTAAATGTGCTTAGAATAACATGTCATGACCCATCGACACTGCGTAGAACACATCCAGTGTAGAACAGGATTGAAAATGGTCCAGTTGTGCTACCCCACACTATGAATGTAAAAAAAAAAAAAAGTGTGATTGTACCTCCACTGACGACTTTTAACACCTTTTGTCTCCCTTCATTGTCTCTGTAGAAAGGCAGGACTGGGGACAGGACTGACCCTGCAGGGGACTGTTCATCCTGAGCTCGCACACAGCGGAGAACTGGTGTGTTACAGTTTTTTTGTATTTCTGTGTTTCAAACATTTTCCTTTTTTAAAGGCCAATGATTCAGGGGCTCAGAGAAAAGCCCCTTTGGAAAGATGTCTTAGTGACAGTTTGCTGGGCACGTACAGTTTTGGGTCTAACTGAAAGCAAGTTTATTTCCTTCTTGTTGCTTATTTTTTCCAAAGTAACGTAAGTCATTTTTCCATTTCAATATCTAGACCACAAAAGCCATCGAGCAGTTCGGAGGAGTCATCGAGGACCTGCTGATAAAACATGGCAAGAAGATCATCGGTGAGTGTGTGATAGGTGTACAAGTGATAGCACTTTGTGGTTACTTCTTTCACTTTATGTAATGGTGTTAAACCTCATCTCAATAATCCATTTCTTTTGTTGCAGATGAACAGTTTGTACTGAAGAGAGTGGCAGACAGTGCCATCGACCTCTACGCCATGATTACTGTTCTGTCCAGGTACACAGACACTCAAACTATAGCAAATAAAACTCTCCCTCTCTAACTTTTTTTTTTATTTACTCCCACTCACAGGCTTTTTGACAACTTTTATCCCTCATTTCCACACCTACACTTCCTGAACTTGACATTTCTTTTGTGTTTCTTATTTCCCCTGCAGAGCTTCACGCTCTCTGAGTCGGGGCTCTCCCTCAGCTCAGCATGAGAAGGTTCTGTGTGAGACCTGGTGTGTGGAGGTAAGAGCTCAGTCAAAGCCTGAAACATGTCTGCCTGCATGAGGAAACTCATATGATAGATTGAGAAAGAAAATCAGTAACGGGATTAGATTGCCAGTCGTTTACTGGTCTTTTTTTTTTTCTTTGAAAAGTACTATTAAGGTCCAGCTTTTAAAATGAGATACTTACCATTATAACTATCATGACTGCTTTGATAGAAATGCTGAATGGCTGGCATGTTGCCTGGACAGTGCCGAGCTAGCTGTGTGCCCTTCTGTCTGCTCTATATGCTAAACTCAGTTAGCTTTCAGCTAGCTAGCTTTGGCATATACTTAACATACATGAGAGTGGCTTCAATCAACAGTGACCACCAACTTTTTTTGGCAGCTCTGGTTCCGGAAGTATATTTCCCCATTCAGATCCTCCATTGACATTTTACAAAATCTTTCTATCAGGAGGTTGAACCATGTTTTTCTTAAATCGAGGTTGATATACTGACTTGTATCTTTCACACGAGCATATACGTTCGTTTCACACACGGTTAGCTTGTGGTCAGTCTACTTTGGATGGTTATGACATTATGGCTAATAATCAAATTGGCTATGAAGTAAATAAATTGGGTTTTTACTTCTGGAACAACGCTTTTGAGCCCTTTTAAAGGCTGCACGGTTTGATAGAAATAGTACACATGCTCAATGAAAAATCAAAGCTTCTTTTATGAAAAAAAATCTTTAATATTTATTGCTGTAAATTCAGACTTTTGCTATGCAATAACAATAAAACCATAAACAAATACAGCCCTATTTCAATTCTCTGTCATCAACTATCTGCAGAAAAAAAGGAATGACAAGCTAATGAAGCTAATGCTACGTCAATCACAGAATATTTTGGATTTTCAAGACTAGTGTAAATGCCTAACAGTACATGCACCTTCAGTCTCGCTGCCCAACGTAGCTGCTGTCATCTTAAGAAATGATTTTAAGAAGAAAAAAAAAGGAACTCACTGAATGTTCCCTTTCTTCAGGCCTACGACAGGATCGTGCGAGACCTGAAGGCTCTGCACTCCAGTGAGTCCAAACAGCTGTTCAAGAACCTGCAGGCCATCTCTTCTGCCGTGGTGCAGAACGGTGGTGTGGTGGCTCCTCACCCTCTGGGATTCTAAACGCAACACACTCCCCTCATATCTCCATGTCTGTCCGGTTTTTTTTTCTTTTGTTTTTTTTTTAAAACTTTCTGGATCTCTTAAGCAGGCTCTCGGTCATGTATGCCTAGTCCTCTCAGACAAGTTGATTATCACCATCAGTGCTTCATCACACGTTTTAATCAGTGAAACTTAACTACAGGCTCTCAGTTGTATCATCAACCAGAGGCTCAGTGAATCCTAGTCTGTAGCGTCGTGCTGAGATATTTCAATTGTATTTATTTTCAATCTCTTTGAACCCTACCAATATATTTATTCAAACACAACTCAAGGTTTCAGCACTTTGGGATGTTGTTCTCAATTTGAGCTTAAATGTATGTGAACAGAAATGGATTTAAAATCGTCAGTGGGTGACAGGACATGGACTTCTTCCCCACTCTTATCTGCATGTAAAACAGCTGATGACTCAAATGTGAAGCTTCCAGTCGGCTGTCTCTCAGCCCTCATGACTGTAGCTGATCATCTATTCAGTCGTTACATAATGATTGTAGTAAGCAGTAAGTGATGGTATTTTTGTTTTCTCGGTACGAACTACAACATTGGATGCCAGTCAACAAAAGAATCTGTGAACTCATCTATGTAACTTTGTATTCGAAACAACAGGTGTGATTTTTTTCCTTCTGTAATGTTTTCACTTCTTTACACACTAGTCAAGATCAAATGTATATACCAGTGTGGTGTTTATGTTCATTAATGCCTTTCTGCATGTTGAATAAGCTTACTCCATGCTCATCACAGAAACATTAGTGCCAGGAGCAATAAACCTCAAGCCTTACAAACCGGTCCACAGAGCTTCAAAACTTCACGAGAGGTTTGAGCTTTTGTTTTTTTAAGACGACTTCAGTCCTGCAATGCAAATGTCCGTCACCTCTGTTGAAGGGTAACTCATTAACTGTAAGTGTTGAAAATAAACCTGAAACTTCTAAGAAATCATCTCTTGTATAGTAACTATAATCCTTTCCATCAAAGTGTGTTCAAGCATTTATCAAACTTAAGTTAGTTCTGCACATTCTTGCCTTCACGTTAACTTCTATGGGGACAAACAATGCTGCTGTTTAAGCCACAGTCCTGTAGAGTACTTACTCAGCATGCTGCTGGTTAAATAAGGGATAATATCATGTGCATTTGAAAGGATGTTGTACAGTGTAAGAATGTGTCTGAAGGTGACAGATGATTGTCTCACCGTGTTTTTTTTGTTTTTTGCAGATCTACTTCAAGTTTTTTTCTGTGTGCAAAATGCTCTCTAGTTGGGATTAATAAACTGAATTCATCAAACCTTTTGTCAGATATGCATAATAACAAAGGAGATACAATTGTTGGCAAGTCCTTATTCTTGAGATGTTTGTTTTGAACGATTCACTTTAGAGGACAACAACTTGTTGACTTTTAAGGCGTCTTTTGTGAAAGTTTTAGTAACTTGTAAGAGGAACGCCACTGTTGAAGCTCAGTTCAAAGACAGAAAAAATTCTTAAGTTTTTTACATCCCGCCAAACTCACTTCCTATTTCTGCAAGTTTGCTTTCACTTCTGCAGCTCTTCCAGTGCAGAAAGAGTGCTACAGGGATGCCATCAAGAGCCTCGCTTTTCAAAGGCTGCTTGTGGCATATGTGCAGAAATGTGAACGCCTTTCTTTCCAACATGCACCACTCAATTGAGTATTAAGGTGTTGGTACTGTGAGCACGTGAGATGGCAAGACCTCTGCCCACACTTTACCGTTCCTGCGGTTGAACACTGTAATTCCCCTTGGTACAAGCGTCTGATTTAAAATGTTATTCCGAAGTTTGTCAGCAACTGTGAAGCCAAACCGACAGTCTGTCTTCCTGCACTATATATTTGATGTATTTTGTTTTGGTAAACATTGAATAAGAAACAGTCAGTCGAAACTTAGCTTTAAAATAAAGTGGTCATTTTCATGCCCATTAATTCTCCAGGGACTTTTAGCTAGCAGCAAATGTCAGAAGTTCAGCACATTTTCCTTAAGAGAAAGTAAAACATTTTGCTAGTTACGGGTATGTTTATTATTTTCATGCTGAGATGTAGTTAGCTAAATAAAGTTACTTAACAGTTAGCTTAGCTTAACATTAGGACAGGAAAAATGGAAATGGTCACCAATAACCAAATTTTCTGCTCCCTTACATCTGTAAATCAAAGTTAGTGCGTTCAGTCAAGGATTTTAGAAAAGTAGGATTTTGAGGCTTATTTATTCCAGGGTGCTTAATGCTAGCTCAAAATTGTGTAAAACTGAAGCTATTAAACTATTGCTATTAAAGAGCAAATTTTTTTTTTCATTACTTTGTCATTATTTTGCTAAGTAACCTTTTTTACAGAGACTTAGCAAGCTAGATGTAAAAAAACAACCCAAAACAACAATATTACTAAAGGGTATAATTTTAATGTGAAGCTAATGCCATGATCCAGTTCGCTTAGCTTAGTAAAGACAGGAAAAGGAAACTGTCAAACAATGGTCTTTCTGAAGCTATGCGGCGTGTGAAGCTGTGTTAGCGTTTTTGTTTTTAAATTTGCAAGCAGCTTATTGCTCATTTAAGCTAGACTAACAGTTACCGTGCTTTTTGGTCCAATAGCAAGTAATGTGTACCCTCACACACAACTGCTAACTTTTTTAGCATCGACCCTCCTATAACCATTGACACACAACACAATCAGTCAATCAAACACCTAACATTTAACATGTAGTGAAAAGTATTTCTGTCTAATTCTCAGCTGCATCACAACAATTGAAGTAAAAACTCTAATATTCACAAGGTTACAGAAAAAACTTTCGACACAACATTCACCAGACAATAACTTAAAGTACATCCTCCATCCCAGACTTTGTAATCCCAAATGATGCAGGTCTGTTTTTATTTTAAGTCATGAGAACTTGAGATCTGAAGAAGCTTCAATCTAAGGCTTGAAGCTTAATAGAAAACGTATTCAGAAGGTTTACTGCTGATGTCTTTGAAACCATATTGTCTTTGTTCTTTGTTCGTTGTTGCCGACAGCATGGCTACAATGTGTGACCATAGCTAAAAAATACAGCAAAATATTACACTCTCTGGTGAGGACAAAACTTGTAGAAGTGGATAATAAATTCCAACAAGGCTCTTTCAGTTCCTCAAGGCCTCAGCTGAGAACACAAATTTTAGTGGTCCTGTGACTGACGGGATCCTGATGATGCTTTTTCACATCAGGCATTTTCCATATCACTCAGACGTGTCCATCTCATGGGGAACTCCTGACATTCGTCTAGTTTCCTCCTCGTCCTCCGAGCCTTGCGGGACCTCCAGAGAGATGATGGTCTGGGCTGTCAGAGTTCGTTCCCTGAAGGAAAAAGCGAAACAAAAAACATAAAATAATCTGCACCCTTTATAGAAGTGTGGGGAAAGAGCTGTTATGACCGGAAAAAAAAACCTTAAAAATAAAAAGGATCTTATTTTTAAGATTAGCTGTGGTTTAATAGAGAACACTTTTATATAGTCTAACTGCAATACTCAATTAGACTATAGACACCCGCCCCCATGGATTCCGGCCTTCTTTGCCATTTTTTTATAATATTCTTCTGGCTATAAAATGTTTAGCATTTTTTAGCAAAAGTCAGGCCAATTTAGATGTGACACTGTGTTTCCCGTGGTGTGTGAACAGGGAGTCAGTCCTAGTGAAGATTAATGAGATGTAATGTATTAATGAGTGAGCTTTCTCAGTGCTGGTGAATGTGTTTAGTTACCTTTGTACAGACTGCTGGCTGTTTATTTTATGCTAAGCTAATGGTTGCTTTTAGGGTCATATTTACTGCATGGACCTAAAGATTATATCAAATAATAAACTGACCTGCAGCATAAAAGTAAATGAGTTAATTGTAAACATCTCTAACTATTCCTTCAGTTAATCTAGAACTAGCCATAAAAGTTAATAGGCACAAGTTAGAAATTAGTTATGTCGTCTCCTTTGACTCTTTGTTTATTGTGTGTTGTAAAAAGTTAAAAGCCTAACACCCTTGTTTTAAATGAGCTGGGTGATAATAAATTCTCCACACAGTGTTCAGTGTTACTTCACATGATATTGTTTAAGTCTGATGTGGTCGTTTCAATCACTAGTTTTATATTCAATTTCTAATTAACTCAATGGCTTTGTATCACATTTTTATCAACCCTTTTCTGTTTTAAATAGTTGATGGTTTTATTCATTCAGTATTGATAAAAACCATGCACCTGGTTCATGACTAATTCGTAACAGAGAAACTCGCGAGCATTCATAAATTGCTTTCCTACTATGAGTTTACTTTGTTTGAAATAAGAATCGGCAATTTGGGTACAATTGATTCTAGTAATATGAGTATGCGGTACACACTGCAGTTTCCTCCTATTTTTCATTACCTACAAGCATAAAGTTATTATGCAGGTGTTACTTCACTACTACTAAAAAAAAGTACTCACAGTTTTCTTGTGAAATAATGTGTCATCACAATGCCACAAAAGCCAATCACATTTTAGAATTTTGTGGCAATACCTGGGGTGGCCAACCAGATCACAAGGGGCCCAGTTCCCCCCCCCCCCCCCCCCCCCCTCGAGTTTTAAAACAAATCCCTATAATAAAAAAAAAGAAGAATTGTAATGTCTGCATCCACAGGGACGTACCGTGATTTTTGCCGTCTGTTTGTCCAGTTGACGTGCACAGTCCAGCCGAGGACGCTCTTGAAGTACCGGGCACAGCAAGGGAACCTGTGACCCAATTGCTCCAGGAGTTCCTCTTTGCGCAAACCGTAAACAACCGGCGCAACACACTGCGCCAAGCTGAAGAAAGCGAAGACAACCACGGCGGACAGCTCTTTAGTCTCCGGTTTAATGAGGTCCTGTTTGCTCATCCTTGTCAGAATGAAGCTTACAAAGTTTGGGAGGATGTAAACCGCAAGTTGGCTCCCATGCAGAGCGATTGTCCTGCAGCCGGTTCGGTTGCGCCGGTTGAGCACCCCTAACCTCCGTCCTTCCACGAAAATCCTCACGTAGCTGTACAGGATGAGCAGCGTGCACAAAGCGATGAAGAGTATCTTTTGTAGCCCACCTGTCCTCTGCTGCTCCAGGCCGCACTCTCCATTATAGCTCACCTGGGAGTCCGGGTGGAGGATGCTTAGAGGGATGATCAGAGCCACGATCCAGGTGAGGACGCCCAGCAGCCAGGGCCAGTGCGCCGAGGTGCACTTCGAGGTGTAGCGCATTGGGTGGCACACGGCGCAGTATCTATCCAGAGCCATGGCCGTGAGCGTCAGGAGGATGTTCGACGCGCTGCTGATCAGGACTGTGATCATGGCCAGACACGCGGGGCGGCCCGGGCGCGCGTTCAGGTGGATCTGGTAGAAGAAGATGCTGCTCATGCCCATGTGGACCAGGGCGGACACGAGCAGGTGGAAAACCAGCACGAAGCGCGCGTGGCTCCGCAGCTGCTCCACGCGCACGATGGTCCAGTTGATGATGAGGTTGAAGATGAGCAGCACCGAGAAGGACACGGTGGAGACGTAGAAACGCACGCAGGTGTAGTCCCTTGCTTCTGTGGACAACGCGGTGTTGTTGGCTGACATTCTTCCTCAGCTGGGCTCCGTTGGATTTAGAGAATGATGAGGACGACGAGTATGAAGAGGATGGTGTGTGTGATGTGATGTGATGAAGTTTGCGCGCCGCATTGTCCTCTCTCACTGCTGCCTCAGTGAAGACTGAGGTCTGACTCAATACGATCAAGACTTCTCTCTCTCTCTCTCTCTCTCTCTCTCTCTCTCACGCACACACACACACACAACTGCTTAATGTCTTGATGTTTTGTCTTGTTTGCGTCGGGTTTTTTTTTTCCGCGTTTGAGGACGAAGTGTTCCTTTATGTGGTTAATAATCTTTCTTGGTTGGTAATGAATATGCAACAAAGCTTTTTTTCTCTACATGTGTCTGAGATCGAGAAGGATTACTTTTTAGAGATATACATTTTGCAGGACAGAAACACTATATCATATCATGCGTCACTATATTGAATATTGATTGTTGAGGTAGTGAAATTGGCTCAAACTTTCCCTTTCTTTAGCAGTAAAAGCAGAAGAAACATGATGTATACAAGTCAAACACTGTAAAGGACTAAATGACTGACTTTTGAAGTACAGAATACTTTTACACATTTCCTTCAGGAAACTTCTGATTGTTGGACTTTAACTTGCAGAGTTTTGTTACTTCTACTTAGATATGGGTCTGATTTATACCAGTGCATTCTATGTTAATATCCCTCTATATGATGGTCCCCAAATGCCACAAAAAGTGCTGTACTCTCAGTTCATCACCACCCAGTGTACAAATGATTCAATCACATCAATCAGTCAAAGATAATGCTGAGTTGTTGTCCAGATAACTTTAAAAAAAATACCATAGTTAGATCAGATAACAATCTGAAAAGAGTTCATCAAAGACTATATTTTTCCCCCATATGTACCAGAAAATAATGTGACCTTATAAGAGTGAAAACTGAGCCATGTGTGAAAATGTCTGAGTTTTCACTAAAATTGTACACAGAGAAATACTTAACCTTTTATTTTGGGTAATATGGACAGATTTTATGATAAAGACACCCTGATCAAAGCCGACGCCTCTATTTGTCCTCAGCTTGTAGCTGTAATAAGTTGAAGTTTCAGTACTGGAGTGTGGAGATGAGAAGCCAGCTGATAATGCAACAGTGTCTTTTTGCTTTCCTCTGGTGCCATCATCAGGCCGAACTAGGCATGCCCAGTTTGTCTATGCATCCAGACAACACTTGTTTATAGTCTCAAGAAACTCTCACTCTTCCGTTTCCCCTGACCTTTTTTTTTTTTTAAGAAATTAGAATAATTTAGATATTAATTTAATAATTTAATTAATAATTTAGAATAAAAAAAGTATGAAAAATAAATCATAAATCCATGGAAGCTAAACCAAATTTAAAAAAACCTGAGAAAGCAACAGGCCAATTACATCGCCTGTCACAATAAAATACAGTGAAGTTATTTTCTGTGTGCCACAAATTTATGATTTATTTTTCATGGTATGTTCCTGCAGCCGTGCACACCTGAGAACAGATAGGCTGTGCCCTGTTGGCCATTTAGATAATTTTATAAGTATCTTAATATTGCAATGTATTTCCCTTTTTGAAAATATGAGTATTAACTGTGTAGTAGCCTCGATGTTAAACTGTAAAATAACAATCCTCTACGATAATACACATTGCAAATATGATCTGTAGTCACATTCCATGTATGTGAAATAAACCCTCCTTTAAGCTAGACTAACAGTTAGCATGCTTTTTGGTCCAATAGCAAGTAAAACTACGGCCAGGTTAACCAATTTTAACAATTTATTAACTTGATTAAAAGAGGCTATCTCAAATTTAAGCTAGTCATTATTGAGCTTCTTTTATTATCACAAGGCTCTGATAGACACTGAGTCACATGCAACATGGTAAAAAGTATATTTAAAAAAAAAGTTTATTATGGGCCTACAAGGTATTACAACAAGTAGGCTATAACAGATGAATATCTGTGTGTGTGTTCTGTTAAAAACAACTTTGTGGTAATTAACGGGGGTCTTTAATACAAGCTGTTCATATTCAAAATAAAAATAAATAAGAAAATAAATAAGGAAAGACTCAAAGGCCTAATTTTAATTGTAAAATGATTTGCTGAAGTCCGACAGCACGTGAATGCATCATGCTTCCTGGAGCCTACCACAGACTGTAAATATTAGGAGCCTACCATAGACTGTAAATATTAGTAGCCTACCACAGATTGTAAATATTAGGAGCCATAGACTGTAAATATTAGGAGCCTACCACAGATTGTAAATATTAGGGGCCTACCACAGATTGTAAATATTAGGAGCCATAGACTGTAAATATTAGGAGCCTACCACAGATTGTAAATATTAGGGGCCTACCACAGATTGTAAATATTAGGAGCCTACCACAGATTGTAAATATTAGGGGCCTACCACAGATTGTAAATATTAGGAGCCTACCACAGATTGTAAATATTAGGGGCCTACCACAGATTGTAAATATTAGGAGCCTACCACAGATTGTAAATATTAGGAGCCATAAACTATAAATATTAAGAGCCTACCACAGACTGTAAATATTAGGAGCCTATTATTGTCTTTTATAATTTTCTTAACACGAGTAATTGTCCATGCATTAGATATCATTTTTGTGTGTGCTCTAAAAGTGAAAGTGTATAAATGTATTTATTCTGAAAACAGGATGGGGGCAGGCTTTACTGAGAAAGAAAACTTAACCTTTCCTCCTCCCTCCTCAAACGAGCATCCAGTGCTGCACTAACCTGAAATCTTTTTCAGAGCTCACGAAACCAGAGAAAAGGTAAGAAAATGCTTTTATATTCGGCTAAATGTGAAAGGCTGATGTTGAGGCTCTTATTTTGATAGAACTAATTAGACTACTTGATGTTTTTTTTTCTGCTGGCCTCGTGGGTTTCGATAATGGTAGATAATTATGTTAACAGTGAAATGAGCAGAAAAACTGAATATGAGAGAATATAAAACGTGTTCTTCTGTTACTCAGCTACACTTTGCATGTTAATCATTAATGTTCATCACGTTACAAAAGAAAAATGTATAAATATATTCTAAAAAATGAAGTTTCTGTCAAAGTCGTTTAATCTCTTACCTCTAAAACTACACCACACACACATTTTTGCACATTTTTTTAATGATAATTTCAACAGGGACATGTAATGATGTTATCCTATTATTGCAATTATGAAAACAACAACAACATCTTAATTAAATAATATAAACGCCTTATACCATGAATTTAAAGATTTTTAAGATCAAGTGGACTTGAAGCTAAATGTTGAAGCTAGCTCACATGACCTCTTCATTAACATGTTAGCTTTCAGTATCGTCGGTGCAAAGGTCCATATTGCTCAAGAAATTCACAAACTACGGTCTTTGTTGTGTCTTTATTGCTTAATATGATTACATGGTGCGAACAGTTAAAAATAATAATAGTAGTGATAATACCTAACTAATTGAATTGAGATTTCCCCAGCTTGAATTCATCTGTGTGTGAACTTAAAGGTTGACCAACTTGTCACAATACTTTAACTACGGGATATAACTCAGTAATTATGATGAATAAACTATTTGAATGCACTTTGAAGACTCTGCTGCACCTGGTATAATTACTCAGAATATGACTTCACATGTGTGAAATATGAAGTGAATATAACACCTCAACATCAAGTTCAAGTGTAGCCTAGTCGTGTGTTAAAAAGTTAAGTTTCAGTTGTGTTTTGAGTTATTTGAAAAAAAAACTGTATTCAAAGGAGTGCGGCTAAAGAAGCATTCAGAATCCCTCTCTTATATTGTTTTCTTTTTGATGATTGCCAAAGAAGATTTAGCCGTGAAAACAGGTGTTACAAGTTGTGTGTGGACCAAAAAAGAACTATGTAGACTTCCCCTACTAAGGTACAACAATATGTCAATTGATGGCGCTTAGTTCCTCCATTTTTGTCCTGTATCCTCCAGACATGGCCGTCTACCAGCAGCCGACCCAGGTCGTGGTCCAGACCACCACAACCCATGGTCCGGGGACATGGAGCACCGGAATCTGTGATTGCTGTAGTGATATGGGCACCTGTAAGTCAATCCAGCAAACACATCATTATTTGACATTAAATAGTTTCCCCACTGATGCAGAAACAGTATTGGTTTAGACTAGAGCAACATTATGTAGAAAAACCGAAGCTAATCTGGATTTATTTCAATAACGGTGACAAAAAGTAATTTATATCTCGTACCAGTGTTTCCCACACGCAAACGATACCTGGGTAAAATGCTTTTACTTGGTTGGTTACAACCAAAAAGAACTATGTAGACTTCCCCTACTAAGGTACAACAAGATGTCAATTGATGGCATATTGGGGAATTCTGGGCTATATATTCTGTTATTTCAACAGAATATTCTGTACAGCTGATTTTTACACATTATTTTCTCTCTGGAGGTTGCTGCGGCCTTTGGTGCTTCCCCTGCATGCAGTGTCAGACAGCCGCTGACCATGGCTGGTGCTGCTGCATGCCGCTCCTGGACGTCTGCTGTGTGGTGTCCTGCCTCCTCCGTTCCTCCATCAGAGAGCGTCACAGCATCCATGTAAGGCTGGCCCGGGGAGGGAGGGAGGGAGGGAGGGAAAAATAAGATACCTAAGGTTAATTACTTCAGGTGAATCACTCAAGTTTCTGTTTTGCATTTGCTCAGGTAAAATGGAAGATTTAGGATGATTTATATTATGAAAAATGACAGTGTGGAGTTCAGTATCTCCGTTAGAAGTCACACCTCAGCTTGAAACTGGGCGTAAGGAAATTATTACTCTTGTAAGTCTTATTACAGAAGTTGTAGTTGTGTTTCTCTTTGTCAAGCAGCTGTGAGAGGGAACACTTCCTCTTTTTCCTTGATCATACAAACCTACAGTTTGCATATTTACTGACATAGTCGTTGCAAAATCTAGCATCAACTGTTAGAAACACGCTGATACGTAATACCAAACCAATGTGGAAATGGCAGGACAGGAATGAACATAACAACAAAATAGGAACATCTGTATATGTATATAACGAAAATACTAAAAGTCGTAACTAAACGTTACGACGTACTAAAGGTACGTTTTGAGTAGTTCTTGAAAAATGACGGTTGAATAGGATTGTATAGATTAGCTGATAAAGTCTGTACGTGTTTTGATGCAAATGAAATCATCATATACTTGTTGGCAGACAAGTTGTTAGACATGTTGCACAAAGTTTGAGGTCTGGGGTTTGAAGAGTGGGATGTACCGAGTGAAGGTGCAGAAGCCTCGTATCAGGTTAAAAAAACCAAAACATGTTCACTGGTGATGCAAGCCAAATGAGGAACAGTGTACTGTACTTATTGTGTGTGTGTGTGTGTGTGTGTGTGTGTGTGTGTGTGTGTGTGTGTGTGTGTGTGTGTGTGTGTGTGTGTGTACATAAAAAAAACATCAGCATTATGATGTAAAACTGCAATAAGTAACGCTGCACATACAGTGAAGTTAACATTGTGTGGGAAACGGATCTTAATACATCCCGTTCCTCTGAAGAATGGTCTGGAGCTGTCCTAAGGTGCTTGATTCCTGGTGTCACATACATGACAGTGTTGAGAAAATGATTTGTTTTCACACTGGCCATCCGTACCGTGCCAAAGTACGCTTCAACGCTAAAGTCCAGTTTGCTTGACCAGTGTGTGTACACTTCCTTGGCTTTGGCACGGTACACTTCACGCACGAGCACAAGCACGCAGGTACACAACGCTGACAGCCTTCATTATGGAGAAATCCAGAGTTTCATGTCTGTGTCTGACTAACATGACACAATATAAGCCACAAAGTAGCTGTCATGTTCTCTGTTGTTCTCCGATGTGCATCTATTTTATTTTTTTATTTATTTATTGCTGTGTCTGATTAAAATGGCTTAAAATAAGCTGTAAAGTAGCTGTCATGTTCTGTGTTTTTGTCTGATGTGCGGACACGGACTCGACTGTGCGTCTTTTTTTTTCTCTCTCTCTCTCTCTCTCTCTCTCTCTCTCTCTCTCTCTCTCTCTCTCTCTCTCTCTCTCTCTCTCTCTCTCTCTCTCTCTCTCTCTCTCCGCCTGTTTGTAAACTGAGCGCACTTCATAATAACATAAAGCGTGCATGTGTTGTATTATGACGTTATGTACAAGAGGTAATCGTGCTTAGGCACGGTTAGTCCTGTGTAGTGTGAACGCTGGTCGGCCAGCGGGGGAATGGCGCAGCGGGGGGGGGCAATCGTGCTTGAGTACAGCACAGTACAGATGACCAGTGTGACTGCGCCTAAGGTGCCTTTTGTATTAACATTCAAATATGACATTTCTTACATCAACAGACAGCAAACCTCAAATAGAAATTCACACAGACGTGTTATGACCGTTTTAACACTTTATTATGTGTGGTGAGCGGACGTGCAGACATTAATGCACTCATCGCACATTGAAGCTGTTTTGACAGAAACATTGTGTTAACAAAGACTCCAGTCTGCAGTGTAGAGCACACGTTACTCTGGTAAATGAAGTTACAATAGAACAGGTGAACGATTTAAGTGTTTCATCTTTCTCCTCTGTGCGTAATGACACACTCGCTCAATCTCGCTCGTCCGTCCGCTATGAGCTATTTCTCCCTATAAGGTTGTTCCATTTTGTAGTTATTAAAAGAATAATCATCTAAAATTCCAAAATATAGGAAAACATCTAGTTATGCTGCTCTGTCCTGGATGATCAAACGTCTTTGGTTTGGCGGGGTAAAGCGGTAATCGCAAAGTGAAAGTCCTTCTTTTTCTGTGGACTAAAAAGACAATTTGAACTGAACTTTCGTAGCTCAAACGGTGCACTCTAACCAAGCTAAACACAAACCTTGTTTAAAGGCACACAAAAACTCTGCAAACAGCTGTTACCACATCCTGACATGTATATGTCAGGATGTGGTAACAGTGTATAATGTGTATAATAGAATAGAATTACTGGGAAATTGTGGAAATGTGTGAAATGTGAAATGTATATGTGCTATGTGACAGTTAGCTTATATCTAGGCGTATGTGTTAGTGGGAGTGGGAGGACGGACATCATTCCATTCAAACTCTTCTTCCACAGATGATCATGAATTACTGAATATGTCTAAAGGGTGACTGCAGTTTGTTGTTTGTTAGCTTTAGCATACTGCAGCTAGTCTTCCTGGGGTCAACATGATTTCCAAAATGGCAATACAACAATACTCATGACATCACAGTTCAACCAATACGGCAACGTAACGCACCAAACACACATCACAGTAAAAACTATACAACTATATAGTAACATTAATAAAATATTCAACAATACATTTATATACAAAACCAACACACTCTTCAATGTCCACACACACACACACACACACACACACACACACACACACACACACACACACACACACACACACACACACACACACATAAATATATATATATATATATATAAATATTCACTTTGACTGAATCCATCAAAGTCTAATACATTTGCTCTAGATGCCAATGTGACCCTGCTCCAAGGAATGCCAATAACTGAAACTCATCTTGAAGTTTCATTTCCAAACTACAAATATTTTAGAGTTGCGTAACAGAATAAGGGGAGGGAGTTCCATTCTTTCATTGCTCTGTACATGACAAGTGTGTTGAACTGATGTATTAACTCTCAGAAAAGTGATACACTACTTTTATGTACAGTATCTTAGGACGTTTGTGTCTGAGGCACCAAATACAGGAGGGAGAAGAGAATGGAAACATATTTGAAAACTCTCTGGACTTTGTTGTTACCCATGTACCATGTCCAATGTTTGGGGTCAGGAACCTTCAGAGATTAGTCATTCATATTCTTTAGCCGATCTTGTGAATATTTTTGGCTCTTAATGCCAAAGTGTGGATGTTTCAGCACAGTAGCTCACTTTCTCTCTCTCCTTTCTTCTCTTTCGTCCCTCAGGGCTCATGCTGTGGCGACTTCTGCAGTCTTCTTTGGTGTTACACGTGTGTCTGGTGCCAGATGAACCGTGAGCTGAAGATCAGGAGGGGCCACCAGGGCAGCACTTCTGTGGTCACCACACAGGTCGTCAGAGGATAAGATGTTAGCTGAGGGCATAAGGCTTGTTTCCCATATTATGTGGTGCTGCCTAGTTATTTCTGTTACTGTTCCAGTGACCAATACATACAAAAAAGTCAGTTCTGTTTGTTCTGTAATCAGTATTAAATGAAAGAAAATAGATGAACACTCAACATTTAGCCTATAATTATTTTTGTTCATACTTTTGTTCAACAATATCCCACGCACACAAACATTTAGCAGTTCATAAGGTGCATATACATCTACGTTAATGGTCCTCTGCCTTTTCAATGATTAGAACAGATGCTTTTCCTCTTTCTGTTCAAAGCTTAAGAGTTGCTTTTAATACCATCTTTTCTAAGTTGAATGTTAGCATGTTACTATGTTGGATTACATGACGTTAGCTCATTTTCTTGTCAGACCCTTGATTCACTCTGACCAGTTTACCAAAGAAGATCCTCTCACAATCTGATTCCATATGAGTGAAGTTTAACTGTTTTTTTATAGACACATACAGTGTTTTGATATTTGTAAAGACACATCATCTGTATCAAATGTGCTTGAAGCATGCTTCAATGATTGTAAATGATGAAGCAGTGAAGATCTACACCTGATTGAAGAGGGCGTTCTTTGAGGCTGTGTGACACAATCCACATTTTGCATGCCGGGACGAGAGTTAAAAGATTAGTAATGGCTTCATAATTTGTTTGAATTTCGTTTTTGAATAAATGATTACAGCACTGCTTGTGATGTTATCAAAGTTTATATCTGATCCTAATGTTTGACTTTATTGCACTGCCTTTCAAAATCTTTTCAGCATTTTTAGCCAAGCTAGCAGTGTAGCTTTAAAGATGGCAATCTTTACTGTTCTGCCACCGAGGTCCTGACTTAAATATCCTTTGAACTATTGAATGAAAATCTTCTACTAATAGTCATTGTATTTGGAGGATCGATCGTAGCGACTCAGGTCATCACCTGACTCCCATATCATATCCAATAATTTGGCCCATCATCATCTGGCCCAAATTATTATTTTTTTCATTAGTAATGACCAAATAACTGCTTATGTAAATACATTTCCAATAACCTAAACTGTACTTTGTGCAAAAAGATAAATGTTTGCATGCAGGGTTAACATTGTATTTTCTAAATAAACATGTAAGCATTGTAATTGTGAGTGGTAGCACCTAGCTTATGTCACCAAAGTACAGCCTCACAGAACTGCTTATTGACCCATCTCTTGACTGACTTGGCACTGCTTGTGGTTGCATTTAGAATTACTATGTACAGTATATTGACATGTTAACTTCCTCTCTACATCAACATGCTTTTGGTGATAGAGAAGATGGTAGATATACTGGTGATGAACATGGTGATAGATTTTTCATGCCTGAATTGAGAGAATGTATTAACACTGAGGAGACTAGCAGCTGTAACTAAAGGAAAGTAAATAAGGGATAAAGGGAAACATTTTCCTTGGACAGACTCCAGTCCCCGTGGTGCTGGACTAACCCTGTGAGACTTGAGATTTTGGCTGAAAAAACACATTCAACCCATTCAACTTTTGTCTAACTGAACCAAAACAATTTAAAAGAGGATGTGAGTATCTTGGCTAAAAGTATTCCAAAGGGAAAAAAACACTGAGGAGGGATTTCCTGTTTACCATTTCTCTGTGTATCACAGATTAGTCCAATGAAAAAGTTTTTAGGTGCATTTAGCCTTCATCGAAACTTCTGCACCCCCATCCGGTCTTTCTATAGTAGTTACCACAATAATCTATTCTGGTAATTCTGCAAATGCTTTGATCGTCTGAGATACATTTTCACACATAGTGGGCTCTTATCTTCCCTGTTACTACTGCGAGAATAATAAACATTCTTTCAGGAAACTGTCAAGAGGTTTATACCTGTGCATTGATGCTTCAGATAAACTTCAATTCATGTTTCAGCAGTGTACACAACCCATTAGTACCGCTTAAAAGTACCTGATGCTGGATTATTTTAGTGTTTAGGTTTGGAAAGGATTTCTTCAGTGAAGGACTGAAATCATGTATTCCTGCATGTGTTGTTCTTATCTGAAGGATAGAAAGGAAAGTCTGGCAGCAAAAGTGAAAGTTTTTGCCAAGTATCTGGCTGTGTGACTTTACTTTGGACTTTGGTTTCCTTTGACCTTGATGCGTTTTCAGTTATTTGCATGTGCTTTCTACCCCATAATGACACACATTAAGGCAATGAATGCATCATTGATTATATTACCTACAATTGGTGCTGTTGAAACATAAAGTATGATTGTAGTGTACTACAACTTTATTATGATTGTATACATGGATTACAGCCGTGCATTTTGCCTCAATAGATTATTTTTAACTGCGGTAGCTGAGTGTACCTAACGTACCTTGTGCATCACTTATTGTTTCAATTTATTGCTTTATTGTTTATTACCATAAAAGACCCAGTGTTTCATGTTCCTCCATGAAGCTTTGTCACTTTTGAAGAAGTGCTTATCACAAGCGGTGACCCTGATCATTCTCTGTTTTCACTAGTGCTGTGTGTTTGTGATAACAGCATGGAAGGCCACCGTTACTCCCTTTCCTCTGGGATGTATTTGTTTCAGTTTCCTTTCTTTGGAAATTTTGGAGAAACATGAAAGAACAAGTTGGAGACGGGAAAAAAAAAGGGAGAAAGCATAAAGTCGTAAAGGGGAGGATCTACACCCACGCTTTCCACAGTACTTACTAGAATTCAATTTATTGATGAGTTACGAGCTTAGTTATTCATCATACAAATCAGTGAAGTTGAAAATGGGGCACCTCCTGCTGGAGAACCACCTCGGATCAAAGTGATGATACCTTCAAGTGCATGCAGAAATAATTGGATTTCTCCCCTGTGCTGTAAGGAGATATGACGTTTTCATAGTTCAAAAGTTTCACAGATGGATTTGCACAATTAAAAGAAAGTCTAGAAAAAGGGATTTTACTCAAAAGAAGTTACAAGGAAAACAGGTTAGTTTAGCAAGATTCATAAAGTTTTTTTTAAAGGTTTGTAAAAAGGCTGTATCAAGTTAAACTATAATTGATATTGTGTATTATGTTAACAATGGAAAACATGCATTTTGAGACGTGATAGTTTAAGCACTTTTTTTTTGCTCATTGTTTTTTTAGTTCTTGCAAAAATGTTTTAACATCCCACCAAACCTCATCACCCAAAAGCAGACAGCTGGAGAACACAATAGATAACATTGCTATTAAAGAGGCACATATTTACCTCAGCATTTGTTAGAGACCAACAATGAGCCAACAGTAGAGTGAACATGGGGAATTATATTTTTCAGAAGGACATAAACACAGTTTTAAAAGGATCATTGTGCTGTCACGCGCAACACCTCAATTCCACAAGAACCGACATCTGTCAATGTTAGTTTTCATTTCAGGTCACCAAAAGTGGCCAGAAATGTGTATTACCAAAAAAGAAAAAAAGAAAAAAGTGTATCTATTGCAAAAACATCCAAACCCAGGTCTGGTACGGATGTGTCCTGCATCAAACGAGGTTTCATCACATCTGTCATGTTAACAACACAAGTAGGCCTAACTTAAAACATTTGATTTGGTTTCTTTCTTTTTCGTTGCATTTACTGTTAAACAAAGCTATGATAACGCTCATACTTCCTGACAATATGTGAGTACAAAAACAACACTTGATGACACCAAAAAGCCACCAACAACCCGAGCAAAGTGTTGCTGCTTGTGTTAAAGCTTCAACAGGAAACATCTGACAGACTTACCGGTGTGTGATAGTGTTCTGTTTTTTTGCTGTTGGTAAAACCAAGCCACAGAGCAGAGAGAAAACGTGTGCTTTGTTAACCACTATCCAAGTTAGACACGAAGCATTGAAGGCAGCTGTGGGGACTTCTGTTTGACTGTAGAGGGCAGCATTGAACAACTGTTAGTTGTTGAAATTCAATAACCCTCATGAAGGAATCTGCAGCCATGTATGATTTTGCTTTTTTATTTGGTAAACTTGTCTTGTAAAAAAGATCTATAAATCAAATAATTGGTAAAAAAAAAAAAAAGGGTTTCTAAAATATGAATTCTTGCTCCTGCTGCTATATATACGTCCCACTATAGTCATTTTATTTGGTTAATATAAGAACTTGCAGGTGCAGGTAGTACTTACGATTGGTTTTCCACACATGTACATTATAAATTGTGCTTATAATGATATAAGTTAGCTTTTAAATTAAATATTAAGTCACACGATTTTAATGGCACACTGTAGGATAGCACTTGCTGCCAATACACAGCAGCTCCTGGTAAATAAAAATAGACAGATATCTGTTAATCTGAGTTTAATTTGACACTGACAGTTTTTTTTTTTTTTTTTTTTTACATATCTGTACAATTCCAAAAACTTGCTAAACTGACATTGTTAACATTATATATGCTGTGATCAAGATATAGAAAAGTTATTCGAAAACAAAGAGGTTTAAAAAGTCCTAAAAAACTATTTATTGGTAGTCAATCATATGCCTCACTCATTTTTGCTGTGAAAAATGTCTGAAAAAGTCTCTGCAACCTGCTGTTTCTGTCCTCGTATGACTTCTACCCACAGGCAGCTGTCCCTGCATTCAACATAGAAATAGTTCGTCTTCATGTTCTTGTTTGCTTCTGTAGCATACAGGCATCAGTATAAAGTTCAGTCTGCTTAACATCTTAAGCAGAATAGCATTTGTATTTTGAGCCAATGTGTTGAAGTTTACAGGAAGTGAAGTGTTTAACCGTATTTTTTATTTAAATCAGGGGGCAGTTCTCATCAAGTCTAACGGGTTTCACCCAGATAGGAAGTTGTATTTTCCCTTATGTACATATAAGAGGAAGTTTTTTTTTCTAACCGCCGGCTGAGTGCGTTCACATGCTTAGTCTCCAGAGCTCAGTCTACTCTGTGCTGATAAACATCTGAGGTCTGATGGACATCTACCAGGAGGCTGTGGACTTTCTGGAGTCACATCATATAGCAGGTGAGGGAAGCAGACACTGTGTTTACTGTCTTATACAGAGCGAAGGTAAATACTGTATGTTACTCATTCTATGATTTCTAAGAGAGGATCGCCACACATGAGAATTTAAAACAAGAGAGAAACTGAAAATGACTCATTCCGTTTGTTGGCTGTAAATGCACCCTGATCTCATTTATAAAGTTAAAACCAGTGTTGTGAAATTAGCTCTGTTTACAAATTAAACAGGAAGTAGATATAGGAACCTGTGTGTGTTATTACCTTCATACTACTACATGTTGTATATTCTGTGTGTGTGTTTGTGTAGTGGAAGCCGAGGCTGAGGTCCTGGATGAGGATGTGTTTCAGGAGGAGGCAGGGTCCTGTCTGCTTTCGCCTCTCCACCTGCACATCTTAGATCTCCCGGAAACCCCTGTGAGTTTGTATTTCTTCACAACATACATGAAAAAAAGCAGACACATAATGATCTGATTCCATTATGGAGTTCAACTCTATTTATTGAGAAAGTCTCAAAAGAGATCAGGATTTATTTTACTAGAAATAAAATAATTATGTTGTATGGCTTACTCCAATCTGCTCAGTCAGTTAGTATATAACTTGATATCAAGATGAACACATAGCGCAGAAAAACATTTGTGTCGCAGCGCAGTATGCCACTTCTTGAGGTCTTTATTCCTGTAAAATAATTTTCAGATAGAGAGCTGTTCACAGCTTTCCCTCCATGTTGAAATTGAACAGACGCACTAATGTTAATGAAATAATATTAGCCTCGGGTTTTTCTTCTTTTTTTCTTTCTTCTGACCTCTTTAAACCCGAGCATGGGAAATTTTATTTCTAAGAATCAACATTGAAAAATCCACATTCACAATGAAGAAGTACAACTCGTGAGAAAATAATACAGAAGTTATCTTTACACCACACCCTGTATTAATATTTAATGTTTTATTTGCTTAAGTGGAAAACACATTCACAAAACACATTTTGTAACTAAATGAAACATCTGTGCTGCGTTTTGGTCAAACTATAACATGAGTCAAACACCAGAGGAGGTTTGTGACCCTGTATAAACCAGCTCGCTCAGAACGCTCCGTTTTGGTGTGTGTGTCTTTTTAAATGCAATGACAACCCCCCCCCCCCCCCCCCCCCCCCCGAGTTTTCCTGGTAGTCATCACTCCTATGTAGCAAATATGAAAATGGCAGACCTGTACAAAAGTTTAATTCATGGGTTATTCCATGGGTAGATATACCAGGGGAGGGGAGGGTATTTATTTACCAGACTCCCACTGTGATGTCACAAGGAGAGCAATTTTGAAACAGAACACTTTTCTCTGTGTTGTAAGACTTCTACAGACCACAAACAAAGGACAGGATGGGTTTATTTCACATTTTGTTGGTCAGTAAACACTCAGGTTACCAAAACACTGTAAAAGTGGATTTTTCATAATAAAATGTCACACATTAGTACATCAGTAGAAATGTGAGCCACTTACCTGAATGAGTGTCAGAAGAGTCATTTTAAGACTGGCTGTGATGTGTCTGTTGTTGGATGTTTGTCATTCAGACCTCTTGTAGCCCAGAGGAAATGTTGGAGAGGAGGCTGGTGGTCCTTAAAGGCATCCTGGAGAGTGAGGAGGTTTATCTGAGAGAGCTGAAGGCCCTGCTGACGGTAACATATAAACACATACAATAAAATCACATTATATCATATTAGAAACAAAAGTTAGAGGTGGACTTTTTAAGCTCCGTGATTTGTCAATTGCAAAAAGAGGAAAACTTTGTTGAGACAGTTATAAGGCCCATGGTAAACTTCCCCTCTGCTGTCACAGCACAAAAAAATGAATTCTTCTTCTTTTTTTTAATCACATGTCCTTAATAAAGAATAGTAGATTGCCTTTGTTTTGAGATTATTTTGCTCTACAAAAGCAGTTTTTACTTCATATGAACACACAAGAGAACACTTATTTTTAGATATCATTTACTGTATCTGAGGGGAGCAGAAGTGTCAGTTCTGGTCTGAGGTTAGCTTTGTATCATACAGTTCAACCGTAGACTGAAGTACTCATGTCTACTGTCGTCTTTGCTTAGCTTCCTTTTTCAAGCTCAAGTAGAGAGGTTTCAGTTTTTTTTCCTATTTAATACCACTCATACAGATGAGGCCCTGCTGACTGGTTCTTGTCCCATCCGTTATATGAAGGCCGTTGTCCTCCAAGCCGGCAGCCCGGGTTCAAATTCGACCTGTGGCTCATGTCATTCCCAGGTCTCTCTCTAGATTTCTGGCTCTATCCATGGTCCTATCTCTCCTATAAAGGCACAAAAAGCCCAACAATAAATCTTTTTAAAAGTATAATAGACGTAGATTAGGTTAATAACGGATGGGACAATAACCAGTCAGGAGGGCCTCATCTATAAAGCCTCAGCAAAGTCTCTGATTTTGACACCTTTTTATTTATTTAGCCCTCAGAGGTTAAAGTGAAAAAGTATCAGAAAGTATTTGACTCTGAATGCTGCATTTTGACTGTGCCTTTACATTGATTATGTGTTCTTGCTTTAATGCAGAGAGTCTGTTTATGCCTGCGTTATTCTGGTTTGTCTGTTGAGATGCTGCTGAAGTACATGCAAATGAAGCTGTCAGGGTGAAGGAAATGTAAACTGTGTACTTGATTCTTTTTAGCAATCAGCACATGGATCTCTGTTTTTGTCCTCCCACCCACATTAGTGGGCCTTGCTTAATTTTTTTTAACATGTTTTTGTAGCCCATGAAGGCTCTGTGGGCCTCAGCAGGGACCTCCCAGCCTGTTCTGTCCAGTGGACAGGTCCAGACTGTTTTCTACCAGGTACCTGAGCTCAGAGACATGCACCAAAGCTTCTACTCGGCCCTGAAGGCCCGACTGAGCGCACACTGCCAGACCGAGATGAACCACTCAGGCTTTGAACTTGTAGTGGGGGACCTGTTTCTAAAATTAGTAAGTTCTCTATTGAGCCATTACTTACTGGTAAGACTAACACCAAGTACTTACAGTATATGTTTTCTCGGTTAGATTTAAAATCCAATAAGAAATTCTGTCAGTTATATTTACTTTAGTTTCATTGTTGGGGTTCATTCTGAGCTTTGCTTTCATTTTCAGCTGCAGCAAGCAACAGTTTTTGAAGAAAAGTCACTGTAGATTACATGTTCAGAGCCAAACAGCGGAAAGACAAAGAGAGCACCTAGCTGGTAAAAGATAGCAGAGCATGTAGCAGCTAAAAAGCCCGATATTATCGTCAGAGGTTGGTGGAGACCAAGACAGAGCAAAAAAGAAAAAGTGTAAAATGAACCTAAATTTATCTTCAGACTGGAACACCACAGCAACTTAACATATTGTCCCATACAGCTTGAAAAAGTTAATTAACACAATTTACACAAGACAATATCAAATACTCTAATTTAGGGCCTGACCGGATCGATATATGATGTTTGGGGCCGGTAACGATACAAGAAAGAGAAAAAAAACGCCAATACTGATAGTCATGTGATATGCTTATACCGGCAGATATTATCGGCTGGCCTATTAATCGGTTGGCTCTACTATAAATTATCTATATCATTAAGTTGCTTGTAAGGCCTTGGCTTTATTAATAAGTTTAACAAAAGGGATAGGACTAGATCCAGTTTTTCACTTTTTATCATTTTCAAACATGCACTAGTTAAAAATTGGAGTCACTACAGAAAGTATGAAAGTATGCTCTTATCGTTACCTCTATATATATTGTTTTCTTTTCGTTTAAGCTCTCCGTTGAGGCTTTATCAATGGGAACTTCACATACGCTGAGTTAGAGTTAGAAAGAGTTAGAAAGCATCGCTTATTTACATCAAATCAGTTTTCTTATCGGTGGGGATATATTCAGACTTTTTCGATGTGTTGTCTGAATGCTTATATCCTGATAACATGACACTGAGATTAATTATGCAGCCCTACTTAATACTTTAATTTCTAGTGTCACTTAAACAAGAAACAAACAAGTTTGGTTTGAAGCAAACAGGTCAACAGCTTGTTTCATGGAAGGTTTCTTGATCTGGAAAGGTTATTTATTGACTTCACTTGAGAACAACTCTCTCATTATGCAGCTTCTCCTTTACTCCCTCTCTACATTTATTCATCCGTCATTTTGCCCTTGCAGGTAAACCACATTGGGCTGTACGGCGGTTTTATTGAAAACTACGAGAAAGCCGTTGAAGTTGTTCGAAAGTGCACACAGTCAGACCGTCGCTTCAGGACCCTGGCCCAGGTACTGAGACTCTGCAGACTCTTTCAGTCATAAGATGCGTACTTATTTTTGTCTTCATAGTCTGAGTTAATCCCTCTATTTTACAGAACATGACATCCAACAGCCAGGACAAAACTCGGACCAGCTACACCCTTGAAGGTATTTCCCTCAAATGTGTGTCTTTGTTTTATTAACCACATGACGGACAGTGTCTTCATGCTGTCTTTCTTTTCACAGCTCTGCTTTACAAACCACTGGACAGAGTAACCAAAACAACACTAGTGCTGCTTGTGAGAAAACTCATCATTTCCTGCTGCTCTAATTCTTGGATTACAATCTTCAGCTGTTATTTTCTGACTCAGCAGCCTCTCTGTGACCTTGCAGGACCTCCTGAAGACGACACCAGAGGAGCACGGAGATTACACCTCCTTACAGGAAGCTCTGAGATTGTCTCGCGGCTTCCTGTACGGTATCAACGAGAGTTCACAGAGCAAACGAGAGGTCACGCTCAGTCCCGGCATTGTGAGTCTTACACTGTACCAAAATCTGGAAAGGATGCACACAGAAAAAGGAGTAAAAACACACAATCCCTACATTTCTATAAAATGTGTATAAGTGTGTTGTTGTTGTTGTTGTTTTTAGAGGCGTCAGCTGATGCGTGACGGCTTTGTGGTGGATGCAAGTGACAGCGAACGCAGCCTGCGTCACCTCTTCCTCTACACCGACCTTCTGCTGTGCACCAGACTCAAACATTCAAGCAGAGGGTGAGTGTGTAGAGGAAGCATCAGGGGCTTATGGGAAATGAGGTCTAAATGCTCATAATGTATTTGTTTTGGTGTTTTTTCTCTCCAGAAAGCAGGACCAGTACAGGTTCTGCTGGTTTCTGCCTCTCGGTGGTTTGAGACTGCACTTGGTTATAGAGCAGGAGCGTTCACCGGAAACACACGTTCGCTTATACTCCATACGAACCAAGATGTACCATCTCAGTCAGCAACTAAGGCATCACACAGTATGTTTGTTCTGCAACATGATGTTGAATTAGCAGTCATGCATTTCCGGATTAGTTATACACCAACATGTCTTTCTGTGTAAACAAAGGGGTCATTGTCATCTCGGGACAGGAAGAAGCTGGAGCAGATGGAGCTGATGCTGCTCACACTCTCACCTGTGTACAGACTGGATCTGCACAGCCCCAGTGGCAAGGTAAACGTGCAAACAGAAAAACACACAAAATTCCTAACAACTGCAGTCTTGAATAACAGTCTCAAAAGAAATAAGGAATCTGTTTATTCCTCTTTTATAGAGTCACACTTTCCGTCTCTCGTCCCTGTATGAACTTGAGGAATGGAGAGAAGCCATCCACAAGCTCATCACAGACAGTAAGTTTCACAGAGCACAGTGTAAACACAAGACAGAGGCCATAAGAGATGGATGCTGAAATCTCATCTGCAATTTTTTTGACTTCCTTAACAAAAAAAAAAAATCTAACAATCTTTGAAGACAGATTCAATTAAAAAACTTGCTTTACACAAACTCATCATGAGAAACTTTAGGTTTGTTGACTTTGGCGCCCCCTGGGGACAAAGCACTACAAGTTATTGCTCTGCTGATCTTGTACAAGTGTCTTTTCAACAAAGAATTCTTATCATGTAAATTACTAGAAATGCATCAGATTTATTTTTGATCTTTGTTGCTTTTTATTGGTATAGGACAGTGGATAGTCGTATTAGAGAGAGAGAGAGAGAGAGAGAGAGAGAGAGCGAGAGAGAGAGAGATATTGGGGTATGACATGCTGGAAAGGAGCCACAGGTTGATCCTGGGCTGCCAAGAACCTCCGTTGATGGGTTTGTGCAAAATAACCAGTATGCCATCACTGCCCCCACTGGGAATTTTGTGTAAAATAAAGTCTGTTTCTATAGCATGACTTTCATTTCTTTGTCTTAAACCTTGTGGCACAGTATGTAGTCGGCCTTCTCCTAACAGGAAGGTCTGTGGTTCGATCCCCGGCTCCTGCAGCCACATGTCCAATGTCTTCTTAAACACTTAACCCCAAGTTGCTCCCGCTGCTTTGTGGGCGGCGTGTGAATGTGTATGAATGGAATTCGTTACTTCTGATGGACACTTTACATAACAGCCTCTGCCAAACCTTGAAAACTATGTTAGCTAAAGAATAAGCTAGCTTTCACATATCTTAGCTAACATAGTTTACATGTTAGCTTAGAAGGAGTCAAGCTGGATTTTCCTCACCATTTTATGAAATTACTGTTAAATTGAACTATGTGTGTACAAAAAAATATACCCTACTCTTTGTAATACTTATATTCATGTATAATTTATTTAATATGTATTGTAAAGGTAGCAATAATGTCAGGGGAGGAGACAGTTAACCTGAAAGCTGGTATGTTTATTCATATTAGCTTCAAAGTTAGCTAGCTTTCATCTTCATATGTTGCCTCTGCCCCATAGGCTGTAACTCTGCACACATTAGGGTGTGAATATGTAGGTGTGACCTGTAATGTGAAAGTGCTTTCAGTAGTCAGAAGACTAAGAAAGCACTCTACAAGCTCAAGTTCATTTACCATTTAGCATGATAACTGTAAATGATTATTTGTAGATTCATTATTATGTATATATATTTACTGATTGATTCAAAATGTAAGTACCACTGAAGCCTTTTGTTAGTATAATTTCCTTTCTGAGGAAGACAAGCTGATTAAGCTGTTGAGGTAAATATTTAAATTGTATAAAACCAGAATATAAAGGCGTCTTAAAGCAGCTAATGGTTAGCAATGCTACCTATCACCTAGTTTTCTTTCTCTTTATCGCCATTTGTAATCACAACATTCTAACTCTGTGACCTGATTGGTGTCTATATTTTCTCTGTGTTATTTATCAGACATAGAAACCGTCCCTCCAGACCTGCTCACGCTCACCAGTGCATGTGTGAAACTGAGAATGACCCAGCAGCCACCGCTGCACAGCTCAATACCCGGTACAACCACAGCACTGTTTTCCTCTGTGCTTCTTTAATACCACAGAACCACATCCTGAGTCTGAAGCACAACTCTCAGGGCTTGTTCAGGACCATTCAGAAAGAACCTCATTAACTCTTGTCTTTTTCTCACTCTCCAGGGGAGGATGAGGAGTATTTGTGTGGGACTCTGAGTGTGGCGATCCACTCTGCCTGTGGTCTGCTACAACCAGCCTGTGTGTTATTTTATATCATTTAACCAAATTACTCATTTCAATTGAGTAAAAAAACAGGAATTTGCCTCTATATGAGGAATAAATGTCTTTCTGGTCCTAAAGAGTACTGATGTTTTGTTTTATTTCATTTTCAGGTGTTTATGTGTGTGTAGAAGTGGATGGTTATGAGTTTTACGATAAACAAGCTCAGACACACTCATCAGTCCACAGCCTCAGCCCACACTGGGAACAGGTTAGATCATATCGTTCTTTAAAGATGAGTTAAAGGAAGTTGAAACTGATGTAAAAGGCAGAGATTCCGATTAGCCGGTCCAGGCTCGTAAAGGACCTCTTCATGTCTAGACAGCATCCAACATGCTGTCAAGCTTTAGAGGATTAGAAATGAGGACAGACTTCAACATGCTTTAAACTTGATCAGCAGCTGTAAAATCTGATATAAATTTAACTGGTAGCCAGGATCAAAAGGCTTAAAATAAGACATGAAGCTTTAGCAGGCTGCGGTCTTTTTCAGTCTTAACACCAACTCTGTTCTGTCAAACAGGAGCTGTCGTTCCAGGTGGACGGGGCTCGTGAGCTGAGGGTGCTCTGTGTGAGTCAGTCTGACGGAGAGGGTGATACAGTCCTGGGAAAAGCAGCGGTGAAGGTATAAAGAAACTAATTGAGCTCCAACTTGAGCTTTGTTTTCCAAAGACGTTGTTGCTTTAATCAGTGACAGTGAAATGTAACTCAAAGATCAATTGGAAAGTTTAGACCTCCACCTACAGCACTTGTCTTGTTTCCTTTAGGCTAATACGTCAATAATCCAGAGCAACCAGAGAAAAAACCTGTCAAAAATCTGTAACTTTTTGTTAGTCATACCTGGTCTAAAATGCTTGTTGAGAAGTCGGATCTGTTTCATATTGTAGTTTTTTTTTTCTTTCTGCTGCATCCTTACACCAAAGCTTCATAAGTATGAAAGATAAAGATGTAGAAATAGATAGCTATACATTCTTAAAGCAGCACTAATCAGTATGTTATAGAACAGATATAGCTCAGGTGAGTAGTGCAACGTTAAATATTATCTTAAAGTTGTTTAACTCCCACAGAGAATTACCGCTGAGTCTGACTCAGCAATATTTTTGTTTTACATCTTAAAGGAGCAAAATGTAAAATATCTACTGAATGAAATGACCTTACTATATGATCAGACATTAAGGAAACACACAATGTTGAAGTACTGGCTTCTCTGTGAAGCCAGTTTGTCCTCCTTTTAAGTTTCTACTGCGGTGCGGAATGGTTCGTTTTTAAGGCACCCCCACACGGCCGTTTGACAAGCGGTGCAGCGATGGAAGCGGACAATCTAACTGGTGCAGATATAACTGATTCTACTCGTCCAAAAAAAGTCTCTGCTTTATTTCTAATAAACTCCACGACAAGAAACATGGTCAAACTAGGATTTATATAGGAGATGCTTTTGGTAAGAATGCAGAAAAGTTTCAAGACCAATGCAGAGCTGGCTAAACACTGAAGCTTCAGTGTCTGCGACATTGCAACCCACTTGCTCATCGACTCTAGGGAGGAGGAGTCAGGGGAGGCGGCTCTCTCCAATGTTTTGATTTTGGACTGCAGTACCCATTTTAAACGCTAAGTGTCAGAGTTACATATTGCTCCTTTAAAGTTCATTAGTTTGATCTTACAGTCCACAACTTTGACTTTATGGTCGTTTTCACTGCTCTTATCAGTGTCTCAAGACAAAAGCTCTGATTAACGGATTATATGCTACCTGCTTTTGTGCGATATTCCCCTCAGGAAATGGTGGAGACCAACACTGATTTAAAACAGGTTAATACTGCCCTTACAGTCAGACTCGATTATATGCCCATGTTGCTCTGAATCTAACTGTTAAAATATGCAAATTCTTACATTGGCTAACCATCAACAACTGTTTATATGATCACACTGCCCCCAAGTGGTACAAAGGTAGATTTCATTTATTTACACCTAACCCATTTGGTAAAAATCTGTAGTAGTATGGGATTTTGTGTTATGCTTAAAATCTACTATCGTGTCTTTGTTTCTTTATTTGACCATCAGTTGGAGTCCAAATCCTTGAATAAGCGATGGAGGAGACAGACTCTACACCTGGGCCAGACAGAGCTAACGCTCTCGCTCAAGTACTGTCCCCACCCGCTTGAACCGCCCAGCTCTACAGCTCAAACACATCCTGTCTTCTGTGTCCCCATTGAAACTGTGGCTCAGTAAGTCCTCTAAAAAAGATGTTTGATTTACTGGTCTGGGTTCATCATGGTGTCTTTACTGAAGTCTGTACATTAGATTAGAGTTGTATTTCTTTTGTGTTGAGTGAGCAGAGGAGAAGCAGAACTGTGCTTCTGCTTCGGAGCTGTTTTTGTTTTCTTCCTCATGCTTTCATTTCATTTCCAGGCAGGAGGGGGTTCTGGTTCCTCATGTGGTTCGCTGCTGTGTGGAGGAGGTGGAGAGTAGAGGCATGGACGAGGTCGGTATCTACAGGATTTCAGGGACCACAAGTGACATCAACACACTAAAGGCTGCGTTCAACAGCAGTAAGAAAAAACACTTAAAAAACATTTGAAAAACATAGATCTGTTTAGTCTGTTGGTTTTCGGGGGAATCGATACAGCATAGTATCATGATATTTTGCGTACCGATATTATATCGATTCAAGGTCGCCAAGTATCGATATTTTTATTATATTAATAGCAAATATGCTTTTTTTTATTGCTGAAGGGGTTGAGTTCAGATTGTGAGGTGCATGCAGCCTTTTACAGGGCTTTACTTTTATCACAGTGTTATTCAGTCTGTATCGCGATAATATCGTATCGCGACCCAAGTATCGTGATTATATCGTATCGTGGGGCCTCTGGTGATTTCCACTTCTAATAAAAACGACATTTCGCTCCAACCAAAAATGTATAAACTCAGAGCAGTTCTAGAGGAATAGTCATGTGATCAACTAAATCATGATTCATCGTCTGAGAACAATGCCTGTACAATATGTTATATGACCTATGTAATAGTCGTTGCGGTACAGTATATTACCAAAGGGGCCTTTTACACATGTAGACCTTTTATTTCTGGTGCTGCTGCTCAGCACTGTCAACGGTTGTGTTCTGCTTTTAAAGGAAGGAAGTGTGAATACCAAAAGAAGATATGACTGATCATTGTCTGTGTGTGTGTGTGTGTGTGTGTGTGTGTGTGCCCCACTCAGATCTGCGTGAAGCCGTCACCAGGCTGAGAAGTTTAGACGTGAACGCCGTCTCTGGAGTCCTCAAACTTTACTTCAGAGAGCTTCCTGAACCGCTCATTCCCACTGAGCTGTTTCAGAGTCTGGCTGCAGCGCTCGGTGAGAGCAAACAAATCCTTCACCGTGCCTCGTAGGCTTTTAAATTGGACTTGTTCTTATTTTTCTAATAGTAATATTTGGATTTAATTTGAAGGTTGAAGCAGATTTCTCCTCATTTTGCCCTTTTTTTTATTTTTTTATTTCTGCTTGAGAATGTATTTCCTGTTGTTCCCTTTTAATATATCTCCATTGGGTTCAAATATAGAAAGGAAAATAACAGATTATTCATAACAATAGACATGAAATCCTTGTTTGGAAGAGAGTTTTCACAGCATGCCTACAAAGCTTTACACTCCTCTTCTTACTGCTGCCTTTGACCAAATGGACAGAAGTTAATTTACTGTACAATATTTACAGAGAACAGCTCTCAGTAATTAATGTATTTTCAAATATAAGCAAACCAGCCATACATGTTGTTCTTTCTCTCCTCTGTAGACATCCAGGACATCAACTCTCGCCTTGTCAGCATGTTGTCTCTGCTGCAGTCCTGTCCTGACCCCAACCGACACACTTTCCTCTACCTGCTGCACCACCTGCAACGGTCTGCCAACAGACATACAACATCACACAACACATAAAAACTCCTAAACTGAATTCTCTTTAAACCAGAGAAAAACCTTCTATCTGTCAATACAGTCTCAGTTAAGAATTCAAATGCATTCTAACCACTGGTTTTTTTCTTTCTGTTCATTCTCTCCAGAGTTTCTGACAAGCAAAACGTCAACAAGATGTCCTGCATGAACTTAGCGACAGTGTTTGGGCCGAGCCTCTTGCGCCCCCCTGTGGTTGGACAGGGGCACAGCGGCCCCACAGTGGATATTTCCCAGGAGGTGGTGGTGCAGGTGGGAGTGATGCAGCCAAAAATAGACAAAATAATGTAGTTTTTAAAGCCTTCTCCTCTCCGCACACACAGGAATAGAATAATAGAATAATAGATGGGACACAGCTTATTTTTATTATATATATAGTATTTAGTAGTCACTTAAAATGAAAATGAAAAGTCCTAAATAAGATTTCAAAGAGATAAAATATCCACCATATGTTCATTTAAAAAAGTTTTACTCTCCCATGTTGCTTAAACTGGAACATAGAATAAGTTACCACAGTATGTGCATCTTTAGCCCACATTGTAAATACCAAAAATTAAATAACCAAGGCAAAACAAAAACAGAATTATTCAAATTTTGCAAGGAACCTTTAGAAAGAAAACGTCATGTCTGACTCTGTATTAAAATAAACTAACTATGGGGTGCTGCTTTAGCTCAGTTGGTAAAGCCAGAGGAGCCGCCCCAGACCAATAAGGGGCCCCTGAGGGCTCAAAAACTAAACCACAGCAGTGGCCCAAAATGTGCAAATTTTGCAACGACAGTAGGAAACCTCCCTAAGGGGGCCCCATCTGACAGCACTCACTCTCGTTGACCTGCTAATAATAATAATAAAGAAAAAAAACTGAGCAGAGGTAGTAGTCTAAACTTCTCATTCGACGTAAAATGCATCATAAGAATCTATTTAAAATCAGTTTTGTTTCTATGTTAGACTTCAGGCGGAGAGAGAGCTGTCAAAATGTGAAACTTTAAGATCATCGTCATCGTCACAGATACACCTGGACATACGTCTAAATGTTCAACACTAACCTGTGCCTCTCTGTGTTTACGTTGTCGTCTGGTGTGTGTTTCAGGTCCAAGTGGTTTTCTTCTACCTGCAGTGTAACAACCTCCCTGAAGCTCAGACCTCTCTGCCTCATGACACAGACGGTGAAGATGAGACCACCCACATGTGAGACCACCATCAGCGTCAGACACTGTGTGGAACTACAGCTCAAAGCAAGGACTCCCTTTAAATACTCTTATTTATTGATTAAAACATGGACTACAGGCTGTTCATTTGAGTCTTTTTTGTCTCACTTTTCAAACTCTAGATGTGACATTTCCTATTTTAACTAATAAATAGAGAATGTAACGAAACTGATTACAAGTTTAACACTTAAATAAGAATTTTTATAAGTACACGACAATTTGTTGTCACACAAACCCATTCCATACTTAGACGCTGCAAAGATAAAGTCAGCCGTAAATTACGTTTTCACACCTATTCACACTTCAACTTCGTTTTATTTATTTTACAGAATTACCTGAATACAATCTCATCCCAAGATTTTCTTTGTATGGGCTTTTGTGTAGCTTTCTAGAAGACAACAAATCTCAAACATTTAACATTACGTGCATTAAATTTAACAGTGAAACACAAGATTTGAAGCTAAATTTGGACACTTGATCAACTGACAAAAATGTTTAGTGGATGAACCCAGGAAATCCCAGAGAGCTGCATTTTCAAATTAAGAGGATTTTCCCGAAGAAATAATGTAAATTTAATTACAAACGGTCCCTTTTTAATCCTTATTTGAAGTTTCACTAGTCTGTCTCACGAGACTTTAAAAAAGTTTCCGGTCACACAGAAGTGAAATCAAAGAGTGATGTAAAAAAAAAAAAAAAGAAAATGGTGAAAATATTGAAGTCTGTGGTTTTGGTGGTGTTCTCTGAGTTTTCTACTAATAGGTCGACAGGGTGGCAAAGAGAGAAATGGGAATTGGAAATGTGCTTGAATTAAAAGTCATGGGTGCAGATGTTGTTTGAAAAAAAAAAAAAAAAAAAAGGTCAAGGGTCACCTCCCCAAGCTTGAAATCCAATCGGTCACAGTTCAGATCCAACTAGACGGAGTTCACCGTCAGTGTACGGCCCATAAAAGCCCCCCACACACACATACGGCCCTGTGTCTGACCCGTCCACACCACACATGGGAGTCTCTTTTCAATCACACCACCTGGGCAGCCCGGGCTAGTGTTACCCCCCAACTTTTTACCCCCAAACACTCCCCCCCCTTCGCTCTTTTGATCGCTAATCCTGGACCCTGACTCAGGCTCTGCAGTGCTAATAGACTGGGAACTGTTTGAGGACGCCATAACAACATCCAGAACAAGTCCTAAAACTGGAAAAAAAAAAAAAGAAAAAGGCGGGTCTCCCTGTTGCCCCCCCCCGTGTCATAAATCACCTGCCCCCCTCTAACACGATGGCTGCCAAAATAAAAGCCCTGCCTGACGACTACAAAGACAGAATGAGGTTCAGACTACAAAGCAGAGGAAGGTCTGAGACATGGCAGACGCTTGTGATGGGAGCAGACGACGGCTCGACACCTGGGGAGGGTGGGAATATTTTTAACAGGAGAAGTCAGATTCTGCACATATGACGGCACTCGTTCCATTCAGTCTCCACAGTCTCTCTGACGAGTTTTTACCAGCTGTAAAAGTCACAGACGGAAATATGATGGTGGAGTTTTCTGTATGAACCAGTTTTAAAGGTTGTGACACTAACCACTATGGGGCTCTAAATCCATTCTTTTAAAAAAAATGTATCTACAAAAACAACCTTGTCTTAGTCGACCACTTGTGTTTTGAATATAAAAACAGAACGCGCTGATACCTTTCTCTAAAAGCGTGCAACTCAAAAACCCTTCAGGTTAAAATGCTGATGGTAACTGGATATGAAGCATCCTTTTGAGTAGATCTCTCCAACATCTAAGAGAATCATTCCTCAAACATACATTATGTTGATTTTCACATCATATTTAAAGTTAACTCATGCAGCTTGAGTTCTTTCTCTAATTGTCAACTTTTTACTTTATGTATTTTGGGGCTTTTTCTGCCTCCGTTGGAGCGACAGGACAGTGGATAGAGTCAGTAATTGGGTAGAGAGAAAGAGTGGGGAGCTACAAGCCGGAGGAGCCACCGGTCGGAATCGAAACCAGCGCCCTGTATATGTCGACTTTTATAGCACTTTTAACAGGTGGATTTTTTACTTTGTCCGATTATTGGTGTGTTTTCTGGGTTCAAAAATCTATTCGGTAATCTTCCTCCATAATAAAAGTACATGCCCCACTTTTTTGTAGATTTTAATATTGTCATGATATGGATAATGGATAATAGGTCAATATGTTGACTTACCTTTTGACTGCTCTGCTTGGTTGATTTTTTACATTTTTATTGTTGAATGTTTTAATTGGGTAGAGGGGGTATTTAAGGAGTACATTTTTGTCAACATAAAAATGTCAACATCGTGGCATACTGGAAGTTTTTAGTGTGTGTCTTTACCTTTTTGTGTGACACTGAGCTGCAGGAAAGGAACATCTTTTCACTCCATTCATTTCTGCAGCAAACACTTCTGGTGTGCACATGTTTTGTAATACAGCAATGTGAATGTGTGTTAGTGTGTGTGTGTGTGTGTGTGTGTGTGTGTCTGGATGTGTGTGTCATGGTGTTGCTGACCGGAGCTGTGCCATGCTTGATTAGTCCTAATCTAGCTGGGAGTCAGGTTGCTGTGTCGGCGGCGTGTCTGTATGGAAGGCATGCAGGCCGTGGATCACAGGGATTGACCCTCTGCCTCTCAGGTTAACAGAAGCCCTGTGTGTGTGTGTGTGTGTGTGTGTGTGTGTGTGTGTGTGTGTGTGTCCTGAAACTTGCTGAACTTGGACTTCTCTTTGGTGTGAAAGAGAAGTCTCTTATTTTTTCTCTTTAGAAAATCTTTAGTTTCGGAGTAGAAGTGAAATTGAAACGTGTGTGTGAGGTAGAAAAATGTAATGGAAGGATATAAATAAGTGTGTGTGTGTGCGGTGGGTGTGTGGTGGACGTTGGGGCCTAGTTGAACTTTGGCTCTGGCTGGACTCACCTCTCATAAAGCGTCCCCTCAGCAGGTTGTAAACATAATACCACACACTCACAAACACACACTGCTGCCTCCAAAACCAGAGAAGAAGAAGCTTATTCATAGTTTCCCCTGAAACAGTAGAGGAGTTTGTGTGTTGTCGGTTTAAATGGAACAAAGACACGTATAACGACCCCCCCTCCCCGTCCCCGCTCTAGGCTTAAGTTGTCTGTTAGTGTCTGTGTAAGTGTGTGTGATTGGGGAGTTTTGGGATCAAACCCTCATGTCGACAGAGGCTGCACCCAGGAGACGACCGCTGACAGGTGCTTCCTGCAGCAACGCAGCAGGTGCTTCTCAAACACACACACACGCACACACACACACACACACACACAGCACGCACACACACAAACACACACACACTTTGGCTGTGAAACATGATTGTGCATGTACACGCACACACACACACACACACACACACACACACACACACACACACACACACACACACACACACACACACACACGCACGTGCACACACACACACACACACACACACACAGCAGCACAAGTTTATATCATTGAGCTGCTGTGTTGCTGCTGTTGTCATGAGTTTCATTTATTTGTAGTTCAAAAAAAGATCTTCTGTAGGCCTATCTTATCTGATGCCTTCATGAATTTATAACTCATTTTATGTCTTGATTTGTGTCTCCCTCTTTCCAAATTTTCAAACATTGTGCTCTCTTACTGTAACCTTAAGCTAGTGCTAATGCTAACCTTAGCGTACCTTCTTCAAATCACATCAACACACAGAAATGAATATAAACTTGATTGTATTAAACCTTGAATTTATATTTTTTTCGGGACACTTAAGAGAAGCAAAGCACATTTGACCAACTCGCTAGCTATCAGCAAATAGTTCAATAGCCACACAACTAATACACAAGTCCTTTGTTCACTGTCTTTTTGCTCCAATTTTGGTCAACACCAACTTAAGTTATATGTAATACTTCAAGGTAATTAGTGGCAAAACTCTGATCTGTGTTCACAATTTGGTTGCAACAGAAAGTGAATAGCTGTTAAGGATCTTGAATTTAATAAATTTAATTAATCCATTTTTATTTGAAGAGCACTAACTTAATCAGTTTTTGACACTTTGACAGTGAAACATTAATAAGACATACATGATGTTGACATCATTTATGTAAAAATGTTGTCCTGTTGTGATTTTACAAGGTAATGCACCAGTTCACAATGTTTTTTTAAACCGTGATTACGCTGTAATTAAAGTAAAGTAGTAATACTACACTTTTTTTTTTTTCAATTGTTAAACTTAAAACAATTAAGTTATTTTTTTTTTTTTTTAGAAAAGGTCATAAATGATCTGTCTCATCCATTATCTGACTACTCAAAGTGCTTTTACAATGCATGTCACTCCTACCCATACACACACTGATGGCTGCTTTATAAATTGACCATCAGAAGCAACAAATCCCATTCACACACAACTTGGGGTTAAGGACATGTGGCTGGAGGAGCTGGGGAACGAACACTCGACCTTCCCGTTAAGAGAGCACCGACTCTACCAGCCACAGCCGCCCCATGTAGAGTGAACAAGGGGGGAATAAATGTACCTTTTTTAATAAAGAATACACAAAAGGTCATGCTTGTTTTTTGAGGTTTCTGTTAAGATTTGCGTCATCTTCAACATTTAGTTGTTGACTTAAATGATGTTTAACGGTCAACATAGTTTTAACCTGTCTAGGTATAGACTAGTATAGAGGAGTATAATCGGAGGGTTTCCCTGGGGATTCTCATTACTTTCACAGCTTGTTAAAACACGGTGTGGAAGTGTAAAGTATACAATATTTCTTCAAATTTCTAAATTCAGAGCATCACATTGTATAGTTTCTATAGAAAACCCATGGATTTCTTTGAATATAGGCAAAGGGTCCTAATGTGTTAATGAGCTTAAAGAAACCCCACGAACACTCCCTCTATGTGTTCATTCCTAAACGGTCATCAGTCAGCCAGTCTATTTTTCTCTTTTTATTTTCAATCACAGGCTTCATCAGCAAGTCAAACAACCAATCGCAGACCTGGCTGCTGCCAAAACAACACGGTTGCTCAACAAATAGGAGCGCTCCCATCTGTCCTGATAACCCCCCCACCCCCCCCCCCCCCCAACATCCAGCACCATTTCCCCTGAGCTATGACGCCACATCTCCCAAATGGAAACACAAGTCATGACGTTATGTTGGAGTGATGCTTTTTAGATTCATATCTGAGGATTCCTGCACGGTTAGAAAATGAGGCGGAGGTTAGTTTGGTCTCTGAGCCAGCTGTCCAATGAGGGAGCAGATTAAAGATAGTGTCATTTTCCACAAATAATGAACAGTTTAATGTGGGGAAGAGGTAAGTTCACATGTGTGTGTGTGTGTGTGTGTGTGTGTGTGTGTGTGTGTGTTTGAACTGAAGCTGCTATCACTTGTATCGCAGCTAATGATGATAAATGTGGCCCAAACTCTGCGAGAGAATAAAGTGAGATGTGAATTTTCAGATTTAAAACCTAGAGCCAGAGAAACACACTGAAGACAGGAAAATGTTGACACAAATGTAGAGATTTTATGAAGTTCAATCAAAGCTCAGTATGCTGTTTGTTTTCTTTCTAACTGACAATCTGCTCGTGATCACACTGCTGCTTTAAGGTGGCTCAGTTGACGGAAATTACTGTAACACTTGGATGGCGACTAAAAAACTTCATCACAGCTCTGTACATTTTGTGCCAGTTTTCTAGTGTTTGTTTCAGTACACAAACAACAATTTAAAGATTTTATGGCAAACATTTGGAAATGTATGTATGAAAAGTCATATTACGTAGCTCATTGTCTTGTTTTTTTTTTTTTAAGGAACATCATATTGTGCATATTTTTTGGCAAATGTTTATCTTATCTGCACAATCTGTAACATACATAAATAAATTCATATTCTTTAGTCCGTGTGTGTGTGTGTGTGTGTGTGTGTGTGTGTGTGTGTGTGTGTGTGTATAAATATAATTAAACACGATTTCTGATAAAAACCTTTATAGGACAACAAAAATACTGAATGGCATTTCAGTCCAACATTATTTCCAAAGCCTCTTTAGTAGAAAATATTAAAACTCTTCAAACTTATATATGATAGCCCCAGTTTTGTTGGTGGAATTTTTGTATATTGTCATAATCTGCACTATTTAAGCTTTAATGTCTCTCCTTAAGGAAACGTACATACCAACAGTTATATAAGGAACTTGTGTGTTTCTTCACATTTTTTAGATAAGCATTTTTTCATCTCACAACAGGTGTGTATGTGTCTGCTCTTTGTGGAGATTCTCTGATGCACAGTAATGGTTGTTCATCCTGATCAGTGAAAAGGGCACGGTCCTCTCCTTGTAGTAATTCCCTTTAGGTAGAAAGTCTGGAGAGTAGGAGGATAAATACATTTTTTGTCTCTTAATATTTTGGGTTTTTCATCCAGGACTTTGAGTGGAGCATACCAGAGCTGGTGTCGTTGTGGTGGGAGATTTACCCTCGCTGTCTGTGTGAGAGTGTGTGAGTGGTAAAGTTTGAGTGTCGTCCACTTCTTCAGAGTGTGTGTCCAGACTCTGAGGCTGTGTGTGTGTCTCAGTCAGCAGGTGTGGGGGGATGTACCCAGTCTGGGGCTTTGTCTGCTCCCTGTGATGGTGGTGGTTGTTGGATTTGGGCGGACAGCGGCCCCTCTTGTCCTGCCCCCGGAAGCCCCTCAGTTTTGGGCTCCAGTGTTCCCGCCACTGGAGGGCCAGGGTGGAGCGGTCAGCCACCAGGCGACTCTCCTCAGGACCCCAACCCCGCTCGCCTTCCTCTGCACCGATCAGGAGGAAGGTCCGGCCCACGTGGAGGGCGGGGCAGCCGCAGCTGAGGTCGCGGTCGGGAACCCAGAGGGACTGGGGGCCCCTGCGAACGCGGGAGTTGGACCCTGTGCGGAAGACTGTTTGGACGGAGATGGAGAACTGCCACCAGGGACCTGAACGCTCCATCCCTCTAACCTGCACCTTCAGCACTGAGGAAAACAGAGACGCGGTATAATATACGTTACACTATTTATTTTTTTGAGAGATTAAGGAAATTATTTTCTCTTTTTTTTTTTTTAAGCTAATAAACACGAAACATGACACCTACCAAAGTCCTTGATACAATACGTCTCCAAGTTCATCCTGACTTTAACCTGTGAAGGCTGGCAGTATGAAACACACTCCTCCGCTGTAACAGAGGGGGGAAGGAGGGGGGGGGGGGCGGGCATCAAATGAGAGTGTATCATTTCATAGCCAGCATATCAGCACATGTCTTTTCCCCTAATTACAATATGGCTGGTTGTATTTGTCATCACAGTATCCTCTGACTAACAGATGACCCGGCTGCAGCAGGTGGGACATTCCTGAAGCTGCCACTAGGAGGGAGTGCTTAGCTGCTTTTGTTTTGATATATGAGTACACAGAAGTGATACAGTAATGTTTGTTGTACATGAGGTGACATAAATAGAGTTGAAAGAGGGTTGTATTACATTTAGACAGGAAGAAAGAAACAGTATCAAACTGTCTTGATATAGATTTTACATTTTGAGGAAACATTCAAACAACTCTACGTATCATAAACTTATCAAAATGTCGATCCATAATATTTTAAAACTGGTTGTCCACATGTGAGACTTTTCATCATTTGAATAGAAGCGTATTTTCCTTCCTTCCCTAATAACATATACATTTTCTTTGTGGGGATATCAAGTGAATTAACTGTTTTGACACCAAAATCCAGTTTAGAAAAATCTGTAAAAATTGCCAGAACTGCTTATTGATTCGCAATATAACCAATGACATAATACAACAAAGTTTGAGGAACAGTTTCATAGCCTTTTATTATCATAATCATCTCAAATTTTAGATAAAAACACAACCTTATGGCCAGGGACGTGACCAACCGTTGTTAACACAGGTTGCCCATCATGGCCACTAACTTATGGGGGGTGTTAATAGTAAATGGACTTGAGCTTATGTAGCGCTTTTCTAGTCTTCCGACTACTCAAAGTGCTTTTACACTGCATGTCACACCTACCCATTCACACCCTGATGGTAGAGGCTGCTGTGTAAATAATAATCCAATTCATACACATTCACATTCTGATGGAGCAGTGGGAGCCACTTGGGGTTAAGTGTCTTGGCCAAGGACATTGAATCAGTCAATCAATCATTCACGTCAATCCAGATTTTTAACCGCCTGTCCACCCCTATTGACACGCTCCTGCTCATTTTATTTTATTTTATTTTTTAAGATTATAGGAACAGTGATTATACAACCAAAACATCAAGTCACAATGTATGGGATTAATTTGTAAATAGGTTTGGATCATCTCTGCTTGTTTATCTAGTCTACTTACCTATGCTGTATTGAGGCTGAAACACTGGGGTCGGAGCGACCTCTTGAATTCCTGCAAACATAAAACACAGTTTCAGACAGGTAACACACACATGAACACACACACACACACACACACACACACACACACACACACACACACACACACACACACACACACACACACACACACACACACACACACACACACACACACACACACACACACACAGAAGCCCCAGCACACACACATGAGCTGTCAGGTTGTTGCAGATTGAGTGTGTTTGTGTGTGTAATGTGTGCTATGCTTGGATGCCTTTCATTGCACGGTGGCATGTCTGCACAGAAGATAAGCAAGTGTCAAAAATGTGTGTGTGTGGTCCTGTTTTTATTAGGCCAGAAACACACACACAGACACAAACTTTACTTTTGGTAATTTAATAAGGTTGAACGATCACTTCTTGAATGGTTTATATTTTAAACATTAAGCCTGGTCTTATAAACCTAGCTTCAACTCTGTGCATGACTGTCAACTTGTAAATGGAAAATTAATAACCTGCTGGTCTGTACATATATTATCCAGGCCTCTTGTAAAACTGTGTGTGTGACAGTGCTGCCATATTTTACCAAAGTTCACACTCCGTCCCCCGTCCATGTCCTGTCCTCTCTGACACAACTGGGCCAGTGACACCCTACACCCCCATCCAGATGACTGTCCCCATGGTGCTGCATGGTAAATGTACATAATGTACATCTGAGAAGGTCCAAGTCATGTTTCAAATATAAGGAAACTAGTGCTTATAGATTACAGTAAATAACATATTTACTTAAGTAAAAACTTTTCTTCATCCACCTTTTTCATTTAATAAAAAAATACTTTAAAAGCATCTGTTCATGAAATTTTCCTTGCAGAAAAAGCAAAAACAAGACATATATATATTTAACAGGACAATGTTGACTCAAATCAGTATCGATACCTAAAACTCACTTTCTGAACTCTTGACTTTAAATAATCTTCACAGGTGAAAAGTGAATTATCTGCTGAAAAGTAAGTAAAATAATTCAGCCAATTTTTCTAACTTTTCATAAAGTATCAAGTATACCCTAAAATTCAGTGTGCAAGACGCACCATTGATACCTATATGTTTCATCTAAAAAGTGGACTGCTTCATACCAGTGTGACCAATATACCAGCATAAAAGTCCAAGTTATGTTAATTTAAGAGGAGTTAAGCTAGACATTTCTCACCATTACATTACATTTCTGTTAAATTGAACAGCATGGATGAGTTTGGTGTATTTATTTATTTTTATTTATGTTCATTTGTGCAGTCACAAGTTTGGAGCGAGAAAAATGTGCCTCACACTTCAGCATTTAAATAGCCTAAGCTAATTTGAAATTCCTGTCATTAGATAGGCCTTAAAAATACATACACATGTACATATAATATATAATATCTGCTATATATTAACGTCTTGCAAAGGGAGCAATAATAACATTTATTTTAGCTCAGAAGAGGAGGTGACAGTTAAATTGAAAGCTGGTTTGTTTATTCATGTTAGCTTCAAGACTAGCTAGCTGTTTCTTCATACAGCTCTCTATTTGAACTATATGCTAGTAGCTTAAGGGGAATTTAGCTGTTTTTCCCCTCTGTCATTGTTGAATTTAGGTCCATCTGAATTTTAAATTTAAAGATAAAAGCACGCACATGTGGTATTAGCTTTAGCTTAGGCTAGCCATGGCTTTCTTATCAGCTAGCTTTCTTTACAATGCTTTGATAACATTTGTGTCTTTCTCTCAATTGCTAACTATTTAGTCTTAACATTTTCCTTTGTAGAAGAAGACGCACAGAAACAAATGGTTTATTCTTTCTTTAAATGCTGTTTAATCTGTGGTTCAAAAAGCTCAGTGGGAGCTATAGCTTGAAGTTTAGCTTGTCTGCTGTGAGCCTTCTGGTCTGTCTGAAAAGAGGAGTGAAGGAGGGTGGGTGTTAGAGAGGACGGTGGGGGGTAAGAGATGCTATACATAGCCGGAGATGGTTTGGCAGTAAAAACAAACAAGGTTTTCTTTCACTCACTCCTTTCACTGGGAGAGTTATGAGTCTGGTCCCTGGGATGGGGGGCGTTGTGAGCTGCACAACAGGTGTGAAGCTCGCCACTGCTGTGCTTCCTATGTCACCTGATTGGAGCTTACACAGTGTCAGTGCCTGTGTAGTTGTCGGCACTTGTACGATTAGTTGGGGAAGTGCACGTGGATTAGCGCTCGTGGCTGAGATTCGGTGCTGGCCAGGGCCAAAGATTGTAGCAGCAAGCCACTTGATATGACTCTGATCCCAGATCAGCTGGTGATGAGGTCTCCCCATAGCAATCATGCAGCACATGTCAAGGCTGCTATGGAAACCGTCTCTAGGGATGATGAAAAGGGGACACGCTGCATGATTAGGCCAAATTAGTCTGGACAGCAGCGGCCCCTTTTGTACCGAGCAACTATTTTATAAAGGCTTAGAGAGCCTGATAGAAGGTTTAATCCAGTAAGGCCGCAAGCAAATCAAGTTTGAAGGAGAAATTAAAGAGGTCACTGTCATGAGTGACAACCAACTATTAAAATTAAAAATTAATTTTATTAGGGTGGGCATGCAGAGAATGCAAAGACAACACGATTTGAAGATTCATTATCCATATACAAACGTTGTCCAATCTAAACAACACAATAGGTTGACAGCAACTTCAAAGACCATCTATATACTATCTGATCTGATGTCTAATTGATGGCTCATACCATAAAAAATTAAAAAGCTGTTTTCTGATCTGCCCCCTCTCAGTAAATGTTAGGTTACGTGACCCACATGGATGTGGTTATGGAAGACCAGTGTCAAGAGAAACCAGCATTGGAAAGCCGTCTCCCATTGATTTGCGGTTTTTGTGATACCTCTGCCTGTGCATGTTGTAGAAAACTGTCACTATTAATGCACATGTTAGCTTGTCCAACATATGTCCAAAGATGTTCTGTTGAGGACAGTCTTCATACCAATAATTATAACTGACAGTTTTCCAGATTCAAAATGAAGCACATACTGTTTGATGACTTACGTATGCAGGGTCGCAGAGGGGACTTTCCTTGAGTGTATCCCGGGGCACAGCGGTTACACCTGAGGCCGGTCACACCTTCTCGACACAGACACTGACCTGATGTCTGGTTACACCAGCGACCCACTGCTCCCAAAGGATGGCACTGACACGCTGAAAAAAAAAAACATGTTGAAGCTTTTATGGCCTTTGGAGATCGCAGAACAAGCTAAAAATTCAACAAACATTTTGGGACCTTCAAGATTTCATGTCAGCAAAGAAATAAGAAACCAATCGAAAAGACCCAAAATAGAAATGTTAGTAATTGAAAACGTGTTAGTCTTCCTGTCTGACACAATGTTAAACTGCTATATAGCCTGTCAGCTGTTTTGTGTAACGGACAGGTAAGGTACAGATCGTTCTTCGCGGAGAAACCTTATCTGTTGGAAACAACACCAATGGAAGTGGTCAAAGAGAACCATAAAAGAAAGTTGAGACACTTAAACACCAAAACAATTAGCCGAAAGATGCTTCATCATTAAGAGCCATATCTAATAAAAGACACAATCATTTGACACATAAGCTAGTATAAAATATTAGCTAAAAAAAAAACAGAAAACATTTTATTTTTATGAAAATGAAGTTGTCCTGGCTTTTTTGATTTGTGAAAACAAGGAACTAAGTTGGAAGCAGAACTTGTTATGTGACTACTGCACAGAGGACAGAGAAGACAATAGACAGGCTTAAGAGGGACCATCCATCAATAAAGCAACGGAGTTTTAATCCCACTTGACAGATTCCATCCCGGGTGTCCTTGAGCAAAGACAAGACCTCTACTAACACCATAAACTCTATTTTGTAGCTGTCTTCTTAGGGAAACAAAGACAAATTCCTCCACAGAGCTATCAACAGAACGCCATATGAAGGTCGACATGTTACGCTTCAGGAATACAAGGATTTATCTACATCCTTATCTCTGTTGCTGTTAGCTCAACTGTCTTTTTTCAAGATTGTTACCAGACATTCCTTAAATCAAAATGAATATCTTTACTTTGTTTTTCCCCTCTATGTTAGCCGTGTGCTCTAGTATAATAAGTATGGTCTGAATTTGCCGTGGTTTACATTGTAAAATGTTCTATTTACCTCTTCTATCACACAGTTGACCAAATAAGAGAAGACAGATAGAAAGGGGAAGCCAGACTCCAGCAGCACTGCTCTCACTCTTAAGTAATGTTTAGACAAATCCTCACAATGAATCCAAACAACATGAATAACTGACCTTTCTTTAACGGCAAGCCCAGTGAAATATAGCATCAATAACTTTTTAGCTGACTGTGTGGTGGAGCTTTATGCATAAAAAGTGATAAAATATAGGGATGTTAAATCTTACACTGTCATCCCTGCATGTGGGTAAAGCTCAAAGAGAGCCCATTAACTTTGGATATATTAGGCCTGTGGTGGAACTTCCACATGAGCATACCGAAGTGTCACAGTCACTTAGGACATGTGACCAGTCAAAGGTCAGGGGTCAGGGCGCATGCCGACCGCCGGTAAACTGTGGATATACAGGTGGCAGCGTGGTTGGTTTTGTGTGTGTTTTTGTGTCGCTAACAGGAATAGCTGTCCACTCTCACAATGTAAGCACCCCATAAACACTTCTGTACTCTCTGACTGGGACGCAGCGCAGTCAGACACACACACACACACACACACACACACACACACACAAAGCAAACAAAGACACACATCTATAGGGACTGACATTGGCAGGCCTTGCGGTTGTTCAGCGGCTTGCTGTGGTCGCGGGTGTATCCGTTCTGGCAGTACTGGCAGTGGCGTCCAGCTGTGTGGTGGCGACACTTCTGACACACACCTCCGCTACGACGACCTGACTGCTGGAACACCTCCATGCTGAAGCGACACTTGTTGGAGTGGCCGTTACACTCACAAGCTGGACGAGAGAAAGAGAAAAAATATTGGCAAAAGAAAAGTAGACAGTTTAAGTCATCACACAACATGACACTAAACACATTGCAGTTAAAAGCTCTGTTCCAATGTTTGTCCTTCCCTTTGTAATGATGCATTTGATGTCCTGTGTAAAGCACTTTGAATTGACCTTGTAGCTAAATGTGCTGTATAAATGGACTTGCCTTGCTTTGTTGTGTTAGCAGGAGCACAACAGGCAGATTGTTCCTTCTATGTTCACTGATGACAAAGATTAAACAGAACCTGAATTATCTGCAAAAGTCTCCTCCTTTTTCAAACAAACCAGTGAAAAATTACTAAATGAAGCACTTCCATGTTCAAAATCTCTGCGCCACAGGACTAACGATTAGCATAATGAAAAGAAGGTAGCTTGTTCGTTGGTGCTCAGCATTGGGATTTAGGATTTATTACCTGGAGCCAAATTCATTCTCTCTAGAATAAACAAGACCCAGTAATTAAAGCCAGAAAAACAGTACAAAGCAGTTTCAAATAAAGAATATTAGCCATGGCTATGAGGGCTACAAGTTGACCCAATGCCGACTTTAGTTGATTACGTCCCTTCATGTCGCTAAATGATGACAGTGACTTTAAGGTCAGAAAATAACGTGGAAACGTTTTAATATCAATCCAGAAATGGGCACTTATTCAAAAACTGAACATTGTTTACTATTTTTCTAATTAAGATCACTTGGCATGAGTTCTTCAACGCTCACTACTGTGTGTGTGTGTGTGGGTGTGTGTGTGTGTGTGTGTGTGTGTGTGTGTGTGTGTGTGTGTGTGTGTGTGTGTGTGTGTGTGTGTGTGTGTGTGTGTGCGCGCGTGTTTGGTCTATGGTCCTGTGAGCGTGCTTTAGTTGTACATGTTGTATGGCACAGTGCAGGGTCCTTTTATAAATGTTTTTTGGATTTGATATGTGCTTTTTTTCAATGATAGTTTGTATTGTGTTTATTTTTGTCTTCTTTGAAGCACTTAGAGTTTAAATTTGTATGAAATGTTAATGTGCTTCACAAATGAAATGTTGGGCATCCTCTGCTACTGATCAAGAGCAGAAAGGTGACATGGGGGAAGAAAAGTAAGTCACCAAAATGTGGGTATGAGATTGTTGTGGTTTTAAACTTCTTGTCTACCAGGATCTTTGTTCACTCAGGAAGATGTAAACTACATGTAAATGTATTTGCCTTCTCAAGCTCATACAAAGATGAGCCAAGTATCACAGCTACTGTACTAGTGACCAGCTACACATATAACTAGCTTCTCCATAACATTTCTGCATATTTCTTTCATATTACACATGAAGCCAAAATGTACCAGCAGCAACCAGTTTAAACCCACTTAACTACCAATTTAAAAGTGACAGATTGTTTCAAAATGTCACTGAGGTGCTCGAAAGACACAAGTGTAACCATTCAGCGAGGGTCTAACAAAAGACACGAGTCAAGTAGCAATATGAGAAACGCCAGACTGAATTATGGGGAGAACCAGACCTGATGATCTTGTGTTTGTAAAATGGTCCAATGTTAAATCTCTGGAAGGCTGCTAAATAATTCTGAAGAGCTTATCATTTTCTACAATACATTATGTGTTCATTTATTTATTGTCTTTTGATTTAAATTCATTTTTTAACCTTATATAAGCCTTTCCACATGTGTGAAGCACTTTGAATTGCCTTGTTACTTACATGTGTGACATAATCAAACTTGCCTTAATCATAACTTCCTTCATCTTAACTCACCAACACATGGGTTTGGGTGCGTGGGTGTAGCCCGATGCCATGGCCTGTCACAATAAAAATCCTCGCACACATCGCAGTCTGGCCCCGCTGTGTGGTGCTCGCACATGCACACTGCCCGGCCCGCGTCGTCACGTCGACACCTGGAAGCATGTCCGTTACATTTGCACCTGCCCCCAACTTGCAGGTCCGAGAGGGCCAGAGGGGCTCGGACAGCAGTCATAAACTCAAAGTGGGGCGCCACTTGCAAATCCCTTGAGTTTTTTTTGGAATTAAGATTATTGTTCCTCCTTTTCCTTAGTTCTCGCCCCTTGCTGCTCCTGCCCCGCCCCTCGACTGACCAATTACAACCTCCATTAGGACAAGGCAGCCAGTGATTGTTTTCCTTCTTGCGACCACGCCCTCTGCCTTTCCCACTTTTCTTTGGGGTGGAGAGGATGTCTGTGCTCACACTATCCTTTCCTTCCTTGCTGGTCACGTTGTGTCCATCTTCATCTTGACCAGACCCTTTAGAGTGACCCTTCCCTCCGTGTTTCTCCTCTTTGTTCCTCCCCCTTATCTCAAAGTCTTTTGTCTCCCTATCAAAAAGCGCCAGTGTATTTTCTGTGGTTAACTTGTCAACCCCTTTGGAGCCTGCTCTCCACCTCAGAAGTCCAGTATCTCTGCCATCTTCTGCACCGTCATGCCATGGTACGTCTTTCTTATCAGAGTTACCCTCCTTGGCCACTTTGGTCACTTGGTGGAAGACTATGCGGATATCTGTGGCTGTCACCCAGTCCTGGAGTGTATGGCTATGGTCAAAGTCAGGTGACGATGGACGTCCATCCAGGGCGGAGAAGGCAAGAACCATGCCCCCTCTTTGCTTCTGAAGTGGGCGAGGATCTGAGCAGAGGGGCTCCGTCTCTTGGTGCCGACTCTGGGCTACTGTCTGCGAGGGTATCCCAAAGTTCCCCAGGCAATCGTTAGAGTAGTGCTGCATTGGCCTCCAGGTTCGTCCATAGTCCATTGACTTTAGGATGGATATGGAGATCGGGTCTGAAGGCTCCCCCTGCTGGCAGAACTGCAAACTTATGTAGGTAATCTCAAAGCGACGTCCAAGAGGAAGCGTAAGGATCCATTCCCCAGTTTCAGGATTTCCATGAGCCATCCAGCAGGTGAGGTTGTGCGGGTTGTGGAGGTCCGTCAAGGTGGTGATGTTGGCATCATAATCAAGCCCGTGTAGTGAGTGGCTGGCATTGACTGGGACTCCATAGGCAGCATTGATGAACTCCGACAGGCAGTGGCGAGGGCGAGCGTCCAGGTGGTAGCAGGGGTCATGAGGTGAAGTCCAGCTCAACGGGGTGTGGGAAAGGGAAGAGGTGACAAGGGATGGAGGAAGGAAAAGAAGGAGTAGAAGGAAAACAGGGAAGAGAGAGGTGGTGGGGGGAGGGGAGAAGGGTAGGTTCATCATGTCATCCAGCCTGTGGAGGGGAAAAAGGGACAATTTTGTTTTATGAAAAACCATGGGAGCTAGATCATAAAACAAAAACCCCACAAAGTGATGGATTTATAAGACTTGAATTCAAAGCCAAAAAAGAGAGAACAATCTAAGAGAGACCACCTGTGCCTTTATTGAAAACACACGATACCAACTCACTGCATCCCCTTCAAGTGCACCTCGTTGGCTTTCAAGGGGATGCCAGTAAAGATCTCATCTCGTAAAAATGTGATCTCGGATCTCACAGTAGTGCCGGCCACTGGTTTGAATCTTTGACCTTGACAGCCCTTAAGAACATATCAGTCTTAAAACTCCCCTCAGCCCAAGAGAAGTGGACGAGTGCGGGTGAAGAAGGGCGCGCACCCAGCGGGTCTGTCTGAAATGACAAAAAACATGCCCGACAGCTGGGGCTAAAACCTCGAACTGGACCACATCCATCACGTTTATGGCTCTCCCTTTCAAACCATTTTACCACCGGCCGGTGCTGCAGGCAAAGCGAGGTGCCTGAGCATGAGTGGATTGAAGTGTTGTTGAGCACAAAAGAGGGGTATGAGAGAAAAACGACAGAACAAAATGAGGGAAGGAAAGGAGTCGGAGATTAGTCTCGAGGATGGTGGCAGATGATTTATAGATCGAAATGTGTGTTCGACTTGAGCCCCTACACTGAGACTTCCGCGGTGAAGACAAATACAGGCTTGTGTATATCCGCTGCTCGAACAAATCCCTCTTACAACTCGTGATGAGCGGAATTTATTCCTCTGTCAGGATTTGATACTCAAGAGTGTTAATTCTGGCATGTGGACAAAATGAAGAATGTGTGTACTCTCTCTGGAACCAGAGGTTTATTGTTTTAACTCCTCAAATGAAGCCCAGATTCACATTACCAAGCAAGCACTCCTTTTACTTTTTTCTTGGTTCACTTCAACACCCGCTGCTTCTACTTTTGAGACGTTCTTGTTTTTGTTTCCTTCCATACAGGACTGTCATTTTCGAACCACTTTCTCTTTGCTCCTCAGCCTCCCTGCCCATCTATCACCTGCCCCCTTCATTCTGTTCTGAGAATATTCTTAACTGCTGCGAGATTGATGATGTCCTAACAAGCGTTTGACACTGACAGCAAAGTCAGCAGGGCTGCATAAACCAAACCCCGTAGGAGAAGACGGGGGCCGAACGCCTCTGCAGCCTCGTCATCTCGCTCAATTAGACATCCGCCGAAATATGAGGCTCCCCTCGGGGACCACACAGCTCTGAAGGGGTCTGTGAGCAGGACATGACATTCCCTCTGCAACCTGCACTTCTCCTGACCTCAGAATGCAAAGACAACCTCGAAAGTGGATCAACCAAACCTGGTTGAGGACAAAAAGCAAAGCTCAGGCGTATCACGTGACTCTGTTTTGAAGTGTTGCTACAGGAAACGCTACAAGCAAACAGTGCATTGATGAGCCGTCTTTACTTGTGACCCTGGTGCCGCAGAGCCACATTCCTGGGGTCCAGAATGCCTCGGTTGGTCATTCCTTACGTGTCGAGACATGCCCCCATGGGAACCTGAACTCTCTGATAAAAAAGCACAACTTATACGTTGATCGAGTGATTAATTAGTTCTCGTGTTTCATAGGGTGTCGGTGTCGAGGCTGGGTAAAAAAAGGGAAGGCAGTGTCAGAGGGATTATGAGGAGGGTAAAGGTTACTGGAGGATTCAGGGAAGAATTCATTCTGGTTGGGGAAAGCCAAGCGAGTGTAGAGGGGAGGGGGTTCACGGTTGGAACAGGAAGGCTTGAAGAGGGGGGGGGGGGGGGGTTTAACATTCCCATGACATACACTTGCTCTTGTCTTTGTCACATTACATGTCTAATTAAACATCGGCCCATTACAAGCGCTCTGATAAATGGATGCCCATCTGAGCGAGGCCCCTGAGGTTTTCAAAGCGGCCCCTCCAGGCCAAATCCAGACTCTTGACTTCTTCCGAAACCAGATCATCTGTCTGGCAGCGCCACGGTAACCCACCGGATATGATTTCAACGGTTTTTCTCTGCTGCTTTCCATAAAGTCACACAGCTGGGGCGTCTGAAGAACCCGTTGGGAGACGAGGGAACCCTTTCGAGTGCCGTCTGATGGGAGGAAATTGAAAGAACTTCAAATTGTGACTATTTTACACCAATTCTTTTGTCAATGAACAAAGACGCAGTTTTAGAAGACAACAACCTCCTTTTCCTTTCTCCCCAGTAAACCTCAAATTTTGAAACAACTTGGCAGCGATCTGTGTCTTTGAAAAAGCTTATACAGCCGAATAGTGGTAAGATGAGATCAACATCTCCGGCGGGTGATCTTTAGAAGCAGCTATGCTTGGCTGGCAAGGGGCTGGAAAAATACTTGCTGACAACCTGGGGGCATGTTTACAGCAGTCGTACAGAGACCAACGCTCATGTTCCTGCTCGGCAGACCCTTTTTTTTTTTTAATTTTCTAACTCTACACGTACATCCATGTATCTTGAGGAAATACTGATGTCACATAGAGAAACCCATGCATTGTTTTATGACTCAGTAAAAGATGTGGCAAGGACTATCCACACCTCTATGGAAGTTGATTTTATATTTTATTGTCTTGCAAACATGAAATCCAAGAAGATTTATTGAAACTTTTTGGCGCTGAAGAACAAAAAAACCTTACTTTAATAAAGTGACCTTAATTAATCGCAAATATAAAATACGAAAAACTTGTTTTCGTCAATATTAACGCCCTCTAGGTCAGTATTTTATTGACTAGTAACATATTTTATGCGTATGTTGGGGATACCAGAGGAAACGTGACTCCATCTGGTAATAAAACAGGAAAAATAATCTGTTAAAGACGCCGCATGAGGGAAGGAGACCTGGATACGTATGTTTGGAGATATGCTGCACCATGGGTTCCCATTTGGTTTGTTGGTTGTTGCTGTTTTCTAGTAGAGGTTATTTCTCATATTAAGTACATATGTTCTATTTGTTGTATTTAAATATGTTGTATTTTTTAGTGGCTTGTGCACTGTTAGAATGGAAGAGGAAACAGAAAGCCGTAAAATATGATCAACATGGAAAAGTCGTTTTGACCTTTAGAATTAAATGTTGGTGTTTTTTTACGATCTAAAGAGGACAAGACTTGTACACAGGCATGATATATCATTGTTTTTTGTGTCTTTTAATAAAAAAATGTATATATATCCTCTATAGTTTTATGCTTGGCCTTACTTTTTCCAGTGTTTTTTTGTATGAAAGCTGCAAAAGGATTCCTTTTTTCTTTACTATAATTTTGTAAATAAAACTGATTCTGGTTGTCTTTATTCTGTTGCAACAAACTCATTATTGTGGTTTAGCAGGACATGATCACCTTAAATAATGCAGTGATGAGACTATGTGGTGGGGCTCTCTCTCTCTCTCTCTCTCTCTCTCTCTCTCTCTCTCTCTCTCTCTCTCTCTCTCTCTCTCTCTCTCTCTCTCTCTCTCTTTCTTTTTGGCTACCTGTTAACTCTCTTTGTCTGTTCACACTTTAGAGCTAGCGGGCCTGTCCGGGTCTGGAGCTGTTCTGGTGAGCAGATGAGCTGGATTTGGCTTGTCTCACACGTTTTAACATTCCTCGTCATGGGCTGCAGCCACGGCCGGCAAGACGGAGGCAGATATTTGAAATTCAAATAGCTTTTTCTTCTCTGTGTTGAGTTTTAAAAGACTAAGTTGTTGTTTTTACAAATAAACACAAAGACAGCAGTTTAAAAGGACTGTTTTATATCAGGAGGAAAGTCTCCTGGAAGATTTCCCAGGGTTCAACACTGCAGCTCTGAGACACGGAGCCTTTAAATAAATATGATCAATTATATAAGCTCTCTCTTATAGGCCACATATTTGAAGCTGAACCAAGGCACCTGTTGGCGCATGTTACCACGCTGACACCTTTGTTAATTTGCAATTGTCCTCAGCCAGTCAGAAATACAACACTGGAGAGAGGCTACGTATGCGGTCTGTAGTCTCTAACTGCATTCCTGCCTGCACAGTTGAAGCCCATGTGTGTGTTATTCCACACGGAGCGGATTCCTGGAGTTCTGTTTTAGGTGTAATAATCTAATTTTAGTGAGGCAGCCTGGGAGGTGAAAGCAACAGACAGCACAAAATGGATTATCACTGCTTGTATCTTTAGCTGAAGGCCTCTGTCCTTCACGTTTACGCCTCAAACCAACCAAGAAGGTGCACCAGCGGGGCCCCCAGGGGCCCAGAGCACCTCCGCAGACACATCCAAGGTATCTATTCTTCCTCATCATTCCAATACTTCCTTCATTTTTTAAATACAAAAAACACATGTCACCCACTTCTTCTTTAAAAGCAAGTTTCCTGTCAACCCCCCCACCACTGCAGCCCACCCCTCTTTATAACCTCATACAAGTTGGCAGGGCGCTCTCCCGCCGCTCCGGCTTCACATGTCGATATTAAAAAACAGATGGAAATGAAATCATTGTGATTCCATGTTAAAGGCACGCCAAAGACAACCTGGGGCATGATGGGAATAAAAGTGAGGCCTCTGGTTGTAATTGCGTGATAATTAAATCCAAACAATTTCATTCAAGCAGGTTAATAAAGTGTCAACGACAAAACCCCCCAAAAAGAATGCACTTCTGAGTGAAAAAAAAAACAACAACAACAAATGAAGCTGTCTTAATAATTGCCATCTGACTTATTATTAAAATTGGTTGTTGGATCATAGAAAAAAGATGAAGCCTGTTTAATTAACCCAGACTGCTCTGCTCTCTACTCACACACGTCATTGAAGAACATTGTCTGATATGTCTATTAAAGCAAATATGATATATTTTCTCTTTGGTTAAAGTGCTCTTGAGGGATTTTTAAGCAAACTAATGAACACAAGATTACAGCCTGCAGAGACACGCATGTTGCGGGGCGTTGCATTAAGTGAAACTGGGATAAATGATTGTCTTGCCTCGGTTCATTAAACACAAATGTTGATCATATTTAGTCTGATTATTCTGGCATTAGCTGACAGCAGAGCCCGGAGGCTGAGAGCCACAATCCTGCACAGCTAATTGCACTTGTTAGGCAGAAATTGGCCGCAGTCAATGAGCTTTATCTCCCAGAGAGGAACAATAATATTTACAGTGTGAGGCTATCACAGTTTGATCAAACGATATCATTCACGGTTGTTTTTATTCTGCTGCTGGAGTTATTGTTCTTGTATGTGTGCCATTCAGGGCTGTCGTTGATTTATTTATTATTTTTAGAGTTAACTTATGAAGCATCGCGTGATTTTCGGGTTAAGTTCATATGATGATTCATAATTCATTTTTTTTTAAACAGAAGGAAATATTAGCAAAATACAGAACGCGTTTTATTTCATTTTGATTTATAAGCTACATCATAATTACTGTGGGCTTGTCAAAGCGGCAACACGCAATAACTATTTGTTTTTAAAAGTTATTGAAATTTAAGACTTTAGAGGAAGCTCGGGGCTACAGTAGGCTTTATTTGTTGTATATTTTCAGGTAGAAATGTAGCCTAATATTTGAATTAATTTCCTTGTAAGATTTAGAAGAACCAATTAATAAAACTTAAAGTGACGTAATTATACAAATAATACTAAAAATAAGTATAAAATAAACATGTATGGTCTCCTAGAATTATACAGTCAAATACAGTAGAATAAACATTAATTTCTAAATATTTTCTCTAAGTAATAGACTACACAGTAATCAAAAAGGATACCTACACATTTTTTTGACAACTTTAAGCATATCGGCGGACTAACGATATTTAAGCAGCATTAAACACCTTCAATTTAGTGAATTATTGTTTTTTTTTTTTTTACAAAAAGAGAAAATGAAAGACCCTCTTGTGCATTTTTAAGTTGACCTTTCTTTGCCCTTTCTGTAATGGTGATAGGGGATACAAATGTGGTGGCTCCGCTTCTCTCCCGCGCTACTTCAGTAAAGATAAAACTTTCCATCAAGTACCCTGACTCATTAATCCAGCCAGTTTTCATTTAAAAAGAGAGAGATAAATGACAGCAGCTCACCATGTGCGTCCCAGGGATCCTCCTTCTCCTTACTTCTCCTGTGGTTCCTCCTGATCATGAAGAGAAGCGCAGCAAGTGTCCGGACGTCAGATCCATGCGCGTCTGCGGAGGAGCAGAGACGGGAGACAGACCTACCGAGAGGGGGCAACACACCGGCACTGCACGGAGGAGGAGGAGGAGGGGAGGGGAGACAAATTAACGGGATCAGGTGGGAGGTGCGTCTCTCCATATAGAAACTAAAAGGAGCCAAGTGCATGCTCCTGCCTCGAGGAGTCACATCCTGCTTTACGCACAGCTGAAAGTAGCTCACGGACGAGTCCATCAGACTCAAACTGGAACTTTACCACAGTGGCTGTTAATCCTGAAAAGATATTTTCAAATCTGATCAATTCTTCTGGTACTCTTCTTTCTCTCTTCTCTCTTTTTTTTTGCTGATCTTTTGAGTAATTAAATAACATGCATGGATCCACTCTATAATAGGGCCTAAGCCCATTTATTGAAAAAACGCAAATATTACATTATGCTAACTTGGAAAGTAACCAATCGGCCTCTATTTTTTTTTTTTTTTCTACACATTCATTTATTTCTAAATGGAAACCAATTTGAGGTCATTTTGTGCTTTTATTTTGCATCAAATAAATGTAAAAAGTTGGTATGACTAGTAGGTTTCTTTTGTTTTAAATAGCCTATTTTAAAGGAGATGCATTACAGGAGCTGTTACACTTCACTTTTGATACTTTGAATACAGTTTGTCAGGAACACTTCTGTGCTAAATACTTTTATTTTGAAAAGAGTAACAATCTTTTATTTCTACTTTTTCTTGAGTAAAATTATCTGAATACTTTATCCACTTGTTAAAAAAAGTTGACAGATTTAACTACCAAACATGATAAAATGAACCTCCACCTCAGCCAACTTAAACATTCAGCCTGTGCTTTCATGATTTTGCACAAGTCTTAATAAGAGTATATGACACTGACATGAAATATAAAAAAATATTAATTCTTTTTCTTTTTATACAATTTGAAAATACTTCTGTGTTGCTCCAGTGTTTCTCCAAAGTATTCCCCATCATATGTACTCCACGGATAACTTAAATATTTGATTGAAAAGCAATAATCAGAGTGTGTTAATCAATTATCAAGAGTTAAACTCTGTCAGCTGCAGATGTCACTTTGTCCTTATTGGTGCTTGAAGGTACAGTGACATCAGCGTGTTCCAACAAAGCCTCGCCCACTTTCAATTGTTGAGAAGAGCCTTGACAGAAACATAAATATAAAAACAACCAGAACTATTTAAAGTTTGGCAGATGGTGTTGTGCTCTTGTAGGGACCTGTTGCTCAGAATGAAAAGCTAATTGAAGAAAACGTGTTTTTAAGGGTTAGAGGATCTGAATTCATGTGGTAACACAATACAGTCCTTTGATGGATTTGAAGCAGCGTATCATAATTTATCTGACAATAGAGCATTGTGCTTTATTTGTTATTACAAGCTCTGGAGGAAATCAGACACACCAATGACAACACACTTGAGGGGGGAAACGTTACAGAGACAGGTTGATCTGCTCTCAGAGAGGGACTTTTTTTTAATAGAGTTTGGAGCCGTTTTTTCCCCCTTTAAAAGAAAACTTAAAAAAATCAAGACTCTGTTAAAAATGTCATGGCTTGTTAAGGACATTTTTTCACACCTTGCAGATCCTCCAACTTCAGGTTTATTACAGCTGGCGGACAAATTGAGGGCACAGAGAGCCAGTTGCAATCGTCTTATCTCCTATCTCGTCCACGCCAAGATCTCACTCTCCAGTTTGTTCCAATTATCCCTCAGTGGAATAGGGAAAATGGTGGAAGTTAATTGGCCGGACTGGATCGTTCTCAGATGTGGCCCAAAACTGATACAGATGGAAATATAAGAGAGAGAGGATCGAGGAGGGAGGGAGGGGAAGAGGGAGGGAAGACGCTTGATTGGAGAGGAGGAAACTTTCCCAGAGAAAGCCATAAAACTGATTGATGACTCCCCTCGAGGAATGTTTCCCCAGGTGTGCTTTTGTGAGGGTGTGTGTGTGTGTGTTTGAGTGTGTGTTTGTGTCTATTAGCTACAGTGCAGTTAGGCAATGCTATCCTTGGATGAAGTACAAGCTCAATAAAGTAAATTGAGGGGTGAAACAGCACGTTTATGCGTCAATATTGCACTCTGGCAGCATGAAATAAAGGACGCGAGGGATTTCAATGAGATGAGATTAAGTTGGAACTGAATTGGTAAAGTCTCAAGAACTGAAAAAATAAATAAGGCAGATACTTTGGGATAACAGGAATCATTCCTAAAATAATGATAGAAGAAAATCTTTAAGTGCTTAAAGCACTTCAGGTGGTCCCTGATTGGTGCTTGTACTGCCAAACTTTGCACCCTCTGGCTAAGGGTGTGCTTAATGACTCAAATAATAATAAACCAAATACCACGGAGGTATAATTATCAAAGTCAACATTGAGCCATTAAACGTGACAGAATAAGAACAAGTTTCACAATACACCAGTTTCTAATTGATGGAATAGACAAGCTAAATAGAGTGCAACAGTATTACACTGTACTTGGATTACATGATCAGACATGATTTCAAATATTCAATATCTATAAAACCAATTTCTTGAATCCACAGCCTTTCTAATTCTACATTACTGAAGCAAAGAAACACAATGAATGCACTTCAATGTTCTTTTTGGTCAATCTCTTGGTAACACAAGTAGGAGTATGAACTGTTCTCTGATGATACAATAAAATAAAAATAATTACTGCATACATCCAGAAGTAGTCCAAGAATACTTGACATTTACTGGATAAATAGATGCACAACGCTGTGAAATCACATCTACATCATCTTTATTGCATCCAGATACAGTAAGGTTGATGTTTATAGGCTTGAGAAATAAAGTTATTCAACAAGTGAGACTAACTCAATCTGAATTCGAACAAATGAATAAGTAAAAAAAAACCTAATCATTAAGCTTGGGAAAATGTATACTTTTTTTTAGGGGATCAAAATGTTTGGGGGGATTTTACAACAGAGAAAAGGAAGTCAAAAGAATGGGTGTACCTCAAGGATCCTTGTTAGGTCCCCACTATTTTGCCTCTATATTACTGATATGGTACAGCACTGCCAAATGGTAGAAATGCAATTGTATGATGACACTATAGTATAGCCTACATATATGCAAAAACTGCTGAATTAGCATTTGTAAAGCAATATGCTATGGAGTATATTACACAGTAGTATGCAAAGCAATATATTAAGAAACCCAATCATCTTCTAATCAGGGGTGGCGAAGTAGCAACAGTTAATATCTTGAGGAATTTGCCCAAATAATGTTCAACTGTCAAAGCTCAAAATCAGCTATACTGAACCTGGCTTGAGTTAAAGAGGAAATCAGGTAATGATGGTAAAGAGCTCTGCATAGGTTGAGGTGAACAAAATATCAGTCTTTATCTGTAGATTGCTGTTTTTGTTTTGTTTTATAATAGAAATCATAGTTTTTCCCAAACCTCAACAAAGTAGTTTTTATATACTGTAACATTAACGTTTCATCATCCCAATAAAGAAGCATCTTCAAACCAAACAATGTTTTCAATTGGATCTAAACTTATTATATTAAGAAACAAGCCTTTTGGGATACCACATTTCAGATACGATAAATGCTATCAACTTTGAGATATATGACACATGTCCTGTCCATTTCATGGATTCATGTCCACCCAGAGGCGTTGCTTTTCAACAGGCAAGACAGGCAACTGCTTGGGGCCCCAGACCAGTAGGGGGCCCCAAAGCAGCGGTCAAGATTTTTAAATTTTGCAATGGCGGCAGGAAACCTCCCTAAGCGGGCTCCATCTAACAACACTCATTATCATTGCCCTGCTGAACATTGGTTGGAGGGCCCCCAATCGATTTTTGCCTAGGGCCCCAACAGGCTCTAGAATTACCACTGTGTCCACTATTCGTCCCCCTGCTGTCCCCCTGCTGTCCCCCCACTGTTCGTCTGTGTAGATATTCGAGGATTGAATTTTCCCAGATGATCACCTCTTAATCCCAAAACGCCCATATCTTCAAAACCCACATTAAATATGTCCTTGCTGCGTCGTAACTATGATGATTTGTTTACATGTTTTTTTTTCATTAATCTCTTTTGAGAACTCAACAACCTTGAGTGAAGGCTTTGGCTCTCAAACGTGGTTGGCAAGAGGAGCAGAGAGGAAAATGATCTTGGTTGCTATGAATCCATAGTCAGTGTGTTTGTTTTTATTCCAACTTTCCCTCACTTTGTCTCACAAGTGTTGACAGGTGCTGGATGGAGAAAAAGACCTACGTCAACCTGCTGCTGCATGTAAGGGTCAAGGGTCAAGATAAAAGATTAAAATGTCCAGAGAGCTTTACCGTCTGTTGATGACGATAAAACATGAGTCATTACCAGGAGGGAACAGCTGGAGGGCTAATAGCAAGAAATACAGATTAATGAGTTTAAGTTTAATTAGAACCAAATTGGAGGGGATGCAGTTTTTTGCAATCAGAGGAAACAGATTTTTAATGAGTTAAAGATTAAAAAAGTTTCAAAGATTAAAGCCAATGTCACCACTCAATGACATTTCTATTTACAAGAAGGTTTAAAATATATATAAATTATAAACTGTCCAGTAGTTGTAGCTGAATACTTATCCTCAAATTAAGTCAATCAAAGTTGTAAGATGTGAGGGAAGACAATAAACCACTAATTGACAAAAAAGTTCTTACATGTTTGAAACCCTTGTAAGCCCTTGTTTAACTTTTAAATATGACACAGAGCTCTGCAAAAATCTTGTATCTTAGAAAGAAAAACACTTGAATAGTTGCAAAACAGCATCACACTTCCTAAAAGAAAATCTGAAAACAGGGGCTTTTATTTTGAAGCTCTGTCATCATTACATCAGGATATATATTATTTAATAGATCATTTGATATAATTGCAACCAATCCAACATCCAGTTGCATTTTATTTCACTGCTGGCTTTTATAAAGTACAAAAAGATCACTGATATTTCACATGCACATACAAAGAGGAGAGCACTACAGAAATACATGCAGTTCTGTGATACTGACTTTTTTATAATGTTTACTTTCTTTGGAAAACTACTTTGTCTTCTACCAACTCTGGAGGTGCTAGTATGCTGATTTTGAAATGTTCTTTGTTTGTTTGATGCATTCACTTGTTGTCATTCAACAGTATTAACTATTTAAAATCATGTAAAGCATACATACAGTAATGCACCCATGTACATAATTTAAATGCTGCAAATTAATCAACTCATTATCATGTGCGTTTTGCCTTAAAGACAAAACAAGCGGCACTGCAATAAGTTCTCTTACTCATAAAAGGCGTTTGGAGATCATTTTATTTCACTAAATTTCATCAAAAAAGATTTTTAGTCAAAATCATGACTGGACCCAAACTGGTTTCCTTTTGCAGCTCTGAAGGACACAAACAACAAAATCAATGTTTATCAAATGACTTATTGAATAACGACTATTTGTCCACTGTAAACTTATTTGTCTTTATGTTTCTAATGACATTTAAAATTATTTTTCACTTTTCATACACAGTGTTCAGTTACACAAACGTAAAACAGGTGTTGGTTGAATTACCAGTCGGTCTGAGCCGTGTTTGGCTCCTCAGCGCCCTCTTGCGGTGAGACGTGGTACTGCTGCGGCAGCTCTCACAAACACGGTCATCACCGTCCACCGACCTCCATCTGACAGATACGAGAAGATTTGTGATCATTTTTACGTCCTGCATGTTTGAGAAGAAGTTTCCCTTCTGTTATGTTAGAAAATAGAAATTAAACTGACCTCCCGTTAATAAAAGAACAAGCCTTCTTTATTTGATCTTTCTTTGAAATGGGCTCTGCTTCCAGATGACAGGTTATATAAATCTACAGGACAACAGTACGACATATTCTTTTTAAGGCATTTCTTCTCTAAATGGTAAACACAGATACATTTTCAAACTATTTGAAAAGAGTTGCGAACAGTGTGTCTTTGGTCCTGGTGGAAGAGGAACGTTTGGAGTTGAATTTGGAGGACTCCGTCTTGGACTCTGGGCAGGAAACGGGAGCTTGAGTTGTGCAGCTGTGAGTCTGTAAAACATCTGCAAAGAACAGAAACACCCTTATCAGATGTGTCCTCCGCCCTCTGCATTTATCATATCACTGACTTGGGTTCATGTAACAGTTACAGGAGAAAGAAAGAGATTTTTTTTTTAACTGCGTATGTGTTCACAGGAGTGGTTCTGATTTGGAGGATTAATTAGAGGAACTGCTGTAGACTTTAAAGACTCACCCCTGGTGGTCTATGAAGGCGTATGTGGGGTAAGAGTTCACCTCAGAGGATAAAGCAGCCACACAGCCGTTTACAAACAGACGAAGAGGATGATGAGGATGATCTACAGACGCCTCGATGTTGACCGTTTCACCCAGGAAGTACACAGGCGACCTTCTCTCACCGCTCCAATCATCTGAGGAAAGACAACAGGTCTGTAAACAAACAAGACTTCTTTGTCCTCAGTGGTGAATATTTATGATCCTCTTATTTGTGTCAACTTTATCCAAACTGGAGCACACTGTAGATTAATAGGGGAGAATGTTTTTGCCACCGGACAGAAACAAACTCACCTGTCATGAGCCGAAGCTGAAAGTCCAGGTCCAGGTGCTTGGACTGGATGGAGATCAGGGGGCTCCACGTTGGTTTCGGGGCCCTGCTGCTCAACGTGTGCCTCCTGCAGAGTGCATGGTTAATAATGACAACCAGGCAACAAAGTTAAGTGAGAGAGAACATGTAGAGTTCAAGCACAAGTCAGGCACTGAAGGAAAAGAAACGATCCCAATGAAGCTTTTAACACACAGCAGATGAAAACCGGAATGTAGAATCAAAGCACAGGTAACACCTGTTGTGTCGCTGGTGAAAAAAATACTTTTCTCATCCTTTCTGTGTATGTCAAATCACTTGAGTCCTGTAAGTCGCACTTTTTAAATTATTTTAACACAATTCTCCATTAGCTCCCTGACGTGTTTTGCATTTGGATGAAAAGTAAAAGGCATTTCATAGTTAGCTTCAAAGAAGTGTTATTCTCTAAATTAAAATCTGTGTTTGTGAGACAATCAGGTATTTTAATGATTAGTGCCAAACTAGTGTTTTCTATCCTCCTTCCTTACTTTAAGAGCTTTGAATTTCACATGTTTGCATATATTCCTCTCTAATGAATATATTGTCGTTTTAATATATTTCGTTTTGTGTGTGAAAGCACCTTCTGTATTTACAACGGACTGAAACAGCAGCTCCTTTTTTCTGCCAGTCTCCAGGCGACGATGGAGGACAGTACAGCAGCAGGTTTCTGTACAGCAAGGCACTCTGGGTAAGCTACAGATAAAGCACTGTCAGAATCAAACCAGTAGGTGGCAGCATTAAGCAGCTATGATCCATTTAACTCCCTTTGATAAAAAAAAAAAAAAAAAAAATGTTGACTCCATGGTAACATTATCTCGGATTTTAACGAGTCTCACTAACCGTCACTTCACTCCCACAATCAGTCAGCGGCGCTCTGATGATGTAATCCCCGTTCCCTGACACTTTGGCTGTGCAGTGACGTTGCGCAGAAGCACCAACAGGTCCAAGTCTGAAGTGCTCGGGCTCCACAGGCAGCTCCGGGTGGAACAGACGAGCTTTCATCGTGACCTCGATGCTGTCCCCGTGACATTTCAAAACAAAGGTCTTCTTCAGCCTCTGCTCTGCTGAGGGAGAGTTTGTCTGTTTCAAAGAGTTCCCCTCGAGCGCGGCCAAGTCAGAGAAAGACAGAAAGAGCGGCTTGGTTTGGTAAGTGTAGCACGTCGTTGTTTCTAGAAGAGAAACGGAAAAGACGACAAGAACAAAAAGCATTGTGGTGGAAACTTCTCTGATAACATGAGAATGTGGCTGTCAGCAGAAACACACCTGAGACTAATCACCTGTGATGAGACACCTGCAGAAAAAACCAGCCAAGAAACTGAGCATGTCATACAAAAGTCTTTTATTCACAAAGATAAAACTGTACATATTGCATTCAAAGACTGCAGGTTAGGTTAAAAAACAAATACTGATATGTACCATATAATGCTGTAACAGCTGTTCAGTTTACACAGGATACAACACACTGGTTTAAAAAGACAAAAGAGTGTTCCATATAGTGTTTTAAAAGGTCACCATTCATAAAAAAAAAAAAAAATAATAAAAACATTTTAAATCCCAATGTAAACTTTGGCAGCCGATATAGTGCCAGTGAAGCGTACGTCACGTCCAGCTGAAGCTGTAATCGAGGATGTTCCGTCGTCTTCTGATTGTCTGTTTAAAAGAGGAGGTTTGTCCTTAAAGCTCTCCGGCATCATGAGTCTTTCCTGCCTCCTTATTTGCTCCCTCCTCTCCATCTGTGCTGTCGCTTTCTGCCTCCTTGGCTGCTCCTTTGTTCCCCATGTCTCCTTTCCACACCTCCACCATACATTCTGCAGCAGGGAAAGACACAAACACACACAGGAGGCGGAGTTAGAGAAACTTGTTACTTGGTGTCTTCCACACATTAAGTCTATGATGTCGAACAGCCATGTACTCTCACATCTTTTGTTAAAAGGTACAGAATGTTCCTCCTGTTACGCAGGGACATGAATATTACTCATATTTCTATCTTCATTTCTTCATTGAATGTCTAAAGTTTTGCAGATAAAATGTTGCTGTTCAAAGAGAAGCCGGTTGGCGTACCTTGCTCTGAATCATCGAGGACGTGGTTCTGACACAGGAAGTTCTCCAGCCTCTGGTCCTGATGATTGAAGTACCAGTCCTCCACAACCTCCTCGTACTCCTCCAGCATCGTCTCACACTGAACAACGCACAAAAAACACACACGTTACATGGAAACACTGAATTTAACATTTCATTTCCTTAGCTGCAGGCACACATGCATCCTCCTACCTGTTTCTTCATGTCTGACACCTCCACAGAGGGTTCGTCCCACAGCTCCATCGGCATACCCAGGTCCACCTTCACTCCTTTGTGGACCAGGTTCTTCAGAGTCGCCATGGTCTGACTTGTGCCCTGCATCACACACACACAACGCACGGAGTGAGCGAAGATGTCTTCTTTAATCTGGATTCTGAATACGCAATGAGAATCTATCTCACTCGGGGATAAACCCTTAGAACACCTATTTCTGTTCAGAGAAACCAGACGGATGCACTTCACCTTGGCATATCGGAGGCTGCCAGGCCTCTCTGCGTGGACATTATACTGCAGGATACGTTCACAGATGTTGTCCACAGCCTCAGTCAGCCGCGTCTCCCTGCGTGCAGAGCATTGATGCATAAATGGATTTACACACACAAATACATCAGCAGCTTTTCAAGCAGTAAAAACAATTGAATCATTAGTCATGGGAAAAACTACTCATCACACCAAGAGCTAGAAATCCTGATATTAAAGTGAAAGTCCACAGAGTGCACTCACGAGGTGTTGTATTTGATCTTTCTTCTTCTCTTGCCAGTGTCCAGCACTTCTCCGACCTCCAGCACTTCTTTGGAGCGACCAGTTTTCTCCAGAGCATCCTGCAGCTCCACCGTCAAGAACTTACACACTGCAACACACATACAGTCTCTTAAAACTACCGCGCTTTACGGTTTTCTGTACGTGTCGCCGTGTTTAAGCAGACACAGGTAAATAAGCAAGAAGCCCTGTCGTTGTTTTGAGGGGATTGTGTCACAGTATAGCCTCATCATAACAGCTGACTTCTTCGTCCTACCTTCGCACTTATTCGGCAGTCTCTCGTCTTCCAGCGCTGAGACGAAGGCGCACACGCCAAAGAGAAGGACAATACAAGTGTTCATGTTAACAAACGTGTCCTTAACCTGTTGAACACCCAGGAAAACTCAAGATTTAAAAGCCTAGCAGCCACATCGGCATTTTTGAATACGACTGTGCATCTACGCATGCGCAGTGTATACTAACGACTCACAGACAAGAATAGTAGATGCATGGGGGCTAGATCTCAGGGAAGAGGGTCGATAGACGAAAACATTGCACAGGTAACTTCTCCTAGACTGTAAATATGAACTACTTCTTATAAACATTACTGCTCCATTTAAAAATATAAACTAATAAAATAAGAAATAAATCTTTTGAAGTTTGAAGTCTTTGAAGTCCCCTCCAAATACATTTTGCGTTTCCTCATGAACACCAACGACATCAATAAGCTTGACCAGTTTTAATTATTATTTATTATTACTACTACTATTATTATTATTACTACTACTATTATTATTATTATCATTATTATTATTATTATTACTATTATTATTATTATTATTTGTATTACTATTATTATTATTATTATTACTACTACTATCATTATTATTATTTTTATTACTATTATTATTATTATTTTTATTACTATCATTATTATTATTATATTATTATTATTATTATTATTACTATTACTATTATTATTATTATTATTAATATTATTATTATTGTTATTATTATTACTATGACTATTATATTATTATTATTATTATTATTATTGTTATTATTATTATTCCACAATACTTTAAGGTAACATACAACCTACGCCTTTCTAAACGTCATCACGTACACCTCCACCAGAGAGGTACACTACCACAAGTTTTGGGTTATCCCATAATAACACAGTATCGCAGTATCTTTTGCATGATCAAATAGTCTACTTTTCTTCTTTTTTGCCCTCTCCTTCTGAGTAAATCTATTTCCCATGCACAATGCACCAGTATGGATTAACTCTTGGAATTTTACTTTGAGAAGTAAATGCTTTATAAGTTTATATCTACTACTGCTCAAAAGAGAAGCAATGTTTGTATAAACTGTTTGAACCAGAGGTCTCTCTGGAAGAAAGCAGCAGCATGGTGATCTGCTGGATTCTGGTGTCATCTGGACCAGTTCTATTTACCTACCTACCTATACCTACCTGCAGATTCTATCTCTTTAACCTCACTACTGTATTATAAACTAACCATGAATCCTAATGCCACAGCAGTCATTTAGCAGAAAAAAGCTCCTTGTTTAGATCAGGCCTGATCCCACAGGAATGGGGGATAATTATCTTGATATTTGGCAGTGAGCTGGTTAAAATAGAAGCTGCTTGCTCGCCTCTCGGTTTCTCGGGTGTCAGGGGCAACACACTCGACGACAACAGATACTCCAGGAGTGTGTGTGCAGGAGAAGATAGAGAGGAGAGGAGAAGAGACCACGATGATTAAACGAGAAGCAAGGACCATGTTAACATGAGGACAGAGAAGAAAAACACAGAGTGATGCACAAGGGGGAATGTGCTCAGTCACCAAGAAGAGCCCAAGCAGCAGTGAGTGACACACACACACACACATGCTATCACACACACGAACACTCCTAGAAAACACATTTGTTTATGTCCTCTAGCAGCAGAACGGCCTGTTCAACGACGTCGGATGACAACGTGTCTGTAACTCAAGAGGGACTGCTGTAACTGTAGTAATTTACAACCATATTGTGTGTTATGTCACATAAGGAGGAGACCGTCTGTCTATTGTCTGTGTGGAAAGAGATCCAGTTACACAGCAGTGTCACCCTGATCCTGTGTGTGTCACGGCTGTATGCACACAGACACACATACACACTTGTGCATCAACTCTAGAGGCTGTTACACACACACACACACACACACACACACACACACACACACACACACACACACACACACACACACACACACACACACAGATGAAACATAAGACATGGCGTGTGGGAGCTCGCAGCACTCACATCGAGCTGCAGCATCAGTTTTCCTGTTTGTGTTTTAAATTCACTAATATCATTGCAACTTTTTTTTTTCTTCAGGTCGACTGAAACAAAAATCCAAGATGGCACAGAATTAAGGAGAAGGATGAGACTGATTCAAACCCTTCTGGCAGGTTTAGAAGACAGAAGACAAAAGTGTTGGCCAGCTTATAACAGCTGACTTTGGGACAAAGGAAAACAAAACAGGAGAGAGGTGACACATCGTGCCTTTTTGTTGCCCAGCAGGAATGATTGTCTCTGAAAAATGTGGATTCCCTAAATGACCAAAAGAGGACAAAAAGGTCCTGGAAACGCTGCCTGAGCCAGAAGAGAAGATTAGTCTCAGGAAACCAAGGAGAGAAACTTCTACACTGACCGTGAGGTAAAATCATTCACTCAGAGTTCACAGTGTAACACCAGTTGTAAACAACACGGTGAAGGACAAAATAAATAAACCTTAACACTTTCTTTTTAACTACTGGGGCTAAAATTGCTTTATGACAAGGTTGCTAATATTTAGACCTGATGGGCTGGTTTCAAATCACATGACTGACAGAAGTTATCACTCAAACACTTTTAATACACACACTAACGCTTATTAAAAATAAACCTGATGGTCAGACGTTTTCAGAAGCTGTTGGATTATATTTACTTCCAAAAATTGTAATGTATGCATTTTTAAAACCTGTAGTGTTTTGCTGTTATTTCCATATTTGTTAAAGCAAAACAAAAACAAAAAACACTTTTAAGGAATTGTCTGTTTAAATACAGTTTTGAATTAACAGTAAAGTCAATTCATAGTTGTTGACCTGCAGCTACGTTATACATTATTTAAGAAATAGCTTTAAGCTTGTCAGAGTGATTTTGCAACAATGGAAGACCCTCTTCTTACCTGAACTGTAACCTTGTGTGGACAGTATATATTTACATCTTCAGTTCAGTTTTTATTGTCCAGCAGGGGAAAACGACCCTGAAGTCAAAGCAACAAACAAAGACACATTTAAAAAGGTTAACTCTAAAGAGAATATTCACATGATTAACAGAATGAAAACCAAATCCAAACAGTAATTTATAAATGTTCTGCACTCACATGTGCATGAATCTTGAAAGCCCAACATCATAAAATTATTCCTTTATTCTGAAACTGAACTAACGTCTTTTAACTACTGTAAATGTGCCCGAAATACTCTAATTTAAAAGACATATTCATACAAATGAGATCCTTAGATAAGACAGCATAGAGCTTCATAATATCATGCTGAAGATTAAGTCATGGTTTGTTAAACATTTTGTTAATGATGGATTGATAATTCACGTAATGGTTTATGTGGGTACATGTTTTTGTTTGTGTTTGTCTGCATAAATCTGATACAAGAAAATCAAAACCTCGCTGATAATTGATCACACTGACCTGCACGGCATCTGCAAACGCAAGCACCTGCACACAGCGAGGCCCTGAGATGACCCTGAACACATACGTACACGTACACACACACACACACACACACACACACACACACACACACACACACACACACACACACACACACACACACACACACACACACACACACACACACTAATGCACGCTGAACCTGGCTTACTCCCGCTGACACAGAGAAGTCACACTGCTTCACACACACATCAGATGATGTTCACATACACACTTGCTGCTGACTCAGAGAACCCAGCAGGTCATATCACTGATGACTAAAAGGGTACCATTACCTTACACACACACACACACACACACACACACACACACACACACACACACACACACACACACACACACACACACACACACACACACACACACACACACACACACACACACACACACACACTGGCTCTACAAGTTAACGTGTAACCCTAGTTGTCTTCAGCATACAACATTCAGCTCATCTGAACTTTATCAATCAGTCTTTATTTGTATAGAGACACACTAACAAGAGATTCAAGGACTGTGAATGAAAGGAACACAAGTATAAAGGAGTGGGAGACTAAAGTTACACAACATGAAAATATTTCTGTGAAGGACTGTGTCTTGATAAACAACATATGTTTAATATGTTTAAAGTTCAACAATCTGAAGAGGGTTTAAGGTGGTTATTTAAACAGAGGTATTTTTGTAGGCTGAAGTATTTACAGCAGAACAACAGCTGTCTTTGTGTGGGTCAAAACTCACATACATGAGTGGCCATGTGGCTGTTCACCGTGTTATTTTCACAGAGTAAGGAGAGTAGCCCTCTCATTCCAGTAAGAAAAAAATATAAGTTATTATATTTGCACAGCTTTAAACTACCTAACCTGTAAGCAATATGATGCTATCACTGCTGCATGGCCTGAATCACTACATTGATGGAAACTTGACATATAGGAAAGCTGCACTGACATTAGCATCAGCTTGGCTAGCAGCCCCCCTCAATTATTTATTAGCAGAAAACGATTTTATTTTGTTTACTTATTTATTTTTTATTTTTTTATTAAATGTAATAAGTAACAATAAAGTCCTAAACCCTATTATGAGTGATGAAAAAGCACTGCTGACATTTTGCCAGCTTTGGCAAAAAGTCTCTGCTAGCTCTTGTTGTATTCTGCGTTCACAACATTCTAGCTTAATATAATTTATATAAAATCTATTTTATCCTTTGATTTTGTATTTGCAAGTGGCCGCCATCATATATAGGCCTATTATAAGTTTGTAGGTCACTATTTTGGGGAGGAAGATACCATTCTGGTTTTTGGGGGAGGCTAATAAATTAAGCAGTAGGATGGACTAGCAGACTTGCCAATACCCCCAAACTACCTTTTTGTTGTTGTTGTTGTTGTTGTTGTTGTGCTGAAGGCCTTTCTGTTGCTAGCATTAGTTTTAAAAGCCTCTAATCTTTAAAAAATACAAGTCATATCAGGTATTATGTTTGTTTCATAATCATGCCAATGCTACCCTGTGTATAACTAAGTGGGCATTCCCCTCTGAAATATTAATGTTTCCATTTTCTTCTTCTCTCCAGTCACGATGCCTGAACGAGTGCACACTTTTCAGGGTCAAAACTTCCACAAACTGAGGCGAGCCTGCCTGCGTCGAGGTGCGCTCTTCAAAGATCCTCTTTTCCCCACCACCGCTCAGTCCCTCTTCTATAAGAGGGAGCCCCCGCCGGGCCTGACCTGGAGGAGGCCCAGGGTGAGTCTGCATAAAAGTATTATCCACATTGTCCTGGTTCGCACCACTGCAAAGAGTCATTCTAAAAATATATGTATTTCCAAGCAAGCTTCTTCTAATGTAGGCTCAGTATGTTGCATTACCACCAGATTATGTTAATTAAAGCTCTTGCTATTAAAAGCGAGGCATCATGCAGTGAAACCCTAACCTTCAGTGAGCGGGTGGCTGATGGACTGCTCTATAAGTGTGTGTTAGTATTCACACACACTATTTGTAAAGGCAATTTTTTATAGCCCAGGTGTTTTTAGAACAGTGTTGAGATGGGTGTATCTGTGCGTAAGAATAAACAGCAAGCCAAATGGCCTTTAATGGAGGTTATGAAGACGAGGTCAAAGGCAAGGACAATTACTTATTGTCTGAATTGATTTCATGTATTCCAAAAAAGTTTCATTGTATAGTCAGGAATCAAGAGTTCATTGATGTAAACATTCATAAAAGAGATTACAAGGGGAATCACAAGGGGAGTCAAAGCAATGGCATTTTTTCTTAAAAGTTTTCCTCACCACCAAAGTTTTCTGTCAATTTCATCTTTTTTTTTTTTTTTTCTTTTTTTTATGCAATAACTTCTAAATTGTTAACCGAGTTGCAAGGCTTGTTGAATACCCTTTAAATTTTAGATATATTAACTTGTCTGACAATCACATAAGTCTTACAAAAAACCATAGGGACAATAATCCAGCTGTTATAATATTACAACAGCTAACTATTAATTGATTAATAAGTGATTCCAGAAAAGTGGCCAAAAATGGACAACTGGATAATCCTTTGACAAACATTGATGAATATTGATTTTGAAGTCTTTTGGTAATATTTAAGGAACTTTTTAATAAACAACTCAATTGAAGTCCTTCTTTAAATACATTTTACTTTGAAAGAATGCTTTTATTTTGGCAACAAATTTAGAAATTAGAGCTTTTTATGTGATAACTTGCTGGCAGTGAATTATCTGACTTCGGGCTGAAGAGAAAGGGTTAATGGTTATGCGCTCCTAGATATTTAAAGTGTGTATCAACAGGGAGTTGGTTGATAGAGTGACACACACACACACACACACACACACACACACACACACACACACACACACACACACACACACACACACACACACACACACACACACACACACACACACACACACACACACACACTTCTCTATCCAGGTGGCCTTCTTCTAGTTATGAACTCGATATGATCACAAGGCAGGTTTATATCTCTTCTACAGTTGCATTTAATGAGTTAAGGACCACTAAGTGTGTATTTCCCTGAGTGTGTGTGTGTGTGTTCGTGTGTGTGTGTGTCCAGCAGCACTTCTTCTGTTACATGACCCTGTCCAAACGGAGATCAACAGGTCCACACTACACAGGATCTGTCTCCTCAGCAGAGCGCTGACACCCTGAATCAGCGCGAAGGACTCATAAAACACTGTGTCATTACTGACTGCTGCAGTTATTCAACACAGTTTATTTAAAGCCTGTAGCTCATTGTTTGGGTTTTCAGAACCACTCATTTACTGGTTTAAAACCACTACATAATGACGTTTTGTCAGAAAAGGTTATTTGGTTTCGTATTCAATTTCCCTCAAAACATATTCTCCATTTCAGATGTGAACAACCTTACTAAGAGTCTGGATTGCTTTTTTAGCTTCTTTCAGCTCATTGTTTGATTTGATTTTTGGCCCACAACTTCTCTTTAGTCGATCTATATTTTATTTTGAAAGAAAAAAATCAAATGTATGTTAGTCGGAAACAGTTGCTGCCTCGAAATGGGCCATAAAATCTAGAAACACACTATTCATGTATCTTCTTTTTTCTTGTGCTTACACATTAGGAGATCTGTAAGGACCCCCGTCTGTTTGTCGATGGCATCAGCACTCGTGACCTGCACCAAGGCAGTCTGGGTAACTGCTGGATGGTTGCTGCCATTTCCTGCTTAGCATCAGAGCCGTCCCTGTGGAAGAAGGTGGTGTATTTTTCTTCCTTCCTGTTGTCCTTTCTTTCTTCCTGCCTTCTTTAGCTCCTTGTTTCTATCTTTGTGGCTTCATCTCCCTCCACCTCAGGTGATCCCTGACCACATGGATCAGGAGTGGAATCCAAAGAACCTCAACCTGTACGCGGGGATCTTTCATTTCCGGTTCTGGCGCCTCGGCAGGTGGTTGGATGTCGTTGTGGACGACCGCCTGCCTGTCAGCAGGGATGGAGCGCTGCTCTTCTGCCGCTCGGCTACACCTCGGGAGTTTTGGAGCGCCCTGTTGGAGAAGGCCTACGCAAAGTGAGTCGCCTCGGCAAATACTGAACCCTTAAGTGATGGCAATGGAGTCTGGTAGATCTTCTACACTAGAAGTTAGTGAGAAGATTTGTCTCTATGGAAACTGAAACTGCTACTACTGGAAACATTCAATCTCTTCTCAATCTTATTTCTACTTCATGTTTTGTCATCCTGTGCCACAAGTATTAACAAACTACAGAAACACAGTACATCCTAGAAGGGACAGAAATGCCAAAAGTGACATTGTTCTACACTTTTTTTTGGATTAAAGATAAGAAGCAATCCCAATGACCAATGGTTCCTTTATTTCGAAGCTTTAGGAAAGTCCCAAAGTTGTGTTGATGAAAGCTAAATCTTTTTACTCTTCTTCAAATCCTGAACATAATCTTTCCCTAGCCCACCGCCCCTAAACCCTAACCCACGTTTTTTAAAGAATATGCAAGCATGGCTATCTCCCCTTAATTTCCCCCAATGGGGAATCAGTTCATCTTAACTTATCTTATTCCTATCCCTAAGCCTGCAAAAGTTAGAGATACCCAAAACCTACCCCTAGTTTATTTACCATTGCCACAATATTTTCCCTAACCTTACAACGACTGTGATTTCCATGGTAAGTTGTTTTTAAAAACACACATTATCAAAATATGAACCTAGATGTAAATAAACCCACTGGTCTTTAACATTGAAGTTGTATCCAATTGGTGGTCTTGTCCAGTGTAAGGGTTCAGACAAAAATTCAGCAACAACCAAAAATAGCCTGGACCATAGCTAAAATCTTGCCAATTCCTGGAACACTATATCCATCCATTTATCACCTTTTTTCGAACCTCTTAGATTAACATCTTCATAACCAGATGTGCCACCACTTAGAGAATACATTCTCATTCAGAATTGAACTTCAAATATCGTAAAGTTCTACTTTTTCCTTGGAAAACATGGAAGCTGGAGAATCCATCAATCCCTCAGCATGTCTAAATGGTTGCTCTTTAGGCTGAACGGTTGCTATGAGGCCCTTGAGGGAGGAAACACTGCCGAGGCTCTGATCGACTTCACTGGAGGGGTTTCGGAGCCCCTAAGTCTGGACCGAAAGGCCCTCACACGGCACTGCGAGCAGAGGAGGGCGTTCTTCCAGACTCTGGCTAAAGCACACGAACGCAAAGCCCTCATCACCTGCTCCATACGGGTAGGACTACTACAGAAATGCAATGACACGTTAGAAATGTTGCAGCTAAGATCTTAATCGAGTGTATTCGACCTATTCTTCAGCCGGCAGAGGGGGAGTCGGTGGAGTCAGTGCTGGATTGCGGTCTGGTGAGAGGACACGCCTACGGGATCACAGCGGTGAGAAAAGTGAGGCTGGGGGAGACGCTGCAGAAGAATGGCGAGGTGTGTCGACTCTTCATGGTGCGCATGAGGAACCCGTGGGGGACCACAGACTGGACGGGTGCCTGGAGTCAGGGGTGATGGTCTCTCCTCTTCATCTGCTGAGTACATTAAAAAGTTTGCAGGAGCAGTGGGAGCAAAACCTCCACTGACGACTCTTTTTGGGACACTTTCTAAGATTTTACAGCAGTGTTGTATTTAAAAAAAAAAAATTTTTTACGAGCTGACATCTGCCATTTACATTTTTAAGGAATGAGAAAGCTTCCAACATGGACCTTTAAAGTTTTCCAGAAGTTGAAGCACAACTTCTGTTTTTATATGACATTTGCAATATGTAGCTTGGCATTACTTCCAGCTAGTTCTGATATCATTGTCCTTGACTGCCCCCTGCAGGTCGCAGCAGTGGCAGCAGATGAGTCGGGCGGAGAGGGAGAAGACGGGGCTTATTGTTCGGGACGTTGGGGAGTTCTGGTATTTTTCTTTAATCTATAATATTTGTTAGTATATCCAGTAACTTCCAGTAAAGTAGCTGCTTTTTTTTCTGGTGTCGGCATACAATAATAAATAGGAAGGAGCAAAACAAAACAAGACAATAAATCTAGACCCTGTGAGCTGATCCAAAAAATGAAATTATACCAAAGTGTACAACAAAAATAGGAGGAAAAAAAATCTATACCTGATGTTTGTTACTCTCGTACATTTAAATGGTCTCTTCTGCTCCTCAGGATGGATTTCCAGGATTTCTGTCACTACTTCACAGATGTCGTCGTTTGCCGGCTGGTGGAGAGGACTCTGCTGTGGCCACGCTCTCATTGGAGAGAAGAGCGCTGCTACGGGGAGTGGGCTCTTCCTCCCATTTCCTCAACAAACCTCCAACCTGCCGTCCTCCACGTCAGCCACCAGCAGAGTCTGGGGAAGAGCAGCGCCAAACCTGGAGGGACCAAACAGCGAGGAAACAGGAAAGAGGCCAGACTCGGGGAGAGTCAGCAGCAGGGTGGGAAGAGAGAGAGACGAGACATGGCAGTGAAGAAAGCGAGAGAGGAGGATGATGGAGGAGAGCAGGGAGGATGGGAGGCACAGGTGGATAAGAGGAGTCGATGTGGAGGATGCATCAACCACAGGGACACTTTCCTGCACAATCCACAGGTACAACTCAAGAGGACATTTTAATGCATTGTGGGATCATTTTTTTAATTTCTGAAAATGATTTCTTGCTCTTTAGTTCATGTTTGAGGTGACAGGCAAAGAGGAGGAGATGCTGATCTGTCTGCAGCAGGAGGACAGGAGGATATGGAGGAAGGATGGAGGAGGAGAAAACCTGCCGATTGGGTTTGAGGTGCTAAAGGTGAGCAGATTAAAAACAGAAATGTGAACACACAATACAAGCAGTTTCCACAGACACACAACACATAAATCACTGTCCATGCCTTTGTTGTGTCTCAGGTGGAGGTGAACCGCAGCAGCAGGGTGCAGTGTGTGGTGGAGCAGGCAGCCAGCTCCGTCTACATGGACTCGCGCAGTGTGACGCTGAGGGGGACCCTGGCTCCTGGTGGCTACGTCGTGCTGCCCACCACCTTCTTGCCAGGAACCACTGGACGCTTCCTGCTACGTCTCTTCTCCCATTCATGCATACGACTCAGGTGCATGTTTGAGCTGACTGATTTTAGAGCGCAAGAAGAAGAAAAAAAAAAAGAATTCTGCTTTTATGGCTGATACAGGAAAGTCTTGAACTGGATTGAAAAATACACAATTTTCATATTTCTGTGCACCATTTTTGCACGAGTGTTGCGCTAATGCACTACAATTTGGCAAAAAAACGATTTGTGTGAAAATAGAGATTCTTCTCTTCTAAGATTTAACTTTGATTTAGCCAGTCACACAGATGTACTAATTCATAAAAAGACTTCGAATCCATGGATCAATGAATCCAGAATCGTTTTGAATCGAAAATGGATTCTGAATCGAATAGTGACCCCAAGAATCAAAATTGAATCGAATAGTGAGACACCCAAAGGTTCCCAGCCCTACTTGGCACTACAACTTTACCAAAGTACCAATATAAGTGTATTAGGCCCAAATGTGCATGTGTGATACTGGCAAACAGTTTCTGAAGCTCATCGGATTTCGATCCTCTTTTACCTTCTGGTCACTCATTTTGGGATATTTTTCTTTTTTTCTGCGTAGGGAACTAAAGGAGGACTTGCCATCTCCCTCCGTCTTCCATTGTTTTCTACCTCAACCCTCAGTGGTGACCACAGTCCATCTCCGCAGGGCAACTGGAATCAACTATCCCAAACAGTCAGGTGGGCTGGTGCAGCTTCACATCCATTATCACATGGCTCCTCTTTCACTTAGCCAGTTTAAGGCGGGATATTTGCGAGATAAATTATTGATGATTACCCACTTCCAAGATATGATGTTCTTGTTTCTTGATTAAAAATGTATGCGTTGTGTCTTATGCTCAGCAGCTCCTGATGTTTATGCTGTTGTGCGCTGTGAGAATGACACCATACGAACACGAGTTTTCAAGGCAGAGGGAAACCCTGAATTCAACCTCAGAGCCATCTTCTACAGGAGACGCCCAAACACACACATCTCTATAGAGGTTTGACACATTTATGTTTCCTCTACTACACACACACACACACACACACACACACACAAAGTCACACAGTCAGACTCATTCTTTGTCTTGTTGTGGGCAGTTATGGAGCCGAGGTCTGCTGTGGGACTCGGTGCTCGGCGGAGCTCGGCTCAAGACGGCCGAGTCTGAGAAAAGTCGGAGCCACGTGGTCGATCTACGACGCGGCCAATCACGTTCAGGACACAGAGGGTGTGTTTATGTTGAGACGTCCTCCAGCGTCTGCCTCACAGACTTATGACAAAAACAATATGTGGTCACTATGCAGTCCTCTCAGGTGCTTTCAAAGATACAGGACAAACACTACACTCGTTCCTAGGAATATGAACAACGACGGTGCTGCTTCTTTACACTAAAACTGGAAGAAATAAATCTCAGGGCAGTTTGAAATGGAGTAAATTAACTTCATTTTATCCAAACAATATTTTGTGGTGATCTGCTGGTCAGATAAACAGGTGCACATCTTTTCTGACATCAGCAGTCAGAAAAAGTCAGTCAAACTGCTGCCAAATTACATATTTTTTTGTGTGTAATCATTTTAAGATCAGATCTGCTGTCTAATGTTTTCACTTACTGCTGGAGTTCTGTTCCTTTAAATTATACGATACTGTTCTTTACATTGTGCTTTTAATGATTATTAATGTTACTTGTATGCAGGGGTGTGTCCAGAGGGGTATCCAGGGGTGACATGGGCCCCCCTTGAAATCTAGTTGGCCACCCCAGGTGCCACCCCTAAACAATGATTGGCTTTTTGACTTGCCAGACGTAGGCAAAAATGAATTGATATTGGCTTTGGTGTAACAGGCTGCTAGTAGTTTCGTTACTTTTACATGTAGCACCTTTTTTTGTAAATATTTTAAATTGTAGAGAAATACCCTCCACAGCCGTGGCTCAGAGGTAGCGTGGGTCATCTCTCAACCAGTAGTTCAGGGGTTCAATTCCCAGCTCCTGCAGCAACATGTCAGATGTGTCCTTGGGCAAGGCACTTAACCCCAAGTTGTTCCTGCTGCTTCAGCTGCAGCGTATGAATAGGATTAGTTAATATTGATGGTCACTATACATAACAACCTCTGCCATCAGTGTGTGAATGTGTAGGTGTGACCTGTGGTGTAAAATCCCTTTGAGTAGTCAAGAGACTAGAAAAGTCCATTTACCATTTACCACTTCTATTTCATAACACAGGAAAATTTAAACAGTTGTTTGCATGTTTTAAGAACTTTAAACTGTGACTTTTGTCATGCATCCTATTTATGAGTACCTGAAGACTTGAGCTAAGAAGACCTTAAAACTGCTGCTCTATTGTGTCCCTTTTTAAAGTTAGGAAATGATACATAGGACATTTATTCGCTTTTTATTTGTTCGTTTGTGCACACAAACTTCAGGCCAGCCCTGCATAAGTCTGAGTCTCTTTTGGGCCACCCCAGTTGAAAAAGTCTGGACACGCCCCTGCTTGTATTCTTGAATCTACATGAAAAAATAACCTTTTGCAATTATGTTTAAAGAAACGTTTTTTGATGTAACTTTCCTTTTTATATTTCATAACCATGACTTGAAATAAATACTTATTATAGTCTATTTATTTGTTTATTTTGGGGCTTTTCAATTTTTTTAAATAATTTTAATATTTAGCTCTTTCACTTCATCATTCAGCTGCAAGAGATTTCTTTACATTCCTGAACAATTCTTTATTCAATTTAAGAACTTTAGATGGTGTCATATCTCTAGATATAAGATACAATCCCAGATGTTCCCCACAAGGTGATGCTATCCCAAATGTTTTATTTTGAGATATGGTGTTGGTCCTAAATAAAATTCACTTAGGAAATGAGCACAAAATATTTGATTTCTTTTACAAAATACTTTATTTATGGAGATACAGCACTTTACTGCAACATTAATACAGCTCATATTACTATCCACCACAGCTTGTGTCCTCACTCTTTTACAGTGCAAACTATACACAGAAAATAAAATAAGTGACTGCTCTATTAACCATTATCTCTCCTCATTTGAAAGTATTTGTTTATCACGAGTCTGAGCCTGTAACATCTGACTGCTGCTTTTCAAATGAAGGATTATAAACTTCCATCACCTGTGTTAAAACTGTCAAACGCGGTCGGCTTTATGGAACTCCAAATGGAGTTTCTAACTGCTGCGTAGCTAGCTGTTCATAAAGTAGACTCGGAGCCTTCAACACTTCACACCCTTAAATATTCAAATGTAATAAGTGTGGAAAAACTTAATCAGTACGTATCTTTTTTGTGACCTGCATTTGACTCTGTGTGTCAAAGCATTCACATTATTTTGACTTATGAGACTTTTCTGAGACTACCTGAGGGTTTTTAGATGTCTTCAACTGGAAACATGCATTATCTCAAAAGAAAAGGGCACAATCCCCCGGGTTGGGAAGAACTGAACACTGAACATGTGTTACACTATTCAAATTGAGAGGTTTATGAAAATTAGGGCTTCATGGACAGTCAACCCTAAAAGGTACTTTTACTTATCTTAAGTATTTACATTCTCTGAAACTTTGTGTTCCCCTTTGTTTTCCTTTGATAACTTTAGTTGCTTATAAATAAAATGAATAATAAAAAGTATAATCAGCATTATGTTGTAGTGTAAATGGTATAAAACTAACTTTGTAAAAACTACTTTGCAGTGCACAGAGTAGGCTAAGAAATTAGCTCCACTTTAACTAGCTGTTATAATAAATTCTTGTTTATATAATGGAAGCCTATAATAAGAATTAAATAGTACATCTTTAATGGGCCGCTCTACATAGTGTGTGTATCTTTTCTTTTGAAACTTTATTTAAAAATAATATTTTTTTAAATTTAGTAAAGCATGCATGACTTTTGCTTTTGTCAAAAGAGCAAAAAAGTGTCCCTACAGAGTAGTTCTGCTGCCCTGACAAGCTGCCGTCAGTTACTGTACCTTTCAGGAGATAGCATGAACGCGCGTTCTGAGCATGCGCATGCGCACTCGTGAGAGGTGGAGGTTTGGCACCTCCTGAAGGAGCGGCTGACTGTCAGCAGCCCAGAGTCACAGCAGCAGGCACGGGGAGAGAAAACTTCAGGTAAGCGAAATGGGGGATATCATTGGAAGCTGTGACTTTTCATACATCTCATTTCTGTCTTCTGTGGTTACTTTTTTTTTTTTTTTTTTTTTTGGTGCTGTTTTATTTGTTTAACGAAGCACAGCTTTTGCGAGCAGATGTTGACTTTACGTGGGTGCGTCAGCGGGGCGGGGCGCGAGCGTTGGGAACTCTTAAAGTTAAAGGCGAGGCTGTGGTTACCTGTAATCTCTTCTGGTTTGTTTTTTTACCCTGTTTATGATGACTGAGGGTTTGTTCAATCATTAAACATTCTAATTTCTCTTTCGAAACTTCCCGAAGTAGAAAGTTTTTAAAGTCGCAGGTATACCCCCAGTTACCCCCACTTAATTGAAGCAGTTGATCAATTCTAGTATTCATTTAGGCTTCACAGATTTTGTGTATTTTATTCTTTCTAAACGTCCCTTTTCTGTGGTCTTTTCACAAGTATATTGTGTGTACATGTAGTTTCTTGTTGATCGTGTTCCTGTCAAATTGGCCAATGGCTTTGATGGGAATGCAGTCAAACCTCTTTGCAGTAAATGAAAGAGTGTGTTAATCACAGTCTTAAAAATAACATACTGTTTGTGTGTGAACAATAACTGTGTCAATACGTTCCCTGTTTTCATGTTTTCAGTCAGTGCATGGCATTTCACCTAAATTGAATCTAGGCAGAGATGAGTGAAGGGCCCTGACCCGTGATTAAATCAGTTGAATAAGGAGCAGCATGTTCGAGCTGTTTGTTTGTGCTGATTTGGAAATGTCTTATGTGGCTCTAATGTAAATAAATAAATAAATGAATAAAACCGTGATGATGTCGTACTGATGTCATCAAGGTTTTTCAGCCTGGGCTTGACACAGTAAACTATTTGGGCGAAAAAGTCTTCAATAGTACTTTTATTCCTCTGAAAGAAATAGACAATCAAGAGGAATCATGCATGAATTGACTGACTCTTTCCAGTTGCATCATGGGTAATTTAGTCATTGCACAGCTGTGTTGGAGGTTTAGAATCTACAAAGAGGATGTCATTAATTGAAGTTAGAAAAAGAGTAGTTATAATGATATGTAGGCTAATGGTTATAGCAGTAAATAAAGCCTCAATGAGAGCAGGAGGGGTCGGTCAAAAAGTTCAACTCCACACCTCTGATTATTTTACTTTGTAGACTCTAGCCCAACACAGAAGCTGAAACATCACTGGGGGCTGAAACAAAACGATTCAGCTCTATTTGGAACCAAAAAAGCTTGTAAGGCTACATTTTTGTCTCTTATGTTGTAAGTAGTGAAATACCATTCCCTAAAGGAAGAATGTCACATACTTCCTCGTTCTGGCCTGGAGGGCAGAATGTAAGTCTGAGTGTTTGACTTCATGGTGGAGATAACATTGGCAACTAGATGACTTCATCTGTGGCTTTGGAGAATTGTTCGGTGCTATTTTCCGATCAGAATTTGTCACTTTTATTTAGTTATTAGCCTTTAAACTAGAACTGAGCTGAATCTTTATCCTTGCTCTTGTTATATTGTCAGTAGAATCTCACCTGCAGATGACAGAACCTCTCTTATTTTGGAAGCTGATATATTTTCCTTTTTATTTAAACGTGGATGCATCTAAAATGTTTATTATCAGAACAGGTTCTTCTGCTGTCTGTTTTCTAATAAATGAAGAATAATCTCCTGTAAGTGTAAATGACACATTTTTTGGAGCTAAACATTTAAAAAAAAAAAAAAAAAAACCTAGAAAATGTCGACATGTTTGCTTAAAAAGGCACTCATCTCTTGATTTGTACTTTGCCTGTTATTGGGTCTAATGGGGATCCAAATAAAAAAATGAATAAATACAGTTAAATTATAAAGGTAGTAACCGATTCATAGTAAATGATTATTAACTTGTGATTAATTTCAGCTTATTTTAATTTAAACACAGTCTTCTATGAAAAAAGTTCCCTCCATGAATAAGAAAAACATGTTGGGAGAAGATCTTTGACTATTGTGTGAACTTCAATCATCAGTTTATATATAAAAGAATGTTGAGCTCTCGTCATGTTTTTAACCACGTCTGTGTCTTCTTCTTCTTAAGGTTAAAGTCCTTCTACAGTCCTGCTATAGAATGTCAAACAGCAGACTTGTTCAACACATCCGCAGACCTCCTCAACCCCCCCCACTCATCCTAGGTGAGACTAACTGACAATCAGAGTCACACTCACTCAGGCCTGTTTGTTTAAGCTGCATAGAGAAAGAGAAAGTCTCCATTGGTTCAACATGTTTTCTTTGTTCTGTCAGGATGTTCAAAGTTGTTCCTCTGTGTCATGCCCATCGCTCAGATTGCAATCGGTGAGTGATTGATGCACGTTTAGACCTACAGACATTTTAAGAGTATTTTGATGTGAAACCACAAATCTGATGTTCTCCTTCAGGTGCGACACACCTGGATGACTGTCCGCGGCAGCACTACATCCCCATCTATCTGATCGTGGTGGGGGTCTTCGGTCTGGTGCTGTCCGTGCTGTCGTGCCTGCCCTGCGCTCAGGAGCCCAAAGATGGGACCACGAATCCGCTCAGTCGAGTCTGCACCGCCTGGAACTCTCTGAGCTCCTTCTTCCTCTTCTGCTGGTTTATTGCTGGTGAGTTTGAGCCCCTGCAGCCTGATTGATTCTCTCTTAGAATATAAAAGAGAGGGCCAGAGATAATGAAGATATACTGTCTCCACAGAAATGAAGGGATAGATAGAGAATGAATGATAAAGTCAGATAAAATACCCGGTTTATTGAGTGTCTGTGAATTGGACTCTTTACATGTAACCTCCCTGCTGATACTTTCTAAAACATATTAACATAAAATACCACCATGTCTGTGTTTTTCCCTCCAGGTAATGTGTGGATCTACTCCATCTACCAGCCCAACTACACCAAGAACTCCACAGATATAGGTTCCTATTGTAATAAAACTCTATACCTGTTTGCCTTCTGGACCACCACCCTGGTCTACATCCTGCTCGCCGTCTTCCTGATCGGCGGGTGCTGCGTCCTCGGCTGCATGTTCCTGTGCGGCCGAGCTGACCCCGACGACGACGTGTAGGGACAGAAACAAAAGAGCGAAGGCGACAGGAAGCAGCTCGTCGGGGCCCACACGTTGATGTTTGATGCTGAGTCTTTGCTACCTCTGTAGAAGTTTCTCTCGCCGCCTTTCCAGTCTGTGTACGAACACTCGTTGTTTACATGTTGATCCAGTAAACAAGCTTAAACTTGACTTATAGTGTAAGAAATAATAATTATGTGTGTGAAATAATTTTAGTTACCACTTATATTTGTGCAGAAAGATACTTTAGAAAACAGGAAAAAAATATATATAGAATGAAATGAAATACAATCAATGATGTTTTAAAGTCAAATAGAAAACAGACAATTAAAACATCTATATAAAAAATGTTTTGGTCAGACTCTTATTCAACCAATAATATTCCACATTTTACAATTGCTATGCAGTATGTTTGCCACATGCAAGGGGAGAAAAAGAGATTAAGAGAACAAAGTTGTTATTTAAGGCTTTGGTTAAGTCTACATGTTCCTTTGAAGGAGAATATGAGGTGAGCAGCTGCCTGTGCTAAAATGAGCATCTTGTGAGTTAAAAAGATCAAGAACTACATAGTACCTTTGTCCACAGGGGGGTGCCAAATCCATACAAACTGAAAGTTTGTGGAAAAAGAGAGGCCCTCCTGTTTTTTGTTGCTTGTTCTTTTTTATTTACTTTAGGCAGATAATTATCCTCTTCTTTTTTTTTGCTCTGTTGACTTTCATTAACAAACTGTTTTCTTTTTCCACAGCCATCATGCATACATCGCTCAGCAGGGTAACAAGAGTGAGTTCTGTCAGATTAGGCCCCCCTTTAGGAAGGTTTCTTACTGCCGATAGAAAAATGTGCACTTTGCACTCATTTGGTATGAGTTTGTGAGCCCTCAGGGGCCCCCGACTGGTAAGGGGCTCCAAGCTGTTGCCCGCCTTTCCTGTTGACAAGCAGCGCCTCTGTGCGGACCTGTGGGTCTGACATAAAGTACAAAGTAAATTATGGTTGTCAAATAGACTCCTTTTCTCTCTGTCAGGTGATTACAGTGAATGTTTGAGAATAAACACTCTGTAGTACCACCTCTCAACCACTAGATGTCAGTCTATGGCTACAGGAGATTACAAATGACCACATGGTGTCTTTTCTGCTTATAGCTTTGGTTCGAATGTTCAGCCTTCAGTTACCGGAACATCACAGCGTGGTCTTGTGAAGTAGTTTTTCACTAACTTCTAAAAAGACTGAAACAAACCGTCTAATCTGAAGAAGGCAGTGTAACAGGCAAGCCTGAGCATTCTTGTAATGTTACCACTTCATACTTAAAATCTGCAATTCATTTCTTTAATGGGGTCCTAAGTCTATGCTGTATTCCCATAATGCACTTTGCTAGATGATCATTTGTATTGCACTGCATCAAGAAGTCACTCCTAGAAGGGTTCAAAGTTGAGATACTATCATCATGGGCAACAGGGTCAAGATGCAGGAATCAAACAAAGAAACTTTTAGGTAAACAGGTTTATTTCATCCAATTCAGTCTGCAGTCTTAAATAAGCAGTCGGCAGGTGAATTCAATCTAACTAACGAGGGACAGAGCGCAAACAACAGCCAATCAAAGGGGGAGGGGAGAAAGGGAGAAACCAGGGCCCTTTCTGAATAGTCACAGTTCAGTATGCACTACGTACTATTCAGTATGGAGTTTCAGTATACTGAACTTTCGTGGTGATTCAGTATGCATTGTTTGGGTCCACCTCAGTATACTGAACATTTCAGTATTGATGCAGTATGGATTGGATGCGTGTTTTCAGGAAATGAATTGTATTTTACCACCCACAATGCTGTGCAAAATTAAACGTAAATTGTCACGTCACTTCTCAAAATATAAACAAACGAGCGTGGATTAATTGAATACATTTTTATTCTAGAGTTAAAGTCCCTACTGAAATCACTACTTTTAATTAACAACAGAAAATATAACAAATGTCTGCATTATTATAAAACCGTTCCCCCTCTATCTAAATAATGATTTCACTATTTAAATGCGTCTTTATTTGTTTATTTTACTTTATATTCTGTATATTACTGTCTTTCATTTCCACTTTCCTTTATGTAGCCTACTGTATGTTATTTAGTTATTTAATCTTTTACTTGATTTACATTGTGATATTGTTTGTTGTTTACCTGACTATATGTGCATTACTCTTCTTTAATAAAGCTAAACAAAAAAAAAAAAAACGGGTGGATGCGGCCGGGCCGGGTAACGTTAATGACATCACTTCCATACTGAATGAATCAGAAGAAGTAGGAACAAATATCTGCCTACTGTGCACGCCTACTGAATTGTAGGTACTAAACAGTATACAGCACAGATAGTAGGTACTGTCTACCTGTCTACTGTCTACTGCCTACTGACAGATTGAGTAGGTACTTGGCAATTCGGATACAGCCCAGGAAGTGTACTAAATAGTGATCGTTACTACACTCCTAGTTCACTCTTTACATTGTTTAATGTCACTTTGTATTGCTGAAGTTATGAAGTTAATATTAAAATAACACATACATGGACATTAAATGGAGAGTTGCATAAGATGATGTAGGACTCAATACATTTAAAGAGACGGGGGAGGGAAACGTGTCGTGTGGAAACTGGGTAGAAACAGTAAACTATCGTATGTAAAGGACAGAGAATAAAGTCTGACCACAAAATGTGTTTTATCTCAATGAGACGTGTCAGGTTGCACTCAGATTGAGAGCAAGAAGGGAAGTTGTTTCCCACTGAAACTCAAAAAGGGATTACCAAATAGACATGGGAATGATGTTTCTCAGATTCTCTGGTTAACTGCTAGCTTGGAAACATGGGAACTGTAAAACTGAAAAATATACACGATTCAAGAAATACAAGAGAATAATCAGAGGTGCTGATTGTCAACAGGCAAGGCAGGCAACTGCCTGGGGCCCCGGGCCAGTAGGGGTGCCTCGAGGGCTGACAAACTTTACACCATTGCAATGGCTCAAAATTTTCCAATGACAGTAGGAACCTCGCTAATGGGGCCCCATCTGACAGCACTCACTCTCGTTGCCCTGCTAAGCATAGCATGCATTGGTGTTTTGAAAACCAAAGACCAAAGAAAGAGTAACAAAAAGGAAGAGGGGTAAGCGTTGGAACACTGGTGGTGAGAAATGCTGGTTGGAGGGCCCCCAAATTAATTTAACCAATAGACTGTAGAATAGCCACTGAGAATAATCCTGTTTGAAGCTAAAAACACACAGGGAGTCTGCTTCTTATGATATGTTGAGTCAGTGCTACAGTCCAGCTACTGTAACCGGTGTGCCTGTCCTGCTGCACTTCTAAACCTCACTGCATTCACATCGCTTACTTGTACTAATATCTGTGTTGTGTTCTATTGCTGTGACTCTGTAAAGTCTCTGTCAAACCCTTTTCACACTTACATGCAGCTTGTCAGACCGATCTCAGTTTGTACATGTTATGATAAGTCCTCTATGCACACCAAAGTTAGCCATGGAGTGCCACAAGGTTCAGTGCTAGGACCAATTCTCTTTACATTATATATGCTTCCTCTGGGAAATATTATGAGGAAACACTCCATACAGTTTCATTGTTATGCAGATGATACTCAGCTTTATGTATCAATGAAGCCCGATGGCACCAGTCAGTTATGTAAGCTATAAACGTGCCTTAGGGACGTTAGGACCTGGATGACCAGAAATCTTTTGCTACTTAACTCAGACAAGACTGAAGTTATTGTGCTAGGCCCTAAAAACCTCAGAGAGACTTTTTCTAGTGATTTGACATAATTAATGACATCAGCCTGGCATCTAGCACCACTGTTAGGAATCTAGGAGTTCTATTTGATCAGGATATGCCCTTTAGCTCTCACATCTGGCAAATTTCAAGAACAGCCTATTTTCACCTTCGTAATATATCCAAGATCAGGAATATCCTGTCACAAAATGATGCAGAAAAACTAGTTCATGCATTTGTTACCTCTAGGTTGGATTATTGTAATTCTCTTTTGTCAGGGTGCTCTGGTAAGTCTCTAAAGACTCTTCAACTAGTCCATAACGCTGCAGCTCGTGTACTGACCAGAACTAGGAAAAGGGACCACATTACTCCTGTGTTGGCTTCTCTGCACTGGCTCCCTATACAATCTAGAATAGAATTCAAGATCCTTCTTCTCACCTACAAAGCTCTAAATGGCCAGGCACCATCTTATCTTGAGGAGCTACTAGTGCCGTACTGCCCCTCGAGAACATTACAGTCCCAGAATGCAGGCCTGCTAGTGGTACCTACAGTCTCTAAGTGTACTATGGGAGGTAAGACCTTCAGTTATCAGGCTCCTCTCCTCTGGAATCGTCTTCCAGCCGGGGTCCAGGAGGCAGACACAGTCTGTATTTTTTTAAGAATAGACTTTTTGATAAATCTTATAGTTAGGGCTGGTGCTGGTGTAGACCAGCTCCTAGTTATGCTGCTATAGGTTTAGACTACCAGGGGAACTGACAGTTTTTTCTTACCACTGTAACTTTTGCTGCTTTGCTAAAGTGCTCATGATGGATAGGCCGGGTCTTTGTAATACAGCAATAAGTAAGGTCTTTTACCTGCTTTTTGTAACATAACAATGAGTAAGGTCTTTTTACCTGCTCTTTTTTAATGTTAACAGACAAAGAGTAAGGTATTTTACCTGCTTTTATAAAGTGTTTTGAGATAACACTTGTTATGAGTTGACGCTATACAAATAAAAATTGATTGATTGATTAACATAGCCACTGTGTATATTTCATTTTGCTCATTGTTGCATTAGTATGTCTGAGCGAACCTGCGGGCAGAATTTGAGCAACAAAGGGTTAAATCAATGACAAGACCGTCTCTGACTAAAACAATACAAAAAGATGAGTTGTTCATTTTTCATGTGACTAAAGTGCTTAAACAGACAGAGAGAGTGAAACATGTTGAGTGGGAACTCTGTAAAAACAGAAAATGATTTTAAGTAAAGCAGATGGAAAAAAGTGTGACCACACTACGTGTTTAATCTCATGTCATGTGATGTCTCACACATGGAGAGAAACAAGGGGAAGTTGTCAAAATGAAAGTGGGAAGGGGGAAGTTATACGGAGCTGGATCAGTCTCAATCAAAGAATAATGCACACAGAAGGATTCACAAATATATCTGAGGATTTATCTGTTTGACTCTCTTCATAAAGAGGAAAGACAAATTTGCTCCTATTAGTAACAAAAAAACGTGTACACACACTTCCAAACGCCATTCGATCTGCAGAGTCCCTTTGCACCTTTAAGAAAAAGATGAAGATCCAGCTCTTTCATGAATACCTATGACCTTAACGATGATGATGACGATGGTCTCGATATTACTGATAACGATGATGGTAATGACGATGGTTTTGTTTGACAACGACAACTTTTAAGATGGTTTCTATACTGATAAGAGCTCTCAAGAACTGCCATCAATGTTGTGCTTTGCCTCTTTGCACTGCCTGTCAGCACCTGTAGCTCCAATCAGACTCAAAGTTTTGTTTCCTTTTTTCTAGATCCTTGCTTGTGTTGTACTTACTCTCTGATGTACGTCGCTTTGGATAAATGCATCTGCTAGGTGAATTGTAGAATTGTAGCTCTGGGTCTGCAGCTTCTTTATCAGTGAGCAAGGCGCTCTTCATTGCTAAAAATGTGCACACCACTCAGGACAACCTCAGGGTTGTGATGACGAGGCGTAAAAAGAGATGCTGTGAATACAGAAATCAGAGTTCATCACCATAATGACATTTTTACTTTATATGAGTGCTGCATGTAGATGAATAATCCCTGCTGTGTTCACATAGCTCACACAAACTCCACATGGAAGCTCAACTTAAGGGCTGGCAGGGTAAAATCTGAGGCAATTCAGGGTGGAAAAAAAGTGCATTCACACATGCAGCTCGTCCCCAAGTTTTTTCTGGAGAGTTTTTTTTGTTTTTGTTTTTCTTTTCTTTTGTGAAAACATCATCAGAGATCATACACCAGACAACTATACCCATGGATGTGTTCTCCTTACTTTAGTTGCATTATGGAGGAGTAATTGTATTTCTTTGTAAGGAACAATACATCTTACATGTTCAAAGTTAGCATATTGGAGGCGCCGGTAGTGTAGTGGTTAGTGTGTGCTCGATATAGGCTATAGGAAGTTGAGACACACAATCGAAAGAACTTTTTTTTGTGGTTCCACATTTGATGTGACGTAACTCTCAGTTCCGTCTCTTTTCCAGTTTCCCTTCGAGACGTCAGTGACAAGACGCTGAGGAGCTTGCTTATAACAGTAGGTGACTATTTTTTATTATTCTAAAATCCTTTTTATATCAAAACAATTATTTTTGCTTATGAAATACATTTACTGCTCATTGTTATTGTAGCTAATGGGGATCCAAATAAAAAAATAGTAAATACAGTAGTAACCGATTCATAGTAAATGATTATTAACTTGTGATTAATTTCAGCTTATTTGAATTTAAACACAGTCTTCTATGAAAAAAAGTTCCCCCCATGAATCAGAAAAACATGTTGGGAGAAGATCTTTGAATATTGTGTGAACTTCAATCATCAGTTTATATATAAAAGAATGTTGAGCTCTCGTCATGTTTTTAACCACGTCTGTGTCTTCTTCTTCTTAAGGTTAAAGTCCTTCTACAGTCCTGCTATAGAATGTCAAACAGCAGACTTGTTCAACACATCCGCAGACCTCCTCAACCCCCCCACTCATCCTAGGTGAGACTAACTGACAATCAGAGTCACACTCACTCAGGCCTGTTTGTTTAAGCTGCATAGAGAAAGAGAAAGTCTCCATTGGTTCACCATGTTTTCTGTGTTCCTCTGTGTCATGCCCATCGCTCAGATTGCAATCGGTGAGTGATTGATGCACGTTTAGACCTACAGACATTTTAAGAGTATTTTGATGTGAAACCACAAATCTGATGTTCTCCTTCAGGTGCGATATACCTGGATGACTGTCCGCGGCAGCACTACATCCCCATCTATCTGATCGTGGTGGGGGTCTTCAGTCTGGTGCTGTCGTGCCTGCCCTGCGCTCAGGAGCCCGAAGAGGGGACCACGAACCCGCTCAGTCGAGTCTGCACCCCCTGGAACTCTCTGTGCTCCTTGTTTCTCTTCTGCTGGTTTATTGCTGGTGAGTTTGAGCCGCTGCAGCCTGATTGATTATAAAAGAGAGGGCCAGAGATAATGAAGATATACTGTCTCCACAGAAATGAAGGGATAGATAGAGAATGATTTCTTACATCAACATGATAAAGTCAGATAAGAATACCCGGTTTACTGAGTGTCTGTGAATTGGACTCTTTACATGTAACCTCCCTGCTGATACTTTCTAAAACATATTAACATAAAATACCACCATGTCTGTGTTTTTCCCTCCAGGTAATGTGTGGATCTACTCCATCTACCAGCCCAACTACACCAAGAACTCCACAGATATAGGTTCCTATTGTAATAAAACTCTATACCTGTTTGCCTTCTGGACCACCACCCTGGTCTACATCCTGCTCGCCGTCTCCCTGATCGGCAAGTGCTGCGTCCTCGGCTGCATGTTCCTGTGCGGCCGAGCTGACCCCGACGACGACGTGTAGGGACAGAAACAAAAGAGCGAAGGCGACAGGAAGCAGCTCGTCGGGGCCCACACGTTGATCCAGTAAACAGGCTTAAAGTTGACTTATAATATAAGATATATTAATTATGTGTGTGAAATAATTTTAGTTACCACTTATATTTGTGCAGAAAGATACTTTAGAAAACAGGAAAAAAAAAAATATAGAATGAAATGAAATACAATCAATGATGTTTTAAAGTCAAATAGAAAACAGACAATTAAAACATCTATATAAAAAATGTTTTGGTCAGACTCTTATTCAACCAATAATATTCCACATATTTGCCACATGCAAGGGGAGAAAAAAAGATTAAGAGAACAAAGTTGTTATTTAAGGCTTTGGTTAGTCTTCATGTTCCTTTGAAGGAGAATATGAGGTGAGCAGCTGCCTGTGCTAAAATGAGCATCTTGTGAGTTAATCATTTAGTTTAGCTTTGAGATGTTTGAGGCACATAAGCGCCACACAGTCAGAAGTATATGATTCAGAAAATGTCATCATAATGTGTCTTACTGAGCCCGCACTAAGTGACACAAGCTATTCCTCGTGTTTCTGGACACACTGGCCAAATGTCTCTTTTTATTTTAAATACTGACAAACTGTGAACTGTAGTGATTATGTCCCTTTGTTGATGTCCTGTATTTATATTTCTTGTGCTTTTTTTAATAATGATATGGACGCAGTCACAATTTCTCTCTTTTTTCTCTCCTATAGGCAGATAATTATCCTCTTCTTTTTTTTGCACTTTCATTAACAAACTGTTTTCTTTTTCCACAGCCATCATGCATACATCGCTCAGCAGGGTAACAAGAGTGAGTTCTGTCAGATTAGGCCCCCCTTTAGGAAGGTTTCCTACTGTCAATAGAAAAACGTGCACTTTGCTTTGGTATGAGTTTGTGAGCCCTCAGGGGCCCACGACTGGTCAGGGGCTCCAAGCTGTTGCCCGCCTTTCCTGTTGACAAGCAGCGCCTCTGTGTGGACCTGTGGATCTGACATAAGGTAGAAAGTAAATTATGTTTTTTTAATAGACTCCTTTTCTCTGTCAGGTGATTACAGTGAATGTTTGAGAATAAACACTCTGTAGTACCACCTCTCAACCACTAGATGTCAGTCTATGGCTACAGGAGATTACAAATGAACTCATGGTGTCTTTTCTGTCGAAAGCTTTGGTTCAAATGTTCAGCCTTCAGTTACCGGAACATCACAGCGTAGTCTTGTGAAGTAGTTTTTCAATAACTTCTAAAAACACTGAAACAAACCGTCTAATCTGAAGAAGGCAGTGTAACAGGCAAGCCTGAGCATTCTAATGATGTTACCACTTCATACTTAAAATCTGCATTTCATTTCTTTAATGGGGTCCTAAATCTATGCTGTATTCCCATGATGCACTTTGCTAGATGATCATTTGTATTGCACTGCATCAAGAAGTCACTCCTAGAAGGGTTCAAAGTTGAGATACTATCATCATGGGCAACAGGGTCAGGATGCAGGAATCCAACAAGGAAACTTGACTTTCAAGTAAACAGGTTTATTTCATCCAATTCAGTTCAATAACGAGGGTAAAAGAAAACACACATGGGATGGTTTGAACATCAGTGCAGTGCTGAACGGCCGCCCCATGTAAGGATGAAAAAGATTAGTGTAAGGGAGTGCAGTCTTAAATAAGCAGTCGGCAGGTGAATTCAATCTAACTAACGAGGGACAGAGAGCAAACAACAGCCAATCAAGGGGGAGGGGAGAAAGGGAGAAACCAGGAAGTGTACTAAATAGTGATTGTTACTATACTCCTAGTTCACTCTTTACATTGTTTAATGTCACTTTGTATTGCTGAAGTTATGAAGTTAATATTAAAATAACACATACATGGACATTAAATGGAGAGTTGCATAAGATGATGTAGGACTCAATACATTTAAAGAGACGGGGGAGGGAAACGTGTCGTGTGGAAACTGGGTAGAAACAGTAAACTATCGTATGTAAAGGACAGAGAATAAAGTCTGACCACAAAATGTGTTTTATCTCAATGAGACGTGTCAGGTTGCACTCAGATTGAGAGCAAGAAGGGAAGTTGTTTCCCACTGAAACTCAAAAAGGGATTACCAAATAGACATGGGAATGATGTTTCTCAGATTCTCTGGTTAACTGCTAGCTTGGAAACATGGGAACTGTAAAACTGAAAAATATACACGATCCAAGAAATACAAGAGAATAATCAGAGGTGCTGATTGTCAACAGGCAAGGCAGGCAACTGCCTGGGGCCCCGGGCCAGTAGGGGTGCCTCGAGGGCTGACAAACTTTACACCATTGCAGTGGCTCAAAATTTTCCAATGACAGTAGGAACCTCGCTAATGGGGCCCCATCTGACAGTACTCACTCTCGTTGCCCTGCTAAGCATAGCATGCATTGGTGTTTTGAAAACCAAAGACCAAAGAAAGAGTAACAAAAAGGAAGAGGGGTAAGCGTTGGAACACTGGTGGTGAGAAATGCTGGTTGGAGGGCCCCCAAATTAATTTAACCAATAGACTGTAGAATAGCCACTGAGAATAATCCTGTTTGAAGTTAAAAACACACAGGGAGTCTGCTTCTTATGATATGTTGAGTCAGTGCTACAGTCCAGCTACTGTAACTGGTGTGCCTGTCCTGCTGCACTTCTAAACCTGACTGCATTCACATCGCTTACTTGTACTAATATCTGTGTTGTTGTTCTGTTGCTGTGACTGAACAAAGAACTCTAACCACAAGCTGCAACTGGTTTCTCATATGATATAAACTGTGCTGGCTGCATCTGTTACAAGTGAAAAGAAAACCACAAAAGTCTCTGTAAAACCCTTTTCACACTTACATGCAGCTTAAAATAGCCACTGTGTGTATTTCATTTTGCTCCTTGTTGCATTAGTATGTCTGAGCTAACCTGCGGGCAGAATTTGAGCAACAAAGGGTTAAATCAATGACAAGACCGTCTCTGACTAAAACAATACAAAAAGATGAGTTGTTCATTTTTCATGTGACTAAAGTGCTTAAACAGACAGAGAGAGTGAAACATGTTGAGTGGGAACTCTGTAGAAACAGAAAATGATTTTAAGTAAAGCAGATGGAAAAAAGTGTGACCACACTACGTGTTTAATCTCATGTCATGAGCTCAGGTCTACCTCACATGGAGAGAAACAAGGGGAAGTTGTCTAAATGAAAGTCCAGCTGTTTTATAAATAGTCCGGCCAATTACAAGGGGGACGTTATAAGGAGCTGGATCAGTCTCAATCAAAGAATAATGCACACAGAAGGATTCACAAATATATGAGGATTTATCTGTATGACTCTCTTCATAAAGAGGAAAGACAAATTTGCTCCTATTAGTAACAAAAAAACGTGTACACACACTTCCAAACGCCATTCGATCTGCAGAGTCCCTTTGCACTTTTAAGAAAAAGATGAAGATCCAGCTCTTTCATGAATACCTATGACCTTAACGATGATGATGACGATGGTCTCGATATTACTGATAACGATGATGGTAATGACGATGGTTTTGTTTGACAACGACGACTTTTAAGATGGTTTCTATACTGATAAGAGCTCTCAAGAACTGCCGTCAATGTTGTGCTTTGCCTCTTTGCACTGCCTGTCAGCACCTGTAGCTCCAATCAGACTCAAAGTTGATCGTTTGTACTTACTCAGATTGTTTCCTTTTTTCTGGTTCCTTGCTTGTGTTGTACTTTCTCTCTGATGTACGTCGCTTTGGATAAATGCATCTGCTAGGTGAATTGTAGAATTGTAGCTCTGGGTCTGCAGCTTCTTTATCAGTGAGCAAGGCGCTCTTCATTGCTAAAAATGTGCACACCACTCAGGACAACCTCAGGGTTGTGATGACGAGGCGTAAAAAGAGATGCTGTGAATACAGAAATCAGAGTTCATCACCATAATGACATTTTTACCTTATATGAGTGCTGCATGTAGATGAATAATCCCTGCTGTGTTCACATAGCTCACACAAACTCCACATGGAAGCTCAACTTAAGGGCTGGCAGGGTAAAATCTGAGGCAATTCAGGGTGGAAAAAAATTGCATTCACACATGCAGCTCATCCCCGAGTTTTTTGTTTTTGTTTTTTTGCTTTTGTGAAAACATCATCAGAGACCATAGACATACACCATACAACTATACCCATGGATGTGTTCTCCTTTCTTCAGTTGCATTATGGAGGAGTAACTGTATTTCTTTGTAAGGAACAATACATCTTACATGTTCAAAGTTAGCATATTGGAGGTGCCGGTGGTGTAGTGGTTAGTGTGTGCTCGATATAGGCTATAGGAAGTTGAGACACACAATTGAATTCACTTTTTTTTTGGTTCCACATTTGGTGTGACGCTAACCCTCAGCTGCTATATGACATTAGTTTCCCTTCTAGACGTCAGTGACAAGATGCTGAGGAGCTGCTTATAACAGTGGGTGACTATTTTTTATTATTCTAAAATCCTTTTTATATCAAAACAATTATTTTTGCTTATGAAATACATTTACCGGTACTGCTATTTTTTTGTGAATAACTATTTATTGAATTGTTTTAATTTTTTGAATTGTACACAGAGCCAGAGAGAAATAAACAGTCATCCAACCAAACACTTTGACGACATCATTAGTTTGATATGGAAAAAAAGAAAAAAAGGGATAGAGAGTCATGTCAAATGAGGGGCACTTCAGAGCAGACACATTATGTTTCTTCTCTTTTGAGCAGAATATGGCTGAGAGTCTTCAACACATCCGTAGACCTCCTGCGGATTGGTGCAAACCTCATGCACCAATTTTAAGTGAGACACAGCAATATGTGAAAATGATGCACATTTCTGTTACTTTCAAACGAACCTCACCACACGGTGCATTTAACAGTGTACCTCTTTGTCTTTACCACAGTTTGTTTCAAGGCGATTGTATCTCTCCTGCCTTTCGCTGAACTCGCGATAGGTATGATTTTATTCTTTCAAAACACAAGCCAACCAAAGGTGGTGATGGCAATTACCATCAAAGAGTGTAACCCCCCCCCCAGAAATGAATGTTGTTGCATCTTGTAGGAGCAAAGTACCAGTTTGATTGCCCGGTCCAGCGTTACATTCCAATCTACCTGTTGGTGGCGGGAGTCATCACCCTGCTGCTGGCCGTGCTCTCCATCTCTCCCTGCACTGCCGGCTTCGGGAATCACAGCAAAACCTGGAGCTGCCTCGTCTCCGTCTTCTTCTTCTGCTGGTTCATCGCTGGTAAGATAAAACACTGGAGTATTTGTCAAACTAATGCACAATTAATGCACTTACAGTGGTGCAGTTTAAGATACACAAATCTATGTGTCAAATCTACTTTTGCTCATAAAGCAGTGCACAATCTTTGCCTTATGTGAGGGGCTGGGCACAAAGGGGTTGGATATGACTTGATTATACGTGTGTGTGTGTTTTATGAGTAACCTGAATTGAAACAAAAACTCAAAAAGGTAAATCTACTCAACTCTAACAAAGGAAGTTAGGCTTTTAGCTAGTTGTACCAGAAATCTTCTGGAGTTGGAGGAGACCAAAACAGAGCTAATGCAAGATCATGAATGTATTATAAAGGTGATTCTCCTGACTGGTTTACTGCCCCCTACAATTATATGGAAAGTGAACAAACAATTATATGGGAGCATTTTTTTCATAGGTGTTCGTGACAATTATAAAGCGTTGTGTTTAATTTCTGTGAGAACCAATTGTCTTTTGGTCTTTTTCGGCAGGTAATGTTTGGATTTACTCAATCTACGAACCAAACTACAACAAGACGGCCCCCATAAACACCTACTGCAACAAGACCCTCTACCTTTTTGCCTTCTGGACCACCAATGCAAATTATATTCTCTTAGGTCTCCTCCTTGTATCTAGCTGTTGCCGCTGCTTTCTGTCTGGTGATAATTAAAAGAAAACAAACTCTGACAAACTTATAGATTTGTTAAAGGATTTAATGACAGTAAACATGAGAGTATTCACCTGTGTGTGTTCATGCCAGTCAGGCCTGCCTTATTGAAGGAGATCCCATCACTTCAAACACGAAAATCACACATGGGTTTATTGTTATGAAAGCCCCCCCCATCATGATTTACACACAAACTACCAAGGAGTAATTCAAATTGTATGTATACCCTGTTCAGATGTGTAACTTTTAACAACATTTTAACAATTAAAAAATTAAAAATGTTGTCATTACCTTTTAGCCTTGTGTGTAAAGATATTTGAAATATCAAATATCAAATGACTACAAGTACTAATGGAGCTCGCAAATTTGGCTGAGTTAGGGGGTTGGAATTTGGGGTTCAGAAGTTAGGGTTACAGAGTTAACTGCAAAAAAAAAAAAAAGATTAATTAAGAAGATTATAATTAAGATGTGTAAAACCAAAACATTGAGCTCAAAGTTGCTAAATGCTTAAAAGGTTTTTTGCGCCAAGATTCCATTTGCAAATCACATTACTTGGAACAACTGGTCCATTTTATAAATCAGAAAGTTGATTTTTTTAATCCACAGTGCACAAGTGAATTTTTTTTACTCTCCAATAAAAGAAAAACAATCAAGGATCACAGATAAAATGGGGGGGAGCATTTAATCTGTATTTCTTGTCCATGTCCATGTGGATATTACCATTCTGTCAAGAGCCTTAAGAGATTTAACCTTAAAACTGACTGCTTTCATGAAGAATATAGAAATGTAAAGTCAAGTGGCTTAATTCAATGTTAAAAATAATCTCAAGCATGTATATCATATTGTGTATTTGAGATCCATCTTTATAACGTAGTTTTATAATTTACATACAAAATATTATATTGAATGCCTCGTTTAGTCTTTGTAAGATATTTCTTACAACACTTTTGCATTATGACAAAAAATAACATTTGTATAATAACTGATAATATTTTCACTTTAAATCTAAAGTAACATATTTTCAGAGGGCTCACTGTCCATCTGATTGGCTTGCTGGGCCGTGATGTCAGCACGATTTCTTGGAAAGGTTGAGAAGTGCTTTGGTGTGGATGGGCTTATAAAGAAGCGTAAAGCTGGAGGGGGTGAGTAGACCGTTGCCCTGTGCGTCGACTTTTCCCATCAACACGTAGTTCTTGCCTGAATAAAGAGACAAAAAACAATAGTGTGTCAGAAAATGAGAAAAACCAGAGGAGCTAGATGGACTTTTCATAGTTTGATTCACCCCCCCAATATGGTAAGTGTCAATCTAAGATGATACTCCTCTTTCATTATGATTTTATATAGTACAATACATCATTAGGAATACAGTAAAATCACATAATCATCGCATATTCATTTAACAATTGCACAATTAAAGTATTTTCTTTGTATATTTTGGTAAAATAAAGAATCACATCATCTGCATAAAAAGACAGTTTTTACTCTTACCATAACTGAATTGTAAAAAACTGAAAAAAATCATTTAGTTGCATCTTTATGAACCTGAAAGTTGATGACTCAATAGTTGCATTGGTTTGCGAGGCGAAGAGGCAGGTGTTATGTCTGTAAAAACAGACAGTTTTTCCATACCTTTGAGTATCCCAGGGCATCTCTTGCAGGTAGAGTTCAGTGTGACGGACATGACGGGCCCTGCTTTGGTGATGTTCAGGCGTCCAGGCTTATAAGCCTTGATTAGGAACACTTCAACTATGGCTGAGCCCCCAGGACCAGCTGTCACAGATGTAACCTTACCCGTAATCACTGAAAGAAAGAGAATGTATCATCAAACTACTCTAAATTATTAAGAATTGCAAAGTTTAATCATGGAGTCTATCAAAAATAGAACCATGCCCAGAAAACCAACATCAACATATTTTCAATTTCACAAAGTGCATTTCCATCCTCTAGTTTTCATAAAAAATTGCTTATGTTTTTCACCATCTTGTCTCAAGACTTTTCTCCCAATACTACTTCTTCAACGGTATAACGGCACCAGGTTCAAGACTCATATACACCTACTGTTTATCTCTATATACCAACTCCATATATTTGCATTACAGTGAGTAAAAACATGAAAATATGCATTTTCTTTCCAGATTTTGGGGAAAATTAAGTTTAAATATGTGTACCATTTGAATGGAAACCTGTCTAAAAAGGAATACAAAAGACTAAATGGGTTAAATAACATTTTGGAAAGAAAGAAATGCAGAGGAGATTTGTACAGTCTACATGGCAGCTGATGTGGCTCACCGAAGTCATGAGGGCAGAAGCTAGATTGGAGAGTTCCCGTCCTTTTACAGGGTTGTGTACACAGTGGGTTCAGTGGTAAAGCTGAAGCAACAACAAATGCAAACACGTTAAGCACTTTAACCATCTTTAATAATACAGGTGTTCTAATATACATACATGGAAGTTTGTCCACTTACGTTTCCTGCTCACGATAGGCTTCTTTGTCACTGTTTTGCTAACTCCAGGTTTAGGTGTCACTTTGGGCTTCATCCTTGGTTTGGCTGTTGGTTTAACTACACTCTTAGATGTTGGCTTTACTAGTTTGATGTTGGGTTTTAATGTGGGCTTGATCTTCAATATAGGCTTACGTGTAGGTTTAGTCTTGATGCTTGGTTTCATTGTTGGCTTAATAACCTTAAATTTGGGTGTAGGTTTAGCTCCAGGTTTAGGTGCAGGCTTTTTCACAGGTGCTTTGGGTGTGGGTTTGGCTGGTTTTGGTTTAAGAGTGGGTTTGACGATGGGTTTTTTTGGTGGAGGTTTTATTGGTTTCTTCACCAGTGGTCTTTTGGTTGGTTTAGGGGTAGTTTTAGGCTGGGGAGTAGGTCTAGAGGTGGGGGTTGGTTTGGTTGGTTTTCTTGGCTTCAAAATTGATTTTTCTGGCATTGTGGTGGTCTGAGGTCCATAGATGAAATCTCCTCCTATCGTGGGCGACCGAGACCCACGGGGCACACTGGAGTAGTGGGCCATGAAGCCATCTGAGGTCACACTGAGGTCTGAGACAAACTGGACCAGGAGTTCATTCCCATTTGTCACTATAATTCTATGGAAAAGGAAAGAAAATGCATGAGTGAGCTCAGATGGAAGTCTTAAAAATGGGAAACTTTGAGCAAAATGTTTTAACTTTTCAACACCCATTTCATATCAGTTATCTCACCCTGGTACCCTGTCTCCACAGAACTTCCCAATCCGCCGCGAGTTATCCCTTTCTCCACCATTAAACAACGCCACATAGTCGTAGCGACAGTACGTGTCGGGCTCCAAGTCCAGCTTCACAAACTTCACCTCAATCACCTGGAGAAGAGGTGGTAATGAAAACACAAACTCTGAATTTTATGATGGGGAATGAATGGTGTGAGCTAGTTTATTCCTCATGAATCTAGTGCAGCTATACTGAAGGGGTGATGTTGGTGCAGGAGGAGGGACAGGCTCCTGAAATACAGAAGGGCATTTACTAACTCTCACTTCCGTCCCTCTTTCCCAACATTCAATCTCTTGGCACACACGAACACACCTCTACGCACTCAATGAAGCCTTTCATTTGAACTTTGTCACAAGGCCGCCATCATTTTTACAAACACACACACTTCACACACATTACGTTAGGGATGAGAAGGGAAACATTTCCTTGTGATGGGCCGCTTCATTAGTCTTCTAATTTTTTCAATCCTCATCCTGTATCAATCAGCACTATGAAAAACACCCTTCTGAACTTAGTATACGTGAAACTTTTTATGTAGAAATATTTTTAAAATTTTAACCTTTTTAATTGAGATACAATAACTTAATATACTTTAGAAAATACAATGTTGCAGAGAAAAGTAAGGTCAACTTATCTGAGAGTGAAAAGTCCATATCAAACAATTTAAATATTCTTCTTGGCCTAGCTAGCCCAAGATAATAATGATTATTGAACAAAAATTTTGCTTTTATGTCTGTATTCCGCTCAAGTAGATAAAACAAGGCTAAATGTCTAGCTAGCCAAGCAAGTTTAGGTTTAGCATTTGAGAGGAAATAACATATTGAAAAGTTATTTCTATACTCGAAAATTTGAGGCTAAGTAAACTAGCTACTGAGCATAAAAAGCAAAGGGTAGCTCCTGTTCTAGCTAGACTTTACTTTACACTCCTGCTATTTCATCTCATGCTTCAACATATAAACAATATTAGCACACAACAAGGTGGGAGCTAGCTAGCTTAGCTGTCTCTTTCCTCAGATGTTGGGACAGAAAATTATCTGACTGCTCAAACTAACAGAAAAGAGTAATCATAAGTGTATGTTGCTTATGGTTTACCTACATTTGATTTAAAGTTAGTTTACTTCTTTACTTTGGGTAATTTTCTAACTATTTAAACCACCTTGAGAACACAAACGCACTAATGTGTCACTGTGTGAAGATCAATAACATACAAATTTCCTGTTTGTAGTGAAAACATTTTTAACCGAAGTAGGCTACATGTCTAATCTAACAAAGATGTATTAAAGACTACAAAAATAACTAAACATTTCAGTCAACTACATTATTATTTGTTGTTTAAACGTACCATAATCCCTTCAACATTCATGTTAAAATACTGACATTTCGCTCTCTGAGTTTTTAAAGACGTGTTGAATGTGCACAACCAATAAAAAACAGCATTTATACTGTACAGTTTGCTCACATTGCTTGGTTCAACAGAGATGTGCCATGAGCAGCTGATGCCCGCTGGGTAATTAGAGTTGGGCCAGTTTGGTGTCTTGACGGAGCCCTGCGATTTGGTCAGCCTTCCTCCACAGAACTGGTTCTCTGTGCGGGGAAAAAGTCACAGAAATAAGTCTTTGGTCATTTTTTTGCATAATGTTTTTATTTCAGAGAGGATTGTTTGAGCCTTAGAATTTTTTTTTTTTTTTACAAAAATAAAAAAATATGACAGAGGACCACTACTTCAGACGTCCATGCTTGTTGAATAATGTGTCCATACCTTCCATGTGTGGCTTCCCAGCGCTGAAAGCAGCTAGAAAGCCTCTCCCCCCAGTTGCGTCGTCTGACACCATCTCTAACATCATGGTGTTAGAGGTGGAGATAAGAGCGCCCGGTCTGAACGTCCCACAGAAACGACCCAGTTTCTGGACTAGGCGGGAGTGACCGTTGTAGACGTCCAGGTAGTCATAGCGACAGGTGGGGTCAGCCTCCACGTCGAAGAGGCGGAATGACAGCATGACCACATGACCCTCTGGGACCTGGAAGGAGAAAAAAAAAATTGTTGGAAAAAGATGTTGATAAGAGTTTAACTTAAGGAAAAAGGATGCTTGGAAACAATTTTCTTTGTAGAACCAGAAAATGCTCACAGGCTCCTCCTGAAATTTAAAGTCAATAAAAGGTTTAACAAGAAACCAAAAGCCAATAAAATCATTTAAAAGGTTTTAATTCACAAGGTCACCATAAACACTCCTTTTGTACATTTTTCTGAACATATTTGCTTTGAAATTGTTGTTATTTTGGTGCTGATCGTTGGCTTAATTAGTTGAAGTGAAACAGGTGTGCGTAATTAGCTCGCGTAGAAGTAGAGCGTAAGTGGATGTTTCGAGTTGCAGGAGGAGGGGTTAAACTGGTCAGCCAGTTTAAAATGTTATTCTATCGCAGTTGGTGTAAACAAGAGTCTATAAAGTTCGGAGATAAAGCACAGTCAAAAAGCATAGTAGTACAGGTTTATATGTAGGAGCAAACAATACATTATGATGTTGCAGTGTAACTTTAGACTGACTGTGTGTATGGATGGTATTTTTAAGGATTCTGCGCTAGTTTGTACGATCGTACATTACAAAACTAAATCAACTTTCAGCTGTACAGCTTTGGTGAAAGCATGGATGCAGTGCAAACCTAACAGAACTCAATAACAGGAACATCACAAGCATTGCAAACTGAAAAGAACAGGACATCACACATCCACTGAACACTCACCTCACATCCCTCAGGACGGAGGTACAGAGCAATGAGATGCAGTAAGGCTCGCCTTGGGAAAAGCCTGATCCCTGCTGTTATAGCTGCCCAGAACAAAAGTCCTCACTGAACAGGCCAGAGTGGGAACTCTGTATGTGTAATACTCTGTGTTTTTTGTATGTACTGTATGTTCTTTGGTGGGAACTGTCTGTCTGGACAGAAACGTAGCTGTGAAAAATAATTTCCCCATGGGGACGATGAAGTCTTAAGTCTAGTACTGTTGCCTCACAGCAACCTGGTTCGAATCCCTGTCAGACGGAGCCTCTCTGTGTGGAGTTTGCATGTTCACCCTGTGCATGTGTGGGTTCTCTCCGGGTACTCCGGCTTCCTCCCACAGTCCAAAGACATGCTCGTTAGGTTGATTGGTGACTCTTAATTTGACCGTAGGTGTGAATGTGAATGTGGCTGGTTGTCTGTCTCTATAAGTCAGCTCTGTGATTGACCGGCAAACAGTCCAGGGTGTAACCCCGCCTCTCGTCCAGTGACGGCTGGGATCGGCTTCAGGATAATGGATGGATGGATGGAGGGATGGAGGGATGGAGGGAGGGAAACCATTGTGAACTAGATAGCTTTTTTGAATTTATGCGTACAAGTAGTAGTTCTGGACAGAGTATTCCCCTTGTAAACCTACACAGGTGTTTTCACTTATCCTAGCTGATTGGTTGGAGCTGGTCAAAGATATAATCTTTTAAGGATCATTACATGAGTTCAATGAACCTCAGACGCTTATAAGGATGAAAAAGGTGTAATTAGCCCACCCTAATAGGAGCTGTCTGCACAGCCCCACACAGACTGAGGGAGGGAAATACGGTCTAATCAAGCTAAATATCACATGTGAAGGTTGACTTTACAAGTGCAGGGGTTTTAATGTTTTTCAATCATATTTTACATTTATTTTGGACCCAAAAACTCCCAAAATGAACCTTTAAATTATTACAAATAACATTTTCACACACTTCCAACAAAACTTGCCTAAGCCTGATGATATAATGATCCTAGCAGCCACAGATTTAATAATGTGATTAAAAGGACTCACGGTGATGTACCAGGTGCATTTACTGTTGGGTTTGTAAGGACTGGGGAATCCTTCACTGGCCACGATGCCTGAGTCTACAACCAGGTGGCCTCCACACAGGAAGACAGGCCTAAAATAAATTTAAAAAAAAGGAAAATGTCACAACCAACAGTTTCAATATTTAACTTTGCATGCTTCATCGGAGGAAAACGCAGCTCGTATTTTGCAGCTATACGTACGACAGCAGAGGCCCTGCATACATGCTGCAAACCACAGCGGCACAGTCTGTCTCTGTTCTCTGAGTGTGGGGAGGTTCCCTGTGAGCTCTCCTGGTTCATGTTTTTTCATCAAACTTTAAAGCGTGCACACTGCCGACATACAGTATACCTGCTGTAAGGTGTCGCTACACTGTAACTGTACCACAAGAAAGCTGCACATAGATGTAACATGAACTCTACTTTAACAGAGGAGCACTTTAAAATGCTGCACACACACACACACACACACACACACACACACACACACACACACACACACGGGGGTTAAGTGATGTACACACCACACACAGATAAACACAGATCAAAGCAGGGGCCAGCCTCTACTTTTGATTTCACTGCTTGTTAACGAAGACGTCTGCTGCTCTGGCATGTGGCAGAAAAGAGCTCTGTTTTTGTAGTTTTGTGCTTTAGCAAGAAAGAGACCAAAATAAATTGTCTTTTTCCTGGCATTTAGCTGCTTACAGTTTTTGTTATGTACTTCAGGCATGTGTTTTGTGTCTGCTGTGGTGCTATAAGGCCACATTTGGCAAACAACAACAAAAAAAAAAGTCCAGTGGCGGTGCAGTCCCTCCCTTCTGACCCTCCAGGGCTAAACAGCCCACAGGCATGTGTTTGTCTCTCATGTTCAATTTACACCCTGTATGTGTGTGTGTGTGCAAGTAGCTCCAGCAGTGTGCGCTCCAGGTTCAAAAAACATCCAGAATGTATTTATTTTTCTATTTTATTTTTGTTTCATACCACAAGACTCAAGAGTGAAATAATAATCAACATGTAACAATAACTAAAGACACTAGGTAAACACAAGTGAAACATTTTGATTTTTTTCTACCTTTTTTTTACATCTTCTGTGGTTTTCAGTACACAACAACGACAAGTAATGATCAATATTTAAGGAAAACTAGAGTGGGAAGTGGTATCAAACAGCGTGAGGAAAAACTGGATCGGTTTTCCAAACACAGCAGCAGTTTATTACAATCAACATTTTAAAAAATCCTAAAGGAAAAGAGGTAAACAAAACTAGGCAGATTTGTTTCTGAAAGATTGCATGTGTTGCATTCATACCACATTTACAGGCCATACAATTACACCTGGTATGTGATATTCTGCCACACTTTAAAGAATCTGCTACAAGACTCGTGAACAATAAATGTTATCACCATTAGAGACACCTAAATTAACCCTGATCAGGTGTTTATAATGGAGGAGACACTTCTTTCCATTTTAACCAGATAGGGTTTCATCCTAGGACACAAACACATTAAGTTAAGAGGTAAATGGGAACATTTGTTGCCAGTTTTGACAAAAACATCACGTGAGGACAAGCGACTGTAGGCCTACATGTGCCCAGTTTAATCACTGCATCAATTACAGCATACTGTCATTTCGTGTGTTTATGGGACGCTAACCACATCTTCCTGAAAAACTGCAGCCTTCTAATTCTACTTCACTTTTCTGTAATCATGATACTGCAGCCAGGAGATGAAATAACACACAGCAGTTTAAGATGTGGGCTTGAAAACGGACGGCATGCCACATGTGCAGGATTTTTTTTTTTTTTTTAGGGAAAAAGATGCACAAAAAGGACATTGATAGCCATATTGGAAGTATTTCACTCTCTCACACATACACACGTTTGCTTACCTGGTGAGGTTGGTCTCAGTCTGCGCTTCGGTCCATCCCAGTGTCAGAATGACAAAAAGACACACAATCCACACCCTGTCCTCCATCCTGTTGCAGAGATTAGGGAAAGACAGGAGAGGAGAAGAAGAGGAAGGAGGGAGAACTGCACCCAGAGGGGTGGAGAGCGATGCAAGGTTCAAGAGGGGAGGAGAAGGGAGAGGAAGGGATGGTCGAGGAGGAGGTGTGTTATGAAGAAGAAAGGAGAATTAATGTGACTGAGAGGATAAAAACGCTGTTTGACACACAGGGATTTAACATTAATTACACTGTAAACTCAGCCACAGCCAAAAGCAATAAGGATATACAGTCCAGAGTACAGTTTGTGTTATGTTCTGGCTATGTGCTGTTGTTGTTTAACATGTAGCGTAATGGAATATATGGAAAATGTATGTTTCTGCAGACAGAGTGCCACTGTTGCTAACAGGAGCCAGGTTTTCGTTCGCCTCACTGGCAACTAGGAAGCTCTATTTGGAGAAGTTGGGCTTTGGTCCACACAGAAATATCTCAACAACCATCATGGACGGCTTTCATGGTGCCCAGAGGAAAAATCCTACTTTATATTCAGACAGAATGCAAATCACCTTCTACAGGCAGCGAATTGTTAATAAAGTTGTTGAAAATCACAAAGAAACACAAATTTGCCCTGGCTAAAGAAATAACTGGAACTAAAACAAACATACCGGTAAATATCTGATTTTAGTTAAGCCTAGAGGACATGCAACAACATCTAAACTAAGGAACACAGCCTAGCATGGTTTGTCTGTCCGTTGCTAGCGAGCTTAGCGCTAACATAATTGCTGCTCGAGACAAAACTAAAGTTTTGGTGAAATGTGCTGAAAATGTGCATTACTTTCTTTCCACGTGAAAATGGAGTTTTCCTCTGCTGCCATCAAGAAGTGTTACATTTATGATAAATCGATGCCCCGCCTGCTATCAATTTTTTATCACATCCAATTATTATTTTTTACTCATGTGTCACCACAGGTTCAAGATTTTATGAAATTAGACTTACTACAAATCCCTAACCTAACAAATGAGAACAAAATAAAATACAGAATTGTTAATGTAATTCATGAATAAGTGTAGCAGGTGAGCATTCACTGATAGGGGTGTGGGAGCTCATGGCTTGTCTTTACGACATCATAGTGTAATATACATTCTTAATTTATAAGCCTTGCAATATTTAGCCAATGCATCTCCTACTGTACATGTGTCTTTTTTCTTACTTAAACTCTTGTATGTTAAGAGGTGTTGTATTGTTTGTGGCTAAACATGCTAGTAGCATTATTCAATAGGTCTATATAAGCTGTTCCCATTTTTTGTATCTGCTCCTAAATTGGGGGTGATTAAAAGTAGTACATTTTTTTAAATTGTCAAATACTTATTTATCCAATAATAAAATACAATTTTCAAGCCTAGCTCTGCTTAGTGTCCATGCTAACTAATCTGCTGGGTCATCATGCTGAAATCTGCTAGCACCAACTGCACACATCCAGCTCACAGAACTGCTAACACAATTTACTGTGAAAATAAAGGTTATTATGAGGATTAAATTCCTTTACACTACATTAAAGTTCAGTTCAATTAGTAGTGGGTGAAGGAGTTCAGTTTAAATGTAGGAAAGAATGAAAAATACAAGTTCAAAATAGAAACTAAGATTGGTCCAATAAAAGTAAACATGGAGGAAAGAAAACTGGTTCTACTGCAATATGAAATACGTTTGGCAGGAGAAGAGGACCATCATTATTTTAAATAAAGGTTTAAATACATCAATGTGACTCAAAACTAGTACAAATAGTTAATTAGCATAAGCTGCCTCACAATATGACAAACATGACATGAAAATGATTGCAGCCATCATGAAGTTCACTAAAGTCAGCTTTCCAGCTTTGTGTTTACCTAAAAGAGGGCATGTCTTTGTCTTTTTTAGGCTGCGGTGACCACTTGGGGTTAAAGCCACAGCTGGATAGAAGCAGACTGTGGTTCTGTGAGGAAAGCAGCTGCCCTGATCCACTCTTAGTTCAGCTCATTTCAGACAGTTCTGTGTATCCACGCCAACTGTTGCAAAACACCCGCCAACGAAAATACGCTGCGAAAAGATGTAATCATAAAACTAACAGCAGGAGACAATAAATTGGAGCAAGATTTTACATTTCAAGTCATTTTATTGTCTTTTTTTGTACAAAGAATTTTCACAAAAATATTAAGAAACTGTTGCAAACACCACTGACAAAACATAGGATATCACATGACCAGAACAGTGCCACAGAGAAAGAGAGTAACAGGACAGAGAGGAAAGAAAGATAGTTTACACTCTCCAAGCTCTCCATAGAGTTTAGAGAGTCGAGTCCTCCTCTTTCAAATACACCCATCACCATGGGCAAAGCACCGGCAACACAAAAGCCATCTCAGCCTCTTAGGATGGAAATACTGTCTGTGATTCCTCAGACAGACGTTGTTCTTTTCCCACACAAATGCACCTACTAATGCCCGGCCGAGGAGCAACCTTAAAAAGTCCAGGTTGGTCTCCAGGTGATTGCCACGTTTCCCCACGATTTTAACTGCTCATTGCTCAAGAAAAGCAACAAGATTGCCGTGTCGTGAGAAAATAAACGTCATCTCTGTTCGGAGACTGTGAAAGTGATTGTTTTTTTCTGCTGCAATTTCAAAACTGCAAAGATTTCTGTCCTGGTTTTTTCTTATTTTACAGTATACACATACTCGTCTTTGCAGTGGATAAAGTATAAAAATATACACATTGTTTACAAAATAAACCTGGTTCTTACTGTACAAGTTGCTTCTTCTGTAGTTCAGACAAACTTTTTACATAAAAAAAAAGAAAAAAAAGAACTGAGTCTGAGTGAGAAAAACGGATCTTGCTGGCAATCAGTCAACAAGAAGAAAAGTCACAGATGAACTCCCTTCTTTCCTCGTGAGCAGGAGAGATGAGGTCATCGAGGAGGACACTGTGGTGAAGAACATCCATCTTTAAGTAAAGGCGCCTTTTATGCAACACATTCCCCTTCGTCCTCTCTGATTATTTTACAACTTATTTCAGAATAAATATTTCAGGAGCTACAAGGGCAGCTGAAGAGAAACAAAAGGGACAAAAACACTTGTGCGTGTCATGTGGCTTCCAAGGCGTTTAATATGCGCTCATACAACGGGCCTGGTGTGCTGTCATTTAACTTCACGGAGAATGAACACGGCCAAGTGTCCGACCTGACCTGTCGTTCAGTTCATGGAAGTTTCCTTTCAGAATATGCACCGTAAACTTTTAACATCTTACAAGTGTAACGATGTCCCAGACATGGAAAGGTCTTGGAAGGTGCATATTTAACACCCGGCACCCTGTGCAGTGCTGTTCAGGTGCCGGAAGGTCCTGGAAGGTGCATTTTACCTGCATACCAGCAGCGAATGTTCATGATAGTACTCTTTATCTTTGGCAACCAACTCAGTGTGTCATGTGAGATTCAGCCTGTTGAGCCTTCGCTTTTTCCTCTGAGCACGCTCTCAGCTCCTCCGCTGGCATTTCCTGGTTGCTATCAAGTGTTTTTGTGTTCTTCTGCTCCACTTCTTCTTCCTCCTCCTCCTCTTCTTCATCCACGTCATCAGGATGAGCTTCATCCATGGCGGTCTCGCAGAGACTTTTCTTCCCTTTGCTGCCATCTTCCTGACCTTTGAGCACGCTGCACAGCTCCATCTCGTGGATCTCTACGTCAAACGGAGCGACGGCAGGCACGGTGGGCGGAGACTTGCAGCCTGCACAGCCCTGAGAGAGACAAAAAATGATACAGTTATTAACTTTTAAGTTCTTTGTGTTTTTTCATTTATGCTTTATTAATGTATCCAAATAGAAATACTCACAGAGATGTTGATGGCTCGTGGCAGGCGTCCTGTGCGGATCCAGGGGTGCACCTGGCTCAGCTCCCTCTTCTGCTCCTCGTTGAAACGAGGCTGATGCTTCTGCATGCTCCTCAGGGCCTCGCGGTCCTCTCGCAGCACTGTCTCCATATCCCTGTGAGGAAAAATACAGGACATTTGTTAATTTCTGATGGTCTGCTAGCTGTTAAATGTAAGGTGTTAGGAGGGCTTTATATCATTTTCGATGATTTGAAAATAATTAAAAGGTACAAATTCTGTTGAACAATTTTAAAAGTTTTAGACTAATCTTCTACACTTTCATCCAAACAATATTGTAGGAATTAATATATGACTTAAATTCAAGGGCTTCTATAAATTTGCCCCCTAAAATAGGCAGTAAGAATAGTAAAATGATATCAAAAGCATTTGAATTGACATTTTAAAAGTCCCAAGTGTTTAAGAAGGTCTGTAAAGTAACAGTAGTTCTGTTTTCTATGGTCACATTATGCCCAGTGTTTTACCTGACAGGCAGCTGGTACGTCATCATCACTTTGTCATCGGTGTTTGCCAACAGAAGCCAGATGGGGTCCTGCAGGACACACTTGATAAACTGCTCCTCGCCACCATCTCCTCCACCGCTGCTGCTGCCCCCTGCTGTCTGTTTACGGGAGTGATCGTTCTCCGATGAGTCGATGCTGCCAAAGTACTTGCTGGTGTGGCTGCCCTGACTGCTGCCTGGAAGCACCAAGAAGGAAATGTGTGTAAGAAAACAGGTCTCATTTGTTTTATTTCACAGGTAAACCTTTAAAATCTATTAGTTCAAAGTAAGTTAAGTAATGTTCATCCTAACTGTTGCTGTGACCAAGCCCCTTAGAAAATTGAAACCCCGAGCACAAAATAATTTCTAACTACATTCCTTTGTGATTAAAATGTAGTTAGTCTGTAAAGATGAGTCTACTTACTGGTGCCGCTGGTTCCGGAGGAGCTGCAGCCGTTGGACCCGGACCCCGAACCAGAGGACCTGGTACCTGAGGACCCTGAACCAGAGGCAGCCGAGCCGGTGCCGGAGCGGGAGTCTTCATGTAACAGCATGTCGAGCAGGTCGCTGGAGGTGGACATGGCATCTTGGTTGGACTCATTAGTTTCACCCTAATGAGGAGAAAAAAACAATATATTTTCAAGTTTTATTGTTTCTTTTTTTTTTTTTTTTTTATGTAATCTTAACATCCACTCCTGAAATTCTGGGAACTTACATTCTCATTCTCCTTGGAGGTTTCATCAGAGATTCCCTGATTGGCCGAGCTCTGTAGCGGCTGAGTTGCCCCGCCTTGCACAGAAGGCGTGGCTTGTTGTGATGCCGCAAGAGCCGTGGCGACCTCTAAGCGGTTGCTCGGCGACTCCTCTAGCTGCAGGAGGTTTAGAGGTGAGGAGCATCGGGACTGGAAGAGAGGGGACTCTGCACCCTCACGGTCGGCTGGTGTATGACTGTAGGACTGAGGGGTGCTGCTACGGGAGGGGGTGCAGGTAGTTGGGATGGGAACGTGGACGGGGTTGGAAATGGAAGCAGGGGCGTTGATGGGGAATGAGAAGTTTGGGTTGTAGAAGTGTCCGGGTGTGGGGACTGCTTGGGAGATAGGAGCTCCCATCTGGGGAAACATGTAGTTGGGTAGCACCAGGGCCATCATTGGAGGCACCATTTGGGTGGGGGGAACCATCTGGGGGGGAGGGACCATCTGAGGGATTGGGAAACGTGAGGGATCGGGGATAGGGACGGCCTGAGGGAATGGCTGTGTGATTGGGGGGTACATCGGGTAGATGGGAAGCATTCCTGGAGCGAAGGGGGCAGAGGGAATGCTGGCTTGGGAGCCCACAGACGGCCAGGAGGAAGAGTTTGTTGGGGGTCCCAGAGGCATGTTGAGGGGTAGGGGGGCTGTGCCGATTCTGTTGTCCAGCTGGCTTCCACTACGGCCCATAGAGCTGTGCTGGTCTGAAGACTCCTGAGGCTTCAGCCTTTTACCGCCGCGACCACGTCTGTGACCTGTGCTGCTTCCTGCGGCCGGGTAATCTCGGGAACAACGCACTCCTGGGAGAAACAAATGGAGAAGTTATTTAATTTACATTTTTCACAATCAATTTCAAGCCTTCTGACCATCCTGAGCAAGGCCCAAGACTAACAGTTCTATTCTGGCCTAGAAAGGTAAAAAAAATAATAAATTATTTATTTTTTGCTTTCAAACTCTCTCATATTAAGTATCAAATCACAGATTAATGACATGACTTGTTTGTGCATGTGAGCAGTGCGTTTGTACCTCGTGACAGAGGGTTGGCAGCCGTGTTGTGGCACCGCAGACCAGAAGATGACGTCTGATCAAACACTCGCAGCTTGCTGAGGTCTTTGAAGCGGTCGAGGAACGCCTGCTCCTCCTGCTGCGTGTGGGCGGACAATACCTCCTTGGTCAGACCCATCCGCCCTCCTCCACTTCTCCAGCTGTCCCTCTCTGGCTGACCAGTTTGGGGGAGAGGCGATGCGTGAGGGGGAGGAGGAGGAGGAGGCGGTGTGATGGCGGGGCGAGTCGGTGTGATCGTACAGGGAGTGAGCTGTGTTGTGGGGGTTGTGGGAGCATCCTCCATTATGATGTCTGAGACGGGAGAAGAAGAAATAGAGAGCAGTTTTAGATCGCTGTTTTGCAACTTTTTGAAAGAAGAAATAAAAAAAGAGAATTATTTTCCTGCTTCTTCTGAGAAATGAAAAGTTAACACTCATTGACTTTGGTGCTTCATCCTTACTCTATCTGCTAATACCATTGGCATAGAGCTGCTAATTTTAGCCTGTTTTACTTAACTTTAATTAGAGCTATGTTAGTTTACAGAATATAAGACTCTTTTGTAATTATGCTAATGTAAAACTAGATGTTCTCATTGAACATTATCAAGAAAAAGCTAAATTGTCTTACTGTAACAGACAAAAAGAGAGAGGAAACTGCAGAAAACATACATGAGGTAAAAGTAAAAAACTAGACAGCAAGAATTTAAAAAAGGAAGCAGAGAGAATAAGGATAAAACAGATTAAAGCATAAAACAGGTTACCTTAAATCTGCAGTTTTATCACATGCCGCTACACGTTTCTGAAAGATAATTCTTAAAACCTTCGTAGATGTAAATACCAATCTGAGCTTTGGGTTTACAAAGAAAATGAAGGTAGTATCATAAAAAACAGCATCAAAGTGTGTTTTGTCAACAAAAGAGAAGAAGAAAGTTTCCCGAGAAAAAGATCTGGGCAAGATGTTTTACTTTTAAAAAGATTCAAGGACATCATGTTGTCATTTCACAGAAACAAGCTGCTGAGAGGCACACTAGAGGGTTCAGAGAGTGTGAGTGTGGAGGGTCCCCACCTGACTCAGGTGGCTTCTTGTCTCCCACATGCACGATGGTGCTGCTGAAGCTACACTGCGAAGGGTCTGAGGCTACGCTCTCTGCCTTTGTGGCCATGGTCAGATGGGGCAGAGGAGGTGGTTCACCTATGAGGCTAACTGAACCACCTGTAGAGAGACACGAGTGTGACAGGGTCAGTTTGAGAGGTATCAGTATAATCGTCTGGACGAGCACATACAAACACAAGCATGCTTATTGGTGGACAATCTGTCCAGGCATTTCATATTCAGTGACAAGAACAAAAACATTTTCACAGTATTTTAGGTGGTAAATATACAAAAAAGAATAATGAAATAAACATGAAACATTTTCTACATTAAAAACTATGTTAACACTTAAACAAGTTATTTTGAAAGTAAAAAATAAGTACCTTTGCAGTTTGCATCCTGCTGTTTGTCCTCATCAGAGGTGGAGGTGCATGAGGACGAGCCGCACTTTCTTTTTACTGTGTTAGGAATGTTACAGCTTTCCAAGTACCTGCACAGAGATGAATCATAGTTAGATGAGTGATTATCAACTTAACAATAGCCATATAAGAGAGGGCTTTATATGCTTGAGCTCGTACCTTATGATGCTGTCCAGACAGTTGATCTGCTGGTAGGAGTATCCAGCGGGAGGATCCTTACGGACGAGCGCTGGAGGGACCAGGGCTTTGGGAGGTTTGGTCAGATCGTCAATCAGACCTCTGATTGGGTCCCGATTGGAGACCGCTCGGATGCCTGCTGCACCTGGATGAGGAATCCAGAGAGAGTTTAGATGACTGGTTCCTAATCTGCTCTGTGACATTTTTTTTAACCTTGTACATGGTGCATAATCATGAGGCTACAGGATGCCCCAGAAAAAGAAATTCATAAACCAAAAAAAAGGTATTAAATGTGTTTCTTGAATTTATAACTTGGAAGAGAATTTGCTAACTGCAAAAAAAAAAATCTCCATCAATCATCCCTTGCTTTGTTTGACCTGTATTTGTCTCTGTGCTGTTATTTACCTCCATTAGTGTTTTTTCTTGGCAGTGGCCGGTTACGAGACTCAATAAACACTTGCTGTCCGCTCGTCTTCACCATGTGAACATCTTTGCAGATCTGCTGGAATGTCATCTGGAGAAAAAAAAAAAACAGGAGATTTATAAACATCATGACATAACAAAGCTGAAAGTCTGAAGTATCAGGCATATTGTACCAAATCAGGACAACTTTTCTTCCCCCAACCAGTAACCAAGCGACTAAAACGTAGGCAGATTTAAAGCCACTGGTTTCACATTGAGACTCACTGGTTTGTGTAGAGCCACTACGGCAGCAGCCTGTTTCATGGCGGGTCCGTTGCTGTCGCTGGACGAGGCGGCGGAGGCACTGAGGTGCTGCTGGTGTGAGCGTCGGGAGCCTCTTGAGCCACTGGAGCCGAGGGAGCTGTAGCCCTGAGAGCCGCCGCTGTGCACCGGCTGCACCAGTATCCGGTGGATCTGCTCGCTCAGCTGGACAACGTCGGGCGTGGTGACCCGACTCTCGCAGCTCTGCGGCATCGTGAACACGTCTTCATTCAAAGGGCTCCTGGAAATGTTAGAGCGCAAGAGACACGGTTGGTAACAAGATATTTGTAGATATTTTATTACAAATATTTGATTTATGTTCAAACTATTTTGGTAAGTTATCCATTTTAAATGTACACAATGTCTACAACTTTATACCAAAACATGTGCCTGTGATCTTAAGGCTTTTTCTGCTAACTGACAACTCAGAAATGTCTTTCCAAGAAGGCAAAATGAATCAATAATCTTACGTTCTGACTTTGTGCCGTCCTACAATGAACGCCACTTTGCGGCTCCAGGGGTTCACAAAGGAAGACCAGCTAGTGTCGATGGTCAGGTATTCCCCGCTGCGGGCGCACATCCTCAGGGCAGAATACTCAAACGGCTGCCCTGCAAACTGAAAGACTGAAGACAGATAAGAGAGGGAGTAATGTTAATATGACTTTAAAGAAGTGATTCATAAGAAAAAAGGTCATTTTCTCATGCCTGATTTATGTGAACAGCAGGTACATTGAATCCAGAGATTAGTGCTGGACAGACTCACTTTTTTCGTGAATGGCGACCATCATGGGCCTGTCGTCAGGGTGGATGTAGAGCAGGGTTGGTGTTCCCACTAAGTCCTGAGGCAGGTACCCTAACAATGGAACCGCCCTGAAAATACAAGATGTTTACACACTGTTAGACATGAAAAGTATTTTTATTACAGTCCTAGAGCAGAAAACTACTACTGTTGTTATCTCCAGCTACATTCACTCATGTGCACAGTAATTATTAGATCATTTTGAAAAACACTTTTCCCAGAAGGCATCACATCAGTCAACCAGCTTATGAGTGCTCAAGCTCACTGACCTCTCGTCGACCTCCTGGAAGAGGCAGCTGGGAGTGTGACTGGTGGTGAAGATCCTCTTGTCTGGAGGAATACGAGGAGCTGAGAGGAACAACAGATTAGAGTCGTGTTTAGAGGACAGGCCGAGTGATAAACTCAAATATATAATCTGAATAAATGATTCAACATTTAGATGCAGTTTGGACAGTTATGGAGTCATTTGGTGTCCATAAATAAGATCCATATTCAGAGGAAAATGTGACTTAGTCTGTCTCAAGCCTCTTTGATTTCTGTACATAATGATTAAGTCAAGAGCATCCTAAACTTCTTAAAAATTATAAAATGACAAGTTAGGAACACCATTACTTGGCTATACTGAAACTAGCTTCATGATTAAGGAAGGCTCTTATCTTGATACTCAAAGGCACCAAATTAGATTTGAAAGCTTTGGCAGAGTAACTCTGCTTTGTTGTCACTTTATCAGAAACATGCAGTAACTGTGATTCCAGGGTTATTGTGACATAACTGTATCAGTGCAGCCAAAAATTCATTTTCATGTTTTATTTTGTTCTTTAAACAATCTAAATCTTTCTCCCTGTGTGTGCCCCTCTCTTGGTTGTGGTTGAAAACATTTTACTTAGTTTCTATGCCGCTCCTGTGCAATAATAATGTGTGTAATGTGGAATCATTTAATATGTGTTTTCAAAGATACATTCTCCTTCTTCTACTGCATAAATACTGTAAGTATGGAGAGATTCGAACGACACATACCTTCATATCCAGAGTGGACTCTCTCTGCGATGAGCAGGCAGCAGGGCTGAGGCTCTGCAACATCTGAGTCTTTGATGGTGAGTTGGTAGGGCGTGAGGCGGAATGGGTAGTAACGCATCTCTCTGCCCTGTGCCTTGTCTGCACTGATGCGACAGAACATTGACTTCTCCTGAGTGCAATCTGCTGGAGATGAGGCTGGAGGGACAGAGATGGAGAGAGTCAGACATTTAAAAAAAAAAAAAAAAAAAAGACTTTCCTGCTACACCATCTCACGACAAACAATATTTTTCTTCAACCCCTTTTCCCAAATTTCATTCTGCTTACCAGACCCGATGCAGGAGGCCCAGGGTGGCAGGCGGCAGGGTGCCGTGCCGCTGTAGAAAGTGCTGACATCCTGGGGGGCTAAAAGCTCAGAAAACATTTTCCCCTGGAGACACTCTGGTTTGCAGCGCAGCAGAGAGGAGCCCTGAGGTGAAACGTACACGACCTTGCCTGACAAGAAAGACACTGCCATGGAGAAAGTGTCCTAAAGAGAGAAAAACAGAAGAGGAGATGAGATAATGAGATTTTGTGTTGGGTGGCTAAGTGCACTGAATAAAAAGAACCAGAAAAAAGCTTTTCCTGAACTCTAGAAAAGCAAAAGCTGCAGCAGAATCTAATTTATCCACATTCTTTAGAAAGAAATGCCCCAAACACCACTATGTTGCGACCCCTTATTACAAACACTAAACTACTGGTGCTTTGATTAACTGTACCATTGATTGTATAAACTTACAGTGTTTTTGAGTGTGTATTCTGAGGTGATGTTGTCAAGCTCCTCAATAGTGAAGGCAGACAAGTCCAGACTGCAGCCATGACACTCCTCTACGCTCCACTGATGGTAGAACTCCTTATTAGCTGGAATGGATTCAAAACAAAATCAGTCAGTGGGTGAATTGAGGTAAAGTCAAAATTACATCACACACTAACCGCAGACTGCTTAAGTTAGGAGAAGAAAAATAACGCTCTCTCACCTCGCACTTGTTTAACACACTGCAAGGCGTATTTGAGTGCGTTCAGGGTGCTGGAGTGACCCTTGGTCGTGCGCTCGCTCGGCAGACGCAGCTTCAGCTCCTTGATGGCCTTCATGAGCTCCTTCTGGGTCTGGACCCGCGCCGACTGGTTGCTGCTGCAGCCGGAGGTGGAGGGGGGGTCTCGCTCTGAGCCGGTGGACAACAGGCTGTAGGCCAGAGAGCCACTGGGGGGGGAGAGGCTCTGGGAGTTTGAGCTGTGGGAGAAAAGGAGATGGTAAAGTGAAGAGCCTGACATCAAGGGAGTATATGTTAGGAAAAGCCTGAGAGACAAGGGCCGTCTTTTATTAAAGCAAAACATTTCTCCTGACTTCTTCTCTCACCTCTTGTTGCTCTCTGTAGTTTCTAGCATCATCCCAGAGTCCTTCCCGTTCGAGCTGTTTGAGCTTCGCGTTGACTGCCGCCCACGTGACCCGTTCTCCCTGTCCATCCCTCCCTCGCTTTCTCTTTCTCCGGAGTCATTCCCGCTTGAGAGTCCGTCCATGTCGTCTGAATTCGCCCCCCTACAGTGTCCGGATGAACTCCCCGATCCTGACCCTCCGCTGGGAGAGGAGCCACGTCTGGCTTTGCCTCCCTGCTCCTGAGTCTTGACATTGGCACTGCTCTGGCCACCGCCGATTTTAGGAGAGTTTAACTCTTCTGACTCGGCATCCTGCTCGTTCTCCTTCTCTTCAGCCCTCGCCACTCGCCCTCGAGTGGTGCTGCTGGGCGTTTTAGAGTTGTCATAACTCATACTAATGTAGGATGAGGCTGGTACAGCTTGATTAAGTTGTCAGCCGGGGGGAAAACAGGAGGAGCAAGTTTAAGTGGGACTACTATGTATACCTGGATGAATCATAGTTGCCGTTTGTTTTAAAAAATTAAGGAGAGAAATTCATTGTTTCTCAGACTTAAAAAACTAATCAAGTAAAGGCTCTCAGCCTGTAGATAAGAGTTCGATAAGTGCAGATTTTCAGATGGCTGCAAATATGTTGCAAATCACCAAAAAGCTATTTTCTTGAGGGAAGAAGTGTCCCTCAAAGATAAATTTCTGCTTATGAAACAGCCTTGGCATAAGCGCCTCCAACAGATGGGACGAGAGATGGCGAGATGGTGCTCTGTATCTGCTCGTCGCCTCTTTAGTGATGTGTTGCTCTGATGGTTAAAGGCCACCTGAGATGTCAGAAAAAGAGAGAAAAGAAGAAATGAAATTAGCTGCAGGATTACATAATGTGTTGTATCTCCCTTTAACAAAATAAATGCTTATCATCAGTTTATCATGTTGGCCTTCGAGGACTCAAACATGGCCATGAATTGTTTTCATTGACTCTTGAATGTCTCTAGTTCCAGCTTCGCTTTTACCCAGATTACAAAAAGTGACCAATCACCTCATTTTAAAGGAACACACTATAAACTCTTATTTGAATGCAACAAGTGCGTATGTATGCCTCTGAATATAGACCAGGTGAACCTGTGCTGAGGCCAAATTAACACGGGACATTTGTTGGTCGTCACGGCTTCGTCCACTTTTACCCAGGTGGCGGTCACAACAAACAGAACTGCAGGAGGGCTGTTTAGAAAATTACAGTTTGCTTGTGAATAGCAGTTTATATCTGGCCTCCACCTACGCAAGTGAAAGTCTCCTGCTATTTATTCCCCGTATGAGGGAGACGTCCAATAATCCTTTAATCCCTGCAGACGCAAACGAAGTCGTCAAATCCTTTCAAGTGTATACTCCTGGCTGTCCCACAACCCCACCTGCCTGGGGTGTGCTGTGATGTGTTTAGGGGCCGAATTGGTTCAGGACATTTACAATTAGGTTTACTGTGCTGAGGGCTCAGACAAAAGTAGGCTTTATGTGACGCATTATGGCTGGTGCTCATTAGATCTGACACGAGGGTAACCGCTAATAACAAATAACGGAACTAACTAAAACAAATGTAACGAGTTGAAAAAGTTCAATTTCAGGGTGACGCTGCTACAATACATGCAACTAGAGAGCCTCTAGCCCTTCATGTAATGCTGATCAACATTATGATTGGTTAGATGGATGATGCACACTTGCACATGCCGAGCTGTGTGATTTTGCAGGACCAGAAGGGGGCTGGAGTAATTATTAAATGGAAATATGCAAGCAGGGCGTGAGTGGGTGTCGAGGCAGCCTGTCAACCATGCATACTTCCACGGGTGATGGCAAGACACATGTCTGTGGGTGGAGGTGGCAGTTGGGATGTGTGTTCAGGCTACTCGAATACCTGGATGTGCCGCCCATTTGCTAAGCTCACTGTAGCAGCAAATTTGTTTACATTGAGTGTCCCAAAATTCATATTTTCTACAGCCAATCATCATCAAAAAAAAAAAAAAAAAAAAAAAAAAAAAGGATAAAATACACAAAAAAGGCACAACATTGACCTTGGTGTTCACACCTACATGCAGTTTCCAGTTCACCTTACACTCCCAAACACACAATGGGCCAACACACTGCCATATCTGAACAGCCGCGGTCAGGTTTGAATCCATGACTCTGAGGTAACAGTGCACTCGAATGAGCCGCTCTGATGCCCACCCGCTCCAATTATGCACAGGAAATGCACACAGTAGGAATAGTCTCTTTTTATGCAAGGTAGTGGCTATCTTAGTGTGGGGAACAATATGGAACTCACGGGCTACATAGGATGGCAAACAGTGCCTCTGTCTCAGGTAAACATTTGTGCTACTTTCTAGCGCTCCTTAATTTAGAACACGAAACTCAACCCACTCAATTTCTGAGGTTTCACATTTCCTTCTGTAACAGGTTGTTATTGCTCTCAACTGCCCCGTTAGATTAATTATGCGAGTCCTGTTCTGTGTGAAATGCATGCTGGGGAATTTGAGGGTGGCACAGATGCAAACCACTTGCCCACCACGAACACGACTCCTGTTTCTCAACTGTCTGATTGGCCTGAAGTGTCATTCAAGATTAGATGGCATACACTTAAAGCAACTTAAAATATTAGTTTCACATGTCAATCTCAGAGCACAATAACTTCCAACATTGAGAATGACCTCTCTCCAAAGCACCCAGTTGCCTGTTTACTGCTCTATGTCATTTTGGCAGCAGGCCGAGGTACGGCTTTACGGCTCTAGTCACACTACACTCTGATGACACGGGTATATATGAAAATACAATATGTGCAAGCTAAAGGTCTTTTTGGTCAAGTTGTTTTAAATGTATTAAAGCACATGGTTCACGTTTCATTTCCCATGATAAAATAAGATTAATTGTCTGCATTCTTTTGTCTGTGCTTATCATACAAAACAAGATTTATGAACACATCATCCTGCATCCTGGGGAAAGGGATGTACATTTTCCCTCCGGATATTTCAAACACAAAAAAAGGCAAATGTTTTGTCTTGGAAGAAAACAAAAGGCCGCTTGATTAAAAATGAAAGTAATCATTATTACAGGTCAAGTGAATGTGTCAGTCTGCACTTAGACTGTATACATTAGATTACAATAACATGTACAATGTCTAAAAAAAACACGACGCAGAACACGTGTTGTCTTGGTGAAGCGGATCTAAAGTGACTAAATGAAAAGCAATGCAAATGTTCTTTTCCTATTTTAACACACAATCTATGATATCATTATAGTTCGCACTACAAAGGGCAGTGAGTAGTTCTGACACATACGGCCAGTAGTCACTTTTAATTGCTAACACACATAGACAGTATAACAATCCTTATTCAGAACAATGACCTGAAACAGACTCGACCTAACCTGAAACACTCCCTTGCTGCAGAGTACAGTCGGAGGCTGCGGGACACTGTGGCGTGGCTTCATGCGTGACCATGTGAGAACGTCTCCGCCTGTCAACCCGCTTAATCACGACACCGCGCATCCAAATGTTTCAATTTATCAAAGAAAACGCGTTTCAATCCAAAAAGAGCGAGTTTCAATCCTTTAGACGGCTATGAACATCCGATAGATAAAAGCACACTGCTCGACTTGTCGTTGTCCGGTGTTTGACAGTAAGCAGCTCGGTGCCGCCCCTCTCCAGTGTACATACCGCACGTGTACGAAGCAGTGCTTTCTGTGAGCCTTGCTGGCCGCTCATTGGTCGGAGCGCTAGACCAATGAGAGCAAGCGTCATGTAGAGGATTGCCTGCCTGCGATAGAGCGCAGGCTCATAGAAAGTGTGTCAGAAACTGGTCTCAGATCAGACTCCAGGTTTGTCATTTTAACAGGGAAGACGTGGGTAGGCGCGCGAGCTGATCCAGGAACAGCGCATGTGAATGAGCGCGCGGAGTGTACACGATGTACAATTATGGGACAATGAGACACGCGCTATGCATGAGTTTGTTGGCAGGGAAACAGCTGTTCAGACCAGGGCCATTTTTATCTTTATAGCAGGAAGCATTACATAACATCAAATTAAGTTACTAAAATGTTGTAAACACACTTTGGCCCGAAACATAGTCCTATCCTTTTCTGTCTATATTGCAACTTCGTGAGAAAACAAGGCATGGGCCTACCGAAGATGCCATCAAACTAATTTACTGCTCTGACATTTTAAGAAATATCATTTAAGTCTTATCTTGGGCAATTATTACTGTAGAAATAAGTTGTGGAGCTGTTTTGGGGGACAATGACAGAGCTGAGGGCTTGTTTAGAATTTGGCAATAATATCAAAATACATGGATTACGATTCAGTATGTTGTGTGACACTAATTTAGTAAGAACTGTCACAGTATAATGAAAACACCTCCACATGCATAAATTATTTTATTCCTATCTATTCTTATTATTACAAGTATTCATTAAAGTCTCTCTATCTTCCACCTACATATAGCACTACTGTTTGTCGCTCATAGGCAAAGGAGTTAACATTAACTTTATTAAGAAAACTGATCACATGTGAATCCTGGTTTAAATCCTTGAAACATTGTTTATGGGACTAAATAAGGTATCACTAAACATAATACTACGATCATTTTATAATGCAAATGTTGATTGTTCTGGCTCAAACTACCAAAACCCAAGAGGCCTATTTGTTGATTGTAAAAATCTAAGATGGCAGCCAGGTGAGGGTTCACCAAGAAGACCATTTCATGAATAGTGTCACAGATTGCAAATCCATGGGCACGGATCCCACAGATTTACAAACAGCATTTTTTTCCATACCTGAGCATTGCAGATTTCTGTTTTATTATGTTCTAACAACATAGAAGACGCAGTTACTCCCTGTACTACCAAACTACACTCCCTTAAATCTCTCGTTCCTTGTTCCGTTTTTCACAATTTGAGGACAAACTAGAATAGATGAGGAGCATTGCTGCTCTTCCGTCTCACCTATCAGAGTCCAAGACTCGCCAGGTAAATAGCCTATTATTTCTCCTATCTGCAGTGATGACTCAGTCCCCTGAATGCATGTGATGATGGTGTTTGCAACACCTCTGCCATGCCTGTAGTCTCACCTCTCCAGTCACTATTTGTGCCAAAACTAACATGTTGGGTTTGCTTTAGCAGGATGAGAGAGTGTGGATGCCAGGTTGTCACTCTGTGCCTACCACTTGCTGGGTGTGGGGAAAAAAAAAAAGGCATTCAAAGTGGTCTACTTACAACACACAAGCAAATGGCCCACACAAGAGCAACAATTTAGGAGGACAAGGAAGCTGGGATAAGCAGCGGATGCAGCAAATGTAGCAAATGTGCATGGGTGGATTGCAACAGTTGTCAATCATGAAACGTCCTCTGATTGGCTAATCCCCTCAACTCGTGTATCTTCTGTGTGTTAGGAGCACAGGGGGGCTTCTAGTGGACCAAAACTGGAAGGCAACTAAGGTCAAAAGTACTGTATAAACAACACACATAGAGACACAGCCATAATGCTTCAATAGATTATAACAAGAACATACTAGTATAGACAACCCAGCACAGATTTGAAACAGAGGATGTGTGTGAGGGTGCGGGGCGTCAATTTGAGATTAAACAAATTCACGTTAATGTTCACGTCCTACTCCAGATAATAAACCGTGTGATAATGTCGTGCTTAGTGATCGATTTGATGGTATTTAATCTTTCTGTATCGTGTACAACACATACAGTACATTAAGATCCTAACCTGCACGTTGCAGCCTTGTGCGAGGTCCATTTTTTTATGTCTTCAGCTTAAACTCGCAACTTCATGTAGTTTATTAAACAACATAATACAGTGACGTGAGGATGTGTTCAAACACTCCTGTAGTTTGTTTGAGGTGTTTAATAAATAAACTTATTAAGTTTAAGCGAGGTCCAACACCCAGATAGTAAAAAACGGAACACATATTTCACCTTAGAGACAGTTAATATATCATTATTGTTTTATATGTTAAGACATTAAAATGAGATTTCCGCAGTTCGGACTCTGGTGCACTGATAGCCTTTAGCATGCTAGCTAACATTACAGAAGAAAGAAGAAAAAATTTTTACAAACACGACAACAATCCAAAACAACCAGCTTACCTTAAATACACTTCAAGTTGAACGCAGGTTTGATATTTCACGATGAAAAATAGCTAAAGCCAAGAGGAAAACAGCGTAGATTCCGGCAGCGTCGACTGTGCTCGCTGACTTGTCGTGAGTCTGTTTTCCTGAACGTTTCTGTTCTTCCTCCAGCACTGGTTTACACGCAGGGTTACACGTGCCTGTGTATGGGCTACCAAGTAATGTTGGAACAGACACCCTCATTGGACAGGACGGGATGTTGTCCACGCCCTAACACGGCCGAGCGCGTTCTGATTGGCCGAGAGAGGCGGGGCTAAATGCACGGGGCTCCGCGGTCACGTTGAGTAGTGTCTGGTCCTGAGTTCTTTTTCAAATGTACTAGAACAGAGGAGGGCGTAGCCTGTGTCCACACTTGTTGTGGCATATTCTGATTTACCGTCGTAAGTGTAATAGCATCGCAATGATATTTAGTGTGGAATAGCTGCGGTTTATCAGTATATTGTAGGCTCTTTTTTTTTGCTTAGTTCCACTTTCAGTTCTTTCACTACATTTTTTTTTTAGCAGGAGTACCCTTATTAATGCAGACAATAATTCAGACATTATGCTCTATGTCAGAATAAGAACAACATTCATGATACCACGATAGATGTGTACGTTTTTAACTCAAAGTACACTATGTCACTATACTTTTACCGAAACAAGTAAGCATTTTATGCAATTTTAATCATGATCAAAATGAAACTCATATGACTAACAAAAAAACAACAACACATGCTTGTTTTATTCTACTGTCATGACATGTATTTATTAAAATACCTCTGTTTCTGCTTATTGTAATCATCATACTCAGCAAGAGAAGAGTAGTGTTCGTAGGAGAGTTGTCCTATAACATAATTATAAAAATGTATTCTTAACCCTTGAATTGAAAAAATGAAAACTTTAGACATTTCTGAACTAACTTATCTGCTATTTTTTTCAGAATAATTAGCTGACTGTTATCTTTTGTTTGAATTTTAATGTCTCCCCTTGATCAACTTTTAAAGACTGTGGACTTAAAATAAGAAATTATACGATTCCGAGCTGGATTGGATTCTGTCTTTATTTCTTTTTTTTTTTTAAATTGCTGTTCTTTGCTTATTTATGTGCTATTTTTATCATGCAAACTATTTTTTAAACAACCGTGAGTTTAGTTGAAAACTTAAAATCACAAGCTAATGCATTTTATACACAATGAAAAAGACAAGTATGCACATAATCTCCATCAGTTTTTTTCATTGGCAATAAAAATGCTCTTTTTTTGTCGACTCATCTCATGAGCCATGGACAGCAATCATCGCATGCCTATTTCTGCTGCGCGTTTATCTCGTACCTACGGCAGCGAGAGTCCCATGCATGCACAGTTCAACGTGCTCTCAGTACGGTGACGTCACCTGATGTTCTTCCCCTCTCTGAAGACACGCGGCAGACGGGGTGGTTGTTCAGTCCCAGTAAACAGTGCAGATGTAGGGCACATGCCTGTGAGAACATTGGTATTATTACCATAATAACACAGTTGTCTATATTTAAAGTAGATTAATTGTGCCTGAATACACCTAAATAGCAACAAAGAAGGGTTTAAAGTTTCAAAAATGCAAAATAGCCCAGTATCGATTAAAATAAAGGAACATGTTTGTTTTTGAGGTGATTTGGCAAACCGTATGTGGTTGTAATTATAATAAAATGAACAATAAATAACATTTATAACACACTGATGTGAACTTGATAAAAAAAACGCCCAAATCTATTTTAAGTACAAGTGCAAGTAAAAGGAAGACATACATTTCCAAGAAGCCAGTCGTGTTGTTTATAAAATTAACTTGTGCCAACTAGTTTTTAATAGTCTAAACTCTTCCTTGTTGAAATGTTCTACTTTCTTCTTCAGTCACTGGTTTACTTGGTCACGCTGCCATTGGTTGGTTTGCACTTGGCTTGTATGAGCTTCTTTGTTGGAAAAAATAAAAAAAAAAGCTGTGAAAAAAACCACAACAGATTTTTGTTCAGCTGTGGAGTTTGAGAATACTGACCCTTAATGATTGTGCTGTACACAAGGAAACATGCACACACAGCACGTCCTGTCTGGTTGTTTTGGAAAGCCCTTGCTCATTATCTTTGCATTAATGATTAAATTGTCAGATTTATATTGCTGCTGCTTTAAAAATGTGTTTCCATCTGACTGGTTGGATATGAGCTTGGATTTGCAGCATTTCATTGGCTGAGCGGTGCTCAGCCGTCTGGCCAATAGTTTGGTGTGTGTGTTTGGCAGCAGCTACAGGCAGGTGCTTGTGTCCAAATCTTGTGCAGATAAGAACATTTTACTGCATTGACTTGTTTACCAGTTTATTGTGCTTTCAATTTCAATGTGTCACCACAGTTGGCAAATTCTACACTCACTAATTGTAATGTGTCGACGTGAAGATACATTTGATGTCAAGCTTTAGAGGAAATTGTTGTATTTAACATGTTAGCAGTTAAATGTTACAGCAGCCAAATGTTCTGTCTTTAAGAAAGCCCTGAACAGTGCCTACTTTGGGTGCATGAAGTTATAAATACATTTGCTTGATCAAATGTGCACATGGGAGTGAATAGTCAGTGTGGGGAATGTGGACGTGCAGATTTAAATGTTAGTAATCTCAAATATGTCCACTAGATGGTAGCATTTCTCGGCATTCTTAACACTCACTAACATGACTGAAGAAGAAGATATCCTTAACTACCCCACGAGTGTATACAATTTACATCAATTACAGACACACCATAGACTGTATAGTCTAAGACTAGTCTATCACATAGACTGTACAGTCTATGGTGTACTCTGTAATTGAGATATGTTACACATAGCCGTGGGCTGAAATACACACGCATGCACAAACCAGATCCCATGGACAGTGGCAATTCTAGAGTCTGTTGGGGCCCTATAGGCAAAATTTAATTCGGGGGCCCTACCACCAGCCTTCAACAGCGCAATGAGAGTGAATGCAGTCAGATGGGGCCCCCTTAGGGAGGTTTTCTACTGCCATTGCAAAATTTGCACATTTTGGGTTGCTGCTTTGGTTCAAAGTTTGTAAGCACTCTGGGGGCCCCCACATGGTCTTGGGCCCCCAAGCAGTTGCCTGCCTTGCTTATTGACCAGCAGCAGCGCCCCTGCCTATGGACACACACTAATGGAGAGATGAGTGAGGGGCTGCACATGGAAGAGCAGCCGATGCTTATTTTGTGTTTATTGTTTGTATTTAATGGTGGACGTTTGTAGAGAGCACAGTTCACCGAAGTAAAATTCCTTGTGTGTGTCAGCATACATGATGATGCTGATTCTGATTCTGATATGAATGCTTCTTGGACCCCTGCCCATATTTTTTTCTTTTCTTTTTCCAGATTTTATTCTTCTAACAGGAGAAGTGTGAGCTAGTGTGTCTAATGTAGTGTTGTTCGGTGAAAGGTTGATCTATATTAAATCAGGGTGCAGCGCTGTAAATGTGGGCTTTTCTGTCTAACGTTGTCGAAACGGCCTTTTTTTTTTTTTGTAAAGCCGAACGCGGAAGTCGCTGTCAGTGCACCATCTCTTTTCATCTTCCTGATCGTGCTACCGCGACTCCCGCCGGAGGGAGGTAGGTACCACTTTAAGGACAGGGCGTATCCACTTCTGAAGAATTAGGAAATGCGATGATGTTTGTAAGGAGAAGTCCCTCCTTTGCTTTAGTTTGACACTTTGACCGTCTCCGGTAAGACACGCCAACCCCCGGAACCAACTACGGTCCTGTCCGTCAATGGCTAATTCAACAACCGTCGCTCGTAAGTTTTCTTTTTCTTCTAAACATCTTGTGGAGTGGAAACGAAACGTGTGTTGCAGGCGCTGCAAAGTCAAACTCGTTCACATTTTGTCTGCGGCCACCTCCTCGGAAAAGTCTGTTTGAAACGACCACAGTTCATCATCTTAAGTCTGTAACCACGAACACAAGCTGAGCACAAAGAAAGTGGAGGAAACCCTTCAAAACGAGGAGTAGAAAATACATGTTGAACATCTGTAAGAAGAGAAATACAGTAACATGTGATGAAAACTTCCACTGTTTAGCCAAGTCTATGCATTATTTAAAAGTAGACACTTTTAACACTAATTACAAAAGCCATTAATGATTAGTTATTCTGTGTTAATCAATTCTGTTATCTTTGTAATTTAATTAAATATCAGCTTAGGTATTGATCTTAATCCTGTCAATTATTAAGACATACACTTCAAATACAAATTAAGCCTTCTTAATAATGCAACTGGCATACTTTCTAATTCCTCAGTTGCTGAAAAAGTGTCCTAACTTTTTTGTACAAGTTTCATTGTTTAAAGTTACACTGTAATGTACATATTTGGATACAGTTGGGCTGGTGTACTGAGACTGTAATTCATGGTCAGTTTGTCAGATGCATGAAGCATACATGACAGAATTTGATGGCAGTGTTAGTCAGTCTGTCTGCTTGACGATCCCATTTTGGTGGAAATGACAGCAATAGAAGTAAATCAGAAGCTTGATCCAAAGGCAGCTGGACTGGTCTGCCTTTGGGGAAGCTTTGGCTCAGTTGGTTGAGTCGGTCATCTAAAGCTCCTGCGGCCACATGTCCGATGTGTGCTTGGGCAAGACGCTTAATCCCAATTTGCTTCCGCTGCTTGGTCGGCAGCGTATGAATGGGATTAGTTACTTCGGATGGACACTTTCCATAACAACCCCTGTTATCAGTGTGTGAATGGGTAGGTGTGACATGCGGTGTAAGTAGTAGTCAGGAAACTAGAAAAGCGGTTCAACAAGCTCAAGTCCATTTTCCATTTATCTTTGGATCAAACTTGGATTATACCATGACCTGGATGACCGAGATCCAAACAGAGACAACAATAAAAGTAATTCAACAGACTAAACTTCAGGAACTAAATCAAAAAAAAAATGTAATTACAACACTCAGCATATCTTAAAACATTTCAAACTGCATCAATATTGTATGGTAATTGATTTTGTACCATTCTGCCTCTGAGGATTCCAACCAACATTTTAATGCTAAATGTCTCCCAGACGGCCGTGCATATATTGAAACACTGTGAGGTCCTTTCATGTGTGAAAGAAGAGTGCTGCAGTGTGTCTCTCTGCTTCAATGAATGCTTGATTCAGTGCGCTATTTTAGTGTACGCTGATGATGCTTGGGTTTTTCTTCGTAACCTTTCAAAACACTGGGCCTGGTTCCATTTTCCACCAAGAGTCCAGAGGAGTCTGTGGCGTGCAAAAGGCCAAGGACGAGTCCTCGTGTCTATTTTATTAGAGCATACATGCAGCAGATTCACTTGGTAGAATCTTGATGAGCATATAGTTGTGTCTCTAAATAGTTCACTCGATGCAGCATGCATGTCAAGATCTTGACACTTCATTTACAGTTTCAGGAGCTTCTTTTCAGTTTTCCATTTCTACAAAGTTCTATTTGCAGCACTATGAAAAAATGTAAACAACGGGCTTCAGCTTCGCTCTTTAAACGTGGCGCCAACGCTACTATTGCCTTTTATTGGGGGAGATTATTTACCCAAAACTACACTTTTACCTGGGTGCATTTGGCACATAGTTCTTCAAAAAGACTATAGTTCTGGGGGATAGTTCCTCCGGTCGAAACAAGCCCTATTGTGATCCAGCCCAGTGGTTTCCAACCCTGTTGTAAGTCGTAAAAATACTCCTGTTGGACAGGAAGTTTAACTTTCCCTTTTCTTGTAGTTTCTGGATAATTTACCTCCACAGGCCTATAAATGTACCCTATAGCCATTTTCACTTATGCACTCCTGAAAATATCTAGATCATTTCGGGGGGGGGGGTCTCCTACGGTAAGACATGATATAAACAAACAAACGACGCAGAAGTAGTGGTCTTAAGCAACAGAGTCTATAACAATATTTACAATTCTACAATTCACTTTGCAGACGCTTTTATGAAAAGCGACGTACACCAGAGAGTAAGTACAAAACTAATCCATTCATACGCTGCCACTGAAGCAGCGGTGGTGGTGCCTCTATATCGATGCTACGTGTAGCTAAATGGAAATACACTATCAACAAAAGGGCGGAGAAGAACATACTGATGAACAGAATACGTAATGCATCCGTTGAAGTACGTGCACAGTCGCATGCATACAGTCTGTGCACTGACTCCAGTCACAGGATATAAATGTCACTCCCCACTCCCATAGGTCTCGAGGTGAATTCCCCGGAGAATATCCTGCTGCGTTCTCACATCAGCTCACTCGGACGTAGTAGTTGGAACTTTTTTCATTTCATGTTTTCTTAACCATATTTCATTGTAGTCTTCCATAGAAGACATTTAAAACAGTGCAGCGAATCATTTTTCCAAGACACATACTTCCAGTTGAGTTCAACAGTTATTGCTCCAGATCACTCAGGTATTGATGAGGTTACATAAAAGATGAAGTCCATTACTCACATGTTGCTACATTATTGAAACTGACGCAGTATGGAAGATCCTTTATTGCTGTGTCTCGGGGTCATTATAAGCAGCTATTCTTGCCTCACATGTAGAGAGAGGAGAAACTGTGTCATGATTAATGAAATAGGTGATTTCAAAACTAATAGGAACATTGCTTCTAAGTGAAATAATTCCTTGACAAAATAACAGCAAGATAAAACAGACTTTCATTTTGACACAGATGTTGTTATTTAAATATTGCAGCTCTTGTTTCTGGATTATTTGTTGGACTCTCTGCGCTCCTAAAGGGCACAGCGTTGGCTCATTCTTCTGGCAAAATTAGTTTCTGCTCTGTGATCATAAAGCAGAATGAGAATGCGGTTAAGCAACACAACAAGTGCACACTTGCTAACTTGCAGAGCTGTATAAAGACAGAGGTACTCCTGTACCTCATAGCAACTGAAGCAGTGCCCGAGAGAGGTTTCATCTCCACTTATGTAAGAGCTCATTCGGCTGCTAAATGGATATTTGGTAGGGGGTTGAAATAGCAGAGCTGCTGTTGCTTGAACGTGGTGAGTTTGTGTCTCAGATTTGCTTCCTCAGCTGCTCATGATTCTATGATTATGGGGAAACGGGTGAACCACAGACGGCCTTTTAACCTTTTGAGCTGCAGGCTACACATTCCTACCCTGATGTGTTGCCGTCATACAATATTTTGTGTTTGTCGCCTCTTCTTGCATATTCTTGACTGACCGCTATGTGTTCATTTTTTTTACTGATTCACACATTGTAAATAATTCGATTTTTTTTGTCAATCCTGAGTACCAATGAAATGAATCAAAAAGGAGAATAGAAAATGACATGTTTCCTGGCTGTCCTCTATATTCAGTTTACTAAAAACAAAAACATCACATTCATGACATTTGGAGCCTCTGCAGCCAAACTATTCCACACTAAGAAAGACTGTAGGTGTGAAAAACTTGATGTTGTTTTCTAATACACAATTGTTATTCCTCTGAACATTACAAACCAAATAAGTTTGAATAGAAATAAAGCACAAACGCTAAGTGTAGTGTAGGCCTTTTTTTTCTACATTTATTAGTTTTCAGTAGAGTACATGTCATTCCTTTTAAATGTGACCAAACCCCAGTATGTTCATGACTTTATGTACACATTAGAGCCCGTTCCTTTTTAAAGAGACAAAAAAAGTGACAGTCACAATAATCTGATTTGTTATGTTAAGTATGAGCTTAGGTACCACTGCAGGATTTACTCTAGCTTTGGCTAAAACTATTAGACATTCAAACATCTTCTAATTTTCCTCATAGGAGTTTAGACTGAAGGACCATGAAGGGTAAATTGTTCTTATGTGGGCTGCATTGTTTGAACAATGTTTCGTTTAAGCCTTGTTGGTTTAGGTTACCATATTAGGAAACATTCACACTTATAATGAACATCTAGCTGTTCTGATGTCATACATGGGAGGGAAAAAATCTACAGAAAGGTCAGGACAATTTCATTCAGGAACAGCATGTGAATGTTGAAATGGAAAGTAGGGCTGGATAAATGATCACATTTTTATCACTGATTCGATGAGAGTATTTTCAATAAATGCGAAAGTCTGCAATTTATAGCTGTGAATTAAGATTTCAGTCATCCAGGTCATGGTCAGTTCCAGGCTTGATTCAAAGGAAACTGGACTTGGTTGAAGATCTTGAAGATGTTTTACCTCTCCTCTGAAAGGCTTCTTTAGTTCTGAACTAACTAGTAGATGGATGTTGGTCCAACCCAAGGACTAAACTCCCAGGCATAAGCAAAGCAATGTTGTCAATGCTATCCAATGCAACAAGGAATGCAGGGATTTATACATTGGGGAGACTAAACAACCACTACACAAAGGCATGGCACAGGATTGGAGAGCCGGCTCTTCAGGACAGAATTCTGCTGTCCACTTACATCTGAAGGACAAAGGACACTCTACTGAAGATGACAACTTGCATATCCCAGCCAGGGAAGACCATTTGTTCAAAAAGGGGTGTTAAAGAAGCCATCTATGTTAAGGTGGAAAAACCATCCCTTAACCGAGGTCTTTCACCAACCTATAATGCTGTTTTGATTTTTCTACCAAAACAGCTGAAGCCCCAGTCCCACCATGGAACATGGGAGCCCAACGTTCCACAGCGTTAACAAATGTAGATGAAACAAGGTCAACGACTCAGATAACCACTCTCATGTGAGTCATCCTTGACTCCACAGAGGCTTACATTTCTAGCTCCGTCCACCAGTTAGTTTAGAACTGAAGAAACCTTTCGGAGGAAAGGTGAAAGATCTTCAACCAAGTCCAGTCGCCTTTGGATCAAGCCTCGAATATTGCACAATGTTATCGTGCAAGGCATGTTTTTCTAATATCATGTAGGCCTAATGTTTAGAAACTCAGTGTTCAGTAGCTTTTCACTGAAAAACACTCTCTATCTTGGATCCTCCATTGAGTTTGGGATTGTTAAACATTTTGGTGTCTTTTGTGTTCTAAAGATTTATGCCCAGATAGACATTGTTGTACAAAGGAACGGCGAAGTTATTGACTCGCCAAACAGTGGTGAACATAAAGAAGTGGAACGGTTCCCACATCCTCTCTCTGCTTCCTAATACGAGTTTGAAGAAAGTAATGTGATTACAAATAGAGAAGGATCCGATTACCAACTGAATGTAGCTGTCAGTTAAAGACAAAAAGCTAAACGTCATGCAGCCAGAACTGATATCCCTCTATGAAGGATTTAGCAAAGATGTGATTCTGAAAGTTTGAAACGATCTGGAAAGAAAGACATAATCATCATTTAAAGACATAATGTGATTTCCAGTGTGTGCTGTCTTTTGCTGATATCAGCAGGGAGAAGCATCCTCTTTTCTGACATCCCCTTCGACACTGTTGTGTTGTCATGGAATCTGATATAGTTGCAGGAACACAAAGTTTAAGATTTGAGTATTCAAATGGACCTAAGCAGTTTTCAGTGGATATGCCTTTAATAATGGCGAACGTATTTCTACCATAAGTAGATGAAAAGACGAGCAGAGGTCCAAAAATGGGGGATTAAGACAAAAAACAAATCTTGGAATAAGTTATGACCAGAAACTTGCTGTGTTTTGTTCTTCAGTTATTTTCCATCACAGATCAATCTCCCTGGTATGTTTTTTCCAGAGATCCATTTCACATCATTCCCTGAGAGCGTCCATGTTAGAGGAGTGACATTAATAAACTTCATACACACACAACTCACGGAGTAAATCCCCATAAAGAACAGCAGGAAATTAAACTACTCTAACAGTAATGCTGACCTATTCTGCCCGGCCTTGGCTCCAATGGATGCTTCAGCTGAAAGATTTGACAGTGCAGACAGAAACACTTTGGCAGGTACTGCTATGGGAAAACCTCTCTCGAGTGTTAGTCGTGATGTTGAGGTGTTTGGCCAAGAGCCAATCACCTTTGTCCATTGTTGACCTGCTACAATACTGAGGACAGCTGCAGTGTAAGACTTGATATGTTCTCCTGTGGGGGTAGCTGAGGGCAATTTGACCTAGAAAGTATCTTGTCTGACCTGAAATCTGATAATCCAGAGAATCATGAATCATGCAACCTTGTCTTTACCACAGGATGTTATGTACACTTTGCATATATTTCTTGCGCCCAGGATAAGTTTTCATAAGCCCTTTTCACACATGCGCTGCACTGTTGAATATTTTCTTTGCTCTTGGATATGTTTTGGTATTGTCTTGGTGGGCTTTTTTCATTCTGACCTGCAGCCTGCTAAAATGTTTCACTAAAAATGTAAAATGTATATTCTGTGCCAATATTTTTTCCCACCCCAACGACATCGGGTCGGTTGTGAAAAGCAATTCCTTGGAAATGTTCATGGCCCTGATGTGCTGAAATTACACAAAACTGGCTGGAGTTCATGTATGAATGGGGCTATGAACTTTTAATAAATGACTTTCTTATCTTCTACAGTTTAGTTTAGCTTCTACAATCTTTAGCTGACTTTTTCTTCATACATTTTGCAACACTGTCACAACATAACCAACAACATAAAAAATTACTTTTTGTTAAAGGGACTATTTGCTGATTTTGAAACTCATTTCCTGTGTTAGGTTGGAAGTGGTAACACGGCCTGCAGATGTTCTAAATGTCTCTGTCGTGCAGATTGACATTTTCCAGCACTATAGCACGATCAATTGAGGTTTCATTTGTCCAAAAGAAACCACAAGCTATTGCCATACCTCTTTAAGGGATGTGTACTTTGGCACATCAGCAAAAATGTGACACGAACCAATGTCAGTATCTGATGTGTATTTGTTGTGCCAAATCAATTTAATGCAGGCATCTAGAACATCTGACTACTGATACAGAGAAGAGGTTTTTATTGGGCAGATGAAGTCCTCTGTTGAGCAAGGTAGGGGTTAGTGCCCTTTGTGATGTCATGAAGGGAAAATCTCCAAACGGTCTGTTTGAGCACACATTTTCTGAAAAGTGGAGCAGGCAAAAGACGGAGCGAGTGGACTTTCTCATAATTGGAGGATTTGTTGACGGACTAGAGACACATATTAGTGTTTGAAAAACATGACATTTGACCTTTAAATGAAAAAAAGTAATGCTGGGATTATCTGATAGAAGAGGACAACTTTGCAGGATTGGAATAGATTTTAACTTTCACTTACTGTTTCAAAATTCATCACCCAGCCCTATTTATATCCTCACACAGCTGTGGCACAAAGTCTCTATGCAAAGTCATGACCAAAGCCTTAAAGTTGCTTTTTATTCGTATGGAAATAAGATTCAGACAACCTGTGATGTGCCTCAGATATTATTCTGAAAACGTTTATCACCAAGAGGTAAATGACTCCTCTCTGAAATCCTCCTCAAGGACTCTTTATAATCCAGAATCTTTTTTGGCCATATCTCTAATTTGCTGGTTTGACGATAAAGAGAGGCATGATGGGAATGTGCCAGTGTGTTGGTCTCTACATGCACCCAGCAGCAGTCGTTCACAGGATGGTCAGCAGGCAGACAATGCTCTCTATCAGCGTGTTTTCAGTCTGGTGCACCAGAGGACCGGGACAATGAGAGAGCACAGATCTGCCTGTATACATCAAGAGGCACATGTTAGGTATGCAGACACATAAACACGGAGGGGTGGTAGGCAGGAACATGTGATTGGACATGTGTGAGACTCTGTTTAAACTGTTATCAGTCTGTCTCTGAATATATTTGCGTGTGTGTGTGTCTTACACACATACAGTCACACACTGATGTGAACAGGAGAACAGACAAAAGCTCCGTTGTGTGTCGGGCTGGAATGTCTCACGTGGTGCTCAAACAGCAGAGCCAGGGGAGTTCTCCCCTGTGACTGAGCACAGGTCACAGTCCGCCCTTTGACCGTCGACCTTATCAGTCTCAAGAAGACGGGTCGAAAATGTAATGTGATTTAATGTAATGACTATTTAAAGTATTGTTTCATTCACTTTATTTAGTCAAAAAAACAACTTAATTTTCCTCTTAAAAGTGAAGATTCTTCTTCCATTCTTTGTCATTTAGGATGACAAAAATGATAAAATGAACGCCTTGAATTTAGGACAGTTGGTTGGACAAAACAAGAGATCTGAGAAGATGTGATGACTGTTACTTTGAGCTGTACCCTTAAAATAACAAATATTATCTGTGGTGCTGGGAATCTTTGGGTGTCTCACGATTCGATTCAGAGTCTATACACGATTTAAAACGATTCTGGATGGATTCATTGATCCATGTATTCAAAGTCTATTTTTGAATTAGTACATACTTCAGGATCTACTCCAGTCATCTGTGAGACTGGCTGAATTTATTGTTGCTCTATTTGGCATTCTACTGAGTTAAAGAGCTAGCCTTAGCACTTAGCAGGGAGTGACTGATTATTAGCCCCCCCCCCCCCAAAAAAAAAATTTTTTTTTTGGAAGTTATGATTTAAAATCTTAGGAGAAGAATCTCGATAAATTGTTTTTTTCCCCCACCTCTAATTATTTGGCTCTTCAAATGAGGAATCCTGGCTCAGTAGTAGAGTTCGTCTTTCAAACGGAAGGTCAGGGTTTGACCCCGAGCTCCTGCAGCCACATGTCCGATGTGTCCTAAAGTGAGACACTTAACCCCAAGTTGCTCCCACTGCTTCGTCAGCGACGTATGAATGGGATTAGCTACTTCTGATGGACTTTTAATACAACATCCATCAGACGAAACATTCAATATATTGACCAATATTTTATATGAAGATATTTACTATAAAGAAAAAGAGCTCAGACCTTGAAATGTGTCTGAACTAGTTTGAGTTAGTAATGAGGATCAGCATGCCGAGCTACATCTAGCACCCTTCCCAACAAGTGTTGTGGCACCCTGATGGGTCTAAAGTCCGGTCTGTGGGTGGGTGGGCAGATGGGAGTGGGAGTTGTAAAGTAAATGGTGTACTTGCTCTTTTTTTTTTCCATCATCAGACAAAAAAGATAACCATGCTACCAGTAAGCAGCCTTTAATGAACAACTTCTGTACGATCCTTAATCCATGTTTTACTTTGTGATCACCTTGCCTCTTCACTCTCAGCTTCTGAGATTAAATAAACTGTTGAGGAGGGAGGGAGGGGTGGGGTGGGGTGGGGTGGGTGGGGGGGGGGCACCTTGTGTTGATTCAAGCAGTTAGAGGACAGAGACAGCAGCAGACTTGATTGATCCAGGAAGGGAAAATGAAATCTCAGTCATGTTGCAGCTGATGCGATTTAAATCCCCTCAGCTGCTCAGCGAGGGTATCCGGTTGCATTCAAGGGCATTCAAAACATCCAGCGTTTTTTTTTTTCTTTCTTTTTTTTCTTTTCAGTAATAATCAAATGAATCGTGTGTTTTTTTTTTTTTTTGTTCATTCCAGCGGGTGGGCCAACAGCAAAAGGCAGCAACCACCCAGACTACACCGCGTTCGTCCTGCTCCCCGTTTTCTTCCTGCTGGGCCTGCTCGGCGTGGTCATCTGCCACGTGTTGAAGAGGAAGGGATACCGCTGCACCACTGAGGCCCACGATGGGGAGGAGGAAGAGAAAGACCTGGAGCTGGGAGGAGGTGAGGACATCAGAAGGGAGCAGGAGACTCTTCGGTGTTGAAATGCGATCTGACATGGCAGACGTGTTAAGTGTTAAGACGGTGTGTCATTGTGTTGGACACCATTACAACCGGCTTAATGCGCTTATTGCATCTATGGACTCATCTATGTGAGCCATCCGTCATCCATACACAGAACACACCCACGATTGTTGCTCTACACGTTTTGTTTTGAGCAGATGGAAAAGAGATTAGAGAACATAAAGGAAGGAAATGACAAGAGGTTGATGAAAGAGAAGTTACATTTTGCTTGTAATAACAGCAACAACAATTAGAACCTTTTATAAAGTGCTTTTACAAGGGCTGCAAATCAACAAATAAATACAATCAAAGGCAAAAATAAGATAAAAAAACAAAGCAATAAAGGCTGCACATAGGTCCGATGTCATGATGAGGGTTTAGACATATTTTCACTTCTGCATTGGCTCCATTTTTCAACCCCGGAGGTTGCCGCTTGACTTTATCGCAGATATTAATAGATTTATTCACTTGTCAAATATCGTTTCATTTGAGCTTCCTTGTAGTTGGTAGCAGTTCTCTTTCTGGCTGTCACCAGCAGAGTATATGGATTACAAACAAGCATTATCACTCTCCAGAGTGTCAAACGGTGATGAACGTACATGCACTTTCCTGTTGAGTGACCATCTTGTCTTTCATGGTAAATCTCGTGTTTGATCCGCATTCGAACGATCGACACAATAAATGTGTATATTTATATCTACGTCTACAGACTGAAATTAGATAATAGAAAAATATCGGCCATATATCGGTGTAAGATTTTTTTTCCCCCCCCTCCCTAATATTGGCATCGGCCCCAAAATTCTCATATCGGTCTGGCCCTAGAAAACACATCATCGAGCAGTGTCTTTTTTCTGAACAATCGTGCTCTCCAGGATGTGTTTGAAAACCCTGAACTCAGCTAGCATAGCACGTTCTAGTTCCCCTGTCACCTTGTCAATGTGTCATTGGTTGTGATAAAGGTCTGTGGTTTACCCAAGCTACAGATAGCTCAATGTGCCAGTTCTCTCAAGTCTAAGCCAATAGCAGCATAGCTAGGAGCTGGTCCATTCCTGCGGCACTATAAACAAATAGATGTGAGGCTATGCATAACATTGGTCAATATTTCAAGAAAGCGGTGAAGTGCAAAAATGAAACAAGGGTAGATAGCTGGCTTCACCTGATTGTGTCAACATGGCGTGAAATCTTTTTTTTTAACCTACAATAAATCCAGACTTTTGCAAGTTTGCTAACATTCAGATTACGGTAACGATGAAATTGCCAATAAATAGGTAGCTCTATCAAGGATCCAAATGTCCTCAACATGTCTCTAGCTTTGCTTTTTACAGCAGCACACGATTTGAAACAATTCCAATCAAATTAAACATTAACTGGAGATCAGTATCTGACCTAACTCTCGTCACTCAACCCCACGGTGTGTGCTGTTACGTTTCACTAAATGGAAAACACACGCAGAGGAAGGGAGAAGTTGTTTTCCAAATAACTCTCGTCATGTGATAGTGAATCTCAAGGTCAGCCATCGCACTTCTGCGTTCCCACCTGCCCTCCAACAGCAACAGTCATGAACTAAATTCCTGGACTTAATGAATTTGCTGGATGCCAGGTACTGAAGGAGCTGAGTGATGTGAGTTAAAAAAAACCAGTTTGATTCCAAATGGCACCTTGCTTTGTGGGGCACAGTCACATGGAGGTTAAGTGGAAACAGGGTCCATCCTAATTTTAAGCAACAACGACCACTTTTTATTTTACAACTAAATACTCACCATTACCTCTTTCAGGACAAATAAATTCAGATGCATGATTTTCAGAGTAAAATATTTCAATGCTATGAATTCAGTGGTGTTTAAATTTCAATATTCAATTCAGTGGCTGTTAAAATTCTAATAATTATGTCTCTTATTTGCTTCCAAGCTGCACACAAGTTAAGCGATTTTATTCTTCCTTAAACAAAAAGTAAAACATGCGTATGCAAGAAACAGAAACAGAATCTCTGAGAAAAACAAAAAACAAAACTGCGACTCAACAAGACGATGCTAATGATATGCTAAGTTGTGGTTATTTCAAACTAATCCATTGAACAGTGTCTGTCTTTTTAAGGAGTGGAGGCCCGATGGAAACCGGAAGTTTCTCACTCACATCACTCATGCTGTGACTCAACCCCTGCCGTGTTATGTAATATAAATCCTCCAGTTTCATTCCCCTTGGCTCGCAATGATAAACTGACGTCGACTTCTTTTGGTTGTGAATCCTCTTCTGTGAGGATTTTTGTTTTATGCATTAGAGCAGAGGGAGAGTGAAGAAGGGAGGCGGTTGAAGCATAGTTAGTAAGAGTCCATTTTCGCCTATGGTGACCAAAGCCCCTCCATTACATCCAACCCTTTTATCAACCCAAGTTGTAAAGTTCAGCAGGTTTTGGAAAATTACGGACGTAAATCTGGTTTCTCTCTGCCAGGCAGCACAATAGCCACGAGTGCTCTGGGGTTTTTCCCCCGCTGTCTCAGTCAACAGGGCCCAACCCTTTCTCTCTCATACAGGAAACAAAAGAGCAGGGGAAAAAAAAAAAAAAACTAAAACATGGCTTGTGTATTCTTGTGAGCTCACTCATTCAGTCGATCCATGCTCCTCTTGTTTCCGAGAGATCAGGTTTCCTCTTTTCTTTCTCTGTCTGCTTCTGTCACTGACTTTCATACACTGTGAGCAGCTCACTCTCATAGAACACCGTGTAAAGACAGCCAGAGCACCTGGTAAATTCATCAGTAGAGACAAGAGATTGGAGGGTCTAGAGGAAGCTGTAGGAAGTGCCTCTCAGGTGTGTGTTTTGGTGTAAGAGGGTCATTTTCTATAGAGCACAGTCTTGAAGCATCTTTTCATGGACCTGTGCACATATTGATCATACGAGGTTCTGACTAAGAAACAACCTCCGGTCTTAAAAAATGAAGTCAATGTGGAAGTGCAAAATCCTGCGGTTTTGTCGAGTGTGGCTCCAGGAACCCTGGAAGTCACATACACAAAACAATCATAAAAGCAGTTTTTACAGCTTGAATAAACATGTTTACAGCCTGGGACAAAAAATGAAATAAGTCTGGTTTGTTATTGTCCTCATGGGCACATACTGTGCAGGGGGACGTATTACTATAGTCAATGTCGAAAGTGTTACTCTTAAAGGAGCACTATGTAGATTTGGTAGGCAAATTTTAAAATTGGAGAAGTAAAACAATTCTATGCTTTATTTTCTGAACTAAATGCACATCTTGTACTCAAAGGAAAAAATGGGTCCCTGGAACACTGACTGGAAATTAAAAAGCTACGAGGAGAATTGCCATTTCACTGTTACAGGCCCACCACCATAACTTCTCGCGTAGCATTTCATCTTCAAACAGTGTTCCAGCGACCAAATTCTCCTCCAAGGACAGTTTGTGTACAGAGTTATGAACATAGAAGCAGAATCTGTACACTTCTCCAACTTTCAAATTTCTCTTCTAAAACTCCATAGTGCACCTTTAATGTTTCAAACACAGAGATGTACTAATTAACTGCTTTTACACTGTCTGAGACAAACTGTGCGCTGAAGCCTCTTTCAGCTCTTCAGTTTTGGATGCTTTGTTGACCACTCTGACTTCCTCAGGTCTGTTGTGTCCAGCGGTTAGAGGAAGTTATTTTTAATGGGTGAAAAAGCCCATTTTACACCAGCTTCCCAGTGCAAGAGCAGAAAACAGACACAATTGGCAGCTAGCTGATGAACTTTGGTAGAATATAACAGATAAAGACATGCACACAGTGCTTACAGGAAAGGGAATATTAGCACCCCCCAGTGGCCAAAAATATCATGATTGCAACTTTAGGCCCTCAAAACCAAAAATGATTTTTTAATATTATTTCAACATCAAGAACAATTACTACTCTATTACTTTTAGAGAGAAGAGAGATAGAGAGAGGACATGCAGGAAAAGGAGCCACAGGTCGAATATGAACCTGAGCCGCCCACTGGGCCGTGGTCTAAGCCTCTGTATATGGGGCGCACGCTACCAGTGTTATTATGCTTCTTTTTTTGTTTTTGAAGATTCATTTTTGGGCCTTTTTTATGCTTTTTATTGTAGAGATACGACAGTGGATAGAGACCGACATCAGAGAGAGAGAGACTTTCTCTTTCGGATCTCTTATCAAATCTTCTTCATAATGTCATCAGTCTAAATGAAAGTATGTCCGTTTGTCTCACAGACCTTAACAACACTTACAGTGACAACGACGACACGGTGGGACAGATCGTTCACTACATCATGAAGAATGAAGGTAAGCGTCCATCGCTTGGCATCGAACCAAAATCACACGACAAAATCAGAGCTTTTGTCACCTTTTTCTTAATAAGCTACCCGTTACAAGGAGCAATCCTGTTTCTGCATCTTTTATTCATTTTTAAAAATATTATTATGTCTTTATTTGCTTGAGATCCATTTCCACAAAATTCTCACAAACCCTCTTGGATCCAGAGGATTTCCTTCATTTAGGCCGTGTAGTATCCCTCTTTCTAAAGAAGTCATTGATGCTGGAACTCTTCAACAGGTTCATTGTTCAGGTGTGTGTGTGTGTGAGAGAGAGAGAGAGAAAGTGAAACAGGAATCAGAAGTTCAACTTCAGGACAAACCTCAGAGAATTGAATGACTTTAACAGATGACTGCAGATTTACACTACGATGATGACATCATGGTTTTCCACAGAATGGATCTTCATTAGATTACTGGGAAGGGAAATAATAACCCCCTCTTAGCTGGATCATGGTGGCATATTCAGAATAAATCTCAACACTTTCCTGACACACCGTGTTAATGTGCAACAAGAGAGATACAGATCAAAATGAGTTTAGTGTCTAATAAAGCTAATATAGGATGAAAACAAACACTTTATATGACAGAGTAGATCTACAGGAGAAATAAATAAAGAGAGGAGGAAGAGTTTTTGACATGATGCACTTCAAGATCAAAGTGGAAATGTTAAGAATAAATTCAGAATGCAGAGGGAAAAGTGAAATGATTAATACAATTGAAATACAATTTTGAGAACCACGTTGCTAATCCATTCATACACATTCATGCCCTGCTGATGAAGCAGTGGGAGCAACTTGGGGTTAAGTGTCTTGCCAAAGGACACATCGGACATGTGGCTACAGGAGCTGGGGATCAAACCCCAAACGACAGACTTTACTACTGAGCCACTGCCACCCCTATGTCATGTCTGACCCTCAATCCCCCTCCAAAGTACATCACAACGTTTCTCTCAGTTAAAAATAAAACTAGTTTTTATCAGGCTGTTTATAATATTTTGATTAATGTGACTTTAATTTCTAAGTACAAAAAGTTGTCTTGGATATTTTAATGATTAAAAAAAGAAATTGCAGTTTCCAGAGATTTAAATTCATTATATATTGATTTAATATCACGCAGGTTTGATGTTGAGTTGCATTTCAGTCTTGACAACAGATTTTTTTTTTTTACACATGGGAGGGATTTATAACGACTTGAGTTCTGTTCATAGTACAAAGTCCAAAGGTACAAAGTCCTGATTCATGATGGCAGGAATTTATAGACTGAACATGTTTTTAATTAACTTGAATAATTCATCCAAAAGAAAAGAAAGAAGACAACAAGATGTCGAAGAAGATAAAGGAGGGAGACAGTCGTTCTGTAGAAGATTATCAGCTCTATCAGCAGAACTATCAGCGCTTACTGCTCTCACGTCAGCTGTTTAGGAAAAATGTTCATCTTATTCATTTTAAGAGGTTTAAGGACAAACAAACCGCGGCACAGTGGACTCAGTTTGTGACAACCAGAGTTTGTCTTGTTTGACTCCAGCCCTCATCCCCTGCTGAAAGCCCCCCCCTCTCCTTCTCTAATTTAATTTAACTTTTCAGTTTGAATATTAATCGAAGCTGTGTATGTAGGGAAACATCAATCAATACAATTACATTTTTAAAAATTACAGGAAATAATCGCCTCAAAATGATGTCATTCTAATTCTTAAACTACTTTTTTTAAACATTATGGCATCACTATAGCAACATGTCGTCATGGGTTTTCCATCCTGCTATTCCATTGGACTGTTTGTCATTTTTTTTGTTTCTCCGTAGAAGTTCTGTCCGAACGGCCTCAATGAGAATTCATTATTAAGAATGAAATCTCTCCCCCTCCCTCTACATCCTATTCATAACTTTAGTAGTCGTTTCAGTTAAATCTTTATATATAGAGTTGTCAACAAGGTTAACTCCTCTCTGTATAATATCAGGTACATTAAGACAGTTTATTATTACAAAGTTGTTAAAGGGAAAAAAAGCACAGCAGTTCTTTTAAAGTAAAGAGTTAATGTGTGAACTGACTCGTGTTAACTTCACGTAGCATCTATGTTTGGAGCCTTGGAGTCCCTTAAATCATGACTCACCCTCACAGGGTCTGATGAGTCGACGTGGCTCTGGATTGCTACTTTAAAAATAAACAGTCGTATAGGAAAATGACTGTGTCAGCTCGGCAGCCTCTCAGAAGATTTATTCCTACAATACTCAACCAAGAACAAAATGTACACACACTTTACAAACTGGCTTCTTTAAAAACTCTTCCTCTGTTTTGATGGAAATAAGTTTGTATGTCACATGAACTGATGAGTGCATTTTACACGTCCAGCAGCAGCAGATTGTGTTTGAATGAAGACACAATCAGAGTGGGAGTAGTAGACTGCCATCTACAGATCGTTTCTGAGTGAAGGTCGTCACAGAGCTGACTCTGTCATGTGTCATTTCTCAGTGTCTGTGTTTTAAACTCTAGAGGAGCTAATTACTTCATCGAAACCCAATGGATTTATTTTTATTTTTTTATCATGAAATGACTAAAGCAAAAGGAGGTTCATTAAACTTTTGGACTTAAAAATAGCAGTTCTTCTGGGTTGTCTTGTCCACCCTTGTGGTGCCTGATGTTGATATGAGGATGACAGAATTAGACAGATATTTTTTCCATATTTGGATCAATCTTTAGAATGAGACTTCTACACGTCTTTTCTTTTTTCCCCTGAAGGTCTGCACTGCCTCCTTTATCTGCTGCGCCCTCATGTGCAAGTCAGTGAGTGCATCACGGTTAAACCTTAGGGAAATCTGTCTCTTTGTATAAATCTTGACTTCATCTACCCCGTGCAAAAAACATGACCTTTACATTTTCTGAGTCATACTCCGAGGTCCTTTTTGCTCCCAAATGTTTGGTTTTTTTCCTGCTTTGAAATCGTCCTCTGAGGTTGTTGTGTGCATGTGACGTGCCGTCTAATTGTGTTAAGAGTTAATCCGTTGTCGCTATCCTTCAATAAGCGCTCTGCTTTTGAAGTCGCTGAAGCGTTGCCGTCGCTAATTCCTAACCCTTCTTTTATCTCTCCCTCCTTCTGCTCCTTTCTTTTATCAGTAGACGTCTTTAACTTTCTTTCTCTCTCTCATTTTCAGCAAACTCCGACGCCCTGAAAGCCATGATTCATGAAAACAGCATCGACTCCACTGATGGGTAAGTGTCCCTCTCTCAACCAGCAGATGGCAGCATAATCCTTCATGGAAGCTTGTTGGAGTCACTACAGGCCGAGACGAGAGTTATCCAGAGCAGGAGATGAGCATTGAAGGCATTTAGGCCACAGTTCTCCTCTGATACGTCTCCTGATTGGCAGGTTTGATTGAGAGCAAGCAGCTGGGGACATTCATCAGTGTACTAAGGTATTAAGGCATTTCAAATTCATTCAAACAAAACCTTAAACATCAAAGAGAAGAAAAAAATAAAAGCAGCTAAAACAGAAGCTAAAATATTAAGAGTAATATACAAAACAACAACAGTGCACAGTTATAGTTAAATAAATTGAAAGGCAGCTGTCAACATGTGAGTCTCAGAGAGTTTCAGCAGACCTGCAGTTTTCTGGGAGTTTGTTCCAGATATTCAGAGCATAGAAACTGTTTGGTTCTGAACCCCGGTGGACAGAAAGCAGACCTATTTTAGATTGAACGAGAGCGTTCTGGATGGATCATCGTTAATCAGAAGGTCACTAATGCAACGGTTCTCAAACTTTTCACAATGAGTTCCACCTCAGAAAAAAAAATTGGCGTTCCGAGTACCACCATAATGAACAACACTGACTTACAATAGCGCAGGGCTTTTTAACTAAATATCCAGTTTACACAGTTTTATTCCTGACTGTGGAAGCACTGTGGCCTGGGCTCATTCTCTCTGCCTCTCCAAAAATCTGAACTTGTTGTAACTTGAGTCTTTTTCCTTACTCTTTTGGGTCGTTTGTTGCTAACGGGTGCAGAAACCTCCCCTGGCACTGCTAACGTCACCACTTGCCCTCGTGCTGAGTTCACTGTCATCCATGTCACTTTCTGCTGTGCTGCTCGACAGTTTCATTTCCCCTTTGGAGCTAAAAATGCTATGTTTTTGAACCGTCGTTATTGCTTCCTCTGCTTGCCATCACAGCTTTGCTTGTCAAGGATTTGATTTGTACATCTTTATTTATAAAAAAAATGAATAAATCAGAGACTCCACAAGAGGGAGCCCGTACCCTGGTCTGAGGCTTAAACCATTCAGTGCAGTATTTTACAATCTGTTCTCTGGCAGACTGGGAGCCGGTGTAAAGACCTCAGAGCTGGAAGCATTTGGAGCTTAGATGTTGTGTTTCCTTATTGATGGCTTAGGCAGAAGAATGTGAATGTAACTGTGACTGTAATTAAAAAGGGGAATGAACTAACAAATTAGTTCTACTGAATTACCCTTCTCTGAAATCTACTTAAAAATAACATTTCATCAATCTCTATTTATTACATCCAACAATACATTTTCCTCATTCTACTTATAACTGTCAGGAAGGGGTGGAGTGGGACGCAGCTGCTGATCCAGGGGTATCTCAAAGTTATCCCAGAAGGATAATCACAATAGCGATAGATTGGAAAGGGGGAAAAAACAATGAAACTGTATAGAGCCACAACAGACTTCCTAACCTAAATAATGCACCGAAAATGATTAACTAAACCACTAAGCAGCTGACTCAAAACCAAAATTGTCCAGGAGACCCAGAAAACATGAAACAAAAAGCAACAGCTGCCATGGAGACATTTGATAACACAAAAGGTCTGAGTTGCAACGAAACTATCCAGCACCCCAAGTTATACCTTGGGAGACCGGTAATAGAAATCTAAAACACAAAGTTCTTAGTTAATGAGTCAACACAGAGCACTAGAGACTCAGAGTATATAAAAGCTCCACACACACCTGTCAATCAGGTACACACACCTGATTGCTGTGAGTTGATTCTCACAATTCTCACTGAGCAGAGCAGAATTCTCACCTTTTCTATTCTACAATATAGAACAAAGCATTGGTTTATTTCCGTATCTGACACGTGAAAACTTCTGGAAATATTACTGAAATACCTGTTAGCTTTAGCGTACTCTACCGCACGGTGTTATCTATATTACTGAATAATCTTTATATTAAAACCCTTTTGATGCTATTTAGGATTTTTAGTCCTGTATGTAAAGTTAATGAATCAGTTAGAGACAGAAAATTAACCAACTCATGGAGCTAACAATAGCTTAGTTGGCTGGTTTGCGAGCTAATGCTGAGTCATCATTTTGGAGGTTATCTTACCACAAAATTAGCTACCAAATTTGTTTAAACAGAATGTACTACTTGTTGTTTTTGTGTTGGTGTAAGTGAAGACATTTTAAGAGGAAATAGCAACTACTACTTAGCGAACTGTAAACAGCTAACTTTAGCTAGCATGAAATCTGTAGCCCTTAAAATTGATTGAAGTGTTTTTTTTATTTATTCGCACTTACGCAAACACATTTCTAATCTTTCTTCATTAAAACAACCCTCCATCCTAACAACAGGAGCCAGTGGTACAAGCTAAGATTAGCCGTCCTCACTGGACTCTGGTAGATCAAAGGACAGGGAGTCGGGTAGATGGACAGATTGGAGGAGGAGATGCTCGTGACAGAAGAGGAGTGTGAGCAAATTGAGTTAGCGCCGTATGCTTTCCCCCTTCTCTCTTTCTCTCCTCCTGTCATCTTTGTTTTAGTGTCTCCGACGTATTGTTCTGGGAGGAAAAAAAGGGGGAGACAAAGAAGGAAGAATGTTCACCTTTTGTTGGGAGGAAACTGTGGATAAATGGAAGGAGTGTACTAAAGATTAGCTTTTGAGGTTTTCTGCTCAGTCACACTGCGAACGCACACACTTCCCTCGGTCACTTTCATGTGTTTAGTTTCCTCAGTTCTGTGTCCAAATCTTTTTTTTTGCCCACATATTTCTCCCCGGATTCCCTTCACTTTTTTGTTTTGCTCATTTAGTTGCTCTGTAGTATTCCCTCTTCCTTTCTTTCTCTCTCCCTCTCTCTTTCCAGCCAGGCTGGGCAGTCTGCCAGTGGATCACTTAGAGAAGGTGGAGTAAGGGGGGAGACGGGTATCAGCGGGGGTAATTTATGGGAGACTTAAAGGGGCGAGACAGACAGGGAGAAGGAAAATAAAGAAAGAGAGGGAGGGATGGAGGCAAAAAAAAGAGAGACGGATGGAGAGAGTGACTGTAGTGTGGCCAGGCCTCGCTATCTCTCCCTCCAGATTTGGTACTTAACTCGCCTCAGTGCTGCTCTCCACGTCAGTACTCCAGCCTCCACCTCTCCGCTTCTCCTCTCTCATCCCTCTGTCCTTCAGTCCCCTTCCTCTTTGTCCACAAGATGCTCTGTTACATCACTTCATCTCCCCTTTGCCATGTCTGTTTCCCCCCCCTGTCGTTTCTGCTCATGTTTGAAACCCTGCTGCGGAAACCTCACACTGTACATGAGGAAAATACATTTTAATCCAGAGTCTTAGGGTCTTAATCTGATATATGTAACCTGGCATTGTTTACACTGAGGTTTCCAAGTGATCTCTGCTGGTTATATTTATCAAAACGTTCTTACCATTTCCTTATGAAATGTTTTACTGTGTAGTTTAAGGGGGTAAGGGATGTCTGAAATATTGTAGTAATTACAGGAAAAAGGAAGGAACAGATCTAAAAATGAACCTCTGATGGAAACAAGATGGATATCTGTTTCCTCTTGAGTTGGCTCGTTCCTTACAGGGCAGACTTCAACTAAATCTTTAGCAGGTTTCATTTGCAAATTCAGGACGCAATGGCCTGCGGGTGATGATGTATTTCAAATTCTGAATGAGGTGGGGATCTGTTCATAAACATTTAAGTTCGGCTTTGGTCCTCATAGGGCTGAGCGATATGACTAAAAGTGTTATCACGATAAAACATTTTCATATCTTTCATATGTTTTACTTGTCTGTGGAAATAACTTAGTCAATGCTGCCAATCATTATTAATCTGTCATGGGTCTAATTTGCCTAATCCATGGTTCTCCAGTGAAAATGCAAATCTAAATGTAAAGCCGGGGCAGTTCATTTCAGTGTGTTTCCTGAGTTTGAGTCCTGTGGTGACATACTTTCTGGATACCTATGGTCATAAAATACTTCATTAGGTGGAAACAAAAGGATGTTTAAGCGCTGTTTGTTGTTCAAAATGAATATAAACTTGTTGTCTAGTATCTGCTGTATCAGACATCCAAACTGTGCTGAGGTTGCCTCAATAACAAGGAATGATTTGGCTGTAGCTATTTTATTTTCAACGCTTCTCTTTTAAAGGTAAACAGTAAAAATATGATGTTCTTGTAATCTGAGCTTGGCTTCGTGCTGAATACAGCTCCTTAAAATGTCATACAAAGCCTCCCCAGCAGAGGGCAGGCTTTCATTGCAGATTATTTGCGCTCCAAATTTAGGAATAAAATATTCAATCATTGCATAAAACCTTAATGTTCAGGTGTTCACATACTTACTGCCAGTTGCTGTATCTTAGCACCGCCCCCCCCCCCCCTCTCTCTCTCCCTTTAAAGCTCTTACAGTTAGTGTCTATTTATGCTGTAGCTCGACAACGCAGAGGGACACACATCAAACAGACCTACTGTAACTCATTAATGCTGTTTTTTCCCTTGACACACACACACACACACACAAACACACACACACTGTTTATTAAATGTTTATGTCAGGGCGCAGAGACTCTGTTTACTCCACCTGAGTGTAAACAATGTGAAGAGCTGCTCTCCTGGGTCATAAAACATTCACACACTCTCCCCCTAAAAAAAGAAAACACACTTCAGAGAACTGTAAACACTGTAAAGAAAAAAAGAAGAGAAAAAGTGTGTTGTTCTGTGTGTGTCGCTGATGTCTCACTCCTTTTCATTTCTCTGGTATCTTTTATTGTGCTGACCTATAAAGGATGTCTTTGTTCTTTTATCTCTACGTTTTCATTACTACTGATATATTAATAACAACCCTTTTTGTTTTTTCTGTTTTCAGTCCTCCATTAACCCCGACCTCTCCCGACACCCCGTCCCCTCCGATGACTCCCATATCCCCGGGCGCGCCCCCAGGAGCCGCCAAGCACACCTGCAGCCACCTGCACACCATCGGCGGGCTGGGCGGTCACAAGAACATCTGCACGCGCTGCAGCCAGAAGAAATGGCCGCTGATGAGGAGGCCGTCGGCACGCAAGACGGAGCAGCGCCGCAGCCAGCTTGGAGAGGTCACGGTGCTGGCTGTAGGCAGGTGGGCAGGTGTGTGTGGCTGTGTGTGGCTGTGTGTGTGTGTGTGTGTGTGTGTGTGTGACTGAGTTTGACTGTGTGTCTGATGCAAGTCAAGAGGAGAATGGAGTTCGACATGCTGTTTTAGGATTTTTCTTTAGAATCTGTTTTTTTTCCACATGCAGAGGTTAATTCAAAACAAATAAACTATTATTGCACACACAACATTTAAACACTGACTCAACTAATCATTGCTCAAAAATCTACAATTAATTACTAAGACTACGATTGATCTGCACTTTGACACCAAGCCAGTGACCTGGAAACACCACAGGTGAACAGTCAGGATGAAGCCTGGGGAAAAAAAAAACCACACTGCACGAATTCCCAACACTGTGAATGAGCCAAGTTTCAGGGGTTAACTTGTGTTCAGGAACCAATGACTGCTGTGAATGATTACACAAACCAGCAGAGGTTCACACACAACAAAGACAGAGTGATATCTAACAGCTCTCTAACTAAGGTGGCCTGTTTTCTTTGAGCTGTTGGTCACATGAAGGATGTCAAACTACCGACTTTACCTTTCACTTACCTCCTGTATTTTGTTCAACATTTTTCTAAATAACCCAAGAACTAACCCTCCAACGAAACTGAGTTGTTGCAATCACATAACAATTCAAGTTTACCAGCTTCTACTGAAGATAGCTATATATGTTAGAACCAAGCAGCAAACATCAGTGTTGGAAAATGAAACCAATGCAGAAGTGCTAAATCCCGCAGTTGGTCAAGGGTCCGCTTGAGGCTGGATCTATTTCACTTTATTTTGTGAAAAATCAAACACAACCTGAGTGTGATCGGAGTTAAACAGAGGAACACAGCTATAGGAGAGCTCAGTCCTCTGAATATGACAGGACAGCTGCTTGATTCCTTTATGAAATGATATAACCCAAAACATGTGCTGTTTAACTCTTATTGCTCAAATACTTAAGAATTGACGCATTCAAGTGTCAGCTCATAGTCTTTATAAAAGAAGCAGCGAGGCAGCATTTGTGCTTGAGGAGTGTTTGACAGTGTGTGGGATGTCTCGCCTATTGAAAGTACTATGTGCATGTTTGTGCATAAATATTTGGTCCATGCTTCCTTCCTGATTCCTTCGCTGTTTGAAAACATGCAGTAATTTCAATCTCAGCATTCCTCTGCTGTGTATTTCTGTATTCACTGATTCATTCAGTGTTTGCCTCTTTCTGTCAAGACCTTTGCCTTTGAAACTCACTGAATAGTTTAGCTGATGTCATTGAGATGACTATTATTTTCTTTGGACTTTGCCACTTTAAGTCGAAACAATATCGAAACATAATAACTGAATAAATTCATGTTGAATAGCTATAGATTAAAGGGGACATATTGTGAAAAATCCACTTCGACAATGTTTTTGAACATATATTTGGGTAACCTGAGTGTCTACCGACCCACAAAATATGAAATAAATCCATCCAGTCCTTTGTTTGTGGTCTACATAAGTCTTACAACACAGAGAAAAATAGCTCTGTTTCAAATTTGCTCTCCTTGTGACATCACAGTGGGGTCCTTGTAAAAAAAAAAAAAAAATCCCCTCCCCTCTCCTGGTATCTCCACCCATGGACTCCACCCGCAGCCTAGAACAAAACTTTTTTGGCGCAGGTCCGCCATTTTTATTCTCTCTACAGAGGAGTGATGTCTACTGGGAAAACTCAGGGGGGGGGTCATTACATTTAAAGAGACACACACACCAAAACAGAGCGTTCTGAGAGAGCTGGTTTATACAGGGTCACAAAGCTCCTCTGGTGCTTGATTCATGTTATATTTCTTCCAAAGCACAGCACAGATGTTTCATTTAGACCACAGGCGACTGTTTGAAAAGGTGGAGAAGGGGGATAATATGTCCTCTTTATTACTTTGTACAAGAAACAAGACTTTTCTGTCTTTTTATTTAGTAAGAATGAACATTTCTCAGTTCTGAAAAGAGGATTAAAAGCCACTGTAAGATGTCTATGATCATTAAATCAAGGAGAACATTTCTCAGTCTGCGATTGAACTCGGTAACGTTCTCCGCCACGTCTGTGTCACGCGGCGATCCTCCTCCTCATCCTAAACGTCCCACTGCGAGCTGATTGGGATGCAGAAGAGGCTGCTCTCATTTTCAAACCCAGATGAATGGACGCGTACGCACAGGGTCAGCATGACCTGGATACGAATATTCATTCGCTGATTTAATTAAAGCTGCTGGAGTGAGTGAGTGTGTCAGTGTATGTTTGTGTGCGCGTGCGTGCGTGCGTGCGTGCGTGCGTGCGTGCGTGCGTGCGTGCGTGCGTGCGTGCGTGCGTGCGTGCGTGCGTGCGTGCGTGCGTGCGTGCGTGTGTGTGCACGGCTGGATGAGAGAAGTGTAAACGTCAGGTGAGAGTCATAGTGAGGCTGATATCAAACTGAGTCATGACTGAACATATTTAAAGATTGTTTTCTGATGATTTCTGTGGTACACGTTTTTATATATAAAAAAAAGAAGGTAAAAGGACATGGCCACACATTTTCTCTTCCTTTTTTTTTTTTTATTTGACCTAGAAAAAAACAAATCCCACTGGCTTCCTTTTTGAAAAAGTGTCTTAAAAGCGCTCAACAGTAAACACCTTCCTTGGTGTGTTTTTAATTATGTTTTAATAATCTGACTGCGCTAAACCAGAACTCGTGTTCATTGTTTGTTTTTTTTTTCTTCAGGTTCAGGGTGACAAAGACTGAAAAACCAACAAGGGAGAGGCGCACTCTGCTAATATCAGACTCCAACGGCAGTGTTCCTACGTCTCCTGTGGAGGCGGAGCCAAAGAGCCGGACCACGTCAGAGTCCCAGCAGGTCTGTATCCTGGAAACGTCTTCCTCTGTATCCCTCTTTGTCTCCCGTCAGGCTGCTCCCTGCTGACACCTGAGGTTAAATAAGTGTTGGTATAAATAAACACTATTGATGTGTGTGTGCTTGCCTTGTCTTACTGTTTATATTTTGTTCCACAAAGCGGAGGGTTTTTATGTCTTTGATGAATAACATTTTGTTCAGGAGGCTGTTTTAATTCATTACATGGTCAGAAGAATATTACAAGTTGTACAGAAATTGTTAACAGCTCGTCCTTCAGGCTTTAAATTTGAGATAAACACAAGATACTTGTGACCTCGTCCTGGAGCAGATACTGAAAATCCGGCTTCAGAGATCAGAGGCTTGGCTTGGATTCTCATGCCTGAACAGAATCAGCCTCATAATCAAATTTGTTTTAGGGTGGAGAGACATTAACCTTATGATTCATTGATTATACAAATAACAGAGAATCAATTTTCAGCTTTAGGGGACTTAATACGTCCGTGTTTGTTTCATTTCATTGTCAGCTCAAAGTGTTGACTTTTGTCTTTCCAAAGTGAAAAAATAAAAACCCTTGAAGAATGGAAAAGTGATGACAATGATTAACCTCTGATTATTTTGTTCTCAGCAGGAGCAGACGGAAGACGCAGACAAAGAGAAACGGTAGAAATAAAGGTGATGTGTCACTTTTTTTAATCACTTAAAGCTACACGTGTTTTCCTGTTTCTGAATGTGTATAACATTTAAAATATCTTTAAATGCAGGCATTCCTAACAGAGGAGAAAAGAAAACAACATCTGGACACTAATTAAAACCCACACATTCAAACATCAGCACAAGAGGAGAAAAAGCGACGTCCCTCTGTGGTCCAGCTCCACGTGAGTCCAAAGTGCTGCAGCTGCTGATGAGGGTGACGGTGGCGACCGTGACATTCAGAGTCACACAGGCCAGTTATTTACGACCAGAAGGAGGAATCGTCTCCATTTCCTCCTGTATTACATATTTCGATGTGCCTTGCTCAAAGGGTGGTAAAGCAGGGCAACTGATGCTGCTGAACAATGATGTGTGTACATATGACTCTGTTTGTGGAGGCTGTGCACGTCATTACAGTTTATTGATTAACCAACACCAAAGAAGCCAGTTTAACCAGTATGAGATTTAATATTAGGGTTTGTCATTCCCAAACCAGGAAGAAGGAACAACCTGATTACAGAACCAGGAAGTAGACCGGAGCGTCAAACACATGTGACAACACTGTCTCCTGTAGTGATGTGAACATGATGTCATAGCGGCACACGTTTTCAGGTCAATGTGTCTTCAAGTCTTACCTCTTGTGAAGAAAGTGAAGCATTCTGGGAGAAGAAAAAAAAAAAGCATATAATTCAGATCATAGACTGTATATAACATGAATTATTATTTACAGTCTATGATTCAGACCTATGCTGCTCACCACTTTTTTCTCTTAAAGTGACAGTGTTATTTTGTCTATCCCATCCCCCGCCACATGTTCCTTTTTTAAATTTGTCCCCGTGTCATAGAGGCATGACAGAATCTGCTAACACACATGTATTGTATTTTCTGTTTTCGTAAACAAAATATTTAAATTTGTCAGTGTATACATTTTCCTCCTTAAACACCAAGCAGTCATGTGGAGTCTTAAATGAGCTATTCTACTTTCTTCTCCATCAACCTGAAGACATACTGTACATTTAAAATGGAATGAAATAATTGAAATTAGAGCCTGACACATTAATCAGCCTGCCGATAATATCGGCCAATATTAGCATATCCAGTGACTATTGGAATCGGCTAATATTATTGCAGATATGCGCAAATAGTAGATTTATTTACCAGTGAAATAGCATTTCATTTGAGCATCATTGTATTACAGTAGCAGTTCTCTTTCTGGCTGTCACCAGCAGAGGGCGCTATATGAATTATAAGAAGCATTATCTCCCTCCAGTGTCAAGCATTGATGCACGTAAATGCACAGTTACTTTCGAGTTACTCAACTATCTTGTCTTTGTTATATATCTATTCCACAAGTGTTTGATAACTGCATTTGAGGGATCAACACAATACATGTGTATATCTATCTCTACAGATCAAATATAGATCTAAGACAGATATCGGCCGATATATATGATTTTTTTTTCTCCCCATTATCGCCATCTGCACCAAAAATTTCATATCGTTCGGGCCCTAATTGAAATTGTTAAAAGTTTACATTTAGAAGTTTGAAATATAATTGCTTGTGTGGCATTGAGACTCATTAAGGAAACAATGCTTCAGTGCATTGTGGGAAATGTAGGACTTGTTGTTTAGGAGCTGAAAATGAAAAATCAGTCAGTTTAAGCTTTTAAATAAAATATCTCACGAGTCTGAATAGGCCTAGACATATTCATCAAATAATGTATTTTCCCCAGATGTTTGGGTTCAAGCGTGATCATTTTTAGACTTGTTTTTGTTGTTGTCATTTCATTTTGCCTCGTTTTTATAAAGACACTGTTTTGAAAGTAAAAACATGGGATGGTTTGTAGTTTTACTGTGTAATGAAAGCAAATAAAGATGACTTATACATATCAAACCATAAATACTGAACTTTACTATTGTCATTTAATCACACAGTGTGTACCATGAGACTCGAGTATATTACAGTGATAAAAGTCAGTGTCCAAGACTGACCCGCAGGCTAACCCTCTCCTCCCTCCACACACTGAAACATCTGTCTTCATATTCTGCTCTTTCTCATTTCCTTCTCCCATCTCTTCCCTAATGAAAAGATGATTTGTCTTGTTCATCTTGAGGAGGTAGTCCTGACGACCTCGGGCTCTCTATTATATTATTTCCAGATAATGGAGATGAGGCCGAGATGGAGCAGTGTTTTTTTTTTTTTTTAACTGGATTTGCAACACCGAGGATTAGAAACTCTTGACTTTTTGTTTCCTCTTGACCTTCTGATTCATATCTGGTTCACAGACAGGGTTATAATAAAAAGGATGCACAAGTTTCAGTCCTTAGAGGGAGCACTGACAGTGTTCACAGAGTAGCCATTTCTTTCTGACCTCATGCTCAGGGTGGGATGCTCAAATGCTGATATGTCATATCGCCGGCCGCCTGATTGGAAGTGGTTTAATGGTAACTTGTGACTCATTAATGGGTGACTGCATCTAGATTGATCAGCATCAGGAAGACCCTAAAGGCCCTGACACACCAAGTAGAAGGCAAAGAAGTAGTGGCAACGAAGGCCGTGGCGTCACCTCATTTGTCTTTGTCTTGGCCAAAAAAGTTGCACTTGAACACACCACAAAGACTACAGCCGACGGCCAACCACCTAGTACGTTCTGTGCATGAGTGAGAGGAAATAACTCTCTGTGCCAGCAGGCAGCAGTAGACCGTTGTTATGATACGAGAAGACCATTTTCACACCGCAGTTGCGCACCACTCGCATTATAGGTAGACTACTAATGGAGAATAATGTCTGATAAAAAGTTGAAAATGGCGCTGGCGTTGTCAGTCCTTGGTTTTTTAGTAGGCAATGAAAAGAAGAGGCGGAGGAGACAAATAAGGAGAAACCGCACTAATGGGTGAAAGCATGGATACTACAGCAGCGTGCTCAAGGGGCTTTCCTGAACCTGTGTCGAGAGCTGGAGATAAATAAAACCTTCGAACAGCCAATTAGAGAGACTCTTCTGGCCGGCGAGGGCCGACGGGTAGCGACAGAGCCGGACACACAGCAAAAACTAGGACTCGACCGCTCACTGACGGTCACACTAGGACCGACGGCTGACGATGCCATTGGTGTGTCAGGGCCTTAAATCTGGCGAAAAACGTTGGTAATAATTGGGTAAAAAACAACATTTGATTAGCTATTAGCTACATCAGAAAACGGCTAATGTTACCTAGCTATTTATACGGTTAGGTAGGAGGTGGCTGAAATCTTATAATACTTTGGTGATGTGTATTCCTCACTGATATAATGTTAACTATATGGATTATTTAGCTAACATTGGCTGTCTAAATAATTAACCTGTTGCTTAACTACTCTGAACAACAACTTGGACGTGATTGAACAAGTTTTCCGAGTAGCACATGGCTGCCGCTATGTCACTTGACTGCTGTGTTGACAGAGACAGAGGAACATTTACATCAAGTTTGAAAAGAAACCCTGTCACACCCCACCCATGGCTGTCTGCACACAAACACAAGGTCACAGGATAACTTCAGGGTGTTAAACCTGTCTGATAGATGTGGTTGAAAGTGCAGAACACGGACCTGGTGCAAATATTGGCTCCCAGTTGCACGTATGAGTGTTTACTTTAGCTCTAAACTCAGAATTTTAAAGAACACACAAGGCTGAGGGTGTTACCGGTGTTGTTTGAAAGTTTCACTCCCAAAAAAGACAGACAGGAAATTCCACAAGGAAATCAGGTATGCACATAAAATCATACATAACGTATGGATAACATAAAGCTCAATTCTATCTGTTTTGCATGACTTCATAAGCAGTAAATTTATCTTGGGCGCTGAATTATTCAGGCCTCCAGGCGACAAGGCTCCCATGATGCTGCCAGGCTAAGTGCCCTACATCTTATCTTTGGCTCTGGCTGTCGGCCAAGAGGACAGTGCTCTAGCTCAGGGCTAGTGGTGAGAGGACGTTTTTTTTTAGGGAAATATGGGAGGAGGTCGAGTCAATGTTTAACAGCTTTGGAGCAGTATCAGGTCCAGTGACCATCTGAAATGGCTCACTGCCCCCCCTTAAAAAAAAAACTGTAATAGTTGGACATGGAGAGGCAACAGAGTTAAAGCAGCACTATCCAACTTCTGGCAGTATAAGAAATTGGAATGTGTTCTTTCTTAAATTACATGTTAAACTAATAAGCTAACTCTGCGGAATTGCTATAACCGCACCGCCGTTAAAAAGATGACAAATTACCAGCTTTAAAACAACTTTACTTTGTCTTACAACCTGGAAATTGGAGCGAAAAAAAAAAAAGAGAAATACTGAAGCACATTGCATTCACATGAAAAAATAAAATGTTTTTCTTAAATAATGAAATAAATACCCTGGAATTACGAGTTCTGTTTTGAGGAATATATCAAAATCTGCTCTAAATTCATCAGTCAGAGTGTTTGCCCCTGAAGGCCAGCAAACATAAGTTTGAAGGCAATAAGACGCAGCCTGTTTTATGCTAAAGGTAGCAAGTATTCACAATGTTAGCTTCTGTCTTAGCTAAGAACTTGGCTAGTTTATTGATTTCAATGTCTCAACCTTAGCTTCTGTTTAGCTTGGTTGTTTCTGCAATCACCATCATACAGGAAGCAGTCACGACTTAAGCTAATATGTTTGGTGAATTCCAAATCAAGGATGACTATTTTGGTCTATTTTATGTAGATAATTAACAAGTGCTCAGAACTGTTAAAGGAAACATCAACAGACATTAAAAGGTTAGTGAGCTTCTGACCCCTGAAATCAGTCTGTGTAGTATTAACAGAACCAGGAAAAGAAAATAGCTTGAAATGTTCATGGCTTTCAATTTATTTCTGGCTACAGAGAGACAAACAATGCTACTGTGATTATAGAAAAGTAAATGACCTAGAATCTTTAGAATAAAACCGTTGACTGTACATATCTCTCTTGATACGATGCTCCCTCTGAGACAAGTGTGTGTGTGTGTGTGTGTGTGTGTGTGTGTGTGTGTGTGTGTGTGTGTGTGTGCGCGCCTCAATTAACGGTGACATCATTAACGCCAACAGAGCCCAGAGAAAAACAAACAAGCGTTGCACACGTCACCTCGGGGACTGTACAGCAGGGTGCCTAATGGACCTAATAAAAACAACATGAAGGAATCTAACTTTGTTTTCCTGCTTACACTCCATCTAAATGCAGCACACAGCAGGTTGTGGCACAAATTAGCTTGTTGCTAATCTACTTTTGAGCCGTTATCTCGGGGCAGGTGAAGTCAATTGATTACTGCGAGTAACAGGGATGACAGTCAAGAGAAGCAGTGAAGGACAGCGGGAAGATAATGGAAAATAAGAGAGTCAATGGGCAAGTGAAATTAATTTGTAAAACGTGTTAAAGGATTCATTCACACAATTTTCATGAATCTCTCACAATTATCAACCTATTTATCTGAAGAAACGATTGATGTGATTTCCATGCTGTAAATAAAGGGAATGATTCAAATGTAAACGTGGTATATATCATTTTTATTTAAAAACCACATTAAGAAATATCAAAACCAATAATGGTAAAGTGTAGATTTAAAGCAGCTAAGAATGTAGCACACCAGTGTTCATTGAAATGTATTCTTCTTCTCACGTTCCACATATATACAAAGTTTTATATCAATATATGTAGGTTTCATTCAGAAATAGAAATACTATATAAAGGGATAATGGATTTGATGTGTCTAAAAATTTTAATTCTGGTTGCCGTTTTTTGTTTTGGATTTTGAAAAGAATCAAAAAAGACCGAGAACTTTGAGTTTTCTGTTGTATCTTTTCATCACTAGAAGTACACTAATACAGCACGGATAGACGGGACTGTCTACTGACAGATTGTGTAGGCACTTGGCATTTCGGATGCACCCAGAGACTAAATGCAAGGGGCAATCCAACACAGGCGAGACAAATGACACAGGTGAAGACAGTGAGGACAATCAGGACTAGAGGGAAACACACAGAGGCAGGGAGTAAGACAAGAATAAGTCAGGAAACACTAAAGACACACACAGAACTCAAGAATGTAAAAATAACAATACACACAAGGACAGAGAAACAGAAGACATTTCAAAATAAAATAGGAAACATTAACATAAAGAAATACCAAGCAACATAAGACAAAAAAAACAAGATAATCTAGACTGAAAACTAAACAAGACCAACTCATGACACACCAGGGTGTGTTTTCACAAGTATTCAAGGGACATTTGGTTCTCAGTTGTTTATGTATTGGTGAATTTGTATTTTTTATGCCTTCAGAAATGACATCTGTGAACTAACCACAACACCTTTGAAAAGCTGAGCACATAGTGCACAAAGAAGATATTTTTAGAAGTCAGTGCAACATGCTAACCTCATACATTGAAGCTTTGGGTTAAAATATGGACTTTTCTGTTGGAACAATGTGCCACTTGTTATATTTTTACCAAAAAAGAGCTCCAGCTGTCGACAAAATCATGATCCATCTTTCTGTGAATCCTTGAACTGATTGAAGGATCAAAGTAATCTGGTGACGCACGTGCTGAGCTGAGCTCTGTTGTTTCAGCCCTAAACGAAGCACTGATGAAAAGATGACTCACTGGTTTGATGAAGGAGAAACTCCACAAAGACTCCTGTTGTCATCACGCCGCACGGACACAAGGAAATGTTCCTCTCTCATCACTCGCACACAAACATTAAGAAGTTCATAAAGAAAATAACTCATTCTGGAAACAGCTTCTGACCTGGAGTACAAACCAAACATTATTAATTGCCTGAGTTTGGTTCAGCTAGTTTTCTTTTATGTGGTTTTGCTCCTTTAGGAAGACGTCATTGCAGAAGAATAAGCTTGTTTGTTGGCGAACTTGTGATTTCACCTGCTGACTAAAACAGCCACCAGCTCTTTCCCTTGGGAGACTCACAAACCTTCTCTTTCACTGACTCGTGTGTAGGCTTTGCCTCAGTTCTGCCTGTAGGCTGGTAGTAGTCTTGGCCATTATGTAACATCATGTAAATCCAGTATAATGCAGTATCACTTTGACATTTGAAATTTAGCACTGTACAGAACACATAGATGGATTTCGCACGTCCACATGAGGCTGACTGCAGAAGCACCAGAAGTCATATACACACCCCATTCAAAAAAACCTGCTTTTACAGCTGAAATTAACATGTTTACAGTCTGGTTCAAAAAACCAAATAGGTCTGATTAACTCATGTCCCGATCTGACCACATCATACAAGGTGTGAATTTATTGATAACTCAACTGTTTTGATTGAGTGAAGGATAGGCGTTATTCACAATGAGCATCGACAGGCGGGCATGATGTAATGGTTCGTCAAGAGACTTAAAGGTCCCATATTATGCTTTTTCTGGTTTTATATGCTCTTCAGTGTGTTTTCCAAGTGTCCTGTGCATGTTTAGGCACATCTATGTGCAAAAATTCAAAGTCCGCGGAAACGCAGCTTCTCCTACGTCCTCCTGTTAGCTGTAGCATTAGCTGCATGTAACGCTCGGTTCTAGCCCCCCTCGATAAAAAATTGTCAGTCCGACGTCATTGTCAGTGTGATATCACTGATCTAAGCCCATTGGCTCGTTGTGGCAAGCCCAGCAGCTCATGTTGAAATTTCCGAGACGCGTGCTGAGCAACTGACCAATAACGACAGAGCGGATCGGCAGACCAATCAGAGCAGACTTGGCCCACGTGGGGTCTAACAGTGTGGGCTCAACAGAGTGTAGCTGACGGACTCAGAGCGTAGAGGGAGCAAGGAGGAGCAGTACATGAAAACAGACACTTTTTTCGGACTTTAGCTACTGTGAACGTACAAAAGTAGGTACATAGATTAAATATACGAACCCCAAAAAGGGCATAATATGGACTCTTTAAAGCTCCAAAGTGAATAAACCTAAAGCATGTGTGAAACAACTTGACCCTGCCATGTCTGAAAAACAAAGCAAACCTCTGAAGAAAACCAAGTTTTTTCCTTTAAGAGCACACTACAAATGACAGGTCCATGGCATAATTACAAGGAACCGTGAAAGGAAGTAAGATAGATAGAAGGGGGCTCTGTTTGATGGAGAGTTTAATGTCCAAAGAAAAGGCTATTCTTGTATCATCGACTCCACCTCCTTCACTAACAGACTCTGAGATAGACACTTTAACAGCCTTTCCTGCCGTGAGGAGTCCAATCAGATTGCTGTGAATGTTTCCAAGGAGCTCTGTGCGTACATGTGTTATGTGTGTGTGTGTGTGTGTGTGTGTGTGTGTAAGTGAGAGTGTGTTTGTGTGTGTTGCATTGTTGCCATGCAGAGGAAGCTGCATTAACACAAACTTTATTCAGCATTTCAGTCTTTGGCAAAACAAAATTTAACTATTACACTACTGATACTTGTCTGGAGCATCATACCTTCGTTTTATTGGGCCTGTTGGGCTAAAACATATTTTGGATCAGTGCTTGGTTTTCCTGGTCTGTGTTGACGTAATGGTCCACAGCACTTGTTTGTTTTACATTTGATATTCCATTGTTGGTGGTGACATTGGGAACAAATTGAAAATCTCTCACAATGATTTTAAAGTCCTTGATTTTAAATGTTTGTATTTTAAAGTTTATTTTGAAGTAACTTTCAGTGATGGTCCTGTCGTTAAAATCATTTCAGACTGTTGTCAACAATATTTTGGCTGTATTTGCAGAGATGTTTTTAGATCCCCCTCAGGTGGAGTGAAAGGAGAAATTCCAATATTTTTTAACCAGAGCCCTACAAATTGAATGGGGGCATGAAATTACAGAGAGGATCCCCTACAGCGATAGACCTTTTAATGAGTCTTAGTTTTATCTTGACAGAAACCATTATATTGCTCTACACCAAGAAATCACACAACACAAGGCTTAGGAACTCTTAGTCGAGCATAACATCCATCTAATCTTTTCCTTCAGCTGCCTAAAAGCAGTAACAATACGGAAACAAGCTAACAAGTTTAACACTGAACATTACAGAAGTTAGAGTACAAAAGCATCAGACCTTACTCTGGAGGACCAACAAATGTAATAGTTACTTTGGAAATATGAAAGTTGAAGGAATTTTAATGATATTATCTTATTATAGTTTTTGATTAATGAATGTGTCCCTCACTGTGTTGCTGCTGGAGCTAAATCTTTAAATGAAGGATACACATTGTTTATATTAAATAAAAGTTCAGCAAAGAGACAAGTTAAGTAGACTTCTTTGAATTTGTATAGAAACAGGTTTGAATCATACTTGTGGCTCCTGCCCCGCATGATTCTGACTCTATCCACTGTCCTGTCTCTCAAACAAAGGCACAAAAAGGCCAGAAATAAAATTTAAAAAAGAATCACAATTGGCCGTTAAAGAATGAACAGAAAAAATAGTACCTGAAGAGATCTGGGTCTATGTAACCTTCTTGTAACCTTTTTAAACCATCGGTCCACATGTCATCTTTACTTCTACATGGTCACACCCACAGCTTCTGGCTCCAGCTCGTTCTCTCGCTTACAGTAAACTCTCTATTCATCAGACACACAAACATATAGTACAAAAACACAAAATGAACAGAATTCACTGTTCAATTATGGGCTTGAGCCATCTCAGTATAGTCTCTTTTTAGGTACGATAAAATGAAATCACTAGACTCTGACCATCGTCAGAGTTAACACTTTGAGTCAATGAAACTAGATCAATAGAAATTCCAGAGTAATGCCAGCCTATCACAAAAATTATATAGAGGGATCCATTTCGGTGTGTAAATGTGTAATCCATTAAAAAAACAACAACAAAAAAAAACAGTATGATGCAACCGGCTCACATAGTGATTTTGTTATCGAGTTCTTTCTCTTCAAAATCATTATTTTCACCTCATCTTAGCATTTGAATTTGAATAAATAAAGTGCATTATCTTGACCTCGGTGAACTTAGCTTCCTGTTTTCCAAAAACAAAAGATTAATCACATAGTATTCATCACAATGTACAGTAAATATGAACACATAGTGTCAGTCACATGAGAGACAATGTCATGATGTCATTATCACGAGGAGGACAAGGTGGGAGAATTCCCATTACACTGCCATTTTTCCGTCTAATAATCTGTCAGTCATATCCATTCTAAGACATCCCAAGTATGAAAAGCTAGAATGAATACACAATGCTCCATTCATCACTACTGCATGGTTTTAACATGCACTGAAGTTACTGAAGCAATTAGCTAGCAGGCCATGTGGAAGGCAATATTGTGATGTTAGCTGATAGCTGGCTCTTATAATAAGATATATATATCTATGTATCACCAAACTTCCCCACTGTCTGCTAGCAAACGTCCACCCGTACGTCTGAACTCTTTCCCTCACAACAATGCACATATATTCATGAAAGATATTAAATGGTTGACTGATGACTTTGTGAAGTTCCTCATGCCCAGATCTATAAACCCCAGCCAGGATGAGAAGTCTGAGGAAAGCCTGCAGGCAAGGCATGTCGATGTCCTTCCAAGCTGGGTCAGATTGTCTTCCGTTGAGGTTTGTCATTTCCAAAATGATTCTCAGAATGTCGTCAGTCATAAGCAGCTGGAAGCATGACAAAATCGAATCAATTCTGGAGATGGCGTACCTTGTTGGTCCTGGTTTGAGATTAGCCACTCGGACGAAACGGAGTGTTTCAGAGTTAGTCGGAGACCAGACAATGTCTCCATTTTTTGATCTCCATCCACGATCCACAGCCTGCACAGTTGTCTCTTTGTTTTCGGAGTGTCATTGGATGAATCTGAGTCAGAATCCTGCTCATCTTCAGTCTCAGAGCTTTCCTCCTCTGAGTCCTCCTCCGAGCTCTGCTCCAAAGCTTCCTCTGAGTCCTGCTTACTCTCTGATGTTTCCATCACTTGCTCCAAAGCCTCCTGTGTGGTGTATCCCTTCATGGTTTCAGGGATGAAATGACCAGTACCTCAGTTTGCACATATAGATTTTGCTGCGACTGCAGCTGCATAAAGTCGCACACATGCACACACACACACACACACACACACACACACACACACACACACACACACACACACACACACACACACACACACACACACACACACACACACACACACACACACACACACACACACAAACACACACACACTAATTTCTCTTTACACACATACATCACTCTGTGACAACCATGTCTACATTCACATATCATTTTATTTGCACTATTATGGGCTTCAAAACTGTCCCTAGTGGTTACTAGGAAAATTGCATGTATTTGTGCTTGTGGTCTAAAATTGAAAAATCGCACAATATGATAAAAAATGGTAAAATCTACAAATTTGAAGTCTGGTCTACAGATTGATTGCCTATAATAGTAAAATTTACATGTCTATGCTGCAATGACCATAGGTTCAGAAATCATGATTATAATGGTTTTAGATGTGTCCAAAAAGTTGACAAGGGTCACAAGTGTTGCATTTTTTTTGTTCTACAGAGCATTATAGGTTTTTTATAACTGAAATTGTTTAAATCATACAAATTGAGTAAAAATACACACCTGTGTAAATATGAATGCCATAGCATCAAAAATGACAGAAATATCAGTAAAATAAGTTTTGAAGTGTCCACAAAGTGGACTCCCTTTTCCCTTCATCATGATGATATACTTTTGATGTCTTGTATGAGGGACTTTGTATTTCCTTTTTGCTGAAATGTGCTATATTAATAAACTGGCCTTGCCTAGGGGCAGACATAAAACAAATTTGTGTCATTGAATTAATATTATAATTTATTTAATGTTTTCTTTCAAATATAGTCAAATAAAAAATCACTGTACTAATCCTGTATTGGGGTATTTTCTTACAGCATTCTTTATGATTGATGATAAGAAAAAGTTTCTATTTCTTTAACATTTAAGACTTACAATGATTCAGCAAAGACATGGCATGATTTACTTTCAATTATTTATTTATTTAATATTATTGTTATTATAATTACTATTACTATTAATTTATTGACTTGAAATGGTTGCAAGTCAATCCTGTCCATTGCTCTCACTCCAATGAACAATATGGACAATTTAGAGTCACCAATTAACCTAATGAACATGTATTTGGATGGTGGGACAAACTGGAGCACCCAGAGAAAACCCACTCTGAACCAGAAACCTCTTTATGTGAGGTCAATCACTACACCACCTTCCAGGCCCGACTTAAGATCAAACGGCCAAACACATTGGTGGCATCTTGACTGTGTTGTGGAAGTAGGATTGGTAAATGTCTGAAATCCCTCTGAAAACTACTGTGAACCAGCTGACATTTTCAGTTTTGCTCCCAGGCTGGAGCTCAACTTCTTCAGAGTCTGCAGCCACGGTTACGGTTCCTCTCTGAAGCCCCCTGTGTGGGGTCATGAGGAAGTAGGATTGGAAGGTCTTTCTAATCCTTTCAGTGATTCCATAGAACCAGTTGATGTTCCCTGATTTTGCCTCTTTAATATCCGACATATCGATGCGGACATCTGGACAGGAGGGCCGCTGACTTTCTTCAGAAATTACCTCTTTAATGTCCATCATATCGATGCGGACATCTGGACCGGAGGGCCGCTGACTTTCTTCAGAAATTACCTCTTTAATGTCCGTCATATCGATGCGGACATCTGGACAGGAGGGCTTCTGACGGGTTTCAGGGACGGCCTCTTCAGTGTTTGTCATATCATTGCAGTCCTCTGGACAGGAGGGCTGCTGACGGGTTTCAGGGACGGCCTCTTCAGTGTTTGTCATATCGTTGCAGAGGTCAGCACTGGAGTTCTGAGGGAGGCTGCCTGTCAGGAACGGATGCTGCAGGACCTCCTGGGGTTTGATCCGCTGGTCTTGGTCCAAATGCATCATCTTTTTGATCAGGTCCACCAATAGACCGTGATCACTGTTGTGTCCTCTGTTTACTTCCATCAGCTCCTCAAGATCATCCAGACTACTTAGCCAGAAGTCTCTTGTGTCTTCTGGTCGGCACCCCGTCTCATACTGGAACTGAAAACGTGTCTTGAATCTCCAGCGTTGTGGGCCATCGCGTTCATGATTAAAATAATCGCACGTGGCGTGTCCTTGGTCCAGCACATGGTCTGGAAGCTGACCCTGAGTTGCTATGATGAAGCTCAGCACATCATAGTCCATGTTGCCGGGGTAGAGAGGGTATCCGACAGCTAGTTCAGCAGCTGTCAGGCCCAGAGACCACATGTCGATGGCCTCATTAAACTCACTGTACAGACACACCTCTGGTGCGCGGTACCAGGTGGTCTGAACACACATTCCAGGCTGACAATCAGATACACGACTCGCAAGGCCAAAGTCTATCAGCTTCACTCTGAGTGGCTTCTGGTGGCGGTCCACAACCATGACGTTGTCCGGTTTTAGGTCTGCATGCACAATGCCAATGGAGCTCAGATGGGAAAGGGCTATGGACAGCTGATATAGCACATCTTTCACCTCTGTTATCGGGAGAGTCTTTTCCGGTGTGCCCTCCATGTAATGATACAGACTTAAATCCAGCAACTCAAAGTTCAGGCAGATGTTCATCTTTAAGAAGAAATAGCCGTTCCATTGCACAATGTTGCATGTCTCTGGATCGAGACAACGCAGCTGCTTCAGGATTTCAATTTCTTGTCTTGCCTGGTGATAAATTTCGGGGGCGTTTTTGTTGACCTTGATGGCCACAAACTTGTTAGTTATGGTGTTGCGACACTTGGCAACAACACCAAAACCGCCCTCCCCGAGGAAGGCCTCCACCTTGTGGAAGTGTCCGAGAGAGCTCCCTTTGATTAACTGAAGCTCTGATAAACCCGCCGTGGTCATGTTGTCAGATGCTGTGTTAATCGTAATTCAATATCTTTCAAAATGATCAAGGAGATTATTTGTCGCAGGTACTGTACTTACTGTCAGGTTGAAGATCCGAGGTAAAACAATACAATATCATCTTCAGAATGACCTCTGTATGTAGACTCAGGCATAGAATTCTGTGACATCACTGGGTTCTGTGACTTTGAACTCTGCAGCTATGACATCACTGCTTTTTCAATGAAAATAAACATTCTAATTTGTGTGTGTGTGTGTGTGTGTGTGTGTGTGTGTGTGTGTGTGTGTGTGTCTGTGTGTGTGTGTGTGTGTGTGCGTGTGTGTGTGTCTTCCGCGAGCAAAAAAAAAAGCCCTGAGGAGCTCATTAGAGAGGCCACGGGGCCTTGGTGCTGCCCACGGAGCTTCTTACTCCTACAATGGCGAGGGCTTAAACAGGAAAGTCCCACAGCGCTTGAAGCGGGAGAAAGAAATCGTAAACAAGTATCTAACATCAACACCTTTCACTGAATCTTCCAAAAGTCCATTCCCTGTTTGACACTTGAAAGAAATACTAAGTAGCCTAAACATAAAAAAGTATTTAACATCTAGGCAATTTCAAATGAATATACTGTAAAGTCATTTAGCTTAGATTTAGCAGGTAGTTATAAGAGAACAAATAATTTAACTGATCTCAGTATATAGCATATGAAACTGAAAACGTAATTTATTTTTTCTAGAGAATGAATTATATCCAGGCAGCTTTGCCTACTTTACAAATTACCATCACTAAATAATGGCCTGCCACCTTAAAAGCTCTAAAATATCAGAAGAGACTGGGTGCCAGAGTGTCCAAAATGTCAAGAAAATGTCCTCTTCATCCCGTCGGACCGTTTTCGGCGTTGGCGGTCAGTGAGAGGAGTCTCTCTGATTGGCTGTTGGGAGGTTTCATTTATCTCCAGCTCTCGACACAGGTTCGGGAAAGCTCCTTGAACATGCCGCTCGTATCCAATCTTTCACCCATTACTACGGTTTCTCCTGTCGCCTCCGCCTCTTCTTTTCTTTTTTCACTAAAAGATCAAGGGCTGAAAACGCCAGCGCCATTTTCAACTTTTTATAAGACATTATTCTCGATTAGTAAGCTACCTATAATACCTATAATAATAAGAGTGTTGAAAATGAGCTTCTCAAATCTACTGTCGCCCATCACTCATACGCAGAGTGTACGTGGTCGTTGGCCGTCGGCTGTAGTCTTTGCGGTGTGTTCTAGTGCAAGATGGTAAACCAGTCGTCGTCATCTATTTGAACCATCCCGCTAATGTTTGAAATTTAAACCGAACGCGTGCAATAACATCATCGTAAATAAATCTCACTCCAATCTTGAATCAATACTTTGCAGCCCTGCATAAAGTACAGTATTTTTCTCTACTCTAGCTACCAAAAGCTAACTGGCTAATAATAGTCAAAATGTTAAATCACATTTAAAAAAATCTAAATATGCCAATTGCATAGAAATACATAAAACAGAGTTCCATGTATTAAAGTACATTCCTTTATTTTACATTACAAACATATGATATTGAATAGTGATGATTTGGCAGGCAAACGATGAGTGAAAGGAGGGGAGCAGTGAAAGTTTGTGTAGCAAATCAGTTTATTTAGCATTTAAAACACTTCTGAGCTTTTTCAGCCTCAATGAGTTTGTTGTTAGGCACATAAACAAGCTGCAGATTGGCAACAGCAGTAACACAAAACCTGACCTATAAAAAAAGGGAGGAAAACGTGATCTATTAGGGTGGATTGATGGCTCCTGTGTGTTTTACTCTGAAGGATTTGACATTTGCTGGACTTTTAAAGCGCAAAGTTCAGCTGAGGTTAAAAAACTACAGAAACTAAAGTGTTATCAGTGAAATGTATGATTCTCTTATTTCTTATTTTCTTTGGTAACCTGCTCAAGATTTCAAGTGTGCATAGCTCTTCTGATATGCTACAATGAAACAAAAAGTCTCACAGTGATGTTGTGCATTGATTTATGTTATGAATTGACAGCAAATCAAACAAGTGGAAAACTTATTTTTCTAAAATAGATATGATATTCCTTTTGTTTGATTCTTACAAAATAGATGACACAATAAGATATAAATAAAGAATGCCTCCTCATAAACTGCTGAACCCAGCTGCTCAAAACTTAAGCAGCATCCACTTTCTTCTCATAATTAATCTAAAATGATGTGAGTCAAGAACAATATAAATACAAAGAGAGGACAAAAAAAAAGAACATGGGAAGGGTATAAAAATATGACCTTTCTTCCAAGTGAAACAAGGGCAAAATTCCTGTAGAAAACAGCAAGCAATGGCAAGGATATAATGACTCTATGCTAGCAATTAGCATAGCTTTACTCCAAAATGAGGCAAAAAGCTGAGAAGCATATTGGTAATTTTGGATCAACACCTGTATCTGGGCAGTATGGACCTGGCAAAGCAGCCTATGAGCACATACAGGCCTTTTAGGACGGTGGAGTGTTAAATATAACAGTTTGAAAAGAGCTAACAGGTGTTAGGCTAATTTGGCTGCTGGTGATATTCACAGTCTACAAGATCGTGTCTCTATTTGTGAAACCTCGCAGCTTTTGGGAAGATGCCTCCTTCACGATGCAGACTTGATCTTCCGTCAGTGTGGACAGAATACAAAAATATTCAAATTAAATCTGTTCCTTTTGTTTTGTAAACAGTTTTCCTTCATTAGTTCCACGTTCTGATATAGAATCCCCCGAGGTTTCATTCAGGAGCGTGGGAAAGTCTTGAGGGTTTCGAACGCTCTGTCTGTCACTCGCTCTCCTCCCCTGCTGTCGCGGCCTCCAGAGCAGCAAGAGCCTCGGCCACCATCGAGTCTGTGATGCTGTCTACACATTCTTCCTCTTCCTCATTCCTCGACTCCTCCTCGTCCTCGCTCTTCATCACGGAGATCCCGCTCTCCACGGTGGACACGTCTGGATTCTTTGGCAGTCTGCGCTCGTCCCTGGTGTCTGCCGAGGACAGGCTGGTGGTGCTGGTGTGGATGTCCACCGACAGGATGCTACCTTCATCGCCCGTGTCACAGGGGTACTCCGGCGTTCCTCCTACACCCTCGTCTACCTCGTCGGCTGACGGGATTCCACTGTCAATCGTGATGGAGCTGTCCCACCCGTTCTTTGTCTGATGGTTTCCTCGCTCACCGTAGCTCCTCTGGTTCTCCTCTATGTTCGGGTACATGGGCACCTGGCTCGGGCCTCGCTCCTGAATCTTCCACCTCGGATCAGGTTGGATGATGTAAACCTCTGGAGGTGGAGCGTTCCCCTGTCTGTCCTTCGCAGGTGAAGGTGCAGCGTGCAGTCTGTGGTTGACGTGGTTGTTGTCAGCCTCCATTTTCAGCGTGCTGTCGTTGGACTTGCTGTAGCCCAGGTTGTGGATGCCCTGCTTCTGTTTGTTGTGGTCGCTGCGAGGGCCTCCCCCTGAGAGGCGGTGTGGCTGGTACAGCATGCTGTCTGCGGAGTCCGGCTTCCTCCCATCCACCACCACAGAGGGGTCGTAGATGTAGCTGCAAGAGAGAGAGACAGTGAAACTCACAGTCCCGAAACCACCAGCAAAATATTGTTAAAGAAAATACAAGGATTTGTTGTTTCTTAGAATTTGTTATCTGTAAATATTTTTTTTATCGTCTGTAGATAATCCAAAGTACCCAGAATGATGATCCTTTTAGTCAAAATGTATCTTCATCATTGTATGAAAACAATGATTCACAGATTCTGTATGAAAACGCAGACTCAGCAGGGTGAGGCAGGTTTTTGGTGTTGGAAGTGTTTTGATTTATTGTATTATCATCTAATAGAGTTTTAGCTTGGAATCGACTGTATGTTGAAAAACAGTCCTGTTGGATGTAATGCAAACCTGTAGGTCAGTCATATGCTGTACATTCAGATTTATTTAATGTCTCTATAAAGACGTCTAAAGTCAGATAGATCAACTGAATTGATGTCTGTCAGTGTATTTATGAACTTTGGGAAGAGCTAGGCGAGCTGTTTCTCTCCACTTCCAGCTTTTATGCTAAGCTAGGTGACTCTCTTCATAGCTGATGCACATATAGAAGAGGTATGAATATTTGTATTCGGCTAAATCTTGGGAAAAAAAAAACAAAGTCTAAACTTGGATGCTAGCTGATGCAATGTGATGCTAAAAAAAAAAAAAAAAAAAAAAAAAGCAAAAAGCATTTGTATTGCAACAGAGGAAGCTAATGATACTACATTACCCAAAAGTAATTTAGACTTCAAATTCCTGGAGATATCACTCTTCTGTATTTTATGTCAGAATGGGATGCCTCCTGCTGATAGACTGGAAAAAGGTTGTTTTATACTAATGGAAGAATGGAGAAATAAAATAAGAAATGTGCATGCTTATTAGCATGAGGCTCAGAATGTATTCTCGATATGCCACTGAGCTCGTCTCATTAAGATGAGTGACAGGACAGTGACATTTTCACTTGATTGCAGAATCAAAATCATGTATTTTAATGTTCTGATAAAGCAGCAGTGATACATTCATTTTATTGTGTAAATTATAGTCCACACAGATTTCACTTCCTCGTAGGACGATGGAGGTCGATAAAGGTCTGAGACTAATCAACGCTCATTCCAGCTCCACACCTTAAATAGCCCCTTGTCGGCTGTAATGACTGCCTGAACCTCCACTTTGGAGGATTTTATACGTTATCAAAGACACACCTAGACGTGTAGAGGGAGCGTTTGGCAGGGGGGCTTTTATTGTGCAGGCAGTGTAACAGGCTGTCAGACATCTCCTGCTGCGAGAGCCTCATGTTTTCATCACCTGTCTCTTCTTCCTCTTTCATTTGATTTCTCCTCCACCCTGCAACTCTCCAGGAGCCTCCGCACAAACCTCCTCCTCCCCCTCCTCGTCTTCTTCTCAGCGTCCGTGCAACATAGTCCCTAATCTACGCTCCTTTTGCTCTCGACTTCTCCTTGATTTGAGTGTTTTCCCCTCGAGCTTTTTTCCATCTTTTGTCTCACTCCCGCCTCCACTTTCTTTAACTTGTCCTCTAGTGTTTTTCATCCTCTTCTGGCTTGACTTCACACTGCTCAGACTTAAGCAGATAACTTTCACATGTATTGATTTATTCTGGTGAGCAGACATACACACAAACAGCTCCCGCCTACACGTTTATGGCGACAATCTAACACGCACAGACGGTCACCCTCTGACTTGAGCACCTCTCTCTCAGCCTGCCTCCCTCCCTCTGTTTCCCTGCACAGTGGAAACCTGAGAAAATGAATGTTTTCCATTTCTCTAACTCCTGGGCAGCGCTGATGCTGTGTCCTGGCTGCCAAGGTCAAATTTGCACTTTCAGAAAAAGCCAGACACAGAGAAGGTGTTTTCTTTCTCCAAAGGTCAGTGACTCATAAGGGTGGACAAAAGCGAAAAATGAAACTGTATTTTTATCATCGACAGGAGGCATGCTATCCTATCAGGGCACTCAGTCTAGTCTGAGGACTCAGATTGGTTGCTACAATCGTTCTGTTTTTTTCCTCCTATGGTGTAGCAGAGTGAGACAAATATGACAAAAGGCACAAAACGCAGCACAATGTGTCAGATTTTTTTGTTGTTGTAAGAAACCATGAAAAATCGCGCAGTGCAAGAAAGCCAGAGCCACACAAGCCCTTCCAGAGAGGGGGCGTGGTCAAACACAGCTCATTTACATTTAAAGCTACAAACACAGAAACAGCCTGTTCTGAGCAGGGCTGAAACAGAGGGGTTTATAGACATGATCATAATACAGGATCAGAGTGGATTTTTAATAATAAACTTCACAGACATGTTTTTGGGGAGCTCTGAGACTTATTTAAACTTATTGAAAAAGGAGGAGAATATGTGACCTTTAAAATGGAATATTAATTATTTTTTGTATCTTTGGCAGAGAAGGCCCAATAGGTGACTCTGGGGCAGCTTAATTTGCACAAGTGGGCCATACATGTATACATGAGCTGCCCCTTAAAACTAAATGTAGTTGCTTATCTACATTTTCATTGTTGCTCTGGCATTTCTTAGACATTGACTGTCCTTAAAGTGTTTCGATATGTGAAGGAGAAGATTGATATTATTGATTTAATTCTCCCAGTTTTCTAATTAGCTAACACAATAAAAAAGTTTGCTTGTCGGTAATGTGTGAGTGTCAGCCGAGCTGATACTAAAACTGCTCTGTTGACCCAGTAACCTAAAGGCCCACCCTGCCAAACTCGAAACACCTCTAATCCCAGAAATGTGACACTCCAGACAATTAGGGAGGTATGTGTGTGCGAGTGTGTCACAAGCATTCATATGTGTGTCGGTGATATGGGGGAAAAAAAGTGTCGAAGGGGGGGATTACGACTCTGGTATGCGAGTCACAGCGTGCCCTTTCATTAATCTGCAATCAAAATCTTGTTTCCCGCTCCGATTATGTCTCGTCTCTGTCCTCGAGAAGCAGAGGGACGTCGAGCCCTGACAACAACGCCATGTCTGCCTTTAATGAAAAGACAGAGGCGCGGAGAAATACAGTAACCAAGGGTGACGGCTATTGGCATATTGACTCCCACGTGAGGTTGAGAGTGTAGACGTATTATAAATGGACCTCTCAGTATCTGCATGAAACAAGACAAGAAATCATTAATGTGGCCGAGCAAACACGGTGGAGCTGCAGATAAGAAATCAAAGGTGAGAGGTTGTTACTGAGGAGGGGGACCACAGTTCTACACAATGATCAGAGGTTTAAGCTAACTGAGGGGCAAGCTAATGCGAACTAATACAACACTCAGACAGATTAAACCAACACTTCGGCTTCGTACAAACGTTGAATCAGCACTTATTAGTTAACTGAATGTGACAGGACTTTATCTCCTCACAACACTAAAGCTGTGTTCAGACTGAGAGCGAAAACAATATTTGTGTTGCGCATTTTAAATTCATGAAGGTGGGGTCAGATTAAAAAGGACCACAGATATTCACCCCTCCTGTTACGACCACGAAATAAACGCCTTGATTTATTGATTTATTAAATCCACCAGAGAATTCTCTGATTGAAACCAACTACTGATGAGTTTAAGTTTGACTTTAAAAATCGAGGCTGCACTCCGGTTGACTCCCGCAGATAAACACGATATTCTTTAGATTGAAATGCTTTTAAACGGACAATATATAGAATGCTATGTGGGGTAGCAGGGTCTCATGATTCCCCTCCAGCCTCAACGTCAGCTTTTGTTATTGTTTTGATTGAGAGCCCCCTAGTGGCGGTATTTACATACTGTGCATTTAATGGATGGAAACTTTGCTGATAAAACATCATGATGTATATTTGTAAAAAAAAGTCGTATTTTGTCGACTTCATTTTGAGAAGAAAGCAACCTTTTTTTATTTTAGATTTTATGTGATAGGAGAGTGGATGGAGTTGGAAACCAGGGAGAGAGAGAAACAGAGAGACAGAGTGGGGAATGACATGCCAGAAAGGAGCCACAGGTCGGACTTGAACCGTACTACCCGCATGGAGGGCTTTAACATCCCTACATGTGGCGCTTCCTAACTGCTGGGCCATCTGCACCCCAGAAAACAACTTTTAAATGCTTGTATTTTGAATGGAGGTTTGAACAGTCATCTCTGATGAATCATTAGAGACCCACTAAATGCAACGGAGAGAAGTTGAAAATTCGCCCCCATTCAATGTGTATTATAACCGTCTGATTTACTTCTCAAAGCTTGCTGGAATACCCAGAGACCGCCTCTTTTGAACAGCTTTTCTCCCTCGATATGTCAAAATGATCGATACAATGAAATTTACTGATATACTGTTTAGAAAGGGGTGTTGGTCTGTTGAAAGATTTGCCAGGTGGTTGGGTGCAGTGGGTGAACACCTTCGGGAAGTCAAGAAGCCTAAACCCTGATTGGTTGAAGTGACACAGTGTCGAGTGAAGCAGTAGATCAAATTAAAATTCTGAACTTACATAAATATACGCTTAATTTTAATTTCCTGCACATGCCGCCACTGCTTCTCTGAACGCTTGTAAAGAGTCACAGCCATGCTAGCAGCTTTGTGAGGAAACAGCAAATGATCAAAAAACACGACTGTTTACTTATTACAACAAGTCATCAAGGTTTGTATAAGACAGAAAGGTAGCACAGAACTATCAAAATGAAGATTTAGGAACAATTCTCACCCTTTTATCATCCTGCAGCATTGGCACCCCATTTGGCTCGCTGTGTCGTGGAGCTGTGGAACGAGACATTCAAATGAGACTTTGATCACACAAATGCCCGTCAACCAAACAAACTGAATAAACTTGAAAACATTGCATGTATCATTTTCAGGCGGTGACATTTTAACAATCAGTGTCTCTGAAAGGCTCATCAAGGAAAGGTTAAAGTTTCACAGATACTTTGACAGAGTCCGAGGCCGCCATCGATCGGCCGCTTCGGCACCTCTGACATGTGAGTGGTTTTTAAATGAGAGCTTCTCTTGAAGGTTTCAGCTCATCAGTCAAGTTTTAGCTTCGCCCTTGGTCTCTCCTGTTTGGACACGAGGATGAAAATCGTGTCTGCCCGAAGCAACGATAAAGATGTTTTTGCCATCCATCACTGCTGTGTGTGCGTGTATGTCTGTGTGTGACCTTTCTCTTCTGGTGGTGTGTTTCTCTTGGCTTTGGCATTTCATTGCCGGGGTAAATAATTAATCACCGAGTCCTGAATGGGTTTGTCTGCGAATGGAGGAGAAAGAGAGCGACAAAGGTAGAGGACACACGATCTCTTTGTGGAGTGAAAAAAGAAGAAGGATGTGTGCCCACGAGACAGAAACCTTTCTATTCTTAACCGTAACTTTCTGACCCCGCAGGTCCTCCCTTTACTTCTAAGCTGCAACTTTTGACAGAAGGGGAAAAGTACAAAGGACTTCGGCTACAGCTCCAACTCATTACAACTTATTCTACTCTTTTCTCGCCTCAAAATTCCATGAAAACATTTAAAAACAATGACTTATATACTGAAGCTAAAAGGTTTCTACTAAGGATGTTAACCTTTAATAATGTGTCAGTTTAGTACTTCTAAAACTTCTGTCAAATAAGAGCTAAAGCTTCATTTAAGGGACAATCTTTAGCAGTGGACAGATGCACATTAAGCACTTTTGTATTCATTTAAACTAATTTAGTATAGATGCTTATCAGACTTATGAAACATGCACATTTCCAATCTTCACACGATTTGAAAAAAGAAAGATTTAATTTTAACTGACATACTTAGTCACGGAGATTTGAAAACGTTTATATGGAAATATATATTTTCAAGAACAAAAAAAGTGGGCCCTCTTAAAAGTGTGCATCAACAAGTTAAGGAATAGTAGAGTCTCAGTATGAATGCGCTGATGAAGAAAATCAATCTCGCTGGTAGCATCTTCAGTATTTTACGACAAAGTATTAAGGCCATGTTGAAGAAAAAAACAACTAAAATGTCTAGATTAAAGTCGTTAATTTGCGATATTGAATTTGAAAATGGATTTAAACGAGGCTTTGTTCAAAATGATTATTCTGAAGGTTGTATCAGAAGAACAGTCATCAGCCTGCATGAAAACGATGAAAGAGGAACCCTCTTTGTGACATTTCCTCTGCCACAGAGTAAAAATGTCCTCCAAGTCGGTGTGGATCTTTCCTCAGAAAAGCCTCAGTTTCTTGCGGTATCTTTTTAGGGTCCTGATATTTAAGACAATGTGACGCTGATGTTCCAAATGATAAAGTATTTCCTTATTTGTGAAACCTAAACTAAAGTATAACTTCACAAGAGGCTCACGTTTCCTCAGTTTTGTACGGATGGTTGCTGCTCTTCTGATATATTGATATGATATCGATGGACTCTGACTGGCTGGCTTGTTCAAAGTATGTTATGTTTCTATACATTTTATATAGAAGGATTAGAACTGTAATATAACCTCTTTGGTGGAAATAAAAATGTAGAGAGAAAAAAAACTGTCCGCTAAAATAACAACTTTATTCTCGTAAATGTACGTCTTTAATGTCTTAAATTTATGACTTTGATTTCTTGAATTTATGACTTTCTTCTCTTGCTATCTGGGAACATTGAGGTTCTTCTTTTTAATCTTTAAATCTCTCCTTTTCCCCCTTTAATGTGGCCCTATTACTTCCTCATAGTATTTATTTCTGTGGTTTAAGGATCTTTAGTTGAAGGTTCTGAACTTTATTTTATAATAGAAAACCTTTATTTACAGCCTTTCAAAACGCCCCTAAATTCTGGATGGATTTCTGCACATGTACCTTTGAGATTCTACGCTGTGCTTTGTGCACTAAATGTAAAGAACATATGAGCAGAGTGCAGCAGTTTGGTACAATGAGGCATTTGTAAAGGAGTTGGATAACCTCTGAGCTTCAGGGCACAGAGCATATCCAGTAGAGAAACAGGGATTTGGCAAAAAACAGGCTGGTAGGAAAACGACATTCTCGATATTTGTTAATAGTTAACAGAAATTCACAGCTGTAGATCAAGAAGCCATTGGCCTTCTTAACTCAACAGTCTCCATTACTCCTGCAACAGTTAAGATGCAGTAAGTCCATGTACTATGATGTAAGTGGCTTCAGCTATGCTGCGAGACTTAACACATCTCTGTGCAAAGTCCTGACGGGAACGAGCTCCACTTAGAAATCCAAAGAGACATTATCCTAGAGACTTCTCTGAAGAATGAATAAGAGACAAAAGAATATATTCTTTATGTGCTAATAAAAAAAGTGATTAAAAAAAGCACACTGCTCTGAAGAGGACCGGCTGAGCGTTAGCTGATATGACAAATGGCCTCACAGGGAACACAACCTTCATGGCCAGGTCACATTTTTCTTATTTGTGCAAAAAGCAGCAAAGCATGACTTCGCTATCCCAGGGCATCCCAGAAACAGACCTCTCGTCTTTGAATGCTCTTTTTCTTCTCCTAAAGAAACTATCTCTAATGATTTGTCCATGTTTTCCACTCGTTCTGACACATTCACAGTCACAAAGGACAAGAGGATGTAAGTACCACGCCAAGTGCAATCCAGAGTGACACCGAGGTCCGCTGCTTTAAACAGAGGACCAGGTTATACACCTGATTGCACACGCTGAAGTGTTCCTTATCTTGCAGGAGGGGGCAAAAGAGGAGGTAATTTCCCAGCAGGCATCGGGAACCGTCTTGTTAATGAAGCGCTTGGCTCTCTATCAGCTGATTTTCACAATCAGCAGTCACATTGGAGCAGGTCAATAGTGATCTGACGAGCTTCGACTCAGGTTCATTTCTGCCTCCTCTCTGATTTCTTCTTGTGCTTTATTGTGTCCTGCATTCTTTATAATCCATATCTCAGGGATATGTGTCTGTATTTTTGTTTTAAATAATGTGACTGAGAGTCTTGCCGGGAGCATCCTTGAGTTCCTCTGCTAAAGAAAAAAGCACATGTGTTGCAGTAACTAAATTGTTTTGAATTAATGATGAGTGTGAATTACTTCAGTTTCTTTTTGGCAAAATGATTTCACTACAGATTCAAACACTGGAGCAGCACATGGAGCAGTCCGTGTTATGACAGGAGGGTAATTAAGCATGGACTAACTTCAAGTTAGTGGACTCACTCGAGTCATTTTGGAATAAAATATCCATAAAAAAAACTTAATATCACATCTAATCACCAGCAGATGTCTAACTAATCCACCATTACTTGCGGTCTATAGTTAGTTATTTTGTACTTAATATTAGACACAAATACAGCAATATGAATATTGATATGTTTAAAGTACATGTGAAACATTGTCAAGAAGTGATGCTTTCAAATCACACGTTGAAGTCCAGCCAATATTTTAAAAGACAGAGAGAACCGTCCCAGTCTTAGAAGCTGGAGACATTTTGTTTAAACTTAAACAGCTGATCCATCCAATAATAGATAAATCACCTAACTGAGATGTATTTGTTGATTTGTTTCCACAAGTAGGTCTCTATCTCTTTTACTTATTACATATATTTAGGCAAAATAATGTATGTGCTGAAACGTGTCTGTTGTTGATCTGTACGCTCTACCCAGATACAACAAACTCTGAAGGACATTTCGCCTGCTGACTTTTCTGTCTCTCTTTAGTCTTGTTCCGGTCGTGCACATGAAAACTGTTATTACAGTTGAATGTGCTCCTTTTTTGCTGTTTTAAACATATACAATATTCCAAGCTATAAACTGAAGGTGTTGGTCTTTAAATAACAGAGTTCTGTATTATGTAAACTGTTATCTCTTCTTTTGACGTGAGTGCTTCAGTATGTAAATTGAGAATGATAGTGAAGAGAACAAACGTCATAGAGCAGATAACAACGTGAACTTTAGAAGCTTTTGGTTTAACCCAAAGTCTTTCTCATGACTTCTCGTGTCAAACCATCAAGCGGATTCAACAAGAACAAAGGATCTATAAACCCAGACCTGCCAATAATCAGTGACGGCGATGTAATGAATACAACACTCTGTATGAGGAAAATAATAACTTTGCAGCTTGCATAATTATCTGTATTTATTAATTAAGTGTAGCATAACTGCTTGTTAGTCTACATGAAAAATTGTGTGAAAAAGTGTGGCTGTTCAGCTCTGGTGGTGAGTAAAAAGAAGTTCCTGTAGAAGAATTGCTCAGGAGTAAGACATTTTTGCTATTAGATTAGTATTAGAGTATTAGATTTATTAACCAAAAATGCACAAAGAAGCAATAACATCAGTCCTGGGTAGATTAATAAAAAGCAACTAGACTTAACAAAGTGAAAGAAACCACAGCGTCACAGCAGGCTGTTAATAAACAACAATATTTCCCCCAGACTCTGGCTGAGTCTACTTTAATGCTTCTCTTGGCCCCGCCCTATTTGGAGCAAACCATTTCAGGAGTAAAGGGAAGCCAAAGAAACAAAGCCCCCCCCCCCCCCCCCGAAACAACAATAAACCATTAGACAGCAACATATCATGATAATATTTAAAGTGGGAGCTAAAGCCTAATATCAACTAACAACAGGAAACATGAAACTTGTTTTATTGTTTTATTTTAACTCTTTAGGTAGAAACAAAAACACTAGACAAACTGAAGGCTCCACTCTGTCCAATCAGGCACAGGTGACCTCACTCAGCCTAATCACTCTACTGGCTGCAGTAAGTGAAGGGAAGGTGGTGGCAGGTGAAAAGGCATGAAGGAACCTTTTCACATAGAGTCAACAGTACTGATGCAAGTTACATAATCACCATTACATGACAACTTCTCTTTGAGTCTTTACAACTTGTTACATTACAAGTTTAAACTTCACGTAACTTTGCATAAAGTGCGGCAACTTATTTTTACAGTTTTATCTAAAGAAATCCTGTTCAATCAGACAAGAGTTTTTTATTAAGCAAAAGTTACGGTTTCAAATTAATGTCAAATGTAAGATCCATTGTATACCTTATATGTAAGGTCTATTTACATTTTGTTGTGTGTTTGTCTGAACAGGCAGACTAATGGTTGGCTGACTATGTCGGAAAAAGTAGTCCTGCACCAGCATGGAGTTGGGTTGCAGATTTGCAAGTCAAAAAGTGTGTGTGGGTTGACTGATGGTGTGATTGTATGTGTTGTATGCTTTGGGCTGACAAATCTGCAGCTGCTCAGCAGGAACACTCTCAAAGTCTGAGGGGAGAGAGTCCTGCAGGGGGGAGATGACACGGTGCATTTTTAGCCCGAGAAGCTAACAACGCTGCTCCTAGCAACCCTGAGTAACACGCCGATGACATCACGGTATGTCAAGATAACTAAGAGACATTAAAAGTCAAAGACAACTCCCCCTGCAAGTCTGCTTAAAGAAAACGACCGAGCAAACATGACTAATGTGCCGATGTGTGTTCTGGCTCTGATGAGTCTGCATGCAGATGTCATCTCAGTGTGTTTGCAGAGTAAACAGTTGGACGATAAACAATAAAAACACCTTTAAAGTCCTATCATTACGCTTTGTTTGTGATTAATGGATGTCAGAGCTCTTCTCTGTCCTAAATAGAAGTCATTTCATTCCAGTTGAACCTGCAATTGTACTTGAGTATCTACATCGTCCCTTTGTGTATTCTGTTGCTAATGGTTTGGAAAAAGTAGTTCAGTAGTTGCAAAAGTTACATTAACACACGTCTGCCTTTAAATTGTCTTTTAGTGATATGAATAATTTCAGTTCACTTACGTTAGGAAAGCCATAATGTACATGGAATTTTTAAAACATTTCAGAATGACAAAAGGTATTTTTCGACCAAACATTTTAGGAACTATCCACTAGGGAGTTCCCTAAGAACTACACATCAAGATGACTTTTTTTTATCTTCATTCACACCACCACTGAAGCAGGAGCTAAAAGGGTTCCTCTAAACAGGGTTCCAGGAACTAAAGTAGTTCAAAGTTCTTGCGGTGCAGGATCAATAAAAAAGGGGGAGGGTTCCAACAGTTCCTAGAACTACAAAGAAAGTCCCTGTGGTCCAAGAACACTAATAAGAGCAATGCAGACTGGTCTCAAACAGCCTCTGAAGCAGCCTCCTGAAGGCTTTATGGAAGTGGCTGCTGACTAAGATTGACATCAGAAAATCAAACTGACCAATCATGTCGTTCCCTGGGGACCCTACAAAGTCGTAATGAGATCATGGATTCAATCTAAGCATCAAATCACTATCATTCATTCAGATATTGGCCTTTGTTGGCTGGCAATAACGGTGCTTTATCTGCTCAATGTGCCGTTCGATATTTTATATATTGCTCTGGATTTTATTTTTTTTTTACGACTGGGAAGATCGGAGGACGATTACTGAAGGGCAGAGATATTTCAGTGCCTGCAGCTTTGGCCGGGCTCCAATTTTTTGGGTGAGTTTTCCTCAGAGGAAATTGAAACATTTCATCTTGGAGACACAGGTGTAATAAAAGTGAGATTGCTCTGGAGTGTCCCCTAAATGCGGACGGGAATTGAAATCCAGGGGAAACCCAAGGAAGTGGCAGTCAGAGCTATTTCAGAATGATGGCTTAGGGGGTAAAATGTTATCCAGAAAGATAGGTCTTAAAATATTCTCCCTGTGAACAGAGCCTTGGTGAAGTTCATTCACGTATGAAGAGTTTTGTTTAAAAAAAAAAAAAACAGGGTTATGCGGGTATGGCAACTAAAGATTTGGCTTAACATGTCAAGATGGCGACGTGTGGATTAAGTGGCCCCTCTCTGTCCCTAAAGAATGGTGCTTTCTGTTTTTTCTATTATGTTCTTTGTGTGGAAGTGTGTCACGTTTGTCGTTTTTGTCTTCATATGTACACAAGTACAGTCGTCAGTTCCATATTTTACACATTAGCAGATCACCATCACAAATGGAGACACTGCAGGAGCATGGATTACTTTGACGGCCTACGACAACGGTTTTGAATGCTGCCCCCCCCCCCCCCGCGAAGAGGAGACGTCGTTAACAGTGCAAAGGTACGCGGAGGTACCTGGGCTAGGCTAGTGGCTAACAAATCAGCCGGCTATCCCAACCATTCTCCTGACCATAAGATTCCTGGACAATTAATTGGATCACATACAACTGCTACGAGCTGCCAAGTACAATGTGAGTTATTGTTTTTTTGTTTTTTTTACTTACTTAAACGTGGCTAACTGACAACATACTGGAAGTGAGCCATCCAGCTTGAGTGACTAATGTGCTACTGAGTGGACAGAGCCCTTGTTTAAGGAGGAAAGACCAGAGGTGGTGAAGTCTGTATTTACATCAGTGAAGCTTGGTGTCGGGGTGCTGTGCTGGTAAACATTGTTCACCTCTGTCGGAGTTTAGATCAAGTGCCGACCTTTCGACGAGGGATTTTACAGCGATTCTGTCGGTCTTTGTTTATATGCCCCCAACCCACACAGACAGAAATGATGCACTTTTTGAACTGTATCAGACTAGAAGTGAAGAGCCGACAGCCCACCCAGAAGGTTTCAGCTGGTGATTATAACCACTCAGTCCTCAAGACTGTATTTCCAAAAGTATCACAACATGTTGACTTTCCAACAAGAGGAAACAACACCCTTGACTAGGTTTACACCATACACAAAGGAGAATACAAGGCATCCCCTCCCCCCATTGGGCTCTCTGACCACATTACTGTTGTGATAAAACCAGCATACAGACCGAAAGTGAAACTCACCAAACCGGTTCAGAAGCAGAGATGTGGGGCCAGAGGGGGCCAACTCTGCACTCAAGGAGTGCTTTACACCACAGACTGGAAGATGTTTAAGTAGGCAGCAACATACAAAAATCAGACAGACACTGATGAATACACAAACAATGTCACCACATACATCAGAAAATGCATTGAGGTTGTGACCCATACCAGAACCATCACTACCAAAGCTTGTGGCTTTCGCAGATACAGACCAGCTCCTAGGTCCAAAGGGCTTAGCCTGCCAGGGGAACTGGCACCTTGAGGTCCTATCTCTTCACCTTCACAATATGCCATCCGTACCGTGCCTAAGCACACTTCACCCCTAAAGTCCATTTCGTTTGACTAGCCCTGGCATGCTTGGAAGTCTGGGTACACATAGTGCACAGCCTTCAGTATTGAGAAATCCCACAGTGTTCTGGCTGTATCTGACATAAATGACATAAAATAAGCCTCAAAGTCAGTAAAGTAGCGGTCTTGTTCTCTGTGTTGACCTCAGATGTGCAGACACAGACATGACTACACGTCCCTGTCTTCGTCCCTGAACGCTTCATAATTATATTAACTCATTCATGTGTTGTATAACGACATTGTGTCGAGGTAACCATGCTCAGCTGTCTGCAGCCAGTCTGAAGAAAACACTCTCCACCATCAACACCTCTGCAAGGCTGCAGGTTCCGATAACATTCCTGTTTGTATGCTAAATGTCTGCACATAGGAGATGAAAGATGTCTTCCTTGACATCTTTAACATCTAAATGAGACAAGCTGTTGGTCTTCATGCTTTAAAGCCACTAGCATTATACCTGTGCCAAAGAAGTCCTCTACATCCTTCTTAAATGACTATTCCCTTGTCACACTAACCCCGATCCTCAATAAGTGCTTTGTAAGGCTAGTCAAATCCAAATCCATCCTCCCCACAACCCTAGACCCCTTCCAGTTTGCAAACCGAGCCAACCGGTCCACTGAAGATGTTCTCTCTCCACCCAGCGCTCACCCACCTAGACACCAAAGTGAGAATGCTGTTCATAGTCAGCTCAGCATTTAATACCGTCATACCACAGCAGCAGATCTTAAAACTGGACCGACTGGGCCTCAACCACTCCTGATGTTATTGGTTGCTGGACTTCCTCAGTGAGAAGTCACAAGCAGTACTGCTCAACATATAAATCCAAATCACACTTTGTTTGGTACTGAGGAGATGTAGACGTAAAGGTACCCTGTAGTTGTTTCAATACCTATTCACAAGTGCTATGTGTGGGTTTACTGTTGGCCTAATAGACATTACTGCTAATACTTTCACAATTGTCCTCAGAATTACATGTGGCATTAACATGCAAGATGCAAAGAAATTAGCTTACAAAGGCAGCAAAGAAGAAAACAGTAACACCAAAATCTACCGTTCAAGTACTAACCGTAGAAGGATAGAAAAAAAGCCCTTTAGTGCAAAACACAGAATGTAAACCAATAAAATCTTTTACATTCAAATAAAAAAAAAGTGACAGAGCACCTGTAATATAAAAAAATAGAAAAGAGAAAGTTTATCTTGTTATTCGCTCTGCTACTTTCATACCACCTCAAGACACAAAAAAACATCAACACCTTCTTAACACAATCTTCCCTATTTGTCACACATCTGACACCAGTTGTTCTTGTTATGTCCTTGTATGATTGAAATCTATCCAACCATTTCTGTATCAACTGAGGGTTTGAGTTGCTGGTCTAAACATTGTACATACCAACGTTATAAAACTAAATACAGGTAGATGATCTTCACAGACAAAAACAAATAGCTTGAGTAATGGTAGAGGCTCGTGATGGTTCACAAAAATCTGTCTTATATTATGTTCTGACAGTCATTGAATGCACATTCAGAGAGCTGTTGCCTAAGGTGTAGGTATGAATGTTTCTCTGTATGATATACAGTCAACTTTTTAACAAAGGAGTCGGCTCTTTTACAGATGAAACCCTCTTGGTGCAACGTAGCTCGGTCATCTAACAGAGTGTAATACAAGTTGGTTTATGTAAGCCATGTGTTGCAATATAAAGTCATTTATACCCTAGCAACCAGTGTGTGTGTGTGTGTGTGTGTGTGTGTGTGTGTGTGTGTGTGTGTGTGTGTGTGTGTGTGTGTGTGTGTGTGGGCTAACAGGTCTGTTGTCGTCCATTATTGGTGGCCAACATAGTGTCCAAAATGTTTTTTTACTGAGTTGATTAGTGCACTATATCTCCCCCTATAGAGAACTCCCAATCTAGGAGGTAGGGAGTTAGTGTGTGTGTGATTTCAGAAAGAACCCAGTTCTGATTTGGTGATTTGTAATGGCAACCAATAAATAAAATGGAATTTCCTTTTTTCTGGGGGTTTCATTCTATTTTTTACTTTTATTGACCACTTAGTCCAATTAAAACATCAGATGATATTATAAAATATTGTGTGTGTGTGTGTGTGTGTGTGTGTGTGTGTGTGTGTGTGTGTGTGTGTGTGTGTGTGTGTGTGAGTGTGAGTCTGTGCGTGTGTGTGTCTGTTTGTGTGCATATTAATATGATGTGTTGTGTCCAAACACTCCTCTTAGATGGCCTTGGGTTACAGTCTGATATAAACAAGCCCTGTTTCCTCTCTTTTTACCCAGCAGCCCGCACTATCAATACACTCCCCTCCTCGCTCACAGAGCAAACAGACCTGCTGCTGTTTTCCTCCCATGATCCTCCTGACCCACGAGCTCTGAATCGCACTTTAGCAGGTAAACAAGAGCCAGAATAGTGCACTTTAGATGATGAAGAGACGGAGCTGTAGTGGTGAATAAAAAGGGGTAAACTACGTCTTCATCTTGTTCTTAATCAGACAAATCTTCAAATATGGACATTAAACACGTAGAGAGACACAGTTTGGTATTTAAGCTTGTTATATGACTTATGATTATTTTGATTGTCCAAACTGTTCAGTCCTTAAACTATTAATTTCTATGGATGAATCTATTGTTTTACAGATTAAAAAATTAAAAAAAAACAAAAAAACAGCCTATATATTATGTGGTGGCTACAGTTCTGTTGAAATCTTTACACATAATTTTGTGAAAGTAGGACTAAGAGACCTTGACAAAAATATCAAATTGACTAATTTTCAAGTCAGACTTATCAAAAATATAGCATTCCTTTGTTTTCTATACAAAATGAATGTTCAAAAATAACAACACTTAAAAGAAACAAAGCTGTTCACTAAAGTCGGGAAAGTCTAAAAAATAAATCTAGAAGGAAAAGTCCAGGTCTAAGATCGTCCTGATGTAAACTAGACATGAATGTATTACGACATAATTACTTATTTTCCCCTGTATCCCAGTCTGCTTTATGCCGTACTACACTTCTCTTAAACGTTATGGTATGTAAAGGATCAGAATTTATCCGCTGCTACACAACATCACATCCTTTACTTTGCAAAATCTATTTCCAAGTCCATTAATGATAGAAAAAAGGATGAACGCATCAGTATATGGTTGTAAACGGTGTTCCAATGAAATACATGAAGCTACATTTCTGGGAGTCATAATTGATGAAAAACTGATCTGGAAACCCCACTGTATAAAGATTGTAAATGTGTTGGTGTTTTGAACAATGCAAAGGACAGTTTGGATTCTGCTTCTCTCCAGATTTTGTATTGTTCACTTACTCTTCCATGTTGAAGTTATTGCACCGAAGTAAAGGGCAACACGTATACTGAATGACTAAGACTAAACCTTTGCATGTGTTACAGAAAAGAGCGATCAAACTTAATTTAAAAAGTCAATTCACACGCACTGCATTACAATGAATGTGCAAAAGTTATAGGAAATTATTAATTTATTCAGTAAATGATTGTATTTGATTGTTTCTGTAGCTTTTGTTGATTTGTTGTGAAAGAACGAGAAAACACCGGGTTAGCCATCTGATTGTGTATCATGTCATTAAGAAAGGGGCAGGTATTATAGGTTTTCTTCTTCCTGCTTCTCTTTGTTCACGGACAGTGTGTACTTATTATGAGAAAATATTTCATGTTGTGTGTAATGGGGTTTGACTCATATGAAATGAGCAAATAAAACAAATATGAATGTCAACAGCAGCATTTGTTTGCTGGAGTTCTCTTGTTCACATCCTGTTTGAGTCATGCAGACTAGCTGCAGAGCAAACTGGACCCACAGCAAATATGATTTGCATACATTTAAAATGATTGTGTTTTCTCATAGGCTGGAAAATGGGCGGAGTCTGCCTTTAAAGTAAAAACAAAGCGCTCCTTAGCATCCTGTCCTGTGTATGTAAACTGCCCTGATGATGACTGCGAACCTCACCCACCTGCAGCTAAAAGAAAACAGGTCAGAAATCCTTCATGGAGGTTTAAGAGACACATTGATGTATGATGGCTGACGTTAACATGATAGACATGACGGGTTTAAGCTCAGGGATAAAGTTTTGGAGAACACAAGTGTTCACTGAGTCTACATGTTAGATGTGCAAACATAGCTCAAGGCCGTGAACATGAGTTCTGCCTAACTGATTCAAGACCACTCCTCCTGCTCTTCATCCCAACAAAGAACAAATGCCCCCAATATCAGCCCATCTGCTCACTTATTAACTTCACCTGCACACGTGATGTGTTCAGGGAATGGAGGAAATGTTTTTTTTTTTTTAATTCCAGTCCTGCATGGTGTAAACACTTTGTTTGACAATCTACAACATTTAATAACGAGGTTCAATTCTGTTTTTTTATAACAGAAACAAACACTTAATAAGCAGAATAAACTTTGTCATGAATTAAGTCTGAACAGGCTTGAACAACTTATAATTTATGACAGAAGACCAGCTGAAAATTATATGACAACTTTTCGGATGAAATGTTAATATTTAGAGTCACTTCTATGCTATAAAAAAAAAAAAAAGAGCCTTGTAAGAGCTTTTTAAATGCGAAGATTTGTTTACTTTCTTTGTGCTGTACACACCATTAGTTCAATTAAATTATGACAGGACATTTTGGTTCACAATAATTTACAGTGTGAGTAATTTAAAACTCTCAATATCTAGCCTATGCTATTTTTCCCATTTTCTTTTTTGTTTTTGTTTTACAATAAAAATGATCACACTGTATTCCTCCACCAGGAAGTATGAAAGATGCAAAAATAAATGTAAACACTTTTGGATCATCTGACGTAATAACAACCTTATATAACAACATCATTTTGTAAATATAACGATGCCTCTTGTGTTTTCAATGGCAATAGTAATGCCAATGTTTACAGCTCTGCAAAGTCCTGTGAAGGCTCTTCATATGAAAAGTAACCTTTAATAGCCGATGCAGTGCAGCAGGTGTAACAGGTGTTCACTCATGTCTCCGTGTAACAGCTGCTATAGGCTACATATAGGGCTGCTCATATTATAACATGTAGCCGACACCTTTTCATATAAAGTTAAATTCAGGATATTTTTAGTGCAACTACGAAAATATTCATCCTCAAACTTCACTAGGCTTTATTGTGAATTATTTTAAGTTTGTGTTGTATAAAGTTTTATTTAAAAAATGGTTTGTTTTTCAAAGCGGGTAGCCGCCATATGGCTGACATCACCACTCACCTGTTGTAGTGGATGACCGTCGAAGCTGCTCTATCTTATTTTAATAGGCTACTGCAACCAAAAACACTCAAAGCGCTACTTAATTACAGTTTTAAACCGTGTTTTTCATGTTATCAAAGAACAAAGACAAGAAACAGTAACCAAATGTTGTTTCAACTTACCTGTTGCGCTAAGCGAAGGTGTGGCACTTTGCCCTAGGTATCAAAAAGGCACGGATAACTTCAGCTGTCATTTAAGTTGTTCACTTCCGGTCCTTTACTGAGCAAAAAAAATTAATAAAACAGATGGAAAATAAAAGGCTTTTCCAACGCCTTCAGCTTGATGTGACTTTGTGTCTGCGGTTTGAAAAGTTGTGGTGAATCGTTGAGAAGAGTTGCCCCCCCTCGGTGACTCCACAGTCCCATGTCTCCTGTTTGAACAGCCGACTGCTGATGGGTAGTTACTGTGGGAGACTAGGAGACAGTTGTCAAGGTTACACAATGACAAACATCTGCTTCCTGTCACTACTTTCAAAGTAAAATCAAAGAACTCAATATTGTTAAAAAAAAAAAGTCGGAATAAACAACAGTCCTTCTTCTATTTGTCTTTTGATGCTTCAAACACAAGTTAATTGTCATGTTACTGCTAAAAAGCGTTTGTTTTCTCCTGATAATGATTGAAAGTAACTTTTATTCAATAAATAAAACCAGCAATGATGTCACATCATGATTTTTACATATAGCCGGTTTTTCTGGTTTAATAAAAACTTCTATTTGCATTTAGATATGTCCTGTTGATAGTCTACCTGACTTTTCTTCTTTAATGATAGTCTAAAGGTAAAATGCTTTTTGGTGTGCAGACTTTTTACTGACTTAGCCGACCACAAGTGGCCACTGGGCCAAAACAAAGCAAGACTGTACTTGTACTCAAAGTACAATACTTGGATATGAGCTTGGATACTAAGATATGAGTTTTGTCTTACTTTCCTAAATCAGTGTTTTGCTGATGTACCTGGGGATCTCTAAAATAGATAGGTATATTTTAAATGTTACATTTTAGATTTCTTTCATGTTTAAGATTAACAGTATTCGTTTTTCTTTTATCTATGTTAGCTGTCACCTTTAGATAATTTAATACCCATGCAAATTTAAAAATGCAATAGACCTAATACAGATTCTGATTCCTGTGGATCAGAACCATAGAGTGTAAATATTAATGGACGAAGCCTGAGTGACGTCACTTATCTGTTACAGCAGCCGCCATACTGGAAGTCCTGTCTCAACCTAACTTTCAATCAACCTGACAACAGGCTAAGAGCCGGAGCTGAGGCGGGTTTTAAGCACTCATTTTTCAACACCGGAGGTTGCCACTTGGTCAGGACCCAGCAAAGGGTCACTAGATGATTAAAAAACATCAAAGAAAATATATTTGAAACACGCAGTAATTTTTCTGTCTTTTGAAATGTAGGCTACATAAAAATAAAAACTCTCAATACATTAACCACTGAATACTCCTACATACAAAAGTCTGAGACACACATGCTCTTAAACAACAACTATTCAGAGGAAAGGGATCACATTCAGTTCTATTGATGATTGTCTTTAATACTCGCAAAGTAACTTGATTCAAGATTTACTTTCATTAGCATTTATAATTCAACAAGATACAATATTAGACTTTAACATCCCTGACTTCCTGTTTGAACCTTGCAACCTGTTGTACAGCTTGACTCAGCTTAACCTGACCTGCCTCCTCACAGTCACTATGTTGATCATATGACTGGGATGTGATTAGAGCGGGATCACCCCTCAACACTTGCTTTCCCCATAAGAAAACTTAGTTCTATAGCTCAGGACAGGGAAAAAAATATATACAATTAAAACATTGAAAATGAGTCCCTAATTCTGAGCCTAATCCGACATTTACACGGAATATGTTCAATTTATACACACACAAAGACATTTTTGTTTTGCTTTTAACAGTGCAGGGACAGGCCTGTTTTTTTTATTTCTTCACAGATACACATAATTACTCTGCAAGGATGACACACAACTGAAGAACCAGTTTAGGTGTTTACAGACACACGAGTAAGTTGATCCTTGAAGGGGTCAGATACAGAAATCAACAGTGCATTAAGTAGAGCATGAATGTTGGTGGTGGCCTTATTTAGCTCCTTTGTTCTTGAAGTTTCACAGTACAAGTACCTGGAATTCTTCTTTAACAGCAAAATAGGAGTAATAACTCATTAACCTGCAAAACATTGTTTTTGTATGTATTAATGATGTAGGTAGGTTTTTTCAGATACTTTTCTTTTCATAAAAATTTGAAAATCATTGAGTAACGCTGGACTGGAGGTATTTTTCTGCTCTTAAGTTGACAGGAAAAGCTAACACTGTGACACAAGTGACAATGTGACAGGTGAAATGCAAAATAGAGCCCCTAGGACTTTGTGAAAGTCATGATTGGTTGGTGGTGCCTCATAAATGCCTTCCAACTTCGTCAGTCACTCTACTGTTGCCCCCCCACTCTTTTCCAAACACAGCTTCTTAAAAGGACCTGAATAAAACTGTGACTCATAATAAAGACAGTTTCTAAAAGATACAATAAAAGAACAGGTTTATCTATTCAATAAAAACAGCCAGCTTACAGGTTAGTTCTGCACACATTTATATTTAGATTAAACCTCTGATGAACCACAACTCTACACTTTACAAGTTATGATTTAAATTAGTGCGCTTAAGAAGTGGTAATCACATTTTTTTTTTAACCTTTAGATAAAGCCAGAGTTGCTTTCCCAAGCTTACAGTCTTTAAGCTAAGCTAAGCTAATCATGTCCTTGCTGTTGCTTATTCCACAAATTCAATTCCATAAATATTGAAGGTAAAACTAAGTGGTGTTGGCTTTAATTTAGCTTAGCATAAAGATTGGAACTAGGAGAAGCAGTCCACAAAAGCCAATGTTTCTAGCTATAATGTCAACTTGGTTAGCCATTTATGTTATTTTTAATGAACAGAAAATGTTATTGACTGGCCTAAGTGTAGCATTTAGCAAATGTGAGAATGGTATCAATCGTCTCATCCTGCTCTCAAGACAGCTAAAAAGGGAATTTCCAAAATGTTAAACAGATCCACAAATAAAAAGAATGAGCTATAACCAGGTGATGGTTAGCAAGAGTGGAAACAAGGGTAAACAGTCTAATATGGTCACTGTAGCTGCCTAAACCTGATCCTTTGTATTCAAACTATGACTGTACAAAATCAGTTATTGGGCTTAAGAGATGCTAATGGGACTAAGCGTTGTTTTTTTATTTGCGCTAGTTGTTTCCCCATCTTAATAAGTATACTTTTGCATAATTGTAATGGTAGGAGAAAATTCAAATGACATTTTTGAGATCTGAAAGTACATTCTCTCCTATGTCACCTTTAAATGTAATGCTCACAGCTTTTTTTCATCCACTGTTAGCATGTCAGCAGCTCAATGGAATATTTGGTTAGATTGTTTTCAGCTGGGACTCAGTTGGTAGAGTTGGTCGTCTCTCAGGTTGGGGGTTAGATTCCCAGCTCCTGCAGTCACACATCTGATGTGTCCTTTGGCAAGACACTTAAACCCCAAGTTGCTCCCGCTGCTTTGTTGACGGCGTATGAATGAGATTACTTTACATCGCAACCTCTGCCATCAGCGTGTGACTGGGAGTGAATAGGTAGGTGAGACCTCAGTGTAAAAGTGCTTTGAGGAGTCAGAAGACTATTTACCATTTTTTCTGCTGTTCCAGGGATCAAGGTTTTACTTTAACCTTGCAAAAGCAAAACAACAGCAACTAAAAAAAAACCTTCAGGTGGTCGACAGTGATTACAGCGTCACATTAACTTTGTCCTATCAACCTCTCACTTCTTCTGACACAACAAGAAATAATTTGAATATTTTTCTTGGGTGTGCATAACCTTGCCCTTATGTTTGACACCTTTTGTCTTCTAGAGGCTCTTCATACCAAGGCCAATGACTTTGAATATTTGGCTTTAGCAGTGACGAGTGATTTGACAAAAAGATAAATGGACTTTGGTCTGTACTGAGTCATAGCTGGACTGGTGCCTCAAACTCGTCTTGAATCATTGTCAACAATCAAAAGAGAAAGAAAAACCCTTATGGGTAAAAGATGAATCACTGGACTTTAGCAGCTGTAAAATCGCATTTCCTTCACCATATTTTATTTTCTCTTCGGTCCTGTCCTCTTGAACCAATCAGAGGAAAACAGCTCTTCTAACATCCCATACAGTATATCCTTCTGTTCACCTGAAATCAAACAGGGCACTGGAGAAACCGTCCTGTATCAGTGTTTATCTCCTCCCACCATGCTTCACAGGAACTAGGTCAGGGCTTGATGGTAGTTATCTCTCCAAACTTGAGAAAATCAGGGAAACATGGCGAAAGAACACAAGATAAAAGAGATGTTTTTTTAGCTGTTGTGTTTCAGTGACTGGATTTGTTATAACTTACCTCACAGATAAGGAATTGCACTTTTTGAATGTACTCTGTCTGTGAGCGGCCTGAAATTGATGTGAATTCCCTGTGCAAACAAACAATATTTGGTTAAAGGCTTTTAGTAAGTAAAACAACCAGAGGAGGATCTTTTGAGCTTATCCTGAACAGGTTTAGACTTAAATTTCAGCTGCCAGAAAGGTTAAAGTGTTTGTATGCGGCTGGGTTATCTCCCCTGCCAAAGAAGAAAACAGGGGGGAGGGGGAGTGGGTGAATATGTGTGAGTCACAGGCTTCCCCATCGCTGAAAAATACAGGTTACAGATGGAAAAAAATCCTTGATGACAAAACGAGGGCCCTGGTTTAAAGAGTGAACGCAGCTGACAATGAAGCGGCTATTTTCAGGCTGTGTAAATAAGAGTCAATGCCATAATGTACCTACTGTAGGACACACAGACACACACAGACACACACAGACACACACACACACACACACACACACACACACACACACACACACACACACAAGCGCGCTGTGTGTGACCTGTGGAGACCTCCCGTTCAACAAACAAGCCGTGTAATTATATGCCTGCAGGTGGAATGTGCTAGCGATAGCCGAGCCCTTGTTGTCATAAGGACTGGTAGCAGCAGCAGCAGCCCCAATAGCCAACAGACATGAGCTCACTGCCATTACAATGAGAGGCGTGGCAATGCCTGATGTTCCCGTGGAGACAGCACACACACACACGCACACACACGCACACACAAACGCGCGCAAACATACAGATTGACTTAGAGTGACACCACTGGGAAATTAAACTGGTTGCCCAAAGCAACACAGCTTTTATTGGCCAATCACAGCTTGATTTTGGATGTGATTGCTTTGCAACTTTGTGTGTGTGTGTGCGTGTGTATCTGTATGTGTGCGTTTGTTTGGCGCAGGGCGGTGTGCAGGTACACATGCACATGCATCCTCTAATTATAATGACAATGTCAGACGCTGTTGGCGAAATATTCACCAGGCTTGTCAGGCGTTCAACATGAAGTGCAGAGGAGCAATTACTGGGCTATCAAATCATTTTACAGCTGTGTTGCATATACAATGTGTGTGTGTGTGTGTGTGTGTGTGTGTGCGCTTGTGTGTGTTTGTGGCTGTCAGAATAGTCAGCCTGAATAATAACCTGTTCCAAAGCAGCTCTGCAACCGGACTTACAGCTACCAGTAAGCCAGGGTTGTGCTAATTTTAGCAAATTAGAAATGTATTCTTGTCACTCATTGTCTTCTCTACAAACAAAGGCAGTCAGTAAAACACCCATGTATGAAAGCAGGAAGATCACAATGCCTTCAAACAACCTCTACTAATAACAGAGAAAAAGCCCGAGGCGTATGCACTGGAGGCAAAAAGTGAACCATTTTATTACATTAAAATGTTTCATACAAACAATGCATACACACTAGTTTCATATTGCTTCAGACTTAAGTTTCTTTTTCTGTTTTTCCCGTTAAACAACTCTGTAACAAAATGTAAGTACAACATTTATGAAAATATAAATCTCTAAACAGGTAGGTCAGTCCTGACAATACAAAGAATACCATAGAAACATTCATTATACCAGTAGGTCAACTATGAGTTGCAAACATGTAAGTTATTAAAGTCATTCAAGTTACTGAACATACAATAATACCGTTTACTGGTTTCCATATGGACACATTCAAATATATTCTTAAATTGGCATTCCAATATATTTCATAAGAGGACTCTTTTTTTCAACTTTTTAGCAAAGATAGCACATTGTCTCTATCATAAACATAATCACAGTCCAACACTAGAACAATTTGGTAACAATATAATTACAGTACAAGCCTCAAAAACAAATGAGACAATCAACATAATCCAACACAAACTATAACTGGGACTTTGGTAATTACATGGTATAGTATTCTTTTTCAATTTAGAAACTCTTCTGTTGGAGGGAAATCAAATATTTTAAAGCTTGACGCTGCTACCCGGTTTGAAATTATTAAGGGCCATTTATCTGGACTCTTCAAAACTAGTAAACATACATAAGATGGAATAGCCCTTAAAAAGTATATGTCAAAGTGTAAGTATGGTTATCAATCATGCCTGATAGTTGACTGGTCCCTCCGGACGCAGACATAAATTGTGTTTTGGGTTGTACGAACATGCTTTAAAAGAAGCAATCAAGATGTCTGCAAGGTACAACCTTGTAGACTTTCTCATATAATCTTAGTTTGTCAGCAAACCAGATCTCACCAGCTTTATTTCAGTCTGTATAATGTTATCAGAGTCGTATTTCTACGGGCTCATTAGAGGGTCAAAAAGATTGTGTGCTTGAGAAATTATGTTGTTGCATGTCATTCTTTTGAATCTGTGAGAGAACTTCTAATATTCAGATTTAATGTCCTTTAACGTCTTTTCATCTGAGTAGATCAGAAGTGTATAAAGCAGCAATGGATGCGTTTCAGCAAAAAGCCTTCATCAGCATTCACTGATTCATTATTTTTGTCTTTGCTGACGCATCTGTTGCTGGTCCGTACGCTGCTGCTCTAACCCAGATGAAAAGACGTTAAAGGCAGGGCTGGTAATTTTCTCCAGATACACTTTTTAGGATTTTGGTTGAAATTGTCTTTAGATCCTGACAGACATTAAAAACTCATGTGCTCTGAAAATCTGTCATCTGTAGCAGTTGTAAGCCTGTAAAAACTTTGACCAATGTCTGCCACGAGGTACCAATCTGATGAACCAATCACGCCTCCCTGTCTCCCTGCTCGTTCTCTAACTCATGCATGCACGAGCCCAACACTCAAAGCATGAGCCGAGGTCAGCTTCTATGTAAGTGAGGGGCGTGGCTTTTGAGGGAGGACAGAGGGGAGGGGGCGGGTGCAGACCGAGCACTGAGGGAATGCTACTTTCAAAATCATGCTAGTTTTCGGAAATGACCAACCCCGCCTTTAATTGCAGATTTGAATTAAAGTATTAATAGACGAACATTTGTTGTTCATTGTAACTATTGGTGATTCATTTGGCTTTAAATAAGGAAAACGTACGTACTATAAACATAAAAGAAACTGCTCTGAATTCCTAATAGCAATTGTTTTGCAGATCCTTATAATAAATTCAATTTGTTCTACATTTTATCTAAAGTCAACTACTATCTTTACCTACACATTCACAATCTTGATTCATGCATGCATATTTTTCTGCATGAGCAGATTCATAACCAAAGGTTTTAAAATGATTTCCTCAAATCATTCAACAAGCACAGATTCTGACTGACCCTCGTTAGATTCCATGTATTTCTTGTCTCTGCCACGTGTTTTTATATTGTCTACAGGCGTATGAAGAGAGACTTAAGCATTTATGTCAATTTGATGTAGCCTGCAACCAGGTTGACCTTGTGTATTTTAGCAGGCAAATCCAAAACCCATTTTAAGACAACTCTAGATCACTTTAAACTTTTTATTTTATACAATGTTTCATATAAATAAATCTAACAATTTTTTAAAACCACCCATAAAGTGCTTCCTTCTACAGTCTGAACCTCTAAATATATCCACCACATTGTTTCTGTGAAACACTGGGCTAATCGCTCTTTTTTTTTACTACCGTAACATTTGAACAAACTCCACTAAACCTAAAGCGAACACTGTTTAAGGCGTGAATGTGTATGGTGCTATGCTACACTGTATGCTCAATAGTGGTGTTTCCCTTAACACAAACAGCACACAAACTGATGGAACAGCAAGTAAATTCACATCAAATTCACGTAAACTGTTCCTAGACGTTTCTACAGCTATCATTACAAAGAGCAATGCCATCAATCTCCCATGTTGTTGACTGGTTTTCAGTACATTTACTGTTCTGATTTAACATCAATGCAAGTATTATGTAACTGTGTGTATACTGTGTTTACAAATTCCCTGCTTTTTCACATATCTTGTAATCTGCACATAAAGAACATTTTAAATTCCAGGCACTCACTTTGATTGCATTAAGCACAACATAACATTTTTAAGGAGTTGCACAAATTGCAGCAGCCAAAAAGGGATATGTACATATGTTCATAGTTCTTCCTTTTTGTACAGTACTGACTGATGTTGATACAAACATAAATAAAGTCTCTTTTTTAAGGAAAACATCATGATTTAATGTGCACAAAGAAACTAAAAATTGTGTACAATGAAAGTGGCTAAGATCACTGGAATGGCTTTGAAAATGTTCCACCAAGACATTTGAATAACTTTGTTCTTCAAATGCAAAAGGACACATAATGGTAAACTAATAACTCACAGATTTACATTTTTCTTCTTTTCAAAAACATTTTTTGTCTAACAGTCTTCGTGTGTAAAACAAAGAGAAACTGTATCATATGTTGGAAGTAAGGAATACATCATTTGAGTGCAGCGTTTAAAAGGTCGGCCCATTAACTACCCAGAGGGCTGACATCTGCAGCTGAATCACGTGGCTGTAAACAAGAATCAACTGCAAACCCAGAGATTCTAAACTTTGTCGCCTGTCCTACCCGCCTGTCTCCACCCACTTCTGGTCCTTTTAATCACTGCAGCAGTTCAGTCTTTTTTGTTGGTGTGGTCGACTCACCTTCACCAGAGTCGGACACATTGATTGGACTGTCCCTGGAGAAGACTTCTGTTGACTCCCTCCAGGTGCAATCGGCTACGGTCTTAAAGGAATGGTTGCCACATTTGGGCCGCACTTTCTGCGAAGCGTTGTTGACAATCTGTCGGCTGTTGGAGGTGGCTATCTTTATCTTGAGGGCAGCATCCACACGGTCCACTACTGTGTATGTGCCAATGCTTCCATCCTCAAAGCCAATGATGATGTTCAGTGCTCGCTGGGAAAGACACAAGAAGGTCGGTGTCTTGTATAGGGAGCATGTACCGATGCTTTTACCATCTGCAAGGCGCATTACTATCAGATTAGACACGACACCAGCATCGTCATCTTCATCACAGTTCCGAAAGCAGATATAAACTAAATAACGTCCATCTCTTGATAATTTTTGCCGCCATATTATACCAGCAGCATTGACAAGCCTCAGCTTCCCACTGTGAAGATCCAGGACATTAATATTCTCGTCACCTTTAGAGACAATTCCTAGTTTCCCATTGGGTGAGATCTGGAAGTCCTCTAGATTTTTTAGGAAATTGGTCGGCAGCTGGACTCTCCGACACACCGACTCATCTGCCACACTCCAAATGATAACAGTCTCTGTTGATGTGATGAAGACAACACAGTCAGGGCAGTCAGGGATGAGCTTGAAGTTGACGATGGTGATGCCATCATCACAAACAAATTTCTTGGAAACGCTGCCTGACCACAGGCTGACAGCAAGGAGCTTGTTTTTGGAGGTTCCCACTAGGAAAGTGTTTGCAGTGGTGACCAGTGCATTCTGTAGGGTGACTAAAATGTTGCAGACTTTGTGCCCAGTTGCAAGCCTCCAGACTCTGGAAGCATTCTGTTCACATAGGGACACCACAAACTGGTCGTTGTGGGTGATTAGCAGCTGTGATATTCTTTGCCCGTTGATGCGGAAGATGTTTTCTCCAGTTGTGGTTTGCCAGATGTACTGGCTGGACTTGTCATCTGAAGTAACCATGAGATCCCCTGAGGAGCTAAGGACACAGTTCTCCACTATGCCTTCATGCTTAAAGACAGTCTCAATAAAGCCAGTTCCAAAGTTCCACTTGTGGACAGCCTCTGAGCCGTCCATAGTAAACACATAATCTTCTCTCCCTGATAGCTGCAAGGTCTGGATCTTCTTGCCTGTTTTGTCAATATTGGACATGGCGGTGATGATATCAATGTCCCATACAGACAGCACTCCACTGCTGGCAACGGAAAGAAGCATATTGTGGTGGACAGATTTGATGAGTTTGACGATAGCCCCTGAGATCTCAATAAGGCTTGCCATGCACTGTCCGCTGTCCCTCCTCCAGACAAAGATGGAGGAGGTGTTTTCCATGGAGGCCACAATGCTTTGTCCATTCTTGGAGAGAACAGCAGCCACAAAGCGTTCAGTACGTTTGGCTTTGAACTTCTCTAACATTTTCCATACTTTTGTGTCCAGAACCTCAATACTTCTGGCCTTGCAGATGAGAATGGAGCGCTGGTCTTCAGATAACTCAATGCCAACCACCTCACTGTCATCCCCTCTACAATCGTAGTCCTCCATCAACCGTGGGTTGGTGACCTCTTTGGTGTTCCATACTGACAAACTTCCTTCATTGTCAATCATCACCATTTGGTGAAGTGTGTCCAGAACTAGAATGGACTTTACAAATCCCCCAGAAAACTCAGAGGTCACAGTGGATAACTTATCCCCATTTCCGAGATGAAAGATGGATGCAGTGTTGAGGTACTGGCCACAGAAGGCATACATTCCATCTGGAGAGCACTGGACACAAGTAACCTCATACCAGCAATGGAACTGGTAGAGGGGCCAACCGTAGAGTAGGTCAATAACGTTGACGTCTTTGCTGGCCTCAAGCCATGCCAAGGCATGATGGGTGGACAAAGTAAAGCCATTGATAAACGCTACTCCACCAGCAACCCCACTATGCTTGGACCCCTTGATTTCAACCTCAGATAAAAGGCAGGACTTGTGATTATCATAGATGAGTAGTGTGTTTTTGGTTGTGGCCACGACCAGATACTTTTCATCAGTCGTTAGCCTGATTCCTAGCACAACAGATCTTGCTGTGTCGATCTGCCTAAGAAGCTGTCTACTCTCTACATCCCAGGTACTAACAGACCCATCTTCCAGTGCTACAAGGACTATGTTTGGGGCTAGAGTGGGCAAGACCTCCACAATCTGCATGTAGCTAGAGCACAGAGGAAGCCTCTCTGGACTGTAGGTGACATCCATAGAAGAGTGGAGAGGCACAATGGAGCAGTACTTTGGGCCATCTTTATCACACTCCAACAGAAGGTGTCTGAGCTTGGGGAGGGAGGTGACAACTGGCAGAAGCCTTTGCTGCAGTTCTGCAGAGAGAGATGCAGGGTTTTTCAGCACTTTCACCTTGATGCTGCGGAGAGTGGTGGCCAGAAACTTCAGTTCTTTTTCTTGGGTGTAGCTGTAAGCAAGGTCAATGTCTGTTAAAGCCTTTTCAAACTGGCCAATCTTGATCATTGTGTAAAGCCAGCTGAAGTTCATGATGACACCGAACATGAGGTCATCAGTGCGCCCACTCCTGGTAAGGTGGTACACCAGCTCTGTCATCTTCCTGTGGTTGACAAAGAAAATGTCTGGCTCCAAAAGGTTGCACTGGAACACCCAAGGCTGCTCAGGAGTTTGTCTGTCATATGAGTACTTGTCAGAGGATGCTTTTTCGTGTGACTGTTGATTGTGGGGGTTTTTATGATGCGATATATTAAGGGAAGTGAAATGGTTGTTATCGTAAGTGAAGATCTTCTTCCTTCCACCTGACCATGCCCCCAGGAAGTACTCAGCTAGGAGGCTGTGCATTTGGTGTACATCTTCTTCATTGCTAAGATACAGCTTCTGAGCAATCAAATGCAGGTGTCTGTTGGCCCAAACCATCAAGGTGACATTGCGTACTTGACGTTCCACCAAATAACCATCAAGCTCCTCTTTGAGCCTTGCAACCAAATCACAAGATATTCGCAAAGGATTTTTCAGGTACGTTGCCACAATGACATCACCTAGAACTATATTATCAAGGGACAGAATGTCTTCTAGCTCAACCTCAGTTAGCCCAGCCTTGGCCATTGTGATGTACCCTAATGCTCTGAAGACAAATCGTTGGCCTAGCTTGTTTTCCACTGAGTAAAAAAGCTGTTCTATGCTTTCATGTACAGTGGAGCACAGGGACCTGTCATCCACATCTTTGTGAGACCTCCAGTGAACTACTTCTCTGTAGATGAGGTTAACAAACATGGGCAACGTACACTTGGCAAGTGCCTCATTTACATAGATCTGTTGGCCTGAGGTGACTTTCCTCTTCACCCCGAGCAACTGCTGTTTTAACGTTTGACTGCAGACCTTGCGGTCCCTCTGACTTAATTCCACATACTGCCCCTCATCATGGATGAGGTGCCGAAGCTTCTGCAGGATGCCATGTTTATTGGGCAACGTTGAGACTACTATGCGGACAGTCCGAGGCAGGTGTATGGGGAGCCACCACAGCTTACGAACTTCATCTGAGTCTGAGAGCTGCTCAAGGGCATCAAGAACAATTACCAAGGGTCTGTGGAAAGAAGATTCCCCCAGAAGATTAATTAGCAGCTCCTTCATCTCCTGGATCTTGTTAGGCAAAAAGTGAATCAGGCAGCGGTAGTTTAGTGCAATCTGTTCACAAATGCTCTGGAGGAGGGTGCGTAGGTCTGTGGATAGCTGGCTGGAGCCAATAAAACGGACAATGACTACTGGATCTGTTTCAGGGCCCATCTCTGTCTGCAGCCATGTGTAAGCCTAAAAAACACAGCATTGAGAGTTGATTGTTAGAAAATGAGTACAATATATTATGAGTACAATAGTTCATGGTACAAACACACAGTAAGCTAGACTGCAATTTTTTAAAAATTTTTCTTACTTTTAAAAAATATTTTCTCTAGGTAAAATGAGAGAAACACAGTCATTGATACATGGTTAGAGAAACAGTCAAACAACCAGGATAATCATAGCTCCAGAATGACGGCAGAGGACTCTAATTGTTATTTTAACCATATGAGACAGGACTCATTAGCACAGCAAGAAAACTTTCTTTGTCTTTCTTTTCTACTTTTTCTTTAACAACAGTGTGTTACATTTTCAGTCAGTAAAACACATACTTTAAAAATTCTATGAATCACTACCACTCCAATTTTGAGGCTTTGTTGTAACATTGATTCCATTCATGAATTCATAAATTGGCTATGATGGCTTCCTGGGAGACATCCAGAGGACATCAAGAGGCTATTTGACATTTTTAGGGCAACAGTGATGACGCGTACTTCACATTTAGCTTTGTTCGTGTGTGTGTGTGTGTGTGTGTGTGTGTGTGTGTGTGGAGCAGTATCTATCAGGGGGGTATTTCATATTTTAAAGTTTTAAATTCTGTGATTATCAGGGACCAACTCAGTAATTAGTCAACACTGAAATGGTATCATGTCAGCCTGTTGACTTTTCTCGGACTTCACAAGCTCAAATCTCAACAGAGGCTCTGATGACTCATTTCTGTGCTAGTACTGGTGAAACGTATCACAGCTGATCTGGATCTGTTCAAATGTGAGATTTTCACAGACACAGAAATGAGTTTTAAATTGTTGAAATGTCATGAATATGGTTCATTTGTTTCCAACCTGCTTCGACTTCTCTCTGTATCATCTCACTGTGTATGCATTTACCACACAGGCATCAGCTGGTAAAAGCATGTGACATCATTCAGAAACTTTTCAGTAACATACCAGCCTGCTGTAGACTTAGCCAAACAAACTCCTTTAAACAGCTCTGAGTTCCTTCTAAAAAATAGTCCCTGAACACACGAGAGGTGAAACGCATGCACCCCCCTTTGGTGTTTTTGTCTGACTCACACAGTATGGGGCGTCATAACACAGCACGCACTGTGCAGCCACAAACACACATCCGCTAAATGAACAGCGTGTATGTTACATTGTCAAAGCACACATGAGGCATTTTTTGTAGATGACAGTAAACTTGTTAGTCACTGAAAGAGTTCAGTTTTTTGTCCTTAAAGTAGAAGTCTCTGATGAGAGGTTACACATACTGCTATTTAAATGATGACCCTTTATACTGTTTTAACTCAGATTTGTAAAAGCACTTTGCTACTTTCTAAATGAAAAGGAGTCGCTGCTTTTATTATTACTGTTTAGATTCATGGAGGTGCTTTTTGATTTTTTTAGTGCTGTTAAAGTACACAGTTTGAGTCATGGCTAGCTGAGGAGTGAAATAGTTGCATTATAAAATTATCTTTTATTTGCCCATCCGGAAAACGAGCTGATCCATGACAAAAATCCGTAATCCAATCCTAACATGAGATTTGTGATCCATTGCATCGCTAGCTATACTCAAACTGTGCCCAGAAGCCATTTCACTGTGATGAAGTAATTACATAGTGCTGTTTTTATGCTTTCATAGTCTATTGAACAAAACATCTGATGTATTCTTTATAATTAGAACAAAAAACTCCACAGGATTTTCACGCTGCAAAGTGAAGGTCAATGCTCATAATGAAATAATCCCCTTATCTCTTTAACACTATTCTTCTCTTTGACACTTTGTTATATTAAGCTAACTCCTTTCAGTGTGAGTATGCACTCGTGAGATGTGCAAACACTGACAGACAGATCTCTATGCAGTACAAAGCTCTTCCCGGAGTACCATAAATGTGAGACACTTTGACCTGGATTCCTCTTGGATCAGTGGTTTGAATTATGTATCAAACACACATCATATAAATCCAGTGGGTTGAATTTCAGCTCCATTCTTACTTTTAGTCTTACCACACTGAGGAGGCCTGTTCAGTAGTTTCAGTTTGGGCTGGGATTTTAAAGGAAAAATAAGTAAGATATCTACTGGATATTTCCTTTCCAGTCCAGAATGGTCTGTATTTGTGCAGACCAGAGAAAGTAGGCGGTTTTAAGGCAACCTCACATGTTCATGGTTTGACTCATTGTTCCTTATTACTGTAGGTGAATGAGAAAACAATATTTAAATGTGTAAACTTCTAAACGTCTTTTCTGCCTGACACCATTTGCACATTCTAAAACAGACTTTTCCTGGACTGCAAAAGAACAACACCTATAATCAACTATTTATGAAGGATACATACATTAGTCCTTTTTAAGCTTTTGTGTTTCTAATGTCTGCAACACATAAGCTGCTGTTTCTTATTGAATTACACGACAAAGAAAACATAGATCAGGCAGCGCACAGACCCACAGGACACCTGTCTTTGAGCAGATCCAGTGATCTGAGCTCAAAAGTAAAGTCATAAAGACTCCCGGGTTCAGGTGAACCAAACCAAACAGCTCAGGTGTGAATTACACCCTGCAGACTTGAGCATAGAGTAGCAACACAGAAGCTTCAGAACACTTCTGCCTTTATCCTGCAGCTCTTGAAGTCCGGCTTATCGAAAAACAAACTTCTCTCTGATGTTTGGATTTCAAAGTTCCAGTTCTTGTTTTAACTTGCAGTAAAAAGAAAAAATGGCCAAAGAAATCTGAATAAAGCTTCTTCGATGTGGTTCAAGAAGCTACGATAACATGATGTGGTCTTCTTTCAGTCGTGATAAGGTGTACAGGTTTAACACAGCTTCATCTAAAGCAGACCATATGTGACATTGGCAGCCTACTCACACACTAATACACACAAGCTTCAGAGCATTAACGTTGTTTGAGGCATCAGTTGGCTCATCTGAGTGGGTTCTATTTGATAAGTCATGCAATCAATACATTCATTTTAGCCAAACAGGCAGTTTTTTGGGGCCAATTTTAATGGGAAAACTTTGGATAAAAACTAAGATTTAGCTTCCAGTAACTCTAAAAAAAACAACAACTGATGATTTGAGACAGCTGGTGTTCCCTTTTTCTCTCTTTCCAAAACCTTGTTTCCACTTGAGGAAACAGAATCAGCATGCTAGAAGGAAGCTTTGAAAACATCCACCTGGTGCTGGAAAAACATGAAAGATGTTTGATAATGTTATGGGACGGAAATCAGGGCATGATTGGAAGGAGCAGGTAAACTCCCCTGATGGAAACGCGAGAGACACAGTCCTACTGCAGGGATTCATTTCTCGCAGAATTTGTTAAAATATCGGCTGACTAAAGAGTCTTAAAATCACATTATTTAGTCGCAGTCTGAAACTTTCCTGTCCGGGGGTCTGTCATATTCTGTCCAGCTTGACGCGTGTCTGCAGCGTACTCCGTCAAAAATAGACTTGTAGAGTATTTGAAACGGAACGGAGCGCAGTGCCGCTGGTGACACGGTCCAGAGAAGGACCGGTGATGCTCGCTGTGGAAACACAATGATTGACCAGAGTGGCAGCAAACTACGGCGTAGCGGTCAGTCAGCGCTGTGCAAGGAGTGTGTGGAAATTGGGGGTAAGGGGGCCAAATCTGACACCAATAAGTTATAGAATAGTAAATGACTGGATGGTGCTCGTCCAGCCCTAAAAGTCGAGGAGAGAAACCTTGATAACATAACTTTAACTAGATGTTTTTCTTGGTGTCAGATTATTTATGACATGATGAACATGAACACTGTTGGGATGGCCCCCCTGTGAGTTTATGCATTGGGCCCAAACAGACTCGCCCCTGTATTCACCTCTACACTGACCTTAGATGTTGTGATTTGCCGTTACAAAAAACGATTGTACCAGTGTGACAGTTATTGCAAAGGCAGGACAGGAGGGGTAGATCTGTGGGTGTGATCCAGCCAGATGGCACGCACACAACCAGGAGAATAATGTGCATGTGGACGCAAACACACCGAGCTGCACACACATTTACCAACAGAAATAGATACGATCTCAACAGATGTTAACACATGAGAGCGGACTAAACGCACACCCATGAAGGCGTATGCAGATGCGCACGCACGCACGCACGCACGCACGCACGCACGCACGCACGCGCGCACACACACACACACACACACACACACACACACACACGTGGCTTCACAGGGAAGGAAAAGACGGGCATGGCCGTGGTCATTTGGCAGACACACAGATGGTCAAGCGAGCGTTTGATGAGACGAGATGAACAGTTTGAACGCCCACTCATACTCTGTTGTACAAAGACAGACACATGCTGAGATCAGAGAGACAGATGAGCTCAAGCAGGACGACAAGGAGCAGCAAACGTGAGACATTAGAGGGGTGAATATCAAACAAAAAAAGACAAACACCATTATCTAAAAATGATCACATCTGTTCTGATATCAGTATCTATTATCGGGACAACCTTATACTGATACCTGTGTATTATTATGAGGATATAAGTATCTATACCAGTATGGATATTTGGAATGAAGGCACTTTATAGGCTCTTTTATGTACAGTTATTTCTGAGCCTGGAATAAAATGAACTTTTTTTTACCCGAAATGTGAACCTCTTCAAATCAGCAGACTAAACACTCTAAAGAGATAATGGTGAGTATTTAGGTGTAAAATACAATTTGGTCATTGTGGCTGAAAATTAGGATGAACCATGTTTTTTTGTCAACCTTCAAAGGCCCTCCCCATGCGACTGGGCCCCAGGAAACGTTGCCCATTATCCCCCCTTATGGGCGGCCTTGGCTGCTAATGTTAGCTTGGGGGGGTAAATTTAACCAAAAGTTAACTTGCTCCCAAAATCAAACTGATCTAGCATTAAACTGAAAGGAAAACTAAATTAAACTGCTTCCTCTTAAAGAACAGTTTCTCTCTTATGTTCCTCGGCAGACACGACTGAGAGAGATGAGTCCAACAACTCTCCGGATGTACGTTTTTTTTTTTTTCTTTCTTTTAAGATTTAGTTTGGGGGGCTTTTTATGTCAGAAACAGGGGAGCCACAGGTCGGCTTGGAACCCGGGCTGCCCGACTCTGTATGTGGACAAGCGCACTAACCATGATGCTACTGGCTACCCTCTAATGTAAATGTATAATTTCTAAATTTATTTATGTTATGACTGTCAGTCAAACTATAAGAGAAAGTTATTTTGATACCTCCACTGATGCCAGGCAATCACATCACATCCATCTTTAATTAGTAGTTCACAGCTGTTACTCAGTCTGCGCCAGAGAATTCTGTTTTTATTTAGCTCCTCTGTCTCACCTGTTTTGCCACCTCTGAAAGCAGCAGCGTCTTCCCTGTGCATGGCCCCCCATACACCACCAGGGGGCTCGTTCTGCTCCCTTTAGACGGCATCAGATACTCTTGAATGTAATCCAACGACTCGGTCTTGAACTCGAAGAGCGTGGAGTAGCTTTTACACAGCGACAGGTGCTGCAGGATCTCGTCGTACAGCGGGTCGGTCTCCGTGTCGAAGTTCTGCTGCACCGTGGCCTGGATGATGTCCACCATGTCCTCGTAGAACTGTTTACACAGACCCTCCACATAGTTGCTCTCCACTTCCTGCGAGTAGCCCAGTTTCATGTCGCAGTGCGTGACCGAGGAGTAGACGCGGAGGTTGGAGGCGGCGACGACGGTGGGGATGAACTCGTCCCGGACCTTCAGAAGGCGTTCGTAGGCTTCCTGATTGCGCATGACGCGGTCGGCGCTCACCACGATGTCCATGTAGCGGGTCATCTCAGGGATTTTGGCGAAGCGGTCGAAGTTGGAGATCTTGCGAATGTAGCAGACGCATTTCCTGAGAAAGGCTGGAGTTTGTTTCCCAAGAGCGAAGTCGAGTTCATCCTCCAAGGCTGAGAAAAAGAACAAATACAGTTTTGTCATTTCTTATATGATGTCTAAGACGTCTTCCTGAAAATTCTCTATTTGTAAAAACTAAAGAAAAGTGGTGGCTTAAATGTGATAAAGACCACAGCTGGGTTATTATCTCCGACTTGCAGAGATAAATGTCTATCAAATGTAGGATTTGCATTTGGCTGGACAGATTTTCCAAGCCCTTTAGCCTGCGATTACGCCGATTTCTCCTGAGCCTCATTTAAGTAGAAACAAAGTTGATAAAAATCTCATAAGCCAGCACCGCTGAGCTGTATCAGCGGCTGACTGGAACTCTGCCAGTATCTCCCGTGTAGTTTTGCTCACATGCGTACTGGAGCAGTTTAATTAGGAGGGAGAGGAGTGTGAAAGGAAAGTTCCAAGAGAAGAAACAACTTTCTCCATGTAGTTAAAACCCAGCCCGGCTCAGAAGCCCAATGTGAACATTTAGAGAGGACTCAAACTGGAACTTCCTGACATGACCTTTTGCAAATGAATACATAGAAGTGTAGCTGCAGTGGCTTAATAAGCTTTTATTATGCTTCATGAACAGGCTGCATGCTGCCGTCATGGAGCCCTAATGGTACCAAAAAAAAGTATAAATCATCACCCTGCAAGGAAAAAAGCGGACGTAAAAGTATTTATAACAAAATATGAAAGAACAGTTAGAGAGTATCTTTTCTGAACATGAATTCAGAAGTTATATTTAAATTCATGAAGTTATATGTTAAAAGTATTCAGAAATGCTTCGACTTGTGTCAACATCTGAGAAAAGTCGGCTCATTGCTGTCAAAGGCTCCACACTTCTGTCTTTCCACCTTCAAAATAAAAGCACAGGTGTCATACTGTCTGCAAGAGGAAACTGAAACTCACAGAGCAGAGAAGCTAATATTTCACAGATGAAGTGAGGGCAGCAAGCGTCCGTTGCTGTGTGATATCTGACACTTGCATTCTGTTATGACAAGCTGTTGTTTCTTTTTTTTAAGATATATATTTTGATGGTGCTTGTATATGTCCATACTGTACTATCTGCTTTATGAGAACAGAGCCACTACTCATAGACCAGGACTTGTCATTATGTGTCTCTATCCTCTCCTACAATGACAGGCTGAGAAATTAAAAAGAGGATGTCTTTAAAGAGTCGCTCAGCGCTGTCAAAACAATTCCGCAATAACTTTGTGATTCCAAAAATGGAGAGACTTTTAATATGTAGCCAGAGAAGCTGCTTGTCAATGGGCAAGGCAGACAAATGCTTGGGGCCCAAGACCAGTCCCTGAGGGATTACAAGCTTAAAAGTTTGTAAATGAAAGTCAACAAAGAAAGATTAAGAGGAATAATTTGTCTATAGGAGAGAGAAAAGAAACAGGCGTTAGGACACTGGCAGACATGATGGGGATGAACGCTGGTTGGAGGCCCCCCAATTGATTTTTGCCTAGGGCCAAAAGAGACTCTAGAATCACCACTGTATGAAGCACAATGAGCTCTGTAAAAAAATAGTGGGAGAGACTTGTTCAAATATCAGAGATGGACCTTTTTTTTTGTCTTTTGCACCAGCACAAGAAAGAAAAAGTCATTATAACTGTTTTTGTTTTCTACTTCTGATGTTTGATTTGATATAAGAGAGCTAAGTTTGACCACTTCAGGGAAAATGACGATTCTCAAGAACCACAGTGACAAAATAATATGAATTTCATGACATAGGACATACAGTAGAGTTGCGTGATAATCTGCCAAAAAGTCACTTTGAAAATCTTTGCAACACACTGTGAGGGGAACATACAGTGTGATCGATCAATCACTGTCACGCGCTGAGCTGAGTCGGATGGATCCTGATTGCATCTCATCATCAAGTTGACGCTCCAAACAACAGTTGAGGTGAGATTGTTTTCTCATGAAGGTTAAAGCACCATACAAGCTCAAGCCTATTCAGCATTCACCAAGTCCGTTTACATCTTCTGACTAGAAAAAGGAGGGATCAAACAATCTGACGTAAAAGGATATAAAAATGACAGAAGAAGAAACGAACCAGAGCAGAGAAATTTCTTGGCTTGAGGGCTCTTCATGGTCCCTTTCTCCTGGAGCTGCAGCACGGCTGTCCTGAAGATCCTCTTGATCTCCTCCGACACGTTCCTCCAGGCCTTGTCGTTCTTGGTCTTGGCTGCGCTGCTCGACTCCATCTGAGACGGGAGACGGGAGGGCAGCGAGAGGGCAGTGTGAGTTTACAGTTCAGATGAAGGGCTGTCAATGTGCACCGAGGGGAATCTCGTTTTCTTTACTAAGAGAGAATATTAGTCCGTGTTAGATCTCGGAAAGATTCATTTAAAATGTCTAATGTTGGCTGAACGGCTCGAATCTCTCTTTCAAATATTTACTGGAATGACTCACTCTGGTAGATTCTGCTGTATGATGGAGACTTTGAGAGATTCTCAAAATATGAAACATTCAAATCTGAATTTCTTTTTGCCAATGGGCCAAAGTTTAAAGTAAATCTCCAGGCAGCATCATCATGACGACTGTGAAAAAAAACCGCTGCCAGATGTATTCTACCTTTATACAACAGTTAGTTTGGACAGTTATCTGATTGGATAAGAGGCATTCCATCAGTGCTGATAAAGAGACTTTTACCTGCATATATCACTCTGTTCTGCTGAGTAAGACAGTGAATTAATGTTACTTGTGAAATATCACTTAAATATAAAAGTCTCTGGACAAGATAAGAAAATGGATTTAATTAAGTTGGTGTAGAATAAACTCAAAAACATTTTTATGTGCACTTTTTGTAACCTTGATTTGGAAAACAGTTCAGCACATGATTTCAAAAGGTCTACCTAAGATAAAGTGTGAAGCTGCATTTCTTTTCCTTGTGTACATAGTTTATGTTTCTGGAGGAGAATTCATTAACTGTGAAGCTCAAGGACTAGAATCCATTTAAGGTACTTTTAAAATCTAAGTTTAGTTGCATGTTTATGGGTAAAATAACAAACAATTTCCTTTTCAACACATTCATGGCAGCATGTCTGCTGGACTCACAGAGTTCTGGTAGTTCTTGAGCATCTGGGCTTTGGGTTTGAGGTAGTATGCGGGTGGCACAGAGTTTTCATCCCTGCAGTACCACTCCTCTAAGATGTGTGTGTCCAGCCCCGCCTCCACAGCTGCATCCAAGATCATCTCAAATTCGGCAGACTCCACCTCCCCTGGCACTCGGATGCTGCCATACTTTTCTCCCACCAGACCCTGAAGGGGGGGGGGGGACGAGGAAGGAAGGATAATGGGGAGGGAAAGAAGGAAGAGAGAGAGACACATATGATTCAACTTGATCCGAAAAAATTCATTTGGATTAGTGGCGCAGGGTGAAGTCATGATACAGATAGTGAGACTTCTTTCAGGCAATTTCAAACCACACATTTAACTTTGGTGTCATTTAGACTTCCAACAGTCAAGGAGGAATGTATTTTTGTACTCTGTGATGTATTCTGAGGACTCTTTCTTGAATTAATATTAGCTTTAAATCACAGCCACACACATGTCACATATATATATATATATATATATATATACACTGAGTCAATAAAAAAGGAACATTTGCACCACTCCTCCCACGGAGAAACACAAACATCTATGGTAAGTGTTGCAAATAACTTTAAATATAAAAAGTGAGAGAAACTCAAGTGTGTTCAGAGAGAATGCCATCTGCCCAAACATACGTCACAGACTACCAAATATAACTCTCATTATGTATCATAATGAAAGAGAATTTAAAGCCTTGATGCTAACCGTAGATGACTTTGTTGTTCAGCCATTGTATTCTCCTAATCAATAGAGAAAGTTCCTGCTGTTGAATCTCACTGAGTACCTCCTAAAGTCTGTTCAGAACGTACAATGCCTCTACTGTATTGGAACATGGTTCTCCGCAGTGTAAACACACTGAGTACCCCGTCAAGCCCCTGGTCCCTTTAGAAAGTGCCTACAAAATCTCAGTCACAACAGAAAGTACCTTCTAAAATCCCAGTACTTTCGGAAAGTAAAACCCCCTACCAGGGAGCTTTCAGGTGATAAAATAAAGTCACTTTGGCTTTAGATTGGATCTGGTGCCTGCAGTGGAAACCAAAGAGAACCTTCTTCAATGGTCCCTTGGAGATGTCCCTGCTTTGCAAACACGACTGAGTACCTCCCTAAGGACCCTAGTTCCTGGTGAAAGTTGGTGGAACTGCACTAAGTACAGACATAAGTCTCAGTCACACAAGTTTCGGCGTTGGAATCGCACTGAGCACCTCCTAAAGTCCCCATAGTATCAGAAAGTACTATCAGGGACCTTTTGGTTTTTTTCAAGTCAATTTGACTTAGTTTGAATCTGGTACCTGAAGAGGAAACAGACTGAATTCCTCCAAAAGTCCATAGTTGTGTTTCCAACTCAGAAGTCTCGGTAACACAAAGGAGTTCCTCCTAAAGTCGCTGGTTCCTGCAAAAGTTCCTGCAAAAGTTTCTGCAGTGGAAACGCATCTTATACCCGCTCTCACTGTAACCTCTCTCCATCTACTGATGCATTTGAATTGTTACTGTTTGTCACTGTTTATATTTTAGCCATTGGATGTAACATAACAATAGTATAAAAACTGAATTACCCTAAGAGTGTATCTCAAAGCCAGCCTTCTTTTTTCTTCTTAATCATTTATTGTTTTCAGTAAGAAAAAAGCTGATTCGTTCTGCTGTTGCACTACGAATGCTTGAATGACACACTGTTATGTAAAACAGGCAGCCTTGGCCAAATTTCCTAATGCCCCGTAATCAGTGGTATTAATGAAATGAGCAGATTTGCTTGAAATGTGGAACAGATGGCACCTTTTTGAATGAAAGGAAATTAATACTTCATGAAATTGTGGCATGTAGATCTGGGAGAATAGAAACTAAAACAGTGAAATTTAAGTTTTATATGTGCCATCATCAGCTTTATAAGCCTATATCGATAATATTTTAGTCAATCAGAAAACTACACAGAATCTGGATAGTTGGGCATCATCAAATTAAAAAGTGGCCTTTTCATCACACCATTATCTCCCACTCCACATGGTGTATCTACTCCCGGCTCCGACGACTCCTCACTCTTCCTCTCGGCATCTGTTCACACTCGCGTTGAGTGGCAGCTGATTCAATACCATCGGAAATGATTAGGGCTATTTCCTGGTGCTCTCCTTCATGCGCCCTTAAAAGTCACAATTGAGGACAATAGGAGCAAAAAAAAAAGGAAAAGGAATGCAATCACACAGGAAATCCTCCACTCTATGACCAGCTGATCTTTACTCCATGTGTCGTAACACTCATGCAGCTGAAGCCTCAGGGTGAAGACGCAGAGCGAGTGAGGGACTGTGAGCTCCGATGAGCAGGAAAACGACGTTGGGGTTTTTCAGCTCACGGCAATGACGCTTCAAAGCCGTTCCATGTTGGACTCCTCGTTTCCCTTGGCATTCACAGTGGGAACAGATGAAGAGAACAAGCACAATCAGACGATGGCACGCGGCGTGGACTGTAGGAGCAGCCTACCCTTCAAACCCCACAAACGTCTAACGCCTTTGGTGGATTCACTTACAGTCCTACAGTTTTAGTACAAAAGGTTTATTTTGCAGTTTCTTCTCCATCTTTACTTCGTACAGTATCAGTTGTTTTGGGGGAGGAGGTGCCATTTTCAAGGTCGCATATTGGCATGTGTAACTCTCTTTGTGTTTAAAATGAAGGTTTTAACCAGACAAGGCTGCTCACTAGATCTTGTGATTGACAGAAAATGCCATGAGCTACAATAAAGCCCACAATCTTACAAGTGACAGAGGCACAGTTGAGCTCAGGACATTGTAAAGTGAAATGTTACTGTCTGCTTTGCAAAATACAAACATTTTGTGCAAAGTTTTCTTTTCGTCGAACAACCTAGGTCCTCACCGTTTGTTAACCATAGCTATTGCTAGCTTAACTTAATCAAGCTAACAGTCCCTTTATGATCTGGTTAAAGCCATCCCCACTTTTATATATATGTTTTTAATTTTGTATTTAGTTTTGTGAGAAAATAAAACGGCAACAGACTCTTGATTAGACCTAACACAACCTTTTTTGACTGCTTTACTTCTTAGCTTTAGCTGTATTGCTTGTTTACTGAAATGTCATGCGTTTTTACAACGAAAGCTCCAGAAAATAATGACCATGTCAGACTTAGAACTAAAAAATGTGTTCGGCAAAAGTAGCACCATCTCAGGCATCATTATGTGGTGTTATTCCAGAGTTAACCTTGCTAAAGCGTCATTGCTTAGCTTCTACTCTCTATATATATAGCATATTAGCATCTTGTACTCTAATGAAAGGATAAGTTCTCATTAGCTTATCATGCTAACATTAATGTTAAGGGTCCAGGAATTGTGTCTTTTTTTTGTGCTTCTGAGGCTTATATTTAATGTTGTGTTTTGTTAGAAGTTAATTAGTTTCCACATGTTTAAATGCCTGAGATCTAAAAAAAAAGCCTTGAAGCAAGTGACTGCTAAGCTAATTCTTAGATGTTTGAAAACTTGAAGACAGAACAGGATTCTCGATGCACTGGGCGTCCCTGCAGGTCACCTCATCGGTCCTCTTTAGGCAGACTCCTTATGAGTCACAGTGCTGCAGTGAGGTGTCTGTGGGCTGAACTAAAGCAGTGCTGAGAGAGGGATACACCGCATAGCGAGTGTGAGACTCTCCAAGTCGCTGACAAAGTCTCTGTCAGCTCGCCTTGCGGTGTTAACCCTGGATAAAGGAAGTGTGTGACTGACTGAGTGTGTGTGTGTGGAAAGAGATTAGGAGAAAACCAACTGAGGTTTTCCATCAAAATGACAAAATCACACACACACCTCCACCAACACATTCAATCCCCTCCATCATTGTAAGTTTTGTCGATGTTAGACATAGTAAAGAGGGAACAGGCAGCATGAAACTCCAGTTTTAGTCACTCTTCTTCCTCCCTCCCTCCTCCCTGGTTCTCATCCTTGGAAAGGTTTTTTTTTTTTGTACTCTGGCTAAGTGCACTTTATCTGATGAGCTGGTTGGAAGAGGCGACTAAGATATTGTGCACAGCTACAGTACGAATCAACAAATCAATCACTCACGCAGTCAATCAATCAATGAAACACACTTGTTCAGATATTTGCTGCATAAGCTTTGGTGCTGCAGAGGCAGAAATGGCTCTGAAAAAAAGAAACATATTCTTTGATCACCAAGGCTGCAGTATTTGTGTTTTCAAACTGAGATGTACACTGATATCATCCTACTGAGTCATAGGGTGGAAGAAATACACGCACATTTCAGGAAAATACTGTTAATATTATCAACAATGAACATGAAACACCAAACGAAACAGTGAACAAATCCTACAAAGAATTAAAGTCACTAAAATAAACCGATGCTGGTGCCCAAAAACTATTAAAAGCACTTGATTGAATTAGGGCCCGACCGATGTGAGCTTTTTGGTGCCGATACTGATACTGATATTGGGGAGAAAAAAAATTCCCAAACGATATATCGGCTGATATCTTTCTTAGACATATTAGATCTTTAGAGATAGATGGATATGGATCTACACATTTATGTGTTGATAACCAAATTGATGTTATTAAACACTTGTGGAAAAGATTTATAATGAAGACAAGATGGTCACTCAATTGGAAAATAACTGCGCATGTATGTGCATCAGCGCTTGACACTATGAAGGGTGAGGATGCTTGTTGTAATCCATAAAACACACTCTGCTGGTGACAGCCAGAAAGAGACATGCTAATGTAATGCAATAAAACTCTAAATGTTTTAAGTTGGTTGAAAAATCTTCGTATTCGCCGACATAACAGCTCCTATTAAGTATTTCATAGTTTTCATACACTATTCTAACAAGATTTCTCCCACAAGCTCATCTGCTGTGGTGAAAATGAAATTGTAGACGAGGAGGTCCAAAGCAAGTTTGAGGTTTTTTGGCGATCATATAAATAACACTGCTATTGACAAATGTGAGGGAGAGGTAACAATGGGCCAGCTATGGTATAAACTAACAGAGATGCGTTGGGGATGTTGGTTGGGAACGGGGTACTTGATGAGTGGAAAGTAATTAATGAGTAATTAATGAGTAAACACTGTTAACGGTAGAATCAAATAATTAGTAAAAATAAATACTGCAAGTTGTGAATTTGAATTTTTTTAATTGATAAGTAGTATCTCTAAGAACTGATAAATAAGTAACTCCTCTGCTCAGTTCTTGGAGGATTTCTCTTTTTGGAGATTCCGGGTCTTGTTATTTTTCTCCGTGTATCAGATTTCACTGAATAGCGAAAAGTTAAACCAGCCCGTCTGGGATATCGCGTTAGCTGTTACATCATTTAAACTGAATGGTGCAGAATATAAGAGCCTCAAATATCTTCTTGGATGAAGAGTTTTTTTTTTGTTTTTTTTTAAAGGGCAGAAAAACAGGATGAGTGGCTCGTTTGCGTCCTTGAGGCATTTATCAAGTTTTTTCTTCCATGGGGGGAATTTGAGACTGCAAGAGAGCAGAGGAGAAGAAGAAGAAGAAGAAGAAGAAAAAACAGACGTAGCTCATTGTCATGCTTAATCTCCGGGTCAATGACACCATCACCATGCCAACCCCTGCCATTGCCATGGAAACCGGCTTTATTGCATCGACATGTTAGAGGGAAGCCCCCTCCCCTCCTCCTCAGCCAGGTGTAGTGAATTAGTGGTGGTGTGTGTGTGTATATTTTTGTGAATGTGTGTGTGTGTGTGTGTTTAACAGCCCTGCACTGCCACCTGTCTTGTGTTCAGCTGTGCCCTATGAAAGACACTCGCTGAAATTGATTCCTGCTCATAAAGACACACCGACACATCTAATAAAAACACGGTTACATGAGGATCCACTCCTGTCTTATGAACTCAAACGACTCATACATGTCTGCTAAAAAATATCATTTTTTTTGCCTTTGCCTGTGATTCCACAAATGTTTCAGCAAAAGTGTGTGAAAAATAATCAAAATAAGTGAATTGTAAATGCAATTCCCTTCACACAGGAGCATGGTGTTTCATAGAGGTGAGCGAGGTAAGACGAAGGTGTCAAAAGGAGTATTTAAGAGGTCTCCAGTTGTTGCACAAATCCTCAGAGGCAGCATGAAACACACCTACACTAAGCCTGCCAATCCTCAGCGCCGTTTCTAAGGAAGCTAATATTGCCTACTTCAACCTCCCATCCTCCCCCCTTTCTACTTCTCCTCAGCTTTTCTTGCAGCTACATTAACAATCGATGTGGATACAGTTTTCAGGCTCGTGGACAGTTGTCGTGGGCTGAAGACCTCCAGGATCAGCTGCTCTTGAAGTCTCCCTCTTAACGCCTTTGTGTCTGTGTGTATGTGTCTGTGTGCTGTCATGACAGTGACTTGCAGGAAGAAGAGGGATTTTCCCTTTTTTAAACGTTTTTTTTCTGTCATCTGTTACTGGGACTGTGACCTTGGTGTCTCTTGCATCCCTGATGGGTCAGAGATGTAACGGCAGATTTAAAATTAGAGGCCAGGGCCACAAAATGAAAGCTGTTCAATTCAGAGTCAAAGTTCAGACACACCCTACAGAAACAGTGATTTAAAAAAAAAAAAAGAAAAAAAAAAGTCAAATAATAATGATAAGAAAATGAAATGATCGTGAAAGAGCTGAATTTAGCTTCGAGCACCATCACACTCAAACTTACACACACTCTAAAAACCTACTGTACGTTGTTGCAAAAACAACAAGAGCCTAAATTCTACTGATGTTTTACCCATCCACACACATTTATCTAGGTCTACCACCCTGTGAAAATAAACAGTAGTACTCCGGAGATAGCCCACACAACCCAGAACTGTCATAACTGGGGATCCGAGTCCCTGATCAAAGGACCCCGATGCTCGCGCTGCAGCTCCGCGCTCCCCAAGAGCTAGAAACGGGGCCGACCAGACTGTGGAAACGACGGGAAGCCCCGACTGCAGGGACCATGGCAGCTGGCCCCGACCACGCCGTGGAGGTTTTGATGAGCTTAAATCCTTCTACTACACAAGAGAATACACTTCTAACAATTCAACCATCCAGATGGGGAGGACTTGCACTCTCCGCTCATAAACGTGGAGCATGCATCACCCTGATTTATCCCGACAGATTTCTGTTTCACAACACACAAAATGCCTCAGGTCAAGATGCTCCGTTTGTGTGTGCACCTGTGGGTGTGCGTTCGAGACCATCAGAGAAAAAGAGTGCAGAGAGAACAAAGACCCGGGTGTGTGTGTGTGTGTGTCATGGTATTGTGTGTTTTAGCAGTGTGTTGTTGTGTTGTTCTCCTCAGGGTTAGTCGGGGTTAAGGCGGTGAAATTGCAGCACAGACAGAGGGTGCGATGGGGCTGGGAGGAATGAATGAAATAAGCGGGGGATGTACAACACAGAGCCAGCAGCACAAAAGGGGGGCGATGTGAAACTTCTTTTCACAACAGAAGTGGTGATTTTTATCCAGTTCGCAGCCTAATTTCACATACAATGCCTCAACAGGCTTTAGAGGGGAAGCTAGGCTAGCAAATTGAGCAAAAACAGAAAACGGGAATTCCGACAGTTCGCAGTTCAGATTGAAAAGGTCAGAAAATGGTTTAAAGACTGAAATGAATGCATTTTTTAAGTTAAGTGTAAATAGAGCGAGCATTTAAAGCAAAGTGGGAGACTATACAACTTCACAGCTTTTAGAACGTCATATTTTCATCAAAAACATATCTAATCAACCGGCAACCTCCGGTCTTGGTCATAACCTACGATCTACCAGAAGGTCTTTACCATATTTCAAAATAAAAGCAGGGTTGTAGTCATACAGCAAGTAGAGTATAGCTTAAGACAGTCAAAAAATGTCAAAATAAAAGCCTCACAATTTTTTATTTTTAAATGCGAAATAATGGAATTTCCATCATGTGATTTAAAAATGTGTCTACAAAATGTTTTATCTTTTGACAGCCCTTATTATTATCAAATTATATCACAATTCTGTTTTGTAATAAAGGCTGAACTTAAGGCTTGTGATATACAGTCTCTAATAGTGTCTGATTTACTTCTTCCTATAGTTTGGTGGTTTTATAGACTAAAAAAGCATAATGAGGAGTCGCAGTATTTCTAAATCACAATACATTTCAAATAAAAATTGGAGCATCATGATTGAATCAGATCAGGAGATAATTGTATTGTCCAAGCCTTTAAAAACCTGCGAAAGCCAAACAAGTCAGCATTTTTTGTCTGGTTCTTGGATCAGTCTAACCTGTCAGCAGAGACTTCTTTAAACATGTGTTACTGTCTGCATGGAAGCATCACTCCCCTTGGAAATAAACCAGAATAAATCATTAAGATCTGCTGATGTTCTGAAGTGAAAATAAGGTTTGTGTGCTTGATTGCCTGACAAAGAAAGAGAACAACAACTTTGAGATGAGGAATCAGTTCATGCAAGGTTGTAAGAGAAGAGAAAAAATAAATACAGAACACAGTCTGGTGGTAAAGGAGATTATGCTCCCTGGAGACCTGCGCTCCTGTCCTACCCATAATGCATTACCTCTCCCTGTGATCTTTCCCCTCAATTCCAACCTCTTGAAACGGATCTGTTCCATTTGAATAATTCCCCATCAATTTGTCTTCCTGTCGTCTTCCTCTCTCTCTCTCTCTTCACTCCAGGCGTCATCCTCTTTCCTGAGTCCTTTTTTCTTTTTCTCTTTTAGCGTGTGGCCCAAAATTATCTCCTGAAGATCGCTGAAATGTCAGCCGTAATTACACATCGTGACACTCTTCACATAACTCATTCACAGATGTGTAATTTTAGCTTCTTGGTAATTCTAATATCTGTGCCCCAAGACACTTTGGAACATTTAATTTTTTATTACTCAAAACAAAAATAAATAAGGGATGAAGTTATTTGTACCCAAACAAACTCAAACCACTAGAATTAAAAACCCTGCTTGTAGCATCAATACTCCCCAAGAACAAAATCTGCAAACAAAGGCTACTACAAATCTACTGTAACTTCTTAATTCGGAGTCAGTTTTCAACTGCAACATTGCCACAACTCCTAGAACAACAGATGTAAAAATCGATCTTTTGGTCCTTGTTTTTAAGCACATGTCTATTTCTATGTCTGTTCATGAAGTACATTGTATAACCAGAGACCTTCTATTTGTACTCACATGATGCCAGTAAAGCCCATACTGTTATAAAGTCATGGAATGAGAGAGCGAGAGGTGTCGGAGAGGAGAAACAGAAACTGATTTAACATGATGTTCTGCTTCTTTTTTGAGTGTGGACAAGCTGCACATTGAACTTAGGCAACATCCGAGCACAGAGATTCATATCTAGGGATGTTCCTAGCGACTGAAAACGCTCTGAAAACAGTTAAAATTGAGCACAATCACTATAATACCGCTTAACACAAGCTCACAGCATCTGTCGGTAAACAATGTCAAAAAGCTTTTCTGAATGGGGCAAATGTAAAACAGTGCTATCACAGCTAGCTGTTATTCCTCAGGCTAACGTCCACATGCTGTGGTCGATATGCCAGTTTAACCCGTCACAGCCTACGCACAAATGTATCTCCATTTTGTAGATCAAAATACTCCCAAAACCTGCTGCGCCTACAGTATGAGATGATCATCTTTCCGCTTTGCTGGTTTACATCCGGGTAGTAGAGCACTCTGGCAGTATGACAGTAATCAGAGCTACAGCCCCAGCTCCTGAATATTTGACCAGCATTGGGTTCTAAATTACTACAATTACAAATCAGAACTTTAACCAGCTAGTGATTCTGGTGCCCACAAGCTAGGACGACAGCGTTTATCTGTTAATTTTGTACATCCCTATCCATTACATATTGTATCCTGTGAGGTGTGCAAAACTTACAACAAAACATGGCCCCGCTGAGGTCTTCAGACATTCCTCCAGCAGCTTCATTCTGAGTCTCTGCAGCTCTGGACTGTCCCACTCCTCCGGATCCACGCCCCAGTACAGGTCCACCACCTGGATACACATAAAAACCAAGGACAAAGAAGCTTGTTATTGTGTTGAAATGTACACAAAAAAAGACACTTTGAATGCATTCAGTGTGGCACATTTGTGAGGAAATTGTTCTCCTATATACCTGTAATAAATGCGCCTCTGATTGTTTGTGAAATATTTCTATAACTATAAAAAAAAAAGATAATAAAAAGCACATCCCAGAGCGAGTACCTGCTATAGCTTCCTTTCAAAATCTTGGTTTAATGAGGGATATTGCAGGTGCTCGGGGAGCTTTAAAATACATTATTAGCAACTGCAAAACAACTTGATTTTACAGTTGTTGCTGAACATGTTGTTTATCTTTTATTAAAAAATCAAATGAAAATGAATTTAGTGCTGTATTTAAGGGAATCTGAGGGAAACTGATGCCAGGTTCTGGGCTCAACAAATCTTAAAAGTATAATTAAGAAAAAGCTAAATGAGGATAAGCAGACTTACACTGTAAAATAACACACGCACGCGCGCACACGGCACAGAGGGGGGTCTCCCACAACCTGTTCATCACAACTTTTGGCAGCTCAGGCAATTTGAACAACAAACACGCCACAGGGGGAGTCTCCCACCGGAGGAGAGAGAAAAGTAAGGAAGCGTCCCTAAGTGTACAGTATGTGTGTGTATCAGTGTGGTCCACAACACACTGCTGCTGCTGCTGCCAGCTTCTGCTTCAGAGGAGAACAAACCCTCCTGTATCTAATTTCTGTGTCTCGTCTGTGTTTTTCTGCATATGTTTTTTTTTTTTTAGGTTTGTGTGTTTTTGTCTCATCAGCAGAGAATTTGATGATTCTTCAGCTTTTCCGCAGCATGTTTCCTTTGTTGTTTCTGTTTAGGCTTATGGTATGTGTTGTTTCTTACCTGAAATCTCTTGGCCCTTTGCAGTGTGTTTTGCTACTGTTAGCAGCTGTTTGACGCAGCAATGGAAGCGATGCGTCAAACACAGCCTGAAAAGCGTGATGGGTATCAGGAAGTAAGCGATTTAAGGCAGCAGCATGATAACCGAGCGACAGCGTCTGGTGTTGAAAAGTGAAGCCAATGTAGAAGTGCAAAACCCTGCAGTCCGCTGAGTCTCCGCTTGAGGCTGGCTACAGAAGCACCAGAAGTCACATACATACCCCATTAAAAAACAACAACAGTTTTTACAGCAGAAATTAGACAGGCTGCTTCAAAAAACAAAATAGGTCTAAATAGGATAAGCGTTTTTACACAATAAGATGTGTAGCTAACCTGATAGGTTAGGTTAAGACAGCATTACCAGCTAACAGCTAACATTGCTAACTGCCATAGATGGGACGCCAAGCACCCTGCAGTAACAGATGGGTGACATCCCTCAGGCTTCGTCCAATGGGAAGCCAATAGAAAAACAAGCATCGTATTAGCTTAGCAGTTACTGCCACGTTAGCGACAGCAGAGCCGAACTAAATAAAATGTTTCTTTTTAGATGGGGGAACACATGCAACAGGGTGAGCTAGCTAAGTTGCTGCTAATATCGACAAGCTAACCTTGATACTATGTGGCGCTTAGCGTGTTGGAACTGCTTATCAAACAAAAGAGCCTAAAACAAAAAAGGCAATCGACTTTGTACCTTTTGAGTTAAAACAGAAGAATGAAGAAGGTACATTTTAAAACATTTTTTGTCAATGTTTTTCTTTATACACAAAAGAGTCCAAAGAAATCCTCTTAGTATAGATTATTTTTGAATTTATTTGTAGATTGATTTGGGTTTTTTGTTCATTTTTTGCTCACTGTCTCACAGAAAAGAAAGTTGTATAGTGATTATTCTTTGCATGTATACGATGTTCAGTTTTAACCTGAACATTAAAAGCAATCATCCATCCATCATCTTTACCGAATTTCCCGTTCGGGGTCAAAGGGCCGATCCCAGCTCTCATCGGCCGAGAAGTGGGGCTACACCCTGGATTGTTCGCCAGTCAATCACAAGGCTGACATATGGAGACAGATAATCTGCCACACTCACACCTACGAGCAATTTAGAGTCCCCAATTAACCTAACAAGTACCTGGAGAGAACCGGGAGAACATGCAAACTCCACAAAGAGAGGCTCCATGAACTTCCTCACTGTGAGGCAACAGCGCTAACCACTGCACCACCAGGCAGCCCTAACAGTAATCATACCAGCTGTAAAAGAATAACCCAAACAGCCTTACTGTAGGTGGAATTCAGGTATTAGCATCAGTATCTAGATGGACAAAATGGTATTACATTTTTTCTTTTTTTTTAATTGTAACTGGATTCTTTTGCTCTTCCTCCCTGATTGCCATAGGGCTTAAAAGCAGAGGGTAGAGCAGCAGGAGGAGGAGGAGGAGGAGGTGAAGCCACAGTGCTGCTATCTCCCTTCATGCTCGGCTGCTCAGCGGACCAGCTCGCTCTGATGAGTTTAGTCCAGCACCCGATGACTGACACATCCGCAGTGTGGCAGAGAACAGAGTGACGGCAGCCTCTGCATTACAGAGAGCGTGTGGGACTCTAGTTTGACAGTGTGGGAGACATTCGCCCTCCCCTATCGACGGCGGGAGCAGCAGGAGGGTGGAGATACACCTCGACTCATCTGCCTGAATGTTGTGGTGCACCTGTGTGACTGAAGGAGAGGAGGGAGGGGGGAGGGGGAGGGGAGGGGGGGAGGGCGGGTGTTCAAACAGCTGCAGATTCCTTACAGAGCCTGAGGATGCTAATGATGAATATTTTCTTTATCAGTCATTCCAGAGGCTGACTTTGTGCCTCAGCAGTCTTTGAAAAAAGAAAATAACTCTGCATATTAGGCTCATATTGTAAATCTATGAGTAGTGTTTATTGTATTGTTTATTAGAAAAACAAAAGATAAAAACACATTAGTTATTCAGGTTAGTCCTGAGCCCAGTGTTTGGAACTACTGATAATAATAACATCTCTGTTATTATTATTATTATTATTTTCTTTTACTTTTTCAACTAAAGCCAATCATATATATTTAAAAATTAATTTAAACATAAAGACAAGCCAGAGATATTGTATCTCAATCAAGAAGGTTTTGCATCCTTCTTGAAAAGTTAACGATGACTTCACCAGTTTTCCATTAGGTTTGTCCATCTCTTAATTAAACAATTCATTGCTAAGTGACGTGACTAGGGATGACCAAACAGCTTGGCATGCAGTTCAAACAACCGAAGTTGTTTATCTTCTTTTCCTACAAATTAATAGATTTTCCAAATTGAAGTGCTCTCAGACGTCAGGTATTATTTCAACGCACAGTACGTTAGTTCCGCCACCAGGGGGCTCTCAATCAAAACAATAACAAGAGATGACGTCGTGGCTGTCGGGGGAATCATGGGAGTGATTCTCTCTGCTACTACCTGCCACCCCCCCCCATTGAAAACGAACTCAGAGTTGAACTGTAGTGAAGACGAAGAGGCGAAACCGACCTGAAGAATAGAATATGTTTACAGAAGATGTATCCGAGTATAATCTACATGACGTTTTTATTAAAGCAGCACATACAGCAACAGTACGGCAGCTGTCAGTCGCAGCTCACGCTTCCTTACACAGCGCTCTTTGACGTGACACCATGACACACACTGTGGTACAATACAAAGGAAGATCCAGCCTGATGAAGTTAAGACAAAAAGTGAACTTAGGAGTTATGGCTGTGGCTTGCGTTCCCCCTCGTGTTGGCCTGTGGTACGATATTGCGGTTATCATAAACCCCCGATGAAATTGTGTAGCTCTAAGTAATAATATGTGGAGTATAGAATCATCCTCACATATGAGAAGCTAGAGACATTTCTTATCATTTTCCTTATGAATGATAAAACTCAACAACTTCTTTAAACAGATCGACTAATTCTGCAGTTCTAGCGACCAACAGAAAGATAAGCGACTCCAAAACGTGGGCTGAACCACTAAAAGGCTTTTACTTTGAAAAACTCCCCTGCTCACACAAATATGAATAGCATCCCTCATGTTGTGGAAGACTCACATCAGTCACAGCGTATCAGTGTCTCTAATCTGCTTCCAGCATCCGACGTACACGCGTGGGAGACTGATCGGCTCTGTTGACAAGGACCGCGCAGAGGGGAAGTGATGAGCCCCCCCCCCCCAAACTCCCCGCACTCACACACAATCTAAACGGGTTTCTACTGGGCTTCAGCAGGTGATGGGGAGTATTCACAGTAATTAAAAGCTTAATGAAGACATTAGTCATATCTACTCATGTGTAGAGGTGTGTGTGTGTGTGTGTGTGGGGAGGATATTCCGATTCAATTTGCCCAATCACCTTCCGCACGTTGCTGGAAATCGGAGGGGAATGAATGAAAGACGAGAGGAGAAAAAAGTCGAGGAACGTTTATCCAAAAATAGGCACGCATGTGAGAAGTTAAGAGGGGAAAAAAAAGTTTGGCGGGAGATTAGTGAGGAAGAGTTTGTTAATGAACAGTCGACTCCTGTGGGACAAGAACTCTTTCAACATTGTCCTCTCTTTCCTTCCTGCCAAATTCTCCTTCGCCTTTCCTGATTACTCGCCCTCCCCCTTTTTCTCTTTCTCTCTCTCTCTCTCTCTTTTCCCCCCCTAAACTATAAAAGCACGGGGTGCCTTCTGCTTACGTAAGATCCGAAGCCGCTTCCACTAAGCGGCTTTCTAACGCCCTTGGAAGGCATTTGCTCATGGCGGGTCAAGTGCAGGGAAGCCTGTTTTTTAATTTATTGGATACAAGACTATTAAACTTTTGGATTATGGCCAAGATGCCCGAGAAGGAAAGGGCATGAAATCAGGCGAGGAAAAGGGGCGGAAATATACCCCACCATACATGCAGAAAGACTCTCAAGGCAAGAAAGAAGAGTAAAAATAGATGCAGAGTCAACATGAATGTAGCTTAAGCTCTCTACAGCTCATCAAGAACATGAAGTCAATCTCACAGATGGTGAAAACATCTTTCTCAAATCCATCACAGAATGTCAGAACGTTGCAGCATTATGAAACACAAGTGTGGATTAAATGAAGGGAGTTTACGTCTTCAATGTTTGATCCTCTAATGCCTGCTCCTTCCTTCTATACGGGCTCGCTTTATGAGTGGAACAGGCTGGATTCAGGCTGTTAATAATGAGCGCTGAGGGGAAATTTCCAATGCAAAGCCCATCAAAAGAATCCATCAGCCTTGGAGTTGCAGGGTAATTGCGGTACAGTGTTTTGACGTCGCCGCTCAGCCGTGGCGGGTTCAGGTTAAGAGGTGGACAAAGTCGGGAGTCGCTGAGGTCACATGACTCGAACGAGACAGCAGGGAGCCGCAGCCTTTTCTAGAAAACTGAAATATAGAGAGAGATGGTTCACACAGATTACAATTTAACAAGTTCATGTTTATGGTGAACTACTTTTTAACTTTGAATTAAGTTCACAGTCCAGAAACTGAACCAGTTGACGTTACTTTAAGGATTCCTTTTTAGCTGCAATGAGCTTTGTTTTTCTTCATTCGACCCTCCTTTCTCCCATGACTTCTTGTTTTCATCATTCACTCACACTAAGGCCATACACACTATACTGTTAAAATGTCTCGATTTAATAAACATCATACGGATCGATCCTGTATAGGAAATGGAAATAAGGCCTGTGGACAGACAGCAGACTCGCTCCTGAGCCTTTCTGCAAATACTCTCAGACACTACAGCGCTGCAGCAGAGCAGCTCCAAGAGGCAAATGTAAAGTTTGATTTTGCAAAACATATTTTGCTCAAACTGCCTTTTTTCTGTGAAAGGAGCAAAAATCCTGGAACCTGCAAACCTCATCACTTTTAAGAGAGCCACCAAATCCCGGTTAGTTCAGCAACAGACTTGTACTCGTGTTAAAGAGCTCTTTCACGTCACAGCTACATTTTACTATATCCTACTGTACCCAGTTTACTCTTCATTTTTCCTGTTTTTTTAAAATCTTTTATGTACACAAAAGCCCTTCTAGGGACGAGTGTCTCAAATTAGCATGCGCTTTAAACACTATGATACTTGCATTGGATTGCTGTTTTAGTCTGTCTATGTATATTGCATCTGTCCCTATCAGATACACCATGAATAAATAATTATTATAATGAATACACGCCAATAAAATGCCTATATACATTTTTCTTCACCGTACAGGTTGTTTGCCTTACCACTGAAGAGGTGGTTTTAAATGATTAAGAATGCGTATGTGTGATTAATGACTATACGTTTCTTTATAAAGAGAGTTTAGCAGGAACCTTAAGAAAGAGCTAAAGAACTTTACAATGTGACTTCATTCACGAAACAACTGTCCCGGATAACAATTCAGAATAAAAACATTGTGTGAAAATGCTTCTTGCCTTTATTTAGAGATAGGACAGTGGATAGAGTCAGAGATCAGGGAGACCGTGCACCAACACCCCGTTTTGACTTGTTTTTTAACCAGGAGTCCTTGTATACTGGAAAAAGAAACCTCTGGGAATTATTCATCTCTCTCTGAAGGGCAGTGGTGTAGTGCACTTGTTCTTCAGTCTCTATAGGATATACCCACTTCTAAATCTCCTCTGATTTACACCATTGATAAATTGACAATATTAAGTAGTATGCTGCAATTTGTTTCCCTGACGGTGAAGGGATGACTGCATGGACTGGACACTTACAAAGTGTTTAACTTTTGACACCTTTGCTTAAAAAAATCGAACATTTCTGCTGTATTTAAAAACAAAGTTTGGATAAAACGCAAGAAAGAATTTTTTCTGTCCATCGTATCTGACTGACAGGAATTTAAACTTTGTACACCCGTCTCTGGAACAGTAATGAGACATCCTCTGTTGTCTGAATCATTCCCTCATGGGTTTCAAACAATGCAACTGAAAGCTTTTTTTTTCAGATTTGCTTTTTGATTATCTTTGCCGCCTCCTCTCCGTGGAGTCAGTTGGCACGCTGGTGTGTTCCTGCAGAGTATAAATAAAGAAAAAGAGAAAAAAAAAAGAGTCTCAGAGCAGGACGGTGAATGGAGACGATGATGGCCTGCTGCCAACGAGGGAAAGAAAGAAAAAAAAAACGGACTGATTCCGGCGTCAGAAGGAGAAACATGGCAGCCAGGTAAACAGATGGAAGAGTGATGAATCACTGTGTTTTCAAACTGTTTTATCCAAGAAAAAACCTGCCAAAAACACACAACAAATATCGCTGGAAAACCTAAAAGATCCAATATTTCCCTTTCTTATACGCATGATTAATGTGTGTTTAAAAAGAGAAAGAATTCCATCTTTGCTTTAAAAGGTTTAAGTGGCTGACATTCTAAGAGCTGGTCCTCCTCTGACAAAGTGAAATTGACAGGCATATCTATCCGTCTTCTAAAGTGCGAGCACAATAGCGGCATGAATAGACTTTTTTTTTCTTTTTTTTTTTTTTTTAATTATCCTGAAATGTCGTCTCACCCTCAATTCGCTTCTCGGGCAGTGGGTTTGAAAAGACGTGTGAGTGACAGCCGCTGAACGCAATCTCACAGCCGTAGCTGAGAAACTTTTACTTTAATTGCTCCGAGTGTGTGTGAGTCTTTGAGAGTGTGTGTGTGTGTGTGTGTGTGTGTGTGTGTGTGTGTGTGTGTGTGTGTGTGTGTGTGTGTGTGTGTGTGTGTGTGTGTGTGTGTGTGTGCCTGATGGACAGTGAGTTTGGCAGCCAAAGGGAGGTCCGACCACATTATTAACTAAGCAGCTTCAAGTAACCCTTAGAATCAGTTTATCTGCCGCTTTGTGGGAGGCGGTGAAGCACTGTAACAAGCTGATTTATGAGTCGAAGAGATGCATGATGGGTACGGATAATAGAACAGGGAGTATTGTTGAGGGTTCAGAATGCACGCCACTTCAAAAACCGGACTGGGGTCTGAATCTGTGGACTAAAAGAGGTTGTAAGCAGAAGTTAAGCAGCCTCATAACTTAGTTGGCATCTTGTGAGTTGGAGTAGGGACATCATGGGCGACGTGCTTATCCTGCTGCCGCTGCAGGTTATAGGAAAATTCTGCAAAATGCAATAACTATTTCTCAACCGTGGGATTCTGATTATGCTGATGATGAGGTGTACACCATTCTCTCTCTTATTCTGTTGTCAGTTATGTTTCAAACAGCGCTTTAAAGTTGTCTATGTTGACTCTATGTTGAAATCGTTCGCGGGAACAGACGTGCTCTTCTTTTTTTCTGGCAAGGTCTTCATCAATCACACTTCCCTCGATCGTCTTCTCTTTCCTCAGCCAATCATTCCGCCTAACTGCGCAGCCGACACCAAATGGACTCCGATTAATCCGAGGGGAGGCGAAAGGCAAGCTGAAGCCACATCTGGTCGACCAAATGGTTTGAATCTCACGCACCTCAATCAGGGAATTAGGGACATGTCGCTCTTGCGCTAGTGCGGCCGAAAATTTGAGGTCGAAGTTGGTAAAAGGTCGGAAATAGAGGCTACCTGGCTGGCCATGTATATAGCCGGGCGGCCTGCCTGAGTATTGTCTATGTGCGGGACACACTGCAGAGGGCAGCTTGTTCTGATGCAGAGGGAAATGAGAGCGAATCACCATCATGTAAATATTAGATTGCATGTATGTGTGAATTGAGATCATGATTTTATTCATGATTAATCCTGAAGCTCTAATGTCCTATGTATTCCTTTATGTATTTTAATCCATCTGATGTCAGTTCTTTGCATGCTGACATCATGGTGCAAGTACATAAGGTTTTTTTTTTTTTTACATGTTTCAGGCAGTCTTTACAATGTGTTTTTATCACAGGTGCAATGATGAAAACTGGATTTATCGTACAGCCCAGAGCTGCTGGAAATTACACATCCTAAACTGTAATTGCAAAGGGACATTATATGAACGAAAGTGTCACATTGGAAGCAGGCTGTATATTTGATCTGAGCTGAATATGTAGTTGTGGATTCATGACTGGAATCTAAAGGAGACCTGGACTCAGACGTGGAAATGATCTGCATCGGTCTAATGGTATGTGAAAAATGAACTGACGCCAACCTTTATTGCTATTCAATGAAAGAGAACAATTCTGAATGGAAACAAGGAGAATACCAAAAAAAAACGTGCTTGACCTAAATAGACCCAGAACAGTCTTGAAAAGTCTTACAAATAAGTGCACATGGTTAGAGACTGGATATTTGTTCAACACAAGGTTCCCTCATCTGATCTCTGATCCTCTTTGCTATCTTTCATATCACTCCTCTGTGTCCTCGCTGCATTTTTCTTTTACGTCTGTTTTCTGCCATTTTTAAAAAGCGAGCACAGAAACGGGTGATGAAAGAGAGAAAGAAAGAAAGAGAGGGAGAGAGAGAGAGAGCAGGAAACACGAGGGGATAGAGATGGCATAAAAAAGGATCACAGAGCCCTGATCCCCTACTCCCGCTCGCCTGACTGAATGAGGACGTAGCCCTCGGCCCCTGGGCTCCATATCCTCCTCCCTCTGTCCCTCTATCCCTCTAACCCCCTCTCCGTCTCCCGCGCGATCCCTTCCCATCCTCTTATGGGAACATTCTGGATGGAAACCGAGTCAAGTGATGAGGGGACCGCGGAGAATCGGGGTTTCATCAGCTTGGCATATGTGTGTCAGTGTGTGCCAGCGGAGAGACAAGAGTGTGTGTGTGTGTGTGTGTGTGTGTGAAGGGAGGGAGGGAGGGAGGGAGGGATCACACATAAATAACAAATCAAAGCTACTAGAAAAAGAAGCTAATAGGCAGAAAACGTGAACGTGTGCTTTTAGGAAAGGTGGCAGTTCTCACTTTAAGCAGGGTGAGGATGGTGAGTGCGGGTGGGGGTGGGGGTGGGGGGGGATTGAGGAGGAGGGAGAGACGAGTAAGTGAGTCATAGTATTAACTCCCAGGGCCTCCTGCATAATCATTTCAGCTCACGCTTCGTCACAGCGAGCTGAATCACCAGACGGGCACGTGGCCACAGGAACCCGAGCCAAAACGTCTCTGCCAGACGGCTCCTGCATTATCTGTCACTTTCTCCGTCACACACACACACACACACACACTTCAGAGATAAGGAATGTTCTCCAGTTCATCCTGTGGACTCTCCGACCCTTTGACCTTGTCCCATTGATGCTCGTAATCATAGAAAGTCATGTAAACAAATGCACATTGGCTTTAAGACACGTGTACATGTGACTAAAGAGTGAGTTCATTTCAACAATAAGTCTGTGGAGAATGTGTCTATGAAGGGGGATTTACATTGATTTAGAGCAAGAGACCGACTGGCCAACGATTCATCTTCCCCTTCAGTGCCTGGCTCGTCTCCAGACGAAACCATTTCAACATAGATTTGCAAAACAACAAGAACAACAGGAAGCCGGATTAACACTGTTTCATGCCTACATACCAACAGTCAAGTTGCAGCTCACGTCTGAAAGGGTTTGAAACTCTTTCCAGGAACATTGTATCTTAAAATTGAACTGGCCATATAATAATACAAAAAAAAAAGGTAAGGTTTGAACCTCAAGAGGAGATTGTCTTTATCTGTATGTCTGTATCTTGACCTTTGACGACCAAAATTCAGTGAGTTGACTCTTAAATGTGAGTGGACGTTTGTCTTAGATTTTAAGATATTCTCTCCAGCTGTTCCTGAGATATTGCTTTAACAAGATTTGGTCACGACTAATGGCTAGATAAGCCTTTTTTTTTTTTTTTTTTTTTAACGAGGACACTATGATTTGACCTTTGACCTTTTCAGTAAAATGTCATCACTTCACCATTTTTTGTATTACTCATTTGAGGGAAACTGAGTCATAGTGCATGAGTCATAGAGTCTAGGCCAATAACCTTTTTTTTTTAATGGTCCCACTGACCTTGACCTTTGACCTTTAATCACCAAATTCTCAAGTTTTTCCATGAGTACAAGTGGACGCCTGTATCAAATAACATACGCATGAGGTTTGGTTTCTTCAAAGTTCGTCTTTGTACGTTGTCAAAAATTCATAATCGTAACAATAGCAAACCCTGTAAGCAGCTGGATTCTACTTCTTGTTTTTACATATTTTAGATGTCTAGATGTGCTCGGAGCTGTTTCTGATCCCAACACTCTCAGCATGAAATCAGAATTAGCGTCTCTCCGAAACAATTCAGGGGTCACGACTCCCCTCGTCGGCTAACAAGTCTCTGCACATCCTTTCCAGGAACAATCTGTGTCAGAGATCTCCCCGACACTCAAGGGCTCTCCTGGATTTGTTAAGCAAACAAACCTCTGATAGCAATCTCTCCCTGTACACCGATGCTGATTTGCATTGCAAATGATCTCGATCAGCGGACACCGCGGGGGGGGAGAATGAAGCAATTTTTCCGACCGACAAACAACAAAGGGAAAGCCCTCGCATCACACCTCCTTATCCACAGCCAGATTGGAGCCGCTCTGTGCTGATGGAAGTCTTATCTCTGCTGGCCTTCTGTCCGCTTAAAGCGACAGGGACCTCTATGCACACGGCACCCGGGGGTCCACCAAACGCTGACGGCTGTGTAAGCCATGATGTAACCCAGTACAGTCTTTGTAGTCCATACTGACAAAGTAGAGCTCTAGAAGTAACAGATGGATGATGGAAAACAGAGAATTCGGCCAATTACCTGGAATTCAATGCCATAGTTCTCCCTGCAGAAGTCCCGTAGTTTAGGGTAGACGTGTTCTTTCAGTGCGTTCCTCTCCGCCTCTGTGTCTGGAAACAAAACAAAGGGAGCATCCTGAGCGTTAGACAAACTTGTGATTAAATCCAATGTAAAGCATTTGTGCACAGGCACAAACTAGACATCATTTAGCTTTTCCCCCCCCACATGATCTGATTAAAGAAATCGCCTCAAATACCACTGTGATTCCTCCGCTTTAATGATCTATTATATTCACTTTCACTATTCATTTGTTGGTGTATCGTTGCGAGATATGTAGCACAAAAACCTCCTTATTCATGGATACTGGCGTCAGTAGAATCCCTAATTTCAGCCTCTGCCTGAAACGATTAATTTTACACTGCTGTCTCTTTAAGGCCATCCCTCCCCACGTGCCCACTTTCCACCGATTGGCTAGGCTCTGTTTGCAGTCACAGGGACATTTGAGTGAGCTTCCAGTTGGGCTTCCATGCTTAGCTCTAATACTTTGCTTGAGAAATTACTTGAAATGTTGAAGGACAAGTGTGTAACTCTGACACCTAGTGTTCAGAATAGGTACTGCAGTACACTTCAAAACATTGGAGGGAGCTGTCTACTCCAACTCCCTCCTCCCTAGAGTCGATGTGCATGCAGGTTGCCATTTCACTGATAATGAAGCTTCAGTGTTTGGCCAGCTCTGCATACTGAAACCTTCCTGCGTTCTAACCTCTCTCCATTTTCCCAAAGCATCTCCAATATTCTAATTTTTCCAAGTTTCTGGTTGTGGAGCTTATTAGAAAAATGCAGAGGCTTTTTCAGGTCGGTTAGAATCAATTATATCTGAGCCAGTTCGCTTGCCCGCTGCCATTTGTGCAACACCTGTTGGTTTGCCGTTTGCCTGGAAAACCCAGTGGCAAAACAGCTGAGTGGGGATAACTTTCAAACTGAATACCTTGTCGGGTCAACACAATAACAAACCATTCCTCACAGGAATCGGACGTAACAAGGAGGACATACAGTACAGGCTGCTGCGTTGTTGACAGAGAAGCCAGCACTTCATCATAGCATGTTTCCTTAATGTCTGATGATAAGGTCATTCAGTGAATATCTTACATATTGGGCCTCTAAAACAGTTGATTTGCAAATCAATAAATCAAATAATAATGTCAGAACTATGTTAATAAATCCTGCATGGGTATAATTTTTAAGCATATAAAACCTTGAATAACCTGGAAGAGCTGCTGCTGACACACTGTTGAAGAATGCAGGATTGTCCAGCCTCACGCTGGCAGTGATCATATTGGACAGTCAAGAGTGTCGCACACACACACACACACACACACACACACACACACACGCACACACACACACAGTGAGCGCCCACGGCTTGTTGTTGTGTCCCACTTTCTCCTCCTCCTCTCTCTCTCTCTCTCTCTCTCTCTCTCTCTCTCTCTCTCTCTCAGTGTCTTCCAAATGGTTACTGTAATGTATTCGGACAGGCCCGGCCTCTTCCTTTCCCCTCCTCACTTCCTCTGAAGGATGGACGGCTTTAAAAACAGAACATAACCGGCAGAGAAAACCCTCTGAGTTACCAAGACTCTGGACATGTGAACACACTAATATTCGTCGGAAAATAAAAAAAAAACCCTAACACATCTAGCCTGACGTATCTTCCCAACGTCTATCTTTAGTAAGGCCCTGAGCCGTGACCGAGCATGTATCCGCTCAAAGCTACGCGGTCAAAATGTCAAATCAAAAGCGAACGGTGGTAATGGTATGCAAATGAAATAAATGGCAGTTGCTGGATCAGTGGAGCCCTCATTTCATTCCATCAGAGAGACATAACAGGACTATAAATGTGAAATATATCTCCCAGGTGACATCTTAAACGCCGAAATAGAAGCGTTTATGGCATTTAAACCTGTTTGGTAAGCGCTGAAAAATAGCAGAAACACAAAACTGTGTTGTTCTCCCTCTGTTCCTTCTTCGTTTTGTGGGATGATGATGAGTTATGGCAGCCCAGCGTATGTGTGTGTTTGTCTCTACTGTGTGCACACCCACATGCAAAGAAAACAAAGCCTGGATGTTACATTCGCCCTCTATCTCACTGCATTTTGTCCCTCCCTCCAATTTTCCAATCTGTTCATTTCAATAGTGCAGACCAATCTATCTACGCCTTTTCAAAAACGTCCTGTCAGCTTACCTTTTTTTTTTTTTTCTCACATCTTTTTCTGCCTTCATTCCGCATCCTTTAGGGACAGTGATAATATAGCTGAATGTCTCTGGTTGCTTTTCTTATGAGTATTTCTAACTCACTGCTAGGGATGCCACTCATGTTTCTTTTTTATATATGTATATGGTATAGGACCATATAAGGAGATCTGTGACTTTGTGATGTCATAAAATTAAGATTATGGAAAGAAAACATGGACTGTAAATATTAATGGACGAAGACTGAGTTATGTCACCCATCTGTTACGGCAGCGGTCTCCGGAGGCTCATCGGCAGCAGCCGCCATGCTGGAAATTCTGTCTCAGTCAAACTTTCAGTCAACCTAACGACAGGCTGAGAGCTGGAGCTGAGGCTTAAGCATCTGGACAAACCATTACATCACGCCCACCTGTCGATCCAAGCAGCTACTTGTCTAACTATGGATAACGTGTATTGTTCATAAAATCAAAACCAAGCCGTTTTTATAAAATTCGCTGTTACTAGGTAGATAGAAAGTTAAGTGCAGAGACAGCATTTCCAATATGGCAATTGCCATCGTTGGGCTTCATAACACTGTCTCAGAGTGGGTGACATCACTGAGACTATGTCCATGTTTTATACGTGAAGTCTGAGATCTGAAGCCTGCCGGATTACTCTTACTCGTACTTATTACTTTTACTGACTGATTTGAAACTTTGCCCACGTTTAATACAAATATCCAAGATAACAACATGCATGTCTGAAAATATTGAGCGGAATAATACCCCCCTCCCCCACACACTTTAAGATATTAATCTACAGTGAAATTTAACAGAACATCCCCTTTTTCACATTTTTCTGGCCCTTTTAAAACAATATCATGATAACAAGCCAGAAAGCTAAACTACAATCATTCTATCATAACACTATAAAGAGAGCTATCCTGACATTGTCTAAGATAGCGGTCACTCTCCAGCTGCCCCCTCTCCGAGTCTCATCAACCTGACTCAATCAACTCCGCTCTCATCAAGCGACACACACTGACACTCCAGAGACACTCAGTATGCAAACCTGCACACAGATCTCTGATTAAAAGAGAGAGAGTGTGAGGACACGTTACAAGTGTCGCAGCAAATAGAACAACGCTGTGACATGGTGGACATCCTCGTTGACATGGTGGATACAGTGTTTGGGGAGACAAAGAAGTGGATGTACTGTTTTCCCTCTAAAACCCTAAGCTAATCTTGAAATGCCTTAAAACTGTGTTTTCTCCAGATGCCAGAAGGGGGAGAAATATGTTCGCCAAAAAGTCTGATTTTAAACCCTACTTCTCAATAGATTTAATCTCTCAGTTATAATATACCCTATGCAGGTATGGTTTTCAATTGCTAGTTTTAGATCTTCTTCAATAAATCATTGTGTTCAGTTCGTAAATGATGGTCCCATTTAGAGAGAAATAGAGAGTAGAGTTAACTACAGTTCGGGTGTAGCTACCACAAGTCACTACCATGGCAACCAGGTTGAGGAATACCATTGGTACCCTCAAACTGAGAGCCCACAAACTAATAAGAGAAGCCATGGTGGCTGCTTCCACCACTTACAGACCTACAATGAATATCAGCCTCTGAAATCTCTCTGTCTCAGTTATTTTGGATAATCCAATCAATCATGGTAAACACAACCATTAAAATGTGATGTCATTGTAAAGACCAAGCTCTTGTTGGTTTAAATCTAACACAGAGACATGGCACAATTTCATATAGGCTATATGCAGTAGACAACAAGATGAACATCTTTGTGGTCCAGTAGCTACAGTATACTGGTTGAAGTTGGATTGGGTGTGATGGTAGTCTAGTGGTTGGTGCAACCCATGTACTGAGTCTATAATCCTCTGGATGGGTGGAACGGGTTCGAGTCCAACCTGTGTCATTCCCCACTCTCCATGGTTTCACTCTCTCCACTGTCCTATCTCTAAATTAAAGGCCCAAAAAATAAACCTTAAAAAAAGCAGTTGGATGATCTTTCATCTTGTGGCCTTTAAAGAGATTCACATTAAACAATGTGAAGGGCTTTGAGAGGGAAAATATCTTTTGGCCTTCAGTTAAAATAATGAAAAGGCCCAAAATAAAACAACAATCTGGACTGTAAGAAACTACGACATGATAGCCACTGATTTTCTAGCATCTAAGGCAGCGTGTTATTCCCTTTTTCTCATCTGTCATGTAAAATACATCAATTCATTATTACATAATTCATAAAGCATAAATGTCTGGCCAAATTAACGATACCTCAGGCATAAGAAATGACGTATTTTTTTCTCTGTAGGCTAATGTTCAGTGCTCAGAAAGTTTGTAGTTTACCAAACAAACATGTTACATGCAGATAGAGATATGAACCACCATATTGCAAACAAACACTCAATTAGTGAAATTGATTAAGAATTACCTGAACAGAGAGGAGAAACTAGAGGCAAACTATAGATGGGTGGGGCGCTGATAGCCGAGCTGTTATGATGCCCCATGTACAGAAGCCATGGTCCTCAGTGCATTGGCCTTGGGTTCGAATCCAAATCCATATTTAGGGACTACCATATAGGCTTCAAGCAATTTTTGTCCTGTCTAATTAAGGCAAAAATGCCTCAAAAAACTATGGATGGGTAAATCAGCTGCCCATGTAGGCCAGATGTTGTGGCTGGGTGTAAAGGGTTACAAGATATCTGGATACCAATGAATCCGAGGATAGAAAATCCAATGGACGTTCTCGTGCCACAACGGACACGTTAAACATGGAACTGGCAGAGAAGGGGACTCCACTGTCTCCCTGCCAGTAAATTGTGTTTGATTAAGCTTCCATAACAGTGGTTTCCCTCAGAACAAGTGTTAACATAAAAATGTACAAGAACAAGTTCATTGGGTAACATCTGTGCAAGCAGCTGCTGCCTCAAAAGCCAACAGTGGGATGTTTAGGGTGTGTGTCATAAAATATTCACATTTTTGTTGATACACACTTTACATTTCACAGCCTCGTTATAGTAAGAAATGATGACTGATTCTTCAGACTGCTCTGTGAAACAATTTTTGGATTCAAATATGTTTCCTTCAGACAGAATGTCAGAGCAGTCAGATGCTAAAATCAGATCAGACAATAATATTAAACCTGTTTATGTATTGCTGTAGTTGGAGATGGACAATTCAAATGTACCATTTCAAACATAACCAACTAACAGCTCCTGTTTTGTTAGTTTCCTGACAACTCTTTGGTGAGGAACATGGCAGTCATTTTATGAAAGGTAGGGAGACACATTAACAATCTCTACTGGAATTTCTAACAGTCTGGAAGAAATTAGTAACTATTGAGGTAGATCCAAGGTTTTTTCCTGTAAAATGTTTGATTTTTCTTTTGTAAAGAAGGGAGACAGAGCAAAATTTGGGGGACCTAGCTGTCACTACAATGTACTTAAAAAAAACTGCGAAGTCTGTGGCGAATTTGCTCTTGTTCAAATTTTTAGATTGAACTTTTTTTGGCTGAACTTTTTGTACCTTCAGTTTAGAGACAGGACAGAGGATAGAGTGAGGAACCAGAGAGAGAGAGAGAGAGAGAGAGAGAGAGAGAGAGAGAGAGAGAGAGGGGAACACCATGGGGGAAAGGAGCCACAGGTCGGATTCAAACCAGGGCCGTCCGCTTGGAGGACTGTGGCCTCTGTACATGCTGCAACCAACTGCTAGGCCACTTGCACCACAGAGTTAAACTTTGTTGTGCGTAAACGTAAGGCTGGAAGTCTGCGTCTGAGTTGCCATCGCCCGGTCTGCAGGTTGGAGTACTCAATCAGTGGAATATTAAGGAAAAGTTAGAACGTTTAAACAATAAAGATATACAAATGCAGGATATAGGTAGAACTTTTCAGGCTCAGGTTTGTAGCAGAAGACTCTGAAGATAGATATATCTTCACTAGCATATAGGCTTCATGCTATTCTTGAGTTTTGTCGCCAAATGCAATTACAGAAAATAAATGGTAAATAGACTTGAGCTTGTATAGTGTCCTTTTTCTTCTGATTACTCAATATCCAAGCCGTGCTTTTGGCATAATACACACTGCATAAAGCAATCGTATGTCAGAATCAAATTTTTCTTGTAGATTCTGAACATACAACATATTAAATCTAAATATAAGCCCATGGTAAGACACAAGTTTAAGTTATTATGGATCTCCATGTACACAATAAGTGTTTTTGCTTTTCTGCATTGCAGAGTCCTTTGATACAGTCCTCCAATCAAAACTAGCAATACATTTTCTGTTTTAAGTAGTGTGGTATAGTTTGACAATGTCTGTCATATCTGTTTTTACACTGCTTAACTACAAACGTCAGAGCCACAGCATCATGCTTCTATTCACCATCCCCAGTTTTGCCGCCTAATCTTGGAAGCTGTCTGCTGCTCGGATGACAAATCTCTGTGCTTAATATTTCATTTCTGTCTGTGTCCTTGATGTGGTGGCATCGTCTCAACAAATGAAGAGACTTTGTGTTATACTCGAGGAGAACTTAAGTGTGGGAGAGGCGTTAAATATTCATGTGAGTGTTGAAGTGAAGTAGCTATTCATCACAATGAAATATATTCTAAATACAGTACAAACTACAGTTACAGAAAAAGAGGATTTCTCCTTCCATGAAGTTCATAGAAAAATATACTGGAGAAAGATTCACAAAAGATATAAAGTTATGAATTGGAGTTTAGTGAGCATCAGCAGCATCACCTCATATGAATCCATTTCAAATCTCACAAGATATGAATATCGATTTTTACATAAAACGATTTTTTCCCACCCCTAAGCAAGACTGTTCAATATTGCCTATTTTCTATGTTTTCACATAATTTCCATTTCCATCAGTCCAATCCATTATCTGTACTGCAACCAGCCATACTCACATTCACCTACGGGCAATTTAGAGTCAACCGTTTACCTCACAAGCATGTCTTTGGACTGTGGGAGGAAGTCAGAGAACTCACGCATGAGAACATGGAAACTCCACACAGAACCTTCTCGCACCAGCTGCCACTGCACCAACATGCAGCTTATTTACATTTGGGCCACCAAATAAGAACTTTGGCTACCAAATGTTTGGGTTTGGTGGCCATCAGGACTAGTACTTAAAATATTAAACACTATCTCAGTTGGGCCACCAAAAACATACTTTGGCTACCATGTTTTAAGGTTTGTTGGTCATTAGGACTAGTACTTAAAATATCAAACACTATCCCTTTTCAGCCATCAAAAACATGCTGTGGCTACCAAATTTTGATGCTTAGTGGCCATTAAGACTAGTACTTAAAATATTAAACACTCCCTTTTGAGCCATCAAAAACATACTGTGGCTACCAAATTTTGAGGCTTAGTGGCCATTAAGACTAGTCATTAAAATATTAAACACTCCCTTTTGAGCCATCAAAAACATAGTGTGGCTACCAAATTTTGAGGCTTAGTGGCCAATAAGACTAGTCATTAAAATATTAAACACTATCCCTCTTGAGCCACCAAAAATAGACTTTGGCTACCAATTGTTTGGGCTTGGTCACCATTAAGGCTTGTGCTTGAATTTTAAAAAACTACCCCTCTTTCGATGAGGCCAAAAAACCTAAAAGGTTCCCAAAGTGAATATATCTTCCAAGAAGGGATTCAATGAAACATTCAATGATAGTTCCTGTTAATGTCAAGTTATTTCAACCTCAAGTATGAGTATTAGGCCCACAAACCGTCCCCCAGTGGAGCCCTTGATGTGCTCGTAAAATAAAATTCCCATTAGTTAGAAACCACTTGCAGAACACACTAGTTTTCTGGAGGTTAATTATGCTGGTAATAACTGTGTAATTTTTACTCAGGTGTGTCTAGCGGGCTGCTCGCTATCACCGCTGTCGTTCCCTGGTGAAATGTTTTTACAGTGTGTTCCATAAAATGGCTCAAACACCGAGGGAGTTAAGCCGAGAGTGAGAGGGCAACTGCTGAATTTGTCAGAACGACATCCTAAGGGGGGGGAAAGTGCTCCACAGCACTCTGGGAAAGAAAAGAAAAAAACTCAGAGAGAGGTCAGTAAAAAAGCTGCTTGTGCCAAAACAGGAAAGACTTGAGCTTCCTCATGACACTCGAGGGGCAGAAATAAGCTCTTAGCACGTGTCTTAAACTCCCACAATGCCGCAGAACGGACTCGCCCCAAAAAAAAAAAAAAATTGGCACTGAGAAGCAATTTATTAAAGGAAAGCCAACCTTGACACAGCTTTTACCGACTGTCATCTCTCCCTTAGTCCTCTCCGCCTCCTTTGTTCCTCTACCAGACTTCATTGAAAAAAGTGGCTATATAAGGAGAGCCATTTATTTTCAAGGAAACACAACAGAATCCCCCCTTTGTTATCCGTCAACCAGAATCCATTCAAAAAAGTGCCTATTTAAGGGAAGACATCATGTAAAGGGAAACACCACTTAATTACTCAAATCTGAGCTTAAAACCTACAACGCAGTCTGGAAAAAATAAAAATAGAACACTGGGAATAACGGTGGGGGGGTGATAAGTAATGTAATTAGCGGTCTCTGTGGCAATATACTATAGCCTTGATGATGCTGCGTTGGAGGGTAAGATGATTTTTATGCGTCACATCCCTAAGGCCCCGCGCTTTTATCAACTTTAAACGGCTTAAGTGATAGCTCACATACAAATCGCAAATAACCTCTGCCAGGGCCCCTCAGGAGGCGACTACAGCAAGGTAATGGAGTCGTCTTGATATGCTTACAAGAACATCCACAGACACACACACACAAACAAACACACAACAGTATACACAGCCATATTGACAGACGAGACAGGCTGCATAATGCACACAAAAATAAATCACGTTAGCCCTTCTCTTTGTTTGTTGCAGCCGTCTGTTTACTGGCAGAGAACAGATAGCGAGGTTTTTTTTTTTTTAATTGATCAACTGTGGCCCCGCACACGCACACACACACACACACACACACACACACACACACAAACACACACGCACGCACACACACACACACACACACACACACACACACACACACACGCACACACACACACACACACACACACACACACACACAAACACACACGCACGCACACACACACGCGCACACACACACACACACACACACACACACACACACACACGAGTAAGCACACACAGATCCCTCCACCTGAGCCAAGGACTTGAGTGATTCATTAACATCATGGAAGGGAGGATTTAAATCTCGGTGTTTGGCTCACATTTTGGCAACACTTTGAAGAAACCCTTATATACTTTGAGCTAGTGTTTCTTACATTGGGTTACTAGTGCAACTAGTGGTACTTTGGTGAACTGCATGGAGCATCCCTGCAGTTTCTTCTGGTTAATTAAAATAAATATTTCAGTCAGTTAGGCACATCTATCCTAAAAGAATGATACATTACAATTAATTAATTTTCTATAAGTGTTTGATATCTGCATTCGAAAGATCAATGCAATAAATGTGTAAATCTACATCTACCTGTTTAGATTTCATAGATCTAAGAAAGATATCTGCCAATATAACGGTATCGGCCCCCCAAAAAATATATCGGTCGGGCCCTAAATTTCACGTTTTTTTTTTGCTACCTTGTTTATGTTTGCACAAACAAGTTTTACGGCGTAACGTCCAAAAATCAAGAACTGGATTCCTGGTGGAAATAAAGAAGGAATACAGAGAATAAAGTAAAAATAAATAGCATAAACAAAGCCCGCAAACCACTATCACATCAGCAAAATGATGTTTCTATGCCTTTTTTTTTTACAACCTTCAGGCTTTGTTCCTTTTTATTGGCGTTTATAAAATAGTGATCACCTTCACGCTTCATAAAGTGTGTGTTTGGCAACAAGACTGTTGTTAAGTAAACCAGACACTGAATGCTTAGCTCTGTACTGCCCTGATTAAAAGAGCTGTGTACTGGTTGGTGGTTAGGGTGTACTTGCCAGAAATCCCCATCTCTCACATAGCACATCATTATGAACTTTGTATACTGTAGCAGGATGAAAATACAGTGAAGAAGGAAGTGTACTAGTGCTCTATATTAATGCTAAAATGGTTCTTTTAGAGACGATGCAAACAAACGGCAAAGGTCCATGAGTGCAAACAGGCCGTTTGAAATACACTGCAGTTGTGTATGTCTTTTGATTAAGGCCATTCGAGTCAGTGTGTATTCAGCAGAGCCGGCGTTATAACCAGGGAGCACATTAAACTCCTGGCACTGTGGATGGAAGCAGAGAGAGAGAGGTCCCACAGTCACACAGAGATGATAAAAAGTGATGTTATTGTACAGCTGTGATTATCACTGCAGACAGAGTGTAGTGTCTGCTAATACAAGTACTGAATGATCTACAAAGCTAATTCATATTTCACTACTACAATGCATACATTAGGGGTGCTTACAGGGTGATTATTTAACTCTTAATCAACGAGGGCCATGTTATTAATGGATGTCTTGGTTTTATAATGTATACAGAACATGTACAGTAGGGTGAATGCTATGGTAAAAATGCATGGATAGCCCCCTCTAGTGAACATGGAGAAACAGGCTCTGCAGTAACAATGAGGGCAGACCAGGGTCACAATGTGCATTATGAACCAGAGTGCAGGGATTACCATACAGCCAAAGTCTGCAGGTATTTATTATTATTTAAAGTGTGAATCACTCCTGTAAGCAGCTGCAACTGTAAAATTGTAATGCGGTGAACTCATTTAACGGTCCAATAACTGATCCAAACAAATCAAAGAAAAGCTTAATCTTTAAGGGAGGAATGCCACCAGGCTATGTTCAGGCACACTTGCTAAGAGACATTGAGTAAGTTCAAATGGTTTTAATTTATCAGGGCATATATCAATTTAAAAATCAAAAACAAGAGCGAGAGAAAACACAGAGCAGTCTTTGACCACACAGGGTCTTCATCATGCCGTGGGAGTGACAAGACACAGTGGGAGGTGAGGTACACTTATGTCACCAATTGACCTGAAGGATAAATAACATGAACCACAAGTGTCATGAACATAAGGAATGTAAAACCTAACTCTTAGGTGATTAAATCAAGTCAGACTCGTAGGGGAATCATCAGGGTGTTGCTCTTCTGTTTGGGAAAAAAAAAGCTGCGTTTCCACTGCAGGAACTTTTCCCCCATAGATGAGGAACTTTTGGAGGTAGTCCGTGTTTTTACACCGCAGGGACTAGGGTCTAAATAAAGTCCCAGACATTATTTTAACCCCCAAAAAACAAAAGTCCCTTCTCTTTGGATAGTACTGCCCCAAAGTACAGGGACTTTTTAGGCAGACATTGCAGCACTGAGCATTACGATTGGTCTAGTGTCGCTCTTGGTATTTGAAAGACAAACAACACAGCGATTGGTCCGACTGTCATGATGTGATGAAACAGCCTGACTTAAATTTTTACACAAGTACGCTCAGTCTTTAAATAATAAAATAGAAACGCCCTCAAAAGGTGGGTGGCAGGTGACATGGTACTACAAAAAAGAGAACTTCAGTCCAACCTGAAAAACAATGTCCGAAAACATGGCGGCTGTGGCTCAGTTGGTAGAGTCGCCGCCTCTCAACTGAGGGTTCGATGTGTCCTTGGGCAAGACACTTAACCCTGCATTGTTCCTGCTGCTTCGGTGGCGGTGTATGAATGGATTAGTGTTGTACTCACTCTCGGAAGTACGTCGCTTTGGATAAAAGCGTCTGCTGAGTGAATTGTAGAATTGTAGAACAGGTTAAATAAAAACTTTTGGTCTCTATGGGTCTTTAAATTAAGGTGGTAAAACAAGCAACAATGAGTTGGAGGAACCTTAAAGTTCCATGTGAAGCTCCTGGGACCAAAAGTTCCTGTGTTGTTTTTTAAGTGGTGGAAACGCAGTTCCAAACAGTGTTTCTATCCTCGTAAAGCTTCATTACCAAGAGAGGCCATTCGACATTAAGCTTCACCCCCTTTTACCCAGGCGTTAACCTCGCTTCACTGGAAACAGCGCCTCACAATTAGCCCTGTTCACAGCGTTGATGTACTTTTACCATTTGTGCCAACGGTGTGAAAGAGCTTCTCGGAAGTGCCCGCCTCATCATTTTTTTTCCGGTCTGTGAGTACATCGGAGCGTTAAATTCCTGCTGTTACGGGATGACGTGAATGACTGAGTCAGCTACAGGTGCATTAACAATGCCAGACTTCTTTTTACCGTACACTGAGTAATAACGGGGCGATAATACAAGGTTGATTCATTCTAGGCATCCACAGCAATCTCATGCAGCTATAGAGCAAGAGAGCAAAAGAAACTTCCCCTTATTTTAATCCTCGCATGCCCTCCTTCTCTCTCACCCTGTCATAGCCTACTCTACTTCCTTTGCCATGTTTACTCCACTTTTACTGAGCCTATTTTTACCCCCTCACCCAGAGGGCATATTCAAATACAGAGCTGCAACTGGGTGTCTCCCTCAACGACCCAACTGTCTCACACTCATGCTCACACCATGCACTCAGTGTCAAAAAACCAATCTGTTGTTTGAGTGCGTTAGTAAGAGTAAATCACGCAACACTTCTCTTATTTTTATCAATATGTCAGTGACCCCGTTTGATCCAACTCGGAGATATTTCTCAGCCGTTTGATAAGGCAAAGTGGATTTTTTAAATGCCACTTACTTTTTGTTTACAGTAGATCGATACAGAATGAGGGGATAACATGCTTTAAGTGGCTGAATGTCATGGCAAGAAGGACGTTATTTGAAGCCTGTAATGAAGTCAAAGAAGATGAAAAGCAGGGACATTCTTCTACTACCTAACGACTTTACTTATGTCTTTAAAATGGGCCATCATCAATGCTGGATCAAAAGATGACATGCTTGTTCTTTCTTGAGGAGATGCCAAAATCTAATACAAGGGTCAGCTTAAAATACTGCAAGAAAAGCCAAATTGTTATGGATACAGTATGTTCTATTCTGACAGACAGAAAATGAGTGTAGCTACTATATCTGAGGGTCTGCAGGCTTGTAGAAAGTGTGTAGAATGGGGGGAGAGAGTAAGGGGGAGGGATACTTCGTTCTTACCGTCGGGGTTGGCACAGATGAAGACCCGGACGCTGCGGCCGGTGGGGACGCCGTTCGCCGGCAGCGCGTTGATGTTGCCGCTGATGGCCGCCCTGCGCAGCGCTGACTCCCGCGGGCAGGGCTGCCTGCTCCCCACTCCCGACGGCCACATGGGGGGCGACTTCCAGCGTGGCTGTACGCAAGCAAATCCGCACAAACACACACACACACACAGACACACACAGGAAAGGCAGAGAGTAGGGGTAATGTTAACGCGGCTAGGGGCGCACATGCAGGCACAGGAACAGACAGTGCATGCTTGCGCGCAGATTCCCCTGATTCATCCACACACACACACACACACACATGGCGCGTTAAATGAGGCAAAGGCATGAAGGCTTTTAATTTAATGCAAACTTTGGGCACATTTCTGGCACTGACTTTGTCCCTGCGGACAAAATGACAACTGAACCCCAGCCATTTCTCCAAATGCTGAAATTTCATTTTTCGGCACAAGGTGACTTTAAAAACGGCATTAGGTTCATTTTTTACAACATAGCCTACATTTATCCAGATGTAGGAATTACAATAATTACAATAAGAGTGACACGAGTCCACTTTGCCATTCTCATAACGCCCATGTTACACATTCAAACACCAATCAAGTTAGAATGGATCGACACAACCTTCTCCAAACACAAGAATGAGATATTGAACGTGTTTGTCATTGCATTCGTAATGTAGGGATATATTAATACTAATGTAGCAATGTAGGGATATATATAATATTATTACGCACAGCCTACTACCGTCATGGTGCATGCGTAATTTGTATAGTGCATGTCCTTGGACGCATTCGTGAATTTTCATGCCACTGAGGGACAAAACAGACACAACACAACGAGACGACACGAAACTCGGATAGACGGGCAAGGCAAGCATCAGTCGTTTTCCCACCCAGGAGAAGATGCTTGTAAAGGCGAATAACCGCTAAGAAAGGTTATTCCGCCTGGAGCTGGTGTCAAAGTCGCTGGTTTTCCGGAGTTCCTGAAATCTTTGTTTCAAAGCCGGAAAAACTAAGGAAAAAGACAACAAACGGCAGGGCAAAGTTGGGTAGTCCACTAAAGAATACTAAATCAAATCCTCTGATAACAAGACAACTAAACAACCAGTGAGGCGGCGCATCCACAGAGAGGACTTGGCTACTAGTGATGCTGGAGACAGGCACAACAACAGGACACTTTCTTGTTGCTCACATTCATTCGCTTCATTTCGAGGCTTTCGAAAATATCCAAGCGTCGAGGACGGTAAGCGGAAGATAAAAACGCCCATCAGAGTCGCCGTGGCTGACAGGCGACACCGGGAGACGGTAAAACGGACGCCGTGTGTCGGAGTGCTCCCCTCGGCATCCCGCTGTCTCTGCGAGCCGACTGAGCTCTGAGAGATGGAGAGCGTGTGAAGCTGGGGGGGGGGGGAATTATAACACCACTACCGGCTGGTATTTTCAAACTAAAACACTCACTCAGGCTAAAGGATGCTACATCCTCAACATAACAGGCTGCGGAAAGTTGAAAGTGAAAAAAGCTCTTACTTTTCCATCAAATAGATATATTAAGCTTAAACGAATTTTTTTTTTTTTACTATTACCTTGTGGGCTACTCACCTAGTTTGTCCCAAGTGTAGCGCTTTTACTTTGAAAGATAATTATCCAATTCCAGCTTTCTCTGTCTTTTTCAGTGAAACTTGACGGAGGTGACTGGAGGAGCTCTTTCTGTATTTCTCCCCGTCTCTCTCTCTCTCTCTCTCTCTCTCTCTCTCTCTCTTTCCTCAGTTAGGCAAACTGGTGCTCACTGTGTCACTCTGTTTATTGCACTGGACAGCAAAGTCAGCAGGGATGTGTGTTAAATGTAGAGTCAGTTACTTTTTTCCTAAAAGGCAAAATTATCGGCTAGACTTCAACGAAAGTGCTACTCAATCATCATGTAGGCCTCCATGCATTTGTGGTAGTGGTTTAGTTTGCAGAGATCTTGTCCTCTGCCTGGATTTTGATGGTTTGTTTTGGTGGACGTTTCTGGGTAGGGAACTTGTGTGTTTTCCCCCCCACAGCCAATGACAGCGCGCAGGTGAGTTTGGGAGTGGATACAATTCAGCAAATGGACTCGATTCAAACTGGCAATTATGTCGGACGTGGACGTAGCGGAAAAAGAAGAGGAAATATAATCACAGTGAGGGAAGACGCCACGCTAATAAATCTCCAAAATGAGGGTGAACGTTGGGTTGGCTTTCACCTGCTGATGCAGAGTTGGACGGACAGGTGCCAAACACAGCTAGTTAGCTTGTGCTAGTGTACACACCGCCTTGAGTGTGCACGAGGAGGGTCCAAGTTGAAATGTTTTGTTGACACACTGTAACAAACAAACTGGCTCTACTTTTAAAGACGTTTCCACTTTAACCATTCACACAAAGGACGTGGAAGTGGCGCTAATGTTAACGATTATTTCACCGGTAACTGCCGTTTGCTGTTCGTTCACTCAGTCACAAAAGTCACGCAAGGTTTACTTTTACTGATAAAATAAAATTACATTTTAACAATGATTAGCCCAACCCTTGTTTTTGCTTTGTGACGCCATAAGTTAGGTTATAATAGAAGTTCCTGAAGCTCTAGTTTTGGATTTAAGGCTCGCTTCAAGTTCTTTCCTGATAACGAGCTCATTTGCAATGCATGACAACTCATTTGAGAGAAAAAAAAAAATGCTGGATGTCCTTTGCTGAGGATTGGGGTTGACGTAGCAACTGCCCTGTGTGAATGAATGGGGGAGGGGTGCGGGGGGGGGGGGGGGGGGGTGAATTAATTGCTTTATCGATAAATGTACCTCTGCTCTGCAGCCTCTGGTTATTCACGCTGGAAGTTTAAGTGCATTGGATTTGTACTAAACGGAATTGATTACTGTGCTGTTCTTGTGAGGGGGAAATGCTGAACCATATATTTCCACCCCCTCTCAGTCTCAGTGTTTAGTGGGCAGCAGCGAGCATTTCTCTGAATCTGATGAAGAGTGTGTCAGTCGCCTGAACCTTTAGTTCAGCCCACTGCACTAATGCTTTAAGTTATGATCATAGGAGAGATGCATCAAGTATCTGAATGCATAAGGCCCTTGGCTGATGTTTCATGTGAGCGCTGTGGCAACTTAACGACGAAAATGATCGTTTTCAATTCATCTCGGAACATGTGCAATTTTAAGGCTGCTTCTCTCATTTTTAACCTGGAAGGTACCCAATTTAAAGGTAAGAAATAGATAAAAATCAAACATTTTAAATATATTAGAGAGAGTTAAAACATGCAGAGAGAGGCTGACAAATAGCAAGACCACGTTCTCATTGTTCCAAATCAATACACACCATAAATGACAGCTGACTAGCAAGAAGCTGTCCACGAAGCTACAAATCTTTCCCTCTATTTCACATTTCATTCACCACATTCAGGCAGCTTCTGCACTAAATGCACATTCATATTCACACATAACGAACCCGACTTAATCCCAGCACATTTTAAAGTCTAGGGAGCACATTACCATGACTGCAAATGCCAAATTTAACACATCATTTACGTAAGATAAAATAATTAGTCGCTAGATGACTTACTGTTCTGCTGCAGGTCTCAGGGATGATTCTAGCGCTCTGCAGGCTCACACCGACCCATTTAAGGCAGCCTGCGGGGGCCACCAGCCCACACCAGAACAAAATTCAGACTCAGGAAAAGCTCCAGTTGAGCGCCGGGGACCGGATCCTTGTTCCCAACCGTGATGTGACCTTTCTTTACTTGATTGTTCCGCTCCCGCTCATAATCCCCAGTCAGTTAATCATGAGTGCACCTGCACTGGATTAACGCGCCGCAGTCATTCGAAAGGATGCACTTTACACAGCTTGTTGGCATGATGTGATATGCCAGCAAAAAGTGTGTTTTTGCATGTGTGAGCAGGGTTGTTGTTTCTGGGCCATGTGAAAATGACCCGAGGGTCCTATAAAAGTAGAACCTCTGGCATGTTTTAGGGCCCTTCCCCCCCTTAAACCATTTAGCATCCTTTGCCAGTCTGGTGCCCCTAGTGGGAGTAAGCACCTTCGGCTGAGTGTTTGTGCATTCAAGCATGTTCACAGTAATTGCAAGTTGTCGGGTTTATTGGCATGTTCACATGTGCTTGTGTTAGTGCCCCCAAAACCTTGGACCCCTCCCAGGGAAGATGAGTCACAGTTGTGATGAGATGAGATGTGTCACCTGGAAAACGCACAGATACAAAGGACAGACTCAGTAGCTGCTCACTTGGAAAACTACCGCATAGACATTTTATGTTCACGCAATCTCAGACTTTAAGAAGGGCTGGTGATGGATGGTGGTTCCAGTAAAACAGCTGGACAGGAGTGAAGGTTGTGGGAGTCAGCTGGGAATCTATTTCTATGGCCTCCCGATTGGTACCACTACATTAACTCCTTAATTGCACAACCCACTCTGAACTGAATTTCCCCTGTTAGCTGACTAAGAGATCAAGGACATCCACCTACACATGGTGGTGTGCGATTCTTAGTTGTGTGTCACTGATATGAAATATTAACTATGACAAAGTCCCAATCATGTTTTCATTGAAAGGAAGTTGGTTTGTGTGGTTTTAATGTCCCTTTGTCCCTCAGTAACAGACGTTTCTATACATTTTACATTGCTCTTGTACAACAAGTACAGCAAACACATGTTCATTTCACAAGTGGAGGAAAAAATCTGCTAACTCGCAAGATTTGCATAAAATTATTGTGGCAGTCATTGTATTTGAAAAATTCTGTCATCCATCCATCCATCCATCCATTGTCTCCCGCTTATCCGAGGTCGGGTCGCGGTGGTAGCAGGCGCGATAAATCAACCCAGGCTTCCCTCTCCCCAGCAACGTTTTCCAGCTCCTCCTGGGGTAACCTGAAATTCAGACCCAATGGAGGCGCGAGATGAAAGGAAAGTGAAAGCAACTACATTGTTTTCTAATTGGTAAAGATACATGAAACACCTTTGAACAGTTGTTGAGAAATCTTCTTTTAAAGGGTCTTCAAAGTTCATACATATTTGGGTCAAAAGTGGTGGAGCGACTGACAGCCCGTCTCACAGCAGCCAGCAGACAGCATGGCTAAAAACATTAGCAGGGTGAACAGAGTGAGTCATATCTGAGCCATATTGAGTATATGATCTTCATTCAACATTCAACCTTCAATCCCAACCTCCTCTCATGCGACCAGACACTCAGACCCCACTTTTCCTCTGCCGTTTATTTCCACAGAGCTTTGCCTGTATTTGAATTGGTTCCTAACATCACTGATTGCCTGTGTAATCACAGGTTGCTTCAAACTATCACGACCATGACACCTTGGCACCTCGTGTCTCATTTGCCTGAAAAGAAAGTGCCCGTTTTTTTATAGTTTCATTTACATGTACAGGTTTGACGCCAGTGTATGAATAATTGGGTAATTTTCTGATTTCCTGACTTCAATTGCAAGCTTGTATAAGGAACAGATGCTGCTTACCAATTTATTTATGCAAAGCAGATTAACTTTGGCACCTTGCAAATCACTGGTTTTATTCATGAGTGAAAAATCTACACAGGCGATAAACAATAGAAGATCTTTTTGCTATGATTGTTATGTGCAAAAATGATCTGACCATTTTTAGCATTGGGTGTTTTTTCCCTTTCTTGTTTGTCCACCACACAATGTATACCTCCACACATCCCATAACCGCACTCTCATAACAAAACCCTGGAGATACCCCGGATATAACTGAATAAAAACCCGGCAGTGAAGGCTTAGTGGGACTCAGACATAATCCTGCTATTAGCCAAGACAGGATTCCAATCAGAGCTCTCTACAACAACATTTTCCCTGACTCTTCCTCTCTTTCACCAGCAACACAAGGTATTAAGATGTGACAGGCAACCTCCTAACCCCCCAGACGTGATCAGCACATCACAAACCTGGATTTAAACACAGACAGGTGTCAGAAACACCATCAAGTCACGAGAATGTCAAATAATCACATATATTTGTCTGGGTAGTTGTGGAGGAAAAGATTGACAACATGGAATCATTGCGCACACTGAAACAGTAAACCGGGATATCGCAATGATGGTCAGCTAACAATATGGACTATGTTACTTAACATACATTGTGCATTTAATTACTTTCATTATTTTGTATTTCATTTTTTTAAAGAGAGGATAAAAAGGCCAGAAGCCAACTTGGTTAGCAAAAAATATATTAATTGCAAAAACATTTGAATAATCTTTTCATCGTTGTTGTCAAGTCACCAAACCTCGAGTCCGAGTTGAGTCCCAAGTGCTCGAGTCAGAGTCACCCATGAAGAATCCGAGTCAGGTCCCAGTTGAGTCCCTGTTTCCAGAGTCTGAGTCCTTCAGGTTCAGTCAGAGCCGTTGCAAGATAAGCTTCAGTTCTACACTTTTACACCTGTACATATTTTATTGTTCTTATTGCTCTTTTAGTTATTTTATTTTCTGTAGTAGCTTTATCTTGTTGTTTATCATTTATGTATGTTTTCTCGGCATCATTGTAAATGAGGGTCGTCCTCAGTGATCTCTCCGAGAACTTAAATAAAGGTTGATGATGATTAAATGATGTTAAATTCTTCAAAGTTTTAAATTGCTTTTATCTCATGTCTTCATGTTTATACTGTATCGCTGAAATTGTTAAAACACAAATGACCATTGAATTATCACGAATTGTGTTGCAAGCTTTGCAGATGGTTTCTTTATTGTGTTGCATTGATGCGTGAATGTCTTCTTTAACATTTCACTTTAAATGATTAGAGAAGCTGATACAGCAGCTGTAGATGTTTCCATGCGTTCAGTGATGTCACTGCAGCAAATACGTTGAGCCATTTAAACAGCGTGAATACATGAAGCTCGTGTCTAATAAACTGAAAAATACCTATAACTCATCCGTTTTGGATTTTATGAAGGAATAGAGGTATTCATAGTGAGGGGTGTGGCTAATCTGACTAACGGCATTTCCAGTATGGCGACCACCATTGATGGGCTTCAAAAGTCCAATTCAGAAACTTGTGGGTGATGTCATTGAGGCTACGTCCATTTTTATACAGTCATTTTTAACCACCTCAAACTAATGCAGAGACTATTTTGGCAGTCTTTTAAGTATTTTGTGGAAAAGTAGAATATAAAACAGATTAAATCTTTTAACTCTGCTAGAGTTACAGGTGCTTAATTGAGTTCAAATGAGGAAAAGCTTAAAGCTTGAGATACATTAACTGGAATAACTACTTTTGATTATTTTAAGCATTAATCCTTCAGTCAGTGTTTGCTGTTGATATATTCTTGACACTTATCTCCTGCTGCTCACTCATTTGAAGTCAATTCCAAAAAGATTATCAGCAAAATATTTGCTTAAAAAAATATATAATATTCCAGAATTGGAGCCCGATTCAAAGAGACTTTTACACAACATGTACAAATCTCCTCCTACTCCTCTTGCTAACTTCCCTCACAGTGTGAATCCTCCACCACAACAAGCAGCAGCCAAGACATTGCAGTTATATTTGGTTGCTGGCAGTGTGAGATGCATTCCTGGGTAACCTGTGTGCCAAACCAAAGCCTAGGTGAGGACCACAAAGTTATTTACGGCTATTTATGAACACATCAACTGTAACATGTTTCATCGCTAACCAATTAGTGGTTTCCTTTGTGCTCCAGCTGTGACTTTTGGTGCGTAATTGATGTGAATGTTGTCACTTTCTTTTAAGTGGGTGGGAGTGAAGGTGAAGTGATTGCGATCCAGGCTTAAACACATTTATACAAGTATGCAGACACACACCAACACAGGAAACGCCCACATTGAGCACTAGATTTGATTCAACAGTTAAATTTAGGTGTTTTTTTTTAAGTGCTTGAATGGAAATCAACACTCCAGATTTAGCAAAAGCTTTTTGGCTCAACATTCAGTACAAGAGAACTTCCTCTTTCTGTACTTTCTTAGCTCACTGCCACACTCTCATGGCTTTCTGGTACACTGAGTTTAAACATTATTTTTACTATCTTTACTTCTTATACAGAAACATTTTTGAAGTGCAAATGACCATTTATTTATCAGAGTCACAATTGTCTGTTAAAGTCAATTACTCTCCGCATACAGGCCTCATTATTTTGAAATACATTGATTCCAATGTTTGAAAAAACTAGAATGTAACTGCTGCCAGTCTAAAGAACTTCATATGTTGGGTCCACATTTAAATACAGGATCCGATGCCGATGAGTTTTAAAGTGTTTTTTTTATTTTTTACTCAAGACAGTGTGGATGCTTTTATCTGCGTTCTGACAATGAAAGAAATGGAAATATTACAATTCTTAATAAATTATGTTAAACAAATGAGAAAAATATCAAATCAGTTCTTATCTAAGGTTTTTAAACTTAAATTGTTAATGTGTCTACGTCTGGTCTACTTCACTCTCTCAAAAAGGTAAATACAAAAGGAATTTAATAAAATAATTGATAAAGAGCGTGTTACATTTTAAATACTTCATATTATGCCAATAAAACACAAACAAAGTAAGGTGTAAGGTCCATTTTCCACTCACGTTGTGGGTTTCTTTGTTCTCTGTTTTCAGGTCAGGCTTGGTTTGGGGTGAAAGAGGGGGTAGGAGGCAAAGGGGCGGGCCTTTATAATGTTGGGGGTGTGGCAAGTTCAGGTATGGTGATGCAGGTTGGGTGGAGCCTTGTGATTTACCAACAGTTTTCAGTCCGGTACTTTGTTTTGTTTTTCTGATTAAAACTACAACCGTGCAAAAATTCAAAATAAAAGCCTAAGAATTTTATTTTGAAATGCAAAATCCTGGAATGTCAAACACATGATTAAAAATGCAAGTAATCACGATTAACTGCTGAAATGTAGCGATTGATCACGATTTGAAAACAGAGCAAACAAGTCAACTGAAACTCCTTAAAAGTGCAAATGCTGTTGCATTACTTGGGGATCCTTGGATGTCAGTCAATCATGTTGTACATGCGCATATTTCTGTTTGTATAACAGTGTTATCCTTAAAAAATAAACTTTATCTCTGGACCTGTGTCCTACCTCTAAGTCATGCATGGTTTCAGAGCACACTAGTCTAGTGCAGCACTTATTTAAGAAAAACTCAAATTTAAGATCATAAAGTGTTTTCCTTTCCATTCATCGATTACCAGCTCGAGACTCTGGTAAGAATCTTATTACATGGTCAATATGGACTTCAGTGCTGTTTTTGAAACGCATAAGAATTGAATTTTAAACATGTGATGATGAATTATTGTAAATCAGCATTTACTGGAGGGGGTCTTTTGACTGCTCTATTCTGAGTCTAATAAAATCACCAGCAAGAGATTCACAAGGAGAAACCTTTTTTTTTGTTGTTGCTCCAGTCGGCTTAGCTGTTGACGTTAAACAAATACTCTACGTTTATGTTGCTGTATATTTCTCTTAGTGTACTGAAGTGATGTGACAAAACTGCTCGCATACCACACTTTTAACTAAATTAGATCCATGACAGCGGTGCTAATTGGGCCTTTTCCTCTCCTTTGTTCCTCCTAGTATGTGTCAGAGACAGAAAGGAAGGCTAGCCCCCACTCTTTTGCCTCATTAGATCACACTTCACCAAGATGTTATCCAGAGCGGACTATAGCGGCCGTCTTTCTACTGCTTCATACTCCCAGGATCCGTCTCAATAAGCTAAGGTGTGCATACGTGTAAGGCAGAGTGAAAAAGCTCTCAAATGATGTAAACACAAAACAACGGCATGGGAGGCGACCACCAGGAAATGTATCATAAATAATGTAAAATCTAACGGTTGTGTTAGGCTGCAGAGTGTAGGGATGACAGTAATGGCCCGATAGAAGCCAGCTTAGCGGTTAAAACATCTAGCTATCTTCTCTGTCTTTCATTAACCTGTTTTTGTGCTGCCTTTTAACCCTCTTAATAGAATCCTATGGATGCATCTCCACGTTTCCTGTCATGTCAACTCTAGTCAGCAGCTGTCAACAGCTAAACACAATCACTTTTTGTCAAGTGCTGCACTATTTATGTGCAAAACTAGAAGCAGAAATACAGCTGCTTTAACATGTCACATCCAATCATTCCTGTAATTTGCATACGTTACAACAGCCTGCTTACATTATATTGGTAACTCCAACAGGTGGTTGCCTTTTGCTTGAGTAAAGTCAATTTTTACACACCTCTGAAATATTTTTTTAAAAGAAAACTGGAGTCGACATGTTGTGACAGTTTGAACATTTTTACGGCAATGGATGTTTTTTTTCTGAAGTGGATGATACGTTATTACATTGTTATTTTATTCATGTAGAGTCTTTACATTTTGGTGATTGTGTTGTATTGAGGAACATATTGGTATTTCCAATGGTCTGACATTTCCCCCATTGTTATGCCTTCTTGCATTAAGGTACCTACACAGGCTTGCTAACTTCGCAGGCTACGTGACACAAACAGTCAAATGTATTTGTTTGGTTTGCACATTTTTAGCAGAATTGTTAAAACCTACTGTATCCACTAGAACACCAAGCATATCACATACAGAATCAGAATCAGAAACATTTGATTTATCCCGGGGGGGAACAGTTGTTCTTATACAGCGATCAAAAGATATACTACAATATGATATTATACATTATGATATGATATGATACAATACGATATGATACGGTACTATCATACGATATGATATAGAAAAAAAACAATATGCATTCACACAAAAAATACATAACGATAAAAGACACGCAATATAAATGGACACTATCTAGAAACATAAATTAAAATACAGAACAAATTAAGAAATATAAATAAGAAATGTAGCAATTAATCACAAAGAGTACTTAAAAACATACAGCTATGTGCAAGAAATGCAAGGCTTCACATACCACAAGCTATTGCGTTTCTTATGAAGGATACATTGTGTCACCATCTTATTTTAGTAAGTTAGCATGCTAATGATGCTAACCTGCCCTAACATAATGTACAACCAGTATGGATGACATTTATCAGGAAATGTAATAATGACAGCCTAGTTTTATTTATTTAATTATTTTTTTGCGTTTCATTAACCCTCCTATAATCATGTTACCTGTCATGTCATCTCTCTTTAGCAGCAGTCAACAGCTGGATGAAATCACTTGTGCAATGTGCTGCATTATTCATTTGCAAAAACAAGAATAAATATGGCTGCTTTAACATGTCACATTCAATAAGGGCTTCAATTTGCATACATTTACTTCAGGAGTCATGAACTAGTATAAAGACACAGGAAATGATGTCGCCATGAACAGGAAGAGTAATTAGGAGAAGCACTTAGGGATGAAATGACGCATCAGGATGATGGATAGAAATCGTAACTTCAAATGTTAAAGACAAATGATCCATAATAGAGAAGGTTTCATATCTTTGCACCTTTAAGACTTTAACGTTTTGTTTAGTGAGCACAGCCTGTGACACGCATCACAATTTCAATCAATTCACCGAGCATATAGTTCTCCTGATGTTTTCTCCGTCATCTTGTCGGAGAAGTGAAAGGAAAAGTAAGACGTAGCAAAGGATTAATTGCAACTCTTTACTCATTTTAGTGGAGAGCTTGCAGAGCAGAAGTATGACAGCATGGCTTTGACCTATTGTCACATTCATCTAAAGATGACCGGTTGCCTACTAATTTTCCACTCTTGTCTCATGCGATTAATATGATGTCAGGACAGGAAATATGACCCTCCATCTGCTGATAATTACTCATGTCAGCTGCTGTTACAATGACGTTGGAGAGGCAAGTTTGGGTTTTATGGCACTAATGTCTCCCAGTGAACCTTTAAACAGAGGCTCACAATTGGCTCACAATAATCCAAAAGAATACTGGAAATATATGTGCCACACGCTGAGAACATTAGAAAAAGGTGAATCCTGATACGCCCAGAAGTAGTTTTTAAAAGGGAAGTCTGGCAGCATGATGCAAGATTCAAGATGTTTATTGTCACACTGGTTATACAATCATGTGAAATTCAAAGGCTGGGAGGGTTTTTAATATAAATAACGTAGATTTAAAGGTCACATGGTATTCTCCTTTTCAACAAGTTTAAATAATTATCAGAGCTCCCCAAAACATGTCTGTGAAGTTTCTTGTTATAAATCCACTCTGAACCTGTATTTTATCATGTCTATAAACCCCTCTATTTCAGCCCTGCTCAGAACAGGCTGTTTCTGCGTCTGTAGCTTTAAATGGAAATGGAAACGTAAAGAGACTGTATATGTGCAGATAATTCTCTGCTGATCTTGACATTACACTAAATCATTAAATCCATTGTCTTTATAGAAATTAATTTTGCTGCAGCTTTGAAACAGGTTGCAGTCAGTGTTACTTGTGGTGGTCGATTCATACTCTCTCATGTATAATGTATAGCAGGCTCTGGTGCCATGACATCCATATATATTGTGATTGACAGTTGCATCTTCTTTCATTGCTTAAGCTCAGAGGTAATGACTGAATCTTTTACTTTTAGCACTAAGTAAGTGAGCTGTTTAATCAGTGATGTTCAGAGTATCAAAGACATCTGGGGGATGAATCTCTTCAGTGACAGGTCCACCTGTTTGTTCTGTTAGCGTGACGGATGTACAGCAGAGGCCTTCAGCAGTCATGCATCAGAAAACCCTCCCCCCCTGCACTCGCAAATTATTCTGTGTATGTGCATTACATTTGTGTGTGTAAAGGTAACTGAAATTTCAGGAATAGACAGATGGAAGAAAAATACAGATGGAGAAAAGAATACGTGTTCATCATGCTTGAAATCCCATGTTATTTTATTGCCTGACAATAAAATGATTTGTAGAGCCCAACCGATTAATCGGCTTGCCGATATTATCGGCCAATATAAATATATATCAAGTGACTATCGGTATCAGCCAATTTTATCGCAGATATGGGACGATATAACTAGATTTATTCACAAGTCAAATAGCATTTAATTTGAGTTTTATTGTATTACATTAGCATTTCTCTTTCTGGCTGTCACCAGAAGAATATGCGCGATATGGATTAGAACAAGAATGATCACTCTGACCATCTTGTCATTTTTAGAATTTTGTAAGTTTTCAATTTAAAAATGTTGATTATTACAGGGCAATCATAATTACTCCCCTTTGAGATAAGTGAGGAGATATAGTCGGTGTATGAAAGAGATCATCATCTTGGTTTATCGTGAGAAGGCTTCAAGAGTCACCAGGTAATTAAAATTCCCCTCACGGACAATCACATCGGAGTGATAGACGTGGTCACGTGTGGCACTCCTAATTTTCCTCTTATTGTCCGTCAACATCCCTGTTCATGGGTTTCCTCAACAATCCGCTAGTTGAAGGGCCAGAGCAGATGAAGCGTCTGATTTATACGCATACTGCAGGAATTCAAATTAGTGTCAAAGGTCAGCATAACACGAAGAAGAAGAAGACACAAGAAGCACAGTGTGTATTATTTACAGCTGCAGGCTTGCAGAGCTTTACACCAAATCCTTACAAATGGAGATGAAAAAATGATGGAGGTTTTATTTTGTATGATTCTTGAGGAATTTGAAGAAACTCTAAAATTCCTTCACACTATTCTTCAAAAACCTCACACAGGTGTCTTTCAAAGTCCGGCCACAATTCCCATCACATCGATCTTTAAGTCAACAGCAGCTAGGCCATGTACTGAATGTTTAAACCAGATGCTATACAACTTTCCCAAATCCATTCTAATGACCGATCACATTGTTTGTCTCCACAATGTCTAAAAAACATTCAATGTCTATTGCAGCTGCTCAAAGCATCCTGGGATACCTAGCCATGCTAACGGGGTGAGCAGCACCACTTTTAAACAGCTTTTCTCCCTCGTTATGTCAAAATGATCCACACAAAGAAAACCCTGATAAACTGTTTGAAAAATACATTTGTTGAGTGTTGGTTTGTTGGAATATAAACTAAAATTCAAGAAAATGAGTGCCCAGAAGATCTTGGGAGAGAGACTCTAGCTGAACTGATGGTTTTCTGTGGGCAAGCTAGGGAAGGCGGAAGTGAAGGGATTCCCTACCCTACCCCAAAAACTTGGGTTTCCAGTGGCTTTAAGATTGCCCGATTAAGGTACCTACATCAGCAGCTGTCTGACGTTTTTAATCAAACTGTGAATGTTGTTGTCACATTAGGCAGGCAGCTGAAAAGCCTCCACAGTAATGGCGCCCACAAACCCGCCATTGGGATTCATCAATAACCTGTTGAGGCACTAACTAAACTACTCTTGTAAATGAGATTCTTAATCTCCTGGTTAAATTAATTTAAAATAAAACTGTATACAGTCTGCATTTGCATCCAAATGCATGGATTTATATTTAAGATTTAATTGATATGTTGAGTTTTTCAATGAGAGCGTTTACATGGACTTGAATATCCCCATCGTCAGTCTTATTCTGGTTTCATCATAATCAAATCACTGTTGTCTGCAGCTTGTGGGGTATCATGTCTACTTACTCAAGTGTTAGGAAGGATGCGCTGTGTGGGCATGCCGAGTTCACAAGAGATAACCAGACACAAGGGATGCCTGACAAAGGAGCATGGAAAGATACTTGAAGCTGATCAGACTCACAAACTTTCTTTCAAATGTAAAAAAAGTTCATTGTTCCAAAATATTGGCTCACCAACTCATACAGTTTCAGAAGCAGTTAAAAAACTCACAAAAGTACCTCAAAGTTAAATTACATCTGGTTTGTGTTTGGGTAAGAATTTGATCATCAGTATCCTCTTGGATCAACAAGGTCTGAAATAGTTTTCACATTTATAACCAATGGTAGAAATCCCTTTGTATAATATCACAATAAAAAAATACATTTTCAGTGGTATTAATATGTCTTATGCCAAGTAGTGTAGTGTGTGACGGAGTATCTGAAGCTTCACGCTCAGGTGAGTCGCGTTCTTATTGCCCCAGGTAGACAAAGCCTTCCATAAGTACACGTCAATCACTCTCTTCATTTACTGTGCAGGAGCTGTAAACACAAGCAATGATGACTGGGGGGGGGGGGGGAGAGAGAGAATAAAACCCACTTTGAAAGGTAGTTCGCTTTGATGTAGCGGCACTTCAAAGTTACCCCTCACCTCTCGGGTGCGCGTCCCCCCACTGTACCTCGGCTCACGCTCAAAACTGACAGGAAGTCTTCCCCCTTTTTTCACATCTGTTCTCTTCTTCTCTTGTTAAAAGCTTAGACAAATTTTCCCCTTCTTACTGTGTCGCAACATCAGAAACCTCCATAGGAACGGCAAGACATTTTTTCATGAAGTATGTCGAAAGGGGATTGGGGTCTGATCCTCAGTTCTTCTCTATTCTGTCTTTTTGCACAAATCAATGTCATGGAAGGGATTAAACTGTACAACCTTTTTATGGAATATATCTCAGTGAAATATGAGTTGTTTTCTATGTAGATTCACATTTATGCAAAGTTCTTGGACGTGAACAATTATTTGTGAAATTGCTCGCTGGCAGATAAAAGTGACTCACAAATGTCAAACCTCTTGATTAATAATCTATCAGCCAGCTGTAGTGCAGATGATACGTATTGAATGTGTGTGTGTGGCACAGAACAGTGCATGCCATCCTGCAGTTTTCAAATGATCAAAAGCATTTCTTTTTTCCGATCAGAGGAATGCAATGACTACTTCCTTTTCCTGTAACACTAAAGAAATTCCCCACAGTGAAGGCGTGAGGCGTTTGATCAGCAACGCCGCACTCCAAGAAGCGATAAATAATGGAAGTGTACATTCACAGGGCTCATAAAAGGGCTTTATTTTTTCATATCTCTCTTGTGTCTTTCCTTTTTCCCGTGGTATCATTTGAATGACGGGAAATTACTCAGAGATAGCGTTTGAATCAGCTACGCTATCCACATGCACACACATAGGGTATATTATTTTGAAATTCTGTGCCCTCTTCCATCAATCATTACGTCATAAAGAGTACTTTCTGTAAGAGGAAAGCCGGAGTAAGGCTTGATTTCCACAGAGGTTGCATACTTATTACTTCTTATTAAGCTAGCACAGGCAATCCCGTTTTAATAACCAGCCTCACACTGTTGACATCTCACTTAAAGAGCCTCTAATTAAAATCCATATATCAGACTCCACAGGTGGGTTTGATTCATTGCTGTCAGAGAACACCACCGAGACACGACAGAGCATCATTTCCAGCACGGACCCACACGTCTATTAGCGGGAATCTTCGACTGTTGGCTCACCTGTCTATTGTAGCCACAGAGGCGAAGTGGAGCCGCACAATGAAGATGTAAACGTCTCTCAGGCTGTCAGGCAGAGACGGTTAATTGTGCAGGAGAAACAGATGGTGCGTAAAAGCTTTGACAGAAAAGGAGAAGACTTTTTCTGTTTCCCGTTTGAGTTGCCATTAAAAGTGAAAGAGAAAGGGAGAAGTTGAGATGAGTGAGGTAGCTTCAGTCGGAGGAGGATCTCTTTGGTGCGAGGGCCAGGTTGGGAGTTTTTTTGAAAGGCATTCGGTGGTTCATTGAAGGGCTCTTTGGGGGCTCACTTTCAAATCATGCCTGATGAATGTGAAAGTAAGGTTTGGGAGGCAAGTGGAACACTTTGAGAGCAGAATCATGTTGAAGTGTCAACTATACTCGTCACTGCAAGTAGGAAAAGTAAAACAAGGACGCAAGGGAAGGGTAAGAGAACGAGAAAATGGGCATAAGAATGATTTGTGAGGCAGCACAATGAGGTCTTGTTCCCGTCTTTGTGCTCCCATTCACTCAAGGCAGGACCACCGAGGCAGAATGCTAAGCTAATGAGCTCCCGCAGGATAGTGCCACTTTTGGCATGCAGACAGATTACTCTCGAGCAACTCTCTGATTACCAGCTGGCTTAGTGAGTCTAGCCTTAGTTTAACTTAGCTTAGCTTGCCAAATCCCTCAGCAGATCATATGCCTTCGGAACAGTTTGCCCACTCCACTTTTCTGAATTATATATAAACACATCTCTTCTCCCGTCCTCTCTTTAAATATTGCATAATCTACCAGTCTCAGTCAACGCTGGCCTTACTGTATGTGACTATACAACTGCGTCTGTATTGTGTGTTGTGTTCCTGGTCCTGCATCCATTTGCTGGAACAAAAGTAGCATGGGTACACAGCTGTAAAATATCGTCTTTTTAATCTAATTTAATTTGCTTCTCGGCTCTGTTGTCTGCCAAAGTATTAATCACTCTGAGCACACCTGCCTTTGTGAACTCAGACACAAGCAAATAAGCGCCAAAACAAACACACACACACACACACACGCACACACACGCACACACACGCACACACACACACACACACACACACACACACACACACACACACACACACAAATATACACAAACACAGCTGTACTTTTACAAAGACAGCCCATTTATAATTAGCTGTGCTTTACTTCCATAAACAGGGACAACCATTTGGGCTGGCTATTAATTAGAGCGCATTAGTGGGTTTAAGAAAATGAACAGAGTGATACTGAATACACCTTGTAAGTAATTGTTGAAAAATACAAAGGAGGTTGAAAGAAAACCTTAACACAAAGAAATCCAAAATATAGGAATTATGTGCCTCCTTCCACCTGATGCGGTGTTCAAGTTCAAGGCTACTAAATGTCAGCCACACACTCATATCTGCTCTAACAGTGATTAATCATTTGTTTATACGATTAATAGTGTATAGTGAATATCTTTAAAGTTAATGAGTGTTGTCATTTCCAGAAAACATACAAATAACTGTGAAAGAGTAATTCTGTAGCCTACTCAGCGGTGTAGATATACTAATTTCACATTCATCAAAACACTTGGTCTTATTCAAATTTAACAGCCCTTCACTATGACATATATGATCCATTAGCTAGCAAGCGATTATAGCTCATTAATATGTTGTTAAGTTTATAGATATATGGAATTGTCGTTCATTATCATCTTATTATATCTTAACATTCTTTGCTACATGTATAATTGTATTAGCCAATAAAGTCAGCTTGACATTGGTTGAATGCTACTGTTAGCTGATATCATTTATAGCTAGCAGCTAACAGCATTCAATAATTTTCTAGGCAAGGCAAGTTTATTTATAAAGTGCATTTCAAGCAAAAAGGCTATTCAAAGTGCTGTAATTGTAGCTAAAAGGACTGTACTTACATCATCACTTCTTTTCTATCGTAGCCTATCTTGTAACAATCAAACTGAGAGCCTGAGAGCGGTTGGATTTGTAGATTTGGAGGCTAAAAATCCATAGCCAGCTTTCTACCTTTTAAATGTAACACGCAGATTTGCTGAATTAAAGTCGTAGTCTAGCTAGCTGTTATGCGGGAACTTTCGGTCTAAATATCACAATGTTTTGTGGGTTCAGGTTGGGGCAAACTGCCTGTGCTAGAACAGCGCTACTACGAATAAAACACATCCATCATCTTTCAGTTTTGATTTCTGCCTCGTCTGTCAAATGTGGACGTGATAATTGATATGATGTAAAAACGCACAATTGCAAAATTTCTTCCAAATGTGTGTTCTGTGGTTGATTGAAAGGGCTCTTGCCTGGCCCTGGAAGGACCCCCCCTTGCTTAAATGGTGTAAGGCAAACATTAGCTCATCTTCCTTTCTAAAAATAGCTTATTCTAGATTTGAAGTATGCTTTTTTACAGTCTCACCCATCAACCCCAAAAAGGTTATCTGGATAAGTATCTGGATTTTGCCTTAGGGATATAGTTTACAGTGTATATCTTGTTGCAGGAAATGTTGCTGCTGTGTTCAGACAGCAGAAAGGAGCAGTGAGGAGCATCTGGAGCAGAAGGATGAGTTATCAAGGCGAGTGGAGCTGAAACTCAGGGCTGCTCTCAAACACAGCAAATGAAGACGGATTCCAGCGGGACATGGCTGTGTGTGTGTGTGTGTGTGTGTGTGTGTGTGTGTGTGTGTGTGTGTGTGTGTGTGTGTGTGTGTGTGTGTGTGTGTGTGTGTGTGTGTGTGTGTGTGTGTGTCCAGTAGGGATGGAGATGAAACTCTTTATGAACCTGTCAACATGATGGAGTGTGTTTGCATGTGTGTGTAAACAAGCAGAGCACATATATGAACAAGTTTACTGTATCGTAGGGTGAAAGAGCGGGTTCTCAACAGTCATTTGGTTTCTGCATTTGCTGTGTGTGTGTGTGTGTGTGTGTGTGTGTGTGCTTTCTGACTTTTAACACTATATTTGTTTAAATTAAAGGACTGAGGTTGACTACGGAGCCACAGTTTTTCTCTGTCACAGTAGTAAGACAGGTTGAAGTGTCTACCGATGTTTTCCCTGAGACTCATTTGGATTAAATTGATAAGAAGGCTATTAGCTGCCGCTTCAGCCCGTTGCCATGACAACAGGTCTTCCATGGAGGAAGGCATGGGGGGCATTAGGTATCTCTCCAAGGAGAAACCTTTATAATTTCTTCACTGTGCTGTAAATTTGAGCTGTTTTTAAATGTCAGTTATCATTAAAAAAAATAAGAAAATCCCATCAAACTGTCAAATCCATCACGTGTAATAAGTATAATTGTGTCGGAGCTTTACTATCTGCAGCAGCGTGTGCATCCCCAACTGAGTGTTACCCAACATCTGGACCTGCCACTCACAGCATCTCCCGGGCTTAGGCAACATCTGTACATGCCACTAGCCATCGGATTGGCTGAATGAACATCTGTCTATTGTAATGTGCCGTATGATTGTCAGGTGGAGCAATCGGGGAGGCCACGGCTTGCATTTAAAAACGGCTCGTATTGCTTTAAAATGGCTGCAGTGCAGACTTAAAGGTCAGGGAAGCTAGTGACTCCAATGTTGTGCAAAATGGAGAATATGTATGATGCCTGCGTGGGAGGTAGTGGAGTGAAACGGTGAGTAACTGTTCCATAAATGTGCCCTTGAGCAATGCAAAGGAAGCGGATTTTACATAGGAGCACTTGGCAGCTTATGAGTGTAGAGTCTCAGTGACTGTATGGAAATTGTAAAGTGAGCTGTATTCAACCTACAATGACTAACAAAAGGCCAGAACTGTTGGACGTTCTTTAGTATGAACATGATATAGAAAATAAAGGTCTGCGAGGACGTTTACAACACAAATGCATTGAGGTATTTCTTCTATGTAGGCAGATAATGTTAAAATGTTCTATGCTGATTTCAGTGGAGCCTAATCACCTCGTACCATTTCAGTCTTCGCAAAAACCCCTCCCCTAAACAAGGATTGCCAGATCAATTATAGGTAACAGGTAGCTATAGGCACAGCCTGTCAAGCTTTGTTGTTTTCTACATGTCAACTTTGTGTGCAAAGGAGTCTAATGAGAGCTATTCTCTTTATCTGTAAGTCTTTTAAACACCAAAAACAACTGAGGAAAGGCGTAACAAAGCATGTGATCCTGATTCTTTATATACAGTAGCGTTGTTATGTATGTTGGAGTCAGTGGTTTGATTCCTGTGGGAAACAGAAGTCAGTGTTAACCCTTTGTTAAGAAGTTGGCATCTTTCAGTTTGATCTAGTGTTTGAAATATATTGTAAGGTGTTTTAACAGCTAATGATACAAAATGAATTCATGAAACAACCTCCAACTTGCAGACCAAAAGGGAAACCAAAAATCAGCACAAAATGAAAGTTCCTTACAGTTGACTTAACAAGCTCATGTTAGTTTCAAGTCTCACTTGATGTTACAACAACAACATTTTAGTTGTATGATTGACAGGAAAAGCCCTGACCTCGTTAAATAACAGAGAGGTGCCTATAGCATCTTATATAAAGCATATAGGGACACGAATGCCGTATTTTCCTGTGTTGGAAAGTGAAGCCAATGCAGTAGTGCAAAAAAAATGCAGTTGCTTAATTTTCCATTTGAGGCTGGCCGCAAAAGCCCCTGAAGTCCCATACACACCCATTTTAAAAATGTTTACAGCAGAAACAAACCTATTAACCGCCTGGTTTAAAAAAACAAATCTGGTCTGAAAAGCTTATTTCGTTATCAGCGCACACTGTTTGTTTTGATAAGTCATCCATTCTTAAGATGTTAAGCTTTGGAGTTAATCGTAGTTAGGGGCGTGGCTTATCTGACGGATATGTGGGCATATTGTAGCTGTTTTTCTGGAGGATTAAGGCGTACCCCAACTCAGTCTCTTTACCAGTTTCACTCAGAGTGAATTTGAGACATTTCCTTTATTTTAAAGGAGCATTATGAAAGAAAGTCACTGATTTAAATAATTAAATGAACTTTGTCATTTAGGACACATGCTGTGTTGAAGTGCTGGCTTCTCTGACCACAATGAAGCAGCCTGTATGTCTGTACTTCTAAGTTTCAAATCTGGTCAGGAATTGTCTGTATTTGTTTTAACCCGAGAAGGTAGGCGGTTTCATGGCACCCCCACAGAGCCATTTTGGAAGCCCCTCCATTTGACAGGCAAACTGAAAACCATCAGGTGGAAGCAGGCAAGTGAACTGGTTTAGATATAACTGATTCTACCTGACCTAAAAAAAAGCATTGGCATTGTTCTAATAAGGTCTAACGTGGTAAAACGACGATAAATCTTGGAGATGCTTTTGAAAAACTGGAGAGAGGTTAGAATGCAGAAAGGTTTCAAGACTGATGCAGAGCTAGCAAAACACTGAAGCTAAAGGCATGCGCATTACCTCTATAGGGAGGAGTGGGCGGGGGGGAGATAGCTCTCTTAAATGCTACATATTGCCCCTTAGAATAGTTGGACTTTTCTAAAGTTATCTAAGAGGACAGTAGTGGGGAGAGAGAGAGTGGGAATGTCATGGGGGAAAGGAGCCTTTGGTAGGACTTGCTAGCCTCTGTACAATGAGCGCGACCTAACCGCTAGGCCATCGGCGTCTCTAAGTCAGCATTTCCAACATGGGGACCACCATTGACTGGCATCAAATGAAGTGTCTACGTCCATGTCTATGCTTTTGACACTTTATAACCTGTTAGGCTCTGCATGAAGGCTATCCCTCTGAGTTTCCATCTGCTATTCCAAAATACACACCTGGTGAAACTTCTGCTAAAGTCATATTCTTGCCTGGATGGTTTAATTATGATTGAGAATCAGACAAATATTCTTGGGGAAGAAAAAGTCCAAATTAATGTGAAGTTTTACTGTTTGGCAAAAACCTACCAGTTCTAAATCCCCTTTGGAGCCCCTCGCAGCTGGAGCCTGTAGATGTAGGAGGCAAGCAATTATTTCTGATTTTAAGAACACACAGTTGTTTGTGTCCACAATTTAAACAGTTTCACCAACATGTGTGCACACAGTCGTCCAATACACACTCTTTATCTTCACTTCCTCTTTCGCGCATCAGCAACTTCTGGACTGCCCTCAAATTAATCAGCGTTTTAATGGAAGCTGTTTAAATATTCAAATAGCGAGTTGTTCAACACATCTTCAGATAAACGCTTTACTTCCTCCAAGCTGAAAGCATTTAACCCACGTCCTGTCACGCTTCATATTTCAGCAAACATTTTATTAAAGGCAGTTTAATATTTAAAAAAATACATTATATTTTCTTTAGCTTAAATCCTCTTTTTAGCAGAATGTTACAGTACAGAAAGCTTCTGTAAATGAGCATTATTTAATTAAGAAACACAGCACAGACAATATATTGAGCAAAGAAGGGTATTCTAATATCCCAGATGCTTCAAAATGTTGTTTATTCTCTATTTTTTCGGTTAATTTAATGCAACTGTTTTCAATGGCAGAATATGCAAAACGATGCTAACTCTGCTAAGTGGGCAATCATGAACGTAATGGAAACATTAACAACCCAGCACAAATTCAGATTCTAGCACAAAAAATGTATTAAACATTAGTCACAATGACAAATGTTTTAAATGAACAACGCAATGTGCATTTAAATGGTATGGTGGGATGCTATGGTATGGAAATTCATTTCAATTTAGCAAAATTCCCTTTCATCTCTGGATAAAATAATAATCATATAAAATCTTCCTGTTTTGGTACAGGTGTCACTCAACCAGTCAATTCCCAGCTCTTGCAGTCGCATGTACGATGTGTCCTTGGGCAAGACACTAAACCCCAAGTTGTAACCGCGGCGTTGTTGGTGGCATATGAACCGATGGACACTTTGCGCATTGAGAAATCAGAAGACTAGAAAAGTGCTATAAAATCTCAAGTCCATTTACCATTAACCATTTGTGGTTTGGGAAGGTACATAGATTATTTACCTTACTCAATGAAAAAACAATTAATCATTTTTTTATAATAAACCCATTGGACACCACCAGTTTGGAGGCAGAGCATATTTTAATAGTTCAGAAGTTATTTTGGTCTCTTGAAGTTTATTGATAGTATTAGGCCTATTAGCTAAACAGTTTTTTATAATTATCAAAACAACACAATTCAACCATCCCTTGTGGTATTTATTGGAGGACCACATTCAGTGAGTTAAAACCTAGCTTTAAGGTATCGCTACATGAAAATAATCATGTAATAATCAATAATCCTACTGCATATAAAAGGTTTCTCTGGATTAAACGTAACCTGTTGAGTTGTTGTGAAGTGAAGCTTCATGTATGGGGGCTCACTCCTCATAAAGCCCCTGTTGGTTTGTATTCTCTGTTAGCACATACGGGAGGATGCACATGTGCATACTAAAGACGGGTTGATGCCGTACATCCTAATTCACTGGTTAACAGTTTTTGGTGGTAATGAACAAAGAAATGTTGCAATGCATGACAGAAAATGCAGAAGATGAATTTGGACAAAGTGCATTAACCAGTTTCCTTATAGACTATAACACTAAGTAGATTTTAATAGAAAACTTCATAATATTATGGTTTATGCCATTGACAGAAGAATTTAAGAGGACGTAGCCACCGTGACATTATTCACCTGATTTGTGAACTCTCATTTAGTGACCATATTTGGAAAACACTGTTGACATATAAAAGTAACATGGTGTTGTTTCAAAATTTAAAAGTTGCGATTGAGACCATAAATACATTGAATACAAACTTCCCTTTGAGGCTTCTTTTCAAGTCATGAGTACTGAATGAGTAAGTATTCCTTTAGTTTTACATCAAAAGTTGAGCATCTCAGAATTCTCTCCGTATCCCTATTTCATGTTAATTTCATTAGGACAATTCAAATTCTGTTTTAAAGGTAATCTGTGGAGTTTTGCGTCTGTTTTGGCGCTGTGGAGCAACATTTTGATAAGCAGGCCCCAATGTTGTAGCAAACAAGGAAAAAAATTGTCCTCAAAAAAAAATTGGAACAATGTTATAAGGCCCCAAAGATAAATTTAGTTTGTGTAACAGGAACTCACTGAACTCAAACAAAGCTTTGTTTGTTTACAGGACAATTCCAAATGGTAGCTAAAACCTTGCTGAGCCTCCAATAGACTCAACAGGATGTTTCTCCATCTGAAGGCCTTTGTGCCTCTAAGCAGAAATATATTTCTTCTAGTTGCCTTTCTGCAAATGCAATCAATAAGAAAGCATAACTTTTCACCAATCCAAAAATAGAAAAACTACTTCTCATTTTGGTGACACAAATCTGAAATGAAAGTTTCACTTCCTGCTAAAAAAAAGAGTAATCTTTATACCTTTTTAACAACATGTAATGCACCGATCACTCCTCTGCTGACCCTGCTGCTGTTGAGTTCTGTTGAAATTGCAGTGCTGTTTTTTGGTTCTACTTTTCCATTGCTTCCGTTTTTGCAGCGATGCCAGCTGTCAGTCCCAGTACTCAGTCATTTGATGAGGCTGTGAGGTGCCCGCCTGTCAAATAAACCATGACCGCTGCAACCTGTCATATAGCGCTTTCTCGCTTTTTTCCCCGTTAAACGTTACGCTGCGTTGAGAACCCTGTCACTCTAAGAGAAACCCCTACACACACACACAAGGAAAAAACACACACACACACAGCGCTGCCTCAACTAACAGCAGCCTGTCTGTTGTGATTGATGGGACTATCAGACAGTAGTGCTGGATACAGAGTGAGGCTGCATGTATGTACTCAGCCTGTTAGCGTCATGATGTATGGGCAATAATATTATCCATTTTCACACTGAGCATGACATGAATCCTATTTAAAGACACATTGGTGCTCTAAACATAAACATGGCAGAGTAAATAAGCCGAATATAGAAAGTGATCCCTCTCATGTTACCATGCTGATGCATCGTAATTATTCATGCGCTACTTTAAATATGGCTCCTCTTTGAGACTCATCTGAGCTCATAGCCGATTCTAAATGAAGATCTGGAGGCATCCAAAAATAGCTTTGCAATAAATCAGAAGTGTGTGGTATGTGTGTGTATATGTGTGAGTGCTGTGAGGTTTCTGGTTTCCATTATCTAAAGCTTAAGACTTGTGAAGTAGGGCCGTTGAGTGTGCAAACACTTGTGTCACAGTGTTCGAACATGTTAATTGTTTGGGAAGTTTTGTGTAGTTTCGTGTATTACCATTGTACAGACACGCATCAGGAACAAACAAATTGGCTCTTATTACTCAAGTGACAATTTTTATAAATCGCTAGAAGATATTGCCACTACAATATTTAAAGATTTCTTGCTGGCACAATAAATGCATGGGCAGACATTTACACTCTTCCTGCCAGTGAAGAACTTAATTTGTATTTTAAGCACTTAAAATTAGACAACACAGTCCACGAGTAAAAACAGTTCAATATCTTGATTCGTTCTACTTGTTTAAATAGGTTCGGTTTATATATATATATATATATAAAACCGAACCTATTTAGGCCATGGTATCCAAGGAAAAAGGTTGTGAATAAATTAGTATGTTTACATGCAGTTAGAACAAGTTGATTTATTGAGCTAAAACTGGAGTTTTTTTTAAAAGCATGTTAACATGTTAATCAGGCTGAAATGGTTCTGCTCACAAACAAAGATTAGCAGTTTAAATGTTTCTACGTTTCTTATTTAAGTGTGTAACCGCGCTATCATTTGCTTATTAGTAGCAAACACAAAGTATAGTTATGTCTAAGTCCATGTGTTGTTGTTGGAGCCGTGATTACATTTTGTGAATGAGACGGCCAAAGGTCTTTCCATGTAAATCTATACAATGTGAAACTATGAGCTAACTAAAGTGTGCTAACATTAGCCCGCGGAGAGCGGAGGCTTTTAGTATTGTGGAAGGGGAGCCAAACAGCAGTTTGTTATGGTTTCATGCTGGTGCCCAAGGTCGACATCTACTGGATCAAAAAATGTCTACATCCGTTCTTCAAAGGCAGGGTTGGCAATTTTCTCCACATAGACTTTTTAAAATTTTGGTTGAAATTGTCTTTAGGTCCTGACAGACATTGAATGACACACGAGACGACATTTGACATCCACATTTGACATCACATTTGAACCTAATAATGCTGCAAGAGGATAACCAGTGTAAACACGATATCTCCTCTGGTGACCATGAATATCTGTACAAAATTGTTATCTAAATCAATTCAAATGGTATTAAAATATTTCAGTCTGGACCACAGTGGTGTATTCTTTGAACATGTTTTCCCAACAATTAGACAATTCCCGAACAAAAAACTAGCACTTAAATACAAATTTAACCTGACATGGTTTGGCAACAGAGGAAAAAAGATGCTCTGAATGGTTTTGATGTCCTCCTCCTCCTCCTTTGTTAAGGCGACACCAATGTCAACTCACATTTAGTTCAATAGAAATGTAATAACAGGATGGTGTAAAAAGCAGCTTCAGTTCGAACTAAATGAAATGACAGAAAAATTGTGGCTCACCCTTCTATCAGCATCCAGCCCTACAGGAACCAAGCAGAGTGCTTTGTGCAGACTCACCGGCTCCAGGATTTAAGGGTTAGTAGGTGAACACAGACAGAGACACACACAAAATAAAAGGTTATATAAGAACATATCATTTCATTGTGTCTCCTTGGTAACGTTTGGTCAGGTGTGTCGGCAGGTTGTCTGAATGGCCAGCAAACACCTTGCAATCATAACATTTCCCCTGCACAGTTTGTCCTTGACGGCTCTGGGGGAAATCTTTCAAAGGGTGTGAAGAAAAAGGTTCAGGGTGACTGTGGAGTGTCTTGGGATTGTGGAAATCTGTGCGAAGGACGAAAAAAAGGCATCAGCATTAACCTTCAGATTGTGTTGTGTTTGTGATAAGTTTTAATGTCTATAAGGTCCATTTTGTCAAAGTTTGAGAACCTCATTTAAATACCATTCTACGGAGGTGCAAGCGTTGGCGGTGTCTCACCCTTTGTGAAAGCAAAATAAATGGACAGCTGTGTTATTTTTCATGGTCGTGAAAAAATTATTATTCGAGAATAAAGGTTCTTTTTTGTATTTATTGACCTTGGGAGACACGTTTTCTTATACCTTTGTTGGACTTTCAAAGGACTGTGCGCTCCTTGCCTATTGTGAGACAACTCCTTGTTTGGTATTGATAGCTATGTCAATTATCAATGGTGCCAAAGTGCTCTGATAGTATTATCACGCCTATCAGCTGTCAGGGCGATTGATATTCCTGTGGAATGGATCGCATCCATTGTGCGTGTGTGTATGGGAGAACAAAAGAGACATGTCGGTGTGTAAGTGTATAAAGTCTGTGTGTGAGTCTGAGAGCTGGAGCTGAGGTGGGTTTAAAGCCTCTAGAGAAACCACTACACCAGGCCCACCTGTCAATCATGTCAGCTACGCGCCTAACTATGGATAACAAATATTGTTCATAAAATCAAAACGGATGCATTTCACACCCCGTGCAGTGTTTGCCCATGAGAACAATAACTAATCATACCTATTTTGTTTTCTGCACTAGGCTGAAAACATGTTAATTTCTACTGTTAAAACATTTTTTTTGGATGTGGTGTGTATGTGACTTCCACCCCCTCAGAAGTGGGTGCCCCATCTGAGCCCCGAGCCCCTCCACTTCTGGACACGGCCCTGCTCATCAGCGAGTATTACCAATGTCCTCCTACAGCCCTATATTCTCTGTGATTAATAAACACCACACTCTCAATAAAGCATCAAATAACTGGCAGTGGTAATGTAATTATGTACACTTCTTGAAGATAATAGTAGAGGGACAGCGTTGCTTATTAAAGCAATTACATGGCTGAAGATTATTAGGAGGAAATCATGTTTGGCAATGAGCCCAACAACATCTGTGAAAACAAGAAGCATAATAATCCACAGCCTCTCGCTGATCATTACATAATGAAGTGTTATTAAACGCTTTGATACAGGTTCTTGTCGATTTCATTCTCAATTTGTCCGTTACAATCAAAAAGGGCAATGCAGGAAATTGGAACACACAGATGCACTTTTCACCCCAGCCAGCCATGTTCTTCGTCTCATATAAAATTTAACCAGAGCTGCGTTTGGACTTTTGCTCTCAATATCTAATGTCAGCGCATTTTCCAGCTGCTGTAGGAGAGAGTCCTTTTGAATGTCCCAACGCTGACAGCTGCGGTCTTGCAGGGCAGAGAAATCAACCAGCAGCAGCACCCACAGTTTATCTCAGCGGTGCTCTGGCTGTTTGTTCCAAAGTGCTGCAGAGGGAGCTCATTTTTCCTCTCAGTGAATAAGTGTTCCTTTTCCAACCCAATCTTTCAATGTGGGTTGGTGAAAATGTGCCAAAATTGTGTTTATTTTTAAAAACTTTTTAGTCTATAATGCATCAGCCAACATATATATTTTTAAATCCTCCAGATGTTAGACACTAGAAAATATCAGTTCATTTAATTTAATAACACCCCTGTTTTTAATACTTCATTCTGATTGGTCAGTTTGGCATAGCTTTGGTCTGATTTATAAGAATAAAAGCAGACGGTTTCCAGGGGTGCAGCTCTCATCACAGACTCTGGAGGACTAACTGTTGTTATATCAATCCCAGAAAAAAGCCTTGATTTGACGTCACTCTTTTTACTGTGGGAGAGAAGAGAAAGGAGAGGATAATAACTGAGGAAAGGGGTTAGACAACCTAAGACTGCAGGCGATGACAGGAATCTTTAAAACAGAAGATGGCACGTGAAGTAAACACACAACATAAGGCAGTATGTGAAACAGAAGTGAAATGACAAGAAAATGTCAACAGACTCCGACACTGACAAGGCAGAAACCGCATTCAGGGGCTGCGCTGATTTATGGGTCTCACTTCACCTTCAGTGGATATGTGCAGAGATAGGCAAGTTATAGTCACGTCTTAAGTCTTTGAGGGTCCAGTAAAAGTCTCAAGTCTTTGAGTGCGAGCCAAGACAAATCTTATGGTAGGTCTTTGAGGACGAGTCCAAGGCAAGCCCAAGTCTTTAAGGGAGAGTCCAAGCAAAGTCTTAAGTCTTTGAGGGCAGCCGCAAGCCCATGACATCTCTTGTGGTTTTATTAAACAATAATTAAATAAAGAGATAATTTCAAAAATACATATATATCTCCCTATGAATATATGCCTAGAGGGCGTATGACTACAATAGGTATAGACTAACATGACTCAGTATAACAGGTTGAAAACTGCTTCCATTGTTAGGTATGCCGTAACAACTGTAAGAGTTTGAGTAGAACTTTACTGTATGATCACACTGAGTTCAAATTTAAAGTATGGTGGAGTCCCATAGTTATCAATCCACGACAGAAATATCTCCCACTGTGTGTTACTTTAGAAATTCAGGATGGAGACTCAAAGCCACAGCAGACCTGAAGGTGCTTCTGTACAAATGTATCCGTGTGTGTCTGGACCCAGACTCAATTTAAGTTCAGGGACACTCCTTGGCAATCAGCAGTCTCTAAAATAAACAGTGGTCCCCCTGTGGTCCTCGGCTTATAACAAAACAAAAACCAAGGGGGCTCACATTTTCACAAAATACACATTATTAGAAAGACACACACACATGCAGGGCAAAATAAAAAAAAATCATACGAAAACTCACAAGTGTATACTAAAGTAATGTGTGTGCGTTCAGCCCCGACTTACACACATATCTTTACACACAGACGAGCTCGCACTTTGTCAGCAGTGGGCAGGAGTCCAGCTGCGAGGCGCCCTGCAAATCGCTGGTGATTACAGCGGTTTCATAAAATTCAGTGGAGGAGAGAGGAAAGAAAGAAAGAGGGGCAGACAGAAAAAGGAAGGCAATCAATAAATCCTGAGCACAGCGTTGAAGAAACTGACTTTCTAATCCATTTCTCTTCATCCGTCTGTGGTTTGTGTTTTGATCCGGCAGGGCTTTTGCTGTGCATGGATGGAGTCAAAGATATTTGTTGATAGATGAAATTTGTGAGACGCCATTTCATGAAACAGAAGATAAAAGAGGAATCTGATCAATATGACCGTTTCCCCTCCTCCAGGCTTCTGTCTGCCAGATTTTAGTGGCCTTTAGCTGTCATTAGGGCCCGAGCAACGACCTGGGAGCGAGGCCCTATTGAAATGCATAGAATTATTATTATGTTGTGTTTCTTGGTGTTTCTTGGTTGGAAAGAATTGCAATTTTAGAGGCTTCACCGTGCCAAAAAAAAAAAACGCCAAATGGCGTGCACATCAGGTCTGGTGAACACGTTTATATTTTTGTGGTTTTGCAGACGAATTTAGCAAAATGGCTTCATATCGCCCCCTAGAATTTTGAAATTTTGGCCTCTGTCACAGGTTTAATTGGGTCATGGTGAACACCCAACAGGAAGTCAGCCATCTTGATTTGAATGAAAATCAACGTAGCCTTGTATGCTATTTATTCAAAGAAAGAGGGTCGAAGAGGAGTTTGACATAACTGTCCTTGAACATAAGTATACATACCTTAAGCTTATAACTACCTTCTGAATTCCTTAAATAATTTGATTTAGTTTTGACACATTAAACCTGGGGCTGTAGCCATGCTGACAAAACTGCTAGCAAGCTAACCTGCTAACAATTCTACTGCAAGCAAAGAATGACCATGCAAGCCAACATAGCAATATCTTAAAAAAACTAAAGTTTTGGAAGACGTTAAATGAGCTTATTTATCAAAATAACAATGATAGATCCATTGTTGCCCCTTGCTTCAGATTTACTGTACATGCTTAAGAATTGTGTAAAAGTTCTGTTACTTCAGATTAAACTGCAAAATCTGCCAATTTCTTTAAATATCAGAAAACTCCTGAATAGTCACATCATTCTTTAAAGCTCTCTAAAGGAAACACCAGATCTGGTCGGGGCGTATAGGCTGAGATGATGTGAAATACTGAGGCGTAGAAGTTTTTAATCAAAGTCAAAGCCTCATTTTAATTTCAATTTACACCTTCCAAAGTCATGTGGAGCCCAGCGGATGCCCGGAGGAATCTTCCCGTCTCATTCTCTTCCCTCAATGCTCCCCTCTCTCGTCTCTTGATCTCTCAATAACGCCAATCTTTCAAACCAGTTTTTAATAAAAATTTTTTTTAAAAAAAGAGCCTCGTGAAGACGCTCAAGTGGAGGAGAGGGAAAAACGCCTTCGAGTAAAGGGAACTCCACGCTGTCATAAATGTGAAGCGAGATTTTGTTCATCACAGCTGGGCTTGTTTGACACGTTGTCATTTATGCTAAAGCGAGGAGAGGACAGCAAAAAAAAGAAAAAAATCAAAGGCCATCAATTCACATTTTTCGCTGGGTCTTTACTTTTTCTGCTGTGTGCACATTCTCTCTTTTTTTTTCCTGCTTTCACTTTCTCTTTGTCCTTGTCGCTTTGATTCCTTATCTGTCTTGTTTTAATCTCTTTCTCTCTCGGTTGTGTACTTGGTCACAGGATTCAGCGAGTTTCTCATGGGGGGTAATGTCCGCTGCTTCCCCACACGTCTTGCTTTCTTTTCCCCACTGTTCTCTCTTCGCCTTCAGAAGCAGAGATAGACATGGTGGTTAAGAGCTCTGTCAGAGCTGTAAGTTTCTTATTTTTCTGTATGTGTAGGTGTGTGTTACCTGGAGCGTATGCCCTGAGGCAGGGTGGGGCTGAGCTGTCTGTAACTAGGTATTGATCTGACACACACACACACACGTAACACACACACCATGAGCCGTGCTTTGCTGATGGGAAGCGATCTGACCCGAGATCAGATCAGACACAGACTCAGCCCCCTCCTGAGATGAACACACCTTTGATTTTCTGTGAGGCATGTCTATGCGGAGGTGTGTGTGTGTGTGTGTCGACTATGATGTGTGTGTGGGAGTAAAGGGACCAAGAAGGATAATGATGGCTGGTGGCTCTGTGTCCCACATGTTTGTATGTATGAAGGTGTGTGTGTGTGTGTGTGTGTGTGTGTGTGTGGCCAAACACACAAAGCACACAGCATGAACAAATATCAATGCACTGACCTTTCAGCACCAACAAAAGGTAGCCTATAGCAATATTGGACAGACAACTAGCCAATCTGGCCACTGACTACATGGTCGATAAATCACCTGGCCTGAGGAATAATAATAATAAAGTCCCTGTTAATAATAAGAGAATTTTGTGGAATTCAATGGCAGTTTGTCCTTTTAACGTGACACTTAGTAATTGTTGTGCAAGTTACAACCAGAGGGTCGTCAGGGCTACTGGTCTAGCAGTATTTAACAGCCTCACTCTGACATCTCACCACCAGTGCATGTCCACAGGTCCTGTATGTGCATGGGTGTATTTTGGGCCTGTGTGTGTGAGAAACATGTCTCTCAATAAGAGAGTGTAAAGTATGTCAAATTTAAAATGTTGGCATGTTTCCAATGAGAAATGTTTAAAATGAAAATGTAAAGAAATCTAAAAGGTGTGTCTTATATTGTGTCTAAGCTGTAACACTAGTCAGGGCAGTAGCTCCAGTTAATGGGCCTGCTCTCCCCGCTCTACCACCTGGATGCAACCAAGCACAGTGAACTGATAGTATCTTGTAAGAAAAGTGCGGTTTGGCAGTATTTTGATCTAGAAAATGGAGATAAAAATGTATGTAAGGGTGTTGGCTTAAACGGCTATATGGACATGGGCAACGTTTAGCAGGGGCTTGTGGCTGCAGGGAGGGCTGGCAGTGCTAACACTGCTACCACACTTGGAAAACTAAATTACCTTGTTTACAGACAGTTTGAAATGACTTACTAGGAAGTCGCCTATAATCTTGGATTGAAAAAAGAGTTGTATCAATGTTTTCTTTGTGATCTTTTCTTATTAACACCAACAGTTGTAGTGAATACATGTAGATTTGTATTATGTCGATCTGATTAATGGAACCCAATATTTACTCTCTTTAAGCTCCATTTTTGGTCTACACGCTGGCAATAGCTGCAAGCTTCACTATGTTCACAACCTAAGCGGGTCTGTTTGCATGCTGAGCATGTTCCCCACATTCAGTGTTCTCTTTTTGTTCTTTCTGAAAACATTTTCCTTTGAACTATAAACCTTTATGATGTCAAGGGCAGGGACACCTTTCCAAGTGTTCCTCCACTCAGAATCAAAACATTTTTATTGATTCAAATTGTCATTCCTTTGTTATGGTGTCTCTAGACCCTTGCTGGTTAATAAGGATTGGTTTAGAATCTCTAAGAAAAAATACAACTACGAGGGCAACCGTTTGGTTATTATAGCAAAGACAAAAAAAATATACTCTTCTTGTTCCTGTAGGATCTTATTTAAATTTCCATAATTTTATCAGTTAATCATGAGTTCCTCCCCATTTGTTAGATGCATTTTGGCAGTTTTAATTTCTCCTTTCCTCTCTTCCTCGGGCTTGTCTTGACCTTGGACCAGACTCCTTACTGCACACTTTCCACTCCACTTGCAAAGCTATCATAAACAATCCTCAACTGCTAATTATGCGCTGACAACAGCGCACTATAAGTCAGAGGCGAGCTAATGAATTCCCACAGATTCTGTGTGTGTGGTAGAAATGGAGAAAGCAGCCTTGTTTTTCCTCCAAGACTCCCTCTGTATTTAACATGTATTGTGCTCAGCCTCACATGGAGAATGGTGGAGAATAAATGAGCGATCATTGCACAGAGAGCGTGCAGTGATTTGTGTCTTGAAAGAAGGAAAGTGAATGAGGAGAATGGATAAAGGGAGCTATAGTCCATGAAATAGAGATCATTAAACAATGAACAAATTTAATTGGGATTGCTACACTTACAAGAAGCGTTAAATATTTAATGTTGAGCAGCATAATTTACACACAAGAACACATTTCACTGTACGTCTACTTGAGCTAAAACAACAGCTCTTGTGAATTACCACAGGTTGTACTTAGTGTTACAAACGCACTGAAGTTCCATTTTACTCATTTATTCGTTTAAGGAAGCAGTGATTCAATCAAATAAAGCAAAATTCCTTTCTCCCTGGTAATTTCCTGTTTACCTACAATGACCATTAATGATATGTGGATTGTAGAAATTAGGAGCTGCACACAAACGCTATCTACTTTTAAATGTGGAGACTTAATTTATATTTGTGCAATGAATCCTTGCAGTGCCTACAGTGTAGCCTATACTTAAGTGGTCTTTGCCAGTGTGTGCATTTATAATCCACTTGTGTGTCTGTGCTACTTAGCTTATAGTCTACACAGCCAAAACACTAGCTGGCAGCATCTATGCCAATCTTCCCGTCTTTTTGTCCACTTCAAAAAATGGCCTCTGAGACTGAGTGGATCATGTTGCAGTTTGTGGTAATAAACGAGAACATAGACTTTAACTGAAATGACTGCAACGGAGAAGCACCATATTGTTTGCCCATAGACAAAGAGTCTGGCAATCAAATTTCAAGTTTTGGCTTTATTTAGTTGTAAACAGGCTGCTAGCTACTATAGGCTTCTTAAGTTTTGATGGAAAGCTCCCTAAGCACAGTTTGTTTGATGAGTGTCCCTCTAATATGCATTACTCTTTGGAGGGTAATATTACAGCTTACAATGTTGGCTACATCGTAGGGTCCTTGTTTAAAGGAGTACCGATGTATTTAAAGCCTGAATCAGGCTAAAGGCATAGCACTAGTCTGAGCTAAATGCTAATGCATGCTTATCCATGTTATAATGCCAACACTGACATTGCAAGTGTTCTGATGTTAAGCAGCTATAATTTCTATACTAAGATAATTTAAAATTTGACTAGAGGCATTATCAAAGTTATCCCAACATTTATTATTATTATTATTATTTTTTTAGAAAGGTCACATGGTTTATGCTAAAAGAAATGTCTGGGACCTTTACCCAGCAGCGAGAGCAATTTAGAGTTCAGTGTCTTGCCCCAAGGACACCTTGGGATTGAACCCCTGAGCTTCCAATTGAGAGACGACCGACTTGACCACTCAGCCCCAATTTAGTACAGTCAGGGCCAATGAATCGTGTATTTGCACCATCAAACCCTGCATGGTAAAACTCCACATCAGGTATTCATCCTGCCTAGTGGTTTGGTTTGATGCATATTGCAGCACGTGAAGGGGTAGCTGGGTATTGTGTGTCTATGCTAATGGAGGGGAGATCATAAAAATAGAGCTGTTGCAGTGCAAAGGCTGTCTCATACAATGATTTATTCAGATTAGATATGAGCGAAAACACAGGGGCCATACGGGCGTTTGCAGTACTGATTTAACATGCGACTATAGCCTCTGTTTGAGCTAGGTGCCTTTCCCAAGATATACAATACAGACTACTGTATTTATCTTTTCTCTTCAGTGTGTGTGAGCTCCAGGACAGAATCCATCGAACACACACAGAAGCCATGTTGTGAGTCGTTCTGAGCATTGCTGCGTGTTGCGAGGAAGAAAAGGGCAGTCATTATTTTCTATCGTCTGGTTTAGACACAACAATTGCTTCCAGGATCGAGCCTCCCTGTCTGAATATGTTACAATCCAGTGACATTTCTGCAAATGTCATTGAACATAGATATTTTTTAAGACACTGGGCTGTTAGAAACACCAGTCACTTACATCTTAAACACGTGAAAGTGCTTCTAAATGCAGCTCTTCTGCTCTTTTTTGTGCTCTCATTTGCTTGTGTCTTTCTGGATTTGTCTCCCTTTTGCTCCGACTAGTTTTGCTCCTCTTAAATCACCATCCTTCTTCAGCTCTCCGACCGACAACCTTTCCTCCATCGCTCCCTCCCTCTCTCCTACTGCTCTTGACATGAGTGAAGAGGCCCGCTGAGATAAAACACAATGTCAGAGCATGCCTCAGCTCTCTCTGCTGAGTGGGAAAATTGACTGGGATTGTCTGTGGCAGTCCCCACTCGCAGCAGTCTGTGGCCCGTGATGCTTAAAGTGCTGTGCTAATTAGTTTTCTCTCCATCCCTACCTCCACCCTAACACACACACATAAACACACACACACTCTCTCTCGCAATAATCTCCCTCAGTCTTTTGTGCTGCCTTGCTTCTTTGCCTTGCCCTATCTATTATGTAACATTGTGAGGAAAGCGCGGATGCACCTTCTCAGGGGTTTTCTGTGCGTGGCTTTCGCGTGTCACACGAGCAAATGTCTCTTTCTATATTTGCCTAAGCAGCACATGAAGGCAGCTGTGGGGGCAGAGGCCAGCACAGCAGAAAGACACAACGAGATAGCACATGACAGGGTGCAGTACTTGTTGGAAGGGGCCTTAATGCGAAAGCAAGTGTAAACCTGCTATTCGTGCCTATTTTGGTGACCTATGATGTCCTTCAGTGCTTAAGCTGCACAGCAATTACACAAGAACGAGCAGAATACACGACAAAAGAGGTTTGTAGTACGACATTCACACAAAAAATCTCAAGACAGATTTGTAATGTACACTTTGAATGGTTTTCAGCTTACTACAACAAGATGTAAACACAGCACTGATGTAGCAAAGATGCTAAAGCCAGTGTAGTGCCAGGTCCCCATTGAGCTACAAGAGCTAACTCAAAGTTCATGTTCACAGATTAATGCAATGTTACATTTTGAACTCACCAGCTCTTAAAACTTGAACTAGTAACTTCATTCATTAATCTTTTTCTTTTGTTGGTCAGTAGAGCCTCCAACTGTATCTCCATCCCTTCTTGAAGTCATCTGTAACACTGCTGAAATTGGACAACAGCATCTGTCATTCAAATGAGCCAGTTGGACGCAGCCTACAGCCAGCAGGCATCTACCCCCTTTCACCAGGTGCACTAATCACCTGATTGAAACCAATCAAGGTCAGTCAGAAGGCAGCAGGACACAGTCATTCCTAAAACAGTCAAGGAGAACTTCTGAAAGAGACTTCAAGCCCTTGAGGAGCTGCTGTGCTGCTGCTGCTGAGGAGTGTTTCAGGACTGAACACTGGTGAGACATCATGAGACACATGTCTGGTTAAAGGGTGTGGTAGGATTTCCCCTACCTAAATAAACATTTGAATTCGTTGGACATCTGCACACGCATGACAAATAACTGCAGTACGTGCAATGTGTTTGGTGCATTGATTTATACGAATAGAATTGGGAATATTTAGCATATGTTGCATGGAGGGTAAAAAGTGCCCTTAAGAATCTGTTAATTGAAGGCCTATTTTCTTTAATTTAATTATGGTATTTTCCTTGATTAAGTTCAAGTGTTTTTTTGTTATTTGTTACAAATTGAACTTTGAAATACAAAACCAGTTCAACAAAAACATTCTGTGTCGTGTGTTTAATTAATTCTCCACCAGCTCCAAGAGTCTAACCTACATTAGCCCAGTACATCGTAATTTGTTATATCTTGTTTTTTTGATAATTTATTATTTATAAATACATATATTTGATTGAAAGTAAATTTTGTATCCTGAGTGTTACACATCCTTCATTGCAAGTTTTGCCCAGATAGCATGCTAGCAGACAAAAAGGCTCCTGTGCCATAGTTTAGTATAAAATAGCTTCGCATTAGGAGATTCTGTATCCATAAGCCTCAGTGGTCGAACAGATTTAAATGCAAGTGCAGTGTTTTGGATCAATATAAGCATAATGCCTCTAAGCTCATTACGAGGCTGTAATGTACTTACCGTTCAATACCTCATGAAGCTGACTGTTAAACACTGCCCCTGCATACAGAATGGAAACATTAACATGATGATTGAGATAACTTGGTGGCATGTATCAGTGCATTAAAACATGTAAACCAAATGTCACCCTGGTTATGTTGTGCATTTCAAATACATTTATACTGTATGATGCTGTCAGAAGTTCAAAAAGAGCGTACGCTTTGTTGCGTCTGTTTGCTGAAGTGAATACACAGCAGATGTGCCACCACCAGGGGGGGGAAGAGAGCCGGCCCTGCCCACTCAGGGAAGCTCTTTTATAGGAAACAGTATGACAGTGTCCCTGCAAGAGTTGACCTGAAGGAGAACAAGTCAACTTTCCAAACCAAAGAAAATACTTTCTTTAGCCTAAAAAAAACACACAGATAACACAAGAAAATCAATTTAGGGATGCATTATTTAATCTTGTTTCCATACGTTTATTAGCGTTCAAACGCTGCTCTCTCTGCCTCACGGAAAGTGCAGGAGGAAGTGTGGATGGGAGCTGAGGGATGAAGGAGTCGTGTCTGGAGAGAGCAATTGTTTTGGCCGGGAAGTCTGCTCCAAAAGTCACATAGTATGCCTTTAAATTGAAATCTTTCTGACCAAGCTAACTAGCACAGGGGGGAAAAAGGCTGCCTGAGCTTTGAAGTGGCTTGCAACATTAATGAGCAGGAATTACAGTTCTCTGCGCTCAAAATTTGCTAGCACAGAGAGACTATAGATACTCGTTCTGGCATGTTATCAGCTGGCTAACATGTCAGCGGTTAACGTGCTAGCTAGCTGTTCCACTTGCTCTTCATCAAGCACACTGAGTTTTTTTTTTTTTTTTTACATGATCTCCTCTGAAAGCAACACCTTGGAAACCAGTTGGAGAGAGAATGAAGTCATTTGATTTAATTATTAATAAGCAAACACAGCCTGCAATGGAGGAACAGAATGGGCAAAACTGCAATTACCCTGTTAACCCCTCTACACATGCCGCTCCGTCCTCTGAAAGCATTTCCCGCCTGTAATCACACCCAAATCTCCAAAGAGCAAGCTGACACATTTTCCTAACACTAACACCCCCCCCCCCCAGACCCCCTTCTTTCTCTATCTTTCTTGCTGCAAACACACATTCGCCGCTGCGTCAAAGCACTCTGCGTGAACAGGCAGATTGCTGCGAGAGCTAATGAATTGTGTGCTGTCAGGGAAGTAACAGATTTATTTACATCTAGAAACGGATATCTCTTGCAGCCAATCCTGGGGAGCTGAGCTGGTTTTCTCAACAGGGCTTCTAATGGATCAGACACAGGGAAAAAAAATAACAAACAAGGAGAAATATCCAGTTTACAGCTCGGTGTCGGACAGCGTGCTTTTACGCTGCAGCACTGGAAATTTGAGAGGAAATATTGTTGCCGGGGGCAGGGGGTGTGGAGAAGGAAGTTGAAGGGTATTAGTTGAAAATCCACTTTAAAAGGTGTTGCACTGTATAAGGACACACACACACACACACACAGAGCCTTGGAGTCCAGTAGGTAGGGGGATAACATATCTTGATTACCTCGCCTTTGATGGTGTTGAAAGTGGAAAGTAATTTTACAAAAAAAGAAAAGAAACACACACTACTTGTCTTCTGTATCACCTGCAGCTCCACTTTATTCTCTGACTAGCCTCAGTTGTTAATGCAGAAATTAGCTCAGTAGTCCGTCCTTTCAAAATACCGTATGAATCTGTAGGTACACATCTTGCATTTTTTTTCCACTTGGTGTCTTCTTGCTAAGTTTTCTTTTTTGCACTGAAGTCAGCTGGGGTTGTAGGTGGAGCAATTCCATGTAGCACACACTGCGTTCTGTCAGCGTCATGGTTTTACTCCACCCGACGGCGTGCGCCACGCCCCCACTGGGTCAGAGTCGAGTTCACAAGAGCACAGGAGAACTACAAGATCACGTGGGAATAAAGAGAAAAACGTGCAAACAACATGCTGCTTTGCCTTTCCATGGTTGATTTGTTGTCCGTTTGGTGCCTGTTTTGAAATAATGCTGATGAAGTGATGCGATATAAGATAGGGAGTCCGTGCGTTGTGTTTTATTTTAAATACAACTGGAGCGAACTGTGCTGACGGACCACGGCGCACCTATGGATTTGTCAGACCACAACCACCTCAGTCCCTGTTTGTGACACAAATAGTCAGCGTTGACCTCAAATCTGAAGTTGACTTCTTTTCAACAAGTAACAAAGGTCAAAAAATATTGCGTAACACACATTAAAAATGTAAGTATACATGCATTAATTCCTTTTGGTTGGTGCACGCGCCCCATGTATGGGGGCTGTGGTCCTCCAGGTCAGGCAGCCCGGGTTCGGCTCTGACCTGTGGCTCCATCCCGCATGTCTTTCCTCACTCTCTCGCCCCCTGATTTCCGACTCCGTTCATTGTCCTCTCTCTCCCATAAAGGCACAAAAAGCCTAAAAATAAATCTTTCAAAAAAAAAAAAAAAAAAAGGACGAAACCTTTGGCATAAAGGGGATCTCATCGCCAGCCGGCAATGCTCAGACCTGTCACAAAGTGTTTAATGAAAACTGCCACTTACACAACCACAACACACACGCCAGCGAATCGAAAGAAAGATGAGAAATCCAGGTATGCTGTGACAGAGAGTGGGAGCAGGTAAGAATGAAACACCAGCCAGGGGAGGGATTATCTGTTTTTCATCTCTCTCCCTGGAAATCTCAATCCATCTTTTGAGGTGTTTCTAACATCCTGTCTTTTTCTCTTCCCGCGGTTCTTTGTCACTAAGATTTCAGGTGTTTGTGTGCGGGTGAAAATGAAAGAAAGTGAGTCATGTACAACAGCATTTTTTTCTCCCCCCGTTTTTCTTTAGCGATGCTGTGGTGTATTTGTGGTTATTTAGAGAGAAGTCTACACACTTCTCACTTCTTTTTTTTTTTTTTTTTTTCAAATCTCACCAAGGTGCAGCTCAGTGCTAATCAGGGTGAAATGTAGCATGGTGTAAAATTAAACCATTACAACATAGTGGGAACAGTGTTGGAGAGGTCAGGAAAGGACAGGCCTCTGGCGGTTTGAGTGAGTGTGTATCTGTGTGTTGTATGCGAGTGTGTGTTCCGGGATGTTATCAGTCATGTCGTCTGCCGGCCACAGATGAGGTCATTATGCCCTTTAGCAAGGCAGATTTCATCCCTCCTGTCTGCTCCTGTTAATAAATCTCCTCAGATGCTTTCATTTTGTGGTCAGTTGTGTGTGCACTCAAACACGGGACTTTGTGTATCTGCTGTGTTGATGTATGTGTGCATGTCTGTATGTGTGGGGAATCCCTCCTTGTGTGTATGTGTGTATGTGTGTGTGTTGTATGAGTCATGCGTGTGTTCATGAGGCGAGGACTTTGTCTGATAGTGTTTCGGTGAAGCGGCCTGTGGGGAATCTGTGCAGCCATTTCTGTCTCGCTATGGTGATTTGTGTTTGTTTGTGTGTAAATCAGCATGGAGTCTTGCATTGTTTGCAAATGGCATAAAACACTCAGCAGGCATCTACGGAGGGACGGAATTAGCATGGATTATTTATGGCCAGCTATTTTCTCCCCACCCGTCGCTAGTGTAAGCTAAAATACACTGTTCTCTGTGCTTGAATACATTCATCATATGACCCAAGAGAGGAAGGAATGTTAATTACAAAAAATGGTGTTGAACGGCCATATTGGTTTTAATTTCATCTGTCTTATTAGAACCCGGCTCAAGTTGAAGGTGGGTAACTAACATAGCTCAAACCTTCAGTCAGGACAGTGTTAGTTAGTCAATATAGCGTCATTTATATTACAGTTCATAAAATAATTTCTTAAGCTTCTAAGGTTTAATCCAAATGTAAAACATTTTTTTTCACGAGTTCTCTGGCGTCAGAAAATCTTTATTTTTTTTAAATTCTAAATTAGAGATTCTAATTTCTCTTGTTTGTTTGACACCGGCTCCATGTTGATCAGTGGTTCTCAACTGGTGGGTCAGGACCCAAAAGTGGGTTGCGAGGAAAAGGCGTCAAGTGGTTAATTCAGTTTCTTTGTTTTTATGTTTCCTTGTTTGACTTCCTGTTCCGGTTGTTAAATTCTGTCCAGGCATGTTTGCAGCGTACTACGTCGACTCACAGCGTATTTGAAAAAGGAGCTGACCGTAGTGGTGCTGCTAGTCACGCAACGGAGACTGACCACGGCGCTCGCTGTGGAAACACAATCATTGACTAGAGTGGCAGCGAACGACAAGTATGTGGAAATTTGGGTAGTAGCAATATAGCTGATTTAGTATTGTTTACTTTATATCCTGAAGAAGTAGAGTAGGGTTTTCTGGCACAACATCACCAAATACCAAGTTACATGAAAAGTGAAAGGCAACTTTATGAACTTTAGTAGACTGACATGTTTCGGCCTGTTTCCTTCATCAGTTTCATCCTTTACTTTATATCCTGAGATATTGCCAAGTGTTTTTTCTTACTTTTAACAGGGCTGGGATTGTTTTGCTTAAGTTTGACATGAATGAAATGACATCGTCAGCATACAAGGAAATTCTGTGGTCTATCAGCTCAGGGAATTGTTGGTGTGAATGTTCTCCCATTGCAAAAGGCTCACTTGCTAAAATAAGGGGAAAAGAGAGTGGGAAACTCTGACTTCAACTTTTTCTAATTTTTCTTGGTTTTTAAATATCCCCTTAAGTTAAAATTTCTGCTATAGAATTTTTAAATAAATTATCTGAAGCCATAAAAACAATAACAGTAAAAAATCGAATTATTGTCCTATTGTGTACTTCTATCCTGTGTAAAAAAAAAAAATAAAAAAATAAAAAGTGTAGTGTGATGATATTCTGCAGGCATAACCTGCAGCAGGAGTTCAAAGAATTAGAGATGAAAACCCTCCTCAATAAGGACTAAGTGCTGTATCTCACAAAGCTGTCAGGCCAAATGAATGAACTCCAATGACTAGGCAGCAACGTGGGGAGGAGAAGAGCGGGAGCGCAGAGAGGGAGTGCTGATAAGACGAGGGAGGGAAAGAGAGCGACAGTAAGCAGAAAAAAAAGAAATGAGTCTGAAAAACGCGCCAGTGCTCTTTCTCAATATGTCACCTCGTCTCTTTTCTCTCCCTCTACTCTCACGTTTTGGCTTTCATCTCTCACACCTTCTCTCCTGCTTGACTCATTGCTTCTATCAGTACGTCATTAAGCTCTCATTTGCTCCCTAAAAACCTGTTCTGAAGAGTGTCAGTGAGGTATTTCTTTGGTGTTTGTTAAAGAACATGGATGGTTGTTTTCATTTGAGTCTCACTGTTTGTTAAGGAAAAGCTACTTTTACTTTAAAAAGCATAAAGTGAGGTCGCTCATGAAGTAGATATATTCAGTGCGTTTACAGTGGGAGTAGAGGAAAGAGATGACATATTCAGAGTGACAAGATGGATGGAAGATAGGACATTTTTCTTTTTCAAGTCCCTAAATGTAGAAAGCATTAAGAACAGTGGGGTGTCCATCCCTGAAAAAACACACATTACATTCACATTATAACCACACAACTCTGACTGTGTATCAGCACAAAATGTATGTTAAGATGATAATGGATAATTGGTTTTTCCAGCTCACCTTTGAACATAAAAGAAGTGGAACAGTCCTGCTTCTTCCAACTACATTTCATCTCAAAATCAAACCACTGCTTTCACAATCAGACCTTGAAGAAAAATCTTTCATCGGCACCAGACTGGATTATTGTAATTCCCTGCCCGCTGGCATTAACCATAAACCCCTCTCTAGCCTCCAAGTAGATCAGAATGCATGACCTACTGTAGGCATCTTACTGGTTATTACAGACGACATCACATCACCCGATGAGTTCTAGGATTGATTTGATTTGAAGATTTTTACTTATTACTTTAAAAGCGTGCATGGGTCTGGCTCCATGCTACACCGGTGAACTGTTGACCCCCTACGAGCCAGCCTGCAGCCTCACATCCTCAGGTGGGGGCCTCCAGGTGGTTCCGAAGTCAAGGCTCAACGGTTACCATGCTTTCACCATCAGGGCCCCTTGACTTTAGCACGACCTCCCTTTCAGAGTCAGTCACGTCTTTTAAATCTCTTCTTAAAGACCCACTTGTGCAGATTTGCTTTCATGTGAAGTCGTCTTCTTATCCCTCATTATATTCAACATTGTCTACTATTCACTTATTTGATCTTTTGACTACTGTATTTCAATATAATCCTTAAGTAGACATGTCATAAGCAGGAGATAAGGTATAGTGAGCAGGTTGCTATGGAGAGGAACCACTTCAGGGTGAGGAGGACCCCAAAGGCGATGCTCAGCCTGTTAGGGTTCTCCACACATGCTCATTCATTGTCTTGTAATTATCAGCTGTTCACATCTATCCAATGGCACTGCTCCAATCCCTCATCGTTAGCCTATCATATTGCTGCTATCTTTTTTTAAATATGGCTTTCTCTTTTCATGTCATTTCGTACAACCCTCCGCTGCCCCATCACCACCAAGCCTTTCGCAGTTTCATCACCTTCTTCATCCCGCCATCCTCAGATCACAGCATCAGCCATCGCCCGGTCAACCCCCAGTCTTTTGCAGTTTAGTCAGCCTTCTTCATCCCTTCAACCTGAGACGACACCTTCAGCTGTTCCGGTCAACCCCATTCTTCAGTCAGATCAGCTTTCATCCCATCAACCTCAGATGACATCATTAACCTTCTTCTCATCAACCCCAGTCTTCACAGTTCCATCAGCTTCTTCATCCCTTCAGTCTCAGACGACATTATCCGATAACGGCTCTTTCACTAAAGATTGGAGTTCTTCCCTCTCTTGCAGAGTTTACAGAGCCACCATGACTGACGCCACATGTTTATCGTTGCCGTGGAAACACCTGATGTTACGTCAAAGACATAAGGAAGCTGGGATCGCTACTGAAAGCTGCAGTACTGATGCGATATGAACGTCATGTAAGTTATTCTTAGCTACATTGTCGGTAAATATATTCTCTTCCTCAGGTCTGTTTCGCCCATTTGTCTTGACTACAGTCAAATTAAAGTGCGTTTTCATCAGGGGTGGGGGGTGGAGTAGCAGAGAGAATCACTCCCATGATTCCCCGCCAGCCACAACGTCATCTTCTGTTATTTATTTTTTTTAATTCTGTTTTGATTTCAAGCCCCCATAATGTGTGTTTAACTCTGAGGCAGCACTAGGCTTCCATTATACTTCCACTTACGTTCACATCATAACAAAACAAAAGTCTTATTGAGGTTCAACGTTCACTTATTCATAAAGTGCCGCTTTCATTTGCTGCATCGGAAAGAGAGAACATGATCTCACTGTTTCACATATTCGTTAGCAGGAACATGCTTTAAAACTTGAAAATGAAGAGAGAAAAAAAACGTCTGCAGATTAAAATTATATTGCAGTGTGGCTTAGACAGTCAGTCCTGTTACAGAGACACACAGGAAGAGAAAAAAAAATCTCCAAATGGGACTGTAATCCTTGACGCACAGAGCAGGAGAGCGAGAAATACATTAACGCCTGGGAAAAAAAGTGTCTTCAAACTCTGGCTGCACTGTGTGTATATGTGTGTGACATTTTTTTTTTTTGGATCACACATTTTAATTGGATTTAGAGTAAATTATGAAACAGTCGGTGCTCATGTTTAAAACATTTAACCACACTGTAATGATGATGTGTTTCCTGGCTGCTCACGTGTACAAATACAGTGTGTGAAATGCTGCGTGTCATGTCGACCTCTGTCTGTCTAATGAGGTGTGTGTGTGTGTGTGTGTGTGTGTGTGTGTGTGTGTGTGTGTGTGTGTGTGTGTGTGTCTCTGTGTGTGTGTGTGTGTGTGTGTGTGTGTGTGTGTGTGTGTGTGTGTGTGTGTGTGTGTGTGTGTGTGTGTGTGTTGAAGATGCAGAGAAGTGACTACTCAGAATTTAACCGGTTATTCTTGTAACACATTTTTTTCATTTCATTTTTTTGGAGGGGTTCAACTCGTGCTAATGTTCACAGTTTTTTCAAAAAAGAAAGAAAATGCAGAATTCAAAGTCTGGAAAGGAGACTGGAGATGAAACATCACATTAGGCCTGCCCCTTAATCAAAAACCATTGATAGCCTCAAAAAATGACAATCTCCTACAAACAACATAACAGTAACATAAAAAGAAAAAAAATCATGTTTGACTACACTTCCCTATTATAAAAAACACGATCGTTTGACACGATCACAGAATTACATGTCCGCTTTAAAGTCGTCTGTGCATATTCATATTTAAAGTTACATTTCCTCCTATGTTCTTCGTCCTCTGAGCTAAAAACAAACAACTTTTCGAAAGGTTCTGGTAATCCCCTGCTTCTTGCCCTGTATATAACCGTATATAACTGGTTGGTGTGCAATCTGTAATCCACTTCATGAATAGTTGTTACTATAATATAAAAAATGGTTTTCTGTTTGCTAAAGGGCGTGATGCCCCAAACTTCCGAAAAACTAGCTAAAACATGCTCAAGTTAGCAATCAATACAGAATCCTCATGACATTATAGTTCAACAGACATGTTGCTCTGTTAAAAAAAATACATTCTTTTTTGTGCTATATGAGCTTTCCAAGTTGTTTTGTCATCCATGATCACACTTAAAAATCCATATTTAGACACTCTTTTAATAAGAACTCAACTTATGAACAGCAGAAATTTTTCATCCTTTTGTTGATGAGTGAAAGCCATAAACTAAGCTTTGTTCAAATTCAAGTATTACTCACTTAAGTCCCCTAGACTCAAAAAAGTGTCATATGCGAATAACACAAAGAGCAGTTACTTTAAACTTCACTTGTCATTAATGAATCAATAAAAAAGTTAATGCCCCATAACTGAGCCTTGCGGTACTCCACATTAAATGTTCATAAACTCAGATGTATTATTATAAAATTGCACATACTGTTTTCTATAAATGGCTCATTAATTGGTTTACAACAACTCCTCTAACACCACGTATATGCAATTTTGAAATAAAGATCATATGATCTCTTAAAAAATATTTTAATCAATCAAAAAGTAACCCAATTGTGTATTCTTACTTTTATTGCTGCAGTGATTTTTTTCTGTTCTTTTCATTAATGATAAATCTTTTTTTTTTACCAGCATGCTGAAAGTTGAGCGCTTTCAGCACCATGGCCAGCGACAGCCAAACCAGGGTTATTCCTATGTATGTTTTTATGACCTAATACATCTTCCATTGTGTATTGGAGGTCAGGCAGCTTCTGAAACTAAAATAATTTAGTGACAAAAGAAATGAACAAGCCACAATGATCATGATACATGAACGCCCACAATATATTAACTTTTTTTCAGAAAATGGGTCTACCATGTGGACTGTGAATTATCTTTAATAAAATAATTTAATTTATGAGAAAACTATTTTAGTAAATACCAAGCTGCTTACTAACATTTAATTTACATAAAAAGTGCTGCTCTGGTTTGCCTCCAGTTTGGTTTTTGTATGTATAAAGGTCTTCCTTTTTTTTTACCAGCATGCTGAAAGTTGAGCGCTTTCAGCACCATGGCCAGCGACAGCCAAAGACAGTTCATTCCTATGTATGTTTTTGTGACCTAATGTGTCTTCCATTATCTATTAGATGTGATGCAAGCAGGGGGGCAGCTTCTGAAACTAAAATAATGTAGTTTATTTTTAACCACAAAACAGGTCTAGCATGTGGTAGCTTGAGTTCAAAGGTGAGTGATTATTGGATCAACATTTGGCATAAATAAATGAATGCTAATTGTTTGCCAACACACATCATAACAGGACAAAAATAAAGTAGTCTGATATTCAATTCATCATATGCTTATCAGAATTTTTGACAAGCTTACCAACATTACTAAAAAAAAGGTCAAAGGTCAGTATATGATTGAATATGAATAAATATGCATATTTCATTGGATTCAACACAGCTCAACCTTAGTCTAAACAATAGAAGAATTGGGAGAATAGAGCCAGAAAGATCAGAGCTAAGCAAACAATCAAAGGTGCTGATTCAGCATATCCAGTAAGTGGACCACTTGTCCAAACAACACACAAGTTTCTCCTCATTTTAAAGAATCTCTGTTCTTTTGGCAAGTTTCTGGTCTCAAAGACGCAATGCACTTGTATTTAGTAGGATCTCAGGGATTGGATAATCACCTGTAATGACCCACACCTGTGTGACACTCAGCACAGCTGCTGCTCATCAGCATTGTCTCAGCGAGGTCCAAAAAAGAGGGAGGACAGTTAAAGGTGAGCATCTGCGGAGCACGGATTGTTCCGGCTTGCACACTTCTCTCGATTCTGTGCTAAATTCCCCCCAGAGGATGAATAAACACAGCCAAGGTGACTGCACTGCTAAAACATGCCCCCTTTATCCCAGCCACCGAGTCTGGACTCTGTGCTATCCCTCGCTCTTGATCACTACACCTTTGTGCACCTAAAGCATCCCTCTTGTCTCCTTAAGTTATGTACTTTTGTTTGCATTCAGATAAGGGTTACAGTTTTACCAAATCTCTCTGACTCCCTTTGCACACAGAGCTTTACTTTCACCCAGTCTTTAGTCTTTTAAAAAGCTATTAGTTGTGATTAGTTAGAGATTTGAATGGATTAATGACCCCTCCTCCAAAGCAAAAGCAACCAAAAGTTAATGCAGATGAACATACAAAACATCTACATTTCACACTAGTTTGAAACAACATTTGTAAAAAAAAAACACTAAAAGCAAACACTTCTTCCTGCTTTCTGCACTTTTCTAAAGCCAACCTCCTCTTTTCATCACTCAAGACCAAGCACCGACCCCAGGGGCCAAAGAGCCTTTTCCATTGGTGCCCCCCTCACTCTGGACCTCTCTGCCCAAACACATCTGTGACTCTACCGACCGGCCACATTTCAAATCCCGGATCATTGGCCGCCGTTTCATACGTGAATGTTTTTGTTTCCTTCAACTTGTTTTGTGTAACTCAGCAAAGTGTCTTTGAGTGTTGTGAAAAGCCGATACAAATAAAATGTATTATTAATAATACAAACTTCTGGCAAGCTCTAACACAGTCTTGATTCGCTGTTTCATCTTGGTCACTGTAAGCACTTTTTCCTGAAACCTCAGCTTTACATCACTGTCACGACCCGGCTCTTAAGGCCGGACAAAAACAAGGGAAAAGGTACAGTTTTTAATTAAACGGTGTAGAAGTTTATTGCAAAAATACCAAAAAGAAAAACCATTACAAAGAAAGTGAGGTGTGTTGGTCAGTAAATCAATTGACTGCCAGATACAAGACTCATCATGAAATATTTTTTTGTGATTTCTCCTCCTCTAAGCACCTGACAAATGACCTTTCTCTAAAAGCGAAAAGCAAAGCAAACAAACCACCCATGAGGTAAGATTCACAGCACAAACCTAACAAGATAAATGGAGACAATGATGCATGCTGCACAATGGGAACAACATAACCCTCCCTCCTGTTTCCTCCATTCAACGACACCTTGAATCACAAACAGCACATTTGAAACATACTGTATATTCAAACTTTCAGTTTTCTCAGTGAAGACCGAACTTTAAAATGCAGACTCGTACATTTTTGGACAGTGAAGTATTTTCCATTGATTTGTCTTTGTGCTCCTAAACAATAGGCTTAAAAAAATAAAACAATGACTCAGGGGAAAGTGCTGAATTTAAGTTTTAAAATCTGTAAGATGACCATTTTTCACGAATTCACCACTAAACCTGTTCCCCATTCCTTTTCAAGATGCTCTTTTAAAAATCAAAAGTAAGACAGGCAGGTGTAGCTTTTGAAGCTCCACATGCTGAAATACGAGCATGGGGCTTCTGTAAGAATCATAAAGTCCATTTAAAGGCACTGTGTCTCTTCCAGCCTAACCAATACCAATTGTTGGAATGCCTGGGTTGTGAACAGGCTCTAGTTCAGCTTGGCAAGTGGATAGCCTGGGTTTGAATCTGACATGTGGCTCCTTTCCTGCATGTCATTCCTCACTCGCTCTCTCCCAGATTTCTGACTCCATCCACTGTCCTATCTCTAAAATAAAGGCATAAAAAGTCCCAAAATATACCTTAAAAACAAAAAAAACAACATAGCATGTTTCCTAAATGTCTGATGATATAGTACGAGCATTTAATGATTTGATTAAGTAGATATCTTACATAATGCCCCTTTAATCTCAAATGTTCTTAAGAACTTAAAAGTAGACCCCAGATGATTAAGCTTTTAGAAATGTCCCAGTATGTCTCTTCCAGCTGACTGCTTTTTAAAGCAAGTTTAAAAGTAGAGACGGCCACGCATCATTTCTTTTATTCCTTCATTCTGGATTAAAGGCAGCACAAGCATTTTGCCCTGTGAGAATCATTAGAGGTTCATGCGTTCGCATAAATCATTCCCCCATCGACCGCGCCGCTCACAGATTCATTTGAAATTGCAGCGAGTCCATATTGAACGAGGCCGACGCAGACAAAAACATGTCATACTCAATCCTGTTTCCATGATGGACTTTTTCCGGACTGTGGGAGAGCCTCTTGTCAAGATTATTTCCAATCATGGTGGAGCATTTATTATCGTCAACCTCATATCTCTCCCTCCCTTTCAGATAAAGACAGTGCTCGAGAAACAGAAACAACGGGTGCCTCCATCCAAACCCTCCAAATGGGGAGACACTGACAAGCATAGAGTTTGCATTCATGACATTTGGTGCTTGTGTCCCTCCTGAAAGACGCCGGTTGTAATGTAAAAGGAAAATCACAGTGTTTATTGCAATCATAGTTTTTCCCTTTCTGCTTTTTTTGTCTCTCTTTTCTTTTACGTCTCTTTTCATCTCCTTATTTTTTCGACAATTCTCAGAGTCAAGCTTTAGATGAACTGCTTCCATTCATTAACAAATCCAATATTTTAAGCTGAGTGGATTCCCATTATTTCTTTCCGGAGACTGAACTCTGCCTTGCATTCATTTAATTCCCCCATGTATGAAATAACATCCTGCCGAACGCAGCCAAGCCATTATGCCTAGTTTTGCTGTGGCACGACAAGTGGATGTATAAGGAAGAATGATTAAATGATTGCGGCAGCCTTCCTCCCACTCCCTCATTAAGGGTTTCCCTTCCTCCTCTCCAATACAATCACACGAGGACCTTTCAACTACAACACTGGGTTGGGATTTTCCATTGATTGTTTGAAAACAAGAGCGAAAGGGGCAGTGTTTTCTAAGAACAGTGTTGTAAAGAATTGACATAATTGGCAAGGATGTCTGCAAGGTTTTTTGATAGTCCTGCTATTTAAAACAAGTCAGCAAAGGCTGCTTTTGTTTAGAGCTTAGCCCCATACATAAACTCCATTACTGCCTATTGTCAAAAAGAAGTCTTCTACTCACATTTGTTAAGTCCTGACTGTTGCTCTTGATGCCATTTGGTATACCATATCCATTGTAAGGATTAGGAAAACATTTAGTTCAGTCAATAGGGGAAAGGAGTTCAAACAATTAAATTCAAACCCTACAAGCTAAGACCAGTAGTAAATGAAAAAGCACAAAATCACAAAATACTCAGTACGGCATATAGTACAATATAGTGCAGGTGACATTTTGTGTTGTCTGAATTCTGAGTTAGCATTGGCTATGTCCCTATTCAGGGGCTGCAGCCTTTGGAGTGTGAATTTGAATTTAAAGTCCTTTAAATTGTCAAGAAAACCAGATTTCTAATTTGTAATGGATAAACTGACTTCCATATTAGCTTGTGGTTGCATACTAAAGCCCACCATGCCTCACCTCCTTCTGCCCCTTATTGCATGCAGATTTGTTATTAACCTTTAGCCCAATTACAATCCTTAATCTCACAAGGCTGGAGGCAAAGCAAAGCCCAGGATGAGCTCTGTCTCTCGGAGATGCTGATTCACTCCTCCGGGACTCAAACCATAGAAGTCGGCGATTTGTAACTCCCATTGATTTCTAAACAGTCGTTTATACTACTGGCTCTGGAATGATTTACATTATCTTCTCAATTAGCAAATTAGAGGAACATCTGTTACATTTTCCTCATCACCCGTCCTGTCCTGACCTCCCTCGTCAGAGTTAACTTTTAAACGGAGGCTGGGCCCTACATATGAATTTGAGTTATTTGTAATCACTTCAATCAATTACAGTTTACCTTACTAGCTATAATTTCAAACGATCAGCAGAGTGTTTTTTTTTTCTCAATGAGGTGCTCATACATCAGTGTCAGACTGGGAGTCATTCTATCTCTGAAAAATAAATAATGAGTTGACTCTTGAGGGTAATCTTGAGTGAGTTTGAGAAATGCTTCCATCAATATGTCCTCCTTACTATCAGGAAATAAACTCACTGAGAAGAGTTTCCCAAACAACTGCAGCTCTTAAAGCTGTTAGTTTCCCACACATCTTGTTGTAAACTCCATTACCGGAATGTGAGACACATTGCTGATTAACAGCAAAACATGTATTAAACCCAGCACCGGCTATGTGCAAGCATTCAAGTCACTAATTGTGCACACTTCTCAGGCTTACTGAGGCGTACAACATTGGGGAAATCTAATTATCTTGTTTGAAGTGGAAGTTCACAACTCTGTTTGAAACGGCAACAATGAAACCCTGAATGTGGGGATTGTTTTGAGTCTGCGAAACAATCTCTTTGAAATCTACCAAACAAAGAAAATGTATTTCAAAACAGAATTTGAATTTTCCGATATACAAGGCAATTTTACGGGTGAGGTTGAACCATTTTGAACTTTTGATTGGAGTTTAAGATTGGGGATCATTACTTCTTAAAGCTGCTATGACTCATGTACAGTCCAACCCAGTCTCATGTCAAAATGTGTAATACCTACGTTGGTCCACAGCGCAAAACGTAGTAGTTTCACAATAAGGGCTCTAAAATTGTGACATGTCTACATTTCCTTTTGCCTATTCTTTTGTATGGGCATACCTCAGGTATATATAGCTATAGTACATTCAATTCGGCACCAAAACGGCATTAAAAACAGAAACAAAGGTATAGGTTCAAGACTGTGTACATCATTTTCGTCCGGAGTCAAGGAACTACCCATCCCACAATCCATTGCGAATGATATCGTTTATTCAGTTGTTGATAGCGTCCATAGCTATCACCATAGCAACAGTAGAAAATGTAACATTCCAACGTTTTTTCTGGCGAGACCTGAAGAATCTTTGTAGAAACGAACAAACTAAAGATCATAAACATAAACCGAACGAAGATTATGAAGATACAATGTACATTTGTCGCCAGAAAGGTTATCAAAACGACACTTAAGCCTCAAACTATCTTAAAATATTGCATTTTCCGCCGAAAATAGAAGGGATGTCCGCCATGTCTTTTTTTTCGCCAGGGGAAAACTGGGCAGTCACGTGACCTGAGGTATGCCTATACAAAAGAATAGACAAAAGGAAACGTAGACATGTTACAATTTTAAACCCCTTTTGTGAAACTACTACGTTTTGCGCTGTGGACCAACGTAGGTATTACACATTTTAACATGAGACTGGGTTGGTACGGTCTGTGTCCACAAACGCTGTTTTTTATGTGCTGGTAGCACCCATTTTCAATACAAAACCAATTTAGCGATTAGCTTAGCATTAGTTTCTTGGTTTGTTTGTTTCTGCACTTGAAATGTTCTCAATTGAAAAAGGGGCGACTTTTGGATCATCGCTGCGCTAGTCAGTGTCACTTCTCCCTCAGCGACGAATCAGAATCAACAAGGCTTGTGATATCAGCTTTGTGAACAACAATGGCAGAGAATAATTATTTTAATCCTTTTTTAAGCTCTTAGTCCGGGCCTATACCACAACACAAATGTCAAACCCTTATTCCCCATGAGTCAGTGAAGGGGAGAGCTGTTTTCCTGAGCACCAAGCAGTTCTAGTTTGTGTTTTTTTCTTGTTGTATGGTAACCCCCCCTCACATGTAAATGCATATCACTGTCAAAGAGATGTGTGTTGACAGCCGGAGAGAATATGTGCAAGAGAGAGAGAAGGCAGGTGTGAGGATGCAGTGGGAGGAAGTCAACACAGGGCTGTAAATGCAAAGGAGACAGGCGTTCTCTGGATTTCTCCACTTGCATGTGACACCTTTAAGCTTTTGCAGATTCTGCTTACACCTAGCTTTTTTTCCTAAACCTTGAAAAATTAGCTGAACGCATTTAGAGCGCTGGCAAAAACAATACAGGGGTGTTTATTTTTTTGTGTGTGTGAAATATTCATGACTCGCAGTGGCTCCCATGGCTCTCGGCTGTGCCTGAGTGGTTGAGAAATGTCTGCATTTATTCTATTCTAGGGCGAGTGTAGACATTTCTGACTTGTCAAAATAACTGGACCTGTTTCTGCTAATGAGCAGCTGGGACCAGCCAGCTACATCCATCTCCTCTGCTGGTTGAATGGATGTCTTCACTCGCCTGCAGGATCCTATTATGCTCAGGTATTTATTCAAATAGCCTGGCAATCACTGAGAGATGTCAAACTCAGAATCTAGAGAACATTGGATACCTTATTAGTGATTTAAAAACCCAGTTAGGCAAAATTCAACCCGAAATCGGAGTTGGCTAAGTTAGATAAGAATGATAAACCATCGGATTATCTGACAACTTCTTTTTGCAGTTTGATGTGTTGTCAGAGCCTCCAGAGGAACAACTTAGAATTGATTATGTTAATATCCTGAGTCATAGCAGGATCTGAACCCCTTTGGTTCGCCCATCTGCGCTCTGACCGTCTCTCCTTTGGGAAAGATTGACCTGAATGCCTCCAGTCTGTCTGACCTGTTATTATCGATCTGGCCATTGTGTCTCTTTAAGAAACATTTATTGCAATGCATTATTTCACATTTCTACAGCTTTTTCAAAGAGGAATTTAAACAGTAATGACAAGATGTATTTGTCATTACATAGATTTATTTTCCAAACCTTATTTATGATGTTGCTCTTATAACGCAGGTGTCGTCAGTTCAGAACAAGTTTGCTACTAGCTTGTTTAGCTAGTGTTAGCTGTTGGACAGATGTTTACCTCAGGAGTGGGTGTACACCAAAACGGAGCGACATGGACAGTCATTATAAGACTTCTATTTCCTGAATGGGAACATAATTTTTTTAGGCTGTTGTATTCTCTTGTGTTGTTTTTTTATATTAGTATTTGCATTAGCTTATTCGTGCATTTGGGTGGCTCTGTGCTGTTATATGCCTCAACTACGTCCAGGGACAGTGGGGCTTCCCAGTCTCTGGCACCCTTATTTTGCTTTACTTAATTAGCCTGCAGCTTCAGAGAGATGCTAGCATGGCTGCAGTCTACATCAGTGGATTTAAATTGTAGGATTATTTGACCTTTTTAATTGGGAAAATTACTGGGAAATCGAAACCACTTTTAAGCCTTTACAGTAAATAGAAGACGACTGTAAGCGGCCAGTAAGCTTACCTTAGCACAGGGAGTGGAACTAGAGGGGAAAAGCATCTGTCCTTAGGGTACAAATCTCAATTTAGAGCTAATTTATGGCTTACTGATTTATATTTTCTATCCAGTTTGTTTAATATTTATGAACAATTCTGTTTATATATCTTGCAATGCTTCTCAGCCTGGGGCAGTTCCTTTATTTGACCATTTTCTAAGCAGATCTTGAGTATGAAAAAATATTTTAAAATATGCAATAATATAGTCCTTTTATATTTGAGTTGGCTATCGATGTACATTGTCCCACAATGCATTGCACAAAGAAAATTGGGGCCCTCTCACAGGTGGATTTAATGTTTTTTTTTGTTTTTTTTATCAAAATCTTGCTTATAATTGCTCAATGCCCATGCAGCATCATTTCATTTTACTACAACATAACAATGTTTATTGACTTCTTGTAGGGTTTACTGAATGAAAAAGTCGTTGCGCCATTTTTTAAATAAATAAGTAGGACTGGCTCAGGCGTTGACAACCTGACACCATTTGAAAAACATACACATACCGTTAACAGCTTGTACATGAGCATTTGTCAGCAGTACTGTATGGTCTGCCACCACCAATATCACTACTCGTGTCTTTGAATATCCCAAGTTGCCGCCGAGCAGATATGTGGGAGTGAGTCATGGGTGCTGCCATGTTCCCCCAACCCCCCCTGCCCTCTCTGTCTGGCAAGGATGACTAAGACGATTCAACTCTACGTATGACACACCCACACACACATTTCCACACATATTGGATCTGCGAGGAAAGCCTCATGCATCAAGCAGGTTATGCTTTTAGCTCTTAACAGCAGGATATAAATAATACCCTCATATTTGAATTTCATATCTCTATTTTTAAGATTTAATCCTGAATTTGCAAAGCACTAATTAGCTTTTCTACAATTAGGGGAATTGGAATGAGGAAAAGGTGTGCAATAAATTCCTGTGATGAGCTATGATTAAAAATGCATTTAACTGTTCATCCAATTTTTATTAATAGGATGATCATAAGCCATTAAGAGGAAGTCTTATCTGTTGCATCCACTGAGGTCGTTTTCTCTGTTGTGTGTGTGTAAGAAGTAGCATCATCTTTAGCAGGACAATCCTTATTGTGGTTTCAACAAGATTGATTCAATCTGCCCTTTAGTTCGTGACATAACATTTAAATGGAACATTTCACTCGCCTCCCTCTTTATGGGCATGCATGCACACACATAAACACACACAATCCATCCAGACAAACCCCAAGAGCAGCAGCTGGAGCTTGTTAATTGCGAGAGCTAAATTCAAATTCTATCCTTATCTTTGTTAGCAGTGATATTAATATTAATACATCATAAAGAAGAATAAAAAGCTTGCCTAGCCTCATTTGGATCCATATATATGCAGCTGTTAGCGTATGTTGGGTGGGAAAGGGGCCGTCATTTATTAAAGGAGGGGGTTGAAAGAAAGGAGACCTGACAAAGAGAGCTGAGAATGGCTGGCTCTTCACTGAGAGAGCAATGAAAGAGGTGGATGCTGTGCAGTTGAGCAAACAGCATCATCCAGGGTCTAAATAATCAAAATAACTGATTCAGGAAGAAGTGTGGAGAAAAGGGAGAAAAGGTGGGAAAACATCTGCTCTCCAGGAGAAGTTTTGACCCCAGTCGATGCACACATACTTCATCATTTCCTGCAAACACACTTGCCCCGTCCTTGGTACTCAGCTGTCCAGGGTGCAGCAGACGGTAGAATTGCTGTTGCTTGCTGTTCCTCTCTCTGCCCCGGCCTGGTGTTTGCTGCTTGCAACCGCTGAGAGCCGAGCAGGGATGGCAGGTGTTGACAGGAGTTGCACCTGAAGGGGTTTTATCATCGTCGCTTTCCAGCTGCACGCCGCGCTGCTTAATCAACGCAGGCAACACAAAGTAAAGAGAAAAGAGCCAGGGACGGTAAAACAAAACCTCATTTGTAAAATTGAAAATTGAGGGAAAAGGTTTTATAGATAATTGCTTCCCTCCCAAAATAAACACAAACGTGATTAGCATTTGGAAGGCTAATTGGCAGCAACAAAAATTGTAAACAACACAAACAGACAATATAGTACATCACACTATGAAACAACTACAGTATGGCATACATTGGATTATAATTAACTCTTGAAAAACAAATCGAAATAGGGTAAAATCTTTGCAGCTAATTGGGTTTTAGCAAGAGTTATAACGGGGAATGTAGACAACACAAATTCACAGCTAGTAGCTTACAACCCCACACACCATGTCATTGGATGGATTTAACTCATAAAACAGGTAAATAAGCACACCAAAAACTAACATTGGTAGCTGCTAATTATCAGATAGCAGGCACCAGCATGGTAAACAACATAAACTCATAAGCCATAACCAAAACACCAAGTTAGACACCTAAATTAGCACAAAAAACTAACAGGGGTTGCTAGTTAGCAGGCTAATTAGCTTTAAAAAAAGAAAAAGAAAATAAATTCATGAGCCAGTCCATTGCACTAAACACCAAGGAATTTGATGGAGTTATGTTTATTTGCTACTTAAAATCATGTGAATTTGTGAAAAACCTTACTGTAGCAAACGCTAATTAGCTGTACCAGAGATTATAAACAACCCGAATTCGAATGCTTGTAGGCTACATCATACTAAACACTATGTCTGAAGATGTACGTTAAATCCTGTAAAAACAATTAAATCAGCTAAAACCCTTGCAGTGGAAGCAGCAAAGCTAATTAGCCTAAAGCGGCAGTCACTTGTTTAGCTAATTGGTGGGGGCTAAGTGGGAAGGCTGAAATAATTGCAGCGGTGTATTTCAGACAGGACCTCATCTTTTTGACATGTCACAAGGCTGTGGGAAATGGAGACAAATTATTGCAGCCTTATTGATTGACTGACCGAATGAGATAGAAAAGGCAGACACTGAGAAAATGAGTGGGAGGGAGACATAGGTGAAAAAGTATTAGAGAGCAGGAGGAGGTGGAGGAAAGAGGACGGATAAGGTGGGGGGGGCAGACAGAAGGAATGACTTTAGCTTGCTGTACCAGGATCTATTTGTCAGCACAATCTGCTTTAAAGCAATCTGCTAACAAAATGTTCTTCCTTCTTCAAATGTCACATTTGCTGGATCACTTCTTCAATTTGTCATTAAACTTTTCCTAAAATCTAAACAGAACAGTATTAAAACCATAAAATGTACTTGAAAATATTCAGTGTTGTTTTATCCCATGAAAGAGAGAATAAACTTTACCAGGCAGTGGTCTTTTTTTTTTTTTTTTTTTAATAACTATGGGTGACTAATGTTAAAGAACTCTCAGACCTCTGACAATACAGGAGATATGACAATGGGCCAACTCAAAGTCTGAGGACAACAAAACTAAATAAACAGACGACTGAGTATCAGAGTTACATTCACCATGTGGCCGAGAATACAACCCCACATGAAAGCTGATTTTGCTCCTTAACTCCTCGCTCAACTCCTGCTGGTCACTTCTTGTGCTGAGTTGAAGATTCCATTCAAACAAACCAACTCTCAACAAAGTTCATTTCAACCGGGAAGAAAAGCTGTAAAAAAAAAAAAAAAAAAAAAGTGCTGATGCTAGCTCAGTTAGCTTAGCTAGATATCCCAGGATGCTTTGAGCAGTAAATCAGACTGTTGCAATACAATTAACGAGGGCCAATGTTGATTGACATATGTGAGCTGCCACGCCCACACAGTAATGATTAATGGCATAAAAAAAAGCTGTTTTAAAACAAGGTTTTCTAATAGTTATGAATGACAGCACCTTTAAAAATGGTTCCAATACTTACAATGTCTGTAGCCAAGAAGTGATGTATCAACTCTGAATGCGTATTAGTATGTAGCATGTGTACACATACGGCTGTGCAGCGTCTTACACTTTGAAGCATTCTTTAATGTGTACACCACATTAGTTTAATTGATTTCTCTGGCACACGGAGCAGCGTTGTTGCTCACAGCGAGACTTCTTTATTTTATTCCCCTGCTTCTCTTTTCTCTTCAGCGCGGTGATTTATTTGTCCTGGGGTTAGAGGCGTCACTGCCTTCACAGTCGTATACTCTCCCAATCAGTCACAGCGCGGTCCAAAGCTCTCAGCTGTCTGACAGGCTTTCTCTTACGACAGGCCTCATGAAGGTAAACGTGTGTGTGTAAATTGAGTCAGAGTTAAAATTTGTTTACAAGGTATTTGCCTAGGTGTGTGTGTGTGTGGATTCTTGTGTGAAACAATAATACAGGATGCAAAGCGCCAGTGTTTCTTGCTTTATTATTGAAGCATTTTTCCCTGTGCGTGCAGCTTGTTAAGACTAATGTGTTTATCTCATAGCACGGCTGCCACATCACGCAACCCAAAAGCATGCTGGGACACAGACCGAAGTTGCCTGCATGACAGCTTATTCCAAACAAACACGCAAAAACACTCACGTATGATGCTTTTACATAACCGAAAGATGGGAAAAAAGAGCGCCAACATGGCATTTATCTCTTAATTAGGCTCTGTTGTAAATGTGTGTGTGCATGTGTGTGTGTGTGTAACTCTTTTCCCTTGTCAGCAACTCAAAAGGAATGAGCAATGAAAGAAGGGGGCGAGGGATTTTCTAATTGACAAGCTGTCTAATTCACTCTGTCTTCCTGTAGATGCACCGGCGCATAAAGCGAATATGCAAAAAAACAATTGCCCTCGACAGAAAAGTGCTGGAATTCTGCTACAATAACTTTAGAAAATCCTAATGAGTGTGGCCCTGCCAGCGCCCGGGCTCTGGTCGCTTTCTTCACCCCTTTTATGCTCATACTGTAGCATGCAGAAATAATGACTCACAAATACTGTGGGGGCAGCGGGAGCACATGGGGATTCTGAGAGGTGTTCTGAAGCCCAAGAGACGGAGAAAATAGGGCTAATTTAAATTGCCAGATGAGATTGGATTCTATTGTGTGGTCTGCGTTTTGCTAATGGGTGACAGTCAAAGGGAAAGCTGAGGGAAGGATAAGAGAGGGAGAAAAAAAAAAACGGGAGAAAAGCCTTGATGTGCAGAGCTTATTAGGGCAGGGCTGCTGAATTGGACTTGATCACTAGGGGATTCTTTCGGCAAAGCCAATATATCAGCTCGCTTCCTCGCTGAAATACTGCAATGTGACTTTCCTGCATATACGGGTACACAAATACACACTCATACATTCACAAAATGACATACTCACGAGGATTTATATTGAGTTCCCCACGCAGATTTAATCCAGATAAACACACACACACACACACACATCCACTCAGTCAGAAGATTGCATGGTTTCCTCTTCAGCTCAGGGAAACTGAAGTGATGTGTGGGTGGGGGACCCAACTGGGCTCTAAATTAGCCCAGCAGAGCTCCTTCCCTCATCTCTGCTTACTGAGCAGAGACAAAATGTATGCATAGCTTTCTTGCAGTGCAATATGTCACGCCAACTGGCATCCAATCCAACTTTGTTGTCTCAGTCTGCTTTGCTTAGCGTGACTCCATAACTTTCAAAGGTTTGAAAAAAAATTGAAAAAAGATTTTCATGGACAGCTAACGATGTAATGACATCCTGCTTTGTTGGAATAATTTCAAGGTCTATATGAAGTTGGTAAAAGTAAAGGTAGAAATGATCATTTTATATGTAAGGCTACTGGAAAAACCAATTTACAGTATTTGTAATACAAAATATGAATGCTAAACAACAAAAGTCGAGATGTTAAAGTTACTTTCTGTGCAAATTGCTCAATATGTCATTTGTCGGATATGGTAGAAAAGGACCAGTGATAGTCTTAGTTTCTGTTCATTGACATAACTAACCATACACAAACATCCCTGTATGCACGACTCAGTCATGTCAGCAATTATTTGGCTAGCTACAAATGGACAAACACTCACCAAAAAAGCCATGACAGGACCTTTAGGATTTGGCTTTGCTACTCCAAAGAATGCCATATTTGATGTTAATTTCCTTCATTTCTCAGTTTGCATCTGCCTAGTTTGTATTGGGCAAGTCTCGTCCTCTTGGTTTAAAAAAGTATTACCCTATAGGCCGGGGTCAGACGGCGTGGTCTTTTTGTCTGTTACAACAGCCGTTGTGTCAGATTGGTGATCACAGAGCTTGACTTGACCAACAGACATGACAGACTACACGATGCTACCTGACTTATCACAACGACTGATGTGACGATGTTGAAAGCCGGGTGTTGTATAGCCTATAGGTGCTAGGCTAAATGACACCTGGAATGAAGACTGTAAACATTTAGAAACCTGTTGCTGCCAGAACTTGACAAACTTTTTCTGTCTCATACTTCCATCTCTAATCATCAACTTGGTCATTCTCCTTTCGCTTCACCATTTTGTTTGTTTACGATCGTAAAAACTGCACGTGTTGACTTCAGCACCATCTTTCAGTGGCGATTCTGGAGTCTGTTGGGGCCCTAGGCACAAATCAATTGGGGGGCCCTCCAACCAAAGTTCATCAACATAATGCCTGCCAGTGTCCCCACTCTTACTCCTCTTCCTCTTTCTTCCTGTTTCCTTTTCTCTCCTATAGACAGATTATTTCTCTTCATCTTTCTTTGTTGACTTTCATTGACAAACTAAGGTCTTCACAGCTAAAATGCATGCAACAGGGCAAGGAGAGTGAGTGCTGTCTAATGGGGCCCCTTTAGGGAGGTTTCCTACAGTCATTGCAAAATTTGCACATTTTAGATCCAGAGCTTTGGTTTAAGTTTGTGAACCCTCAGGGGCCTTCTACTGGTCTGGGGCCCTAAGCAGTTGCCTGCCTTGCCTGTTGACAAGCGGGGCCTCTGCCACCTTTTAAGCAGCTTTGTGGGACTGGAGCGTAACGCTAGTTGCTTAAGTAAGCATGCTAACATACTCAAAGCTAACTGATTGAGGATGTGAGGAACAAAAGCATTAAATGAGTATTACATTTTGTATGTGATACTGTATCAATTTGCCAAATTCATAGCAATGCAGCCCTCAAGCTTTAGTTAAAGAGTAACTAAACCCTAAAACCACTTTTTTCAACTATAAACCTCTGTATCTGAGTATTAAGTAGTGTTATGGATCAATCCAAGTCCCAATCTCGACATTTGAGTACAAAGTATTGAACTTTGAAATATTGTGTTAGAAATGTGTATATTGTAGGAGTGAATGCCTACGTCACCAAACCTATAAAAGCCTCGTCACTTGACGCAGCAGACTGTGGGGACTCAAGTGTGTGTGTGTGTATTTGTGTGTATGGGGCAAACATTGTATTATGTTGCGGCTGATAACGGCGCAAAGGTGTGAGTGGGCGAGTTTACCCCTGTGCCGCCCCCCCCCCCCTCCAAGTTGATACATTGACCTTCTAAATGCATTTTTTTAAATTCCAGGGTCGAGCAGTAGAGCTGAAAATAAGGGGTTTAGTTACCCTTTATATTTAACGATCTGAAATCTGTTTGTCAGAATGTTCTCCAGTACAGTTTTCACCATATTATCCAATATTGTTGCAATCTGAAATTCATATAACACCAACTGTATGATAATTACTTGAACAATACACATATAGCAATGTTCCAGATAGGAAGACGCTAACTGGACGTTCCACAATAATTTTAATTAAAGAAGACAGCAATTTGATGCTGATGTTCTAGTATTCATTATCCATGAAACTATGATGACCATAACAAATCAATCATCAGTCAGCGAAGCTTCAATCATAAATCCTTACCGTCTGATGCAATAACGAGTGACACGTGGTGCTCTGAAGACAGCAAGACAAGAGGAGAAGACCTCCTTTTCCTTTCTCATTGGGTCTCTCTCTCTTTTCCCTTTCCCTTACATGTGTCCAACAAAGCATCCTTTAATCACTCTGACTTTGAGCACAAGCCCTTAATGGCTCCCAGGGGCTGGTACGGCGGCCATCTTGACAAATTCCTTCTGTCCGGAGAAGAAAGTGATACAATTTTAATAGGAATTCTTTTGCTGAGATATCACATGTGGTGATGGAAGAATGATGAAAAACTATACAGTGATAAGAAGCATGATTTCCTGTAAATACTGTATAGATTTTTGTTAGGATGGCTAATTACTCAACTTCTTAGCCCATATTTATACCGTTAAAGGATTGTAAAAGTTTGAAGTGACATAATGTTACATCATTACATCAAAACCAATTTCTGCATACTCCGTGCTTGCCGCTGTCCGTCAGCGCCACACAGTACGCCGTTGTTCGCTGCCACCCTAGTCTGTCATTGTGTTTCCACAGCGAGCACCGCCATCTGGAGATGGAGTGTGCCAATCAAGAACATGAAGACAATGGTTCCAAGCAATTTGAGTCAAACTTAGCCCTACCATGCAGTGGAAATGAGGCAAAGAACGAAAACGAAATAACTGATGTCTTAGCCACTTTGGGGCAGTGAAGAACACCAGCTTTAAACACCTAATAGCATAACAGCAGTCGATATATATAGATATAGCAAACTTGTTCGTGCTTCTTGCCAACTGGTATATTTTCTTCTCTTTTTTTTCTTTCTACCAACTCCTAAGAAAAGCTCTGCATCTTTAGCTGCGAAATGCTACTACAGGCTAACTTCTGACTTTGCCTTCATCTGGTTGTGCAATTAGGTGTTTAACCATTCATACTCAATATTGTTGCTTAATCTACCTGAAAAAGATGCGGTTGAGAACACATAAGAAGGACCAACATTGGCTTGTAGACTGTAAAGACAGAACTATGTCAGTAGCTGTAAGACACAAGAATGCTTCTGTAAATATGATCCAGAGTACAGATCATTTCCTGTTGTTTCCACGACAAGTTGTTCATATACAAGTTGACAGATATGCCATTGTTAACATAAAATCATTAATTATAGTTGCTTCAACAATTGAGGTGGCAGTTCTGAAAACAGTGACATTGAAAAAGCAAATGCCCTCTTTTGTTATCAGAATTAGTCATTAGGTTTTTTGTTCTCAATGAATTGACGGAGTGATGAAAATATCAAAATGAGTCTCTTTTCATTGTGCTAAATCACATCCTTTTACAAGAATATAAGAGTGCAAGAAAGAGAGAAAAACCCTCCCTGTCGACAGAAGCCACATTGTGTTTGTCCATTCATTGGGACAGTTTAATCATTAGGAGAATACATCAAGATTCAATGGATGACTTAATTTAGAGTGAGTCAATTGACACAAAAAGAGTGACTAATGCAGTTTTTGATTGAGAAACTGCACCAAATGAGGCATTCTCCCAGCTGTGAACTAAAAATGTCTTCACATCCTGTGAAAACCCAGTGGGTGCTGTCATGGGTCCTCTGAGTTGTTCTGCTACTTACTGTCAATGGCTCAGCCCAAGGATTTGTCTCTGAATGACATCATCAACGGTCTGTTTCTCCACTGCTTGTATCCATTAGAGTGAAAGTAAGCCGTCCAAAACTATGAGCTTAAATGAATGGGTTGTTTTACACATCAGTAAAATACAAAAACTGATGATCCCTCATCCATAACTATAAATATATCTATAGTTGGGGAAATGGCACGGAAATAATCAGGAATATAAACAATGCAACACTTACATTCTTACATGCACAATTCGGTTTCAGAACAACCCCCCCCCCCCACTATGCCAGAAATGTCTATCCCTTGACACAGCTGCCACACTACAGGGTGCTGCCTCTGACATGTGCCAATCTGACTTGTTTACACTGGTTAATTGCTTAAAGGCACTTCCTCCAGACACAGCGCACCCATCATGGCAACAAGAGACTATGATTAGATGGTCCTTGTTTGTGCTACAGAAGAAAACACAGGGTTCAGGCAGAGAAAGAGGCAATGCAGAGCCCACTAATTATGTTTGTTTGTGAATTCAAGCAATGGACGTTTGCCCCTTAACCACAGGCTAGCATGTAGCTGACATGTAGGAACATAAAGTAATTGTACTGTTGTTCTACTTTATCATAGCAGTGATGATATTTATACATCATATTTCCCTGTATTCAGAGTGAAAATCTGGTTTAAAAATCGAGTTAACACAAACATGAATTTTGGGGTGAATCCATTACTTGGTGCTGGACTGGCTTGTTAGCATTCCTGTTTGCCAGCACCCTCAAGGGAAATACTTGAGGGTGCTGAGCTTTCAGGCCTGGTTGTCATCACAAATATTGTCCAGAAAGGCCCATGGGCTTTATTAAACTCACATTATTTTTCCCAAAATAAGGCTCAGACAGGATAAAAATATCCTATAATATAAAATATCTGATACAATAAATAAAAACATCTACGCTTATAGCTTGTTTTTCTGTGATCATGTCATGAACTTACTGCACTGAATATAACGTCACCATCTTGAGGAAAATGTAATGATGTATAATGGAGACAAAAGGAGTAAATTCGTCATTTGTGAAGAAGTATAGTAATGCAGAGACACTAAATTGAAGGTCAACTAGCTTGATAGGCTGTAATATTTAACTCTCAGACTGTTATTGCATGTCCCACGAGCTCAGTATCAACTCAGCTAATTCAGAAATGAATTGCTGCTCAGAAGTTGCGTTAATTACTTCTTGAACTGTTTTCCAGCCAACTGAATGCCCTCCTATCATGCAATAGACAGCACATTGTTGTGGCTAATAGCACAATGCCTCATTGACTGTTTGCTAATCTGCTCATAAGAGAAACTATTGGACAAGCAATTTCTTCAGTTGGAGGAATTAAGTCAGAGATAAAAACCCTCCAAATGTGTGGGAACTTGTTTTCTCATGGTTTCATCATCCGCAGTGTTAATTAGCATCCTGGGCTATTCTAGCTAGTGTCTCAATGAGAACCAATAATTTAATGCTAATGCATTTTTTACCCTATTATTTCTATAAAAACCACTAATACTCTGCTAGATTCCTGTAGGAGGGAGATTAATAAGTGGCTGAATCATGTGATAAAACCCTCCTGACGGAAAATCCTCTCCGATCAAAAGAAGAATTAGGCTTTAATGATCAAATGAGGTTTTTGCTAGCTTACATTTCTCTTTAGCTGGGTGTCAGGAGGAATGTGACAAGGATAAAACAGAATCATTTATCAATATAATATATTATATAATATAATATACAATAACATATATTTCCGACCCCCCAAAAATGTTGATATTTTGGGTGTACTGTTAAGCAGCAACACCTTGTGTAAATGGCAGGAAGTAAAATTGGCTCTTTTACCGTATTAAAAACTACAGTTTATGTTTTAAGGTGTAACTTCATACTTGCAGAGTTAATTTGCATTCTTAGCTATAGACTGCTGAAGTCATGGCGTCATTTCATACAAAGTTACCATCTTTAGCTGGTGTCACAGCTTCTTATCTTGGCTAGCTATACTGCTTTTCTCGTTCGGGGTCGCGGTGGGCTGGAGCTGATCCCAGCTGTCATTGGGGCGAGAGGTGGGGTACACCACCCTGGACTGTTCAATAGTCAACCACAGGACTGACATATAAGGACAGACAACCAGGCACGTTCGCATTCACACCTACGTACAATTTAGAGTCAGCAATGGGGCTAACTAGCATGTCTTTGGACTGTATGAGGAAGTCGGAGTACCTGGTTTCCAGGTTGGTCTCATTATCTCAATGGGCTCTTTTTCAAGGGCCAAGAATAGCAGTAACACAGAGTTCCATCAACACAAACACTAAAAAGTCATACTGTACACATTTCATAATTAGAAATATAATTATAAAATTACCATCAGCTGAAACAGTTGCATACAGAACGAAGGATTTAAAAACATTCAGACTCAATTTTGCAGTTTAAAATCAGACTGCAGGTTGTTCCAAGCAAAAGGTGCAGAAAACCTAAAAGCTTTCTTCATCTCAGTTCTAACTGCAACATAAATGTTGCATATTTATGACACCACCTTCAGCAAACATTTACAGCTTAAAAACATCCATTATTCCATGTTGATGGTCTCTCTTAATGAAGAAATAAAATATGTGCCTCTTCATCTTAAAGTGAAGTATAGTTGTGCCTTAGGGGGTCATTATAAAACCCTAGATGATGTGCTAATCTTTGGGGCGCAGTGTGTGCAGGGATCGACCACATTGAGATGCAAAGCTTCAACGGAAAGCGACTCTTTGCCTCTCCAGATGACGCTGGAGCTTTCCTGTTTGACACAGGATTAATAACAACAATACAGAGATTTATTTGCTGGCGTAAAGCTTGAGGTCTCTCTTGCTTCCTGTCTCTTCAGTGGCTTTAATATTCGCTTAATTCCTGCACACTAGCACAGCGTTCAGGCAGGAGATACGAAGAATGGGAGTAGATATTGTGACCTTTTTGAAGTCATTCTTCGCCTCAAGGTCCTTTGATGTCAGGGCGTTGTGCGTGGAAATGGTCTCCATTTGATTTGCACAGAAACAATTCTTCAAACACGTGAAATAAGCATTCCTCCGATAGGGAACAAAATCTCATTGAGATGCATCCTTGTGGACTAATAAAGCAGCGCTTGCAGAGGCTTTTTTTGAAGCTTTTAAGAGCAGGCCACCACGGCTTCTGTTTTGCCTTTGCACAACTTAATCGAATTTGTCAAGAAAACAACAGATGAAAGCTTGTCTGAGGCATTTCCTTTCTATGCGTGTGTCTGTGTGTCTGTGTGCGTGTGTGTGTGTGTGTGTGTGTGTGTATCTCTGTCTCTCTGCTTTTCTGTATATGTGTGTGTGTGTGTGAGCGTGCATCCGTATCAATCCATCCAATCTCCTAGCTGAGCAGCCTCTTGAGAAGTGCTGTGGTGGCTCAATTAGTAAAGCAGCAAGCAAATTAAGAAGCCACTTTTCCTTCCTTCCTTCCTTTCCCTCTCACTTTAATTTTTTTGTTTTCCTCTCATACTTTTTAAGAGAAAGCCAATTTACCATTTATTAAGCCATTTGGCTTAAAATCACATGTTTAAACTGTTATTTATCTGGAGAGTCAAACAGACACCACATCACCTTTTGCCCTCAGCTATCTACAACACTATTCTGTGGTCTGCTCAGACTTGATGTTGTGTGAAGTTGAAAGCCAGAGGAGCCAATTAGAGCTCACAAAAACAATCCAGGTCCCCTTTTATTTATTCTCCACATCAACCAATATCCAGCTTCTTCACTCAGCACCTGCCTCATTAAGAAACACATTCAGATATGATGGTATATTTTATAATACTGGAGGGTGAGTTTTTACTTCTGAACTTTTTTGTTGGCTCTTGATTGTCCACAGTCTCATGGAGGTCCACAGCCTTACATCCCAAAAGAAACAGGAAGGTGTGAGTGGTGTCAAAGGTGGCTAATTGGTTCTGAGGAGACAATTTTCAGGTTTAATAACTCTTTAGTGCTAACTGAGGGAGCTGTGATGGAACTACTGGCTTCTGGATCACAGTTATTATACAAAGCCATCAACGGGTGTCACAATAGTCTTTATTCCTGGGCTTTTCAGTTGTTGTTGATCCAGAAATGTCTTCTTTTATATTGACAGGGAAAAAGCATCTACATGCTGCTTTTTTACGTGGCTGAAAGACTATCGCCAAACTAGTGCAAATGCCATGTTTCGAAAACTTAAAACCAGCTTCATTATTTGGCTTATACACCTATTTGTTTTCTTCTTGAGACTTAGATGAGAGGATTGATACCATACATGCCTATACAGTACACACAGTCAATGTAATACTATGAAAAGAAAGCAGTTAGCTTAGCTTACCAATCTCTTTTGCTAACTCTTAACAAACATGTACATGCATTTTGTGGTCTCATTTTTGCCTCAAGAGAATCGTTAAAAGGCTATTACAAAAGCCCCTCTCAAGTGTTTGGTTTGGTGTCCATTCTGGGCTTCTGTAGAAACATAATGGTGCAACAAGGTGGAATACAGCATCGAGGTTTCTCTTTCTTTTTGTATAGAGCTCTTCCTAGGCTAATGAGTAGTATTTATATCCGGGTGATGCACTAATGAAAACATACTTATGAATATTCTATTTGACTACTAACAACTCTAATAGTTACAATGATTGAACACATTGGACCTATAAACGCTTTCTAGTGTTTTGTTGATCAGATTAAAACAATTGGAAAAAAACGAGTTACATACAGTATATTGCGTCATGGTTGGAATGGTGTCTGGATCTATTTTCTTTCCATATGTGACCTCTTCGCGCTGGGTCAGTCTATCTCTCACATGTTCACAGCTTTATTAGGTCGGCCCATCTCTCACATGTTCACAGCTTTACGTCTGATAACGGTTTCTGTAAGCTGCGCTTTTGTGTGTGCTTGGAATGAAGAAAGGATGTGAGGCGCTGGATTTCTCTGCGGGATTTTTTTCATCTGATCTGAGCCGCTCACAGCATTCCCACATTTACCCTCATGAGCGAATAAAACAAACTCCGACTGCTCGCTCACCCTTGCAGCTCTCTGTCCAGCAATCAGCGCGGGCGAACATGAACAGCGATGGAAAATGAGAGAAACCGCCCGGCATCTTCATGAGGGATATCAGGTCAATCAAGCCCTCGGTAGGCGAGGCGTTCAGGGGCCCGAGGCTAAACACTGTAGTGTGGAGCTCAATAAGCGCCTGTTGGCCTCAGGGGCAGCTTACTAAATGAAAGAGGATATTGGGGAGATTGTTTAGTATTATCATCGTTCATCATCACTCCTCGGTCGGCCGTAACAACATGGTGCTTGGTTATTTCTCTCCCCATGTGGAAGACAAGCAGCTGCCACTGATAAAGATGTATGAGCTGATTGGAGAGACTGAAAATGGGGAACAAATTGTGTTTTTTAATGGAAGAGAAAGGGAAGAAGATGGATTTGTTACTGCAAAAAAGCTTTTTAGTGAGTTGTTTTCTCACATTGCCACCCAACGTCTATTTACAGTGTTAGTCAATGGATTAGTTGTGGTTCTTCTTTGATGGTGGAGGCAAAATAAGGGCTTTGGGTAAATAAAACAAACTGGGGAAAGGGGAAAAAATGGTTTGGTTATGCCTGGACACCCTTGAGGCAGAAGCAGCAGCGGAAGAAGAAGATTTTGGAGGATTAAGCTGAACTCAATCCTATACCATCAAAATAATATTTTTTCAGTTTCCATGTTAAAAATGCAAAGAAAGTCTCCAAAATCTCCAGTGCAAATGTAGCTATTTACCAGCTATAGCATACTCACAAGGTATTTCGAGGGCGGCAGCAATTTCTCTCCACCTTTTTTCCTTCTCCACTATCGCGGTAGAAATGGTAGGACACATAAAAGTGGTATTCTCTCTCCACAGCTCCACCAGTTTCTCCTCCTTCTCCACAGTCCAGGAGAACAACATCTTCCTTCCCCTCACCGCCATTTTTACTGGTTTGCAGCTCCCTGTTTGGTGCCCGTGAGACCGCTCCCTTTGATTGTTGACCACGGTCATGTCTTGGTCACAATTTGCATATGACAAGACTAAAGACCTGTGTAAAATATTAAACATGTTTAAGTTTATGGTAACACCAAGATAGGACAGTGGATATAGTTGGAAATCAGGGAGAGAGAGAGAGAGAGAGTGGGGAATCACATGTGGGAAAGGAGTTACAGGTCAGATTTGAACCTGGGCGGTCCACTCAGAGGACTATATATGCCTCGGTACATGGGGTGCGCACACTAACCACTGTTCCACCAGCACGCCGCTCGGATTGAGTTTTAAGACCACCTTACACCAAACGTCCGAGATCACAGGAGTGTGCCGTGACTCCAGCAAAACTCTCCTATTTTTATTCAGACTTTGGAAATTTGTCTGTGACTTTGACTTGCTTGAAATGTTGTTTGGTGTAAGGTTAGCATTAAGCTAATTCCCCTTGACAGGCACAAACTTTTATCTTTTTGACTTCTTATTTAGTTATGTGAGGAAAAAAAAGACTTTTCAAATAAAAAAGAGTTAACGTTTTGAGAAATAAACAATCTATAACTACAATAACATAGAAAACAAAGAGAAGAATTTTCCCCAAAACTGATTCATACCGGACCTTTGAGATGTCACGTCTGTTTGTGATGATGTCAGACTTTGAACTGGAGGAAGAATGACATCATGACAGAGAAGGACCCCACAGTCATTGACATCATCATGTCCCTGAGTGATGTCACGGGAGCGAGGTCATACGGTCATTCTTTGCTGCGCTTTAAATAGCCCGCTGTCTTCCTTATCTCTCCTCCCCCACCTCCCCTCCTTCCCCCGTTACTCACGACATCCTGTCATTCTTTCCTCCGCTCATTTGTCCCCTTTGCCTTCTATCCTCAACATTTTTTTTCCCTCCAATCGCTTGACAATACAGCAGCAGCTTATCTCACTCTCTCGCTCTCTCTTTCTCTCTCTCCCCCTCTATTTGTCCCTCTCTTTTTCTTTAACTCCCCCCCCTCTTTTCTCCCACGTCTTTTAGCAAAGGGTGGGGGGGGATTTGTAAAGCGGGGGTTCTGTACGGTTACATTGCAGGCTCTTTGCTAGATTAATTTGCTGGGGCTGTGGCCTGCGTGGCACTGCTTACTGTACGCAGTGAAAGTCACTCAGGGATTAACGGCAGGCAGAAAAGCAACGGCCCCCACCCACTTGCTGCCTCTGCAGAAACAGACCCCCCCCCCACCCCCCACCCTCCTTCTCCTCCTACATCTCCCTCCCTCCCAAACCTAACCTCCATCTCTCTTTCCTCTCTCACTCAAAACCACTTTCTCCAGCTCTCAAACCTCGTTCTCTATCCCAACCCTCTTTCTTTCCTCCCTTTTCCATCCCATCAACCCCCTCTCCAGTTAATTACTGTAATGGGCCAGCTGTCCTTGGGGGGTAGTTGGAGGGCAGGGGGTGGAGATGCTGTACGGTTCAGCTCTGTCATGCTTCTTACCTCCAACACTGACACCCAAATAACTGTACACTGTTCCAAAGATTCAGACACATGGTCATAGTTACTGTAGACCTATTCATAGTAACCCATACGAGATAGAAAAAAAGCGCCAGATGGCCTAGAGGTTATGTCGCACGTCCCATGTACAGTGGCTATAGTCCTTCTCTCAGCCACATGTCATCCCTCACTCTCCACTCCCAACATTTCCAGTCTCTCTTCAGCTGTCCTATCCAATGAAGGCAAGAATGGCCAAACTAATATCTTTTTTAAAAAACACACACACACACACACACACACACACACACACACACACACACACACACACACACACACACACACACACACACACACACACACACACACACACACACACACACACACACACACACGAAACCCTGTTATTGACTTGTTTTTCTGGCCACAAGGGGGCAGCAGAGAACATTCGATCATAAAATTCACATCACCAACTGAGTTGATATTGTGAACTATGCTGTTAGCAAACAGTGGCTATAGTTATAGTTAACACATACATCAGATAGAGAGCGACATTATCACTCATGTTTGAGGACATGGGAACACAAATTCTAAAAAAAAAAAAAAAGATCTGGTTGTGATATCTAATTGATTCTCAAGGAAATATCCGCCTCTGCAGCTGCTAAATGTTCCACGGTGTTCACCAGCTAGCTGCCAGGTGGCTAGTGTACGGTGAGGTTTGTATGCCTTTTTTACTGCCAATAAAGACATTTAAATATTTGCATATAACCCTTTTTTTTTTTTCATCGAGAATTTTTGTTCTGTAATTGGAGTAGCCTATTATATAATAATAATAATAATAAGAAGAAGAAGAATATTTGACTGTTACTGAATAATTTGACTGTTACCACTGTTCCTTTATTATTATTAATCGCTTAGTGCTTGTTTATCAGAGTATTTCTAAGTCTTGGTAAAAGATATTTGTTTTATTTTATTTTGTTTAATACAATTAAAAACAGTTTTTAAAAACTGACATTTGTCTCACATTTTATAAAAGTGTTCCACACTTTGTTATTTTGCTTTGCACGTCCCAGCCAGCGTAGTCTGAAGTGAAAGGGGGTGTGTATTTCTTGAACTTAAAGAATGAAAGTGAAAGTACTGTTCCACTTCCTGTGTAAACTGCACTGCGCGAAGAGCTCAGCAGAAACTCACAAACTGAACAATATGGCTGTAGGGGTTTATTTATACACGTGTTTATTTCTGCTGGAAAGTAATGCATTTTAATATTGGGACGAATAGGGATCAAATCAAATTACAATGATATCTTTGTTTCTTTGTTTTGAGAGAAATAATGTCTGATTTTGACTCCCACATTGTGTGTTTGTGTCCATGTTGTTTTTTCCTGTGTAGGCCGTCCAGACGGATTCAGGCTGACCTTTAAAGACGAAGTGCTGGTGGACAATAAACTGCTTTCTGACTATGGGATTGTAAACATGTCAGTGGTTATGGTTATTTTAAGATTATGGGGAGGGGGAGAAGGAGGGCCACTCACTTGGAAGGGAGATGATGCAATGGGTGACAAAGACAAAAAATGGAAAAACTGGCTTCGTTTTAAACCATGGTCATGGCTGACAGAAGTCAAAAAAAGTTGTGTTAAAAGAAAGCCGTTTTCTTTCCTTTACAATTTATTGTGTAAACATTGAGTTTTTTAAGTATTCAAACTGATAATAAACAATAATAAAATATTAATAACTGTTAAAGAATAGTCTGTTTGTTATTGTGTTTGTTCCCTCCTTCGAGACCAAAAGATGAAACTTCAGCAGCTAACACACTTGATTTCAAGCTTAAAAACAGGTTGTTAGACTATACCATCTTCTGTTCAGGATTATTAAATAATATGAACACTGATTTTGACTTTTTAACACTTTATATGTTGCTGTAATGAAAAAAATATATACAGTATATGTACTGCATTCAAAATGAGCTTCTTTACCCCCCTAAAGATGTCGTCGTTGAAGTGATACCACCCCTGAGTTTCAAAGGATTTGATTTGTGCCGTGTTATGTGAGGTCACCAAAGCGGTCCATTATATACAATGCTTTAATGAGATTATCGGCCTTTATATCAATGCTATGTGTATTTCAACGGAATCACACTATCAACAAAGAGCGGAGAAGAACATACTGATGGACAGAAAACGTAATGCAGCACTTAGAGTACGTGCACTGATTGGCCCTTTACACAGGATATAAATGTCACCACCCTCTTCCATTGGCTCGAGGTGAATTCTCTGGAGAATATCCTGCTGCGTTCTAACATCAGCTTACTTGGACTTGCTGCAGAGAAAATATAAGGGGTCTGGCAGGAGAAACATCAGGTAACGTCCAAGTTAAAATAATGTGCCCATTAGTGTTCACACATACAGCTCCTCTAGCAAATATCAGGAGTTTTTCATGAGTTTTCTGCAAGTGTAAAAGCAAGGTACTTTTCTGAATGTCAATACTTTGAATGCCCGCATTGCCAAAATTAAAAAAAAAAAAAACACCGCACCAGGACTCAAATGGTGACCCTCCGGTTCAAGTCCCTAAAGACTGTGTTGCCGCCACTGAAAATGACTGCTATAGGATAGTATAGTGTAAATTCTTACTAGGATTCCCTCACTTATTAGGCTAGTGAGTTTCTTTTTGACTAGAAAAAATAATTTTTTAAAAGTAGGCAAAAGAAAGAGAAATGGAAACAGTAAACGGACTAGAGTGGGAACAGAGAGCATGTTTCGAGACAGTAAAAGACTTAAAAGGCATGATGGAGATTGATTTGTCGAGGTCGATGGAGCAATATACCCAAAGTGTCTACGCGCAGAGGGGGAGGATCTGGGTTTTTTTTGTGGGAACTTATTGGCCCAGTTTGAGGATCAGTCAGCTGAAACACTTTGGCTGAAGCTGACAGCTGTTTGAGAAATGCCAAATGGTGCTGGCAGAATTCAAGCACACACACACACACACACACACACACACATTTACTTTCCTCTCCACACATGCAAACTCTCAGATCACACTTAAATATGAGCAGATAGAGTCACAAACAAAAAGTCGATGGGAATATTTGCGAGTGTGTTCAGTGCACGTAAGCAAACCTACTAAAATCCCCCGACACACACGCAGGATAGTCAACACTGCCAACTGCAGACGAGGCAGCATATGTCTGTGCTTATAAGAGACACTAAGCGGACATGACTTTCCTCAATCAAGCCTGTTAACTTGATCATCCGTCTGGCTGACTTAAGGAGGACATTAACCCTTCAGTGTTCAGTGTCGGGACAATTATGGCTTTAAAGCTAGAATCCAAAGTTAAAGTATTTCTCAATAAAGCACCATGAATTCAGTTTGTTTGCCCACGCTGCTTAAACACATAGGAGGGTAATGATGGGAGTCTCTTTTTTTGGAGTGGTTCCATTTACAACTGAGAGAGACTTGGCCAGGAGGAGGGTGTTTAATCGAGAGATTCAGGGGGTTCACAGAGTGCGCCGGCGAGACGTAATGGGAACACTTCTAGAGGCTGCTGGGTTCATCTGTTGGAATCTGTACACTTCTCCAACTTTCACATTTCTCTCCCAAATCCATAGTGCACCTTTAAAGGAAGAATATGCGATTTTTCACACTTAAATGTAGAAATCAAATATATGAAGAAAAGAAGAATAACAAACTGTACTCACTGCTTATTTGAATGTCAGGTAAGCATTTTTAGATCATGGTCATTTCGTATAAATTTACATGCAGTGTGAAGATATGAGCGAACTAAAGATCGCTAGCATTAGCATGCTAACACAACAATGCAGCGCGAGTTGTTTTGGTTTCATGCTGTTGCTCAAGGGCGACATCTGCTGGATCAAAAAAAAATCCTTCAAAAGTGATCCTTTGGTTGTCGCCTCATTGGGTTGTCCTTCAGGGAAACGGGTGAATCCTGTCAAAAACTGTCAATTTTAAATCAGTAGGTCAGCTAACAGAGAACGAAGCGTTTCAAACATAAACGGAGAGTTGGAGATGAACCTCCGAACAGCGACGGAGCCGGACACACCGCAAAAACTAGGACCGACGACCGCTCACCGACAGGCCAACTAGCTAACGAACGTGTGTCAGGGAATTAAAGCTAAGAAAAATATCCATTCGATCAAGCTTCTTAAAAAGTCTTTTGGAGCTTGAAAAGGAATGACTTGTGTATAGAATAAACCTACTTAAGAACACTGACTGGAGAAAAGGTGACTGAAGAGATAGTGAAGTACATGAAGTGACATTAAACAAGTCGCTGCTGTTATTTTTGCTGATGTTGCGAGTTTAGAGGCCAAAATGTAGTTCAATAATGGATACATATTTTTCCATTTTAATTTTGCATTAAGACACAGAAATAGCATTGTATGATTCACTTTTTGGGATATAAAAAACAAAAGTATGCCATCATCATTATAGCGTATGTCAACACGCGCTCACATTCACAAACCGAGTCAAGGGGTTAGAAGGATGTGGTGGTTTTGACCTTCAGATGACACCATATGCTTCATTTCTTCCTTCAGTGTTTACTCATGAGTGTCAGGCTAGACGTGCGCTCGTGTGTGTGCAGTGTGTGTGTGTGTGTGTGTGTGTGTTTATAGATTTTCTGTTTCTGTCTGTCAAAAATTTAAAGGCCTATGCATGGCTTTGATGCATTAAAGAGAAGAGAAATGACAGCTAAGGGATTTGGCAGAGAAAGGAATGGGAACACAAACACACAAACACACAGAAAAATATATGTATGGAAATGTGGACAGAGTTGTATAATCGTCAGGAGGAGAGAGAGAGAGAGAGAGACCTTACAGCACTCTCAAATTGCTCTAGTGCCCCTACTTATTAAGTTGATTATGATGTGAATATTTACTGTTACTGCTACTAGCTTGCTGCGCGGTAGCCTGCAGCTATTAACATCTCAACTGAGGCATTTAGTCCCACAAACAAACACATCTGTTCTAACCGCCTTCCACGTTTTACATCTATTACTTAACCCATACTGTATATGCATGAAGCAAATTACCAACACCATACACACTACAGTAAGACATTTATTTATGCCCAAAAGCATAAAATCATTTAATTTAGCCTCTACCATACTCCTTTGTTTAGCTTCCTTGCTAACATGTTGTAGGCTAGCTAGAAATAAGTTGGCTCTGGCATTCACACTACCATTTCAAAAACAGTCAAAGAAGTTTATTTTGGAATTAATTAGCATTAGCTTGGTATATCTGAAGCTGAGCACAGCCAGGCTAGTAGTATCAATCTTTTCATCTTACTTTGCAAAAGGCATAGATTCTGAAATACCACTATTTTCCTTTAATCCTGTCTGTATAAAATACCATTTATGTTGTGTATTCACGTTGTGATTCTGATACTGCTACCTCTGTCCTCTTCTTGTCAACGAAAGGCATTTTATAAATGACTTCAATTCTCCACTGAAAATCACATTGACTTCACTCTAGATTCAAGAGACAGAACAAGTGTCAGTGGTGGCCAAAGGTTGGTGAAATATGAATACATTAGCTAGGAGTTCATTTAGATGCAGCTCGCTGAGCAAATCCACTGATTAGAGTTTTGTTACAACAAGAACTCTATGCTCTTGTTTTATTTGTTTTGAAAATTAATCCACTTTTTGCAAAAGGTTTAAAATCTATAGACTCAAGGTTGTACACGGCTCACAGATATGACCTGTTCTGGTGCAGACAAAACAGTTACTTGTTACCAAACGATGAATTTGTCATTCCATTTTGCAACCGCTGCGCTGAGCGCTGGCTAAAGGGGTAAAGGTCAGAAGCCAGGGAGAGGTCAGCCAACCAGGCAGACTGTCGGCTCCCAGTGGAGAGACTCTAACAAGATGCTCATGTAATGTAAATGGCTGTATGAAACAGAGTGGCAGATGCAGCACAGGATTTTTTTTCCTGGTCAGCTGCATGGTACTAAAATAAGCCGCTCGTCTTCACCAAAGGGCAAGGGTGGCCATTCTGCGGATGACATGACGACCTTTGTGGAACGCAAAGTAGGTCATCTTAAATTAAGGGGACGAATAAAGAATTTCATTTTTTTCCCGTGTGTGTTTATAGTCACTACCAGTCAATAGTTTGGACACACAACAGTAACCATTTGATCAATATTACTGTATACTATATTATTATAGCTACTGTAAGCTGTATCTAGGGCACACCTACTAATAGAAGTTTTATTTTTTATTTTTACTGTTTTTCACATATAATATTAGTAGATACAAATAAAACATTTCAATTCATTTTTGTTTTGGAAAGAAATGCATACATACTTAGGCATCAACTTCACTTTGTCTTTTTGAAATACGTTGAACACTTAAGCATAAGCCTTTAGGTCAAAATGTCTTTTAAGATAATAACATGCATTTCAATCAGTAGTGTCCAAACATTTTACTGGTACTGTATAAAACTATATATATATATATTTGACATGTGTATGACATTTATTAGGCTGCCAGCATGAACTTGTTACTCAGGATTAATTAAGGTCTAACATAATGCATACTTTTTTTTTGAATCGCGATTAATCACATGCTATTTGGTCCCTTTAGGTGCACCATGGATAAGCCTCTGCAGTGTCTCCCTGTAGTCACAATGATGGAAAAGAAGCATTAAAGCATTAAAAAAAAACGTCAGACAGCTCAGGTGACGAGTCAACAGTAATATTCACTTTAAGACACCAAACATTTCTCTTTTTTATTATTCCTTTTAGCTGTCCATTTAGTTTTGATCCTAATAAGTTCATTTTTTTCCCATGGTTAAGTTAATGTTGAGCCATTGATCTACCAGAAGGTCCTTACTTTATTTTAAAATAAAAGCAGGGTTGAATTCAAATAGCAAGTAAAGAACTGTTCGAATGGCTAAATCGCATTTACTGTAACATCCGTTGTAAGCTAGTAAACCAATATGGAGAATTCATGAAAAAAAGGAAATACCCAGCAACTTCCTATTGAACATATCAACCTTATTTCTTACCGAGTTGTTTCTCTGCCCCCGATTTAGAATTTAAGGCCCAATAGTCAGCCTTGAAACCACACCATTCAGACATCTCATGTATGATTTGCACTGGGAGATGAATATGGTATTTCCCATCCCAGCCCATTCCAGCAGATGATTCTGATTCTATTGTAGGTTTTTCTTCCTACTGTGGCCAAGTTCCTGTTCATGGTGGATTAATGTTGGGTATGTAAAAAACATATTAAAAAGACTATGGCCTGTAAAGAGAAAAGTTTTGAGGTTATTTGACCCTTCATAAATCTAAATGGTTTGATTTATTGACTAATCACAAGGATTGTTTTATTGTTTGTTGTGAATAACCGTCTGAATCCATCTATTTATCAAAGCATTACACCTCAGAGTTTTAAAATCGGCAAGGCATTCATGTGTGATACTTTTTAATTGGAAGATTAGTAAACCAACATTTGGACACGTCATGTTGGATATTACTAACAGTAGAATCCGGCGGCTCAAACTGATGAAAATCCATGAATATTCTCTTTTAATCCAATTGTGTTTCACTACTTCACGGCTCAATCATAAGATACATTTTCGAAACATGGTAAAAGCCATCAGATGTGCAGATATAATGCACTGTGACTACGAAGACGCATTCTTGCCTTGAATTGTTTGAGGCAAGAAGGAAAAATGGTGGAAAAGGGTCTGCTAGGAGACGTGTCGCATGTTTGCCCTGCGTACTGTCTGCGTTCTCATCTTTTCTCTTCTGTCACAACGGGATGCACATTACAGTCAACAGAACTACCAGGGTCACCTTTACACTAAGAGTAAACATACTGTGGACGGCATCTGCTTACACAATACAAATAACTGATGAGTGTGTGCACGTCTACACTGAGCTCACAGGTGGCCAAGGCAATATCTGCAGTGTATTTACAGATCTGAACATCTTTATGAAGTGTCACAGTAAATCAGTATTAAAGTGAAAAAAACACAAAGAAGATTGGAAGCAGATATTTTGTAACCCAATCTGTATTTTTTTTTTCATATCAATCCACTTCAGCGTCCTCATGTTGAAGGATTTAAGACCACTTGACTGTCAGGGTCGTCTGCATTACAGGACCTAGGGGCATGGACGGAATTAGAAAGGAGAGAGGGCAGCCGGTTATTAAACATAAGAGGGATTCATAAGACCTCCACAGTGCAAATTACCTGACATCATCTGTCAACTACTCTGGAGCTGAATTCAGGCAAAAGGAGAAAACTGTGCTACAGTGAATTTCCTTTCAATGAAAATCCTGAAACTTTACTGAAATGTCAAACGCCAACAAAGACCTGACACCTTGATCCAGTCGACCATCTGTATATAGTGTTTACAGGTTTGAGATCAGCATTTCAAAGAGGGAAAAAGTACTGAGTCCGCACACCAAAAGCTGCTCCAAATAAGTAAAATTTAATGGAATATCACATGAAACATTTCGGGCCCTCGCCCTTCATTAGACATTTTCTCTCTTTGTTTTTTGTCCAGCACCCAGTACTGTAAATTTCTCGGATGTACGTGCCTTTTTGACATTTTTGAGATCAGCATTTCTCAGCGTATGCCTGCCCTGAATCACAGAACGTACAAGAAACACATAAGTCAGTAATGGACGGGTGAGATCAACAACCTTCCACTCTCTTTCTTTCTTTTTACATTCTGCTCATCAGAGATTTTACCCTCTTCCATAGGAATCAGGGTTTGTCACATCTTTAGGACTGAACATATCATTTAAAGCATATATAATAAACCCAACAGGTCAAAAGACAGTGAATAAAGTCAAATAAGTTTTTTGTGGTAGCAAACAGACACACTCCCTTGTCTAGTTTATGTCTTTTAGCTTATTGTTCGACTTTAAGCCCAATGAGTTTATTGATTGGGTTCATTCTCAACCATTTATTTAAAAAAATCTTTTGTCAGGAGGTGTCTCAAAATTATCCCAGAGGGATAACCACAAAAATCACAAGCAATAGATTGAATATGGGAAAAAAAATTCAACTGTACGTGGCCAAAACAAGCTTCCTAAACTAAATAATGAACCAAAAATGATTGACAAAACCATTGCCACCAAGCAGCTGACTCAAAACCAAAATTGTCCAGGAGACCCAGAAAACACTTCACAAAAAGCAACAGCTGCCAGGGAGACCTTAACAGTTTACACAAAAGGCATTTAGCAGACATTTGTTGCACCCTTTTAACTTTTTTATGTATAGTCGAGTTGAAGTCATGTGAGAACAGCAGAAAAAAATCGAGGAAAATCCATTGCGAGTGAGTGAGAAGCTTATTCAGGTTTATCTATATTAATTTTTTTGGCGATAGACTTCTTCTGTGTGCTAGTTCTTTACACTAATTGGCTTGGAAATGGCCTCAGGAAATATGGGAAATGAACTAACAGCTACTGCTTAAAAAGGCTCACTACATACTGTGCAGATATTATGTAGCAAACACAAAGCACAGTGTCAGACTGCTTCTACTGCTGTTTTTGACCTTAAAGACATTTGTTAGGTTATTATGGGCCCATTTTGGTTTTCATGCTTTGGCATTCAAAGACACAGAATCCATTGGCCCTAATAACAAAATTACTGGGTGTGAATAATTTGTCAAAGCAAAAAGTAACAACAACTGTGCTCGTGCGGAGAAGTTTGCAGTGGCTTTCTAATATTAGATTGCAATGTCATATCGTAAGACAATCAGTCCAAATCAATTCTTACATCTTAAGATATTATATACAGGTCAAAGATGCCAGCTTGAGTGTCCACCCTCTGCTCCATTTCAACCAATATGAAGCTATTTAGTGCAGGCAACTGTAAACCATTCAATAAATGTCATATTTCAGAACAGGCAGTCTGACAATGATATCAAATGAGGTATTGAGTTTGCACCCGAATTGAACTGTCTGCAGCTGCAGGGCTTGTCAGTTTTAAACGGCCACAGACACTAGTATTAGTGTGACATGCAAAATGACTAGGCCAGACCAGGCTCCACTTAACAAGAGCCACGTTTGAAAACAAGTAAGGAAGTAAGACTATATTTATATAGCACTTGTAAAACACTTAGTTACAAAGTGCTTCACAGATAAAAGCAATCAAACAATACAGTGAAGTGGAGTGAAGTTGCGTTTTCCTTTGTCAGACCTATAATGAATAGAAATGTTTTAACACAGCAGGCTTAATTAAGGTAGAGAGTTAGGCTGTTGTTTTATGTAACACTGTATTGACTGTATATACAAATAGATGATGAATCTCGACCTCCTCCTGTTGTACAAAAGGGAAGCTAAAATAACTTATGCAGTGAGCACTGACATCTTGAGCTGGAGACGAATTTTGACCAAGAGTCTGCACGCTAGAAACTGGGACTACTGACATCCGTTTACCAAAACCTGTTAACTTTACCATCTACACGACAAAGATCCTCACCCTCAGTTCAAACCACTGCGGCACAGTGTGTTGGTTTGAAGCAGACATTCACGGCTGTAAGTTTTATGACTTTTGGTGTTACAGTCTGTTCCTTCTCTACTTTGCTAATCCGGTGCACACATCACCGCAGGAGCTGCATTTGTCAGTAGATATGTCAATCATGGCTTTAGACTCCTTACAATGGCATCAGACAGTAAATTAAGACCAAGCTTCTCGGAAATATGAACACTTTTCATTTGTGTGTGCCGTGCCCATGCTTGCAGACAAGGTGTAGTTTAGGTGGATGTGTTATTTGTGCATACACTGGTAGTGCACTGTTTGTGAAACATAGCCGTCATAGGAGGCCAAGTAATGCACTCTTTCTGACCTTCTAACCCTGAAAACATCCCCTCAGACAAACCAGAAGTGTTTGTGTTTTTCGTGCTTGAAGGAGAAATGGAGCCAGTCTCCATGACCCTCCAATCCTTGTGGATCACGCTTCCGTACACACAAACACACACTCAAGATGTCAGGCCAGTTTCACACACCAGTGAACACAGTGTTGCTACACCTTCTCTCCCATCGCGTCACACCTTCTTGTGAGCTCTGCCCCTTTTTTTTATCATCCCTTCTCTTCTGTTTATTCAGTCTTCCATCACTTCTCTCGCACCTCTTCACCCTTTCTGCCGCTTCCCTTTCCATCATCCCAAACCTCCTTTCACCTTTTTTTTTTTTTTTACTGGATCGATTTACCCAATGTCAGTCAAAATCTTGGAGGATGTTCAGGGTAAACAATCCTGATGTAATTCCATCGAGGAAATGGTAAAGATGTTGCTGGAACTCTTCCTGCTACTTTCATTATGTATCTGTGAGCAAGTATTTGATTGTACACTTGCCAATCATTCACAACAACAATAAAGAGCAACACAGCAAACCACATCATATAACTTCTTTTGCTTATACATGTCAACACTATGACCAATCTGAAACCCCAAATGTTTGTTGGAAAAGCACTAGCTTAATTTTGCATTAAACAAGCTGTATTCCAGCACCCTCTTTTATCAAGCTGTTGTATAAATAAGAAAGGAATGATTTTACACAGAAATGCAGCTCGTTTTCAAACTTCCAGGAGACTACTCTGTTTAAACTACGATAATTTATGGGGAGAAAATGTGAAGAAAGAAGCACCACTGTCATTTCTGTACGTTTAACGTGATGTGGCAGGGAACTTGTTAGCAAACAGGTCCCTATGCACCCAGAGCACACAGCGGAACAATTCTGTTTCCTGTATTCTGTAATCAGACTCTATCTATCTCTATTAAAGTTGTGTTTTAATTTGACAGGAAATATCAGGCTGTTAAGGTGCCAATTGTTCCACTAATAATCATCAGCTAGTTGGTAACTGTGTTTGCTCATTGTTTTGTGCAATTAGCGAAGGGGCTATTTTTAGAGCTTCATAACCAGACATTACTGCATGTTGCCAAAAGTTAACGAAAAGTCTAAGCAATAACACAAAAATAATGATAAAAAAGACCTCATAAAGCTCTTTAGAACTACAGATTTGGGTATAGCAAAAATGGCAAATGAAAATGTGATTCAGTTTCTGCCGTTCACAACGAAAACTTGAACCCTTCTAGACCATGAACATCCAGCCCAGCTGCCCCGTCTGCCACTGAAATGAGGGACAAATGAAGAGTTTGTAACGGACCACTGAACAGTACACCTGAGAGGTTTCTCTCTCTCTATCTGCCCCCCCCCCCCCCCCACATATGCACACACACATACACATACAGGGCTAGAGTCAGAGAAACACCCTTGAGATTCGATCCATCCTTGTTTTTATATGAATGGGCAGGCGCACTGGAGCTGTCTCAATTTTTCACTCATCACAGGATTCAGCTACACACGGTGACCCGGCTTCCCTTTGGGACCCGAGGTTGTTATAACACTTGTATCTTCCAGGATAGCTACATTATAAAAAATGTCCCATGTGATTTAAAACAGATTTGTTGACTAGCGTAGTGAGCGTTACATCTCTTCTATTGTTACCACTCGGTAAAGGTAATGTTATATTGTTCTTATAAACACAAATTGATTCTGGAATGATAAAATAAAATTGTAGGTAGCCTATGCAATAAAAAAGGAAATGGCTGATAGCTTGAGAATGACACATTTTGCGTCTTAGAACTAGCTAGCAGCCCCTTAGCTTACATGGCTGCTAGCTAAGGGTGGCTGTAAGTGACCAAGAAATATTTTAGCAGGACCTCTGAGTCTTGATAGTCTACAACGAGTGAGAAGCGCAAGTCCCGCTGGCTGTGTTGATGTCGGAGCGTTTTTAGATCAGTCATTCCTTGTAAAGCTACATGCAATGTGAAGCTACGCGCTAACTAAAGTGTGCCAACATTAGCACTAACATTAAACACAATTGCCTGTGGCCCCCGACATTAGCCAAGGACAATTTTCTCCACCACTTGCGGTTTACGCCTTGGTGCGAGGGCGAGGGGAGGGGTGTTGGAGGTGTGTCACTGGAGGACAGCGGAGGCTTCAGTGTGGCCGAACAGCAGTTTGTTTTGGTTTCATGCTGGTGTTCAGCACCAACAAACTATATTGGAAACCGTAAGTAAACACACAGAGGAAAGTCAAGTGGTCTGTGGTCTCTGAAGGTGAGACAATGAGCCAGCAAAGAGTGCTGCAACTCAGTGATTTTAGAAAAAAAAAGATGTTAAAGAAAAGAAGTGAAGCTACATAATTAGTTGTAGTTACATCACTTGTAGTCCTTTGAATACAAAGGCACATTTTGATGTCGCTCAGGGACTGAAAGCAAAAGAAACCAATCTTTTTTGATCTGTACTTTTTCAGCCGCTTGACATCTAATCTTTTTTGAAGATTCATCTGTGCTTAGATCTAAATGACTGCGAGGCATTTACTGCTTGAACGAGTAAACAAGCGGCTGGATAATTAAACCCCTGATTTAAATATAATTAGCCATCAAGTTAGCAATGCGCATAGACTTGCATAGCTAATTTAGCCTTCCACTTTTGTGCGAACAGCCAATTTAACAACAAATGCCAGTTTGCCCCCCCCCCCCCCATGTCTGCTCTTCTTCCAGATGTGCACGCTCCAGTCTCATAAGGATGAGCTGTGGAGGTGCATACATCCCTACGTGACTCTTTCTGCATCGTAATCACGCTGGTCTGTTTTACCTTGACAGCTAAAAACGGAGCCGGCAGAGTCTGATCAAGGCGCTGAATTTTTTTTTTCAAAAGTCAGACAGCTCTAAAACGAAGAACAAGGGTGATGAAATAAGTGATGAAACACATGAGTTTAATCAGAATCTGTTGACGCTGGCACTCTGTGGGAAATCCTCACCTCATCAGCCTCCCCCACTGGACAACGGGCAACCTCCCAGAGTGCCTTGCTGCGTGGCCTTTTCAATAATGTAGAAGGGGAGACGAAATGAGAGAGGAAACGATTTCCTGGCACCGTAGGAGCCCCTTCTGTGACATTTACCTCGAGCAAAGGCCCTCAACATATGTGTGTGTGTGTGTGTGTGTCATGGCCCCGTGCCACACTAATGATACCCCCCTCTGGCACACACACTTTGAGGCACAAAACTCTCCAGTTAGCTGTACCACATGTGTCCTTTGGATTCAACGCCCAAAGAAAGCGACTGAAAGGAAAATATGAGAGAAAAAACTCCCACTTAAATGTGGAGCTGCGCAACAAAAGACGGGCAAAAAGAGGTGAAAGGAGCCAGAGATCATTCTGTTTAATTCACCTGTTACCATTTCATACTTCATTAAGCATCCCCCCCCCCCCTTTATTTCCAGCACATGGTGGTCTCCCTTGTCTCTGCAGGGAGTCCACAACCCCCCACCTGCACACATGGCGTCTATCATTACCTCCCTGCTTCAGCTCAGGGCCTGCAGAATGTCACACAGCTGGAGCGAGAGGCTCTGAAGACAGATGGAAAAGTAAACCTCAGCTGAATGTCGTTAAAAAAAAAAAAAGACAACAGAGAACACTTGTGCTGCTCACTACACAGTTACAGGAGAGATTCACTGGAGCGCTTTTAACCAACGTCGACTTAAGAGTAGATGGAACGTAGTCAGGGAAACTGTGCCATCATTTGTCGTTGAATCACATCACTTGATCTTCAGAAGACATTTTTCAAGGCATTTGTAGACCTCTCATCAAAGTTAGTTCAAATCTCGGAAGAAACAATTCAGAAAACAATTTTTGTGGGGAGCCGGTAGCCAAGAGGCTAGTCATGTACGGAGGCTATAGTCCTTCAAGTGGGCAGCCCCAGTTCAAATCCGACCTGTATCTCCTTTCTGGCATGTCATTCTCCACTCTCTCTCTCACCCATTTGTCCAATCTTACTAATTACTAATGCTAGTAGCAAAAGATGCTATGCTAAAGATATTCTTTGGGCTTGATTTGATTGGACAGCTTCAGGAAGACAGGAAATGCCAGGAGGAGGGAGTTGGGGACAGCAAAAGGCCGAGGTCAGACCCGAAACCTACGGTTGCTATGACGAGGACCACAGCCTCTGTACATGGGGCACGCGACATAACCGCTAGGCTATCGGCGCAACGATGCTAGCAACTACTCGCTGTTTAGCCAATTGGATTGCATGTTGTTGATTGCAGCTAACTATACAGCACATTAACACACATTTTTATCCATAATTGTCAGGTTTATTATTGCTTTTAGTTTTTTTTTTTTATATACCTTATTATCATGTGATATGATCTTAAACTTCAGGATAGCTAACAAATGCACATTGTGGTGACATTTTCTCAGCTACAGATGCATATAAGGAGTTTTTGTCCATAAAGATATACCTCAATAATAATCATAATAGAAACACTGAATATGAAGCCCATAACTCCTATAGACATAAATGTACCCCATAATACAGAGAAACCAAGCCTTAGTTTTGCAATCAGTTTCCTTCAACACCCACTGTCAAGACTTAAAAATGACGCGGTGTCAGGGCGCTGAAAAGAGGTCACAGCTCAGTGTCAGCGTCTGTTTACACGGAGAGAAGAGACGGATGACTGGTCGCGTAAATCACCTGCCTGTCTGTGTAAATAAATGACAAACTAAAGTCAGCACGTGACCCCGCTGTCAGAAATGGACGCCTCTGAAAATGTTGACATTAATTCAAAAAGTAACCTGTCTTTAAAGAGTGGCGGCACATGAAGACGACCCCCCCCGAGAACATCATGTATCAGATCAATTAGAGGGACTGTGTAAGAAGCTTGTGCACAACTGAACATTTTGTTGATAAAACAAACTTCTAGGATGAGGTAGGGCGTTGATTGCAAATGGCTCATCAGAATGTATTTTCTATTTTCAAACCCTGATTGTCTTTTAGAGTTATAATAAAAATGATTATGGGACAATAAGTGGGAGAAAATACATACTTCTGGCAGCACAAGTATTAAATCTTAAGGCCTTAAAATATTTAAATTGACTTTGTCATGATGACTCTTACGATGACTCGTTTAGGCGAGAGCGCTGGATCTCATAGGCCAATGCTGACCCCTTGTGGTTCAAACAAAACACTACCACCATCTCATGAAGCAGGCACACAGTGTCTGACTTACAGCAGCGGTCAAAAAGCGGCTTCATTTCTACTTTTTAAGCTTCCTTGTCTCAGTAAACCCGGCCTGGAGGCTTCAGACTGTCTCAGCAGCAGCTCTCGGGCCAGGTCGGGCCTCCCGCTCTTGGCTAAGCAGTGAGCCAGCTGAGAGGCCTTGGGTTTTCGCGTGGCAGCGGGAAGTCCTCGCCTCCACATGGCGAGGATGTGGAAGGCCTGGCTGGACAGACCGCCCCCGGCCCGGAGCTTGACCAGCTGGGCGGCGCTACGGCGGAGACGCAGGGAGAGCACCAGGAGGGAGACTTCCTCCTCTGAGAGCTCCTCGGACAGCCAGAGAAGAAGAGAGTCTGACAGAGAGTCTGCTGGGGACAAAAATGAAAAGAGGAAAGGTATAGGCAGAGAATACGCTTCCTGTATTACTCTTTCATTTAAACAATTTCCATTTTAATTAATTATTATAACAAATAGGCATTTTAATTTGCAATTGGTGGGATTTGGGCTGAGTCTCTACCAGCCTGTGAGCAGTGACTCGACACAGACGGAGCAAACTGTGAGAGCCTAAATCCTCAGGAAGATGTCCTGGGGTGGATTGTTCAACAGAGTCCATTTTGGTTAGACGAGACCAGCAGGTGAACCAGTGTCAATGGGATAGGAAGATCAATTGTTTCAAATTATTTGGGGATGATGATGATTTGGTTGAATTTATTTTCAGCTGAATTTGACATATTTATTTAGATCATAGCTTTTTATGCCTTTGTTTGGGGGGGCAGAAGAGTGGACAGAGTTGGAAATCTGAGAGGGAGAGAGAGAGAGAGAGAGAGGGAGAGAGAGAGAGAGAGAGAGAGAGAGAGAGAGAGAGAGCGAGAGAGAGCGAGAGAGAGAGAGAGAGGGGGGAATGGCATGCAGGAAAGGAGCCACAGGTCTGATTTGAACCTGGGCCGCCCACTTCGAGGACAACAGCCTCTGTACATGAGGTGCGCAAAAAAAAAACGGCCACTGAGGCCCCTTGAACCTCTTTTCAATACAGAGTTTTAAAATTAGTTTTTGAAACTAAAATAAATGAATCAGGTATTCACACAGAGAAAGCTGAAAACGTTGATCATTTCAGACATTTTGAAATCACATTTTTTTAGGTAGTTTTTTGTCGGTAGAATAAAGCCTATATTCTGGAACGAAATAAACAGAACAAAAAGATCTTGTTGGAGAAACCATTATTTTTTAAGGAAATCTAATCTGCAAAATATGCCAATTCACCAGTAAGTTTTTATTGAAGCTAAAATGGAAATCCTCCAACCAGGAGGCTTTGTCCCGGCAGCAGAGGCCGGGCTCTCGAGTAGACCGACCCACACCTTCAGCGAGGTGATCCAATACTACTACCGGACGTCCCTGACGCCAAGCCACCACCATCGGACTGCGTCGTCCCCACAACCACCTCCGTCCTCATTCATGCCCGGCCTGCTCCGACCTCCACCTCAGCGGCAAGGAAGTGTGGACAACAGGAACACGAGGAATACAATGGAGAAATCCTTCCTGCATTTTATCCCGTCTGCGTCTATCCAATGACTCTTAACAATGAGTATGGTCTTCAACCAGCTCTTTTGAAAAGCGTCTCGAGGTAACACTTGTTATGAATTGGTGCTATACAAATAATGATTGATTGATTGACAGTACAGGTATCTCAAAACTGTACAAAAAAACGTGGCCAAAGGGTAAATAATAGTGCAATGATAATTTGGCAGCTCTAAATGATATCACTGAAATATCAGTGACACCCTTAAATGCCAAAGCAAGAAAAATAACACAATATTTAACGCTGGAGAGAGATTGTTGTTTTGCATGGCCTTTGGGTACATTTTACTTGAAATAGGTATAATTATTACGGAGAGTATATTACTAAGGTTTATCAAAAACACAGAAAATGTCACCCACCCGTCTCCTCGCACAGCCTCACCCTCGCCATGATTGGCCGATTGATGGTTCTAGCTTTCTGCGAAAAGAAAAAAAAAGAAGTTTTGAAAACTCCTTACAGTGTCGGGTAAGTTTCAAGAATCAAGAATGATATAGAAGTCTTTGTTAGTTCTTCTTCACCTTGGGTAAAGTCAGAGACAGCTTACAGACGGGATCTCCCAGGAGCTTTGTGTCCATCGGGACTAGTCTGTCTCCTCGCCACTCCAGCTGACCTCTGGTGACCTTATAAATCACAGCCGCGCCTTTGTAGTGGGGGGAGCTGTAGTTCCCAAACGGGTCCACTTCAGATAGATGGAGCAAGAGGTGATTCTTCTGCTGACTGTGGAAGGTGAGTCGCTGCTCGTCTTTATGAGTACCTTTTGAAACAAAAATCTATTGATAGGTAAATTCTTGCTTTCTCCTGACTCTTCATATGTCTTACATGTCATGTCTTAAACGTCACATTAATCCATTATCTGTCTTTCATTATACTTAAGGATTCAGCCGATACAGTGGTCAAGATACATGATTACACAGCAAAGAAGATAAGCTGCCGGCTGCCTGTACAATCATGTGATCTGTCTCACTTAGAGTCTGTTGCATTTACTTCTGTGACTACAAGCAGCAGGAAAGGAACAAACCGAGACTTTAACATTCTTACTTCCCCAAAAAGATCAACGACTGGTGTGACCTATTGTATGATGCTGAAACTAAACTTTAGGCTCAGGTTATGTATTTACTGCGTCAACCTTTAAGCAGAAAAATATATGGGGAGAAGGATTGACCTCTCTAAAAAAGGAAGGAAAAGTTACTGTATACAGATGAAAACATATTTACTGACTCTGACATGTGACTCTTTCATCCTTCCATGAAGTGCATGTTTAGGTTTTTGTCAAGTCCAGAGAACCCTTCATTGTGAGAATACCCCCATCCGCCATCTTTGCATAGAATAGCTTTTATCTTTACCTATCACCAACTTGCATATGTCAGAGCACTTGCACTCTTGAACCAAGGCTTTTAGGAAGTCACTTTAGTATGTACAGAAGACATGTTGGATAAAGTGACGACACACTGACAAAAATGTAACTATAAATTAGTGCTGTCAATCCATACCGTTCTTAAGAATTATTGGATTAATCGCTGAATTTCAGTAGTTAATTGCGATGAATGGCATTTTTAATCGCCTTTTTGAAATTATATTATTTTGCATTTCAAAAATGCTTTTGTAATGCTATTATTTTGAAATTGTATACTGTCTAAAGACTATGTATTATGCTTCCTGTTTGAATACAAACCTGCATTCATTTTGAAATAAAATGAGGAACTTCTCGTTACTGATACAAAACGTAATGAAAACAGCTAAAGAGAAGTAAAGAGAAGAAAACATGATTTAAAACATTTTTAATTTGGGACCTTGATTTTTAGTGATTAACGCGTTAATGCTGACAGCTCTACTATACACATTAGTATAAATTATAACTATACTGTAGGAGGTCCTTAACATAAAAAGTAATCATGAAGTATTTATATGTGCAGCCTACATTAGTTGACATCTCACGTGTGGATAATTTACATGGAGTTTAGCAAATGTTTGTTGCCATTGTTTGTTGTTAATATTCATTGTTTGTGTGTTCAGCCCGTCATTTCTCATCTGACCAAAAGAAGACTGGAAGCTAGAGTAGCATAATGAAAGCTAGCATGCTAACATTTCAAAATTAGCACTTAATTAGAATTAAGTAACCAAGTTTCTAGATCAGGACTAAGAAGTAAACTGGAAGACTTTAGAACTTCTAAAGTTTAGCAGTAAGTCATTAGTGTGTGTTAATAGTAATTAGCTTTAAGCTGCAAAAGTAAGGTAGCGGTACTTCCAAAGACTGCCAGCTAATGAAATTAGCAGGTATTAAGCCATAAATCTATTGGCCAGAAATATTTCAGGGACGTTTTTTGGGGGTTTCATCGTCTGGAAATGTTCAGTGTTGCAACAAAATTTTATGGGCACCCAACAAATTTAAAATAGACACTATACATGTAGGCTATAATAGAGCTTTTAATCCAAGAGACCTAAACAGGGAGCAAGAATAAATAGAAATTGTCAATCAGGAGAAAAGATTAAGTTGATTTTTCATTGTGTGCGAGTTTCAATAATTTTGATATTTCAGCGACATATTTCCAGCCTCACCTTTGGAGGTGATATTACCACTGAAGCGGAGCAGTAGCTGGTCTCCCTCACACATGGACATCTCCGAGGAGGTCTCCAGCAGGCCGCTGTAGCCCTGGACTTTGAGTTTGGATAGCTCCCAGCTGAGGTCTCGGCTGGGCAGAGCGGCCACCAGGACTGCGTGAGGCTCGTCTGGTCTGCGCTGGAGGATGACCGTGACCGCGTGGCAGGAAACAGACTCCTCCAGCTCCTCTGCTAAGGAAACGATGTGGCAAGGCTGCAGCGGAGAGAGGAGGCGAACCACCAGCAGTCTGATGGGCGAGGAAAAAGACACTGAATTAAGACATAGGGCTCAGCAGAGAGATAAAGTTAATGGAGAAGAGAGGGAAGAGACGAGTCCGTTATCATGAGCTTGAATACAGACGTAATATACTTAAAGACACAATAAAGACTTCATATTACCTACTGTACTTTTATAACTCCCTGGGGAGGCTTCTTAAGATCAGAAAGAATTATTGTCCTCAGAGAGAAAGAATAAGAAACTGTTCTTATTAAAGGAACAGTTCACAGTGGATTAAAATGAATACTTAATTTGACTTAAAACTAGAAAGGAAATCTTTATTTTTCCAGTGGTTAGGACGTCTTAAGAGAACTCTTAACAATATCACCTGGAATTCAAAGCATGTCAGCCCCCCCCTTTATCCATCCATACGTCATTTCTTAAACCCCTTGTGTAAAGACAAGCCTACTATAAGTCGGGTCACTTAGTAGTAGGGTTACACGTTTCTTTTCTTATCATGCTGCTCTCGTGGACTGAACATTTCCAAGAGAAAGGAATAAGCCTCAGGAGTGAAAAACGACAGCTGCGAGAGTGGTGAGTTTTTTTTTCAAACATCCTCACTGTTTATTTGACTCTTGGTTAAAAAATGGCAAGAATCCAAACTTTCTGTTTGTGATTGTGTGTTCTTTACTTTAAAGCATAATCCATGGACAGTACAAACGCTACTTTATCTAGTTCCAACACCAATGAAAATATGACAAAATTGCAAGAAAAGTACCATCCAATGGTTTCTACAACATTTAAAAAAAAAAAAAAAATGTTGTAGAAACATCTCAAACATTTCTTTCCCACATCAACTTGTTTTCTTTTTCTCCGTCTCCAGAGATCTTTTTGGAGACTCTTCTTATGCATCAAACTCTCTCATGTTGAAGTTTCCACCAGAGCTCACTGTCCACAAGTAAGATCCATCATTTTCAAATGACTTCAAAATGAGCATTTGTCTTGTAAAAGTCCTACAACACTACTTCTTACACAAAAAAGCGATCAGACTTAGAGCACTAGTACATTGCTTTGTAACGCATTACCCCCAACACTGCTTAATAAGGAACAGTTCAGCCGTCTTTAGTCTGTTGGACACTTACAAAATCTGCTCCTCTTCTGGGGCTAATTTGAATTTCACAACAATCCCTATACTCCCTTTAGTCAAGCAGCAGAAGTGGAGCGTTAATGTGAAAAAAATGTTGTGTAGTCTTAATAGTCACAGGTTTATAACAGAGGCCGTAAACCTCAGCTGGACCGACCCCTTAAAAATTGGGGGAACAAATGTAGAGTATACCGACTTCTTGATGCATCCCTACACCACTGCATACACCACTCTCTCTCTCTCTGTCTCTCTCTCTCGCTCTCTCTGTATGTGGCCAGGGACAATGTGCTGTACTTCCTGTATGTTGTTGGAGGACTCCTGATGACGGCCACTGCAGGAAGTCAGTGTGTTGATGTTGTTGTGAGGACGGCCCAGAACCCCGCTAACCTACTGCGCCTGTCCAACACACTCATTGGGCTCATGGGCCTCCAATGCAAAATACATGTGAGACAACTGACACTGATTAAACTACAATACACACTGTTTTTCTCCCTGCATTTCTCTTTCTTTTTTTCAGGCTAAGTCTGCATCACCACGGAAACAGAAAATACTTTATTTCTCTGACAGGTGTGCAAGGAAGTTACATTTTTCTCATTGCTATTACGTCTATTGACTTTCTGGCATCAAATGCTTTTTTTAATGATCTCAACATCTGTTCCAGTTTGAAGAATCTTTTTGACATGACAAACCCACTGCAAGGATGTCTTCATTCAAAGGTTTTATGTCTGTTCCCGGAGAAGCAAATGAGCCGGGAGTCGTCTCCTGCTAATTGTATCTCAGCTAAAAGGTACATCATCCTGCAGGTTTGGCTTCACGTGATTTTATCAGTGACATTTGTAAATTTTTGTATTCTGTGGTCAGATGCAGGATCTATTTTATCCTGCTGTGCGGTGTGAGGAGACGGACCATTCTGATTTTGTGCATTGGCAGCAAGAGAAGCGAGCTGAAAACCTTCAAACCAGAGAATCAGTTACAGTGGCTGATTGAGTTTAGCAGCAAGGCACAAGCACGAGGAGATGTGGTATGAGACTTCTTCTTGTTATTCATCAAACAAAATGTGCTTAAGAATAGCCTACTGAAAATGTTTTTTGATCTTATTTTTCAGATTTTTCTTTTATTGAGTGCACAAAGTGGACATATTAGCTCCATATCTGACGCTGATGATGCTACCCATGAACCTTACCCTTTGAGTCTAAACCTGGGATTGTCTCTACTGTTTGTCTCCTTTCTTTGGATGTTCTTACCTCATATCACAGTTTTTGCTTTGATCTGTTTTGCTTTAAATAGAACCTCAAGAAGTTAAATCAGCTCTGCAGTCGCACAAATTGCTAAATATCTAGATACTGACGCAACTTGTCAGAAATGCAGCGAAGGATTCAAACATGTGTGGCCCTGTTTCTCTCTCTCCTCCCTCGGTGCACCTGAGTGCAATCTGCACTTAAAGGAGGAGGGGGGAGATTTAGAGGAGCAGGTAGAGTAGAAAATACTTTGGTACACACACTCCCTAGGCATGTCTTGAGGAGCTTTGTTTCTCTATCTTACTTTGTTCTATTTTTCCCCAAACCCAGGTATTTATTTCTTTACCTCTGCATGTTTAGATTGCTGGGTTTTGCTATTTGAGTCTCTAAGCTCTTGGTCTATAGTCTCCATGTTTTGAGCATTGGTTTTATTATTCTGGTTAACAATGTCACATTGGAAAGCAAATGTTAACTATTGGATTGTTTTTTAAAGAAAATCCGGGCTTTCATACCAAATCATATTTGGAGCCAAGCCTTTTTTTTGCAGACGACAAATGGTCTCGAGCACTGCAGCAAGGCTCCTGACCTATCAGATAACTGTATTAGTTTAATCTCCCCTCCATGCAGTGGCTCCTTTTTAAATCAACCCTTCCTGTGTTTATCTGCAGGGCACTATAAAGTCTATTTCTGACCTCTTCACATGAAAATAAAAATTTGATTAAATCCTGATGTACTCAAGCTCAAATTCAATTTTTTTGGTTTTACTATGTATTGGTCTGTGTTTGAATAAAATGAACCTTTTTATGTTTTTTTATTTTACAAAAAACTCCCAACTTCCAAATAAGATGTTGTGTGTCAAACCTTTCAAAGTTCTCCGTCAGCTCAAAGGACACCAGTCCGTTTTGCTGGTTCCTCGCTGTGACCTCATCAAGGACGCTCCACTGTTTGTCTCTTGAACCCAGAACAACCAGCAGCTCATTGGACATCTCCTTGGACTTCACAGAGGTACCCAGGATTCTGACAAAAAAGCATAAAAAGCAAAATAGCATTATTATAAGACTTAGAAATTAGCTGAAACTTCTTTAGTGTTATAGATATTTGGTGATAAACCAAAGAACTTGACCAACGATGGAGTTGTTCACTCTGAGAACAAGAACATGTAACCCCTAAAAAAAATAAAATCCATCCAAAAGTTGTTAAGTAGTTTCACTCAAAACTACAATTGTCAACCTCACAAATGTTATATTATTATGTAGGGTTGAACTGATGGACCAAAACAGCCATCCTTTTAGCTACGTTGCTAGTAGTGCTAAATTAAACCCTTTCTTGTCATAGATGGTTTGCACAGGCACAATGTATGTTTGACAGTAATTTCACCTGGGAGCTGTAATCCAAATGTCAAGGCATTTACTTTTGGACAGTGATCATACCACATCTTTTACCTCTGTTATACAGTATAGTTCAAATTTTAGTTACTACTCACATCTTTCTGTGGGAAGCAGACTGTTCCCACATTGGAGAAGCGCTAACAGGCCAGATTTGTTGGTCTTGCTCCTCCAGTTGTCCCCTCCCTTTCCTCTTCTTTTCCAGGTTAGGAGGACAGGGAAGGGTCAAAGTGAGGGGTCTTCTCAGGGGCTGTGAGGATGGGTGGGTGAGGTAGAGTATTGGACTTGTAGACACCACTGAGTGATAGACATCATTTCTGGACTTAATAGCAGCCAGCAGTACTGCGTCTATGGGCTGGATCTGAGGCAGAAAGAAAACTGATGTTCTGCAAAATCTAGGCACAAGTGATGGACAGAGATTTGATATGAAAGTTGTTTTTTTCCACTCTTGTGTTTTGATCAGGACAAGCTGCTTACCCAAAGAGACATTTGGAAAGAGGAAACTGTGGGTTTTTGATGCTAGATCAAGCCACAGACTGCTGTAGTTGAGGTTACTTTACAGATGATATGACTCAGAAGTAATTTCAGGTTTTGGGTACAGCTGTTAAAGCCTACAGCAAACATCTTCAGACTTGATTTACAAGCATCAATCTGTTCCTTCTTCTCTTGCTTGTTTTTTGTGTTTCCCTTTCCTAACACCTCTTTTTCCCTTTTGGAACAATTTCAATATTCCAGCAGTGACAAGTTTTCCAACTTACATCAATGTTTTTAACCACTTTTAAATCTCAAACAGCCCTTAACAAACTACTTTTCAGTTCAGTTTGTGAACACGCTTGTATTAAAGCCAAAGTGGAAGACAGATGGTGGGGATAAAAGCATCATGTCCATACCATGGTTTGTGCCATTACTGGAGCAGTGAAGGATCCTGGGAGGTAGTTCAGACAGATTCGGGGGTCCATGGTAAGTTTGAGTGACAAACCCTTTCTGAGAATGGTATAATTCTCTCTCTTGAGACAGGAAACTACTGCAAACAGGCCCAGGGAGTAAACTTTCACCTCTGCAAATGAGCCCTGACAAAGACAAAAAAAACACAACAGAAATGAAATCATCTATTTTGGAAAAAGTGTTGAATCATACAGCATATATTAAAAAAAATATAGTGTAAGTAAAGCAGTGTTAGAGTTTTTCCCTGATAGATAACATTACAGAGCTGTACTTGCTTTTGAGTCTGTTGAAAGCAAGCCTTTTTTTTAACAGACATTAAGCAAATAGTCTCAGTGAAGATGCTCTGCTTGGTTTAGATATATTTTCAGAAAGAGATTAATTTTAGTTGAAAATAACAAATTCAATGTCTCAAAGGTGCACCACATGGTTCTATACTAGGTCTTATATAATTTTAAAAATGTATAAACAACAACAAAGTTTTGTTTTAATGCAGATGATATGAAGATATATGATATATAATGTTATGATTTTATCATCCATCTATTATCTATACCACTTTTTCCTGTTTGGGGTTTCAGGGGGCTGTCATTGGGCAAGAAGTGGGGTTACACCATGGACTGTTCGCCAGTCAATCACAGGGCTGACATATAGAGACAGACAACCAGCCAAACTCACATTCTCACCTATGGGTGATTTAGAGTCACCAATTAACCTATGAAACACGTCTTTGGACTGTGGATGGAAGCTGGAGTACCCGGAGAGAACGCAAGCATTCAGAGGGAGATCATGTAAACTCCACACAGAAAGGCCAGGAACTTCCTCGCTGTGAAGCAACAGCGCTAACCACTGCATCACGGTGCAGTTGTATCATTTTACCAATTGAACTTTATTCTCTAAATATACAGTGATTGTTATTGAATTCAAAATGGTCTCTTCTATTGAACTTTTTGAACTAAAGCTGTTTAACCACTAGGGTTGGTTATTTGCAGTGTTAACCTCACACAAAAAAAACCTTGCTTTCTGTTTGCAGCAAAAAAACCCTGTTTCATTTAAACATTTATTTCCAGGCCTTTTTGTCTTTAAAGGACCAGGCAGAGATCAGGGAATGACATACAGGAAAGGAGCCGAGGGTCGAGCTTGTGCCCCCAATTTGGAGAACAATAACCTTTGGGATGTGTGGGTCGTAGGAACTAACCGCTAGGCCAGCCGGCAACCTTTTAAATTGTATTAATGTGTTTAATTTAATTCTGTAAATCAGACCCTGTATCTTTTTCTGTGAAATGCCCTTTGAGACACAACAAGAGTGAGACAACCCTGAGGTTGCCCTGATTGATGTGGTGTTTCTAATCCTGTGTTACTATGTGGCCTACAGATTGAGCGGAGAAAGGGGTCATTAGGCCAATCAAGCACACCTGGCTCATTGGCTCCCATGCAGCTAAGGAAGCTCACTCTCTCTCATTCACAAAATGTGACCGCTTACCAGCTCTCTACCCGACCCTGTTTTTTGTTCTGAACAAATTTTGACACACACACTGTCAAACTCATCCACAATTGGTAAATGGACTTCAGCTTGTATACCACTTTTCTAGTGCTAGCTATATATAGAAGGTTAAAATAACTGAACAAACAGGGCAATGAAATATAAGGTAGGCAAAATAAAACTGTACCCTCTGCCCTCCATATGTCCCCTCTGTTGTTACAGGAGTGACATAGCTTGCCCTCCTCTCCCGGTCGACCATCTTGACAGCTACGTCCCTGTAGCTGCCACGGTAGTGTGCACAGAAAGGTAAAACCAGAATCACGGGGAAATGAAAGTTAGCTCCATTCTGAGTCGTGACCCAGATCACTCTGCTGACCAGCTCCTCCGAGCCGGTCACCATCAGGCAGCTCAGGGCGTCTGCTACCTCACATGTCAGGAGTTCAGCCACACCCATGGGTGCTTTGATGAAGCATGCATCTGGGACATCTGAATTGCTGTCCACTTGTTGACCGGCGAGCCTGAAAATCATTTAAAATGGATGGATTGAAAAACAGATACAAGGCACATTAGAAGCAGATAATAAAACAACTGAAGAGAACAACCTACCCAACTGTGATCCATGTGTTTGTTTCATATTTGCTCTCGTCTTTTACTGGATTCAAGGTCTTTTCTGTCTCATCCTGGCAATCAGTTTGACAATCTAGAGGGACGCAGTCCTCATTTCCACTCCCCAGACTTTTGACAACTAGTTCTCCCACCGTCCCCTCCACTACGATGCAGTCCAAACTGCTGACCCTGATGTCTGAATTTTGCACAGCTTCTGGGGATGGCATTGTTTTTCTTTGATTATCTTCAGCCTCCATGTCTTGTTTAATACCAGAGTCAAGTTCAAGGTCATCCTGGGAGGGATTACTGTCATCTTCAGGTTGCTCTGATGCTTCTGGATCTCTGGTCTCCTGACGTGCTGCAACCTCATCATCACATGAGTTAAGGATTTCTTTGTCCAGCTTCAGTATGATCGTGTTCAGGTTGTCCATAATGTTCTTTATATCCTCCTCAACACTCAGAAAAGTATCAGTCAAGGAGTCCGAGCAGAGTGTAACATCACGCTCTGTAAACAGAATACATGTATAACTTAGATTAAGACTTGAAAATTGAACATTTACTCACAACACTGCCAATTCTTTTTGCCTATTTTAAATACATGTCATATAGTGTTTTTACACCAAAACTCAAAATGAATTAAATACATTTTTTGGGGTCAGCTGCCCCTGTGAATGTACGCTGCTAAATTATTCACCCCGACTTGACCCAGACAGTTTCCTGTCAGCCCAATGGTGACATTTCTGGTGAAGTCTGGATGAGCAGATTAATGAACACAGGGTGGAATAGTGCTACAATGTGAGACAAGACAAAACTAGTAAAGAATGTTTTTTTACTCATTATCTGTATTTTTAAATATCATGTTCAGCTGTCTTTATTTGCTGATAACTTAAAAAAAAAAAAGGCCAAAGAAAGAACCTGGAACAATAAGGTTACTTACCTGTTGTAGCTGGATGAAGCTCATCACTGCCCCCTGATGGAGGCTTGGTAAACATTTCCACACACTCTCTGAGAATGTCTCTCCATGCTGCCACTCTGTCTGAATGAAAAACACTCAGCGCCCTCAGCACTTCCACAACTTTCTTCCTACACCCTTTCTCCTCCCGCTCTTTTTCTAAATTTTTTCCTCCTCCTTCTTCTTCTTCATCCTCCACTTCTGGACCATGCATCCTTCTCTGTACCCCTCCTCCTCCTCTACCTGCTTCTACTGTGCTTTTTATTCCACCCACTGCCTCATTACGGGGATCTCTGCAGCGTCTGACAGCTTCCAGCCCCTGAAAAGTTTCCGCCAACATGCTGAGGAGAGTTTCCTCCTTTCTCCTACCACGGAGAGACTCAGCTTCATCCATCTGTGAATTTAGCTGCAGATTTGTATCCATGCCGAGCTGAAAAACAGAACAGAAAAGAGTTTAATTTGGACTGCTTTCTGTCCCTAACTTTGCTCCTTTAACCAAATTAAAATCAAATATTCTCCCAAAATACCCTTAATTCCCTTGTGTTCCTCCTTGTGTTTTTGAAGCTGAAGCCCCCTCGTCCGCTGTGTCCTTGGCATTGAAATTTGCTGTGTACAGCTTTCCCAGTTTGGGAGCCAATGCTGTATTTCTATGGCTGCCAGCAGTAAAACATGTTGCCAAGGCGAACCCTGGAGGCGTGGCGGGGAGGGACAAAAGAGAAGCCACAAAAACAAAAGATTCACAGGAAGACAGACGACCCACTATCACTCATTTTACTGCTTGAATGTCCGGACAGTAAAAAAAAAAAAAAAATGCCAGCTCTTAAATTGGAAACAAGCTGTATGGTTAAAAAACATCCACTCTTATGCAAATGTACTGTTCAAACAGTGATGCAGGTTTAAAAATAAAAAGTCAAAGTGCTGTACAATCATAAAACAGACTCAGACCAAATAAAGACAGCGAAATTAAATAGTGCTGTGGTTCCCAAACTTTACCATAACATGTAGCATTGATCTCAGACCCCCTTCTTGCAACATTAAAGAAGGCTACCGTAAAACGTCTAATAAAGGCCCATCCCAATTTAATGTAAACGAACTAACAAAGGAACAAACTACAAATGTGCACACTGTTCTGTTCCGCGTGTAGCTAAGCTAGTAGCATCTTAAGTCGCTGTGATGTGCGTTTTCCTACAGTCTGTGTGGCACAAGCAGGGCATCAGGTGATGATTTGATTGGCAGGTAGAGCCTGGCAGCAGAGCGGAGGACGTGTTGTTTCCTATGTGATAGCCATCTCAGTCATGCTGATGTGATTGGTTGCTCTTGAATCCCATACAATGTTCGGCTGAGGGGACATTGAAATGGCAAAATTATCAAACATGCGGCCTTTTCTGCAATTATTGATCGTATGTCGTACAGAGGGCAAAATGATGGTACAAATAGGATAGTTACCGTAGATCTGGCAACACTGGCTCTGAGGTTGACAAACTTAAGTTGGCACATACCAACTCAAATCATGATAGGCCACTTACTGGATAGTTAATGCAAAGGTCTTTTGGAATGTGTCTGTTCTGTTGTTATCGTATCATCAACTTTCAACCAAGATTTATGTACATTTCTGTCTGCCATGGATCATTTTTTACTTCTGATTGAATCCATTTTGGGTCTCAGCTTTTCATATAGATACAAGTGGGGGGGGGGACTCCAAGGAAGCACTCATCTAAGTTACATTTGCAAAGCTTTAAATACCATGTCTGAATTTGCAGTGGATTGGTCAAAGCAGGAAAAGAACCAGTGTTACTTTTATTATCAACAATGGCTTTCCTCTATTTTCAATCAGGAAAGACTTGAATCAAAGATGAATATATTTTACAGAGATGTGACATTGAATTATTGTCAGAGAATCGTTGGTGCTTGATCACTACAGAGTGAGCATGTGTGAAGAATATTATGTAATATAGTATGAGATTAAACATTGCAACTGTAATGACCACAAAAACACCACAAGGGATTGGACTCACAGGACACGGCCTCTGAGTGAAGTAAACAGTCTTTACATAAAAAAAGCAAAAACAAAGTAAGAGGCAGACATGTCCAAAAAAGGAGCAGGATGAGTGGAAAGACAGAAACAGCAGAGATCAAACGTCTAAACATGAGGAACTGAAGGCCGCTTGACACTCGGTACAAAGACGAACGGGATCAGAAGGAAGGGGAGACAGGACTAAATACTAAAGTGTGGGGAAGACAATGAGACACAGGGAGACAATCAGGGCAGAGCAGACAATCAAACAGGCAGGACATGAGGACAGGAAGTGGAGGATCTGACACCAGAGGAGAGGTGAGTAACACAAAATAAAACAGGAAATAACAAATGGAACAACAAAAAATGAAAACATAACCTTAGAGGCAGCGCTGGACATGAGAAAAACTAGCATGCACGTTATAGTCTTCCTAATGAACTTTCCCTAGAGCTACATCTTATCAATGAAATTCAGCCATTATTGTTTTTTTATATTTATTTTCACCTTTCTTTTCACAAATGTGAAATATGAACATGTCCTCAGTGGGAGCTTATTTTGTCTCTGACATTTCAGCAGGTGCCTCCTAAAGCCGCAGTGCTGCAGCACCATCTTGTGGCAGAACATGCACACTTCTATTCTATCACTTCATGATATTCTGCACTTCTGTGCAGCGACGGCAAAAGAGATTTACAGCATTAAATAATTGTATGTATTCATAAAGAAAAAGAAAAGTAAAAGCTACAACCACATACACAACACAAAATACTAGTATTTGAAATATGTAGAGCAAACTGTAAGCTAAATTGACTTTTTTCTTGAATGTTTAACATGTTTCACTTTCACCAGTTTGACAAGCAACCTGCTCCTGAAAAAAATAATATTTTGAGTCAAGGTTTTTTGGGGAGTGGGGGGGGGGGGGGGGGGGGGGACTATTTCAGATCTGCATTTAGAGACAGGACCAAGCGGCAACCTCCTGTCTTGAAAAATGAAGCCAATGTGGAAGTGCAAAATCCTGCAGTTCATCGAGTGACCGCTTGAAGCTGGATCCAAGAGCCCCGGAAGTCACATACACACCACAGCCAAAAAAAAGCTGTTTTTACAGCATAAATAAACATGTTTATTTATGGGCTGCCCGTTTTGAAGACCACGGGCGCTGTACATGGGGCGCACGCTCTAATTTCTAGGCTACCGGCATCACACAAAATGAAATGCATGAATGAAAGCGAAAGTCAAGTTCAAGTGTGCTACTTGTTAGATTGGGTTTGTAAGTATAGCTATTACTTTATCATCTATCATAAAAGATACACTTGTATATGAAAACAGTGTTTAATCTGTCGACTGCTTGTGCTGACACATATTATCTCACAGTTTCATTTCTGTTCAATCTAATGCAAAATCCGATGCATCATTATAATACAGACATCCAACAATGCCATACAATATACTATCATCAACCGAAGTATTCTCAAATAATACACAAGACATTATATTGAGACAAAATGTGCCTCTTTTCCCTCCCTTAGGACTCGCCTCATTAAATGTACCTGGCACTCTGCTGCATTCCTGTCTGTGTTGAATGTGTAGCCCGGGGCCTTCAGGATCAAGCTGGGACATGCACGTTTTTCCCAGCAAAACATCACAAGTGCTTCCACTTGGCTGTCCTGTGGTGCTTTCACATTTCATTAGACATTTACTGAGAACTATTGCAGCTCAAATCATTTATATTGCCTATCAATATACCGAAAGTTTCTGCTACATTGATTGGAGACATGTTATCCTTAATACTGTTATGGTACATTTGAAGGGGCATTAGTGAAAGTAGGTTGAGGACTGGCACTGAACTCCTGGCACTTCATTTGAAGTGGGCGTGGTGTTACTCGCAGCGCGTGAACCGACAGGGGAAACAACAGAGGAGCGTCAAACAGCGCGCCGTGTCAGGGCTCCCGACAAAATAACACAGCGGCAAAATATGACAAACTTGACCCACCGACAGCGTGAGGATGCGCTGAGGATGCTTCGCTCTTGTCTTCAACCCGCAGGTAAGCCCCGCCGACACGCTGCACGCACGGCGGCTGCGTTGAACACGTAATGTGAATTGTAATGTTGTGTTTATGGTCTCTAAAGAAGACAGAAGTGGGGATGACACGAGCTAGCTGAAGTAGAACGAGCCTTTCTACGGGTCACATCCTGTTTTCAATTATTTACTGGTAAATGAGGTACATGGATAAAAAGAGTAATGAGAAGTTGAAGTGAAACTACGTCAGTCACCTTAGTGTCTCTTTTACAATTAAGTGATGTAATATCTTTTTCCAGTAAGTGTCAACACACAAATGAGCACCTGTCGCACGTGCCAACTTCACTGTGTGTGCTTTCAATGAAAACACACACCTGCTATAAACGACAGTAACAGCTTTTATTAAAAAACAAACAAACAAACAAAAAACTGTTTTGAAAATGTATTCTCTAAGCGAAATATGTTTCACAAATATCACTTAATTGTAAAGTTTAAAAAAATAAATAAAAATAGTTCAGAACATTAAAAGCAGGTGTTTCGTTTCAAACCAGGAAGGGGACACAAAGTTGGACTTTGTTCCAAGTATGTTGCTTAAGGATGTGTAGAAGCATGAGGTACTGCAGGCAAGGTGTGTTTGTTGATGTGCATGCATGGGCGTGCAGGCTGTGTGACTCACTTCTTTTTAATATATAACCATACCTGAGCGGTGTGTTAGGCGGGGGTGCAGCGGGTGTAACACACAGCACTTTTGTGATGGCAGCAATGCTTCCGGCTATAACCTAGTTTTGTTTGTATAGGGGGAACAATTGCATGCTCAAATTGTTTGTGCTTTACTATTGTATGTCAGTGACTTGAATGAGCATGGATTTCCAAATGAGCCAGTAAAAGGAGCACAAAGAGGCACAAAACCGCTTCAAAGATACAAGTAGCCTTACTACAAGGAGTTGCAAGGAACTGAACAGATATGCCAGAACTGTACACACCCATTCGAAACAGCTGCGAAGGGACGCACAGCAAGTTCACTGATGCAAAATAACTTGACAGCTATAAAGGGATTGAAATCAATAACAAAGATATTCAAAAGATCATACAGGGGTGCAACAACAACTGTGCAGAGATGCAAAACATCCATCCATTCAATATCTCCGCTTTTCACGTTCAGGGTCGCAGGGGGAGGGAAGATGGGGGGGGAGCCGATCCCATTGGGAGAAACCTGCAAAACAACTACACACAATTGCAAATTAGTATTAGTTGCAGCATTATTACACAAAGATTCAAAACATCTATTTCTTGATGTGCACTTGTTTCATTTTAATTTCTATAGGGACAAGTATGGAGCAAGTACAGTGGCGATTATAGATTCTGTTGGGGCCCTGGGCAAAAATCAATTGGGGGGGGGGCGGCGTTAAACCAGCGTTCATCACCACTATGTCTGCCAGCCAGTGCTTACTCATCTTCTTTTTCCTGTTTATTGTCTCTCCTGTAGACTCATCTTTTCTTTTCTTTGTTGTCTTTGCTTGACAAACTTTGATTTTCACGCCAATAATGCAGACCATGGTAACGAGGGAGGGGGGGGGAGGGGGTTTCCTACTGTCATTGTAAAAATTTGCACATCTTAGGCCTCTGCTTTGGCGTAGCTTTTTGAGCCGTCATGGGCCCCCTACTGGTCTTTGGGCCCCCAGCAGTTGCCTGCCTTGCCTGCCACACTACAAAGACACCAAAACAATTACTAGAATATTAAAATGACAACACAGGGGTGCAAAGGGAAATGAATCACCAGACAAGCAATAAACAGTATCACAAAAACAGGCAAAATGCTGGTCAAGTCTTTCTCCAATGTAAGATGAAGAAGTGGAACTTTTTAAATGTATTCTGGGCCCATTCGGTCATACTCTTCCTGTGGTTATGTACATACTTTAAGTGTTTGTATGTGTAACCTGCAATTTTATCTTTACCCTTGCTGCACACACACCTGCCTCATGTGTTCCCATGCCTACAGTATGTGGCCCGTGCAAGCGAAGTTCTCTTTTTGCTCTCAACTATTGATCCACACACTGTGGGCTCCGACACCAGGCAGCAGCTATGGATCTAAAATCCCATATCCAGCCCTTAATAAATGTTTGCTGAATGTGTGTGCTCTGTGGTGTGTAGTTCTGTATGTGCTGTGTGAGTGGGAGTACAAGCGCTAAAAGGCAGAGATGTGGGGAAGGCCAGGTCAGATGTGTTAGCAAGCTTTGGCGTGTGCCTGTGCTGGCTGTTTGCCAATACTGGTCCCTTCATGCTAACACTGTGCTCAGCTGGGCAGTTCTGATAGACTGGATATAGGGTCCATTATGAAGAGCTGGGGCTTTGATTTGTGTTCCCATGTGCTCGGTGCAAAAAAATGAAAGCAACTAAAGTGCATTTTATGTGTGCTTGCAAGATGAAAACATCTACTTGAAGACATGTGCACACAATTCAAAAAAATGTTTTTAGCTTGCATGCTTTTGTTTTTTTTGCACTACTGTAATATCAGATTGTTATGCATGAAATAAATGATAGCACAAAAGGTATTCTGACAAGGTTGTTAAAAAAAAAAACGAGGTCATTTTGCCCATGTTTATCCGTTGAACTGCTAGCACTCAAAGCACTCAAACACATGCATGCAGTCTGCTGGAGAACTGGGTTAACTTGAAAGCAGAAGTAACACTTTATATCCCCTGTGTACTGTAGGGTTGTAACCCAAACGAGAAGTGGCCAAGGCAAGATGGTGATGATGTATCTTCCTGTGAGTTTAAAGTGTTAGCGATAAAGAAACAGAATCTTGATTGGTTGACTCTCAAAAGATGATGTGAAAGCATCAGGAAACAGTCATTTAATATCTCTCCATTAGCAGGGGTTATTACCTACCTGCACATGTTGGTAGGCAGTTGATTTATAAGCTCTGCTGTGGTAAGTGCTGCAAGGGGGGAAAAAAGGGTTTCTAAAAAAAGATAACAGCTAACCTTTCTGGAGGAATTCAGTTTTGTCTCTGTGATTTCATTCAAATGTCAGACCACACTTGAAAATTGAGCCACAGTTTGCTGCTGGTGTTCTATTTCTTCACAGCTATTGCTGTTTCCTGCTGTTTCATTCAGGAGTGTTGCAAATTGTTGTTGGCTGGCAGTTTTGCTCTTTTGAATGTACAGTACATGCTTAATCTTGATCTTTATAGAGTAAGCTCAACGGAAAGGACATTTTGGGAAATGAAATTAATGTCTCTATTGCTAAGAGTACATTGAATACCAGTACTTTATTCATGCCTGCAAGGCTTGATACAAAGCTAAAGTACAAAACACTGGTAGCTTTGCTTAGCAGAAAGACTGAAAGCAGGGGGCAAGGCTGACTTGGAAATATCTGAAGATGGAAACAAAAATCAGACAACTAGCATCTTTAAATTTACATTTTCATCCAAAGCTGACTTCAAAAGTGACAAATACAAGGCACCCATTGGTGGTTTCGTTGTGATTCTGTGTGTACCAAACCATTTCTTGCCTATACTTCCTGGACTCCAAAACCACAACTGTTTTTAACACTTTGGTTTCGCTCACAATTCAAAGCCAGACCAGGGCTTAACAGCTGCTCCACTCCAGGCTCCTATAGTCACTGAGACATCAGAGTGGCATCAATCATTTTATTAAGTCTTTGTCCAAAAATGAAAAAGAATACACTTTCAAACATGTCAAACTATTCTCTTAATAGGGTCAGAATCCAACGATGTCTTCAAAGCTGCAAATTTCAGTGTTGAAAGTCTCACAGAGCATCTCTCGGAGACAAAATCAATATCTACATGGATTATTTTAGCTTGTCGGAAAGTGCACAAAATCAGAGTTTAACAGCAATTTAAATAATTCCTTAGAGAACATTTCGGGGGTCTTTGGTTCATTAATGGAGTCATGCAAAGATGCACTTTTTGCTACGACTCTTTTAGCTTCTTAAATTTCTATTGTTTAATTTTCTTCATTACTGACTTGCGTCTTTTTTGTGTCCACAGTTTAAATCTGGGCTTCGACATCTTCCTGTTCTTCCTGATGTGGTAATTTGGTACTAGAACACCATGTTAGAGCCTCCAGAGCTTAACCAGGACATTGTGGAATGGCTATCTGCCCTCCGCCTTACCCAGTATACCTCCTCTTTCCAACAAGGAGGGTATCAATCTCTGAAAGACTGCAAGGACCTCAGAGATGAGCATCTCATGGAGCTGAGCGTTCTTCCAACAGGCCATCGTAAGCGCATACTCCGCAGTTTGGAAGCACTCGGGGTGAAGCAGCTTAGTGATGAAGAAGGGGGTACGGCAAACGGAAAGAGCAGGAGGAAGCCGGTGCTCTACCCGAGGCATGTCTTCCTGAAGGATAAAAAAAGGGGGACTTCCTGTCAGCACCAACAACCAAAGGAGAGTGGGGAGGATGACATAGAGGGGAGTCAGACTTTGCCTCCAGGAGCAGGACTGGGAACAGAATTCAAGGGTGTCCAAGAAGGTAGATATCCTCGCCTTCCTCAACCAGCCCCGAGAAATCCCCAGAACATTGACACATCCTTTCCAGAGCACACCAAAACCCCCACCATGGCATCTTTCAGCAACAGTAGCAGCAGTAGTGAGTCATTCTCCATTTCTGAAATACCCTCTGACTGGGAGGTTTCTCCAGAACACCCTTCGCTGTCCAGCACTGACTCAGTGCCCTGCTCTGCTGAAGCCTCCCACTCAACATTTACGGAAGAAATCGGGACTTTTTCTGGTGAAATGGTGGAGAACTCCATTTACGAGGCCCAGCCCAGTTTTAAGGCTCCTGGAGGTCCAAAGCACTCTCGGTCATACCGTCTGAGGCACCGTCCGGTTCCTGAAATACCAACTCAGATCATGCCCGAACGCCAAGACAGGTAACCAGTCAAACGTTTGATAAAAATTTGAACTTTCCTGTTAAAATTACTATTTGATAAATCAACAAAAGCTAAGCAGCTAATTAGCATAGCATGCTGTAGCATATACATTGGAAAGAGCTAGCCTGTCAAAACATAACAAAACCTCTGGGGCTCATCTTAAAAGTAACCTAACTCTACATTTTAAGTATATTTGTCATATACAACACCCATTTATTAGCTTCAATGTGATGTACATATGTCAGGGTTAGCCAAAGGGTTATTTAAATCACTGTGAGTAGAAATTTGAAAAAAACACCCTAGGATGGTTTGAAGAAAGTTAAGACGTTGTTTACAAAAAGAACTGAATAAAAAAAAAGATAAATAGGAAAAAAGTTTATCAAAGCACTCATAGACATTATGGATTCAACAAAATTTACACTTTTCTGCAGAGTCATTCTAGTTGTTAACTCTGTTTCTTGTCTTTGTGACTCGGCTAATGTTAAGCTAACCTGCTGCTCCCCATTGGTTCATGTTTGCTCTACAGACATGTAGAGCCCCCCCGCTCCCCCCAATGCAGCAGCCTGTATTGTTAACTATTTCAAATACTGGTATCTTTTTTTTGTTGTGTTTTGTAATTGTTTTTGCACTGTCCTGTCCCCTGCGTTTTATCAAATAGCCCACATAAGACTTTTTAAACATGTCTGCAAAACCAGGCTAGTTGATGCCCAAGTCTTTGTGCTATGCTAACTGGCTACAGATAGCTTCATATTTACAAACATGACAGTGCCACAAATCTACTCAAGTTATTCAGAAACACACAAACAAACATAACCATTGCGCTATACCTTTACACATAGTTTGACTTGGTAAAAGTTTTAAAGCAGTTTTTCAAAACACAAGTCAGAAGAGAGCACGGTGAGCTGCACATATAGTACCTCAGCATCAAATAATACAAAAACAAGACTTTCTGTATGAGAAACAGCATGAATACTTCCTCTCTTCGCATTCACATTTAATTCATTTCTATATTCCACCTCCACACTTTACATGATTGAACTTTCATATTTAACATCTCTACTTCGAAGGCCTGTCTTAATGGTGTTGCCTATTCATCCCATGTGCTGAGGATTCTATACGCTGATTTTTCTTCCTCCTTCATCAGGAGCGCTCCATCGGCGCAAACAACCAGCCCTGAACACCTAACCAGCTGCGAGGGTCCCATCGGTGCAAACGGCATACAGAGAGGTACACAGTCTCTTCAGCTGCATCTGCTTCATCTCTGCCATGAATATTTCATTCGGCAGTAGAGTCAGCACTGCTGTTGTTTGCCCGGATGAAAGAAGGCAGAGGGGATGAGGGTAGTGCGTGGGTGGGTGGGGGCGGGTATGGGGGCTGTGCGGTGTGTGTCTTTGGCGGCTGTTGTGGGAAAAGGCATCGCCCCCGTTTCAAGCGCACATCTCACAGGGAATACGCGCTCTCACATCTTGTCCCTCAGTGAGACCCTGGTGTGTATTCCTGTCGGTTTGGCTCTCCGAAGTTTTTTAAGAAGTTGTTTAACTTTGCTAACAAAACCAGGGCTTGTAGAACAACCAGAACAAATATGTTTTGAATTTCTTTTCCTTCCCCCTTTTCCCATGCCGTATTTATTGAGTTAGTCGACCCTCATGTCTCAGCTGGTACTACGTGAGCTGCTTTCCGTGCTGGAGTAGATGTGTTCTCCTAGGATTTGACGACTACTAACAGTCTGTATGAACGTGTGTTTAACACTTGTAAACATGTCAGTCATGCTGGTACCATATCTGACCATGCTGTTACATTTTCTCTCATAGTCATGTGTAGAACATCAAAAGCTTTCTGCCCATTTTCCTCCCCTCACCCTCCTGCAGCTAGGCCTTGATTTTATTTTGCAACTTCTTCTCTGTATGGAACAAGACAGCGGGTGAGTCGAGAGAGAAAAGACGAGACAGTGAAATCAGTCGGGAGGAAGGAAGAAGAGATGGATGCAAAACAGGCAGATAGACGGAGGAAGAGAGGGAGCCAATGCGGTCCCAGAGCAGGGGAACGAGGAGCTCGACTAGCAAGCTAAATCTCCCCCTCGCAGCAAGGTCTAGAACGCCGTTATTTGACATGTTTCACACAAGCATAAACACGAGGAGTTTATTCTGAGATAAAATGCAAAACTCGTAACCTACAACGATGATTGTCATGTTTAATCAGCATGCTAATAATCCTCAACACATCCTTTTTTAATAGGTTCGTTTCACTAGAAACATCCCCTCGATAAATCGCATCAACCGCTGCAACGCAGCAGGCAAGGACAATCATTTAGTTACTGTAAAAGTCAAACAGTTGAAGTGTTATGTCTGCTTTTAAGGCGTTTCTTCTCACACAGTGACAAAAGTGTTTTTTTTCCTGTGACATTGCTGTGATGCTGACAGGCCTGACTGAACTTGCAAGTGCAAGGTCACGCCTAAGAATAAACGGAGGGTTTTGCTGGGCCGATATGTCATATGCAAATACAAATGTATAACTTGCATATTACATTTCCACACCTCCAACAAAGTTCAGCCAAAAGTCCCAAAGGACACTTTATACAAATCATATAATGGTAAATGAACATAGCCTTCTGACTACACAAAGCGCTTTTACTCCGCATGTCACACCTAGCCATTCACACACTGATGGCAGTGGCTGCTTTCTTAATCAGTATTTACTTAAGCCCAGTCATTCACACTCCTCAAATAGAGCAGTGGGAGCATCTTAGGGTTAAGTGTCTTGCCCAAGGACACATCGGATATGTGGTCGCAGGAGCCCAGACCTTCCAGTTGAGAAACGACTCTACCAATTGAGCCACAGCCGCCCCAATAATCCACCTTTACCTTCGTTTTAATTCAACTTTATTATGACTTTTCAGAATCTGCTGTTCCAGTTTGTATTCATCTTAATGCCAAAATGGTTACGTTTTATGAGATGGAGGAAGAGAGAATTCAAGATTAATTGAATTAACAGAAAACGGACACTCTTAAAATCATCTCTGAGTGTGTTCAAAATGATGAAAAATGGAACCAGCTCTCTAACATTCAGCTGAAGAATCTTTACTCAACAAGGCAAGATAAATTGACACAGACTATGTATTCCCCCTTAACCCTAACCCTTTGAGATATGATGCCATGCAAACAGGTTTCTAGCCGAAGCTAAATTGCAACCCGTCCCTGACTGGGCTTTTAAGATTCAAACAGAAACATTAGACTTGAAGAAATAAAGAAACATTATAATACAACACAAATGCAGACATGATTAGCTGCACCTCTGCGCCTTTGAACTTCTCATTTAAAAAGTCTCAGACTGAGTCAAAAGTAATGCACACCATGTGACCCCGAACTTTTAATCTTTTTAACATCCTCTTTAGCTGTTTTCATTTACTTTTGGTACTGTGACAAGTTCCTTTTTTTTCCGTGGTGAAGTCAATCCTGTAACCTTCGGTCTACCTCAAGTTCCTTATTTCTATCAAAATAAAAGCAGGCTTGTTTCCAAACAGGAAGTACAGTGCCCTTAGCTTAAGGCAGTACAAAAAAACAAATTAAAAGCATAACAATTTTTTAATTAAAGGAATTAATGGAAATTAACATGTGATTCAAAATGTGATTAATCGAGATAATCTATTGAATTTCATGGTTTTATCACTATTAGAAGAGACGTTGTTTGACAACCCTAAATGTAATAAAAAGAAGATACTAAAATAGGGAGAGACAGTAAAATAAGGTTGAAAAGAGGAAGCACAGCGAGCTCTCACAGACTCGCTTCAGTCTCAAGTGTCTTAGAAACATTGAGCTCTCGTCGGTTTCAATATTTCAGATGGTAATGCATTCCACAGTTTGTTCCTCTTACTGAGAAGGATGACAGACCAGATGTGGATCTGCGATTTGGTGCTTTAAAGTTTCCACTGTGTTCCGCTTTCACTATTTGGTTACTTTATTTACTCATGGAACAGTTATAATCAAGTATATATAATAATATAATAATATATAATCAAGTACAAGTATGTCTTTGAGGGAAACTCTGTGAAGTTGCCTTTGGCAGAGTTGAGCTAAACGTCAACATTAGCGTGCTAACGCCATCTCAATGTATATTTACTAAAAAAGGGAATTCATTGTGCAGACGGAAAATTCAGAATTCCAAAGATAAAAAAAATCAAAACATGCATGTGCTGTGTGTTTTTATTTTTGACACTGATGGTAATTCTACACTTAGAGGTTGACCTTTTATATCACCACTGGATCAAGTTTGAATATAAAGATAATTGTGGCTTTCTCATGGTGTTATTGTGCTGTGAACACACCAGAGACGATAGGCCAAAAAGGTAAATATGATACAAATTTAAAGACCCTCATTACTTTCGTTATTTGCCTCATTACAGGATTATTAAAGAACTCTCTTGACTGTGTTGTTCTCAGTCCATTCTCAAGTAAATCAAGGGAACCAGTGACTGAAATAATAAACGCTTCAGAGACTCATTTGAATTCAGATGGTGGCAGCTGTGTGTCCTCGAGCCTCAGTGTGGGAGTGATAATAACAAACTGACCTGTAACTCTCCGACTTAAAAGAACGGGACGCTTCATTCAGAACAAAATCAATGTCCTCGCTCGCACCGAACTGATGGCGGCATCTAGGTCGTTTCCCCGACTGTGACTTGACAGAGCGTCTGGTAAGGAGCAGATAAAGAAGCGACGTGGTCGACTGAGAGAAACAAAAGCAGAGGCTGGAAATGGAGCAAGCGAGGCGGGGGGGGGGGGGAAGAATGGAGAGAATCAGACAGGAATTGAGTACAGTAGAGAGTCCGGCGGCCCTCAGAGAGAATCATGAATGGCCTGAAGGTCAGGTGATAGATGATGATTGATGGTTGCTGTCTTCCCAACGAGAGAGATCTGCTATGTTATAGTGTATTCTATCATCGAGTACACTGACCCCTTCATACAGACCTTTTGTGCTCTTCTGTAATGGCCTGCATTATTTGGAAGTGTGCGTCTGGGAAGCTTTTAAAAATCAGTATCGGTATGTGAGCGTTCTCATTTCACTGCTCATCCTTTTTCGTCTGGCTTTGTCTCAAGGCGTGTTTATGTGTCTGAAGGTGTTTCGATCTTTTAATGCTTGCTGTCTGCGTGCATATCTTCCTCTCCACCGGTGTCTATGTGTGTGTCTAGCCCCCGCAGCGACGTCTTCTGGCCCTCACAATCCTCAGGAGAGGGTGGTGTCATTTTTCACAGTGACAGGCAGCGGCCCACGCAGGGTGGCCCCCGGGTCTCCAGACTAATAGTGTCTGGCCACAGTCGCTCTTCTTCTTCTTCTTCTTCTTCGTCTTTTGCTTCCACCGAACACCGATGCAGCAGTGAAGACAGAGAAATGGCCTTGGCAGCAGTTTGAGACAAACGGAGGAGGATTGTAATCCCAGTCCAGCAGAGGGAAGGCAGAAGCAGACAGCGGGCTATCTAGAATTGTTGGCAGGCGTGCCGTGGCCCATCTTGGGCACACAAAAAGCTTTCATCTACTTAAATGATCACACTGATGCTCGATTCTTATCAATAGGTTATTTTTAAGATTATTCAGAGAGGATGGTGGATAGTCAGAAACTGTTGTTTTGTTTGATAATGACGATATTTAGGATGGTTTTAATGCTGATAAGAACCCTCAAGGACAGCTGTGGTTGTTGTGCTTCTCTGTGCACTTCCTGTCAGCATCTGTGTGTCTGATCAGATTTAAAGATTTTTGTTTGCACTTACTGATGTTGCTTCCTCCTTTTTAGATCCTTGCTTGTGTTGTTCTTACTCTCTGTACTTCTAAATCTATCTATCTAATCTATCTAAATACTTAAAACCCATTCCATATCTTTAAAATAAGGTGAAATAGTCAATAACTCTGCCCCTTGTTCTGAACCCTGGAGTTCTTAAAAATGTTCAACATAGAAAAAACCTTCAGAAAATGGTAAATGGTAAACAGCTTGTAGAGCGCTTTTTTTTAAAACAGATTTCTTGTATCAAGGTCTCAGATCTACAGTTATCACATCAGATCTGTTGATCTTGTATTAAGTCTTTCCTACAGAACCGGTCCAGGTCTTGTGTTTTTGAAAAGCTTCTCAGTCCTACTTAAGGTTCTGCCATGTCTGATTTTTTTAAAGTTATATCTGAAACAGGTTATTCATTAAGAATACAGTAGTGTGTGAATGAAGTTAGTAATATGGCATGTATGTAAAGGGTTTTTTCTCCCCTCTTTTAAGAAACTCTAAAAACACTTTTCAAGACATGTATTGAGTTTTAAATGTAAAGGAGGCTCTTCTTGTGTAGCAGCCACCGGTCACACATACCCATTCACACCCTGATGGCAGAGGTTGCGATGTGAAGTGTCAATCAGAAGTAACTTATTCAGTCAGAAGTAACTTATTCCATTCATACACACTTACATGCCGCTGATGAAGCAGCGGGAGCAACCCCCCCCCCCCACACACACATTGAGAACTACAGACTAAAAGCTTTCACACTGTTTTCTGAAAGTTTCCACCCCTTGACATAACCACTGTTGTGTGACGCCGTGTCCTTTTTTTTTTTTTTTTTTTTTAGCTCCACTTCAAAGAACCTTGACGCCGATCGCTCCCTACGGAGAAATGTTCCTGTACAACAACCCTGAAAACACTCCGGTAAGACAGCGTACACTCCCACTAGTGGACAGTGAGTAGCAGTTTCGCAAAGAGGAACAGACATTTCTCACATGTTCAACACTATCAGCGCCGGCTCAGCTACACTCTGCACAACAAACTTCCCTCTGTTTGGGTTTTAGTGAAGTCACCATGGACACACAACAGAGGGGGGGGAGGATGTGCTTGTTTCAGTCTGCCCCCTGAGGTTAATAGAAATGTCACCAAGCCACTAAAGTTAACATAGCATAGTGCTGCAACAAGATAACAGTGTCTGACTGAAAGATGGACGCCGTCTTTTTCTCTGATGCTAATCTCTGCTGTGCTCTACAGGAACAAGGCGCTAAAGAAGGGCTACAGAAGGGTTTGAAGGACAAAATAAAACAGACGAAACTAAGGTATGGTATACTGATGTACAAATAAAGTCCCACACACTTTGTGTTTCCAAAAATACAAATGTTTACACAAGAGGAACCACAGACCACAGATAAAGTTATTGTGGTAACTTGTGGAGACACACTGCTCATGCTCTGCAGGCTTGTGTTTCAGTGTGCATGCAATAATGATAGTTCTTATTTTAAAGGTTTTTTGAGTGGTTATTTGTGCCTTCATTGTAGAAAAAGTACAGTGGACAGAGAGGGAAATTAGGGAGATAGAGAGAGCGGGGAATGACATGCGGGAAAGGAGCCACATGTCAGATTCAAACCTGGGCCGCCCGCTAGGAGGACTTAAGCCTCCGTACATGAGGCATGGGCACTAACCACTATGCTGCTTGTGCCCCTAATGATATAAATATTTTTGTTGCATACATGGTTAAACTCTCCAGTAACACAATCATTTCATTTCCATTTATAGTTGTTGGTTTAAAGAAAATGCAGACACAGTATAAATGTTAGCCTGCATTGATGATCATGAAACTAACACATGGTTAGAGGTATTTCTTTCCTCACTGGTCTGACACTCTTGTAAGGCAAATAAAGATTGAGTTTAGATAGAAAATCGTGTTTTCGCACGTTTTGTGGGTGTTTGACCACTTTTCAAACCAAATTCCTTTTCACCAAGAAGTCCTTCCTTATCTGCATCACACAGAGATATGTGACAAGACAGTTTCACCACAGTCTCAAAGGGAAAGTTTCACATTTAGGTAACTTGCGTCTTCCTTCTTACGGCGTCTGAAGTCCAGCGTTTACACTGTAGGACAGTTAGCCTTTGTGTCTCTGTTTAGGTTTCGATTTTACACACAGCTATACAAAACTGAGTGTGTGGGGTGTTAGGACGATGCGTGTGTGCGGACAAGTTGTACCTTGTCTTGTGGCTACTGAAAGCCTAGACACGTAAGCAGCTATAAAAATGAAACTTGTGTTTTTTTTATTTCAGTTTGTGCGCCAATTACAACAAGGTACAATTTGTGACCTTTAGAAATGCTTTCAACTTTATTGTCATTACACATATACAAGTATAGAGTAACGAAATGAGGTTTGGCATCTCACCAGAAGTGCAATAAGCAGAAAGTGAAAGAATCTGTGCTATGTACAAGTAATTACAAAATTTACAGATGTAGACTAAAAAAAAAAGTGAGTTATTGGGTATATATGGTTAGATTAATGGGATGCTATAAATATAAATAAATGCTATAAATATAAGTATATTCTTCAGATTATAATATACAGATTAAGGTGCAGTGAGCATGCTATACTAGATTACAGATAATATACAGAATATGGACATATTGTACAGGTTGATAACTTATTGAGGTGATATGAACATACTATAATACAATAATACAGGTGGATGAGAGATGTGTGTGTATGACCATGATGGGTGTGAGGTGATGTGCAGGGGAAGGGGGGTCAGCGGGGGGTGGAGTTTGGGAGGGAGAGAGAGAGAGAGAGAGAGAGAGAGAGAGAGAGAGAGAGAGAGAGAGAGAGAGAGAGAGAGAGAGAGAGAGAGAGAGAGAGAGAGAGAGAGAGAGAGAGAGAGAGAGAGAGAGAGAGAGAGAGAGAGAGATGGAATGCTGGTTTCAAGCTCTGGACAAAGAAAGGTTTGCCCTGTTTTCCTGCACTACCTGTCGATATGCTGAGCTCGGCTACAGGCCTCGTGCTTTACTGCAGCTCTATACTGTGTACCGTGAAGAAGGGGGTACCAGTTGTCATGTAACTCTCCCCACAAAAACACACAAAGAGTATTTTGACAATAATATTTGTAGTATTTTCTTCTTGTTATCAAAGTCTAGTACGTCTGAATGTTGCTTAATTCATTCATTGATGAAGGCTCTTTAGGGGTCATCAACAAACTTTACCAAGAGGCTATTTTCTCTAAATTATTTTATAACAGGTGCCTGGAAAAAATTGCAATTTAATAGCGTTTCTAAAAAGAAAGTAAGAGAAGAGTTAATGTTAAATTAAATTAACTGAAAATAGTTAATGTTAATTTTTTTGGGAAACTTAAACATTTATATTTCGCCAAGAGTTAGATAAAATATGAAATCCAGTTGTTTGTCTGAAAGGTAAGTGTTAATAAGGAGACAGGAGACTGCTAGCTTAGCTTAGCATAAATACTGGACGCTAGGGATGGAAATTTGCACGTATCTAAACACTCAAGAACAAAAACAACCTCATATCTCCATGATGTACCTTCCGATGGTCCTTTGTTTTCTGCTGTGTGTCTATAGGACAGCTGCTTTCAAATCACAGTCCTGAATGAAATGACAAGTGATAGTAACATATGACTCTGTGGTTAGTATCTGTAGTCAGAGAAGAAGAAAGTGGAAAGGTACAGATGTGCTGTAGTTTTTAATCTGTATTAACACTTTGCTTTAACTCGCTAGCAGCTCGTGGAAGCTTTTCTCTTCCACCACAAAACTTAATGGGAGGATATCTCCAGTCACTGTTATTGCGCTCTTAGTTTACCTAAACATAACGTACTTCATCTCCTTCACTCTGGTATCAACACAACAACACAACGTGTGCTAACAGTGTTAGGTTTCACACTGACTTTCCACACTGGTATGTTTTTCATCTGACTCAGCAAGAAGACAATTAAACAGTTATCTTAAAATGTCAACAGGATTCTTTAACACCTTTTTAAATGCTTTACAGGAAAAAGATGCCTAGAAAGAAAGACTCCAAGGAAAAAGGGCCCCCTCCTCCTCCTCCCCCTCCATCTATCCCAGACCCCTACCAGGACGAGTACTCCACAGTGGACGAGTGTGCCAGCATTTTGCCCCAAGCTGCTTTGGACCCAAGTTTTGTGTTGACCTCTGAGACTCTGGCTGCTCGACCGGCTGGCTCAGGCCCTAAGGACGGCTCTTTAATCATGGTGGAGTGTGACCTCTACTCTGAGCCCACGGACGCTCTGGGGGATGTGAGCAGAAACGCTCTGCCTGATATTTCTCCATACGCGTGCTTCTATGGAGCCCCCAAACACCAGGTGCTCAAAGTGGGCTGGCTGGACAAACTGTCGCCTCAGGGGTAGGTTACAGTACCGCTGCAGATGATAAATACAGATTATTTAACAACAACTTTTTTTTGCAGTGCCCTTTCCTTTCTGCACTTTTTTGGGGCTTCTCTGTGTTTCTCCTAGATTTGATGACTTTGTAAACCATAGACTGACGGATGCATTGACAGCTCCCCAAACATTTGGAAGCTCCTCATTATCGCCGTCTATAGCCACAGTCATAAGCTCCGCCTCCTCCATGTTACCAGATGGGACATGTGTTATGTGTAACAAAAATACATAGCCATGAAACTGTTCTTCAACACGGTTTCTGTCATTATCGTAAGTTGATACTGTGCTGATTCATGTCCAAGTCATACATTTTCTGAGAGGTGAAGTTTAAATGTGTTATTTGATGCCTTTTAAAAGAGGTAAAATGCCATGATTGACAGCTCTGTTGATAAATGTGGCTCCTGAAGCGCTTTGTGCACCAGCCAGAGGAAACATTACAAACACTAACAGAGAGTCATTGAACTTTCTAATACCTTGAATATCTGCTCCAAACCAACATAAATATCTATTCAACTGTGGACTGTACTGACCTGAGGGATCTTGGACGTTTTATCCGTCAATGAAATTGCATGTTTTTGGTTAGTGCAAGGGGCGGTACTTCAAAACTGCATAAGGGATTACTTGGCTGACGTCACCAGCGCAGCATGTCTGGTTCTGTCTTTTGGCTTCACTTTTGGACTGCAGGAGGAGGTGGAGATGTGTCGCTCACCTTTTATATACAGCCAATTGCAAGAAAAGGATAATAAAAACAGACGATAAACTCTCAGTATTGTACTGAACTGTCACTTAGTATGAGTCCAAAAAGTAGTTTATGCCACATCCTCCACCGCTGAGCCATCAATCATTGTCTTCCTTTTAGAATTCTCCTTCACTGCCTGATATGCAAAGTGGCAAACTTCCCTTGGACTGCTGAATATTCAAATAGAAAGTGGCCATTTGTTTTGATCACGCTAATTGACAGCTGTTGATACAAGTCTTGACATTAATGAATCAATGGCACTGTTGATGAAATATGAGTAACCACTCACAGCAGAGTTGTCTGTTTTTGTGTGTTTGTGTGTGGCTGATTTCACTCACAGCTGATTTAGTGTAACGGAGGAGCCAGATGGATTGAATATGTCGACTTCTTCTCTTTGCAGAAAATGTGTTTTTCAAAGGAGGTGGGTGAGATTTGATGGAGAGAGCCTGGCTTACTACAACAACGAAAAGGTAAAAGAAAAAAAACATGACCCTGCACACTAATGGCTGCTAAAGCTTTCAAACCTTTCTTTGTCCACACATTCCTTCAGATGCAAAAGGTATTCAACGGGCAGCTGCGCCAACTTCTAAGTGTTCCCCTCTGTTTCTCCTCCTCTTCTTTCTCGTTGTCATCATCATTATCCGGGCAGGCTAAAGAATAGGGGCAAGGACAGAACGACTTTACGCCATGCGTGACAGGCCAGCACTCTCTGTGCCCGCCCAGCCAGGGAGTAAAGTACATTGATGTTGGCACCTGACCAGTGCCCCGAGAAAGAAAGAAAAGCAAGGGGGGGGGGGGGGGGGGGTGTAGGGGTAGAGGGGAAAAAGACACCTCTCTTTTTGCCTCCGTCAGCATTTCTTCCTCCCTGCACCGCTCCTCTTTCTCCTTCTGACAGTTGGATTTGAAAATTTCGCTTAGTGTTGCCTGAGTTATCATCAAAGAGGTGGAAGGGTGGAGGACGGAGAAAGGGTTTTGGGTGAGGTGGTTGAAAAAAAAAAAAAAAGTCGACACTTGAGGAGGAGGCAGACAGAGAGTGCAGTTTAACTACCTCTTGTTCTGCTCTGGACTCTGTTACACGTTAGTCTCAAACTTTTTGTTCGGGGCACCACGTTTTTAAAATGTGGTCTGTTGCATGTTGAAGTGGAAGTTGAAGTTGTTTTACTCAAAAGAAAGCTGTTTGCCAACTGGATATGCTGGATGAAGTTGTTGAATGGAAAAAAAAAAAAGTGCTTGGCCATCCTTTTATGTGACCGTGCGTTTGAAAGTACGGAAGCCCTAAACTGGCATGCATCCATTTTATTGATTCGTGAGTTGTTCTCTCCAGATCTCAACTTATTTTTATCCAACAAAGGTCACATATTCTGCTTCTTTTCATGAAGTTTAAATAAGTCTCACCAAAACGTGTCTGTGAAGTTCAAGAAGTCAAAACCAGGGGATTTTACTGAACCAACAAGATAACACACAATCACTGACTGAGAGGCTTTTGGAGTGGTTACTTCTGCGTGTTGCCTCAGTCATGTTATTTTTGTGTATTATTAAAATCCCTACGTTTTGACTTCAAGGTGTTTTATGTGCTTTATAGGGTCAATTCGTGGGTTGCTGATACGCCCCCATAGGGCCCTCTGTATTTCAGGGGATTCTTGATTCTCGTTGTTAACCTGCCACAGACTTCACTCCAAACAGCAGAGTTCTCACTTACGTCCACATGGCTGCTTTCTAAACTAGACTTTTGATTCTACGAGAATAGTTTTAGTTGTGATTGACTGTGTTGGATATTCTCCCATGCACCAACAGCCCCTGTAGAACATTGTCGGCATGGTGATAGAGAAATTAGTATGAAAAAAAAACTGAGCCAACTGCAGCCACAGCCGCCTCACATCATAACAGTGATGTAACACTGACAAACACTTATAATCAATATGGGTGCAAACAGGATTTTGTTTGGATAAATATAATAACACATGTCAAAATATCTCTCATCTTTCTGGAAAATATGTAAGAAATGTAAATCATTTCGTTCAAGCGGCTAAAACTTGCACAAAGCTGTTATTATTCTTATGAAAAACTTTGGATGCAAGAATTGTGTGTTCCCAAGCGAGGTTTAATCGGCTAACATATCTGACATTGCGTGCCTTACCTTCATGTTGCTGCTAATGACCATTGGATGCGCTACGAACACACACATTTCTGTTTGTGTTTGTGTGTGTGTTTGTGACCTCGGTGGCCTCTTTCCCCGAGCCGGCTCGTTTTCTCTGCAGCAGCGTTGCACAACATCACAATCAATGATGTGGGACGTGTCTGAGGCCCGCTCGTTAATCACTTACTAATTATAGCCCCCCGTGCTCTCTCGCTCCCTCCCCCTCTCCCTCTCTTTTTTCCGTTACATTTGTTGCTTTATTTATCGGGATACGCTCTGTCGGCTGCAGAGCTGGAAATCGGCAGGGAGGCTGGCGACTCAGCACTTTTAACTCCGTGTCACTGTCAGCGAATGTACCACCTTTTTTTTTTTTTTTTTTTTTTCATGGAGAGATGAAAGTTTGCGTATGTAGTTTTGACTTTCTTAAAGTCATCCTGCCTCTGAGAAAGTAGAGGACTTCATCATGTTTCGGTTGAGCAGAGAGGTCGAGCACAATCTCCTTGTCACCGCTGCTTCATGGGGCCAGCTGAGGCTCTGTCAAACCCCGTGTGCCGCCCAGCGCCACCTCGGCACGGTGACCACGGGGGAAGAAAACCCTGCATGAACATTGAGGATGTCTTTTTCTGTCAGAAGTATAAAACACAAGTTGGCATCCTAGTTCACCTCACTGTGCAAAGACTTAAGTGTGTGTGCGCCTTTAAACCCGGAGCAGACACATATTACAAGTCATCTCAGACTGCGTCTATTGAGTGTTTATATTAATTTCCAGGAGTCATTGTCATATAAAGGCCACAGCAGTTTATAAAGAGAGATGTATAAAGAATACCTATTATTTGAATTCACACCTCAATTAGATTTGCTACCTTGAATTTAATGCAAATATAGTTGAAAAACAATGAACACTTTTCCATAAAGCTTTACTTATCAGTTGCAGAGGCTGTGGCTCAGTTGGTAGAGTCAGTCGTCTCCTAACTGGAAGGTTAGGGGTTGGATCCTCAGCTCCTGCAGCGACATGTCCAGTGTGTCAATGAATGTGCAAGAATTGGATTAGTTGCTTCTGATGGTCACTTTACATAGAAACATCGCTGGCACACACTGTATGGGGGATGATTTTTATTTTTTTAAACCGATCCTTTTTGATGTTGTGAACGATATGTTGTTGTGTTATCCATAGTTAGCAAGTAGCTGACATGATTGACAGGTGGGCGCGATAACAGTGTTTCAAGAGGCTTTAAACCCGCCTCAGCTCCGGCTCTCAGCCTGTCGTTAGGTTGACTGAAAGTTAGACTGAGACAGGATTTCAGATGGGTAACGTCACTCAGGCTTCATCCGTTAATATTTACAGTCTGTGGTACAACTGCATCCTTTTATGCCACTCTTTAATCAACCACGTTGGAAATAGTATTAATTGTGACAAAATAGAAATACTGTCATATATCGTCATCGTGACTCGTTTGATACAAATAACTGAGCGCTGCTGCCAAAGATCTCCATTTTCATAAAAGAGACAGTCTAAACAGATTTCCCTGCAAATTCAACTCACTGCGTCGCCAATTCACGACTCCTCACTGCGGCGGTGCTTATGACATGATTGAGGGTAATGTCAATGGATGTTAATCGGCAAAAGGAAGGAGAAGAAGACTGAAGGATATTAGCAGACAGAGGTCAAAAGAGGAACGAGATAAAGCGTGATAAAAGGTGAAACTGACACCGAGCTGCATTCATCAGTTCATCAGATATCATGATGGATCATTATATGATTAACTTGCAATGTATCAACTATGGCAGAATTGCTCCTGATCGTATCGTTATTGTGGGCTTTGCATCATATCACATCTTATAAAGATTAACCCTGCAGTACCCTCACCTAAGAAAATTGAGTCGCATTTTGTATGGCTCAAGGCCATGAATGAAAGTCTTTGGAGCCTGAGGTCTTAAGTCCCGCCCTTGTGCAGTCTCCTGAAGGCTTTAGTTTGGACTCTGCGTTGGACTTATATGAACATGGCTGTATCAGTTTATCAAGATCCATAAATAAAAATGTAATTTCCTACTCAACGAGTCATTCCCGTGCCTGTTCCTTTTCTTCAACTTTCAACATCAGAAAAATCTCTTGTAGTTTACAATACCCTGGGATCTGTCAGCCCCAGACAGAACTAATCGCACTTAATCGCCGTCGCAGCTTGAAGGTCTCTGGCCGCCGTGATGTCATCATCAGGCTAGCCGAGGTGGCGTGGGAGAGTAGCAAGATCCTCAGTCTCACTTCTCCCTCTCTGCAGCACCGCATCCGATCCGTCTCATCAATCACTCCTTTCGCCTGATTTCGTCAACGCGGGGATTGACTCGGGAGAACGCTTTTGTCCTGAGATGTAGTCTTCAGGGTCCGATGTGGTCTCGTGTGTGTGTGTGTGTGTGTGTGTGTGTGTGTGTGTGTGTGTTTTGTGAAAACAGTCCAAAGCCCGGCTTCAGGGGAGCGAGGAGAAGAAGCGAGGAGGGATGGCTGGGAGGGATGAAGGCATGAGAGAAGAAGGGGAGGGGGGAGGAGTGGGTGGGTGAGGCTGAACGGAGGGCCAAAGGGGAGATGAGGTTTTAGGATCGGGGCTCAGTCTTTGAGTCCATCAGTCTTACTGCTTGTCAGTCTGTCGGTCTTCCCTGCCAAGCCTGAAATCTCCTCTTGCTTCCTCCCTCCTGTGTCTCCCCGATGCCTGAGCTGACGCTTACTGTAACACCCAGAGTCTTTCTCTTTTTTTCATCCTCTTTTATTTATGCTCAGTTTCAATTTTGTAACAAGAACTGAGCTCAGAGTGTGTGATATGCTCGGTAAAAATCTCTGGAATCCCTACATTTTTAGGTTTTTATTTAACAACACACTCCAAAGCTAAGTCCTAAATTTACATACAAGAGTTGTTCTTGAAATAAATTAAATATACATGAGTGCTTCACTTAAAGTATAGTACTGCTGGCTCAAATTTCAGGGAAAATGTTTTGAAGTATTTGTTTAAATTTCTCTTCAAGCTGCACCCATCAGTAGTACTTATGCTTAAAGGGATTTTGTTATAATAGACTAAATTAACTCAACTATTAGAAACAGGATGAAAACAAGCAGAGATTGCAAGAAGGCTATTCTGTACCCCTCTTGAATCTGTGGAGGAAAGTAAAACAGAAACACTCCAAATAAATGCACAAACAAACATGTGACACACACGTACAGAAAGACAACTTACATAGAATTTAATTGAAGCTCAGATTGTGCAGAGGCCCTAGAGACACGAGATGGTTCTAGGTCCAATTTTGGGCCTGATTTGCCCCCAACAATGATCACGATTATTTTACTGCTCCCGATCAAGTCGGAGTCTGTCAGATCTGGAATCATAAATATCAAACATGTGTGATATTTATGATTCCTGGTTGGACTGCCTGTCGGAATACCTGAAGCAACCAATGAGAGCAAGCAGACTTGTGTACTCTTGACATCTCACCCTCAGCTCGTGTTGCAAACTGTAAAGAGCCGCACATAATTTGTCTTCTCAGCCAGGAATTGGTTTGTTGTTCCTGTTTCTATTTTTCGTTGCTAAACCAAAAATAAAAGTCGGAAGTCACGTTTGATCACGCGACTTTCTTTGAGATCTCGTCTGCCCGGTCTGGCTGAGTTGTCTAGTGTGTGCATTCGGCTGATTAAAGAACTATCAGTTAACGTGTCTGTTGTCTCCCACCTTTTTTAAAATTGTTTAATATTTGTTTGTGGCCAGTTAAAGCTAGGAGTTCCCTTTTTAGAGTCATTCAGCTCTTTGTTTCTGTTTTATGACCTTTAACTTTACTGCTGTCATTCACTTATCTCAAAATCTTTGTTGTCAGTCTAAGCAGGAAACTGTTTGAAGCAAAATAACAAAAAAAAAAACAACAAAATACTTCTCGCCAAAGCACCAACTGGCTGACTGAATTTAGCTAAGACCAAACATGTAAGAGCCAAACTAAGGAGCTGGTGAGGTGCTGAACTCTGCTAAAGGAGGAGTGAAAATTAGGCTCCATTCAGAGAGGGGATGAAAACATGTAACACATTTATCATAGGAACTTCATAAGGCTGTGTTTACAAGGGGCAACCTCAAGTGTTAAAAAAAATGAAGTTGATGCGGAAGAGCAAAAAACTGCACTTCCTTAAGTGTCCACTTGAGGCTGTCTGCAACCGCTCAAATCTGAGGCGCTATATCTCCATTAAGCGCCGAGTTTAGATACACATTTTTACAGCAGAAACAAACGTGTACAAAAAACAACAACGACGGTTTCTGTCTTCTGTCTCAGCTAATTTCTCTTTTCATGACAACTGGTCATGGTCTCCAGCAAAACCCTCTCTTCCAAATATGGAAACATCTGGCTCCAGATGTGGCGATGGCTTGTTGCCGAAATAAGAGCATCATTTACACAGTTATGAAATGAATAGGTAAAAAAAAAAAAAACATTATGAAAAAAATCTGATGATGAAAATAGTCTGCTTTAAATACCACCCATAACCTAATACTTGGATCTTGAACTTAAGTACCAAGCTACTCTTCTTGGGGTCCAAAAATCAGAACAGGATGCTGAAATCCACAAAAAATGATGTCATTAAAAAACAATTCCAGGGCATAAAGTCAATTAAACAACTAAAGACTTGTGACTCCATGTCTGTCAACTTAATGAACCCATTTCAAATCGAAAATGTCGTCTCTCCAAAGTACATGCTTCATATCTTATCAGCCAATGAAGCATTTGACACGAGTTAAAGTTACAGTGGTTTTTACTATTAAAAAAAAAAGTGTATACTGCATAAACTATAATCAACCTGAGAATTTGACCTCTTCAAAACCCCCAAATCATTAAAGACAGTAAAAAACAGAATTACATGGCAACAGACACCTTCCATATTTAATGCTGATACTTGAAGTCTCAGGAATATCCGTAACATTGAAATGTGTCATTTAAAGGGTCAGAACTTGTCAGGATCATTTTATACATTTACGTTACCTTTAACTGGACTTCCTCCAGAACAGCTCTGCCTTCATGCAGCATCTTTTAAAAACCTCACCGCTGGGTAAGGAGACACACTTTTGAGCCGTGAGCTTTCTCCTAAAGCTGCAGTTCCCACTCCCGTCCAGTTGGTGTCCTCATGCCTCCACTGAAAACACCCCCCCTCTGGAGAAGCCTGAACCCTCCGACTTCCATGCTGGTGGTAAAACTCTCCCCCACCCTCGTCTTCCTTCTTCCTCCACACGGTGCCTCCATTATTGTGGGCTTTAGCTCCATTGCTCTGCCTTAATTGTTTCCTGAAGTTTAGAGGGGTTTGTTTTTTGAAAAGAAAAAAGAGAGAGAGAGACATAGTTATCCACGCAGGATAGGCGGTGAGTGACAAATGCTGGGAGGGCAGAGTGATACGGGAGGAACGAGAGGACGTGGGAGGGAGGTGAAGGAAGGGAGGCCGGAGGGAGGGCGAGTCAGGTGTGTCTGTTATTGGAGAAAGCGAGATAGTTAGGCCTCATTGCATCTTTGGCAGTCCATCCTCCTGAGATTAGTCTATAAACATTGAAGGTGTGTGTTTGTGTGCGTGTGTGTGGGCGTTGCGTCTCTACCACTGACCGCTTTTTTTTTTGTTGTTTTTTTTCATCATCCCCCCATCACGCCGACTCCATTGTCGGAGTATTTACAGATGCACAAATCGCAATTAAACAAGCCTCTCCTGCGTGACCCCAAAACTGGAATTAAAACAATTAATTACCCATACTGGAGTGTAATTATCAGCAACACAGCCACCAAGCTAATTCATCCACACACACACACACTTTTTTGTTTCTCCTTTCCTCACCTTCCTCTAACTTCTGTCTAAATTTAGAGCGAGCAAAGAAAGGGAGATATCGGTGTGAAACTCCCAGGGAGAGAATTGCACACAAGGATGTCTGTCGGTAATTAGGTTGAGCCACTTCTCGCCATTGTTAACAACCTGCTTTAATATGAGAAAGACCCCTCCCTGACCCTCTTAGGCGTCTTCATTTCCACACACACCCCTTCCTCTCCTTCTTCTTGCCACATCCCTCTCTCTTGTCTAAATACTGTATTCCTCTGTTGCCTTTTTTCCTCTCCATTGTCCCTACGCTCTCCTCCTCTCCTTGGCCTTTCACACAAACCTAATTTCTTTCTTTCCCTTTTTTTGTGCGTTTCATGCTCCCTCCCTCCTTCCCTCCTTCCTTCTCCGCTCCCTGACTGACTGTATCGGCTGGTATATTTTTGGACATACAGTCTCTAGAAATAGGCTTTTGAGGATGTGCAAGGTCATCAGCTTCATTAAGAATGGCAAAAGGAGTCACAAGTTCAATTCTCTTTTCACCCTTAATTCAACCTTTTTCCGATTACGTCTATCACTTACTTTCTTTTAAAATACTGGGCCTCCCCAGGATGTAAAGCTTTAGACTTTCTATGCAGATGACTTCCATTCTTATACGTGAGATCAACACAAAGTCATCTACTGATACTGATGTGGTGAAGTTCAACACATTTCTTATGAACCTACAGATAATTATCCCCAGGCTCTATGGTTACACCTTTATGTTAGCACCTTTTTCGCTTTCGTTTTGGTTTCGACCTGCTAAAGTATTGGTTTGATTCACTGCTATTTCCAGAAGAAACCTCAACACACATCTGAACACGTGTCCAGCACCAAGTTGTAAACATTTAGCCAACATTAATGTCTCGTACTGTAGTACAGTTACACCACATGGTACAAGCATTTGAATTACTTCCAAGTCAAAACTGCTTCACCAAATCAAAATCTGTTCAACGAGTGTCAGCCAGCCACTTGAGACACTCAGAACCAGCCCACAGTTTATCCATGTTGGTGGCCATCAGCACTGCCAGCCATCCAAACTAAGCACTGAAAGTAAATATTTACTCTATAGAGATGGTTTCATACCATTTTCACCACTCCAAAACCGATTTCTGATAATAACATTTACATTTTAGCTTATACTTAAACCCCTTGTACAACCAGTATGACACTAGTGTATTAAAAAGTACATAATATTGGTGACTGATTGCTAACATTTTGTAAATACTGATATTTTTGAAGTCCTTTGGCGTCTTATTAAGATGCACAATTGACGTTAGTGTCTGTTACAGACCGACACACAGGAGAGACAGCGAGGCCACACTATGTTTTTATTTAGTCCCGCCCCACAGTCTGCTGTGAGCTCTACACCACTGCACCATTATTACCACACACTTGTCAACATGAGGCGAAAACCCCCACAAATACAGACACAGGCCAGCTCTCTATGCAGATGCAGACAACTCCACACGCTTCAGCTTTACATAAGTGATAATAAAGATATTTTTTGTGAAATCCTCCTCATTATGCCTTGTGTTACTGTTGAGAATATTTCAAATGAGTTGGTGTTTGTTAAGTGACTATTTCTTTACCGGCATTGTGCGCAGGTTGGGAATTAAAAACGAATAAATTCACAAGTTTGGGTGCCCTGGTATCGAAACAGGTATAGATATAATTTAGAGGTCAAAAGGCTGGTGTTGTGAAAACCCTATGTTCTAATAAATGTGAATAGAAAAAGTGATTGAAGTTGTTTTGACTCAAGAACAGCAAAGTGTATCCTCGGCTCCAATTTCCATTTTTCGGCCAACCATGAAGAGTAAAACATAGTATTGGGATAGGTATCCTATGGTATTGTGTCGCATTGTATCGTACCTGACAGTATCATATGCAGAGGCGCTGTTTGTCAATAGGCAAGGCAGGCAACAGATTGGGGCCCCAGGCCAGTGGGGGGCCCCTAGGGCTAACAAACATCAAAACTATTACATTGGCTCAAAATGTGGAAATTGTGCAATGACAGTAAGAAACCTGTCTGGGAGTGCAAAAAGAAAGAGTCAAAGAATAAGACGAGTAAATGTCAGTAAACTGGCAGACAAAATGGTGATGAATGTCGGTTGGAGGGGGCCCCCAGTGAATTTTTGCCTATAGGGCCCCAACAGACTCTAGAATCGTCACTGACCGTATGATATTGTACTGTACCGTACCGTACGTACCATGTCGTAATATATCATATCATATCGTTTCGCACCATATCGTGAGGTCCTTGCCAATAATCAGCCATTTACAGTAAATAGTGGTCTATTTTTAATGTTTTGGATGTTGACTGGCATCAATACCTGAAATCTTATTTAAGTCAGAATAAGAGTTTATCCAGGTATCTGTATCGTACCATTAACAGGATAGGTATTAGAATCTTATATTATTACCACAATATATGGTTTCACAGTTGAATTAGATCAGAAACTCTTTCTTTACTAGAGTGAATCCTTAAAGAAAAAGCCTTATCCAAGATCCAAGGTATGTAGAATGGCCTTTAATTCTTAACCTTTTTATTTCCTTTCATGTCGACAAATCTATAGAAAAATCGCAGTATTGTGGAAGACTGTCATCACAAGTCATTACATTGTGCACAGGCATGCAGAGAATATCAGGTCAGGCCAGTTGGAGAGCGACAGGGAGAAAGGAAGAGTATTTTCTTTCATACTTTGCAATCATAATGACATTATTGACATGAATAATGCAAAGTCTGCAGCGACCCTTTTTTTTTTTTTCCCTCCACACCGATACAGAAACATAATGTACCACCCTCCAGTTTGCTCTGTCGAGAGAACATTACAGTCGGAGCTGCTTTTTTTCCCCCCACACTTCCTTTAAGGACATTTTTCTCGTATAGTCTCCACATTTTCTGTTTGAATACTGATTAGACAGCAGTGCCAGTCTGTCCTTGCTTCTTTAGCATTGATCATATCAATGTTTGATTCCCTTTCCTTGCCCTGTCTATCTCCTTTTGGTATTGACAATGACCCACTACTTTAATTGCCATTGTCGGGGGACACTGTAAAAAGCGGGTCATGAAGCCTCCAGTGCGTCATGCTCCTTATTTGGATGCCTCCAGTCGCGCTGCAGAGGAGGGAGGGGAGAGGGACACATCGGGGGGTAATGAAACAATACACACACAACCCAATCCTGCCATGCTCAACAAGCACTGCCTTTGCCCCCCGCCTCCCCTCAAATCCCCCCGTTCAGCCTGCTTTGCTTCTTTTAAAATATTTGAGAAGTTTGTTTTCAGCTTGTAGATTTGTTTTGTGATGTCTCCTGACACCCAGATGACACCGCTCTGTGTGTTTATTCTTGTTTTTCTGCTTCTTTAATGCAACGTAATTCACTTTTTTTGGGGAGCCGCTTCCAGCACCTCAATTTCAACTTACACACTTCTCATGCGTAGAATTCTTTAAACATGTTAGCGTTGAAATGAAAAGCGGGCATCAATGCAAAAATTAAGCCCTGCCTTTAAAACACCATCACATGAGCTTCCTGCTTCTTTTCCTCGCAGCAGCGTTTTTTTTTTTTGATTCAGATGATTCCTGTCCGAGAGCCGTGTGCCGTTTATCAAAGTCACTGCTTGAAAGGGAACAGGGAAGCTATTTCTGCAGATGAATTTGACGCTGCATTGATGGCTTATGGCTCCCTGATTGACAAGGGTGGCTGTAAGCAGTGTTTAAATTTGAATGTGACTGTAATACAACACAGAATTACGCATCTATTTATGCACACAATGCGCTGGAAAACAGTAATTGTGTGTCTAACAGGAATAAAGCAACATTTTCTATCGTGTTATTAGCATGCATGAAGCTGTGTGTGCCTCTTGCTCTTGTTTAAACACAGTTTTTTTTTTCTTCCTGTTTAGGAGATGTACTCCAAAGGTATGATCCTGGCAACCGCCGTCAGAAAGGTGCGAGGACTGGGCGACAACAAGTTCGAGGTAGTCACATCCCTGCGGACCTTCATATTCCGAGCTGAAAGAGAAGGTACACCGAGTGCTTCCTTTTACTTTTCTTTTGTTCTGTGTCTTGAAGTCGACTATAAGCCACTCATTCTCTGCTTGTCAGTCTTTCTCTGCCATCGGCTCTGACCGTCTGATTCCCTGTCTAGCCTTGTTTTTCTCTCTCTCTCCCCCTCTTTTCCTGTTTGTCTCTCGCCTTCTTGCCTTCCTCCCTCTAAATGCCTCTGTGGTAATCTTCTGTCTCACCTGTTTCACTCACTATGTCTCTCTTTCTCTTTGTCTCTGCTCTCTCTGTAAGGGCTCACATTGCAGTGTGTGATTTGAGCTTTTATCTCACTCTCAATCAACAGTTCTGCATTATGTGAAAATGAGCTCTCACTGCCATGTTGAAACCATAACGTTATAATACCTAAGATATCTGCATTAATGGTTGTTTTTTGTTACTTACATGGTTGAAATATAGTCTTAAAGTTTCCTAAATATTTTAAACACCCAGAGAAATCCAGTATGTTGTAATAGTAATGGTGGATCTTATTTAGTTATCCCTATCCCTAATATCCCAGAATGTGAACAAGGTGACTAAATGAAAACTTATCTCATCTCAATCAACATTATTAATCCCTCTATGGGCGATCGATTCAGAGCAGCGCATACATAAAGGGATGTACACACAACAACAGCAAATACACTTATAAGCTCAAAGAACAATGGCGCATGAACATTAAATCTGCCGAAGTAACCTGTACTTGATTGTCATTTGCAATGGTGGCTTTTGTTATATCCCATATCATGTTGAATTGTGTTCCTTCAACTATAAGGGAACTTCTTCTTTTGTTGTGTTTTTATGACATTTAAAAGCTAGAGAGGCAGAAATAAGACTCATTAGCCTAGCTTAGCATTATATTTGGAAGTAAAATGGAATAGCTTGGTCCAAAACATAAAAATAGAAGTAATTGGTTTTTCAGGTCCTTTTTTTCATCGTCTTTTGTTGACTTTCTTTAGTTATTTTTTATACAATCTGCCTGTATACTAAGGAGTGTTGCGACTCGCCTGTTTAGTATTGAGCTCGATTGTGGTTATTAGTGGGAGTGCACTAACCTGCATCATCTGGGAACAGTGACTGTGCGCTGAATGAATGTGACCATTTTGGTATTGCGCCACATTTACCTCTGCATTGTCAAACGTTAGCTCGTTTTTACAACTGCAGAATGGGGATCGGCTAGCTTAGCCATAAAGCTAGCACATTTAAAGGCTTGACAATCAAACAAACTATTTTGCTTACTTTCCAATAAGAGTGTACGGATGTCTTTAAATTCAACGATTCCACTGTTGAGGCAGTGAATGAGAAAAACTGAAAACTGCCATCAAAGATCACAGATTACTTTCTAATGTATCCATGCCATGTTGTTAAAGAAACAGTTAATACTTTGTGCAGAGCAGGTTAGATATAATATATGTAGTGGTGCTGAGGGATGTCACAATGGCAGTAATGACCTCATGTCCTCATCTGAACCTTTGTTATTAAGCCAATCTAGAGGGGCAAAATGTGTAAAAAAAAATGAACAAATTCTCAAATCTCCCTGGACCTGTCCTTTTAATAGTCTCGTTTATCCCTCCTCGCTTCATCCCTCTGTCAGACAAGAGAGTTGTCTCTTTCTATTGTCTTCGGGCTGGAAGCTTTGTCCGTGTCGGCCTTAATGAGAGGGGGAGAAGAGACACTTTCCGCTCCTTACCTCCTGCTCACTGGATGGAAGTCTATTAGACGGCTCGGGTCAAACTGCTCGTTCGCTAATTGAGGGTGCGATTCTTGGGGTCAAATGCCAGCCGCCCTTTGATTCACGTGGACGAGTCAGATTGGAGAAATGGCAGATTTGCATGGTTATGACGCGAGGAACCTTTGACTTCTTCTGTTCTCTATTCCCAGTGTGAATATCTGGGAACAGAGTGGAACTGAAAAGGTCTGTATCGAGCAGATCCTCACAAACCTCAACGCTCGTATGACATATTGATATCTGTCGAGCTCTGAAAAGATGACCTGCTCATTATTACAATTGATCATCTGCTTATTGGTCTTAATGACTTAGCTGTTTTTTATTGCTTCATGTTCAGTCCAAGTCATCTATCTGTCATTAATCAATGAAGTAGTTCTAATTTTCTAGAGACAGAGGTTAGTTCCTGAAGCAGTGTAAAGGGTTTGAGTTAATCCAAAACCTTTACTAAACTGTACTCCGAATAGTGGATCATACCCACACTGGAGAATCTGAGACTATTACATTATATCTATCATGCTGATCCATATTTAAATACATGTATACAGTGTTACGATGTTGGATGTTCATACTAAACACAAGATACACAATTGTTAGTGAAATCCCTGGATGTGATTTCTGCCGCGCTGAATGAGATGTTATGAGAACTTTGCGAGACTCGGCCAGGACCTGAGGTTAGGTTCTGTCGACGTGTCAGAGGAAAGGAAGGAGCAAAGTTGTTGGACACGCCCACCCCGGCAGCTCACTCAAATTTCCCTGCGGATGCAAAGAAAGCTGGCCAATCGGAGGAAAGTGTGCACTTGTAGAGGGCGGGCCTTAAAGAGACAGTATCGTAAAATGAACCGTTTCATGCAGAGACTGAAACGAGGGCTTTTACTGACGCCAGTTTAAGATCAATAAGGAGGTTTTTGAGCGACACATCTTTCAACTCTACTCAATGGTTGTCCCAGACTGACATAATGAATGGTGAAAGTGAGTAGTAAAGATATCCTTTAAAACTACATTTCATCGTCTTGGACACCAAATACTTACAACGTTAAATCTCTTTGAAGTTAACAGCAAAAACACAACATGCTTCATGTTTCACTTTTACATCCATGCTCCACCTAGTCCTTCACTTCATATTTTTTTTTTTTTTCCAACACACTGAACACCTCCGCTCTCTCCTTTCCTGCCAAATCAGTACATCATCATATTCTTGACTGCCAGCTTTTTTTTTTTTGTCCGTTTATGAGGCGCAGCTCCTCGGCTGTGTCATTCATCACACTGTCTGCCAGTTAATCGTCAAACGTCATGCTCAGCCGTCCCGACGAGAAGGCCCGTCTGATTTTTGGGATGCCCTCTGACCCCCAAGGGATGAGAGGGAGGGCTCTCACCGAGGTGGCTGCCGTCGTCGAAAAGAAAGAGTTGGAAGGAGAAGAGAGAGAGAGAGAGAGAGAGAGAGAGAGAGGGAGAAGTCGGAGAAAACTTGGCCTCATCACCTCATGCATCTTTAAACAGGCCTACTCGCCTCGTGGCGGAGAGTCATCAATCTTCGGGGGAAACACACGAGGAAGAGAGAGAGACACAAGGAGACGGAGGGAAAGAAGGAGTAGGTTAGTGAAGTGGAGGTAAAGCATGGGGTGAGAGAGGGGAGAAAATGGTGTAGTGATGGTCAGAGTGGTGTGCGAGAGAGTTGAAGGCATCCTCCGGGAGGGATGTTTAAAAGAAGGGAAGAGGAGGGCTTTAATGAAGGGATGGAGTGAGGAAGACACGCAATCTGGGTGTGAAAAAAAACAAAAACTCGCAACAGAGAAGTAGAGACGGCAGGGGGAGATGAAAAGGGCAGAGTGAAGATGGAGTGGGGGGGGGGGGGGGGGGGGGAGAAAGGAGGGGAGGGAGGAGTGAGTGAATAATTGAAGGCCACCGGAGAGAGTGTGCACACAGCTGTCGGCTGATTCTCCACTTGGTCCGCAGGTGGCCTCTTCCCTCAGGTACTGTCAGCTTGAGAGAGAGAGAGAGAGAGAGATGGAAGGAAGGCAGGCAGGAAAGCAAAGGGAGAAAAGAGGAGCGAAAAAAGAAGGAGGGGAGGGAGTGAAGCGGAGAGCATTGGCAGCGATGGGGGAGAGAAGAAAGCGAGAGGAAAGCAGAGTTTGGCAGGAGGAGGTTGACGGAAAACGGTCCGGACAAGAAGGTGTGGAGGGGATGCAGACAAATACGCTACAAGAGAGGAGACGGTGTAAGAAATGTTGATGAGTTGTATTCTGATGCTTTTTTGCACAAGTCTGTTGGTTTTTGTTTGAGATGTCAGGACAGAGAGGTAGATAGAAAGCGTAGAGAATAAATAAAGAGAACAAGAGAAAGGTGGCAGAAATATAAACTCAGGAGGACAGAGTGGGAGGAAAGTAGCAGAAACAATACTAGCACATATCTGCCTTTGCTTTATTTCATATTTTACAACCCTTTGGCTGGTTTTTGTTTTCCCTCCGTACAGTAACATGGACGCACAACACAGACACAGTATCCTACTTAAAAGTTGTCATAGTGGGCATGTCAGTGAAGAGTTGCAGATTGATTTATCCAAAAACATCATTTTATATATTTTGTTTTCCTTTTTTGTTCAAAGTAAGTTGTTTTTAAGTCTGGTTTGATATATACTAAGCTCTATTTTACAGACTCTATATACGTTATGTTTCTTTATTTTGTTGGTCAATGCAGCAATTGTATGTTTACCATGAGAATGTAAAAAGCTGTATCTTATTGTGCTAACATGTAAATGAGAATACCATGGCAAAGAAATGAAGAATCTGTATACACAGAGGTCAGGATTTTCAGCATGGGAAGTGTTCTGGTTTTCGTTTGTAGTGCATTTGTACTTTGAGTTGTTTAGACCAATTATGTATGGCTCAAGAGTGTGCAGGAAAAAAACCAAAAACAGATGATATGTTTGACATATCACCTCCTGTCAGCGGTATTCCAATGATGAGTTTTTTAAAAATCTCTACAAATAGATATATGCAGAAAGTGCAGCTAACAATCCGTTATAGATCTAACATTTCATCTTGAACCACAAATCTGCTTGACGGTGTGTCAGGGAGATTTTTTTTTTCCATTTTTAATTAAAAACACATTTTCTGAACTTTAAACAATTGATTTTAGTAAACATGGTTTCACCAAGAAAGACTTCCTTCTTATTAAAGGTTTCTTCTTTTTTTAATTTTTTTTTTAGCTTTCTATGTCTTTATTTAGATTTAGGCATTGCACAGTGGATAGAGTCAGAAACTAGGAAGAGAGAAAGTGGAGAAAATCAGGTGAGAAAGAGCCACAGGTCAGATTTGAACCTGGGACCGCCCATGTGGAGGACTATGGCCTCTATTCATAGTGCGCACACACTAACCACTAGGCTACCGGTGCCGTGATGCTTCCTTTTTTGACATTAGCTTCTTGGATAATGCTTAGCATATATTTTTTAAAGGTTTATCTAACTATGCCGACTTAAACACAAAATAAACATTTATTAACTGAGATATAATGAGATACCATTATATCAAGAGTAAACTTAGCTGATGAAATTGCCAGGAGAATATAATGGCTAAGCTCATATTTGAAGACTCATCATAGAGGAATATATGGTGACTATTCAGTAGATTAAACATTGAAGAGTAGTAATGTAAATGTCTGTTTTATGCATGCATGATGGAGTCTTCAGATGAAAGAAAACAAAGCAAACAGCCACAATCCCTCCGCTTTGTGTATTTTTTTTTCCCTTTCTTTTTTTTTTTTATATTCCTGTTGATGGAGACTGCGTGGGTGTCTTCTAAGATCTCTGCTGAGCGCTGAGTGGACCTGGCTCTCATCTCATCCACTTTCACTGAGGATTATCTCCGTCTCTCCTCGTCTCTTTCACTCTCTCCACGCACGGGGAAATAGTCTTTCAAACACATGGCTAAACATACATCCTTTAACAAGTGCTGGAGCTAGATGTGACTGTCGGGTTTTTTTTCGTGTAGGAGAGTACAGGCCTGCGTTCTTTTTATATGCATGCCGAGGTGAGGCCATGTTTGCACACAAAGCGAAAATAAATTTGGCAAGCGCTCCGGAGGTTCATGTGCGAGACTGTGTGTGCACAAACAAACAAAAACTCAATCATATGCGAGACACATCCATGCACGCACGAGTCGGATGCACATATGCTACAGAAACACGCGGGCGTATAGGGCTGCCACGGTCTCGCTGTTTCTCTGAAGTTTCTCTCCATCCTCCCACCTCCTTACCCGCTCCAGCCTTACCTCCTGCCCTCGGACTGACAGCCTGGGTGAAGGAGAGAGCGCGGGGAGCGCGGAAGGGCCCTGAATAAATGAACAGGCAAATAAGTGTGGCGCAGGGCAGGTAATGGAACTCAGAAAAGCAGGGTGGGAACGGAACAGTAAAACCTAGTGATGTAAAGAGCAGTCAATAATTGAGGAGGACATTCATTTTTTATTACTGCTCTTTGTGAATTCATTAGATTCTGGGAAGGGGGGTGAGGGCTGCAGGGGTTGGGGGGGTGGGGTGGGGGGGCAAGCTAAAACTGAGTTTGGGACCAGGAAGTGGGTATAGTATTTGGGAGTTCAGGGGGTTTGGTGTGTGTAGGAATGTGAGAGTAAGAAAAAAACTTTTCTTCAGAAGTTTGGATGCTGGTGGATATGTTGTTATGTAAGATGTGAGGTTGGCAGCAATATGTGAAGTTGAAAGGTGTCAATAATTGACATGTCAGTGAGAGGCCTCACTAACCTTAAAAATATCATGCATACAGAGCTGTTACAGCTGCACTAACAAGAAGATACGCTACCGTTACTATGTGATACAATTTGATATGGTGACATGATAGTGTTGTGGTCAAAACCAAACTAACCAAGACATGCCCGAGATCAGAGTGCTTAGAGACAGAGACAAGACAAAGACATATAGGTATCGAGACCGAGTCAAGACCAAGACCAAGACAGGGCGAGACCGACAAGACCAATATCACCAATAAAAAACTGAAATTCATCATCTTGTGTGGAGGGGGCGTGTCACTCATTGACTGTCTTTTTTTGAAGGGCGTTTTCCTTTGAATCAAAGTAATGTTGTGGAAAAATAGCCTTTCAGTGGTGGACTTGTGTTGGACTTGATTTAAAATCCGGAGTCCGCCCAGTCTGAGACAGAGACAAGACCTAGTCAAAATGTTTGCGGTGAGATGAGACCGAGACCTTCAAAAAGTAGTCTTGCGACTGGTCCAAGACCGATTTCGAGTACTACAACACTATGACATAATGATATGATATGATTCGATACAATAAGATATGAAAACACAAGGCATCAAATATGATACCATATGGTACAACACATTACAACACGATACAATAGGATACAATATGTTAAGATACAGAGAGACCAATACAGAAGTAGAATCTGGTACGATTTGATGAGGTATGAATACCAATATCAATGCTCTATAAAAGGGCATTATACGATACGATGCCCATGAGGTTACCAATACTGACACAGATACCAATACGGATATCAGCACTAGTATTGGTATCAGCCTCAGATAATTAAAACAACGTATCCATGTCCTTCAAAAATGAATTGGTTTCAAGTACATTCAAATGTGACAAAATCAAACGTCCACAGTACCAGCGGAGTATAATGCAAGTCAAAGCCAGTAAAATGTCAATATTCAGTGTTTTCCATCAATACTATGTATTTTAAACTTGGTTGTTTCGGCCAGGCACTTATGGCACAAATTTAGGTATGGAGACAGAAAACATTGAATGAATTCTAGTCTCAAATTTCATTTTAACAAAGTTTTTGTGTTTTTGCATTCAAGACAAGTCAGAAGTTTCTAAATGGTGGTTTTACAAGTCCAAATTTGACTCTGCAATGACCTGTTGAAATCCTATCTGGTGCCCTGCATAAATCAACTTTAAAAAAAAGTCCAGAGGACAGTCAGACTTAATCCTAGTGGACCTGAGGATAATTAAACTGGATCCGAGACGTGCTCGACCACCAACACAAAATGCAGCATGATGAGCCACCCATTGACAAAGTAATCTGTGAAATGTAAGCTTGCAACAAACTATTCTTTTGGTTATTCATCAGTCTGCTGATTTACTTTCTTGAGTAGTCAACAAGTCATTCGGTCTTCCAAAATATAAGAAAGCAGTGGTAATATTTAAATTTTGCATAGTTCTGAGTGAAGATTTCAGAAGTCTTACTTTGTCCAACAGAACAGTCAGGCCCAGAGATGTTCAATTGGTATAATTTAGAATAACATTGGAAACCACCACTAGCATCTGTAGTTAATATCTAAAAAGATAGTTTTGTTAATTTAAACCAGATAATTAAACAAAGAAAACTTCTATATATTTGGGTAGGAATTAATCATCAACCAATTTTAAAGGTCACATGAAAAATGCACCATGGTTTTCTAAGTCGAACATTTGTCCCTATTACATACCCCCAGTTATGAGAAAAGTCCATCCTCTTTGTCTTTTGTCTGCTCCACTTTTCACAAAATGAGTGCTCAAACAGGCCGTTTGTAGATTTTCCCTTTGTGACATCACAAAAAGAAGTAACCCCTCCCCCAGATGGGTGACACTCCCACAGCTAGGTGTATGTTCTGCCCCCCCCCCAGGCTGCAAACACTTGGTCATGGAGCAAGAAAGCCCAAGCCCCATCCGCTTCCAGAGAGGGGCGTGGTCGAACACAGCTCATTTGCATTTAAAGCTACAGACACAGAAACAGCCTGTTCTGAGCAGGGCTGAAATAGAGGATCATAGCTGATTTTTGGCAAGACACTTCACAGTCATGTTTTGGGTGGCTCTGAGACTTATTTAAACCGGTTGAAAAGGAGTATAATATGTGACCTTTAAAGAATGATCAAGTCTTGTTTTGGTCTTAATTTAGATAATTTGCACTTGTTCTGTAGAACGTATTTCTTTTGAAGTTGTCTTTTTCGTTTTGGCCGCTAATCATCTGATCAGGATCATGTTGTGGTGGCAGCTATAATTGATTCCGACTTAAAAGGCAGCAAAGAATGCTGGCAAGCTGGGGAAGAGTGTCCTATTAATCTGTTACGTAGAAGTCCTGAAGGTTCTTTTAGGCTATAAACTAAATAGATGTTAAATATAATTCAACCATCCAGGAAATCAGATGTACAATAAATCTCTTTGTCCCCAGTGTCATTGTGTTCTTCTTTGGATCACTCTGACGTGAGGCTTCAAGCAAGTCGACAGTCTCTAGAAGCTCCAAGGCCTTTTTGTTCTTTTGACGGGCTGACCCCCCCGAAGAGATTATCTCTTAACAATCCAAACTAGGCACTGCAGGCTAGAAAGCAAGAAAGAGGAAAATACATTTTCTTTCCCATTTTGGAGGTCAATAATTCTTCAAAACACAATAATTATCTCTTTTTAAATTGGCAAGCTTTCCAACCTCTTACAAGCTTCTTTTAGTCTACTCACTTTGCTAATAGTACAATTGATTTGGGTGACATGATTAGTGTGTTGGTATTGTTTCCTCTTTTGGGTAAAAACTGGTCCAAATAAGCATTATATTGGAGGTAAAATGAAGCAGAAAAACTAAGCAGATGATTGTGCTGGGTGAACCTGAAGAAACTACAGGTGAAACGCGTTGTTCGCGCACAATAAAAATATAGTGAAGTTATTTTCAGTGTGCCACAGACTTCTGATTGTTTTTTCAGAAAAAAACAAAGTTAATGCTTCTTCACATGCTGAACATTAAAGTGGAAATGCTGAAGAATCACTGGGAATAAAGATCTTTGTTTGGGGAACATTCAAAAAGATTTCCATGTTGTTTGATGACTCTCATACTGTAGGTATCCAAAATGACAAAGTCAAGTTGTTCTGGAGAAGGAGAGCTCTTGTCTCAAAGTATTAACGATGAGTCGATAATCCACAGTTGTTAAATTTGCAGGTCCATCCTAGCTGATTTATGAGCTAAAATATCAGCCTGTACAGACTTGATTTTGTTTTCTTATTTTTCTCTGTCTTGTATTGAACAGTTACCACAGCAGGTGCTGCTTTGGACCTGTGATGTGCGTGTTAGTGCTTGTGTTTACAATCCTTTGGTATCTTTTGTGCTTCCACTTTGCTGGCTTTGATAGCGCCGTGTCTTGGGTGGTGAGGGAATGGGCTTTACAGTGCCGGTTTCATGTCTGCTTTCATGTCAGTTTGAAAAGTGCTAGAGACAAATATGCGAGAGGCCTTTTAGGTGAATGTCTTTGAACGTAAACATTGGATGGAACATGATTCACCGAACCACGTTTAGCTCCCGGGTGATTGATGAAAAAGCTTGAGATTCAGTGTCCTGTTCAAGGACAAGTCATTTTGAAGATGCCAGACATGTGAAGTCTAAGTTAGAGTACAGCCCCCTGAAGAGATCATTGCTTAGCAATCAAAACTAGGCACTGCAGGCTAGTCAAGCTTTTGATTTCTCTGTAAACATTCGGTTGATACTAGTTGATACTACAGTACATTTGAAGCTTGGATTTTGGCGCCTGTTTTGGGCCTTCACAAAAGCAGAAATAGATCAGAAATGTAAAGTTTGTATATTTAAAGTTAGTGTGCTCAAACATAAGATTAAAACGTTAGCATATACAGTATGGCTAACTAGCTTACTGCCTGCAGAAGCAAAGCTAGCGTTTCTTACAGGTTACTTTTATAACATCCACTGTGCAGAGGCTGGTCCTGGACGTGCTCAGAAGTAGAGCTAACATTCCCAGCTTTATACTGCAAATAATTTACTGGCTTAAAGGTGGACTCCAGCAAGCATAGCATAGGCCTTGCTAACAGTATGGTTTTCTCACAGTTAAACCTCAGTTTCCCCCCCAAAAAAGCCATCTGTATTTAAATGTTCAACACAAATGTTCAAGTAATATTTTGAGCTAACATTTTTTACTTTAATACTTGGAATGATAGCTGTACACTACTAAACAAGAACAATGTTGTCTATATTGTACTTTGCTCGGATTATAAAGTAGTTGAACAATGTTCCTGGTCATTTACCTTTAGCCTCTTAGCATGATATCATTAACTGTTAGCAGTTAAGTATAATCCACACATTGATTCAGTCAATATATAGAACTAATCGTATCCTTATTTGTCAGCTAGCTACCATTGCAAAGCACTAACTGCAATTTTTAATTTTGGACAAGAATTGAAAGAGATGCTTTTTTTTTTTTTAAACTTTTGTAATTTAGGTTATTTTCCAAAAATGACAAAACATCCTGCAGTAAATCCTCCGGTTATTCTAGTATACTGTGTTGAGAATGAAATCTTCATGAGGCTTAGTGAACAGTTTTTTGCTCTTACGACAAAACAAGCCAGCTGCCGTTTTTATCACAACAATTCAAAGTGATTACTCGTTCACGGCTGAAATAATCTGCTCTATGAAAAGTCTTCACACCTTTTTTCCATCATTGGTTCCCCGCAGACTCACAGTATTAACAGATTCACAGAGCTGTGGCTGAGTCTCATTAGAAGCCGTACTTTTTAACTATATCTTTAATTAAGTGGCGTGTTGGAGTCTTGCCATATTTAGCTTGAAGCTCGCAAATCTCAGTGTGGCAGCTATCTATATCCGTAGTGCTAGACTTTGCACTTTTCAGCTTTGCAGGGTATCTTAGCAAGGTTCTTTTTCCCAGCGGCTAAGTTAATTTTCACCAATCATAGCTCATACAGTGTTTCAATTACTTATCCTTAAGACTGGAATGTTCTGTATCAGTTTGAAATGGAGGTTCAGCAGCCAAAAGCCAGTGTGGTGAAGTCAAAAATTATGTATTAAGGCTATGGTTCAAAGACTTTAAGATGCCCTGATATCTTTCTGTGCCATTCTGTTTCTGGCCTTCTTTATTTCCGCTTCACTTTCTGTTCACATGCACCACATGCAACATCCATCTCTCTTTTTTTTTTTCCTAACGTTTCTGTCTTTCACTCATGCACGTGTCCACAGGGGAACGCCAGGAGTGGATGGAAACTCTTCAGTCGTCCACGCGCCCCCCCGCTTGCGGCTCCCAGAAGCGCTCCAACAGCCTCCCCTGCCCCCCCTCCTCTACAAACAAGCGAGGCCTGCTGGAGCTCCGCGGTTACAAAAGCAGAGTGCTGGCATCCCTGGCGGGGAGTAAAGTCAGGCTCTGCAAAACAGAACAGGTACTTCCAACACCGCCGGGACTTCCTCTCTAAAGAATGACAGCTTCCTGTTTGAAAAGAGGAAGGATGATAATCACAGCGTATTTGAAGCAGATGAGGCAGCGATGGAGGTAGTCATGAAAGATATCAAGAAGTTCATGAATGTATGCAAAAACTAAATATATATTAAAATGCTGCACACGATGTGCTCTATTTTTGGTGGTACACGCTCATGCTAGCACACAGGAAGGACTGGGTGAAGTCGACTCTGCTCATTAATATATTATATATATATATAAATATAATATATTAAAATATACCAGTTCAATGTAAATCTTTGACTTCAGGTTTTCCTTTGACACAGATTGACATGACAGGTAATGATCAGGGTCTGCTAAAGTGGCAGGTATTTAAAAATCAACACTTATCACTGACTCATAATGACTATGAGGACAGTTGTCTGCTTTGCTTGAATTATTTTCTCATCAACTGGACCACAGTTCAGTACAATCTAGTGTGGCAGTAGCCTTTTTTTAAATCTGTGCCAATTCACCCTTTGTTCAGAATGAATTTTTGTGCTCTGAAGAGACACTCCCAAGCATCATCCAAAAACCTCTCAGGTCAGACCAAGTGATCCTCTGATGCACTGAGTACCTCTTTTGTTTCAACCGCTTGTCAGTGTTTTGGGCCATAAGTCTCCCCTAAACAGCTGAAGTGGTCCTCTGGTTTGACCAGGTGTGGCCTTTAGGGACAATCCAAACCCAACACTAACTTGTGGGCTTGTTTGACTTTTAATTCATCTCAAATAATATGATTTTTAGTTCTGTTACTGGAAGGAAGTATTTATGTGTATGTGTATTTCGAAGAGGACAGTGCAGGATTAGGAGAAATAACGACCAGAGGAGAGAAATTGACGGGGGGGGGGGGGGGTTAGGGTTAGTAAGCCTAGCTGTTTCTGTCTAGTACCCTTTGTTTTTTTATGTTTAGCTAACTTAGCTTGCTAACTGTTGTTGCTAAGAGTTAGTTGAAGACAATTGTCTTTAAAAAAGCCTTTCATGTTTACTGATTTTGAGTGTTCTGAACAGACTGCACATCCACCTCACACGGCCCAGAACTCCATCATATCCCCAGAAACATATTCCTCCTGTTGAAAACAAGTGAGTCATTACAGCCCATGTAGGTTGCTGCTGAAAGGTGTGTTTCATTTGTCACTGTGCATATAATAGCATATCCACACTCTACAATTGGAGCTCGACTGAGAAAAGCCTTTTTTCCTCTAAACGTTTGCTCTTTTGCATTCAAATCAATGATTAACTTATTCTACAGCCATTATCAGACAAGATTTAGTATTAATATGAAAAACATTTAACCTGCACGTTTTTGTTTGTGTTTTTTTTTTTTTTTTTTTACATGCGGTCACATAAAGGTTAGTTTTGTCTGTAGCTCAGTTCTCTGACTGTTCTCTGGCTGATGTGGGTTGGAAGCTTGAGCTTCAAATATCGACAGTATTGATTGCATGATGAAATCGACCGAGCAGAGGATGAGATATCCAGACTTTTAGACTAGAGTTGTAAACGTTGTAAAAGCACAGGTTGCTTCCAGATACAGAAAACAATGTGTTCCAAACGCTTGAGTTTAGCAATGAAATAAATCGTTGCCAAGTTGAGATCCCCAAGATATATCACTAAAAGGAAACCTTAAAAAAATGTGCAGGATATACAATATATATATATTTTTTTTTTAGCTTTTGGCATCGTTGGATAGGATGGTAAAGGCCACACTCAAGCCTTAGCTTAGCTTCCTACAAAAAACAATTGAAGTGTAAAACTGCTAGTGTTTGTTCAAGAGGTTGCTGTGGATTTGGATTGAGATTTTGAGTTTTAGTGATGTTTCATGGTGAAGGAAGATGTATTTCAAAATGGTTTTTTTTGAGTAAGCATAGCTGTTTCTGTCTACCCTTCATTTTTTATGCTCAGCTTGCTAAATGTTGTTGCCAAGAGTTAGTTCAAGACAATTAACTTAAAAAGGCCTTTAATGTTTACTTACTTGAAAACATATGAAATACAAAATGTCAAAGAATGACGAACTAATGACTAACTTTGTAACGAGCTGAGCTAGCTGTGTCTTCCCAATGTTTATGCCAGCTAAGCTAACAGCCTCACGCTCTGCACTTAGTATTATGCTGAACTATTCCTTCAAACAAATCCATAGAACATGTTAAATGCTGCTATATGTAGGTGCTGCTAACTTTCAACTTCAAAAGAGTCAAACTGGCTGTTTTTTTCTTTGTGCTGGCTAAGCTAACAGCCTCCTGGCCCTCACACCACACTACGCCATAGGCTACTTGTCTCGGGTTACTCTCAGAATTATGTTAAACTATTCCTTATATGTATTCCCTTGACTTGTTTTACAGGTTAATTTGGACTTATGGATAGTTAACTGATATTGATAAGCTAAACGAGAAGAAGACATGCTGCTAAAGTATTAGCATTAGCATACTAAGTCAAAGTGCTTTGTATTCTTTTCAGGGAGAACTGAAGGCTCTTTGTTATACACGACCAAAGAATCCAAGAAGTCCTACTTTTTAAGTTTTATTGTGCACTTTTACAGATATATGTACACTTTTTTTTGATAACTTACATCTCCCTTAAACTGCAGAATAAAGAAAAGATAAGTTTTCTCTTACCAAGACTTTCTCTTTGAGTCTCTCTTATTTGATGTGAATCCAATTAGGCCCTGATAGTCCCGGCTCACGTACAGAGACTCTTTTCTTTGCCTCTTCCTGTCCCGGCAGTAAGATACCCTATCTGAGATGGAGAGATAGTCACAAACTCAGTGATACAGTTTCTTGAAGTGCCTCACACGTACTTGTGTGCATATTTGATAATGCAGCACGCATCCAACTCATTTCCATCCCTCCTTGCCTCTCATTTTGTTTCGCTCGCTCTTTTAGTTTTGTTGTTTGCCTTTCATTATTTTCTTCATTAGCGTGAACAAACATCTTTGTTAGAATTCTCTTTTGGGTTTCACTCCTTGTCAGCACATTTCCACTTCCTTGATCTGAGACAGCGGGAGAAACGGAGGGAAAGAGAGAATCAGAGAGAGAGCAAATTAATTGTATTATTTCAGCTTACAAACTAAATCCTCGGCATAAATGCAGCAGCAAGCAGCGACGGGATTTTTTATTTTTTATGCAGAAAGGAAGGGAGCCGGAAAATGAGCACCAAGAGAATAAGAGACAGACACAAAGAGATAGAAGTGGAAAAGATGAAGTGAAAGGGATGGAAGGAGCGCGACAGTGCAGAGGTCAGGAGTGTGAGAAATGAGCGTCGGCGGTTTGGAAGAAAAAAAAGGAGAGAGTGATGAAGAGCAAGAGAGCAGAGAGGGAGGTAGACCGTTGCCCCGTTCGAGTTCAGTGGAGTGGAGTATTTAATCTAAGATGATGAACGAGCTATTGGAAACATCATCCTCCCAGCTCCTCCTTCAACACCCTTACACCATCCCTCATGGAGCGAAAGTCCTGTGATGAAGCTGTGTTTAAGGTCATTTAAACACAACGGTAAAGAAAGTCGGACCATGTACAAAGTGTGTCACACTCACAAGTTTACTCATGAGGAAGATCTCCTCACACTGCAGGTAACAACCGGAGCATCTTGTTCACTGTCTCTTCACCTCTCAAAAGTGTTACATCCGGTAGTTTTTTCACATGTGGTGAAATTACGCACATGCTCAAGTGGAAGTACAGATTTTTGTACAACAAAACTGTAACATTAGTAAAAAAAAAAAAAAAAAAAAAAAGAGGCTATAGAATGCACTCAAATCACACAAAAATCCACAAAGTTTCAGTTAACTGCAGTGTCGTCGCTCTTTACATCTATGCCTTAGAAGGCAAGCTGTCCTTTTTTTCTTTTTCCATGACTTTCTATGTCATTTTACTTCACTTGTGTCCCATGCACTTCACCAAGTACATTTACTGACCACAAAGAGGACCTTTCTACAGGTGTGTGTTTAGAAAAATTGAATATTTAGAAATTTTGGCCCCCTCTTTTAGTTTGACGCACAAATCACCTGCTCTTACAACGCTACACGATCCTGTGAGCAAGGTACTTACTGTCCTAATAATTTATGTGGTAATCATTCGAGGAGTTGGGGAGGTGGCACGCAATACAACAAATTACAAATAAGTGATTAAGTAAGTCAGCCTGTGTTGACTTACTGTTCAATTTTTCAGAAAGGCGCTGTTGAGTCACTGGCACTCTTTCTAAATATAAGATATTCCCAGTACTTTTGCCTCCGCCGGATCGTGTCTTGTACCCACATTCCTCTTCTCTCCATCTCTGATCAGACAAAAACGATCTGAAATACAAAACCTGCAGTAATAAGCCACATGCTGTAGCAGTGTAGCAGCGGACGTTGTCAACACCGTCCCTCTACTTTATGCAAACCCTCCAGAGTTCACACCCAGCGCTTTTCTGCCCGGAAAAAAAATGCTAAGTGGACACGGGGCCTTAAAGTGCAGATATAGTTAAAGAAGACATTTCTTGGAAAACATATTCTAGCAGAGTACCTTTACCTAAAGATATGACTAACTTTACTAATCTGGTGGTCTTTCTTTGTTTTATTTTTTTAATCTATAGTTGAGGGATTATAAAATCATTGGATGATCACATTTCTTAGTGTATCTTCTTCGAACCCAGCTTTGCCTTTTAAAAATCCTCATCAGATATCTTTGTGTGGCTTAACTTTCTACTTAGCAAAAGTTCCACATAGGCCTCGCTTGTGTGAAGGTACTCTCTGTATACAATAACAGTTTGACAGAGGATTTAATTAATCTCTACTTTAATTAAATCTCTTTCTCATTTGCTCCTCTCAACATCTTCCTTGTTACAATTAACATCATCCCAAGTCTGCAAGGCCCTTTTGCAGTTTGTGACAGAAGAGCGAGTCATCAAGGCCCTCAGCTTGTGATGAGATTTGTTTCTTTTCAGAATGACTGATTGCTGAAAGAAAGTCTGTGGATTTCAAGTACGCTACACTATACTATAGCTCTGCTATATTTGATAAGTGCCTCAAGTCATTGCTGAGACTATTTATTGTTTTTTTTTCTGCTTCCTGGCATATTAAAGATGATATGGTGAATGTGTTAGCTAACAGCTGCTTATTTGCACAGTGCTCAGAGAGAGAAGAACATTAGCATTATTTATGGTGGTGTTTCTGTTCATTATTGAACATAGGCGCTTATTTACACTTCCTTGGGTTTCCCACAACTCCGGAACAAAATGCGTGACTCATTGGCTGCTTAATAGTCCAGTGTGTTTATTTTAGTTAGCAGCTAAATTTGTTAAGGACTGTATCGTAGCCTTTTTGCTAAAACCGCGACCTGGATGCAGAAAAGCATGCTAAAAAGAGTGTTAACAGTAATGTTTTTGGGCTAGAAAAAACAAAGAATAGAGCTTTAAAACAAGTTGGTTAATGTTTCTCTGTTGTTGTTTTCAACAGCAACGTTTTATCATCCTATTCTCTTCATGCTAATATGCTAACATTGACGAAATACAGTAACATGAAGATTTAAGCAAGTTGACTATGTTTGTCATTCATGTTTAGGATGATTGCATGCTAACAATAGTTAAGTTTCATGGCAGAGGTTATGGTGCGATCCATTTCCACCCCTGAACTCCAGGAGTATCTTTGTTTTGTTAGCTAACACCAGGCGATAACAACACACTACTTCATACCTTGCACGCGAAAATAACATGACAACATGTCTACAGTGTTGGGGTTGTATCAAGTCAACTTTGGTTATATTCTTTAATAATTATATTTAATTATTAATAATATAAATAAAATATCATTAAACTATGTTTAATCTCGTTTTGGGGCACCAACCTGATAAATATAACCAAAATATCACTCAAATCAGTTTAAAATTATTTATTTAATTACTAATATTATTAATAATTAATAACTAGATTTAATAAATTGAAGGCGTGAAATCCGTACACAAAGCCTTCGCACCCAGTTTATATCACAATGCAAATACACCAGTAACCACAAACAACTGCTCTCTTAAATCATAACAGAATGTATTTAAACAAAGCAACACCAATATGTGTGTGTGTGTGTGTGTGTGTGTGTGTGTGTGTGTGTGTGTGTGTGTGTGTGTGTGTGTGTGTGTGTGTGTGTGTGTGTGTGTGTGTGTGTGTGTGTGTGTGTGTGTGTGTGTGTGTGTGTGTGTGTGCGCGTGTGTGCGTGTGTGCGTGACAGTGAGAAATAGAGAGGTAAAAGACGGAAGTGGCTGCTTGCTGTCTCTCTGTCTAGTCTACAGTTTTGACTTGCGAGGTGTCATAGAATCACCATACAAACCTGTGTGTGTGTGTGTGTGTGTGTGTGTGTGTGGATGAAAGAGAGAGAGAGAGGGGGGGGGGGAGATTACTTCGTCCCACGTGGTCGCCCTTCCGATGGCGCACACCTAACAAAGACCTAATGTGGCCTTAATGTTTAAAAGAGACCGAGTTCGGCCCTACACGATCTGTGTCTCTGAGGCGTCTGGATAGCCGCGAGTGTACAGATCTCTGTGCGTAATGGCGCAGTGGTGGAGTTAGTCTCCAGATGTACGTTTACACAGGAATATGTGTGGTGTCTGTTCGTAGAAGGGGGATCAAAGAGGATAAAAGCGGATAAAAGAGAAATGCGTGCCTGAAGAGGCCGGATCACAGTCCGAATCCCACGCCACAACTCGGAGTAATTCCCTTCATTCACAGAAACAAACCAATGGCCAAATTCAAGTTAATACGGCTTACACTGGTCTTTCTGATCAGAAGAGTAATTCCCGGTTATAACGCTGTTACGATAAACACATATAGGACGCAGCGGTCCGAAACAACAACAAGAGTTTTAAACAGTTAAAACTCAGGACGCAGCGGTCCAACAAAGATAAAAATTACAGTTTCTGCTTCGATCAACAATTGTTAAAAACACTCTCTAAAGCTAATTCTGCCCAGACCTAATTAAGCCTCACTTGTGAATCGCTTTGCCCGCAATTGGTGAAAGGAAAAGAGTCCGGCGATGGAGCAGATCTTCTGTCCGTTCTGGTTCAGAGGCGTCTGAACTCTCACTGAGTTTCTCCGAACACTTGAAGTCAGCACGTGGAAAGAGAGAGAGCAATGGAAGTCTTGGAGCTTTGTAGCCTGGCCTGCTCCATGGGGGTCTACCTCCAATGAGAAGAGAGAGGTTCCGGTCCCCCCTTACTTGACGCGTAGGTGTGAAGTACCGCAGGGGATTCTGGGATTAAGAGTCCTTTTAGGCCTCTTTGTGATCTCAGTGAATAACTCAAATGAGGCTTTTACAGAGGTGCAGGCCCAAGTCCATTGTTTGACTGTCCTAAGCCTGCGTGGCCCAACAACAGCTAGAACTTGCACGATACTATTGGTGTAATTGATCTAATTCCTCAAACAGACCGCTAAATTGCTAATCAACAGTGGTCATAGCTTAAACGTTACTTTTGATGCACGTAGCAGCCATGTTGGATTTCTAAATTGGGCTACTGAAGGTTGTCAGAGTTTCCAAGTAGGACCTCCACTGTCAGGGGGGGCGTTCCTCATGACATTTTAGACCGACAACTCAGAATTTCCGACTTCCAAGATCAAATAGAACATACCATTAATCCATTTGTTTTGTAGATTTTTGGACCAAAACTTAATTTAAAATGAGAGAATTACCTGGTGTTTGAGCTGGGAGAAAAGTCTTGCATTCCACAAGGTCAAAGGGGTTTAGCTTCTGTTGATCGTTAAGGTCTTACAATGTTTTATGTCAATCAATGTGTGGCTGGTAAAACATTTCAGTTGGGGCAAAAATGTGTTGGACGGATTAAACAAACCCAAAACCCCAATTGCTGTCTTGCTAGCTAGCCTGTTGGAAACCTATTCGCTAGGATTTCTTTTGGAACAAGAATGCAATTCATGCTTGGACCCAGGCCAGTTATTGCTTTATACTCATTTGGTATCAAACTTAACCTTAGGACCTATTTTTGCCAAATAACTACCCATTCTAAACTTGCACCAAAGCAGCAGCCAGACCCATACAATCCATTCTTCTGAAATCAGACCGACTCAAAATGGTTCAAAACAGGAATGACAATCACAGACCTTAAGGTCTTAAGGTCAGGTTTTAAGGTCATTGATTATTTATCTCTTTATCTCTTTTTCATCAAATAAACTCAAAAAATGTTTGTCTTCTGCTTCTTTTATTATGGTCACTACCCCTGACCTCACAGTTCCTCTGCCTGAATTTCAAAATAATCAAAAGTCTTTTGTCTCCATTGAGTGTGTGATTTTTAAACCCCTCATACCTCCAGGTGTTGCTCTCCTTTTTTTTCAGCCTGCATGCTTTTAGAGTATCTTAAGCTGCTGAGTGGACATGGGATTGGAAGTAGAGGTAGAGGCCACCTTTTTACTCATCTGGCTTCTTTGTGTCAGCGCTGCGGAGTGACTGACTCATACAATAAGAGGTCGGGGAGCTTTGAATGAAATCATAATTGGATGCATGGCTTGAATATTCAGAGTGGGCCTTTTGCTCAGCACTTACAGGGTTCGGTTACTCATTTTAAGGTGTGAGAGAAAACCCATTTTCTTTCACACACTGGTGTTTTTCTCAATTTAACTTAATTTTTTGGTCTCTTTGAATTGAAAAAGCTCTTTGATGATGTGTGGACTTGAAGTACATAAAATCACATATTCGTTCTCATTTTCGCCCTGGGACATTTCCCCCCTCTCCCCTTTAAATAAGCACCATTATTGCCACCTACCCCTCGGCTGTTGTAATTGGGCGAGTTATTTTTACCTCTAATACCTCTCTTTCCTCTCCCCATCTCTCCTCCCCCCCCATCCTTGGCGAATTAATTGGAGAGGGCAGGAGGCCACAGCACAGATTGGGTAGGTAACGAGAGGCGAGGGCTGGACGCTTGCTAACACCTAGAGCTCTAATTGGCTGCCTGAGAGGGATGAGGGTCATTAGGTATAGGTGACTGCTTTGCCCTCTCAGAGTAGGAAGCCAGGCGGGTGGGAAAATCTCATGAATGTATGCGCACATACAGTAAAGATGCCATTCTCCCCCATTTATGTACATTTAGTGTAAAAAGGGACTCTTACATTTCTTTAGTTTATAGTTGCATTTAATCAATCAATCAATCCTTTAATATCAGCACCAAAAGGCAACAAAAGTCATCTTGCTTTGCTTTGAAAAAAAAAAAAGTCTTCACCAGTTTCTTGTATATGTTATTTAGAGGGACCCAACAGTTATCCACCGTGAGTAAGCATTTGGAAGGAGTGGCAAGAAAACCCTTTAATTTAACCGGAAGAAAACCTCAAGCAGGAAGCGCCCATTGGTGGATAGCCATCAGCCGTGTCCATTAACTACTAGCTTTCATTTTCATCAAACAAATGCACAAACCAAACAAACAACTTGAAGAGAATGCCAACACATAGAGCTCTGGACCATACTCGTCTTTAATTCACATCGACCCAACATTGATGAGCAAAAAAAACAAAAGTGGTAAGGAGCATGGAACAAACAACAGAGACAGACAGAGAGAACCCCCAGTTGATCTTATTTCTCGTTCTAAATTCCCTGCATTGGCATGGATCTTACAAACATTTGAACTCACTTGATTTAAGAAGATGAAAGGGGCCATAACTGTAGGTTGTTCTAATTGATAGGGTAGAAAGTGGAGCTCATGCTGCTTCCGAGCCCTCACATCAAAACTTTTAGCTCATTTAGCACCTGGCCGTACGATGGATTTCACTTGTCTCACTCTACCGCTCTCTCGCCTTTTCTATATCTCTCTCCCTCTGTCTGTCTCTTTCTGTCGTCCTCTTCTGAGCTCAGATGGTCTTAATTACTAAAAAAGGCTTCACAGAATCTGAGTTCCCCACGCTGTAGCCTGCCGTTAGGTTTTCGGATCCACTCTCTTGACTTGATAGCGTTTGCAGAACTGCTGGGAAAAGGAGAGTAATTGCTTGAATCTTCTCACCACAGTCCTCTAAATTAGTTTGAAGTAGTCTAATTGGGGCTAATGATGGTTAAAATGAAGATTTTGACGACATTAGCCCCAATTGAACCGACCAGCACAGTACTGAAAGATCAGGTTGGAAATCCTGCCGCATGCTAATGTTTATTTGACTTCCTCCATGTGTTTCAATCTGCAAAAAATTTGGCTGCTCTGACGAGTTTGTAGCTAATTAGATGAAGAATTCTGCAAGAGACGTACATGCACATCTTTGCTCTGCTGGGCCATGTATTCCCAAAAAGCGCCTAATCAACAAAGATGGTGTCGATTCACTTTCTTCTCTTTGTTTGGTGTAATTAGTGTAAATTGTTTTTGCTGGTGAAGAACAGTTCCCTCTGAAAAAAAAAAAGGAAGAAAGCGCACATGCTTTATAGCTGGCACAGCATGGCAGCGTTTAGCGTGCCTTGCTTTTTTTTTTTTTTTTTGTGTAATTCGCTGTTGAGGAGTATTGGCGCCGATCCTGCTTTGTTCTTGCTCTTTCTACACTCACACACTTGTCTTTCTGTAAACTGTTCAGCTGACCCCACTCACCCGTCTCACCCACTCTCACTGAGGATTACCAAGACCTTTTTTTTTTCTTTCTCCCGCGTATGCTTCTCCCTCCTTCCCCTTCCTTTGTGTTTCTTTCTCTCCCCTATCTTTTGACTCACTCTTTTTGGCTCAGCGATGGAGGAAAAGTGTGTTTTTCTGTATTGTGATATTGTGTTCTTTTTCTTTCCGTTGTGCCTATTCGTGTGTGGGTGTAGGTGCACTTCTTTTGTCTTGGCTGTCTGTTTTTTCTTTTTTTCTGGCTTTGGTAGAGCTCAAGGCTATAGAAAATGGTCTAAACAGCAGTGAGTGTTGAGGGTGAAGCGAGGGGTGCGATGTGATGCAGAGTTATAGAGGAGCTTATGAAAACAGTGCCTCTGCTCTAACCCCTATTTCTGAAATGGGCCGTAGAAAACATCGAGGCTGAACGCTTGGGGTTGGCTCTGATTCCCCAGATGGACCTTCCGCAAAGCTTTGCTGTTTTCACACAGGTGTACACACAATAGCGCACACTGTATCCTCTCTTGGTTTTTATTTTTAAAAAAAACACACTCACACTGACTTGGTTTTTTGTGCGTCATTTGTGAGAAGGAGAAAACCCAATGAGTGTTTGCTGCTTTATTGGTCTGTCACAAACTATTTCCAGCAGCCCTTTCACATTTATCCCTGGCATTTCCTAAAAAAAAAAAAAGAAAGAAAACACCGTCAAGAGGAAGCAGCGAAGCCGAGAGTGAGAGTGGCACTGGAGTGTTTGTTAGTTTTCATTACGCCAAATGACATTCAAGACCCTATGTGAAAAAAACAGTTTGGACTTTAATGAGGTGACCTGTTGCTCCCACCTTATTAGGGATGGCCTCTAATTTTGCCAAAAGTGCCTTTAGCTGGTGTCCAATGAAGAACCATGACACTCACAAGGCCCTTTAGGAAAAAAGTTTCTCTTTTGGAGGGTTTGAATAGTTTATTGACATTTTTTAACACATATTTTCAAGCTGGTATAACTTCATCATAATCCTATAACCTTTAGGTTCCACTTCCTCAAACCCCTCGTGGAGCTTTTGAAGGTGTTCCTTGGTCAGTTTGATAATGTTACCTCAGTTGTGGGTTTGTTCCTGGGTCTCTTTCCAGTTGACTTAAATACTAGGGGATACCTGTGGTGTGACGCCGCTTAAGAAACCATTGGGTTACGTCACAGAGACTATCCATGTTTTACACTGTGTGCTAAGTAAGAAAGTTGTGCTGACAGCTGTTAAGCTAAACAGACTGGAAACTAGGAAATGGCTTGACTGGTATGTTATTGGGAGAACAGGTCAGTGGGTAGAGTCAGAAACAGGGATGAATATCTGGTGAATGGATGAGGCTGCTGCTTCAAGGGCTATACAACTTCAAAGACAAGCGATTTAGCCAGTGAGCTAAACCAGCATCCCATAGCTATTAACACAACCATTTAGCGAAAACGATGAATTGCCATTTTTAGACAAAATATATTACTTTTAGCTGGTTCATACAGCTATCAACAACAAGCTAGCTTGCTTACCTCCTGCTTCCTATTCTTTTGATAACATAGGAGAAATGACTGCGGCTAGTGTGAGTGAAACTGCTCCAAACTCCCATGATTCCCCGCTAGCCTCGACGTCATCTTTTGTTATTGTAGTATTGTTTGAGGGCCCCCTGGTGGCGGAATCCACATATTGTATCTTTAAATATTTAAAGTATCCAAATAGAAAGCTATAAGTAAGGCAACTTGATGTAGTACTTTTCACAGACGGGGCTTTAGATCAACAAATTACAACATACAGAAAATAAAAACGTGAACAAAGGAGTATAACGACCTCTTGTGTTTACTCTTTTTAAATCTGTTGTTCACTTGTCTGTCTGTCCGTGCTTTTCAGGACTATAAAGCAGGCCTTGCTATTGCTGAGGTGGAACTGACTGCTGCCAATATAAGAGAAGTTGACCGCAGGGGCTTTGAAATCAACACACCCTTCAAAAGCTTTTGGTAAGTCCATTCTCTTATTTGTATCCATGTGAGCGTGCACTTCAGCCAATATACTTGCCTAAGTTTTGGACTTCCCGTTTCAGCGTCTGTTAATGGGTTTGTGTGTAAAGAAAAGAGGCTTTTTGATCTCGAGTCTCTTACCTTAACGGGTGCGCCATTTCTTTGCTTTTTTTCATCATCCAAAAAACGGAGAATGTTAAGTGAAGGAATTTCTCCTTGAGTACATTCCCCTCAGAATGATGCACTCAACAGGTCGACGCTCACTTCGCTACATCCTCACATTTTTCTTTAAAATGCTGCAGGATTTATTTAAACTCCTTCCTTACATAAATCTCACTGCATATATCAGCTCATTTCTAGCACGTAGTCTAAGAAATATCCTTTGCATTCATTAAGCCTCTTGTACTTTTATCTCAGTAATGGTATCTCATGTAGCATCAATATTCAGGGCTAAAAGCGAGGGTTGGAATTTTGGTTAATGCTCTTTTTCATGTAAGGTATTAAGATTCTCATATTGGGATAAAAGTCAAGGGTACTCTTGGTGGAAGAATATTAAAATGCTCTTTTTTAAATAATGTTTTGGACCATCAATGTTATACCCATGTGGATAGTTGGAGGATTCCTTTCAGACAAGAGTATTTTCAAGGAAACTTGAGAGTGCCAAAACACGGCATAGGACACAAGCACAAAACACCTCAAGTTAAAGTAGTAATATGTTAGATATCTACTGAATTAAATCATAAAACAACATACTGTATATGATCAGACATTAAGGGAACATGCTATGTGGAAGTGCTGGCTTCTCTGACAACAACGCAGCAGCCAGTTTCCATTCTGGTGCGGAATTGTGACCAGAGATGGTAGGTGGTTGTAAAGCTCCCCAACACGGCCGTCTGGACGCCCCTTGGTTAAACAGCCAAACGACAAACCATCCGGTGTTGCAGTAATGGAAGCGGGCTTTCTGGAGAAGGGGGGGCGAGGGGAGACGGCTCTCTCCAGCTCTTGAATTTGGACTGCAGTACCCATTTTAAACGCTAGCCATCTACCCATTTTTAACCATTCATACACATAACTTGAGAGATTGATTTATGATCAGCAGATGGATTTAAATGGAGGCTATTATTGCTGAAGTCTCTGTGTGGCCTTTAGAAAAGACAGTTGGTTTTACTCTAAAGCAAAAAAAGTTCCCTTATCGGGCTATGTCTCTCCTTGGCGTTCTAACCTCTTAGAAAAAGAACAAAATAATTAACTTTTGAATTTAAATATGTTTTTTTTTAAGCCATGCTGTCAGAAAAATGTAGGCATTTGTGGCTCCTGCATGCAGCAACATGTCCTTGGAGAGAAACTTAACCTTGAATCACTCCTGTTGCTTCATCTGCAGTGTTTAAAAGTGTATGAATGGATTAGTTACTTCTGTTGGACACTTTACAAAGCAACCGCTGCCATCAGTTTTCTATATAGCTTACTCTGGTTACTATTGATTTTACTTCTTTGTGTACCATAATTCAGACACTGTTTGCTTTGCATTTCACCCTACTATACGTTTTGATATTATCCACTTCCTGCCCACCACACACGGCCGACTCCACGGTCATACGATGAAAGCACGACAAGAAAACAGGCCCCTTTACAAAAAAATCACTCATCATTGATCAGATTCTTTTTTTTTTTTTTTTTTTAATGAAATCTCCTGCTTCATGCAGGTATCTCCGCCTCCGGAGGGGCACAAAGCCTTTTCAGGTGACTCCTCTCCTTAGGGGGCCTACAATCAATGAGCCCGCTGCTTGTTTGTGCTGTAATGGCCCATTTAGAATACACCCGTCACAGCTGCCTGGACAAAGCATGCCTTGTTTGTCTGTTTGTGTTTGCTTGTTCACTCTTTTCTCCTTTTTTTTTTTTTTTTATACCCGTTGCCTTCTGTAAAGATTTTTTTCCCCCCTTTTCTCATCCCTCTACCTGTTTGATGCATGTCCGATCGATCTGTTTGTGTCAGCGCTTTTAATGGTCCCTTCGTTTGGCAGCTTCGTTAATACGCTGGGCGTAATTGCCATTTTTTGTGAAACAAAAAAGAAAAAAAAAAAAGAGGTGGAGTTAAAATGAGCTCAGGTCTCTTGAATTGTTTTGATGAGGCGATGGCTGAACAGGTTTTATAGTGCAAGTGTGTGTGTGTGTGTGTGTGTATCCAATCGATTGGTAGCCCTGGGAGCGTTCTCCTACCTGCTCAAGGTGGGGATTAGTGAGAAACTCATCTAATCACTTTAAGCTGTGGAGACTCACTTTGGCTTTTCCATTGTTTTCGCTGCCGTTAAATGGACGGAGCGTTCAGCCCCGCTGTGGTAGATGCTGTAGCCGACTTTTTATGAGTAGAGAGAATGACAATGAGGCGGAGAGGAGAGGTGGGGAAGTTACCGAGGCAAAGACACCCAAGTTTAGAGGAAAGAAAAGTTTGTTCCTGCGGTCAGAAAGCAATTCTACTGAAGTAAAGCTTTAGAAAAACGCCTGGATCAAGAGAGAAAATCCTTGTCTTCTCAGTGTTTCTCCAATTTCTCAAGGTTGCAACTTAAAACGCCAAATCTACTGTGTTTAGTTTAAATTGTAAGATGTCACTCGGGAGAGTCTTAACTCAAAATGTTGAAAAACAAGTCACTCTGTGCCGAAGGCTGAAGCTACAGAAAGTGGGTGTTAAGGATGGGCATATTCATTAGTGGTGATATTCGAGTACCCTCATTACCTTATGAACAAGTTTTTTTACAGTTAAGAATACATCAGACACCGACATTCTGGACGCAACCATGTTTTCTGAGGTGTGCCATCATCAGTACCAAATTATTATTGTAACAAAAATGTAAAAAACCATTTAGTTAACTGAAACTAAAAAAGGGGGACCATATAGCTTATGTCATGAACCCCATAGAGGAGGCAATAGACCTTGTCACAACGGCCGTGAGTATGAATCCGACCTCGGCAATTTTTTTCTTCTCCTAACATTTCCTGTCTCTCATCAGCTGTCCTATCCATTAACTTTGACCCAAAATTGGTCCATAATACATCTAAAATGAATCGAGACTGTACAAAAAGACGTCTGAAATGACATGAAATTATAGAGAAAATGTCCTTAGTTTTCAGCTTTTACACCAGCACACTGACGGACATGTCCTAAATTGTTTGTCTCAGGCACAGAGATTTTTTTTATTTTGGATGAGCTTGTTAACTGCAGAAATCAACAAGCTCATCCAAACTGTTTTTATTTCTTAGGCCTATATTCTTGAGAGTCTGTATTCGCCTTCATGAGCCTATACACTCGATCTTGTTCTCTGAAACATACTGCAAATACCAAAACGCCTTTTTATTCACAGGCACACTTATAGATAGACGATTTGAATTAACATCTATTTTACAGAACACGGTTACTTTAATTCTGCTTAAGAAAATCCCCTCTCTTTGATTATCTGGATGGATTTTTATCTTTTTTATGTTAATAGCGGTGACAGTGAGATATATCTGCTGGTCAAGCTGCGGGCTGTGTCTTTGTTATCTTCATAGAATCACTGTGTGTGTGTACCTTTAAGACAATCAGGGGATAATCAGACCAGGTAGGGTCAGTCAGCAATACGTCCTGTCTTTACTCTATATGTATTAATTAAATTAAAAAAGCTTCTCTTTACAAAAATAAAGATCATTTCTTGACACATCGGAGCACATGAATAAACCAGAATATATGAAATTAAGAGTTTGACCCTCAAAATGTCCTGTTCATGGACCACCAGACCGGCATTCCTCAAACCTTAATTTAATATTTCACCCAGCAAACCAACACATTAGCACAACAAAACACAGAAGTTCACAGGCATCCATTAGAGAGGCTCAGGGACACAAGGAAGGTATAGATATATGACAAACTGAAAACAAGAGGGACACAGGTGAGACTAACAACACAGGTGAAGACAATCAGGGCAATCAAAATGAAGCGAAACCAGACAAAGGGAGGAAGTAAGACAAGATAAGAAACACCGGGGACAAGAACTACAAAACAGGAAACACAAAAGAAACTTTACACCAAAAGAGTAAAGCAACACGAGGGATGAATAAAAAATTAAACAGGAAATGAATTCTAAACACTGAAATTAACCAAATATGGAACTAAACAAGAACCGATCATGACAATACTTATGCTAAGCTAAGAGCTCCTGTTTTATTCTCAATGGATGGACATAAGACTTCAAAGTTCTAATCAAACTCAAATGAGCGTATATCTTCAAATTTCAAACTCTTTCTAGAAGGAAACAATGAATGATTGGGACTTTGTCGAACAAACAATGATCAATCACAAAAACAAAACAAAAAGGTAAGAGAATAAAAGACGTAGAGTTTCTTAGTGGGCTATGAAGAACACGGAGCCGTTCTCAGTTTTACTTTCAGCTTTGATAACTTTCCAGATAATTACATAGCAGAGCTCTGTGATTGTAGTTTGTGGTTGAGAGGGAGATGATGGAAGTCTGAATCTTGTGTTTGCTTAAGTGATTGATGTTCCATCAACTATACATGAGATTGCTTGAGAGTTGTAATTTCAAAGTGTCACGGCTCGCGAACAGTTTAGTTTGAACAGAATTTACAATAAGGGCAATTTTATTGTTAGCTTGTAAAACAGTGATTTTTACTCCCACGCCTCCTCTTATATATTTCTGTTAGGGTTGATCTCAGGCGTTCCATTTATACTCTTTATTATTTAGTATTTTCCGTCTCTACCAGCTGTTGTTCTTACAGCTGTAGTTAATTCTCTGGCCTCTTCTGAGACCAGCCTTCACTTCATATCTTCAACTCTGTGGCTTTGGGGCCTCCACGCACTCCTTCCTCCTGTCTTTTCTTCACTCCTCTGTGGGTTTTTCTTTTCTTCTTTTTTTTTTTCGGAGGCCGTGATGCCGTTCAGCATGCGATGTGAGCAGCCATCTCTTTAGACGGGCCCCTGGGCAGACACACCGGTGGGCACAGAACGGCTGAACCCAATCAACCTATCGATCTCTGCCGCGGCTTCTTGGGCGAGCCTGGCCCCGGCGTGCATCCTCTGCTACGGGCGAACGCTTCCCCTCCCCATCGGCTCCTTTACCCCTCATCTTCCGTCTTACTCTATACTAGTCGCCATGGAGACCAGTGGTCCCATTTCTCCTCTCTTAAGTGCTTATTTCAGTCAGGCTAGACCCCCCCCCCCCCCAACCCCCTGTCTTTCCTTTAAATCTTTATGCCTTTGTTGAGTTGTGTCACTACTTTTCTCCATCCTCGTTCTTACTTAAGCTCATTGCATGCTTAGCAGGCTACGTACACTTTTAATACATTTGGCTGATTTCAGTTACTCAGCATGGAGAACAAGTTGTCGACTGTACGCTCTGTCCCTGTGAGGTGTCTTTGTAAGTGCTCGTTAGACAGTTCGAGACATTTCTCATCATTTCCCATCATTCCCGAGTGGGCGCATGAGTGTGTGTGGTTTCCAAAAAAAGATCTCCTCATTCTGCAGAACTAATGAGTGACGCAGGGACGGATTGACAGACAAGTGAATGACTGTCCATGAAAGATGCTTTATTTAGAAGCTTGAACAGTTCAGGGAGTTCTCGTGTGTGTGAACAGTTCACATTTATGTCAAATGCTGGATTTCTCTTTCCCTTAACCGAACGTCCCAATGACTTGGTTCGAGGTTATTTCAGTACTAATGATCAATTCCATCACCATCAGTGATGCCTCTCATTTAGCCACTAGAGAAGAAGTGAGTAGGGCTGCAGATAGTTTTTTTTCATCATTATCAATGTATCTGCCTTTCATCAGTCTTTAACTTTCAGAATAAATTAATGAAATAGTGGGTCAAAAAAAGTAAAAAAATCTGAAATTTTGCAACTTTCCAAAGGCGTAAATAGCATCTTTTAATTTGTTGGTACTTTAATTTTTTTTTTTTTACTTTTAATTTTTTTGGTACAAAGAGTACAGCGAACTTAATTCATTTGAATTGATTCAAAGGAGCAATATTGTGACTCCTAGCTTTTAAAAATGGGTACCGCAGTCCAAATTCAAAACCTCAGTGAGGGCTGTCTCCCTCCGCCCACTCCTCCGGGTTGCCTTGCTGCAGACACTGAAGCTTCGATGTTCCATGTTCTGGTTGGGAAGCTTTTTAGAAAAATGCTTCTTAGGTCCGGTAGAATGAGTTCTATCTGAGCCAGTTCACTTGCTCGCTTCCATCGCTGCAACACCTGTTGGTTTGCTGTGATGACTGGTCTCATCTGGCAAACCGAGGGGCGTCCAAAACAGCCCTGTGTGTGTGTGTGTGCCTTAAAACTGCCTACAATCTTTTGTTAAAAAAAAAATTGACCTTGATCAAAATCTGAACTTAGACGGAGGACATACTGGCTGCTGCAGTGTTGACTGAGAAGCCAGCACTTCAACATGGTATGCTTCCTTAATGTCTGATGATTTCGTAAAGTCATTTTAGGATTCAGTAGCTATCTCACATATTGCTCCTTATAATTGAATAATTAACAGCACTACTTAACTTAATGACTACCACTTATCAGTTTTTTTAAATAGTTGGCTATAAATGGTCTTGCAGGCTTTACTGGCTCTGTGCCGGCCAGTCAAGTTCTAATACACCAAGCCGATGTCTTAAAACCAATAGGTGTGTTTACAGGCACTTTTAGTAACTGAGATAGCTGTCTGCAATAACCTGATTTGTAGAATTACATTTCAAAGGTAAACATTTGTCAACATCAACAGCTTTAAAAATATACTGTGAATATTAGAATGAATCCTGTAAGTCTTTAAATGCCGATTTGATCTCGATTTTGATCTTTGAAAGGCAGCAAAAAAAAAATCAACAATGATCTCATTATGTTTGCTTGCTTCATTCTATCCCCTTCAGATTGTTAAACATTTGTATTCAAGATGAAAATCTGAAATGTTAAGATTACTTTTGTCTCCAATGTCTCAACAGTCCCAATATAGAAACAATATCCTGTAGAAATCTCCTGCTTTTAAAAGTTGATAGATTTTAGTGGTGCAGGTGAGACGGATTGATTCACCTGCCCTGTCGCCCCCTGTTCCCGCTCCCCTATCAATATCACCGAATCCATTGCAATCACAACTAGGCATACACGCTGAGAAAACCCCCCTAAACTGTTCCAAATACTGCACACCCCCCTCCTCCAAAACCCTGCCAGGCTATACTGTGCTGTTTAATTGCTCTCTCAAATCAAATCAATAACAGTGAGCCATGTGGTGGGGGTGGGGGCGGGGGCAAAAAATCGATTGTTGCAGCTTCACGGCAGAGTCCGAACGGGAGAAGGAGGAGTGGATTGAAGCAGTCCAGGAATCGATTGCAGAGACACTCTCCGACTATGAAGTGGCAGAGAAGATCTGGTTCAACGAGGCCAACAGGAGCTGCGCCGACTGCCGCGCCCCCCAGCCGGAGTGGGCGTCCGTCAATCTGGGCGTGGTCATCTGTAAGAAGTGTGCAGGTAATATAATGTCTATCTTACACACCACACACTGTACATACAGTCCAGTTTTATAAACTCTCCACATGTACACACTCCTCACACAGGCTGGTGTGAATGGCGGCTTTTCAGAATAAAATGTTACATTGGATTAAAAAAAAAAAAAGTAATGGTTCCTCATGTGTGGTTTGTTCCATCATGAATCTGACGGGTTAACAATGATAAACATGGTGGTCTGCAATTTCCTTAAAAGTTCTTATGAAGATTTTGGGGGACAAAATAAATATTTTGGTGCAAAAAATCTCTGGACTGGAATTTTAAATCAGTTTGGATTCTTTAGAAAATTCCTCAATTTTTAATTGTCTGTAAACAAACCAGAATTAATTATTTGAACTGGGCCAGCTTGTTTTTTCATTTTTTTACCAGATTTCTTTCTGCAGACTTGCCTAATAATGTCAGAATTTAAAAAAAAAACTTCCCTCAAAATTATGTTAATTTCTAAACTTTTCAGAAATCTTTGAATCTTAATTTTTTAGTTTTTAAGTTGTTATTTTAAAAAGAGAATTATTTAAGAAGAGAACAGTTTTTGTCTGAATTATTCACTACTGTCAGACCTGCAGGAGCCAAAACAGCCGGGGACCCAGTGATTAAGACAGACCCACAGCTTTTTCTTTCCTAAAAGAATCCATCGTTTCCTTGCTTATATTTATAGTTACAAAAATAGAACCAAAAAGTGAGACAATGCTGCATATTATAGTCAGGAATCAACTCCAAATCCTGCTTAAATATCACAAGCCTGTCAGTACTCCATCATGAATCCTTCTGTGTGGTCCGGTGTTTGTGTTTGTGAGCGTGCACCTTCACCCTGAGGCTCTCCTGGAGAAACTTCTCAGGTGATAAGCCACTTATGGGAGTTGGCATCTGGCCTCTGGACACTCTTATCTATTTGGCAATGCTGGATGGCTCAGATGAAATGACAACAAAGATTAAGCTGCAGGCGAGAAGTTGGGGGATCCCAAACTGCTTCTTGACCCTCTAAACATGATTACAGAGGGGCAGCGGCCATGCTTGATCTAGAGAGAGATCTCTACGGTGTGTTTTTTTTTCTTTCCTTTCCTCCCTCTAGATCTTCTCCAGGCCTGAGATTTCTCCCAGAGTCATAATTTTTAATGCGATCCTTCCCCTCACCTCTGCAAAGCCCATGTAATTGGAGCGCATCAGATATCCAACTTCCCTTTTCAAACAGCCTTAAATGATTTCATTTGCAGGGGTGTTTAATATTACATTTTGTCGACATGTCAGGGAAGGAGACGGTGAACATCTCGCAACGAGGAAGCTGTCCTCACACTGCGCTCTCCTTTAAAAGGTGGTCCGTTTGGAATAGCAATCGCTGCTCATGCTTTTAATTAGCGCTCTCATGTCATGGACAATAAAGAGAAATGCTGAACAAGAGGAAGAGGGAAGAAGTAATGAGAAGGCTAATGGTGAAAATGATCCCACATTGGCTTTTCCTCTTTCCGTTCCAAGGCCGAATGAATTTTAATAGTCTGTAGCTTCCCTCTTTGATGTGAAGCTATATGCTAATAATATTTTTTTTCTTTGTTTCCATTGAGTTGGATGACTCTGCTTTATACATGCTTTCTAGATCACTTCCAGGGGCACAAATCCTAATCACATTCTAATTTGTGTTTGTCAGATTGTTGTCATTTCTTTATTTTAAATAGAGCTATTGGAAAAACCTGACATCACAATTTATTTTCTTTCTGCAATTTCAATTTAGATTTAAAAAAAAAAACTTTACCAGGTGAATGCAGTGGCTTTTTATGTACATCATTTAAAATTTAAATCAAACAAATATCACATCAAAACCCAACTTCTACTTTCAGCACACACAGGTCAAACGCCCTAGGGTCCAACAGGTGTTTTAAAGTTATCATCTAGTGGCACATCCCCGCCATTAACAGTCTGTATATGTAGCCACAGCCTTTACGAGCACTGAGACAAAGTTCTGCTGATACTTGGAATAAACTCCTTTAAAATCTGTAGCTGAGCGTCTGCTTTTAGCATCACGTCCAGGTATCTGTGGCAGTAGCAGCGTTGCCTGTAGCCTGTAGCTAATTTTGATTGGCAAAGAGCATAAGATGTCCCTGTTTCTACCCTTTTACTTTTGTTACATCTCTTTGCCCTTTCTCCCACTAAACTCAGTCAACACGAGGAAATGAATTTACTCCCTTAATTTGGAGGCCTATCTTTACCCATGTAATTGGAATGAGCTCCTTTCAACAAGTTTTGCAACTAGTAGACTTGTCTGCTGGCAACAGTTACCATAGCAACAAAAAATACAGCACTTATTGCTTTGCTTTGTTTCCTTCTTACTCGTCATTGAGGGGGAAATGGCACAAAAGTACGACGGGGTATGGAAAGGGCTCCGTAAACTGTCGCTGGAAAAGTTTTTAATTGGGTCTGAAATCTTTGTTGGGTAGGGCAATTTTTTGTGAGAGCTGCTGTGATGGGAATGCCCTTTTGCGTGTTGTTTTGGTTCCATCGGAAAGATGAAGACATTTACAACAGACCATTATGTGGGGGGATCTCAACATGTACCCAGTGGCACATGCACAGGCATACTTCTTTCAGCTTCATTACCTTTACACAAGTGAAAATGGTCCTGTGGTGTTGGTATGGCTCAGCTGATGAAGCATGGTGGTAAAAATGCAGCAGACGCCAAGAATAAAATATTTTCACTGCTTCACAGACGAGAGTGACAGCATTGCTACTTGGCCTGCATTTGTCAAGCAGAACTTGAATGGTCTCAAAGACAGAGATTATTCCTGTTTTCAGTCTGACTGAAAATGGAAAAGCCAGATTTGAACACAAGTCTGACCACATTGATGCATCTTTACTTGACACTTTCCACAAATATTTAAACTAACCTTTCATAAGAAGAAACTCCCCCTCTATTTACATTTACAGTGCCAGGGTGTAACAAATTAATTCAAGTTTAGATTAGACCAGCATGCAAAAGAACAATTTTTCACAATTGTTGGTGAGTTTTATTCAGAAAGCCTGTGTACTTTTTTTTTTAGCTAGACAGAAATAACAGCTCAGTTGCTCCGAATAATGAGTTGAAATTTTGAGTTGTTAGTACAAGGAGAGGCCTCAAATTGTCCACTACCAGTGTGTGGTAAAAGCTATTGACACATAGTCTAATTCCAATATAAGTCCATATTGTTTTCTTGGCCAGGCAACCCTTGTGAAAAAGAGCTTGACCTCAATTTGTAATTACCTGGTTAAATAAAGGTATTCCACAGGGTTCAATGCTTGGCCCCTTCTTTTTCATTATACACTCATCTAAATAATGTAGAACAGAATATAAATCTTTGCAAGCATGCAGAAGACATATTGCTGTACATGTTCATAGCACCCAGTCATTCATCATTTTGAAATTGTATTCGTTTTAATAGAAATAAATACAGTTCAGATGTAGTACAACATTCAGCATTAGAAGAGCACAAAACAGGTATTTTAGCTTTGGTGTTGAACAAACAACATCGGGCACGTAAGCCAGAAGTTAAAAGAGGCAAAAGTGCAACAAAATGTCATGAAGAGAATGATATGGGTTCAGAACTGTTGTGGCAAGACTGCTGGGACTGGCCTTTGTCCTTTATGTGTTCAGCATTTGATCTCATCAAGTCTGACTGCAATGGGATATGGCCAGGCATATCAGATTCAAATGCATTCTGGGAGCAATTAGACAAGTCCTTTAATGCCTCTTGGTGTCAGGTTTAAAAGTCACTACAAATCAGGAAGTTTGCAAAGAGCCCACAGCTTTAACACAAGAACACACGAGGGAAAGTATATTAGCCGCTGAAGGAACTTAAACTTGTTCATTTGGATAAATCCACTTCTTTCTCAAAAGTGTTATTGTAAGTTCTGCTTAACAACATGATGAAATGTGACAGTTTGTAAAACTAGGTACAATGATAATTATCACTAGATATCAAAAATCCTTTCCTAGTTACTTTCACTTTTAAATGTCTTGGTTGATGAAAAATTCATTGATTTCTGGTGTCTGAAGATCTGTGTCAAAGTGGCTGTCATCGCTCCACATGGCCCCACATATTAATTTACAACTGCTCTACTTGAGCATAGATGACACTAATGAGATCTGGCCAAATCTAAATCTAAAATTATCCGCCTTTACATGCAGAACAATGATTATCATTCACATACAGCCAGTTTTTCGACCAGATGTATTATGCATGTATGCTCTGTCTTTGGCTATAAGCAACCCCACAAGCCTCTCGTTCACCCAAATAAACAGGCCGACCCACAAACACAATGAATTACTCATGATTCATTAGCAATTAATGGATCTCGTTCTGTGCTTTCATTTCCAATTAGGAGTGCTGAAGGGACTAAATATGTCTGTTGTGAGTGAGAGAACGAGCTTCCAGTCACACTCCGTTTCTCCGTCTTGTAACTGCCTGTTTATTGTTTACTCCATTGCTCATTTGTGGGTGTTTGTGTGCATACTCCAGAGTTTCATATGCATGTACTGTATGTACATGTTAGTGGTTTTTCAAATGTGCTTTTTAGGAAATAAAAACGTAACCAGACAGTCTTTATTTTTTGAATATAAGTTATAAGAAATGGTTCACAACCCCGAGAGTGTTGTGTTTCAAAGTGTTAGATTTTGTATCAATAAACTCACTTCTATGACTTTTTGTGTTCATGTGTACCAGGGCAGCACCGCTCTCTTGGCACAAATATCTCGAAAGTGCGAAGCTTGAAGTTGGACAGCAGTATCTGGAGCAATGCGCTGGTCGAGGTACGCACTGTTTTTTCAGTGAGAACGGAAAGGGTTTGTCAGGACTCCTTTTTGAGTATTCTGGACATCTGAGCTATTGTTCTACTTGCTTTCTTGTCATTGTCTTACCATCAACTTCTGTCTTTGCTTACCTTTAAATTTATTATAAATATATTTATAAAAACACAGTTTTTAAAGTGATTCATTTTCAAAGATATGTTTTCAATGTAAGGACGGCGTATGCATGAATTTCAAAATATAATCTTTGAAATATGCTTAATAATCTATTTAAAATAACTGTCCATCTTAGTACAAAGTCATGGTTGACTGAAAAGAGGTGATTCTTCAAAAGCTGTAAGTTAGTCCATTGGGTGCATTTAATTTCACACAAATGTTTGCAGAAAGATACTCTTCATATGAGTCTTTATGTAAATAAATTGTTGCTTGTTTTTATGAATACACCTTCCTCTAATAGAGGAATTAATCAAGTTTGATTCCAAATACAACCTATTTTGGGAGCTGTTATAATCCAACCAAATTTAAAAAATGACTCACCTGTGGTCGTCTGTTCTCCATCTTCTTAAACCCCTCAGCTCTTTCTGGAGGTGGGGAACAAGCATGCTAACACTTTCTGGGCCGCTCACCTTCCACTGGAGGAGGCGCTTTTCAGTGGAGCCTCGACGGAGCAACGTGCCACGTTCATTCGCAGGAAGTACAGGGAGAGAAAGTACCGGAAGGTCCTGGAGGGATTCGATGACCTGGAGCAGCTCAACCAGGTACAAGTTCTATGAAGAGAAGAAAGTGGAACACTTAAAAACCAGTTTAATCGTTACTGTGGTTTGAGATATGCAGCCATGTAGTCTATGCTGGGAACACATTCATGTTAGCTAACACATTTAGTTTAAAAAGGGAAGCTAACATTCATGTTTCAACATTTTTTTCCAACAGGTTAGCAAATGTGTTCCTTGCATTCATTTCAGAAATTTTACACAATATAATCATTTTTAATTACCGTAGTTAGCTAAAATGAAATGTTATTTTAAAAATAATTTTGGGAACATTGCATGCCTTTAGATCAGCGATAGATTAGAGAGAGTCATAACCGGCGAGAGAGAACGTGGGGAACAACATGCAGGAAAGGAGCCACAGGTCGGATTCGAACCTGGGCCGCCCATTAAAAAAATAATAATTTTTTGTCAGCAGTGTTAGCTAGCATAAATGTGATTTCAACGAATGACCAACACATCTTTAATCTTCAAAGTGTCTGGAGGTTTATACCTGTGACACTAAGTTACACATCAAGAACTAGATCCATGTTAGACATTCAATGGGCTTTTTTCCTTCTGTAATTGCTAAACCATCTTCCAGCTAAGGTTAAAGCAAAACATTAAAGAAGTTCACAAGACTGCCGGTGATAACTGTTTATCCACATTACAGTTACAATTCAATCTATACTTCCAAGAAGCGTGGTGCCTGATGTACTGTATTAACAAAGCCAGCTGAAGCTGAAAAGGCCCATATGTCCCTGACCTTCTCGCTCTATATGACAAAAAAAATGCCATAGGGGCAGTCTTTATCGATTTTAAGTGTAAGCAGGTTGGTGCTAAGGCCTTCTGTGCCAGTTTGTGGTTTCGGGGTTTACTGCTCTGGCAAAAGAAATGAGTACCTTTTTGTTTTGGCTTCCTTTTACAGAGAAGGTCTTTAAAGCCAAGGAAGTGAGTTTCCAACTGCGTCAGCATTTACGCAGATCAGCTGCCTTGTATTGTTTTCCTGAGGAGAAAAGAGAGGGATGGAGATGTAGAGAGAAAGAGGGGAAGGGTGGAGGAAGGGAAGGGAAGGGGGGTGTGGAAGAGTTATACTAGCTAGCTAAGTGGAAAAGTGGATTAGGATCCTCAACAGAAACGCTTGGGTTGGTTTTATTGCGGCTTTGCTGGCTTTTCGCGCGTGTTTGTGTTTGTGTGTGTGTGTGTGTGTGTGTGTGTGTGTGTGTGTGTGTGTGTGTGTGTGTGTGTGTGTGTGTGTGTGTGTGTGTGTGTGTGTGTGTGTGTGTGTGTGTGTGTGTGTGTGTGTGTGTGTGTGTGTGTGTGTGTGTGTGTGTGTGTGTGTGTGTGTGTGTGTGTGTGTGTGTGTGGGGGAGTGTGAGGCGTGGACATGCGTGTGAACATGTGTGCTGCTCCACTAAGGATGTGTGAATTTGCTGTTAGAGTGGGTGTTTTATTTTTTTTATTTTTTTGCAAGGGCGCTAGTGTGGCAGATATAGAGTGTGGCTAGCTAAAAGGGTTTCGTCAGTGGAGCAGTGTGTGTGTGTGTGTGTGTGGGTGTGTGTGTGTGACAGTGAGAAATAGAGAGGTAAAAGACGGAAGTGGCTGCTTGCTGTCTCTCTGTCTAGTCTACAGTTTTGACTTGCGAGGGATCAACGTGTCATAGAATCACCATACAAACCTGGTGTGCTAAAATAATAAACAACTTTTTAAAAAAAACAGGTCACCTTATCTTAGCGTAAAGCAATACATCACAAACAATCCTACGAGGAAAAACACAAATAAGGGTTTTTCTTTTTTTTTTTAACCATAAACAAGGACAATGACTCTAATCTCATTGGACGCCTTCTTCCTCCTCTGTGTCACACTTGCTTACTGTAACACAAGTCTGAATATTAGGAAATAAAAGCTATATAAAACCTATTCCTTTGGGAGCCCTCCCCGGAACAAAGACAATAATACAAGCAATTTCCTCATTGACATTCATGCGATTTCAGAAATCACATGACGGCATTTTAACAAGTTTTACAAGCCAGAGGGTCATGAAACTCCCCAAACAGATGCGGTAAATTAGCCTTTAAAGTGTCAAATCATATAATGAAATAAGAATATAAAAGCTACTGATGTGGTTTAAACCTGCCTGAATCAATTACATAATCCAAACTGTGTATGCTTATTCTGTTTTTTTCACTTTTCCCCTCATATGCCCTCTCTCTAACCCGCCTCCCCCCCCCTCCCCCGTCTCTCTCGTTCCTTTAGTCCCTTGTTCCCCATTAGAAGCGCATATCCCAGTGACCTCCACCGAGTCTCCGCAGGCCACATGACCTAGAGATGGGAGGGGTGTCAAAGGACCTTCTTATATCATTACGCACACACTCGCACACGCACATAAAGCCTCCAGTGGCGGCAGTAATTGCTATGACATGGAAGGTCATTTCCGGAGACGATACAGAATAAGGCCAGGTTGCTTGGGACTATTTTGCCCTAATCTGACCCCGTATTATGTGTGTGTGTGTGTGTGTGTGTGTGTGTGTGTGTGTGTGTGTGGGTGTGCGAAGACAAAGAGGGCGAGTGAATAAACGAGTGACATCATTGTGTGATGTTTTCTGTTGATAAAGATAAAGCTGTGTGCATTGGAATATATTTGTTTGCTTGGTACACACAGTTAAATATCTACATGTCAATGCTGGTGCTTTGTGTAGGCGGCCAGGTTATATTGACAGGTACTTTGTTGTTGTGTGTGTGTGTGTGTGTGTGTGTGTGTGTGTGTGTGTGTGTGTGTGTGTGTGTGTTTACCAAGCTGCACTTTGAGACGCATCTTGCTTGTTTGTGGCGGATCAATGCAGCTTACTGACTCGGTCCTAGTCCGATGAAAGGAAGGGGTTGCTCGTTGAAATTCCGCCCATTTGCCACTCGACTCCTCGGTTGATCCACTTTGTCGCGGGTCATCGTGCACAATGTCGCGTCAATCGACCGCACTGATGGGAAGAGACATACGAAGCCAGACGGTATTCTTCGGCCCCTCTGTTATGTCTTCTCTGTGCAGGTTCACAGGTGGATAGTTTTAACAAAGCGCGTCTGCACGGCTGGATACCACACGTATACGTTTTGACTTCCTGCCACCATGAAAGGCGAAACACATCATCCTGTATTTATAGAAGCAGAAGTTTGTCTAAGAGGACCTAGAGGTGCTGAAGTGCTAACCTGCATGGGTGAATGCTGAAGGCAGAGGAGCCTCAGGCAGCAGTTCCTCTTATCACCACTGGATGCCGTTACCTAAAAACCTTAAGTCCTCGGGCTGAAAGGAGTAAATGTTGAATACTGTATGTAGAAATGAAAAGTCTGAAAACACCACACATTCCTTAATATGTCTCAGCCTATCACAGCCTGACATGGATGTTGTTATTCGCCTGTAAAACCATATAAGGCTTCCTTCTATTTGTCAATTTTTTTAACTTTTAGATATGGGTTTGGGACTTTGTCTACAGGACTGCACTCCACCAATCTTAAACAGAGGTCAATTCACTCTTTATAATACATCATCCTGTGATTATAGTTGTCTAAAATCAGTGGTGCTCAACTGGTGGGTGGGGACCCAGAGGTGGGTCGCGGAGCCATTTTCAGCGGGTCGTAAATGTGTGCCTGGAACAAAACTTGAGTAAAAAAGTCTTTGAAGTGCTTTTTTTAAAAAAGTTTGTTTTGTTCAGTTTCTTTCTTCTGTCACATGTTTTGTGCCTTTTGGACTGAGGTCCAAAGTGCACAGTTTTTCAGTAAATAAATCTGATTGGTCCAAAGATGTCAGAATTTTTGGCTGCGATTTTTCACAGAGTTGGTGGTTGGCCCTGAGGCTAGACGGGTTGAGAACCACTGGTTTAAATGACATTTCTTAAGTCAAAGAAACATTTTTAGTTGTATATATAGGTTATGATTTGAGAATCAACCTGAACTTTAAACTGGAGGCATTGGGGAGCGCCAGATTACCGAGTGGTTGTGTTGCACACCACATGTACAGAGGCAATAGTCCTTGCAGCAGCAGTCATGGCCTTGGAATCCGGACTCGGCCTGTTGCTGCATGTTGTCCCCCCACTCTCTCCTCCCAACATTTCCTGTCTCTTTTCAGCTGACCTATCCAATAAAGGCAGTAATGGGGCATTGGGTTTGGAAAATTAACTTAAGATTCTGAACAAAAAAACGTATGGCTGCGTTTCTTTTGTAAGCTTGACTTAATTAAAGGGACTTAAAAAATGTCAGTAAATACATTAGACCGCTTTGTCCACAGGGGGTCGCCAAAATTGACACCAATTTAAAGTTCCTCAAAGGAGCTTGAAAGAGTAATCGTGACTTATGTAGATTGAAAGATGACTTTGGGCACTTTAAAAAAAAAACTTAATTCCTTTAATCTTAATATAACACCACAAAATGTAACAGTTTTCCTTTTAAAATTAAGATACATAATTCGAGAAGCCTATTCAAACCCTGTCCTTTTAAATTGTTGTATTGTTCCTATATTAGTGTTTGCATGTCTTACATTCCTGTTTGAAATAACATGATGGCATACTTCTCTCTGTGTATTCACCCCATGTGTTCCCCTGCCTCAGCACGCTCTCCTCTTCCCTCAGTTCATTGCTATTCATGCCTCTATCCGCACTTTCCTCTCCTTAGAAATTGTTAGTTTCATTATAGTTAATATGGCCCATTTGTCCTGTTCTTATTTGCAATATTACTTCTTTTTTTTTTTTCGCAGGGATTAGAGATTTAATGATTCCCACAGGGAGTATTAAAGTTTGATCTTATTTTAACTTCCCTTTGGAGATCAGAGGGTGGAACTCAATTCTAAACTTTATATGCTTTTCTGACGTCGCTTTATAGACTCCTTGTCCTCTATCAAGCTGGCACACGCACACACACACACAGACACACGGAGCCACGCTAAGCTGCTACACACACCATGCTACCATTTCAAGGGATTTTCACTGGTGCATTGTCTGCGGTGTGACATTCTTAAAGGCATTAATCCGGCGGTAGAATGCTATGTAGAAACCCAATGAGCTGTGACTGCACTTTTCAGCATTTAATTAGTCTATCATATTAAGATAGATTAACTGGCAGGTGGACTTGCATTCATAAGATTGCAACAACTTGGAGAATGTAAGTGGCACAAATGTAAAAAATTATTGTAACAATATTTAACTTAATTGGCAAACTTAAAAAAATGATTGAAGCTTGATCCAAACGCTTTCCCCTCTTCTCCGCCTCGAAAGGCTTCTTCACTTCTAAACTAACCGGTAGACAGAGGTAAAAATTTAAGCCTCTGTGGAACATTAGCATGCATCATCATTAGCATGCTAATGATCAAGGATGGTCGCATGAGATTCATTACCACCTAGTTTCACTTCGAGTCGTTAAGGGCGCACTCACACTAGGCCCAGTTGTCTCGCACCGTGCTTCAGCTCGATTCCTCTCGCTCCTCATTCCCCCGTAAGGCTGCACTCACACTGCTCCAAGGACTAACCGGGCCTGAGCAAGGTAACCTCGAGCCCCCTCAGACTTTGGGGGCTGGGATTGCCTTGTGTGAGGGCGCCCTAACACTCGTCGTTGGGGAATGTTTCAAGGTGGGACTGGGGCTTCTGTTGTTTTGAGAGAGAATTCAAAACAGCATTGAAGGTCGGTAATAGATGGTGTGTTAGACCACCACCTCTGTTAAGGGATGGTTTGTCCAACTTAATATACAGTAGATGGTTTCTTTAACACATGTCTTGAACCAGTGGTCTTCCCTGGCCAAGAGAAGTGGACAGCAGAATCCTGTCCTGAAGAGCTGGCTGTCCCATACTGTGCCATGTATTTTTGCAGTGGTTGATTAATCTCTCTAATGTATAAATCCCTGCAATCCTCATTGCATTGGATAGCATTAACCACATTGCTTTGCTTGTGTTTGGGAGTTTAGTCCTTGATTGTGTCCGTGAAATATCCTCTTGAAAAATGATAGCAAGACGTCATTAGACACAGCGCAGCCACAGTACAGAGAAACTCTTAATGTGCTCTTTTCTCTCGTGTGCGCAGGCTCTGTGTGAAGCTGTGGTGTTACCTGACGTGCTGAAAACCATGGAGCTGTTGTTCAGTGGGGCAGATGTTATGTGCGCCACTGGGGATCCAACCTACTCCACCCCGTATCTCCTGGCCCAACGTGCTGGACAGAGACTACAGATGGAGTTCCTGCACCAGAACAAACTCTCAGGTAAGCAGCTTTGGGTGTCATCTTCAGTTGCTGATGCATTTAAAGTCATAACATACAGTAGGTAAGTTCACAATTTCTAATGTGTTTAAAAAAAACGTGTTTTCCTACATTTCCCACATTAAACTTTCACGTTATTTCCAGCCAATAACTGACAACTGTTTTAACCTTAAATTTCATTGCATTGCATTTCAATTTCAGCATTTTTTTTATTGCTGGCTAGCATTTTATGCTAATGCTAAGAGTTGGCATTTCTGTGTTTTCTGTTGACTCACACTGAAATAAGAATTTCTAAGAGCAGTCTGAACTTGCATCTCATGTGTACATAGATAAAGCAAAACACGGATTCTTTGGCTGCGTGTTACATTGAAGACGTTAGCATCCTCAACTTTTGCTCATTTATGTAGAAGATGTAAATTAAACAGCAGGACTGTACTTGCATATGTCTGCTAGTTAGCAGTGGTATGATACTGTGGTTTGATTGTTGTGTAATTAAATTGTATTTTCTTTGTATTCGAGTAGAAAGAAATATATTCAAAATAAAATTTACGGATAGAAGGTTTTAAAGAAAATCAAATGAGCTTAGGAAGCGTAATGCTAACTTGGTTAATGGGTTTAGCTAAGTTTTGCTGTCAAAAGAAACTACTGTAATTAAGCCTAATACAGTTTGTACATAGCAGCTAATGTGACCTTAAACTCGGTGCTGTATTGGGGCAGCTGGATGATGAGCCCATTGACTTTGAAGCAATGCTCACTCGCCTTCTTCTGAGAATCATTAGCTCCCATATCAGTCGGCCCAATTAGACGTGCAAGGAAAAATGATGCCAACCCACCCGCTGTGTTTGTCAAAATTATATGAGTGTGTTCTATTTTGGAAAAAAATAGATCTATTTGGCAAAGAGGACATGTTTCCATGGCCGGTGTTCTACACAGGTGAGCTGCTGGATCACAGAAAGAATCTGTAAAACTGAATAACATAAATTCTCCTGGTCAGACTTTAAAAAAAAAAAAGACTGACTCATTAATCTGTAAAAGGTTCCTTTAAACTACATGCGAGTTGGACTTTAACAACCACTGGCGCCACATATATACAGCTCATTGTCTTTGTTCTTTAATAAGCCAATCATGTTTAAAACTCACACTCTGAGCTGTGCTGCCATGTTTATTAAAGCACAGTGGGAGGTTTTTTTTTTTTTTTTCCCCCACTGCGGTGAATGTGAAATGAAGGCAGAAAAACACACAGATTTGTAGCCAGCATATTAAGTCGAACAATTTTGTCTCTCTCCTTCTATTTCTTTCTCTAACTTTCCCCTAACTCTCTTTTTTTATTTCTTTTTATTACCCACATCATGTTCCTTTGCGTCGGAGGTATGGCGCAGATGTGCTGTGTTCCGCGGCCTCCTCACGGCCGCTGTGTTTTGTTTATGTGGTTCCACGCGGGGCTGATGACAGGAATGTATTAGATGAAAGGAGCGGGAGAGGCCGCTGGCTCGGGCCACGGGGAGACTTTCTCGGGGACTGTATTTTTACATAATGTATGCGCCGCATCTGTGCACACTTGCCTGCATCGAGCCTGTTAGGGACTCCTAATTGCTAGCATGGGTCACCTGGTCGCCATGGTGATGGCCATTACTTAAAGGTGTGCGAGGGAGACACACATCCCTTCAGACACATGGACATGCACATACACATTGACACGACTTGTATTGTCTATCTGAAAAAAGAAAAAGAAAAAGTTACCTAGAGGCGGTGTGTATGCTCATTAGGTGTCTGGGAGTTGTACTGCTTCATCATTAACAAACACAAAAACATGGAGCCAACCAGACTCCTCTTGTAGGGGCGGGTGTCCAACTAAACTGACCAACTACTGCAAGCAAGTCGGACCCAGGTCAGGTAGGTTACCTCACAGGCTGACAAGTGTTCTTCAGACACACTGGAGATCCAGCCTCAGGGTCAACAGTCCTGACTATACGTCTGAATAGAGGAAGCATCAAACTAGATGTTAATCCCGGGTCACATGGCGTTTTAAGACGGCGTTACATCAAAGACTCAAGATCTTTTGACATGGGATGTGGTAACCTTTCTGTTTAGCTCCTGAAATACCTGAAGAAGTATCTCAGTGATTCATTTCTAAAGTCCTATGAGGGTGAGTGTAACCTAGGGACCTCTGGTGATTTAGGAATTACCCCCCCCCATGTCAGTGTTCGGTGCAGCGACTCCACACGGGATAAGTGAAGCCTTTACTTTACTCCCATTTAGTGACATCTCTGATTGAAAACATTTCTGATTGAAAACGATGAGGCGCTGCATTCTAACCACCTGTTCTCTGTGGGGAGCATCACACTTTACACTGACTGCCTGCAGAAAACATTCATTGATACGGGTACACTGACACCTATATATTGAATACCATATATCCATACTGTGTAGCCAGATGAGCCAGCTGAATTTGCACATTAAATGTCGTCAAAACCTTCGTTTACGGAATCCAACACAGCGTCCATTATTCTCAAACAGAAACATGGACAGAACAAACTGCAGAAACCTTCTCAAAGAACAAAAAGGACACTAAGAAATGACTGAGATGCTGATTCAGACGGGGGTTACTATTATCAGAGGACCTCTGTGTGTGCTGATTATATGGTAGGTAAATTGCCCTGGTATTTTTACTTTAATAATTACAGACATGGTCGATTCACACAGGCTTTACAACACAGGCGTGTGTTACAAACACTACGCAATCATTACAAATTACCAGAGGTGGTCTAGTATTAAGATTCATTGTTTCCCACAGTGTGACTCTATACCTGTATTATAATATTAGATATGCATATATATATAGAGATATCAATTATTCTTGCTTTTTTTTTTTTCAAATTATTTTAGTTTTTGCAACAAATCACTTAAATGCTCATTCAAAATTCCCGTTATATTATCTCATCCGCACGCACAAATCAAGGCAAATCAGGTGACCCGTGTGTGTGGAGGCTTATTGATAATGACGCGTTTCACAAGAATCATTCTTAACTAAGAGTGCAGCCAACATCTCTCTTTTTCTCTCTCTCTCTGCTGCTTCTGATGTGATTCTCGCTCTGTCTTGGTTTTGCTGCCACTTGATAACAAGCCGCCCCACACGAGGCTCGCCTGTGGTCATAACGGAGTCGCAAGTAAAACTTTTTACGAAACGGGAGTCTTGTTTTGGCACGGAGCCCCGAAGACTCGGTTAAGAAAAAAAATGAAAAGCCATTCGGAAATTTGTATACACGGGTCTGTGGGGTTGGTTTCTTTAACTGTGTGCAGTGTGCGCACAGTTTGCCAAATCAACACGCTCTGTGAGGTCCGGACATTTTCAATTTCCATGCATCAGATTAGCGCTCTCCCTCCTCCCCCGTCTCTCTCCTGAGTGCAGGAGTTATACAGAATGAAGAGCCTGAATTAAATAAGTCATAAAAATCAAACTTAATATCATTCAAATGTCTTGTCTAAAGTCGGAAACTGACAGTATCGTGACTGAGAGTCGCTCCGAAAGCCTTAATGGTTAGTTTGTGAATGTGTGCACGTGCAGCATGTTTGTATGATCACGTGATGATCGCAGTGGTTCCCAAAGTGGGGGTCGCAAGACATTGTCTGAGGGGTGACGAGGTTCCTTTCAAAAACATATAAAAATGGAAAATTGTTTAAAATAGCATATTTTACACATAATTGTGAAAATACATGGTTTGATGATGGTGTGCGGGCTATTGCGTGGTGTTCTAATGCTGGTGTTTGGATAGGCCTAATAGTGTGCGTGGCTGAGCGCAACGTTAAATGTTTTAACCACCTTCAGGGACGATGGGGGTCCCCAGTCTCTAGCACTGTTATATTGGGGGTCACGGGCTGAAAAGTTTTGGAACCCCTAATGTAGAGCGCAATTAAAGTTACGATGTTACATGGCAACACGACCAATTTGATTACAAACACCTGAGACTGCATGTTAGATAATAACCAAGCAGGTCGAAGTATCATCAAGTAAATCAATCAATCAATCAATCAATCAATCAATCAATCAATCAATAAAGTTAATACCATTTATTATATTGCGTCGCAAATCACAATATTGTCCACTATTATCGCAAGCAGGTCTGACTTGCAATTCTTAATTTCTACCGTTCTGAATTGTTTGAAAACATCGATTTCTAAAAGCATACTTTCCTTTCCTCCATCTCTCCACCAGCAGCCAAGTTGAGCACGGCAACCCGCTGTTGGTATTTTCTTCTGTGCACCCTCTCCACTTTCATCAACGGCCAACAACACCTCACCAACACTCACTGCCCCACTTTAACAATCTTCCTGCCAATTCTGAACAGACCATAAAAATAACAAGATCCGTCATCTGTTTCATTTAAAAGAAACCTGCTCCCCCACAGCTTCGTCAACAATGAAGGCTTTAGATTTTTAATCGGCTCATTTTTTTCACTGGAGAGTTTCTGATAAATACATAATTAGCTGGCTTAAGCCAACAAATTGTAGGATTTTTGCAAGCGAAGAAATATTACTTGTTGTCAAGCAAACATTTCTTACAATCCTTTTGTCCCCTTCCTTTGGGGTTACACAACTAGACGTCGAATGGGTACAAACACAAATCTATACATTAAGTTTGTGTAACCACAGTGTAGAACCATATACTATGGTTTGCTCCAGACAAAAGACTGTCCAAACTCCCTATTTGATGTTGTCCTACTGTTGAAAAAATAGTAACAACACACACACACACACTCTGTGCGGGGGAAAAAAAAAAGGCGCCTGCATTGTTTGTAGTGCATGCAGCCCCAAGAGTTTGCAGAGAAAGACATTTTGATTAAACCGAACTTTTGAACTTGTTCAGTTGTTGTGCACAGAGTTATGTCTGACAGAGAGCGGGAACAATTCAATACCCATATGACACCATTCCTACAGCAGAGTAGTGTGTTGACAGAGAGAGGGATAAAAGGAGCCAGACAGCGGCCAGTGCTGAGGACAAAACAGAGTTCATCATTGCGTTAGAGCTTGAAAGACCAAAGTCTGGGGTTTCTGTGGAAGCTCAGGTTGCTCACGAGCAAGGTAACAAATACAGAGACATGTACAGTAATTTAATGTAGACGATGCAGGGTATCCTAACATATTGAGTTGTATCTACTCCTACTGTGTTGTTGTATCGTATCATATCATGAATGAATGATATTGTATCGTATTGTAATTTACTGTATGGTATTGTATGGCACTGTGCTGTACTGTACTATGTTGTACCATACAACAGTAGACTTAAAAATGAAATCACAAGGCTGAAATACTCGCATTAGGTATATGAGAGAAATGACATCTCCCCTTTGACATCTTCATATCGGGCTTGACAGCTGTCAGGATTATGTGCAAGCTCATTCATAGTGCACCCTCCCACTATGTAACAAAGACTACAACTGCCTATAAACCATACATTTGTTTAATATAGTTATTTATTGTATGAAAGGCTAGATCATACCAGTAATCTCCATCTCTAGACTTAGACATAAAATAGGACTTCAATACAACAACTTGTGAGTGCATTTCAAACATGATACGGTAATGTTCGAACATTATGGTGCGCGGGCTGCTTAAGACAGCCTGATGCGCTGATGGACTGTATGTTTTGAGTTTCAACGGTTCATTGCAGTTCACATGTGAACTTTCCCCTCCACGTTGGAAGGAATGTTCAAACTTCAAATCAGAAGTGACAGCCCCATTACAAAATGTTTGTTTTTTTGGAAGGCATCTCGCGACTCCACTCTTGGTGGCTAGCGACCCCCCCCCCCCCCCCCCCCCCCCCGGGATCTTGACCCCCACTTTGGGAACCACTGTCTTATTGTCTTAAACCATATTTTATTGTCGATTCTGTATAATACCATAAGGTGTATTTATGTATTAGGATGTACCATCTGGTTTTCAAGGGGGTCCTAACAGAAGACAATTCACTACATGACATGATGATGAAAACTGACAACAATTCAAAAGAGAAAAGAAAAGAGAAGAACAGGAAAAAAGAATAGACAAAACAATACATCCACAGGCAACAAAAAGCAAGCCACTAGGTTAAAAAAGAGCAGTGGATGAAAAACGAAATGATGGCCAAAATGGCGTTTTGTCATTTATTTCCCATGTCATTGATCTGTGTGCTTACTGCTTCTCCATTTATTCACTCAACTACATGGTGCTTCCAATCCAAAAAACTTTATCGGGTGAAATGATGTCAAACATGAAAATTCACCATCCCCTTGGTGAAAGACTGGAATAAGTCAGCAATAAACAACCGTCAGACACCCTGGACAGTTCTCCCTCTAAACAACTGAACTCTAAATTGGAGTATCTCTACAGTGAAAGAGAAACATTGCAGCCTCAAAGGGTGAATTGTGCTCCCAGTTTGTAGAAATGAAAAATAGGGAAACCATCCAGTTCCCCTGGAACTATAGTGCATCAAAACAAAGCTGTCAGCGTGTCCCTACCCTCCATAGCAGCTCATTTGTAGTTCCAGCGTCAGGATATATTCACTGATGGTGGAGCGTTGCCTCTTCATTAGCTCCTTCTCTCTGCGTGCATGGATGTGGGCCTCAACGGACCTCGCTCTCCCTCACACACCTGCTCGCCCCAAAAGCAACCCTGGGATGCCTCTGTAGCAGCTTCATTTACATATCTGTACCCCAGATTCCATTCAAAAGTTATCCAATGGCATGTCTCGGAGGCAGTGTTTCTTTGCTTTTTTGGCGACCCCTGAGGGCCGCCTCGATGATGGATTCATCCCTTATAGTCAAAGGCTTCCACTGTGGAGGTTTCTTGTATATTTTAGTGTCCTTTATCAATTTTTATGTCCAGTGTTTCCCCTAGTGCAATGAATAAGAGACAGAACTGCCATAAATGAAAACCACTGCATGAAAAATGTACCTGCAGTCAAAGGTCCAGCTACAAATTGAGTTTTGGACTAAAAACATTTTTTCATTGATTTTATGGCACAACTTTAATGTCAAAGATGGTGTTTTTGGCGCTGTTTAATGGACGCAACTTTGAAGTCTTATCGGTTTGGATAATTGATTTTGGCACAACCTGTGTTTAAATTTGCAATCACTCATTTCATTCCTATCATTTGCAAGTGCTGACACTGTGACAGATGTAGCACCAGACACAAAATACTTAAGGGACTGCACTTTGATATGTATTTTTTTTTACAGTTTAAGTGGTTAAGAAACAAATCTGGGTCAACTCCAACTTCCTTCCATAACTAGGGTCTCCATAGAGCCTACTACACTGAAATAGCAGAAGGTAAAAGCATCCGCTATGGGACTAAAACTGTAAATGTAAATTATCTTATTACCCAAGTTAGCCTTTACTGTAAATTCCCAAATCTGTCAGTTTCCTACATTTCCCTGGTAAAGAACTCTTTGGCAGTTGGCAGTGATGCTGTGTCATCCAGGTTTTTTTTTGCTTAAATAGAAGACACAGAGGAGCTGTTTGGCCACCAAGCATCCAAATAACACACAAGAGAAGTTCCAGTCCTTGGAATGGTCATTCTCTGTGATGGTGCCACAGGTCCCTGCCCGATTGGACCGACAAGTCAGTAATTGGTTCTTAAATGCTGCAGGTGCTCGACATTAATAACTGAGCTTCACCTGCCACTTGGCCTCACTACCAATACACCAACACATTGGATGTGTCTGTGCAAAAACAATCCTGCCACTTCCATTTTCCCATTAACAAACATTGAGAATCAGAAAAATTCAGTTCATGAAAAAAAACGTGTGGACCTTTATATACTAACACATTATTTGAAATCATGCAGATTGATGTAATATTTTATTGCGTCTTTAATTCGACAGAAATGGAAAATGCCTCAGTGACATAAAAATAACATTAATTAAAAAATAACTTTTCTTATTATCAACTTATTTATTTCCTACGGTGAATGTTCTTGCAAACTTCTTTCTTTTTTACACACAAAATAATACGTTTTTCAGCGCAAATCTGAAAAATATGATCCTACTTTTAGCCCTATTTCTGCCCACCAACCCCTGAGGGATGTATCTTAGCATTTATCTGCTACACTTGATTTATTAGCTAATGACTAATTTGGTTTCCTGTTAAATGTTTTGCCTGGAACGTAAATACTAAACCCAAAACTTTTTAGTTTTGAAAACTACAACAATGGTGCTGAAAGATGCTAAAAGGCCTTGGAGAGCAATTAAATAACTTTGGCAGATCATATTTTTCTTGTTTATTTTGGGATCCATTAAAATTGGCTTTTTTTGAGAGGGACATTAGGGTTTGATATTTAGGCTGAACCATATAAGGCTAAGTTTGGCATTTATTTCCCCAAACAGAGTGGTTCATGTACCATTTAACAAGTGGTGAGTGCAGGTATACATCATACATCATACATAAGCATTAACAAAAGCGTATTTACAGTAAACAAACTAAGAGGTGCATTACATCACCACATGTAGATTTGGTAAGGAACCCTGAGAATGGATCGTTGGACACGTTGGTTAAAAAACAGCTCCGTTGTATTTGTTTAAACCGTAAAAATGGTTCCAACGTTTCCAGTTGTTAGCAAATGTAAATTCACATCAATCAAGCTCAATGTACTTTATAACTTGATACTTCTCTATGGCATTGTCCAAATTTGAGACAACTTTGACTTTTATACAGACATTTAACCTGTAGTTCAAATCTAAAGTGCAAATGAGTTCACCTTTTTTTAAAAACAAACTGTGAGAAAGCAATGTCAGTGTTCCCAGGGACTGTAATACTACTCTGCAAACAAAAACAACTTAGGCCATTAAAACTCTTTGCAAGATGCCGAACTCATAAAAAATCTACTAAATACAGCTCTAAGGTTGCAATTTTGAATTCTAAACCAAACAACTTGTATGTCTCTCAGCGAGACTGTAAACCCCTGCCAGTTCTTTGAATTGTAAATCTCCGGATGAAAGCATCAGCTAATGCTTAAACTGTAAACAAAGCAATGCAAACATGTAAATTGTGTTTTACGGCGGCTCTCCACTCCACCCAGGAGGCCCTCTCACTGTAAAAACCAAAAGCTAAACAGCGACGCCTCTCACTGTTGACATCATTCAGCTCCTTCTTAAATGACACACCACGGATTTGGAGGCAGAGAAGTTTTATTGTCGCCGGCTTCCCTGACGCCTCGGATCTCTGAATCTAGATGCGCATTAAAAATTTATCCAGCCGGCTTTCTGTGCGGATAATAAAAAGACAAACACATACACACATACACACACACACACACACTAAATCAGAGGCCCTGTTTCATCTGGAGCGTCCATTGCAGCATTGCATGGCGCTGGCAGATTTGGCTTGTTGATGATGGGTTTTTTTTTTAACTAAAACTCTCTACACTGGACTGTCGGGGGGTCAAGAGGTCAGGAGCAAGTTTTTTAATGAAGGCACTTTGCCACTTTTGCTGGAGTGTGTATGTCGATGCTCTTACTTTGACATTTATTTTGACTAAAAAGTGCTTGAGTTCAGACTTTTCTTTTTTTAAGAACATTTTTTAAAATCTGTTTTATTGTTATTACAACTTAAAAACTGTCTATTTTTTGCCCTTTGTAATCTTAGAGTGTCTTGTATTAGTTATCTATGCTTGACTTGCATATGTAAGCCATTTGTCTTGTCAGTTACAATGTGTGCCTCTACTGTATGTGTGTGTGTCTGTCTGTGTGTGTGTGTGTGTGTATGAACGAGTGCCTCTGATTACCCCACTGTCCAGCGCTTGTCGGGGACCACTTTGCGACCGTTGCCGTGGGCGACCAGATGGCTAATTGAGCACTCTGTCATGTCACCTCCCTTCGCTGGGGACCGAGCCAATCAGCACAGGCCAGACTTCTCAACTGCCGCCCCCACAGACATCACAGTCCCATCTTTACAGAGTCCAGCTTTAGGGGCCCAGAGGGACCGTTTCTGAGGCTCACACAGCGAGAGAGAGAGAAAGCCTTGTTACAACTGATACAGCATCAAGCCACTCGCTTATTTACATTCTCACAACCTGAGTGCTGTGAATAAATGTGTCTGTGAGTGTGTGTGTGTGTGTGTGTGTGTGTGTGTGAGTGTGTGTGTGTGTGTTGGACTCACTTGCCTGCAGTTTGCTGATTAAATTCAGTCAGATTCCATGTATTTATGATGCTGCTATTGGCAGATACATTCTCCATGTTAGATTCAAAGCAAGATTACAGATGTTACCAACTAAAGTCACCCGGGCTCCTGATTGGCTCAGAGGGCTCAAAGGGCTGCAGAGCTTAAAAATGCTTGCATCATGCCAGGTATGTTTTTGTTGTCGGGGTTGGGTTTATTGCTATTTGCTTCTAGATAGAGTGCTCATGGATGAAGGAGCATTTGTCGGGTGGTTTTTAATTTACTGTCCTTGTTTTTAACAAGCGTGTTGGAGAGCAATTTTCATTTCGTGATTTAATTTGAAATTCTCAGTGATACCAAGATGTATTTATACAAGAGAGTCCTGAGAACAAATTACATTCACAGCATCCCATCATGGCAATGCAGGATCAGAAATCTGCCGTCAAACACAGACCTTGTTCAGACATGCTGTCAAATAGGATTGTGCGCGTTTGGTCGACTAAATGGTCAAACATCATCACACCTGCTTGTTGGCACTAGAATTAATAGTCGGTTTAACAAATTTTCGATGTTTTTGCACGTTGAGTAATTCTTGGTTGTACGATGTAGTGGAGAGGCGTATGGAGGCTGCCTCCTGTGCAAATTCAGTAACCACTATTTTCTAACTTTGATTTTTTTTTCAGTTTAATGTCAACCGTAACAATCACGTTTAATCACAGTTGTGCATTTCATTTGCTCGCTAAAACTTGGAATGATGTAGCCTCAAACTTTTCTTTTTAAATTAGATTTTATCCTGCTGTCTTTGAAAACATATATTTTGGTACAATTGAAACACACAATAAATTTGATACATGGTTGATTTGAAGAAAAAAGAAAAATAATAATTATATTATTTTCTATCCCGTAGACTGATATTCAACAATATGTCAATGTACTTGTAGTATTTCACTGTAATTGAAAAGTTATTAAACTTGATGTGACCATAATGAATTATCCTGACACGATCCAAACACAGAACACACACACACACACACACTAACACACACATTCAGAATAAATGAACTGATTGTTTCTGTGGCTCTGAGATGAGACGCCGGTGGTGTCAGTAAAGAGGGCAAATGTGACTTCAATTAAAAGTGGTTTCAATTAGTTGTTTTACCTTGTTTGATGAGAGAGCTGGAGGTAGTGAAGATAAAATCGGAGAGATATTGCCGGGGCTCTGGCAGAAAATTGAACCTCAGAATTGAAGCTAATTGAATTTGAGAACGATAAGGTTGATTGTGGGGAGCTCTTAAAGCTTGAAGGAAAGGACGAGTACAAGGAGTCAAGGGAGGAAGGCTTCTCATTTAAATGGACAAAGATGAAGAGAGCACAGAGTGTAAATCTCATTTTTAATGGATACTGTACATGGAGGCTTGGGCCTTGAAATGCTCTCAGAACACCTTATCTTTGACTTTTGCAAGAGAGAGAAAACCCATCTGACAGAGTCCTGACTTACTAAATGTATAATCTTGTTTTCCCCCAGCTTGTGGGAAGGTCAAAACTCAGGTTCAAGAAACAGCAACCACAATGTGGGAAGGGATTTTGTGTGTTGCTTGGGGACACTTTTTAAAAAGTAAACAAACATTTGCGGTTGAAGGACATCTCTTTTTGGGGGGTAGTTAGGAGATTTAGAGTGGGATAAAAACATGGAGCTGCATCAGAGATTAGTGATATCTAAACGGTCCCACAGTCCAAATCATAACCTGTGTTTTGGTCAAGTAACTGGTGATACAAACTATGACTGAAATGTCTTTTGGAAGCTTGACTGATGATATCTGGGTTAAAGTACACTGTAGGGTTGCATATTTGATCACTACCATGGTTTTTATTAAATGGTTATGATGGAGTAATCCTGGTCATAGCATTGTTTCAAAAGCACCAGTTTTTCTTTATGTTGCTTACATTGGCTTTACTGTAACATATATATGTTTTTGATGTGCGAGATTAGCCGACTAATCATTTAAACTCAATCAACATCCCTTGTCGACTCCAGAATTACTAGTCAGTTAAAGAAATGGCGAGCAATGCAGGATACAGTTGGTTGGATAATGGTTACTTCAACAATGCCCTACTACCCAGATGTAAAACAGCACAGAGAACTGATTGCCTCTTGTTGCGCAGAGTGGGAAATGGTAACATTTTGACTAAGAAAAGAGATGAAGATCTATGTTGACTGTTATCTTACCTTTAGAGTTGTCAACTACTGTGAATTTCAATTTGCATTTAATCGACTGGGGCAAAACCAATGGACAGCTATATTATTAGTTTAACTAAAATAGTCAAATTTTTCTTTTTTTCCCCATCTCTTAGATGCTTAATTAAATAATTGATGGGGTCACCTTCTATAAAACATTTTCATATAAGGAGTGGAGTTGAAATAGTGGAAAAGAAGTGCATGTGATCTGAAGTTCATTTGGGAAAACCATTCCCCTGATCCTCTACTGTCCCCCTCCCCCTTCCCTGTAGATTTCCCCAGACTGGAGCAGTGGTCTGATAACACCTCGCTGTCAGACGCTTCCCTCTTCATGGATGGCTTCCTCTACATCTCCTCTGGCCCTGTCAAGACAACACCGGACCGCCGTGGAAGAGACGGTGAGTGTAATTTGCCGTTTTGCAAAAACCAGCGGCAAGGCCGATCAATCCATCAATCCATTTGTAAGCAATATAAACTGCACGTTTGTCAGAAGGTCTACTCCAGTTAAGCTCTGATCGATCAATCAGTGTCAGTCTGTCAGCTGTCAAACTGCCAATCGTTTAATCCGTACACCAAACAGTCCCGTCAAAACGATCAATGAATCTGTCTTTCAAACGCGTTCCTCATCCATCCTCTGGGAGTACTTGTCAGACGGACGTTTGTTCTTCAACAACCCAGCAGTGAATGCTCTATGGAAGTACAAGGTGAATTAGGGCCATGTCAAATAAATTTACATAAAAAGGAATAAAATAACTTCTCAATTTGTCTCCAAAGCTATCTGAAAGATGCTTCTTCGAAAACTTCTAAATTCTTCGTCCTTTGTCTTCGAAGGCAGTTTAAAACTTTTAATCAGGCTCCATTTCACACCAAACCTCCTGCTCTGCAATGGTCCCACTTCTCCCAACAGCTGGAGCGTTACTTGGGCCCATGGGTAATTAGGAGAAGGAGCCGGCTTTGGATGCTGCCCCTAGGGAAGGGGGTTATCGGGAAGGTGGAGGAGTGGGATGGAGAACAGGGGGAGGGGGGGGGTCGGTAAGAGGAGAAATCAGGGGGAGAGAAGGTGCGAGACAGCTTGCAGCTACCTGCCACTGGAACGAGCTGAATCTCTTACGTTTTGGGCAAGACATCCATCTCTATTTCCGTCACCCCCACACATGCTCAGCTCTGATTGGTGGGTTTACGTGGCGGCTAATGAACAGGGCTGAGGTCTGGGAAATTGCCCCTTAGAGGAGAGTGGGGAAAATTCTTACCAGTGTCTATTGGAATTGTCATTATTTATAGAAATGGAATTCATTTCCATTTCATTTGTTGAAGGATGACTTCAATGTGAATTTGAGCTTTAATTTCATAGTTGCTGGCCACCATTAGACTGCTTATGATAATGTTAAAGTCATCAGTGTAATTTCAGAGGTCTGGGAACATGGGGACCTGATGGTTCAAGAAGATATCCGCGATCAGATTTATTTTTTGATGGAGATTAACAAAACTAAACACATTTTTCAGCTAAACCCAAAATGAGTCAACTTTAAATAATAATTGCATATCCCTTAAAACTTCATCTTAATGCCTCCTCAGTTAAATTGACTAAGTTTGCCCACCTGGCTTGTTTTAGGCAGTGTAACCATGTTGTTTTATACAAGCCAACAACTGGTTTTATCACTGTTCAGGACAATGATCCCAACTACAAAATTCAACTTTCATTTATGTTTGGGACTCCTGTGGGGCAGCAGAAACAACGCTCTCGAAAGCATATTTAGATTAAATGCATATTATCACCTTATTTTGTCATTCACTTAAACAAACTTTTTTAAGACTTTTTCTCAATTTCCATATTCTCTATGGGCCCCGTAGTCCGTAAGCGCCTCACACTACTTGACTAAATCTTAAACAGCTACCTTTTACCCAAAAACATTTGCTAAACTGAAGACAGTTTCGGTTATTGGTGGTCTCCCAGAGTGAAGAGAGGTCTAAACTGTCTTCCTTCGAGAAGAATTCCATTGAGTTCAACAAAGACTACAATGTGTAGTTTCTCTGCAGCTGTTGTAGCTCTGCAGAGTTTAGCAAGCCTGCTAGCTACCAGTACAGTGGTCGAGCTCTCGGCCTCGGGTAATGTTGATGGTTGTAAAGTACAGACCAAAAGTCCACAACTGATTTGGCTGGAAAAAAAGGACCTTTCTTCGCTGTTTATTTTCAGAATGAAATGGTTCTTTTTCCAGCCACAGTGACATGAACTCCTTTTTTCGGGTCATGCTAACGCTACAGGTGTCCCTTTTGTCGCAGTCCATCTTAGATTGCTGCTCTTTCATTCTGTAGCACTTCGACCCACTGCACCATAACGGAGATGTCTCCCTTCAGATAAGTGCCCGTAATATTTCAGCCGATAAACACCTTGTTATTCCATCTATTATGCAGGGACGTACAAGTTTGCCTTTTGTGCTCTTACGGCGCTTCAACGGCGACTGCAGCTGTTGAAAAATTCAAGAAGGGTCTAAAACTCCCAAGTTCTTCAATCAGGAGGAAGCACTTGTCAGGACTTTGTGAGCATGGGTGGCATGAGGTATTTTTGAATGTACTCCTGGATGCCTTCAGCTCCCAGGCTAATGGTTTGATGGTCTATAGATACACCCAAGCAATTAATAATTCATAGCTTGTGCTCAAGGCTTAATAAAAGCACTCCTCTACAGCATCTTAAAACTTAGACTTCTTTTTTTTTGTTTCACATAAGCTTTCATACTTCCACAAATTAATGTTCTTGAGAGAGTTGGCATGTGGGATCATTGTGCCAGTCAAGCATAATGAAATCAAACGTTGTGCTAGTTAGCATTTAGCATATAGAAAAGTACGCCTAGATGCTGCTGGGAATATAGATTAGAATTTGACAAATATGATTCCTTGTTGTTTTATTTCTGCCTAAATCGAGATAAATGTATTTGTCCTCCAGCAGGGCAGTACTTTATAAGCTGCTGTTGGCTTTTGCAGTTGATTATAGCACAAATGAAGTCCCCCCCCCTCGACAAGCAGAAGACGTGTTCTCTATTAGCACTCAGTTTGTTTGAGTCTGTGTGCTTTTGGAAGGAAAAGAGAGACAGTAGGCAGTTAATCTGGGAAAGGGTGAGTGGCAGCAGGGAAATGGCCGTCCTGATTTCTGATTAGTTGTGTCTTTTTGCTCGTCAGCTGCGCTCTGCATTTGCCTGCGACTGTAACTCACAACTGCTGAAGCGACAGAGAGTGAAGTCATGAATAGATTTAATGTAAGGGGGTTTATTGAGGACTCAAATCTGAGCCCATGGAGTCAAGCTTTTGATCATAAACCTAATCCTTTGTTTTTCTATTTTGAATAGTTTTCAAAGCATGCTAAATAACAGTATTTCTGACGCTACAGAACCATTTTTAAACTGTTAATCATCTTTGGACAATCCTTACTCATATTACTGTGCCTCTACTTCCCTAAATGAGTGAGTAGTGCCGTGTCTTCGACCAGAAATACATGACAGATAGTGTTTTTTTTCTTTCTTTATCTTATGCCATATCCGTCCATTCCTCCCCGTAATGAAGTGGGCTGTAATACTGGCACAGACAGATCGTTCAGATCCCTTCAGTTTCTCGATTTCCATTTCCAGCCCCCTGACAAGCTGTCCAGCAGATGTCTTCATCACAGATATTTTAGTCTGATGGTGAGATAGGCAGTGGATTGGCGGAGGAGGGTGGGAAGATGGGGGAGTGAGGGAGGAAAGAAGCTGATTCAGTGGAAAGGGGCAAGGCCTGCTTTTTTTCTCTGGGTATCTGTGCAGTGCAGATAAAAAAAAGTTTTTGGGGGGTAAATCTGTAGGACTGCAGTTGAAAATGGAGCTCGAGACAAAATCCGAATCAAACTTTTAAGTGATTCTGTTATTGTGCTGTATTCATTCAGTCAAGAAACAATAAGACTCTAATTGCCACATTGATGACTAGATTAGCCTAATCAACCTTCTCATCTTGGAGTTGGACCATTTAGTGATTTTTTGAGCTGTGGCAGTGAGATAGGAGTTTGAAAATAAAGCATAACAAAATAGAAAAAGAGAAAGATTTCACGCTTCACATTTCCTCTGGAAAATGCAATACCGGGAGCACTTTTGGCGTACAGGCTAATTGGCCCAATTTATCCGGTGGAGGCACGTACCAAGGTTGGCTTCCTCTTGCGTTGTCTCTAGTGGCTGCATACGGACTCCCGCGGCGAACGGCTGGGCAACGGGGCCATTTCTGTGTTCGTGTGGGGAACATCTGGCAATGGACGCAGCTGCTTGATTGTGAATCAAGCACCATTGTTTCCTCCCATAGCGCTCGGTGCTTATGTAGAAAAGCTAGTGGTATCCCACCCGCTAAGGAAATTCTGAACCACAAACAAAGACGGAAGAAGGAAGCTTACAAATTGGTTATGTGCAGGTTTTTGATAAAGCCAGTTTCCTGGTGGAATATCTTAAAAGGATCCAAAGGCTTTCACTGGAAGGAAGCTTGGCTTGTGCACAAATTCTAACATAGTAGAAAAAAGTTACATTCAGCACAGTGAAACTCAATACTGCTGTTCCACATTGGTATTCATCATCGGTACAAAGGGTTATATCTTGGGTCATATCCGTACAACTTTCTGCAAGTTGGAGATATTCTACTTTCAGGCCTCTGTGAAAATGTCTAATTCCTGTCATTTAAGCGTCTCCTGTCTTGTCCTTGGTCCACCAAATCCCTTATATTCATTCCCAATTCACACCAAAAAGAGATAACTCTATCTGAAATTACATTTGTCAAACATTTGTAGTCTCTCCACACTTTTTACCCTCCCCTTTAATCCCTCTACTTTCCCAACCCCTCTGTTTCTTAGTATTCCAAGACCTTATGTGGTCATCTGTCCTTGCACTAGCCGTTATTAGGTTGAATCTTCAGGAACTGGTTGGGAGAATTTGGTGAGCTCATTCATGTGGACACACTGTTTTGACCGAGGCCACCATTCAATTTGCTTCTAGGAATCACAGTTGGATATTTAATTTGATTTTCTCCTTGAAACTGAGAGGAAACGTTTTCCCCCTTTTTACAGCAAGGATAAAAGATATTGTCTGTTCAAGGAGACAGGATTTGGAGGCCACATGGGCCAATATAACTATGAGATCTATTAATATTTCTGATGTATTAGGACAATTGAGTCATCTCATATACATATTTTAGATTTGCTAACCTTGGGGATTTCGAATGCCCTCGACTAGGAGTTCCCAACGGTTTTGACTTGTGAACTCTCATAATGTAGCATTGCCTTCCCTGACCCCTCTTCAATGGATGAAGACTGCTTGTGATTTTTTTTGTGGCCTTGTTTTATATGAACAATTTTAGAGGTTATATCCAGTAAATTCTTAAAAGAAAAAAAAAAAAAAAAGATGTGAAAGTAACTGAATCTTGAATTTTTTTTGTGCTTTCCTATTAATTCCACCCCCTTACAACATTACTCTACTACCCAAGGTTTAGAAAATAAACCTCCTGGAGTGGTTGTTTACAATCTTTGAATCTTTGAGCTATCGAGCACTTCACCTCAAAACAAAAAATTTCAACCTGCCAATGTTGCGTAAAGGGGTGTACCAAATATCAATCAGTCTGTTTGATCTTGAGGTATAAGTAAAGCAAGGAGAGGCATCTTTTTTGTACATTTTGAACACAGTGCTAATTAAAAGCTCTCTAAAGATGACTGTAAGAAATTGAAGCAAATGTCATTTTTGAAATTATATAGAATGAGGCTGCAATGCAGTTATAAGCTGTAAGTCGTCCCAAATACAACAAAGAAAGTAGAAGTGCAGTTAGGGAAATAGATCAATCAAATGGCACAAGAGAAGAATACTGTTATGCCTAGATTTAGAAAATGGCCGGAATTCAAGGCACATTTTAGATAAGTACGATGTTGGTTTAATTTCCTACACATCATTAGCTGAAAATATATTAACCCTGTATGGATCTTAATCATGATATTCCAGCTGACTGCTCTTATAAAGATCTACAGGTAGCTCCTCTGGGTTGACCTGCCAATATCACTAGATTTGCATCAGGGGCATCACCCAAGCCATTAGAATTTATACTTGGGGGCACTGTTGTCTCTACTATATAGTATGGCAATCCATCCAACAGCCATTGAGATATTTCACTAAAGAAGGAAAATGTCAATTTACTTCAGGAATAGGAAACAGATAATCAAACATAAATACCTGCGTCCTCTGGGAATCATGAATATCTGTGTAAAGGCGGTGGACATACCCACTGTGACGTCACCAATTGGTTTATGAACCCCTCTAATCACGTTTGATGGTCACCTCGGTTCATAGATCACTGTTGGAGCAACTTGACCAAAACAGGTAGCCCTGCCCTTAAAGATTTATTGAAGAAGACTGGAAACCACTGAAGACACCATAAACTCATCAGGAAAATGTTTACTGAGGCTCGTTTTCCCATCTTGTCTCATACAATCCAGTGGAGTGGCTGTTTGAAAGAAAACACGTTAAAGGCACTTACAAATGTGTTTCACAGAAAGCAAGAGGCTGTGTTCACTTTCAATACTGCGTTGATGATGTGTCCAAATCCATTGGTATTTTTCTGAGAGAGGTTGGGATATTCAGTCTGTACCAAGGTAACAGAACAATCATCTTGTAATGTGACCTTGCACTATAGCAGATATATTTTTTGGGCCAAGGCTGAGACTCATTCAGATAAACAATACGCATTTGTTATTGCCTGCACTTTGTACATAACCTCAACTCCTTAATAATAACATCTGCATCCAAGGCAACTGGGTCTAAATAATCAATTGTGTTACAGCTTTCTAGCAGCGAATGATAGTTATTGACTTTGGGTAGAAATCAAGTGTGTCTCTTAAGAAGTGGACTTTTCGAGCATTTCAGACCGCACGACTGAAATTATTCCGTTATTATCCCATTAAAGTAAGAACAGAGGGATGGAGAATTGTAGGAAAAATACAGCACAAAACAAACCACTCTCTGGGGAAAATGATGGACATGACATTTTCTGCCCAAACCTTCGCAATCCAGACACATTTGCAACGGAAGTGAAGTGCATTACGGTCTTTCCCGTCACCAAGACAACAGCAACTCCTGTCAGACAGATTGGATTGGGTAATGACTTTAAATACCAGAGTAAGTCCCTCTCTCTCTCTCCCAACACACAGTGTTACATGCACTGTTAGGTTTCTGATAGAGATGATGATTCCTCGGCTGAAGGAATTATTTTTTTCTCTTGAAGCAAAGTGGGGTCAGAGGATCAGTACTTTTTAAATGCCACAGTAAGCAACAAGATATTTTGCAGTTTTTAAGCTGTTTGGGGAAAAAAACGTGTCCAAATTGTTTTTTGAGACAAAAGAGACGAAGAAAAAGTCAGAAAGAGCCATACAGAGAGGCAGCGCAAGGGTGAATAGAGCAAATCTGACATCCTCCTTTCCTCTCTATGCTTATCACATCCTATTGCTTTTAACAGCCAGTTGTAGACACTTCCTTTTTTTATTGGAACTATATCTGTTCCTTCAGAAACATCACACACAGTTGGCAGAGGAATGCGCAATTAGCATATTCATGAGATGAATACAGTGGAAACTTTGGAGTCGCAAGCGACAGGGGGTGGGGTGGGGGGGGGGGGGGGGGGGGTGGTTGGTTAGCAGGGGGCTGTTTATGTGTGTGTGTGTGTTTGTTGCGGAATGAAAAGCAGATGGCACGGTGACTTTGAAAATCCAAAATTAGGTATGTTTTCATGAACTTCATGCTCATTGGCTATGTAAATCGCAGAGTCAGACAATCATGAAAGACAATGTTGTGTGTTTTCCTGCTTTTCCACTGAGATCATGTTTGTTGATGGAAATCTGCTACACAGTTGGAGTGTTTAAACTTGTTTCATTCTATGTGTGTGTGTGTGTGTGTCATCACATGTAAGTTTTCCCAAATGGACAGTCTCGAACATATGTTATTTGATTGAAATCAAGTTCAAAACGTAGTTGTTGATTTAGAAATTAAACTAAATCTTAGCTTTAAAAAAGTATTTTGCTTAGTAGACCATATTCACAAGGCTCAAATTCTGTTAGAATATTTTACTGATTTGACAGCAACTGAAGGGACATTGAAACTCTTGTCATATTTCTTGTTTAATTAAACAACATATTTACTATACCATTAGCTGATGTCAGACAACAGTAATGTTAGCATTCCACCACTTCTTAGTTATCAAGAAGTGACTGAATGCTAACATTACTGTTTGATAGAGTTATATCATACAATAATACCTCTTACATTTTTAGCTAATGGTTAGCTAGAAGTTGTTACAATTCTTACAATACTGTATGATAGAGTTGCATGATAGGATAGAGGCATTATATTAAGTTCAGAAGTAATGGTTGTTATATCTGGAAGTGGTTGAATGCTAACATAACTGGTTGGTAGAGTTATCTCATGAAAGAAAAAAAATGCTGTAAAATGGAGCTAATGGTAAATGGCATAGACTGTATATAAATATGGGCATAGTCTCTGTGACGTCACCCATTGGTTTTCTGAAGTGGACTTTTGAAGCCTATGGGTGGAGGCCACTATTTTTGGAAATGTTGCCTCAAACTAACTTTGGGGTAACAGACAAAGAGTGCAAGCTGAGGTGGGCCTTAAGCCTCATGACAAACACCTACGACGCACCCGCCTGTCAGATCAGCCAAGCCCCTAATTATGAATGACCCTTAGCCTTCAAAAAATCAAATAGATGAGGTTTTTTTATTTTTTTTAATTCCCCCAATGCACTGTGTGCTGATGAGGAAATTTGCTATTTAGACAAAAAATGTTTTTGACTGGTTAATCTTGAAGTGATGTAATGATACCTACAGCATTTGTCAGACTCTCGATGTTCGTACAGTTCACAACATGGAGAAAAAGCTGGTAAAAAATTCTTCACTCGAGCATCCACCAGAAACATGACTTTGAGGAAAATAGCTGCCTTCTAAAGATGGTGTGTACCATTGCTTCTTTTGTAGAATTGTGCACGAAGGCCACAGTCTGCAAGTTGTTCTTAGCCTGTGCTTTCACTTATTCCTTTGTTGTTGTTGTTTTTCCATTAGCTTCTGGATCTTGGATGTTTTTTCTGGAAGAATGTTAGCTTAGAAATCTTCAGTTTGTGAGATCTCATCACGTCTGAAGGGTTTAGCTATGGAAAAAAAAAAAACCACAGCGTGTGAGTTAACTGCACATTTCAGAAAAAGTTGAGTAGAGCGTTATGACGATATCACATCTCAATACATACAGCCATGTGTCCTGTCTCCCAACTTCTAAATGATTTCTTGGTCTTGCCATCTCATGTTGGAGAGAGTCGTTAGCTGTCTTAAATTGGATTGGAGTCCTGCTAATTGTTTACAAACCAATCACTTACATTGCAGGCTTTAATGAATTAATTTTTCTCAACTTTACAAACAAAGGCCAATTAGTAAAATTGTATCAGTATGCAAATGCATGGCTCTATAGAAATAATCCAATGATGACTCATGACATATTGGATGGGTTTGGATGCATTGGAATTGAGCTATAAGCCTCTTATTAGCATCTGATAGTAAATGGACCTGAGCTTGTATAACACTTTTCTAGTCTTCTGACTACTCCAAGCGCTTTTACACCACAGGTCACACCTACACATTCACAAACTCATGGCAGATGCTGCTATGTAAAGTGACCATCAAAATTAACAATGCACTGAAAATGACTAAATAGGTTTTTTTATAGTGGATTAGTTGTAGTAATTGGAACACAATATGTTACCTCTTTGGTTTATCATAGATGTTTGTGTATATTTTAACGCATATGTAATTGTGTCTCTGTTTCAGACATGACGCGTCGTTGGTGCACATTGGAGGGTGGCTTCCTCAGTTACTATGAGAGCGAGAAAAGCCCGACGGCCATCGGCAGGGTGGACGTCACTGAGGTGGTCAGCTTGGCTGTCAGCAACACAGAGACAATGACTGGAGCTGGGTATGAACACACACCTACACACTCTGTGACACTATTGCTGCTACAGAGTGGAAACTTAATATCTTACAAATGTTTTGAAAACTTTGAGGAAAGTTAGGAAACTTGTAGTTTTTGGGTACTTTATTTCATGGTGTTGATTTTGTACTATACCCCCCCCCCCCCCCCCCCCAAAAAAAAACCCTAAAATAACGAAATGAAATTTTCAAGAAAATACCACAGCTGGTGTTTATTGGAATAACAAACACCCAATTGGATTTACTGTGCTCGTAACATTCGAAAAAAAATCAACCAATATTCATACTGTAAATAATGTGTGAAGTGGTCGTTTATTTATTGATTAGAGATTATAGGGCCCTCATTAAACATTAACATTTGCTCCCAACACACACCCCTTACTCAGGTACCCATGCATATTTACAATCAAACCCATTTGGAGTCCCTAATTTGCATCTCGCCTATAAACCATAATTTATGATGTCTCAGCCTCTTTTAAGGGTACAAATGCCGTAAACATTCAAAAAGCTTTATAAATGATTTATTTCCATTTATTTGCCTGTATTACAATTTACTGCACTCGTTCCATGCCGAGACATATTACAGAAACACATGTGTAAACACGGGCATCTGCGTAGTCCCTCTCCCTCTACACATGTCTCATTAGCATAATCTTAGCTTGAGCATTATTCAATTTAACAGGACCCATCAGGGCTTTATGAGCGCTATATTTCCTGTTTACTTTGGCGGAGATGCAGGCGAGCGGCGTAGCTTTAACTGCCCTCCCTCCATCACTTCCCTTAGCCCCTTTCTCAGATGATTAGGATTCAAAGTTGCTCTGACAACAAACTTTTTCTATATTTCTTCTGGAAAGAAAGAGGAAACAGATGTCTCAATCCTTTTCTTGCTCACCCTTTTAGCGCTCCCATTTGGTTGCACTGTATGTGTGTCCAAGTCTGAAAGCGTGTGTGTGTGTGTGTGTGTGTGTGCTCTGGTTACCAAACAACAAGTCTGATAATGGCTTATGATTAAAGCATAAGCCAGGCTCTTAATGACAGCAGCAGATGTTATGAAGAGGGAACAATACTTTTATTTGTAAAGGTTATTTATACAGCCATTAGAAACACATCTGGCTGACTAAAACTCTAACCTTTTTAATGATGTGGACACATATAAAAAGTCATGACAGGTCGCATTGATAATAATAAAGTGTGAACAGACTCTCCAAACCAAAAGTGACACGCGCCACTTTTAGATTAGCACATACATCCCAGTTACAGGTCACGGCTCTGCCTCCGGAAAAGACTATTACTCCTCCGTCGCTAACACTCATAATGACTGCATGTTTCACTAGATTAAACTCCCTCCCTCTCACTTTTCTGCAACTTCCAGCGTTTCCCAGCATGCCTGTGCGCCGACCAAGCAGGGGACGCCTCACCTCTTTGACTGTCTGCCGCTCATGAATATTAACATATGCAGATGACACCCTTCTATCCGCAGCCTATCGCCGCGCTACAGGAGGCCGTAGGTGTCGCTTCCATTAAGCACGGCATTTTTGGTAATTTCACCGTGGAAGAGGACACCGTGAATTATAGCCTGACACCCAGACACATGTGTCTGCTGAAGTGGTATGGATATTACAAACCCCGCTCTGAAAGAATTAAAGCAAAAACGAGTATGTTGGCTGGTGATAAGTCGTCGTTTTCGGGGGACTTTTTTGACTCATCTGCCTGTTTCGACAAGAACATTTCTAAGTCAGTTCTGACCTTCAAGTCCAAGTAAAAACCTAGGAAAGAAACCTTCCTGCTCCTTTCCTGTTTGTAACTTTTTTTTCGTTGCTTGCTTCTACACCACTTCAATCTCTTTTCACACGTTCTTCCTTCCTTATAGACACACACACACACCACAAGAATAGAGTTTTTAAAGACTTTTAGAAGGGTTTAGTTGCCAAGTTTGCAAGCGAGATGGGTTATTTTATATATATATATATATATATATATATATTTATATGTGAGGGCTGGGGAATTAAGTCTTTCTCAGAGCACACAAAAGCCTTAAGGAGAAAATAAAAGACTACAGAAATACATATAGATAACTCTTTGCATGTTGAAAGGGCAGGGGAATCCTGTGCAGTAGGCTCCTCTGCACGGAGAAGTGCTTGTAAGCTCTGTCAAAACTTCAATCAAAAACAGAGCGTAGTTTCTACTACTGCATTCTGAAATCAGCACATACGCTTGCCTTTTGTGATTACATTCAAAATGAACGGCGTGTATCAATGTTTCACTCATTCCAGACCCATAAAATTGACCCATAGACAATCTTGTTGTAAAATCACAACTTTGCTAATATTAGCAATGTTAGCATGACAACATTGTTGGACCAGTCTGTCTATTTAAAGGTCATATGCGATGGAAAATACACTTTAACAAGTTTTTCAAATGCTAGTATGTGTCTCTAGTCTGTCTACAAACCCCCCAATTATGAGAAAAATCCATCATCTCCATCTTTTGCCTGCTCCACTTTTCAGAAAATGTGTGCTGAAACAGGCCGTTTGGAGATTTTGACTTTGTGACATCACTAAGGGCAGTAACCCCTCCTTGACACTCCCACAGCTAGGTGTTTGTTCTGCCCTCTTCTCACCATAAGCAAGGCATGGTGCAAGAAAGCCAAAGCTACCTTGTCCTTCTAGAGGGGCGTGGTTAAACACAGCTCATTTGCATTTAAAGCTACAGACACATAAACAGCCTGTGCTGAGCAGGGCAGAAATAAAGGAGTTTATAGGCATAATCAAATACAGGATCAGAGTGGATTTTTAGCAAGAAACTTCACACACATGTTTTGGGGAGCTCTGAGACTTATTGAAACTATAACTTGTTGAAAAGGAGAATAACATGTGACCTTTAAATTATCTAAAATAGCCACGTCACCATCATCTTTTAGTTCTTTAATATCATTTATAAAGCTTTGGACAAACCATGTGAACACTTCAAAATTGCAGATTAAAACAGCAGTAAACGGTCTGTGTAGAGGTATATGACAAACACTTTAGTAGAGCAAGTATTGCTGCTAAATGGAACGGAAGGATCAACACAGCGCTTATCTTAACAAAACTGTTCAAACAAGTCAATTTGCATCCATTTATCTAAATTAGTTGTCTACTTCCTGTTTTTGATTTAACTACACCTCACTTGTATATATAGTGTCTTTTAAGGCTCTAAAGCTGCAGCATTGTCCTTTAAAAATGTGTTTCAGTGTGTGTGTCATTATTGTGACCCTTTGTCCCTGTGTCTCTTTCATAACATGTAATGTTCCCCTCTGTCGATGCATTGAGTTATTCTATCTTTAAAAATTCATGCATACTTGCAGGAGGGGAACTAATGTGCTTCCTCACTACAATTGTATGTAAATGTGAATGCTGTGACACATAAAACCAACTATATGACATACACCTTTTAATATGCTGCTTCAGTCTAACACAATATAAAGAAAAAAAAAAAAAAGAGGGGGAGGAATCTTTAATGCATGGAAATGCTAATTTTCCAGTTTAGTCCAGTGCTTCTCAAACAGTTAGGTGCGCCCACAGGGGGTGCTGGTGGCCCAGGTAGGGGCGTGGGGCACCTGGGCACTCCTTGAGACTTGATTGTCCACCCCAATTGCCGAGCTCAAGTCCTAAACTTTGATTGGCTATTGGGTTGATAGAAAAAGCCTTAGAACCACTGGATTAGTCCATGACTACCTGTTCCAACCTAGCTCATCTCTGCAATCTTGTTTCCTGTGTGCCTGTGTTATATGAGGTACGGCTATGATATGAACACACTATTTTGAGAAAAAGAGTATGAATTCAGATTAAATAAAATAAGGAAAACCAGAGCAGGGGAAATAAAAAGTTAAAGAAAGAAATAGCAGTGCCACATATGAGACACAAACAATTTTAAATTCAAGATTAAGATTCAGTAAAAGAATGTGTCTTGTGTCATGATGGTCTCTCTTTTATCCCAAGTTCTTCTGCTATTTCAACGCCTTTGATTCTTCATACTTTCTTGCTTGCTTTCCCTCTATGTCTCTCCCTCCCTCGCGTCTCCTTCCCTCTGGGACTCCCATAATGCAGCGTTCATCTCCTCTACCTCTCTCTACTCTCTCTATCCTTTCTTCACGAGACCATTTGCCCGGCATATCACCGCACTTCCTCTGCCACTTTCTTTCCTCCTTCACTCGCTCTCCCTTTGGGACCTCCTCTAACAAGCATCTGTACACCTGCCTGCAAGAGAAGGAAGTGGGGGGGGGGGGGGGGGGAGTGGGCGGGGTCACAGGAGGGCACACAAACACCCATGTCTTGCCTGTTCCCCCGACATTGCGTGATAGGAGAGCGACTCAGCATTACCTAACTCCCCCCCCCCCCCCCCCCCCCCGCCTTGCCTTGACACATCACCTTAAACACCCATCGGTGTAGCATTTAGAGGCTCCCTTGCTGAAATTGGCAGTGTGTTTTAACCATTAAGAAAGTGATACTCTAACCTCTGTACCTCTACACAGAGATAGAGAGAGAGAGAGAGAGAGAGAGCAGGAGGGAAAAGAGATGACAAAGGGGAGAGAGAGCAACAAAGATTAATAGCTGCCTTTTTGCTTCCGACAGCAGAGGTTTTGCCTGCGAGTGTGTGTGAGTGAGTATGGGTGAGTGTTTGAGTGAATGCATGGAGCATTATAATATGTGGTGAGTATGATCATCTATACCCAGGAGGTTGAACGGTCCTCACTTACTGACACACATCGTATACAAGACACATACATGACAGTGTCAAGACACAATGTGAATATCTGGACTACAAAACAATGAAGCTGCTGTACATTTCTGTTATAGAATGATTGACAGTTTGGTTTCTCACATGTCCAGCGCATGTTGGCTCCACGTTTTCTTCGACTTTTTTTTTTAAAAACTGAAACAAAATCAGAGGTAGTTGCTTTGCAGGTTAAAGTCGCCACCCCTGTGTCAGATCTCTCACATCTCGACAGAGCTACAATAACTTCTATGACGCTGCTACCCAGAAGTCCTGCACACCCAGGTCAAAGGGTTGATTGATAAGCCCCGTCCACCAGGAGCCAGCACAAAAAAAAAGGAGGCACTATTTTTTTGACCACTGAAGAAAACAGTTTAACATTTTCACTTTAAGAGAGGAATGACTCCCCAGTTAAAAATAACACAGAAACACATTGAAATGTGGTTTTCAAGCCAAAATGTAAAGTATGTGAGTATTTTTTATCAGGTTATGAAACAAGCTGAAGTGAATAGTGATGTCTCTATATGCGTTATAAAAGCAAGCAAGACCATAAGTGACCGAATTGATTCTTTCTATATTGTTACTTTTTATGCTTGTAACCGCATCCACAGGGTAGCAGTCAAAGCACGCTAACAACGCAGCCATTTTTCAGGTTTTCTATTGAAAATTTTCACTGAGTGTTACATTTGATTGCCAAATAAAAAGTAGGGTGGGATTTTGTGGTTAGAAAACATGACATGTTTGGGACAAGATCAGCAAAGAGATCCAATTTTGGGCTTTATTCACAAGGGGGCGCCAAAATGGACACAAACTGAAAGTTCATCACGTAAGCTTTAAAGATCAGTAGATATTGACAAAATATAACCTGTCTGCGAATTTAACTTCATGGCTGTGAGGAAAACTATAATGTCTAAATTTTCAGCCCTAATTGATTTGAGACCACTGGGATACTCAACCATAGGTTGCAGTTTGAAACTGACACAGAAGTAATCATTTTGATAGATTTTCAACTTACATCACATTGGAGTGGCAGTAGATCAGTCTGTAAAGACTAGGGTTAGGAACTGTAGGGTTGCTGCTTCAATTCCCCGTATAGACCAAAGTATCCATGTTGGTCTGGTTGCTGGAGAGGTGCTAGAAGTCCCAGTTTAAAGAGTTTGTCACACTCTTAACAACGTTAGATTTCTGAAAAAGATTAATTTAGCAAAGTAACTTATCGAAGTTGAACTTTATTCTGTTTTGTGGAAACTTGCTGCCGTACGATGGACATTTGTGTCTGTAATCTTAATGCAATCATTCAGACTCGTAATATTAGTTCAAATTTCCTGCACGTTTGATCTACTCACTAAAAATTTCTACAATATCATGTGGTCAGTGCTATGATATTGTGCTCTCTCATCAAGCAACAGCTGAAGAATAATGCTTTAAAACAACAACTATACTCATCATTGTTTTGAATGTAGCCAGAAAGTATCAGGTTACATCGTATGCACATTACAACTAAATGTCACTTAATGAGAAAGTTCAACCAACACCATGGTAACAGATTCCATTTTGAATATTTTAGGGCCTGCTTAACTCTGTGTGGGTTAATAAACTAAACGTCAGCTGAAAACTGAACTGAACTAGAGCTGGTCAAAGCTCAGCTATTCAGTGCTGCAGTCTTGTTGAAGTGTGTTTTTACTGGTAGGTGTGAAAATGTCGTCACATAAGGTGGGTTTCTATGCCTGATTCCTGCAACTGTAAGTATGCGTGTGTATTTGTGAGGATATTTTCATTCCCTCATCTCTGACACTGAGCCGCGTGTCTCTGGCAGCGCCGTGTTTTCCGTGGAGCTGTACCTGCGGACGGAGCGAGCGCTGATTGTCGGAGCTGAGACGCAGGAAACGCAGCACGACTGGGTCCAGGCGCTAACGAAGGTGACACACCTCGAATACAACACCCATTTTAAAAACACACATTTCCATTACGTTGTGTAAAAACTTAGCATTTAGCTTAAAAGTCACAAAGTTACCTGTACTTTGAACACACCTCGTCCTCAGTGAGCCCCATGTTGCTCCTTTTGGGAAACAAGTGGTCTCACTATCTTTTCCTCAACATGCCAACCCGGATCCTGTAATAGCACCCCCTCTTTTGTCTCTTCCATCCCAGCACACTCTTTCCTAGCTAGTGGGAGGTATAGCTGCATTAGTCCATATGCCTCTCCATCTGTAACATAGGCCTTCCACACCTCCATGTTTCAATTTGAATCGCAGAACAATGGCCAGACGGAGCCTCGCGGGAGGGAGGAATATGTTCTTGGAAGAAAGCGTTTATCCTTACACGATGGAGGAAGGCTGCACCTGTTGTGTTGTATGTTGGTGTAAAGTTTCACACTGTTAAATGTTAAGCGGAAATCCTGTGTGAAATCGCAGTGTTTCGTCCCGGGTAAAGTCGAGGGACTGGCGCAGAGGGACAGCGAGCTGATTGGCAGGCTGCACTACAAAGAGGGCCACGACCTGTACCACTGGAGGACGGGCTGGTTTATGCTGGAAGGCTCAACGCTGCACTTCAGCTCGGGAGACGAGGACGGAGAGGAGGAAGTCCTTCAACTGAAACAGCTGCAGGAGCTCAGTAAGCACACTGCTTCTTCTTCTTCACGTCGCTGCTTTTCTCTCTCTCACTCTTTTTTTTTTTTTTCTTACTGCCCTCTTTAACCAAGACCATATGCTAGCTGAGTTCAATTAGTGGCATGTTCCCTGTCAAATGGAAAGGTGTGAACGTGCTAATGCATTAGCTTCCTCCATTTTTAATGTTCTACTGTATCTCCCTTCCCTAAAAGGTCAGCACTGTCAACAAAGTTAGCAAAGGGGCAGTTCATGCACATTAGGTGGTTAAAGTTCACCAAATTTAAAAACTCTGCAGGAGCAAATCTGCTGTATTCCTAGAAAATAGTTCTTATCTTCAAAGCCTTGTTTTTTTTGTTTGTTTTTTTTGCACAAGCTAACAGAAACCCATTTATGTAACCTGCTGCTAATTTTTCATTGTGTTGATCACACACCCATGCTGACTCTCCTGTCAGCCTCCCGAAAGAAGTTAAAAATGCTCCTCTTTAGCTGTTTGCGTCATTTCTTTCCGCGGTGACATCTTGTGACAGCAGCTATTCTCGGCTGCTTGACACGAGGTTCTGATTCAAGTCTGTCTTTTCTGTAAAGTGCCTCCAGAAACTCTTCACTGTCCTCTCTCTTTGGAGATTGAGTTTCTTTGTGGAAGCAGCACAGTGTACATGAGCCATCAGAAACTCAGTCAGGAAAAGATTTCATACAAGTTTTTAGGGCTGATTAACTTTTATAGATCTTCTACAAGCCTAGCAAGATCAAAGGTACATTGAAGCGGCTAGCAGAGCGCTACACTATAGACTGACAAGAACACAGAGGTAGTCTTAGTGACGTCACCCAATGGTTTCTGGAGAGAGACGCATTGCCCCCATGTTGGAAATGCTTTATGTGAGAGACTCGTATAGCATTTCCAATGTGGGGACAATGACAGTGTAAACAGGCAAACAGGTCGCTAAGGAGAGCTTGTAGCCTCCTGCCAAACACCTACAACCCGGCCATGCCCCGAATTGTGCACGTTTATGCAAATCCTGTAGCCATAACATTATCAACCTGTACAGTTTTTTAGGCAACAAAGACATCAGCTATTGAGACAAAACCTTGTTTATTTTAAACCAGGCTGCAAACATGTTTTACTATTGTGAAAAATTGCTCCCATGGGGAAGGCGTTGGACAAAGTGATTAATAGCACGCTGTGGAAGCGGCCTGTTTTTTTTAATTCTCCACTGCAAAGATGCTACTTACACATGTTGAGGACAAAACCAGCAGAAAGAAAAGAGGTTACACTCTGTGCAAAATGGGTCGCAAAAAAAAATTCACACCAACTCTCCCCCGATTTCTGACTCCATCCACTTTCCTATCTCGACAGTAAAGGCCCAAGAAGCCCAAAAAAAAAAATCTTAAAGTGATAATATAATTTGGTATGGACTACGTTTTTATTTTTGTTAACCTTTATGGGCCCTCCCCATGTTGCAGGGCCCCCAGAAAGTCTCCCCTTTATCCCCCCCCTTTTGGACAGCCATGGTCACTCACAACTCACATAAACTGACTTGTAAAATTGTCTCGATGAGCATTTGAAAAACTCAGTGATGAAATTAAAGCCATCTTTAACTTTCTACGCGTCTTTCTTTCCATTTGATAAACTGTATAATGTCCAAAAAAAACCTAATTATCCATCACACCTTCCCACCACTTGCGTTTTTGACTACTTAAAGATGTCAGTGGACGCATGCAATCCGCCAGCATCGGGAGACATTTCTTCTTTTCACACCATTACACTTCACTGTTGGATCGGTGCTTTAACTGGCCATGCTTAGTCCTCCAGTTATAAAATCCTCCTTTAAGGGGACAGGAGGAAAGTGAGAAGATGTCACAGAAGATGTTCTGTTAAAATGAGGGCAGGAAGGTCAGTGTTATATAATGCATCATCAAGCCAGAAGACATTTCCCTGAGCTGCAAAATCTGAGAAAAAAGAAAGAAAGTCTTGTTTGCTTTGAGCCTCATAATAATCAAAAATATTCACAGCATGATGGTGTCATGGTGGCATTCGTTCCACTGCCCACAAACATGAATTTCGCCAACATCTCTACATAACTGGCAAACAGGAGTTACATAAAGGACAGTCTGTTCACACATACTCTGGCAGATTGATCGATTTCAGCGGTGTGATGTGCGAACAGAAGGAGCGGAGAATCAGTGGATCTTTTTTTTCTTAATCCACTTTACTTTCCCGGCGTGGATCAAATCGCGCAGAGGGCCGCCTCGTCTCTTCATCTTGGGCGGGGTGAAGAACCCGCAGTGGTGCTCGGTTCTCCCCCCCCTTCCCTGCTTGCTCTCCCCAAAACCATATTTGTCACAGTCGGGGAGCCGCTAGCGCCAGAAGGGACTATTTTTATGTCAGGGGGGATGGAAGGTTCAGGAGCATTGAAGTGGATTCCTTTAGGAATCACAATGTATGACATGGGATTAACTGTTATTCTCTCTGCAGTGACACCAAGCGCATGAAAGGGGCCATGGTGCAACAACGACGGCTTTAATAAATACACTTTTTTCAATTAAAATCACTCATGTATCCAACACACAGCTATGCATCAGGGCTTCAAAGCAAAGGGTGATGCAGTCTGCTCCTGGATGTTATGTCTGGAGGCTGTACGTTATAACAGTTTGCCTACTTTAGAGAAGCAGTCAGAAGGCTCTATTGAAATATACTTGAAAAGATTAATGAACACATTGTTTGAATGGCACACCTGATCAGCCAAGGAAGAGTTTCAATTGCAGGATAGGCCTTTCACACACAATCACACTTGAGAGTCCACCATTCCAAATCCTTCCAAGCATATCAGAACAGAAAAAAAAACAACTCACAGATTTGTACCATATTTATCACAAGACGTTTTCAATCACCAAACACAGTAAATATATTAAATATAGTATGACACTGAGATTTGTATTGGGCAGTGGTAAGCGCTGTTGCCCCACAGCGAGGAGGTTCCTGGCTCCAATCAACGTTTGGACAGGGCCTCTCTGTGTTAGAGTCTTGAATTGCCCGTAGGTGTGAATTTGAGAGTGGCTTTATATTTCAGCTCTGTGATTGACTGGCGACCAGTCCAGGGTGAAACCCCTCCTCTCGCCCAATGACAGCTGGGATCGGCTCCAGCACCCCCGCGACCATGCGTCCATGCACGGAACACAGCGTTATAGATCGTGGATTGATGGATGGAGATTTGTATTATTTTTTTTAAGGGTTTTCAACCAGTTTCCACATTTATTTTTTCGGCTTCCGGAGCTGAGGGTCCTTATCTTAACTTATGGAAGCTGTACAATTTTGTCTATGAGATACATCCTTTCCTACATGGCATGTTTAAAAAGCTAAAGAATCCAGGATTGGGTGATAAGCTTTTACTCAACCTTCAGTACACAAGCCGACACAGCCATTGCAACTTTTCCATGTACACATTTCCCCATAGAAGTTCGACCACGTTATAAAAGCTTTCTCTGAAACACAACTGTTTGGGTTGGAATTTGTCTAATTTCTCTTATTTTGTCCCACTGGAATCGAGTGAAGGGTCGGTTTTGAATATGTTGGCTCAAATATTAGAAAACATTTTGACACTTTGGCTTCGTCTGATTCATTCATTTAGAATATTCGGTTCAAGGGAATTGGCTTTTTAACTTTTTTATGCTAAGAGTTAGGACATTGAAAAAAAAAACATACCTCTACTCAGACTCCTCTTGAAAGGCTCCACATGCCACGCGTTTAGGAAGTCATTCAAGTTGAAGTTGTGTCTTTTTGAATAAAAGCTACTTGTGATTTCAAATACCTGTTTTTTTTTTTAGATATTTAAAAGATGATTCAGTTTGTCACAACCCAATCACAGGAAAAGTTCATTTCATTTCCCGATTGCTAAAATATTTTCTGAGCTTTCTCATGCAGTCAGAATCATTTTGTGTCGATTTTAAAGGCCTTAATAACTTACAAATGATATAGAGATAAATAAAACGTACAAGCAAACAAGCAACAGAGAAGAAAAAGGAATCACTATCCCCGAAGATCCAGAGTGCACTACCTTTTATGAAAAAGGCTTCCCAGGGGCTCAGCTGTGTTCTTCAAAGAGGATTGATCTTTTTGTGATGTCTCGTGTCAAGATGTCTCCTGCACAAATAACCAGAACCAAAGTCAAATGAATGTAAAATGACAGATACAGTGGGATAATCATTAACCTGTCACAGTGCACAAATCAGCCTTCCCTCCCCCGAACTCTGTGAAATGAACGCTTTTCAAACAAGATAAGCACATTAGCATGAAACTCATTCTGTGACATTTCTCACTGGATTTCTCTTAAGGCAGTGACTAAAATACAGAGGGGGAAGTTAAACCCTGCCGTCATGCTCAATCATCTGAAATGTACGAGAGGAAACGGCACGGTCCGGCACAGGAAGTAGTCTTACGCAACGAGGCAACACTGAGGTTTGAGATTAATTTTTGTGATATATGGAAATTAATGGTTCATTTGTAAATGCGGAGGTCCCCCGGAGCACAGAGGGGAGGGCTGCTCTGACGGGGGCAGGAGGAGGCAATAAAAGCCAGGGAATGCATCATAAAGATGCACAGAGCCTCGGGCACGGCGGAGCAATCACAATAATCGCTCAAAATCAACTGGAGAGAAGCGTGTAGACTCACGGCGTGAATCTGTCTGCCTCGCTGTCTCTCTCGCTCTATGAGTGACGTGTTGTCTGTTTTCAGTAGAGAGAAGTCATTCCACTGTATATGATAACGTTGTACTACTAAAGTTCACACAACCGTGTCCAATGAGCAGGTTATAGTTTATAATAAACAGAGGAGTGAGGGTGACGCACTAATCATACTTTAGAGCTGTTTGGACAGCATCAGTTTTTTTTTTAACAGAGACTACAGTCACTAGTCTAAAGTGTTGTTCACACACTTCACTGGTGAACTGAGTTACATTAAGCCATACATAAGAGTGTGTGAATGGGATTAGCTAATACTGATGGACACTTTACAAAGCAGCCTCTGCCATCAGCGTGCGAGTGTGTAGATGTGACCTGCAGTGTTAAAGCCCATTGAGTAGTCAAGCTCAAGTCCATTTACCTCCGCGCACATTGGCACACTCTCTCATTCTAACTCGTCTGTATGAGCTCTCTCTTCCTTTCAGACGTTCCTGCAGTTCCATTAAAGAATGATCAACTTCAACTCCAAACTAAAGAGAGAAACATTAGATTTCTCTGATTGTGTTGAAAACCTCTGAAAAACAGCCCACAAAACAGCCATCAGGACAGATTACATTCAATATTACATAAAATATGGTATAGAGATTTTGGTAATTACAAAGGAGGAGCTGGATCCACTCAAATAGGTTCCAGTCCCGACCTGGGGGGTGTCAGATCCTGTTCTGTATGTAATCAAGTTCAGAAAAAGGACAAATGTTATTATATACTGAGGTTATCGTTCAAAATCCGTAAAAAAGAAACAGCAAATGCTTGCAGTGCAAATGTGCAGCAGTACCAAAATCACCCTACTTAAGATGAAACAAAAACATAATTAAAATCGGGTACAGGACGACCAGTACGAATTATGGAGAGGAAAAAAAAGGGCAGCAGACTCACTTCCTTATCATACAAACAAATTAAGTAATAAAAAATATCCCACTGCGCTGTAAGATGGATGAAAGAGGATTGCTGTGTGTTTGTTCAAATAACGATGACAAGTGTTGTGTGTTTACCTGATAACACAGTTAATAAACCTCTCTCAAGTCAATATCAAACTCTGAAGTTCGCCGCTTTCTTCCCTTGTTGTTTGGATCACAATGGAAAGCGGTGCCCTTGAAAGTCTGCCAAAACAAATAAAAAAAGCTAATTATTTGTTAAGAGAGACTTTTGGGGATTAATTGTTTTTTGCTGTTTAGCTCAGCATACAAAGGCGCAAATAAAGCACGTCTTAGCCAGAAAACAAGATAGATTGTTGCATGTTATATTCATGCCAATCTTCCTTTTGGTGACAACAATGAAATTAAATTCCTGTTGCTGCAGATAATCAATGTTTTTAACAGAGAAATGGATGCAGGCATCGTGGTGTTTGATAGAAGGAATAGAGAGAGATAGAGAGATCTATTGTGATGTGATGACTGTAAAAAATATAAATTTAGGATAAACCCTATGATTAGATGTTGGTCTAATGTGGGAATTAAAAAAGGAGTTAAATGTATTTAAAATTATCTTATTTATAGTTGTGAGATGATAGAATAAAAACCACCATGTCTGTGTTGTAATTATGAATCTACTGCGAGCACATGGCTGGCAAAACTAATACAGACAAACAATCGATTTTGTCCAAATCCCCCTAAAGGAAGCTCTGTAACAGCAGCTTTGCTAACCAAGCATGGAGTATCGGCTGATAGCAAGCATGTTTATGTTTTTTTCTTCTGAACAATATATATATATATAAAAAATCATAACATCACAGGTTAGCCTACTTTTGTATGACTTCTGGATATGGGTAGAGTTCAGGTTTTGTTTAAAAGTAACAAAGGAAATGAAACATAGCTAGCTTCCTTAGCATACCTTCTTGTCATAGATAAACAGCCAGTTTTCATTTTTGTGTGAAGTGTACTAAAAAAAAACGTGTAGGTGTAGCAACCATAGACTGTAAATACTAATGGACAGAGCCTGAGTGATGTCAGCCATCTGTTACAGCAGGGGCCTCCGGAAGGGCAGCGGCAGCCGTCGCTATGCTTGAAATGCTGACTCAGCCTAACTTTCAGTCAACCTAACGGCAGGCTTAAAGCGAGAGCTGACGCGGGTTTTAATCCTTTACATCCTTTACAAACCGTTACATCACGCACACCTGTCAATCATGTCAGCTACGCACCTAACTAACAAGGATAATTTCCATAATGCAAAAAAAAAAGCACCCCCCCCCCCCCGTACAGTGTGTGCCCGTCATGACAATAACTCAGACCGTTTTCATTTTTTGTACCAGGCTGTAAAAAAAGACTTTGTTGCCTGTGGTGTTTATGTGACTTCCGGGAGTTCTTGGAGCCAGCCTCAAGTGGATACTCTGCAAACTGCAGGATTTTGCACTTCAGCGGGGGCTTCAATTTTCAAGAAGGAGGTTGCCGCTTGGTAGCAACACCCAGTTAGCTTACCTTAGTATAAAAACTGTAAACATTGGAATTCAACCAGCTGTAGTTTTTTTTTCAGAATTATCAGAATAGTATTTCATAGCTAACAGCTACAAGTCTAACACAGGTCAAGGCAAAAAAAAAATAAAAAAAATACTAACAGCTACAGTAACCTCTCTGTAGATGTATATTTTAATCAATTTCTAAAACATTCACCATACCAGCTAGATAATACATTTCATCTGGTTTAATCTGGATTAAAAAGGCAGTTAACATGTTGTGGTTAAAACTAAACTAACAGTCTGTTTGCAGTAGCATAATGTTAACCATAAAGACAGAGGTGTGGTATCAAACTTCTTATCTGACTCTTGGCATGAAGCTAATAAAGTTTAATCAAAACCATTAAACTCAAAGCCGAATATGTTTGTGTGCAACATTTACTCATTTCATTTTGAATGGGTTACTAGTTAGCTAGCTGCCATTCTTTTAAAGCCTTTTTGTTTTTTACTTTTTAGGTAGAGTACAGCTTTTCCTCCTTTTGCTTGTTTCCTTGATACATCAGAGCACAAGCGGTTGGAGCTCTGTTATAATGAAAGTGCCAGATGTTGTTGTTGGGAGATTTGTGCCTCAACTGCAGAGCCTCATATCTTTTCTGTACTTTTTCTGTTGTGAGTGTGCGATTGTTTCCATGATCCAAGCTGCCGTCTGAACCCACAGAAGAGATTATGGCAGAGCCTTCAAGCCCCTTAGCTCTGCCTGCTTTCCCCCCCCCCCTATATTCTTGCACTATTATTTAAAAAATATTTCTCTCATTCTGGCAGGTTAAACGCTTCCCTCGGTGCAGTTTTATCTGGTTGCATTTTAGACCAACTTTATGTGAAGCTTGATGGCAGATGAGATAAGTGTTCCAACTCCTTTTTTTTTCTTTGAACCATCACTGTGCTATAAACAGATACAAATTGCATCCTTCTTTTCGATATGGTTCCCTCACTTATAACTGAAGAGACAAGCCAGACACGTCTAGACATATTGTGCAGTGCATTATATGCAGTGATGGACGTGATGCTAAATGAACACTTTAGAAAACACAGACCTCAAGAGTGACAGGTGATGAATACAGTGACTTTCAAGCTTCATGGAAAAAGCTTCTAAGTGCTCATGCTTTCTTTTTTTTTTTTAAGTTGTTGTTGTTGTCTTTGAGCTCCTGCAAATGTCAAATCTAACCTGTTCTCGCAACATTGCTTATTATTAGCACAGAACATGTTGCTCTTTGAATGTACAACATTTTTGAGGCTGCATTTCATACGAGTTGTTGTCCGTTCATTCCCCAGCTGTCTCCATACATACGGAGGGCGAGGACAAGATGCAGGTCCTGCTGATGGTGGAGGCTGGAAGGTATGTCAGCCTTTAGGAAATAAAGGTCCGCTAATTGGCACTGTATTTGCTACAACAGCACCATGCATTATGCAATGCTGTTAGCTTTGATATCGCCTTTGTCTCGTTAGTGTGAACACACTTTAGTTACTGTAACCATCCAGTGTAATTAAAGCCTCTACAGACCGCCAGCTTCAGTTAAAGAGACGAGGTGAGACGGCACGTAGCACCAGCCAACGGTTTCAGGCTGCCTTTTTGGAGCGTTGCAGCAACACTTTGTGTTTACTCCGTTAATTGCTCTCCGTTTGAGTGTTTTGATCAAATCTCTCGGGGAAACTGGTGGTTGTTTATAGACGCGTGTTCTTTCAGAAGCGCTTTCGGATTCCTTTTAATCTCGCAGGTTGTTTATTTAATGACTTAGCAGTGCTTTATTTCCAAACGTAAATGCAACTTAAGGTCTTAAAAATATCAAACACTAAATGTTATGGTAAATCATATCACGCCTCGCTGCATTAATAATTACCGTTTTTTGATTTCCATCCTCATTTCTTTAATACAGAACAGTCTACGTCCACGGCTTCAACAAGATGGACTTTGCACTGTGGCACTCTGCCATCAGGCAGGCTGCCGGCACAGATGGCAAGGGCCTCAGCGACCAGCAGCTGACGAAAAATGGGGTCCCTATTATAGTTGACAGCTGCATTGCTTTTGTCACCCAATATGGTGAGTTACATTATTTGAACAGGAAGTAAAAGTTAGAATAGAAACTTCTTCATCAAGGTAAGCCCTTTAGAAGCTCATATACACAGTATGCAGCATCATAAAGAAAATATTCTGTGAATGCTTTCAGCTATTAGGTTATGACACAATCTCTCCTTTTGACCCCTTTTTTCTAGAAACATCAGATTTGTAGTCTTTTTCTTTTGTGTGTGTTTTTAAAATGTGTCTTCTCCTTTAAAGCTCCAGTTAACGTTTGGTTTGTGTCAAATTCTCAGCCTGCTTTCTTTCAATCTAACGCATCACTAAAGCTAATGGATACTATAAAAAAAAAAGGCAGTTTCTTCTGCGTTCAGATATTTCACTCGCCTGACACCTACCCCCCTGTCAGTGTTCACAGATGTTACAAATGACGACATAGAAATTATCAATCTTGTTGCTTATGTTTTTTTTAACCGTTTGTAGGTAATAAAGAGGCATTAGAGTTAACTTCAGTGTGTTTCATCATCACCTTAAAATGTCCTCACAGTAGCTTTAATATTAAGTTCTTATGTAATTGAATTTAAATTAAGAATGTAATACATTTTCATGTTTTTGTTCTGATGTCATGTTGAGTTTTTCTGTCCTTTTCATTTGATGTTTTTATATATCATTATTTGATATCTTTGTCATTTTCATTGCTTTTTTAAATTAGCTTCATTTGTTCCCATGTGTCATACCATGATTGAGTAGGGTGCCATAAGATTGGAGGCAACAGGGGCTATGTTGTTACATAGCCCCTGTTGCTATGTTAACGTGTCATATACTAGAGCACTTGCAAAGCTCCATTATGAGTGGTAATCACTGTAAAAGTTTACTCTGACTGAAACTGTAGAACAACACTGAAGGTTCATTTGCAACGTACAGTTTTGTTTTACCTGCAATTTAGATTCAAATGTGATTATGCAACCCACATCACAGCTCCTGTAAGGTTGCTTTCGCCCTATAATTGCATTTATTTTACATAAAATCTCTGTATTCTGTTACTTTTAGATCAGACAGTGACTATATGGAACACACAATATGAAAAAGTCAAAGTAGTGACCTGGAAAAAGTGTCTCAAACTGTCATAGAAGTTGGAAAATAAACTTTTTTTTGTGAACAGGTTTGTGCCATGAGGGGGTCTACCAGAGGCCGGGCGACCCTGCTCGAGCCGCCCTGCTCCTGGAGGAGTTCACCCGAGACGCTCGTAACGTGAAGCTGCGGGAGAAGGAGCACAAGCTGGAGGACGTTACCGACACGCTGAAGAGCTTTTTATCCGAGGCGGAGGACGCTCTGCTGACCAAGGAGCTCTATCCATACTGGGTGTCAGCTCTGGGTATGTGAGGAATCACTGAACCTAATGTGTTTATTCATTGTTATATGGTTTCAGCTTTTTCAAGTCTGTTTGTTTTTGCAGACGAGAAGGACGAGAGACAGAGAGTGAAGAAGTATTCGACTTTCATCGAGAGTTTGCCAAAGATAAACAGGTCAACGCTTGATGCTCTGCTCCAACATCTGTACAGGTACACACACACACACACACACACACACACACACTTCAAACCGCACACACAGTTGAAGCTTGGGTAAGGGAGGTTATATCACGGTCAGAGTTGCTGCCAGGAATGAGTTTATTACAGTGAAGGAGAAATGCATTTGCTTCTTAAAACATCAAAAACAGGACATGAATAACAATCAGGTACATTAAGTGGGCAATACTTTTCTTTATACATCTACTGCACTTCATTTGAGGCAAAATTAATGTGCTTTTCCTCTTACCTAAATGCATGTAGCTATGGCTAATGTTACTTGTTAGATAATTATTTAAAGAAAAATCCTGTTATGTGCTCCTACTTTTAAAGATATACTGGAGTTAAAGATTAAAAATAGAGTTTTCGGATTGATTTTGCATCAAGAGAGAGTGCGACTCTATACTTCTAAGGATTTTTTATCAGGTTGTGAAACAGACTTAAATTAAAATGGATGCCTCTATATAAGTGGCAAACCAATTGACAAAAACAATAAATGGATTATTTCTATGTAGTTATATTTTAGACAAGGCAACTTACTGCTAGATTCTAAAACAGCCATTGTTTACATTTTCCAAGGAAAAGATTCACACTTTTAGATAATAATAGGTAAGAGGGTACCACTTTGTCCACAGGGGGGGGCGCTAAATTCAACTTTTTTTCAACAGGTTTCATTAAGTCTCAGAGCTCCTCAAAACATGTCTGTTTAGTTTCTTGTTAAAAATCCACTCTGATCCTGTATGTTATCATGCCTATAAACTCCTTTATTTCTGCCCTGCTCAGCACAGGCTGTTTCTGTGTCTGTAGCTTTAAATGTAAATGAGCTGTGTCTGACCACGCCCCTCTCTGGAAAGGGATGTGGCGTGGGCTTTCTCGCTCCATGCCCTATTATTTACGTTGAGAAGGCAGACTACGAGGGCAGAACAAACAACTAGCTGTGGGAGTGTCACCCACCTGGGGGAGGGGCTACCGCCCTATGTGAGGTCATGTAGGGAAAATCTCCAAATGGCCTGTTTGAGCACACATTTTCTGAAAAGTGGAGCAGGCAAAAGATAGAGAGGATGGATTTTTTTGCAAAATTGGGGGGTTCGTAAACAGACTAGGGACACTTAGTGTTAGAAAACTAAGTTTATATTGCATAATATGTGACCTTTAATCTGGAGTTTTTTTATGGCCAAACTGATATTTGAACATTGCTGTAATGACAATTACGCTTCAGTTAAAGGTACATATGTTTAAGCTGTGACTAATGTAATGATGTCTATTCATCAGCTTTTTGCATAAAGATGTTGCATGTTGTAGCATTCCTGATCATTGCAGCCACTAGGTACTTCATTGGAGCCAGACACATCCAGATGATGCATTATAACGCATAAGAATGGAAAGTGTATGCATTTGTTAAGACACTCAAAGGTCCTGCCCTCACAGTAACCCTTGGGTTACTTTGTATTACTTCTGCTAATGACTCTTTACTTGGCTGTATGTGTATTTTTCCTTTTTTCTTTGTATGGAAGCAAGCAATGTGGTTTTTGTGTGCGAAAATGTGAAGGCAATAGAAGTTCTAGAGAATGCAAAAGACATAAAACATGAAGCCGATAAAGACAGCTATAGAATAATCAGAGATCATCAAAGCAGAAATCAAACAAAGTCATAAAAAGAATAAAAGAAAGAAATGCAGGTTCAGTTCGATGGCCTTGAGAAGGTAGAGAGTGAAAGGAGAGGGGTGAGTGTTATTCTATTTGTCTTGAAAAAACAACAAGTAGTCAGATGTTGGAAGTGACACTCCTGCTGCTGTTGCTGTGAAGTTGTTTTCATGGCACCTCCTCCACATTACGAGCGGAAAAGAAAACGTTTGTTTTTTCTCACTGAAGCTGCAATGTCCTCAGGTTGAACATGATGAGTCAATCCTTTATTATTTGTTATTATTTGTTGGCAAAACTGAGTGGCTGATTATTGAAAACTCAATTAGCAAAAAAAAACAGATGAAGTTCATCATGCTAGCTGTGTTATTTTTGGCTGTAAGTGCCAGAGTTATCCTTTATTTAAAAAAAAATAAAAAAAACATAATCAAGCTTAGTATTGCTTCATTTTCAGTCATATGTATTGAAATGTTAGAGTTATTAGTTGTTTAAATGCTTGTTGAATCCTTCTGTAACCTACTCGACACATGTAGGATTTAGCTACAGCCTCCTTGCAGTCACAATGAGACACAATGGCTCAGGACAAAAGGAGACCTGGCAGGAGATGGGGCGCCACATATTCCTTTATTTTTTTAATTTTTTTTTAGGTTAAAACACCAAGCTTTATTTTGAAGGAATATGGTTTTTCTTACCTGCTTTCTTTCTGTGTTTCAGGGTCCATCAGTGTTCCGACCTCAACCAGATGCCAAGCGACAAACTGGCCTCCGTCTTCTCCTCCTGCTTCTTCCAGACCCGAGGACGAACCCCACAGGAGACCAGCGTAGTCCGAGACCTCATCAGCAACTACATTACACTCTTCAGTGTGAGTGAACAGTGTTTCATATATTTGTGTGGTTTTTTTTTACCTTTTTGTGATGGCGCTGATCCGAGTGAAGGACAAGACCATATAGAGGGCGACGGAGCCGGGCTTGACAACAGGATGTTGCTATTTCAACTCCTGAAAAATGTAAAACATGAGGCGTTTATTCACTCAAATATGTCAGAAATTAAAGGCACAGTATGTAGATTCTGCCACCAGGGGGCTCTCAATCAATACAAGGCTGGTGGTGAATCATGGGGAGTCCTTTCTGCTACTCCACTACATATTATACGTTTAAAAAATCGAATATATTTTTCTGGAAAGCTAGCTCTGGCTTCTCCTTTGGCGACCTGTTCAGCTGTTGAATTGTTGTTACTGACATGTGAATGGAACTGTCTGAATGCTGCTGTGACTGTGTTTATTGACTGATTATTGTCTTTGCTTCTTTCAACGACTCGGTAGGCTGTGAAACTGAACTGCCCTTCTGGGATTTATAAAGGTGTCTGAATGTAAATCTGAACATACTGTATATATATTGGAGTTGATGAAACACATTTGAAATCTGAAATAATATCACACAAAACAAACCCTACTCAGCTCTCAAAATAGACAGTTAAATGGCGGGAAGCTAAGGGCGTGTTTTGATTTCACCCTGCACTCAGTGACAGCACACAACTCTGGAAAACACAGATATTACATTTAAGAAATAAACAGGTCAGCCCGAGACGAAAAAAAAAAAAAAAAACCCAGAAGTATCCTTGTTCAGAACATCTTCAGCTCGAGGCGAAACAAGGCCGGTTTTATGACTCTGATGTTCTTGTACAGATGAGGAGTCATTTTGATAGAAAAAGATCACTTCATGTTGAAACAAAAAAAAGGGGAGGAAAAATAAGTTTTCTCTTCAGTTGAGTCTGATTTCTTCTCTTGCTGTCTTTTTTGTTTGTTAATTTCATACATACTCATTTTAGCAATGAGGGGGGGGGGGGGGGTTGCAATATTAGCCTTAGAGAGCTGCCTGTCTTGCGGGAAAACACAGCAACAGAGTGCCTGCTAATTCCTGGAGGAACAGAGGGATCCCTCTTGTTCTGACGTTTGAAGGAGGAGCGTTCGCGCCCCAAATCAGTACGGGACACGGCCATTCGCATGACAAATCGCCATTAAGCTCAACCAATCACGAACCGGCAAATGCACACGTTCTGTGACTTAAAACTCACATTATCAGGCCTAAACACACACACACCATGAATTTGCCACTTTTCCTTTTTTTTTTGCTTCCTCCAATCTTCTTTGCCATTCGTGTGAGTCTAACAAAGCAAATTGTTCTCTGAAAATGATAATGATGTTAGAAAAAGAAAAGTTGGAATAAAAAAATGTCATTTCCCACACAGAGCTTTGTGAAAGGAACGAGCATTCACTTGGCGCCGCGCTGTGTCAAACACTCACAGCCGACTTCTTTCTTCAGACTTAGTTTGAGAAGTGCACGCTAAACAACCCAATTTTTCAGCGAGAGCATGATACCTTTTACTGGTTTAATTCAGTCTGCCTTGTGATGTGTTAAAGTGCTTAAAGTCACATTGCCTTTGGAAATGGGATTCTATTAAGCTGTTAGAATTTCTCCGAAGGAAGGTTTCCATAGGCTGAGTTTGAATTAATGCATGTGTTTGTTTGCAATGTTTCCAACAGGTCACTGAGGAGCGGCTACAACAGATGGAGATAGAGAATAGTTTCATCACGCGCTGGAATGAAAAAAAGGACTCAACAGTAAGTCCAACCCAAACAGATATATCACCATTGTGTGTCAAACAAACAGGGTAAAATGAGACAGCACATACAACTCTGATTAGACGGAGAGAAGAACATTGGAGTGGCAAAAGTATAAAGATATGAAAATATAATCTTTCAAAGGAAGCAAAAGGAAAAAAAAAAAAGAATGCAAGGATACTCTGAAATACAAATGAGACATATTTCAGAGGATTAATGGATGACAGATCTATATTGAGTCAGATTTTTCATTTTGTTGTGTTTATATTGTTACACAGATGATATACAGTTGTACATGCCAGTAGCCCTTAGACAGTAGGTTAGAGACAGCCAAACTTGAGGCATGTTATGCTGCTGTTTAGAGCTGGTTATCGACAATTTATTTCTGCTACTTTAGTCAGTTAAGACAGATTTGATGGTTAATTAACAGTCAAGATTGACTTTTTCATCAATGCGAACGATAGCTTGGTGTGTGGCGCTGACGGAGTATGAGTATGCAGAAATTGTGTGTAATGGTCACTTGACATAGCAGCCTAAGTCATCAGTGTGTGAATGGTCAAGTAGTCAAAAGACTAGAGAATTGCTATAAGCACTCAAGTCCATTACCATTTATGTTTCCCTGATGTCCGGTCTTAGAGTCTTTTTTTAACGAGCCATGCACAGCCCTTTGATTGAGAGCGCTATTCATAACATTTTTCATTGGTTAATACATTTATAGATGTATTTTCAATTATTATTATTGCCCATTACATGCACTCCTATACATTTTACTTTTAACCAAATTGAGAGGGATTTTTTTGTCACATTTGATTTGCTTCTCTATTTGGGGCAATTTTCACCTTAACAGTTGAGGCAGCTGAAGGGAGACAGGAAACATTTTGGAAATAAGAAATGGGGGATGCAGCAAAAAAAAAAACGGGGTTGGAATTTAACCCCGGGCCCGCTGCATCCAGGACTGTATCCTCTGTATTTGGGCTGCATACTCAATCCACTCAGCTAATCTAACACCACCAAGCTGAGTGATCTAATCGGAGATCTGAAGGCTTTTGGTGGGGAGTTAGATCACAGTGAACAACTTTGCTTCCAGGAAAAACAAAGTTAACAGATATTCATGAACTCTATCACCTTGGTCACTGATATATATCCCTTAAAATTTGATTTGAAAAAGGAACATTTCCCTTGATCTCTCCAAAAGTTGTGTTATATTACACAATCAAAAGACAGATAAATAAGTCTTTCTTAGTTATGTTTACTAAAAGTACAACAGGTATCAACTTTACAATCAGAGAGTAAGCAAATCATCTTGTTTACTTCCTTAGCTTAGTTTGGGATGTAATACTAACAGGGTAATAGCAAAGCCTTTCTTCTGCTGTTGATATTGTGTGCTGTGTATTTGAGTTTGTGCGTCATCGCTCTCAAACCAGAGGTTCATTCAAACTACTTTCCTGTTTTTCTGTGGATGTGCATGTGGATGGGAGGGGTGGGGGGGAGTGCGCGTGAGCTGGCGGATTAGGGGGAAAATGAGGACTTAATTCTTGTTAACCTTTACGATAGGTACTTCATGCAGGGGTGACTCAGACAAGAAAGAAAACATTCAGTTCAGACAAATAAAAAAAAATTAAATCACATTCTGTTGCTGCTGCTGTTGTTGAAATCTGAAATAGGTTTTGAGGCTTTTAGAACATGTCCGCTGCTGTGGGGCAGGGGTTTACTCTGTGGAAAGCAAATGCTATTATAGAGCTGTCTGAGGTGAAAAGTAGATCAACATTTTAGCTTTGGACACCAATTTTGTATTTCAAGGGGTTTTAATATAGGAAATATATCTGGTCAAAAATGTTCAAGTTATTGGGGATTTTTTTCATGAAAGTAAGTAATTTAGTCTATTAATGTCAGTTATGTCTTAGGGATGATTTAACAGTTTAGCAAAGCCGAGGAGTCATTCAAATGTTATATGTATCATCTCCTTCTAGGTCTGTTTTCATCTCTTTAGCCCCATTTTATATTTGGGATCATCATTTCCATCAGTGTTTATAACATACCAGAGAACACAGCTAGCAGAGCCACCAATTGAGAAGCTAAAGTGAAAGGAAAATGTAAAAATGACCATTTAAATTGTCCATTGTATGCATCCATTTCATGCAGAGCTCTCAATCTGAAGAAATATAACCACACAAAAAAAAGTTGGAAGAAAATTTAATTTCCCCACCCACCGACTTACAAAGGCTATGTTTGCATGCAGTTTATTTGTATATTGGTATGTGGCTCAGGTTGATATAAACTATCATGCATAGAAAGAACACCTGGGTGGCTTTTTTTTTATTCTGGAGCTGTTCACACTGGTTATAAAGTGTACCTCTTAAGATCTTGGCTTTTAATGTAGAAGAAGAAATGCATTTTGATTTGGATATGCATCATAACAACAAATCATGAAGATGGTGTTTGACGGACGGCTGTGGAAACATGTCTTATACCATCAACTCTCGACCTATGTATTTCTGTCTATGGGGGGAATTATGGAAACATTTTGTTATATTACAGCTTTGATAATCACTGTGCAACCAGAAAGATATCCACTACTGTAAGACTGGCTCTGTGAGGCACAGTGATAATACTGACCAAATGGTAGTAAATCAAAGGAATTTGCTAACATGCTTCTTCATTTATAAGGAAACATGCTATGTTGAAGTGCTGGCTTCTCTGACAACAAAGAAGCAGCAAGTGCGTCCTCTGTCTTAAGTTTTGATTCCCGTCTGGAATGATTTGTATTTTGTTTTGACATGAGAAGGTAAGCATTTTTTTTAGCCACCCCCTCACTGCCGTTTTGGATGCCTCCTCAGTTTGCCAGGCAAACCAACAGGTGTTGCAGCGATGGAAGTGGACAAGCAAACTCTTTTAGTTGCCATTTTTCTAATAAGCTCCACAACCAGACACATGGTAAATTAGGATAAATATTGGAGGTGCTTTTGAAAAATGGAGAGCGGTTAGAATGTAAAAAGGGTTGACTGCTGTTTGCTGGACGGGCCATTTTTTTTCCCATTGGGAAAACAATGTCGGCATACAAGAGGATATCTTCTGTATTAGCTTTCATTTGTAGTGATGTAGCCTCAGAAAGTGAGGCTTCAAGGGAAGCCTGCCGGTCATTTTTGATGGTCATCGTTTGTAGTCTCACGAACGACTTTATTAGTGGTGATGAAGCTGGCATAAGGCATCTGAGAGTAGGTATTAAGCTGTACATACTAACATATTTTGAATTTAAAACAGGAATTCGGTGAGTTAAAAAGTTCAATTGTCAAACGGTAAGTGTGGACAAGTTTTGGGATTGCATCATGTCTGATGCGTTCTGAGCACTCTTTCCCTCAACAGGAACTGATTTTCCTGTACTGAAAGTGCCTTCTGAATATACTTCTTGGGCTACAACAAATACAAAGCAGAACACTTTTGACACCCAAAATAGTGTAACATGCTTACAGATTCTGCCTTCATATGCTGAATCTGTATTCACAGGTGCTGTACAATCCTGCGGATGTCTGTCCCAAACTCCATGGCTCCACGTCCCCTCATGCCCATGTGATGCCCCTAGAGAAAAAGTCAGAGTCCCTAAAGCGAGTGAATATCATCCTCCTGAACACCTAGTTTGTGTGAAACCATCAATAGCTGTCCAACCAGTTGAGAGACATTGCCATCCCTAGACCTGAAATTAGAAACATTTTTGACCCTTCTTACTGTTAGGTAAGTTTCAAGACCAAACAGTTCAGCCTGTTGGAAGAAGATGTCTAGGCAGGGAGGAAAGCACAGGTAGGATTTAAGGTATAGGACGCTGCTGAACATTGGGCACTTAAGTATGGACCTGAATACATACGCAGTGTCTGTTTTGACACTTGCAGGAAGCTCGTCTCGGAGGGCTCGGTCTCTGCAGGTGAAGGTTCTGACCTCATCTGTTTCCTTCAAAAAGCAGGGAATGAAAAAGAGTCTTGTGGCCCTGTAAGTGGATAGTATGTCTAGACTGAGGGAGTAAGTAAATCAGAGATATAATGAGGTGTAAGGCAATGTCATGCCTTGTAAGCTAGAAGTGGGACTTTAAAATCAATACTTGCATTTACAGCCAGAGCAAGAGCGGAGAGAGTATGACTTTGCTAAAGATTAGAAATGCCCTCAATTTGTATAGAACATCACTGTTTTTCTAACTCTTACTTAAGAAATATCCCCATCAGCTGTAAAACCGTTAAGAACATCTTTTCTTGCGCAGAAAGTTGTCACCATAGTCTTTCTTTGTCCTGTATAAAAATGCTTTGTCTGTCAATTGTACCTGTTATCCCTTCCATCACTTAACAATGAATGGGGAAGGTAGAAAAGTGTACTTGGCAGACCCAGAGGGCAGCATACATGTGTGTGTAACTTTTCACAATTACAGCTTTCGCTCCATCGGTTTGAAAGACTGTAATTTCAGTGTCACTTTAGGGCTGTGGGAGTTAGAAGTGGATTCTTTTCTCTTGTCATGTGACAGTTCTCCCAGCTCTAACCAACAATGCTTCTCAGTTCCCTTTGCGCAATAAAATGACAAAGGAAAAAGAAAGTTAACATGCATTAACCATGCACCTTGTCTTGAGCTTTTCTGTTGTTTTTTTTTTTTTGCCGGCCAAAAAATGTAATTGTATGCAGAGAGGATTACAACTTTGACACACCGAGAAAGGTGCCATGATTTGTACTGACAAGAGAAATATTGCCGGGATTGACCTCGAGAATGTCAGCTAGAAAGGCCATTAAAAAGTCTTCCTTTTAATTTCACCCAGGTTCAATTCGGTTAGAAGAAAATGTTCCTCCTTCAACTTTAATCTATTAATCTGCAGGTCAAAAATCAAAGGGCAGAATGGGAAAATTATCTCAAATCCAATTCTATACTGTGCTAGAATTGTGTTTATTTATTTATATATATTTTATGGTTTCTCCTTGTATGATGTGCTAAATGTCAGCTATAGTCTGGCTTTTTTTTTAATCTCCTCACCCAAACAGTAGTCGATAAATCATGATCTCTGAAGAAAATGATCGAGAAAGAGACGTCATCTATAGTCCTATAAAAACCCCAAACTATTGCTGCCTTGAGGTCTAGACGGTAAGTACCAATCAAACGCCTCCCTGGCTGGTTTTGCGCACCGATGCTGCATACCAGCCGCACTCAAAGCTCTTCGCTGCCGTCGCCGGGCATATTTCACATCTACAGGAGGATGGCAGAGAAAGCTCAGTTCTACTGACCAATGCAACGGCTGACCCTGCTAAACGGGGCACAAAATGAAGACAGAAATAAAGCACTGATAAAGCTTTTCAGCGATTGGCGACAAGTGAGGAAGTCGAATGGTCTGAAAAAAGACAGCATGGTTGCTGTTTTTCTGTTGCCGTGTTTGTTTTCTAACATTCAGTTGGATATTGTTGGTTGAGGGCTGCACGGTGGTTCAGTGGTTAGCGATGTGGCCTGACAGCAACAAGGTGCCTGTTGGACAGGGCCTTTCTGTATGGCATGCCTGTTGTCCCTGTGCATGCGTGGGTTTTCTCTGAGTACTTCCACTTCCTCCCACAGTCCAAATACATGATCGGTTATTTAATAACAGATCCTACTTGGCCCGTAACGGAGATAGTTGCCTAGTTGTTTGTCTCAGTATGTCAGCTCTATGATTGACTGGCGACCAGTCCAGGGTGTACCGGCCTCTCGCCTAATGGCAGCTGAGATCGGCCCCAGCTCCCTGCGAAAACTGAACAATAAGCAGTATGGATAATGGATGGATGGAATAGATGGATGGTAGATGGTTACGTAGATGAATGAAGCTGAAAGTGATGTGTTGAGGTCCTCTCTGAAATACAGACACAGACGGCTAGAAGAACCTTTTAGTACCATGAGAAGTTCCTTGGAGGAAAAGTTCTGCTTACTGGTGGCAATATGACTTTGAAGTGTTGTCTTCCACAAAAGGCTTCCAAACATTAGAATTGGATGGTGCTTTGTTTATTCATTCATTATATCGTATTGTAGTTTTCAGAAATTGAAAAACAAAACACTATAATACTAAAATCAGAGAAGATAAATTTCAGATCTGAAGTAAAGAAAAAGCTACTTTTTGAAAGGTTTTTATCATTTTATAAATGGTTCCTTCTCTTCAGTGTGGTGTTTCTTTAAATAAAACAAAAAGGACGACCTCACAGTGAATGCATCCTTCCCTCTCTCTCTCTCTCTCTCTCTCCTCACTTTTTCTTGCACTTCTGCTGGGCTCAACACTGGCAACAATAATCCAGGGAAATGTTCCATGGTGCGTTTTCCAAAAAACAGTTTTGAAACCGACAGCACACCTTAAGCTAAGAGCTGAGGAGAGATTTCGGTTTTAGCACAGGTGAAACATGCACCCTTACGCCTTCTCTTTTACAAGTTCATCTCACACATGTCCTCTTTATTTAGCTTGTTTTAACACCAACGGCATTTTTGTTTGCCTCCCGCTCGGTAAACGACCTCTGGGTTCCTTTCAAAATCCTCAAACTGTTTCTCTCACTTTTCTCCATTGTGATTCGTGCCACGCCGGAGTGTGTGAATTAAGAAGAAAAGCCAATTAATCCTGCTGCATTGCTGTTGTTTTTTTTTTTGTAATTCAACTGATCTCTCCGTCTCCCTCCCTCAGTTTGCTCCTGCCGGGGACTTGATTTTCGAGGTGTACTTGGAAAAGAGAGAGCCGGAGAACTGCTGTTTGATCAAGGTATAAGAGATGGCGGCGTTAGTCCTCTTTGCATGTGCTTTCAAATAGGTCCCCAGTGGTGAGGTGAAATAAGTAAAGGGTGAGGGGGAGGAGATGGTAGAATGAGGGGTGGAGAGGTTGATAGAATCGGGCTGAGACATTTGTGGTTTAACCTGATGGGATTGCCGCCGCTGAAATAAATCAAAAGCGAAGCAATCAAAGAAACGTCTGATTTAATTGTGTGAGTAATTGCATTTTACAAGCTGGGCAGGCCGCTGTAGGTTACGGTCGCCTTTTCAAAGGGCAGCGGGCGGATGGGGTTAAAAAAAGGAACTACAATACTCTGCTTTCTCTCTGCGGAGTAAAAATGCTTTGTTCAGTCCTGTTCAGGTAATAACTTGACTAAAAAAAGCAAGAACGTAATCACTTCATGGCTGCTAGTCATTTATATATGTGTGTAGTTAGCAGGCAGATATTTTAAAGGCTGTGATATTGATTCAGAGAGCTTTTATATGCAGCATGTTCTCACTTTGTTCAACTTGTGTTTCCTTTATATATTTTATATTGTTTCTTTGCTCCTATACATGAATTAACACCTCTGTTGTTTTTGTGGTAGATGTCTCCTTGCATGCGGTCCTCTGAGCTCGCAGAAACAACGCTGACCACGAGGAACATCTCCTTTAACGACGATGACCTCTGGACCACCTTTGAGGTCATTGAGAATGGAGAGTTAGGTATGCACATTAAGAAATTTACCGAATATAAGAAGAAGATTTATCCCATAATATGTTTCTTTAATCTTACAACTGGACACTTGCCTCATATTGTCTCTAAAGCTACACTCGTGCACTCCTAGAATGTTTCAGGAAATCCTACTTCTGGAATCTTCCTGAGTCGCTCATTCACACATGTCCCTTAGAGCATGAAATGATTCTCCTGTCAGGCGAGGACGGGAGGGTCACAGGAGTAAAAAGACGACACGGAAATCAAAGCGGAGCCACAGAGTCCGTCACTACGACCACCGATTTGTTACCTTTATATCAATCACTGTGTTATTGGACGCATTTAAAGTTCCTACAAACGAGTGGAAAAGAGTAAACTAGGGAGCCGAGAAGAGAAGGAAGCTGCTTTATTAGGTGCATAACGATTTCACCATCACGCACCGCATATGTCTGTGTCAAACCCCGCCCACTCGCCAATCAACTCTCCTTGCAATTTGTGTGAAAACAGCATAAAAATATGTTCCAGAAATATCACAGAGTTACAGTCAAAATCAGTTTTCAATAACCACACAGTACTTTAAAGAGTCCTTACTTTAGAAGCAGATCTGTACACACATGAACTTTCTTTATACATGATTGGATAGTGGGTGCCAACCTAAATCTTGGCATTTTGCCTTTAAATTGAAAGTGGAACTGGAGATAGGGAATGCCTGGAGGGGTTTAAGAGAGGTATGACATGCAGCAAAGGGTCCCCTGGCCAGGAATCAAACTATATGCCCTTTAACTTTCTTTGGCTTAAGGAGCTGATAGTTTTGAAAGAACGAGTTCACGTGCAGCTCTTTTGCTTCTGCACAACATCAAAACATCTTCATACAACACCAAAGTGTTCACACATAACTTCCTCTCACCCTTCTGCAAAATGGGCCTATTATGCCCCAAATGAAGGTATTCATTTAAATGCAATAATGTGTCATTAAAAATGACTTACATATAGAACGGAATAGACGAGCGTTTTTCTTTTTCCTTTCCTTTTTTATCCACTTGTTCCAACTTAAACTTACATAATATTAAAATCAGTGATTTAAAGCTCCTCTGAGGAACTTTTGGTTTGTGTTGAGTTTGGTCCCCCCGGTGGATGAAATGCTTCCATTTATTCCCCTTCGGACCTTGTCCTGTTTTAACAAACAATTTTAATGTGCTTTTTTTTTTTTTTTTTTTTTTTTTACAATTAATAACTCTCTGAATCTGTTCTGTGAATAATGTAAACTAAATATGTATTTTGCATGACCTCGTCTTACACCTACCGTGTGGCAGTGGTTTCAGATATTTAAAAAAATCAAAATCATCAATCTAGATGCTGATGGTCTCGACTCATTTTGTGGCTCATATGGAGACGTCAATATTAACTTCAGTCTTTTTCATAACCACATAAAAACTCCTGACAGGAGCTTTAATAGAGTCAAATCTGTTCAAATCATTCGGCAGCCTTGAACCCAACACAGTTATCTTAATTAACACTTACTATGAAATCAACATTGAAATTCAAACGTTGAGAGTCAAACAGTCAAATTTATACAACAAGCCTTGTCACTAATTTTCTTGTATTCTCTTTTACAAGACATTGAAAACCGGCATTTTTATTTCAAACAAAGAAAACATCTGGACCAGCAAATGTAATCTCCTTTTTCTCAGACAAAGAGTTCCATTAAGTCCTTTATTTAAAGGCCGTTTTAACCTGTATTTTGTTAGAATTTAATAATTCAAAGCTTTAATTATATTACCTCTCAAATCATTTTTAATGTTTTACATTAAAGTTACCGCATGTTGTTCCAGGTTTCTGTTAAGCAAACATATCTGAGTGGAATTTCTTTCTTTAGAAGATTTTGATGTGAAATAATAACTTCTTTGGATAAGGCCCGGTCAAATCCCATAGCAGTTACACCTTTACCTTAACTGTCCCCTTATTACCATCAATCCAATCAGTAACAGATGCACCATTTAAACCAGCACATACAAAGACCCCCCCTTCCTGTCATCAGATCACGCTCTGATTGGACTATTATACGATCTCTCTAATGAACCCGTGTCCGTGAACATGGAAACACACTGAGAAATTAGCTGAGCGTCGTCAGTCTGATGAAATGCACATGAATTAATCATCCCAACCATCATGTGTCATAAAATTACCTTCATCTTCCTCGCGTGATCGGCCTGGGGAGCTGACCTGCCTCATCTTATATTAACATTCACCCACCAGAACACGCCCGCATTTGATCGTACCTCGGGAAGCCAAGCGAGCAAGGGGAAGTCAAAGTTGAGCTTTGTCGCCGAAGTTGCTTAGCTGGCGGTCCACGTGCACTTTTCATCAGTTCACTGAGAGTTTAGGCGGCACTCTCGTGTTTGTTTTCCCTCCCTACAAAGTTACAGAGGACACGTCGTCCTCCTCTAAAAAAAGGTGTGTTGAATACTGAATATATCTGCCGTCGGTTCAGCATATTTTCCGTGCCGAGACAATATGTCTGTAAAAGAGTAAACACAAGTTATTTTGAAGGCGGAAGCGTGACAGGTTTTGCTCATAAAACCATAAAGAAGGCAGGGGGAAGTGCGTTAATTAGCCATTTTGGAGGATAGCGACAGATAAACACTGTTATCCAGGACAATAGGCAGAAAAAAGGGGGAGCTAATATTTGTTGGGAAATGAGGAACTAATTCCATGGCCGGGGTCTGCAGAGATTCCACAGTGGAGATAAGCCCAGCTATGAATAAGTTATGCTTTTGTGCCTCTTTTTACCTCCTTTGGTTATGAAAAACAAGGGAGGGAAAGAGAGAGCAGGGGTGCTGGTACACAAATTATCCACTTTTATTTTGGCGTGGCTGATAGCATGTACCCTGTGCACCAATTAGGAAGAGATAATAGGTCTATTTTGCACATGAGTGTGTTTTTATAATCAGCTCCTGATATGCTGGAGATAATTTAAACTGCTTTGTGATGAAAATGGTGAGAACAACAACATAATTTAGTTATTTGGTTAACTGGAATTAGTCATGGAGGTTTTATGAGGATGTGATTGTGTTGCATGCATTTTTAATTCGAAATAAGACCAGAAGACAAAGTGGATTTGTTGCCGGAGTTGACTTCTTTTACCCAACCAATTCTGTTTGACCGTTGCTGTTTATTTCCTGGCAGATTCACCTGCCAATCAATTCCCTTCCCGCTGACCTCATGTCTTAATGTTTTTGAACAGAGAGACCGCTGCACCACAGTGAGAAAATTCTGGAGCAGGTGTTGGAGTGGAGTAACCTGGACTGCCCCAGCTCTGCTTATCTTGTTATAAAGAAGTTTTCAGAGGCCAGAAGAGAGGAGGATGGGAAAGGTGCAGTATGAATTCTGTGTTGAGTATCAGGTTGTTATTTCATCAGTAGACGCATGTTCCGATGTTACGTCAACTGTGACATGAAATGTATTAAATGCAATTGAGATAGTATGGAAACTAGTTAGCAAGAGAAGTTGGAACAATTAACCAGTTGTAGAGAATAAACAGTTAAAAATGTTGCTATTAGCTTAAATTGAGATACATTATTTTTGAAATTTGCCAATATCTGATATGCTGATATTATCAACCAAGATGGATGGATGGATGGATAGTTATGTTCAATGGATGGATGGATGGATAGTTGGGTTGAATGGTTGAGTTGGGTTGGATGGATGGCTGGATGGATGGATAGTTGGGTTGGATGAATGAATGGACAGTTATGTTCGATGGATGGATGGATGGATAGTTGGGTTGAATGGATGGATGGATGGATGGAAAGGAAACACATAGGAGTTATATGATAATTACATATAAATATTAAAATTTACAAATAAATACATTCAGGGATTAAACCGACTGAAAAGGTGTGGGCTGCAGCCTTGGCTTGTTATTTTACACAACATACTCTGTTAGGCAACCCTTTAACTGCACACCAAGACGGGGGATCCAGTAGCCTAGTGGTTAGTGTGTGCGCCCAATGTATGGAGGCTATGCTGATGGTGTTGTTTGCCTTTTTAGCTCATGCAAATGCATCAGAATCATTTGCAGTTGTTTTTATGACCAGCTAAAGAAAATCAGCGCAGGAGCTGAAAGCAACAACAAAAAACACTAACCTTTCACAACCAAAAAGCTGAAAACTGCTCATTATAGACATTTAACCTAAAAAGGCCTTACATGACAAATCTGTTATCTTGACTGATATAAGAATACTTCATTGATTAAACCAAGCAACAACTCTTTAAAAGTCTTTAACTGTTTTCTTTGCACTTCACAACAGACCAAAAGCAGTTTTTAAAAGGCGACTATCTGAAGTTCAGCGATGGATCCTCCAAACTGCTGTCGGGGCACAAGTTCCAGGATAAATATGTTGTCCTCTGTGCTGAGAAGCTGCTGCTCTACAGAGATATCAAAGTAAGGACACTTTTATTTCAGCTTTATCTGCTGCCACATCGACTGTAGACAGGCAGCAGTGGGGGGAAAAGAGAGAGAGGCTGTATCACATGTTTCAAAGCTTTTTAGAGACGTGTTAATTTCATCTCCCTGGTGACTTGTCCATCTCTTGGATCCAAGTATCAAAACCATGACCACGTAATACAACATAACCATAATGGCGGACTTCCCACTCGCTCTTGAAAAGGAGGAAGAAAACAGTGTGTGCTTCAGAAAGGACCAGCATGGTCCGAGATCCCTGGAGGGCTTTTCTTTTCAGCACATTTCTCCAGCTGAAACATGGGATTTGGAAGGGAAAAAAAAAAAAAACACAAGGAGTGTGAAGAAATGTTAATAATTGATGGAGGTGCAATAATTCTGGCAGGAGGGTGAATAGTGAGTGGTGGTGTTGTGGGGGTGGGTGCCTTTACTGGAAGTGTTTCTAAATATCAGGTTGCAGGAGAATGTGCCTAATTGCTGCGCTAAATACAAAGGAAATTAGAAGTGTTACTGAGATTTAATTGATATTAGTTGGCCTCTACAATTATTGCCAGGTCTGTATTTAGCACAAATTAAGTTGGATGAAACAGAGATTGGGTGGTGGATTGGTGACGCGGGGGTGTCTGAGGCAGCCTCACAACTTTGATTCTGTTCCTTTTGTTCTTTTTCTACTTTGTTCTGGGCTCCTTTGCTGTTAGGTAGAAAACAAACGTTTGCTGCTAATGATTTCAATTGATTGTTGTGTTGGTGGTTCATGAAGCTGAGTTTAACATCCTTATGTACTTTGTTCATCCAAAATATCCAAAACTGGCCGTCTTCTTTTCCAGGGCACTAAAGCCGAGAAAGCGATCCAGCTACACTCTGTGAAATGTTACCTCGGCCTGAGGAAGAAGCTCAAACCTCCAACCAGGTAAACGCACAAAAATGATTTATTTTGGAATAAAGATGATTTTTTTTTTTAGAAAATTAACCCAAACTCAAGTTCCTGTTAGCTTGTTTTTACCCTATAACCTCATCCACTGTAGAAGACAAGGAAATGTGGAGGAACTCTTTCACAATAAAATGCATTATTTAAAGATGTTAGAGTAAATGCATTTTTAGTCTTTGACACAGTTCCTGTTGTAACTGTACAAAATAAAATACAATTGTGATGAAGTGCATGATTGGCCAATTTCATCACTCTAAAAAAAGCTGCAAAATACAACATATTTTATAAACCGCCATCCAGGTAATTTGGGTGAATGCACAAAAAAAACCCTGAAATTTAATTATCTAAATTTGAATGTGAGTCAATGGCAAAACCATTCAGAATTCAGATGCATTCCTTTCTGTTGTATTTTTAAAGCATTGAACTCAAACTTTGGATCCTGTCGGCTTGTTTTTTTTTGTATCATTCTTCTCCATCCACCGTAAAAGAGCGGAATATGTGGATATGAAATCCCAACAGTATATGGAAAAGTTGTCAAAGTTAAAAAAAGAAATGTTCCTCTTTTTTCGCACGTGACTGCAAATTCATGGCTGATTTGACCACTCTGGCAAATTGCACATCCTTAAACCTTCATAATACGACATATTCTTTAAAACCTTCATAAAGTTGAATTGCATTCAATTGCACAAAATATATTCCCACATTTAAATGTAGGCACCGATGCAAACATTTTATTTTGAATAAATGAACTCAACTTTATTTCCTGTCGTCCTGATTTAATCACAGGACAACATCCACTGTTTCAGATATTCAACTGAGTATTTCACAATAAAACGCATCATCATTGGGGGACATAGTTAGCCGAGTGCAAGCCTTGGTTCAAATCCGACCTGTGGCTCCTTTCCCAAATGTCATTCCCCACTCTCGCTCTCTCCTTGATTTCTAACTCTATCCACTGTCCTATCTCTAATCAAAAGGCAAAAAGCCCTGAAATAAACCTTTAAGAAAATGCATCATCGTGTGGAGAGAAGTAGTCAAAGCTATAAACATGTTTGTCCTTTGACAATATGACTTATGCTGATGGATAACATCTAAAAGAACAATCATCCTCTGTGGTTAGAGGATGATACAAGGCTGAAATCCTTTACAATAAAATGCATTATGTGTTTAAAAAAAAACACAGTTAAATAAACATCCCTTTTGGGGGGACTACCTCTGAAAATGCATCAAAAAAACAAACTGAAATGACTGTGATTGGCTACTTAAACCACTGCAGAAGTTTGCCTCTGCTATAAGCTGCAGAATATAACATATGATATAAATTCAGTCCCCTAGCTTGGGGTTTGTATTTTTTCCCCAGCCCCTGTAAAATGCAATTTATGTGCATTTATTCATTTGCTGCAATATTCTGTGTTTCCATCAGCAAAGTGGTTTTCATTGCCATGCGCATATTACAGAAAACTCTTGTTGATCGCCCTGCTGCGGCGAGTCTCTCTCCCTCTGTGAGCAGCCAATAAAACCACATTACCACAGTTTTTTTTTTTACACCTGCTTCTGTACGCCGTTAAATCACAGGAGGTAGACGTCCTCGGTCAATCAACAATAATGAGCCTCTGCTCTTTGTATACATGTCCAATCCCTCCTGGCATATTTGGTGCGATAAATCAAACATTAGTACAAACTATTTTTCTGTAGTTCTTTATTGTTGCACAAACATGGCTGCTTTATGAATGTGGTCAAGCATGACTTATTAGGGTCCAAATAACTCCTGCATTTCTTCATGAGTACAACCTCCTGTGTTATTAAGACAAACTGGTGTTCTTCAGCATTGCTGCGGTTTGTTTTGGAGAGTATTTTCTCCGTAATTGTGCGCAACAGTTTTGTGCATTTGTCCCCTAAAAAAACGATATATTGCGTTTTCTCTTCCCTCAAAGTTTAACATCACCAGCACATACCCCTGACCCCTTTCTTACTCCTCACTGTAACACAATTGATTAAACGTAATTGCATTTTAACAAATACAAATTATGAACCTCTGCGTCTCCGGATAGAAAACGCTGCTGCTCCTGTTTTATTTTAATGATCCTCCATGATTATAATTTATGACACATGCCACAAACCCTTTTTCCAGGTCTTGTTGGTCAAACAACGAGGAAATATATATTTTTTGAAAAGCCAAAGCCAATATTTCACATTAATTCCTCATAATTTTCCCCATGTCGGAATTTCACCGTCCGGGGGAAGCATGAAAAATGAGTCTGGCGAGCTGCTGTCTGCAGTCCTTCAGGGGGGATAAAAAAAAATAAAAAAAAAGTGGATAAGAGCAAGAAAGTGTTATGCTGGAGAGAGAAACAGAGGAGGAGGAGGGACAGAAGGAGAGAATGATGCAGCGTGGAATCATAGATAGATACTGTTGAGTGGGCTGCAGGAGAAGTGATACGGCGAATAAAGAAATAAAGACGGAGTGCTGAGAGCGTGGTAGTGAGAGGGTTAGGAGAGGCAGCGCTCCAGCACCTCATTAGGTAGAGGTCTGTCTGTGAGCGGCCTATTGCGTGGTTGGATCGGCTGCCTTAACTCACAGGAGTGGTGCTCCAGGCTCTCTCTCTCTCTCTCTCTGTCTCTCTCTCTCTCTCTCTCTCTCTCTCTCTGTGCACCCACTTTCCCTTTGTTCTTTCCTCACTTCTCCTCTCCTGTTCAGCAACAGCTGTGAGAGGTTGCCTCTTCATTACCTCTGAAACAGACATATGTACATGTATACACGCAGCGTGTTACATGTAGACACTCCTTTAAAGCTAGCAATGTTCGTTGCAGCTTGTAAACACCACGTTTCAAATGTCGCCCCTCCTCCTGGGCTCATCACAAGAAAGCAAACACTGTTAGAGTGTACATTTACTGCGTGTACCTACACTGCAAGCTTCCTGAGAATATTACATTTGTTATGATGGAAAAGCCAATGATTAAGCCAGCTTGCACAAGCTAATGGCCGGTGTTTGGCACCTGCCTGTCCAACAGAAAGCAGGCCAACTCGGGGTCAGCGGGTGAAAGCCAAACCAAGTTTTATCCACTTCCTCTCACTTTGATAAAATGTTCTCTTCTTTGCCGCTATGTCCAAATTCGCAATGTTATCAACTTACAAACTCGCCTGCTAGCTGTCATTGGCTGGGTAAACACATCCCCTCCCCATCCAGAAACGTCCAGCGTCAACTAAAACATCCAAAGACAGACAGAGGACAGGCTCTGTGCAGACAAAGACACTAAAACTAATGTATGGAAGCCCGTAAGTGAAGATTTTTTTAAAGTCTACAATTAATTCATTAGGAAAAAGCTACTGACTCTGTCTTTAAGCATCGAAAGAATGTTGCACTCTGGGAAGAGGGATCTGTATTTAGCTTTTAGCTAAATCCTTGGTAAAAAGTAAGAGGGACCTTGTTAGGTGGGGGTTGTTTCTGTTCGTATAAATCCAATGAAGAAATCGTGAAACAGACTGGAGATTATAACACCACTTAATCGGCCGAGGTCAGACAACTTCATCAAACAAGCATGCGTCCAAATCACTTGACTGACAAAGTGCTGACCAAGTAACAGTGTTCACAGTGCTGCTTATATTCTGTCAAAAAGGTGCAACCCACAAATTCCTTTCTATTTGGGTGCATCACCATAAAACAATAAAGATGACATGACACTGATTTGTATACGTAACAGTTGCTGACAACATATAGTTGGCTCTTATCCAAACATAGATCTGCTACTACTTAGGTGCTTCACCCATATAAGGTTACAGCTTCAGACACCTAAAGGTAGGAGTGTTAACAGGCGGTAGACAGACTTGAATAATACATTTCACAAAGTTACCAAGATGAATGAATTTCATGAAAATTTGTACTAACAGACCTTTTACAGAGTTTTTGTTTTTTATGTGAGATTCAGGTACTCAATAAGTGCTGGAGGCTAAAACTTCAAGAAAATTGTTCTGTTTTTCAAATGCACTACAATCAGTCAATATACGAGTTATAACAAGAAAATAAATAAAATGTATGTTTACAGCAACTTAATAAACACATGTGTAAGAATAAACAGAAAGACATGCCAAATAAAAAGGAGGGGGGTTAAAATCTGGTTGAATGAACAACTTGGGGTTAAGTGTCTTTTGGCTGCAGGAGCTGGGGATCGAACCTCAGACCTTTCGGTGGAGAGATGACTGACTCTACCACTGAGCAATTCAGTTACTCTCACAGCAAAATGTACCTGAGGCATTTAGTTGAGCCTTGATTGCGTTTTAATAATAATTTAATTTACACTGGTTTGATCTGTTCTGAGGTTCTATAGTTTAATATTCCACATGTCTTTTTGAAAAACATGTTTGTAAGCTTCATCTTTTCAGTGAAGGCAGTGTTACAGGACATTGTAAGTTGCAGAAGTGAACTCTAAAAACTGTGACCTGTCTTCTTCTTGTTAAACAGCTGGGGCTTCACCGTCTACACTGATAAACAACAATGGTGAGTGCGTGCAGAGGTTCTCCATTTCATAATTGATGAGTCTGACTTTTCCCCTTTCCCCTTGAAATATCCCTCAAGTGAAAGACTCAAGGGGGTGCAGAGATTTCAAAATAATAAAATGTTAAAGTTAAATCCAAGTGGGTAAGTAGTGGCGCTATCAGTGTAGGTAAAAATATATGAGAGTATGATAATGAAGCATACAAAGTGAATAGACACAGTCATTGAATCAATTTGTGCTTTTTCTTGTATACGTGATCGGCTCAGTTACAGAGCTACAGTCAAGTTGACAAATATTCCTTTTTTTTGATATTGGGATAAACACATTCAGAATTCAATTTCACATATCTGAATTCAGTGAACATTCCTGACAACACTGAGACTAGAACAACATCTGAAACAATATCTGAAAGTTCAAGAGAATGCTGGGCTTTCATGTTTAGCCATGCTCGCAACAAGCCTCTGCTCTGGCTGAAAATAACTTGTTGATGTGTGGCATATATTTTTGATTTGGTGCTAGATAGCAACAATAAAGCACAGCACTAGCAATACCATATAGCACACTAGCATGCTGAGCTCCACTGTAGCTAACAGGGCTATTAGCATGAACTAGTTAACCGCTAATAATTCTTTTATTTTGATCGCGATTGATCACATGCCATTTTGTCCCTTTAGGCGCACCGTAGATTAGCCTCCGCAGTGTCTCCCTATAGTCAGAGTGATGAATGGAATGACACTACTGAACCTTTGAAAGTCTCATTTCATTTTCAAAAACTCAGCTGACGAGTCCAAAGTAATATCCACCTTAAGACATGAAACATTTCAGAGAACAAAAGAACAAAAGTTCTCTTTTCAGAGGTTAAGTTCATGTCGTCACCTTTTGATCTACCAGAAGGTCCTTCGTTTATTTCAATTTCATCGCCTTAAGTACAGCATGAGACAGAACCTTTTTTATTTGTATATGCAAATTAATGGACTTTCAAACATGCAGTTGAAAGTCTGATCAATTGCAATTAACTATTGAAATCTTGCGATTGGTTCGGATTCAAATTTTAACCGTTTGACAGCCCAAGTAGTTACCTTTATTGGTATTAACCACTAGCGAGACTAAGAAATAAGCTTCATCTCTGTGAGCTTGGTAGCTTGACTCACGGCCTTTTCAGCATGATTAAAGCCATTTCTCACTTAAACTTTAACGTCTACCTTTTGGGCCCCTGTGTCTTCAGGGCTGCTTTTCTGATTTATGCAGTTTTGATGAAAAGAAAAGAACGTAGGCGATACAATTAAGCAGAAAAAATTAACTTGTGGATAGGCAAGTTCATCTAGTTTACAGCGAGACAATTTGGAGTGAATTTTGATTTGCATACTTTGATTTAGTACTTAAGTACTTTATAATATATGAACAAGTTAACTAAAGTTCAAACCGAACAGGTTTTATATCAGCCATCGTCTTATGACTGCTGCAAAGGCGTACTCTGCCCCATCAGGATCATGTAATCATAGGTTATATCTGCCCACATACCATCAAGTCTACTTATTCATATTGATCAATGAACCGAATCCCCTGAGAAGATCGCCGCTTCCAATCCAGTCACCTGGTTATAATTAGTGTGAAAACGATGCAGTGAAATCAGCGACTTCTTTAACCCGGCTGTTTTCCTCCTCAGGCATTTCTGCTGCGAGAAGAGGGAGGCGCAGGTCATATGGGTGACACAAATCATCAGGATGAAGGTAAGATGACGTGCAGCACAGAGATGTTAAGAGTGCGCTCATGCAAAAAAAAAAAAAAGCTTCACCGAGCAATGAGATAAGCAGAGCATGCAGCGACTTTGGGAGTGCAGGAGAAGTTTATGTATCCTCTCTCTCTCTCTCTAAACCTTTTTTACTTTTGTGCTGCAAGCTCCCCCCCAAAAAATATCACTGAATGTGACACGCACGTTGTGGCCACATCCGTCCTTATTTGGATGAAAAATACGCTCGATTACGGCCGGAATGAATCACCTTTTTTTACAATCCATATCTCAGAGCAAGGAGATATGATAAATCATATTTATCCCAATCATCCATTTCCAGTCGCAGTTAGGCAGATGGAATAGAAAAACAGGGGGAAGAAGTGTAAAGTTTTCGAGGTCACTCAGCAATAACATAAATCACTTTATGTGGAAAAGCTGTGAGAATAAGGTCAAGGCGACCATAACAATCGCATTGTGGTGCTTAGCCGCGAGATACAGCTAAGTGTTGTTGCTGTCAGTCGCTGACACAGCACATATGGCATAAATAATGCAAGGCAGAGCAAACACAGGCAGAGCAGCGACGGATGTGTCATATATATATATATATTTTATTATTTCTCCTTCTAAAATTCATTCCTAACTACTTAATAGTGGAATAACTCTCTTCTCCCCCTCATTAGACTAAATTTATGGTCTATTTTCTGCTCATTTCCAAATAAATCAGCAGAACTCGGAACGCCACACTCATCCCTGATTTAAAAACCTTTGCCGTATCTTGAGCTTTCACGGCTCTGCGTTGTTGTTTTTTTTTTTTCATCTTGTTTAATCAGTGTTTGCTCTCAGCTCGGCTTCCTTTATGGGAACCTGTCTGCAAAGGAAAAAAAAGTGTTGTTTATCACAGGTGCTTACTGTAAAAGCCTTTTAGTGCCTTAGTTTGGGTTCACGAGTAAAAAGGGCAACACTGTCTGCGAGGAGATTGATCTAAAGGGAAAGCCAATTTTTGCCTGTTGTTTCGAGGTGTTTATTTCTGCGGCTTCAGTGACTTTACTCTGCTCTTTGCAGAACTCTTCGATCTGCAACAGCTAAATCTATAGCAGACTGGAGGCGGCTAAAAAATATTAGGATTCTCCCCCATAGTCCGCTAAATATCAGGATTGTCAGCTTCCAACGTCCGGGGCTCCTGGGAAGGACACAGGACTTGTGGGAAGGGCAGAGAGAAAGTGCAGATGAGAAAAGTAGACAGAGAGCACTTCAGTGGTCTTGATTTGCTTTCTCTTACTTGTTAGTGAGCATTGTGCGCTGACAGTTTCCATAGCAACTACCAATGGAGGACCTAATTTTTTGAAGCAAGCTGCCTGGAATGGATGGTGGGGTGGGGAGGGGGGGGGGGCGAGCGTCGGAGGGTTGGAGAAGAGGAGGTTGTAAAAGGTCCAAGGACGAGTCCGAGCTGTGATGAAATAAGGATTTGTTAAAGAGAGACAGTTGTGTAGGTCGGGGGGGGGGGGGGGGGGCACACTGATATAAAAGGAGACATTGTTAAAGAGAAAGTTTAGCCAGAGATCAAAACACAGTTGGATCGCTGTGATGGAACGAAGGATCGTCACCCTCTGGCTTATTTTGAGATGCTTGTGCTCGTCTGGCCAGCAGCAATTTATATCTATACATCCTGCATAGTCACACCAACTTTCTTTACTTGAAGTTGTTTTACTTTGAGTCATGCTGCAGCTCAAAAAAAGTGCAAACATGACTTTTATATGAAATAAAGGCAACACATTTATATAAACTATCTTTCTTTTCCTCTTTTCTTGTATTTTACTGTATGGCTAAATCAGGCTGTTTGTTGTGTGTTTGCAGCACGGGTCTGACCTTTTTTCAAGGAGCCTCAACACAAATGAAGCTGCAGATCACACATTCTCCACAGGGGGAGCTGTGACTGAAGGCCAGAAGATTCCACCTCACAACCACAACCCAAGCAAACAGGTGAGAAATCAAAAGCCCTTTTCGGACGGCCTTTTTTTTTTTTTCCCGCGAAAGTGCCGTAACTAAGCTCAGCCATCGGCACGTCTTTGTTCATTCATAATGATTCCGCAACAGCATAATATATGTTTGCCAGTCTGGGAATTCACATTACGTTTCGGCGTTGCGAAAGAGGCCAAAAGGTCCCCAAAAAAGGCTTCATGATTAAAATTGTACGGTGAACCCAGCCTCGTGATACGTTTGCTAAAAGCAAAACTGTGGTAGATTTCAAACAGAAATGACCAAATAATGCATCTAACCATCATCTCTTGTCATCCTGTTACTCAACACCTTATTAGTAACTAAATAGAATTTGTAGATTTTGGCACAAGAAACTCTGCTGATTTTGGGACAGAGTAAAAGTGTCCCCTGTAGTCTTCAGTCCATTCTAACCTTCTATTATCTGCCATATTTCCCCCCAGCTGCCAGACAGGAGGACTTCAGTTGAAGACGTCAAACTGAGGCCATCCAACGCCCCCACTCTCCCCCCGAAGACGAACAACACGCTTAAGACCCCAGAGGTCCCGCGCAGGAGACCCTCTGTGGATGTCTGTCAGCCTCAACACTTTCCCTCCAGGTCTCTATCCAGACAATCACAGCCCATGTCTTTACCCCTCCCTCCCCAGAGCGGCTGTAAGACACTCGGCAGGAGGCCTGTCCTGGGCGGCGAGGCCATTATTCCGTCTAATCTGCTGAACGAACTCAACTTGGTGCTGAGCAAGACAGGCCGCAGTGCCAAGAGCAATGATTGATAGGAAGAGGAGTCAGGAGAAATGAGAGGCACCTCGAACGGTCAGGCAAACATTACAGAGCTGAATAGTGAAGAGAGATGTTGCGACTGACAAAAAAAAAAAAAAAAAAAAAGACCACACATTGCAGATCAAGAGAAAGTAAGCAGCTTTCATAAGAGGAATTCATAGCCTGGAGACCGATTTTGAACTTGGTTATATAAAGGGATGTAGATGCACAAAGGGGGAAGTGGAAAACAGGTGCAGGAGACACTGGAGAGGTCATACAGACCTCGCCTGGACAGCGCGCTGACCCAAGCATTACAAAGCATGATATGCTTTATATGCCAGAATTTGTGACGAGAATACATTCAGGGGTCAAACCTCTGAAGTTTTGGTCACTGCTTGCTACTTGCTTTTAAGTTTCCAGGTCCTTTTAAAAAGAAGCTGCTTGGACCACGTCTGAAAAGTGATGTGATAAGGTAAATAAACTTGTTTTTTTTTTTTATAGCTATGTAATGTGGTTGCACATATGAATATAACAGTAAAGTAATAAATCTCAATATTTTTGTAATCATTAGTGGAAAAGTCCACCATCCTAGCAGAGACTGTAAATGTGTTTAGAAAAGCAAAGGGACTGACAAAGGTGATAGACAGATCAAGCTGTATAGATAAAGGATGGAAAATGGCAAGTTTAGTGCAATCTAGTCATTTACGTAGCTAATGAACTCACGTTTTTGTATGCACAAGATACGATTTAAGCTTCTGGTGGGGGAAAAAGTTCCATACGCACATATTTATTTGCTATTTTTCATGTCTTTCTTATTTTACCCTGTTTTTTTTTACAGTTTCCATCAATGTTTTCACTGTAACCATTAGCCAGCTACTGTAGCAGGGATTTTTCAGCATCATGCCCCAATTCCAATTTGCACTGCCTGTCACCAAATGTAACTTACAATGTAAAATAGAAAGATAACAATAAAAATCATAAATGTATTACTTAACCATGTATTCTTACTTGATGAATTACATTTGGTCTACAAGTCTGAACACCTTCCTATTTAGTGAAAAAAAAGTTTATGATAAATGCTAGTAGCCAATTTTAGCAAACGCCTGTTAATATTAGCTGTTTTTTAAAATGTCAAAATATAGAATGTCTGCCCCAGAAGAGCAAGGTAAGTAATCATTTGCTGTCAGACTATAGTGTTGAAAAGTTAGATTACATTTCATACTGTTGAAAAAGGGCTATCGATTGCGAGAGGTGTCACCATTTCTCCTTCGAATTAGATGATATGAAGAGCCAATCTCTGACTTTTGTTATTTAAATTCCATTGAGACAGGATACGATACAATCGTCAGACATTAAAGGTCACATAGTATACTCTTTTTTTCAACAAGAATAAATACGTCTCAGAGCTCCCCTAAACATGTCTGTGAAGTTTCTTGTCATTTGATCATGCCTATAAACCCCTCTATTTCAGCCTTGCTCAGAACAGGCTGTTTCTGTGTCTGTACCTTTAAATGAAAATGAGCCGTGTCTGACCACGCCCCTTTTGAAGTGCTTGGGTGGCTCGGGCTTTCTTGCACCCTGCCCCTATTGTTTACGTTGAGAAGGCAGATTCAGAGGGCAGAACAAACACCTAGCTGTGGGAGTGTCACCCACCTGGGGGAGGGGTTACTGCCCTTTGTGATGTCACAGAGGGAAAATCTCCAAACAGCCTGTAACAACATGATGATGCACATTGGTATATCTGTCAGGTCTGTCCTCAAAAGGAGAAGAAAACAACTTTTAAAAAGTTTGTTGTAAATGGATGGATCACTTCTCGAGGCCTTTGAGGTCGTCAGGGAAGCTAAACTCTGATTGACTGTTGCGACACAGAATCAATCAGATTTGTGGCTCACGTTAAAATATTTGACCTATAATGGATTGTTAGCTTCCTCATTCTCCGTTTAAAAAGACATCTTTAAAATAAATATGAGAGATATGGCCAACTCTACCAACTGAGCCACTTGTGACTTCTTGTGTAAACCAGTGTACATCTAGTAATGAAAGATACAGATGTACACAGAACAGAAAACTCAAAGTACCTGGTCTTTTTCGATTCTCTAGTTTTTATTTTTATTTTTCAAAATCCAAAACAAAAAAGAACCAACCAGAATTTACATTTTTAGACACTATGAAATCCATTATCACCCCCACGCCCTTTCCAAAGATTAGATGGAAATGGAAATAACAACAAGCAAAATGGACTCTTTCATGACATTACATACAAATGTAGTAATGTCAGAATAAAGAAGAAACATGAATGTATGGCTCCAAAAGAATCTTTTAATCTGTTTGTTTGTTTTTTGTTTTCCTAAACCTACTTTAAAAAAGCATGCAATGTTGCCTTTTATTACTTTCTTCTCCACACTGCTCTCTAATGAGATTCATCTTGTTAGTTGGTGCAAAATAAAAATGTATTTTTTGGCTGATAGCTTTTGCTCGAAAATTCTCTTTCCTGTGTTTTTCACAGGAACAGTTTGTAGAGGTGTCTGTCACCGTGTCAGTGGTTAACAGGAAGACGGATACACGCATCAATATCTTGTGGGGCAGATTGTCACTTTCATACTCTAATTGCTTGAAAATGACAAATAAAGCAGGTTCCATCAGATAATTACAGGGAGGAAATATGTGTCAGTGCAGAAGGAAAGCTATTAAAATAATACTGCGAAAAGAAGAAAAAAAAAAGTCATATGATGATAAAAATGTGGGATAAACATCATCGTTGTTTAATGATGATTACAGAGATTGCATTCTGGTTTATTACGCATCATGATTGTTTTTTCTCCTCGCTTCAAGTGCGAAGAGTTTTTTTTTTTTATAATCTGTGTTTTATGTCTATTTAATTATTGCATCTGTTCTCTGCAGGTCCTTTTTGTCCACCAGGTAAATCAGCTCAGAATATACACGGTACATAGGGAATTCAATGAGACATGCTGCATGTGCTCTATGAACATATCTGCAGGAATGTGAGACCAGATGCATATTTCAACATGAAGACTTCTGCGTCTTTATCTTATTTATAAGTAATTAAAACATCATTTTATTCATAGATTTCATCAAATTCTGCTTTTTTTTTTCCAGTGTGATATGTAAAAATAAACCCCCTCGTCTCAAGTCACACCCTCCTGCTGAATTATGTATAGCAGTCTGAAAATGCACACGTAGGCAATTGTCGCACAGGTTCCTCCATGAAAAATTCATATTAACATTTTATTTTCATTATGCCTCATATACCAGCCGCTTGTCCTTTGTTTCATGTCCTTATATTCCAATCATAGAGCCGCCACGTTTTTGCATTCATGGTCCAAGCATTTCTTATTAGGGCTTTGTTTGCACTTTGCATATGTGTTTTGTTTTCGTTCCTCGTCTGCATGACTTATATAACTGTATTTAGTGCAACTGTGGCAATGAGTATGTTTCTTCTTAATTGGCCTGTTGAGTCATTCCAGTCTGTGTAGGTTTGCCTTTGTTTAATCCCTCTTTGTTCAGGTGTTATTTTGTTAAATATGTCTTTATTGTTCCCAGTTAAAACACATTATTACTGACTTTTGATGATCACTCTAAAATTCTACACTATGATTTTATATCACTTCCATGTACTTGTATCTCTCCTCTAGCTCCTCTGTAGCATCCCTCAGACTGTCATCTGTATGTACATTTACCTCAGCTGTCCTCAATGTCTGTATAACCCAGCATTTGTTTCCCATCCCCTTCGAGGCCTATAAGGTTACCATATGGTGCAAGAGAGTTCAGTGAAACGCTCTGTCATTAAGTCATTATGTATCGACATTGACCACAGCTCCCTGTAGAGGTAACCACTTGTGTGGCTGCAATGGTGGAAAATAGTTTATTTTGCTTCAATACCAATCGAAGACACTTTGGCAGATTACTTGCATTGTACTTTTTTGTACTTGTACTCCACTGCACAGATTAAGGCAATACTTTAAATCTTGTATTAATTACTCCATTAACTTATAAGTAGAGTTACTGATTATTATTCAGGGTTAAGAGCACACATTGACACAGATTAAACTTGTACACTACAATACATCTTTTATACTCATAACCAGAGCCCCTAATTTTTGTCCCTTTTGTGTCAATTTGGAGCCCCCTGTAATGTTCAGTCGCTGTAATCTGTTAACGTTCCCCTCTCCCAATTTCATTGTAATCTTACTGAAGTCTAAATAGATCAAACACGAAATTGAATTCTTATGACCCAACACATTTATCCAGTGACCCATTGGAAGGGCCTGAACCACTGAATCAGACACCACTTAAAGGCACAGTATGTAGATTCCACCACCAGGGGGCTCTCAATCCAAAACCATAACAAAAAGAGTGTGTGAATTTTGGAAACCAAAGATAATGCTGTCCAATCCAACACCATCCCCTTACAACACATACGATATTCCTGCTGTTGTATTCATTTGCAATAGATTGTACCAGTACCTTTACAAACACAATTTGCCCAATAAGGCTTCTCTCTGCATATTCAATTTGATAAAAAGTTAAAGACAAAATCCACCTGTAGTTTAAACAATAATATAATAATGAAAAGCAACAATACAAATGAACATAAAGGGCCAACCCTATTTGAATTCCATGTGACCCCATGTTGGGTTCTGGGCCCCAAGGCTTGGAAAGCCTGCTTTAATAAATTAAATCATTTATTTGGTATTTCCATTTCACTTATTAAATATGAATCATTATATTTTTGTATAAATGGATGAAATTCATCCATTCTGGCAACCAACGATGCTTTAGCGTGAAACTTAAGGATTCAAACATATCGATCCTATTATATCTACAGAACTAAATGAATCCCTTTTAACATTGCTAAAATTGCATTTAAAAAAAACCTAGAGCATGTTTTTGAGACAGCAAAACTAAGGACCAAAGCAATTGTATTGAACGAGCCCAACATTGGAACTGCAAACATGGTCTTTAGAATAAATTTTCCTGACACTCAACTTATAAAGGAGTATTTCTACGATTGTATTTTTTCTTCTTCTTCTCAAGGTAAACTAAATATCTAAAGGTTTCTTTCTCCACCGGTTAGCCGTGTGCTTTGAATCATACCGCTCATACATGCAGAGGTGTAAGGTAGCAGAGTACCTGAGCTGAATGCAGTGTTCACATAGTCAGTGTCATGACAGAAAGACAGAGACGGGGGGATTAGAACGAAAAGGAGCGAGCCGATATGCTTTAAAAGAGAGAAAAAAATGAAAAGTTATTTCAAAAGAACAGACATGAGCCCTCTGATTCGACATGAGATGCTTCTCAATTAAACCTCAGCCTGTGGGTTGTTTTTTTTTTTTTTGTTTGTTTTTTAAACAAGGCATGTCAGACTTAATCTGATGTAGTTTTGAAATGTAGAGGTTATTGATCAGCCATAAATGGCTGTACCTGTACTGTCCTGTACCTTCCACAAGCCATAAATGGCTTGTGGAAGTGTCCACTGAGGCCGTGATCTGATCTCCCTCCATCTTTGGTGTTCGCTCACTTTGTCTCCGCCTGTGAATAATGCAAACATCAAGGGGCTGAAATAAAAGAGAATGGATGAGTGACAGGTCTCAACACTGATCTAATATCCTACATCTATATATCCAGCCTCATGCTACCTTCTGAAACAGGCGTTCAATTAAAAGACATATCCTTTACAGCCATATGCCTTATCTTGGATGCTTAGTCATTTTTCAGAGGTAGAGAGAAAAATGCTAAGACACCATATTGACTTAAAACACACCAGATGTCCACAAAGATAGCACAGGGAAATGAAGATATCTATGCTTTGCGTCAGACTACTGTAAATCACAGCAAAGGCACTGTTAAGTCTGACATACTGCAGCTGTATAACATGGACATCGAGCCATGGCCCGGTGATTTACATTTCCAGAAAGGGTAAGCCTTATATTAATGGAGCCGTCCATTTTAGCGGCTATAAATAGCTCACAGCACAAAGTCGTCCCACTGCTGGCTGCCTTTTTTTTACGCTGATCCACACATTCTGCCCTCTAATCTCAATTCTATTAATGTCTTGGGTGATATTTACGACACATGGACCCTTTTAGCCTGACACGACTGTAAAGTATATGTCCAAACCAGCCAAGCTTTATCTAATTAAAAGCCTCTGCAATTGCAATCCAACTGGGATTGAGTCTTTAAAACCTCAATCAGTTTTTTTTTCTCCCCTGGTTGAGGGAGAGGGGGAGTCACCACAGAGCTAATAAAGACGGGAATGTAAACATTCCAATTAAACATTGACATGGAATAAGGCTGCAGATCGTTTTCAGATTTTTCCATTATGGGAATTAGAGGAATTTCGCCAGATGGAAGGGTCACCACAGTGATAACAATGGATTTATTTGGGTTCCAACCTTACTGCCCTGTAGCTGAAAAGGATTTGTATTCTCAAACTGTTTGCCATATGAAACACTTGTCTTCCTGTTACCCACAATGTTTCCAAGATAAATGGCTGCTGGAGATTCGGTTATGTTTAGCAAGTAGCGGCTAATGTAGCCATACATTTTCTTCATTCAAGCAGAGATGTTGCTGTTTGAGATACGGGGATGTTATCCTAGGAGCTGCCATTTCAGCCATGAATCACTTTCTTCAAGTTGATGTGGCTGTTTGAGATTGCTTTTTGTTGTTGTAGTAGAGGTTAACTATCTATGCATCCCTACCTGAAAGCCAGAATGTTGCTGATACTGACTAATGTAGCCACAAATCACAACATTAAAGTTGACTTGTGTCTGTTGGAATAGTGAGACACTACCAAGCTGCATAATGGGAAGTGTAGAAGTCAATCCTTTTGGATCTTGACTTCGGACAAAAAGTCCACATTTTTGTCCCCCTCCACTGCATTTTTCTTTAATTCTGTTTCTTGCAAGTCCAGCGACTTTATAAACATCTTATAGTAAATCTCCAGAGTAGCCTTTTGGAGTTAAAAAAAAAAAATCCTAGAGTTGAATAGTTGGGCTTAAAACTGCTGTCTCTTGTTGGTGTTGGAGTGAGTTTGGTTGATTCAAACAACCCAAGTCTGGCGAGCTGTGTATATGAGAGTCTTAGGGATTTGACAAAGGATCGGCACCTTGAGATAGAGAGAGGCTTTGAGACAGCCAGAGAGAGAGAAGGACTGAGCTGTGAGCTGATCAGGGCGGACCTCTGAACCCTGCGGTCATTTCCATTTAGTAATCCACTCCAGAGGTGGAATGAAAAGGGAGGCCGCGCCGACCTCGGCGTACCACTGTCCAATTGGCTGCCTCCTTTTCGCTGTCGGCAAAGCAAGTAAAGGAATGGGCAGTTGTAAGCAAAGTAAGAACAAGTTAGAGGGAATAAGAGACAGGTATGCAATTTTAGCTATTTCTGTTAGCCATATTTTTGAGGTTTTAACATTGCAAAGAGAGAGTTGGCAAAAAAGGGATGCTCAACTATCTCCTGACCCCTGTATCCAGAGAGTCTGTATTGGCTTTCCTTTCACATGTAGGACCTTGACCAACCTATTAAAGCAGCAACCAGCTACTTGAAGTGACCAGCAAGAACCCATATAAGACAGTCAGCAATTTGTTGTGCACCATCATGCCCCCAAGCTCTCCAAACCACACCATCCCAAGGACACGGATATAGATTGAACACCATTGATATGGATTGGTAGGACGAGCATAATATGTTGCCTCATTCTCAGTTGATTATTTATTTATCCCCTTCTAATCAAGAATGCCAGTCCACTCAGAGTAACCTTCATCTAAAGATTGTTAGGTCTAAACTAAGTTAACAACACTCGGGGTACAGAAGTGGCAAACTTGAAGAGATTTCAACATTTGCTTGTTAAAGATGCATAGAGGCTCTTCAGAACGGCAGGGCAGATGTCCTCTGAAGTTTAGGTGTCCTTGACAAGTGTTTGGTAGGCTTAATTTCTGACTCACACACTCTGGGACACCATTCAAATAGGGTCCAGGCGTCTCATCATTATTGCATCAAAATAATTAGGTAGTAGTAGTGGTAGTGAGTCAGCGTGAACTCAAACTCCACTTAGCTGATGAGTGAGAAGTTGTTTTTAGTTTCAGAGGTGTATTATTTCAACAGCAATGCAACGATCCTAATCATTCAGTATTGTTAATATATTATCCAGTTATCTTTAGTTGCATGAAGGCTGTGTCAGATTGCGCTGGCATATCGACAAGAGCAATGCTTGATCACATTTATCACAAGTGTATGGATGCTAACCTGCAGGGAGGACTGGAGGCTGGCGGTGCTAGCGCTTATAAACGCTAGCCTCGCTCAGTACAGTCAGCCAAATTACATTGTTTACCCACGGACGCTTTTGAATAAGTTGTGCTAAATTTGACCGTTTTCCGTTTTTTTTTTCTGGGATACTTGTGCAACTAGGATACTAAACTGGATACACAGGTCAAAACTACCAATTCAGTTCATCTACCGATGGCATAGCAAGCAACGTGCAAATGAGTGTGAGTGCGATCGGTAGTGATGGACAGTTGGGCCCGTTACAAAGCAGCCTCTGCGACCAGTGTATGAATGTCTGTGTAAATGGTTGAATAAGACATGTAGTGTGAAACACGCTTCAAGTGGTAGGAAAACTAGACAGTTTAGCATTTACCATTGCAAAAATACTGTGTAACAGCAGTGAAATATTTGATCTGACTTTTCTACTTTTATTCCATGTCGTTAGCACTGTGTTATGTTAGCCCTCTTTTTTATTTAATGACAATCATGTCTTCAATGGCAACACACATGCAGGACCTGCATAGACCGAGTTATTAGGTAGTGATGTCCTCTGACTTGATCTGATGGCATAATTCTTTCCATTTGATTTTGTCTCAGCTGTGTTATTAATATTCAACTTTATAAGAAGACTCAATAGACCGTCTTTTTTGCTTTTGGAAGCCACTGGATAATTTATACACCTTTTTTTTTTTCCATTTCTCACTGCATTCAGCTTTACTTAACCCGTTGAACCGTATTCAGCGATTCTTTGTTCACACTATAACTCGCCTCAAAGCTTTTTCAGAGTAATGTGTCTCTGAGTCTGAAGGCGCAATTAACCAGAGGAAGAAACAATCACACAATTTCATCTCATAATTGATATTAAGCCCTTCTATATGCAAATGATTGAAAAAGATCCAATCGCGCCATTTTATTTGATAAGACTCTGAACTCTATCATAGCACATATCACATAACACACACACACTCACACACACATCTACACACACATCTTCCCTGAGCCAGGCTGGTATTTTTTTTTCTCTCTCCTGATGGCGAGATAATGACCCTCATTGGTGTGTGAGATTTCTGATTAGCAGAAGAACAACAATGACTGCTAATTACCACCTGAAAGACTACGTTGCGCTGATAGAAGATTCTTTTAGCCCCATGGCTCGACAAAATGGTGAGTGTGTGTGTGTGTGTGTGTACCTGCGTGGCGTTGTGTACTCGTATGCGGTTGATTTCCCGCCAGAGGATATAAAAGAGATCGAGATAGACCAAGGGTGAGGGGCAAGTGGTCTAGTGAGACACAGTTAGAGAGGGAAAGAGACAGAGGGGACAGATGAAAAGAAAGGCAGTGATGATAGACTATTACAAAGCAGATACATTGACAATTCCCCTTCATTTGTTTTTTAACTCTTTACAGCCTCATTTAGCTAAATTACATGTTCTTTGTCTTGTCTGACCATATCAAAGTCACAGATCGTGGTGAAAAGTAAAATAAATAAAAAAAGACTTTCACAGCAGCACCATTTTCATAAAATGCTCCTTAGCGTAGCACAAAAAACACACAAAATGATGTTTTCACTGTTGCTAGGAGATGCAAAGATTCCTCAAATGAAAAGGTTACAGTAAATGTGTGTTTTTCCTCTAGTTTCGGAGTACATTTGTAACAATCTTTCTAAAAATCACTCTGATTTGTACTGGAAGCATGAACATCCACTGAGCTCTTTTGCTTTGTGAATTCACGTTTGTCAGGCCAAGCTAAATCTTCGCTTCACATGCACTTCAAGGACTCGTTCGCTTTGATGTGTCCCTATTGCTCTGGCTGTGGTTGCTCTGTGCCCTCTAGCGAATTGTTTCTGAATGAATATTTGATTCAACTTGATTACCTATCGGTTTGGTTCAATATGGCATGCATAATGAAGCACAAGGAAGGCACATCAAAAATGCACTCCAGAGAGCGGGCTGAAGGAGTTGACGCTCATCAATAGTTGGAGCTTCAAGTCTTTAATGAGTAAAGGGACATAATGGACTCCCCTCCCACCCAATTTCTTCTTATCTCATCTCCCAGTCATGTTAGCTCCATCTTTTTAACTGATCATTTAGGTTCCTAACCAGGTTAGAAGCAAGTATCTTGATGGACATGCCTTAGAGGGAAATAGATTAGACGGTAGATGATGGTTCGCAATCTTCTAAGGCATGTCAATATAAGCAGACCTCCTGCTGTTATCTATGCTTATTTCAATGGTTACCAACGTTCTTCTAGCAACTTTCTCTGGAGATAAATGGACAACATTTTGAGAGAAGAAATAAACATGAGAAGAAACCTTTTTTTTTTTTAAACATGCCCTTTACTAACTCAAAGCTGTTTTGTTGCTACATCCTTACTTGCGGTATGGCGAGAACCTTGTGCTATCTAATGTAAGCAAATGTTAGCAAACATTGAACATGGAAAGACATTTGAGTGTATGGCGCTGTCTTGAAGTGCACTTAATTTTAAGACTGTCATTACTCTCTGCTACTATGGTGCCATTTTCTTGTTTGGCAAATACGGCCTTATAAGCTCTTTTAAACAACATCACGCTAAAGATGCTGAAGAGTGACATATTGCTCCAAACCTTTTAATTTTGCTTATTGTGAAATTAAAAGTACAATTCATCAGGGATGGGGCGCCGGTGGTCTAGTGGTTAGTTCGCGCACCAAATGTTCAGAGGCTGCGGTCTTCGAAGCGGGCGGCCTGGGTTTAAATCCGACCTGTGGTTCTTGACGCACTCCTTGATCACTCCCCTCCCTCCCTCTCTCTCTTTCCTTGACTTCCAACCCTATCCACTGTCCTGTATCTACAATAAAGGCATAAAAGCCCCAAAATGAAATGTAAAAAATTCTACATTATATTGACATATTTGATTAAACATTTCACTTTTTAATTGTTCCTTTTAACTGTTTTCATTTATTTTTAATCCTTAACAAGTTCCCTTTTCCATGGTTTCAAAATAAAAGCAGGGTTGAATATAAAGAGCTACTAAAGCACTCTCAGTTTAAGACAGTACAAACACTCAAAAGAAAAGCCTTACAAGTGTTTTCTTTAAATTCAAAATAATGGAATTTCCAACATACGATATAAAATACATTTAAATGTGATTAACTATTGAAATTTTGCAAATAATCCTGATTTAAAACAAACTGTGTGACAGCCCAACTATAAATAGATATTTCAATGTAGATAAAGAATCACAAGGCAAATGACAACAATGTTGGTACTCTCCATTGTAGTATTGTCCATCAGGCCTCGACTATTTGCAGGAAATTGTCCACCTAGCAACACGTTGCCGAACTGCATCATCCGCTAAAGTATCACTAATCTGTAACAAACGGCTAACCACGACACCCTGGCACCTCTAGAGGCTATCTTGTGAATATAAGTCTAATTCAATGATGATTATTACTGCAACTAAATCTCTCTTTGGCTCCTCATTCAAGGTGTTTCATCAAATGGGCTTGCAATGGTTAATTATCTAGTACTTCACAAGAAAGGGAAAATATATCAAATACCCATAATCCTGTTATGTAAAAGCACAGAACCCCCCCCCCCCGATTCCCTTAATCTTTTTCGATTTGTCTTTGAACGCCTTTTTTTGAGATATGGAGCCCCTTGTTTGGGAACCACTGCTTTAGGCCTCGCCAAAAACTACAATGGCATGCCGCCTAGCACCGCTGATCTGGCTCTTCCTCACCGCGGTGTATTGAAACCAAATCCTCCTGTCTTCTGATTTTTACCCCTTTGTTCCTTCAATACTCTCCTTTTCTTTGAAGTATTAAAGTTTGCCAATGTTTTCCATATAACTCTCGACTCCAATCGAACACTTCCTTGCAGCCGTCCTTAGACTAATCCATTCTCTCTCTCTCTCTCTCTCTCTCTCTCTAACAAGCCTTTTTTTTCTGTTTAATTAACATTAGTCAGGTCTTGTTTGTGCAGGCATGCTATTCAGGTCATGAATAAACTAGGGACTGGAACTGGTTTCTTTTGCATTCTGAAAACTGTTTAGTTCCTCCATATTCATCCTGGCTTATCGGGTGCATTGTCTGCATATGTGTGCAGATGTGTGTGTTTGTGGTCTCCTAATGAATAGAGGAATGCTAATGGTGGTAAAACAGTGATTTCTCCAGCTGATTGGGTGTAATGGATGGTACTCAGAGCTCCTTCATAATTGATGAGGATGTCTCGTGGATGTCCCACTGCTGTAGTGTGTTGACGCCGGTGTGTGTGCGAGCGTACGTGTCTGCGGCAGCGCCGCGTTTTGGGTGGGACCCGAGACTCCGGAGAAGTCTGTTCTTGTTATTTCTGCAGCAGCTCCTGTCAATTCTTATTAGCAGAAGCACGCTTCGCCATCTCCATAATGTATGAGTGCGTATTGCGGGCAAGAATGGTGTCAGATTCTCTTATGAGATTGAAAGAAAACAAAGCCATAATCTAATTGTTTGCAAGCGGAGAATGGGATGATTAAATCTCATTGTTTTCATCTCTCTTGGAACAATAGAAAGAGACAAGAGAACGAGAGAACTGGGAAACATCACAGTGCAGGAATCTATATAAAAATCTTTGTCTTTTTCCGTGTGTGAGTTTGTCAAATATTGCATGTGAAGTGTACGCTACTATGGGGGTAAACAAAAACACAGAGAGACAGCTCACAAAGCACTATCTGATGAAATAGTCTACAGTGCATGAAGACAGATATCCAAGGACATGGGCTGTCTGTGCAGTACGTATTCTCTATCTTAATGAGAGATGGTGTTTACAGGTCTCTGCTTATGACATTGCAACAAAGATATTTCATTAATATCGCTTGCCAGCACATCTCGAGACAAAGAAGAAAACAGACGACAAGAGGAAGAGTGGGAGACTTGTAGCTTGTGTTTATTGAAATAGGTAAATTTGGAGATGACAAGGTGAGAAGCTGACCGCAGGGTTACAATCTGCAGTGGAACTTTATGGGTTCTTGTTTATGCTGTGTGCCTCTACGTCTTTGTGTGTGGAAAAACAACTATTGTGACATCTCCGCTGCAGCACACCTGCGAGGTCCTGGAGTGCTAGCGCGCTAAACCTGCAGATTACCTCGGGGCCCCGCAGGGTCTCCCATCACTCCTACACAAACTCCCGCAGTTAAACACATCTTACTCACTCGCTTTTTATTTCCATCCTTGCTCTCTGTCCTGTTGTTCTGCTTTCATTTTTTTTGCATCATCGGACTCCCCTGGCACCTCCGCTGCTATCACATTTTTCACTTGTCCTCCACTCTTCTCGCTCCATCATTTTTGTACTTCTGTCTGTTCCTTCCTCTTGCTGTTTCCCAGGCATCCTGCCAACCTGATGCTTCACTACAACTCTTCCCATCCACGGATCTCAAAAGCTTTGACAGGAGGAATGCAGGCAGGCAGGTAAATTGCCAGATATTTGTGGAAAAAAGAAGGTCAAGCCACATAGTTCCACTAACACAGACCAAATAAACAAGTCGCTCTGAAATTAGAATTCGATTTCGCAAAGTAATCAGCTTCTTCAAGGTTTGTTTTGACTTCTGTTCTTATTTTGACAGAACTGAAATTACTGAAACAAGAAGATTAGGCTTTAATTTGTGATGTTTGAAAGCTAGGTTAGCTAGCTTACACTGTGTTGAGGTGAGTAAGCCAAGCTGGCTAGCTTACATTTTTATTTGGAAAAGAAATTCAAGTAAATTTAGAAGGCCTTGACAGTATGCGGGCTGGTTATTAATTCTTAATCGTTGTAGCTTCTGCCATGGGTATCAGAAATGTAAAACCATTTTGTCAATTACCATCTTTGAAACCAACGCAGTAAACAAGAGACAACAAATATAATTTTGCTCTCTGTGTTTTTGAAATAAACTCTACTCTAATTGTGCAAAAGAGTGTTGGTGAAGCCTCAGCAGGGGTTTGAATAACAAACAAAAAGACAGCATTTTGGTAGCCTGTAGGTACAGTAGAAAGCTAGTCTTGCTAGCTATTTGAAATGTACAAGTAGAGGCCACTTAGCCTATAGCTAGCTAGCTTCCAATTTTTGTGTTGGGTACTACTTTAACAACAATTCTTTCAAAATGTTCAATTTAGGAAAATACAAATAAGGTTATAACACTGGATAAGCCTGTTGAAAAATATAGTTTTTTTTGGCTATAGGACTATGCTGTGCTACAGTCAGTAGCAGTCCATAGATGTTGACAACCCTTAGCAGTGCCTGTTCTCATATGTCAATCAACACTGCTGCCATGGGAGTCTCCCTGTCAGAAATGTGAAGCTTAAAGTTTTCACAAAAATTGTATTTTTTTTTCTCTTTTTTGAAGCCTCAGTATAATTTTATTTCCATCCACAAAAATGTGTGGCGTAGCCAAAAATGTATAATGCAGTATGATTGTTGTAGTGTTAAAAGACCAAGGGAGCACAACATCAGGTCTACTGTAGAAGGAAACTTGTTCATTATTTGGGACAGCAAAAGAAAAGTCTTAGAGAGCACATTTCAGTGGAAGAAACAACAAAGACAAGCCTTTAAGAGCATGAGGAGGCCCTGGTTTCTTTTCATTCCAAGAAGTGTTCTTTAATTACACCAGTGCATTTGTCAGAAAGTAAGTAAACACACATTGTTTAGGCAATCACAAGTAGCTTTTTATTTATTAATTGTTGGCTTGTTATTAAAAGCTGTATCACTGGGAGAGGCCAAATTTGATAAAGGCCCAGTATAATAGAAGATTTTTAATAAATTGAAAGAAAAGTGAAGCCTAGATTGAAAAAGAAAAGTCAACTCTGCAGCCAAAGCTGAGGAAAACAGATTAGTGAAGAAATGAGCAAACTCACACTGAAAGAAGGGGAGATTTTCTTTCATTCTTCTCACTTCTGGATTTGGGGGAGGGGGGGAAATCAATTTGATCAAACTTGTCGGGAAATTCAAGAGTGTCTATATTGCAGCCAGCTTCTGCATTGGCAGCATTTATTATCACCATGCGAGGCGGACATGGAAGAAAACAATTCCGTTATTGATGACGGAGACGAAACGGACCCCTGTCAATATTATTAAGTTTCATGCATGCACTGTTTGCAGCAAAAAGCTATGAAATATAAACAGGCTGGTATTGAAGACGGTATCGACATGCCAAACACTTGATCTTATAAAAGGAGAAACTAAATAAGAAAAGATTGTCCCTTTCCCTCAGTCCTCTTTACGGTATAGCTTCTCTTCCATAAATTCTGTAAGTGAAATTGGTCTGAATTTCATGAGAGTACTTTTTAGTAGATCCATAAGGATTTACTGGGAAGTTAGGGGCTAATATGTTAGAAAAAGTCAGAAGAAGTGATACAATCCAAAAAGTTTCAGCAATGATGTGAAATTGGAGTTGGACTGGCAAATAAAGCAACATTTACTTTTTCTCTGACAACACCACCGTTCTGGGTCCTGACTTCCAGACGGATATCAAATTTGTTACCGAATGGTGAAATGCTTTCATGATCCACTACCTCTGCTCAAATTGAATCTGGCCTGCTCCTTTCCTCTGCCGATAATAAGGACGGGGGGGGGGGGATGTCTCAGGGTTTTTTAAATTATAGAGATATAAAATGTACACATTTACATCCAGGAATCGCAGGCGAAACACATGTTTCATGAAATCCTTGATCATATCTATGGAGAATAACTTCTCCCACAGCTCCCGTATAATCAGCCCGAATGGAGAGTAAATCTGAACCTTCTTAAGCAGCCAGCATCACAGCGTTTCTCTTACCTTGTAATGAGTGTCATGGGGACTCATTTAGAAAAAAAATACTCTGATGGAAATGTTTGTTTCCCACCAAATTCAAATCAATGCTGTGAATTGATTTGAAGACAGAATCTGTGGGTCGCACTAATTTTCTCTTAAAATGAACAAACATGGACAAAAATAATGCAAGATCCTGCTGTTAAGTTTTGTTTTCAATATGAAATTTATGGAAAGAATAACTGTATGGTAGATTTTGGTTCAACCAAATACCCTTGAGCTATATACAAGAACTAATCTCACTCTTTTTGTAAAAGTAGCAAGGTCTAGGTTTTTAACACAAGGATCTTTAAAAGAATGATATCTAAAAAAAAAATCAATATGCAAGAGCCCAACTGATTAGACTTGGTTGTCATTGCATTATAAAGTAAATCTTCATAGTTATTTGTCTTAGAAAGCATTAGAGGAACTTTTCATGCAAAAATGGTTGCAGGACTGGTAAGCAGTCTGGTTATATTTTAGCTCTTAGATACAGATTATCGGCCCTGATATTGGTACATCGTGATATTTTTTCCCCCTCTTAATCAGTAGACTTACATTGACATTCTACATTGGTCCATTGGTTTCCGCAAATGGTTAGCAAATCATTTGTCTAAAAAAGCCTCTTTTGGAGTATCACTGGATGGGTTTAATAATGCACAATTGGTGCAAGATCCAAGGGAAAAGTGTCATGTCCACTAAGTCAGCTTGATTAACCCAAATTGGGAAATTTCCTCACGCTAAAACAGCATCAGGGTCATAAGTTACTTCAGTCTGGCACTGAAGTAAATGACTATCAAACTTTTTTATTGTATTAAAGGCTGGAGGTCAAATATCTGACTATAAAGCAGGCCAATGCAAACCAATAACTATTTGTTCATACTGTTTGGCTAGGTCTGAGTGTGACACTGTGGGATTCAGTGGGAGTCCTGGCCTGTTTCCTTGTCTGTACACAGTGTGGTTGTATCTTGTTTGCTGTACAGTACTGCTGTGGGTGATCATGTGGAACCCAGACTGGAGCGCTGGCCATGTTGTGTGTGCTGTCATCTCAGATGTGCACAGAACATTGAGGAGTCACAGATCACTACCCCTCAGGGAGATGGAGTTTGTGTGTTGTGTGTGTGTGAGGAAGCAGGCAGTGTGTGTGTGTGTGTGTACCAGAGAGAGAGAGAGAGAAAGAAAGAAGCTGGTTGTTATTTTACTTCTCACGTACTTCTCAGCTACCTCCTTCAATCTTGCTGTCCACAGCCTTGCTGGCACCATTACCTGACTGACTAAGCCACAAGGGCTTCACCTCACGGACAAAACTCACATTAGCACATTATCTAACAGCAGTTATTTGTAGGCTGCCAATATCAACATGATAACACAGACTGTTAATGTTGCTATATGCATCCCTTGTGCCTGGCAGGCATAGTGGCTCCAAATTACAAACTGTCTTGGAGTATACTTTGTTGAAACTGTAAATTTATTCCAAAATCAACACCTCGTTTTCCACTTTTGTATGTGACTGGTGTCCAAAGATCCCCAAATATGCGAATGATGCCATCGCTGTCCTACGCAAGGAAGTGCATTTCTTTACAGATGGATAGAAAGCCAATGGAGCCTACCTAATTTTATCAGTTTTACCAAATGAATTAAGAGTTAAAACTAGATAAAAACAAAGTTATTTTTCATCATAAAAACTCGCTTTACAATCAACATAAGCAACTGAATCGAAGGGAACGATTTGTAATCTAGTTAGCAGCCTTTTAGCTAAGATAGCACACAGTCATACGGCAACCCCGAAATCCAGCGCAAAGGTTACATTTTCTGAACGCACTTTACTTGAGGCAGATTCCGGACTGAAATATTAAGGAGGGAAGGAGTTTTGCAGGCACATCGAATATCCCTGAGATTCCCATAGGTATGCATGGACTTCCTGTTGACTTGCCTCTTTACATATACGAAAGTGGAAATGCCTAGCATTTGTCAGCATTTTTTTTCTATTAAGGTATTAAATCTGTACTTTTCTTATTGCGTTGCTTCATCATCCTTTAGCTTAATGGGATGGTGAATTAGAGTTAGCTCATATTATCTACTCACCCAGCACCACACAGACAGTTAGCAGCTAACTAGTAGCACCAAGATGCAAAACAAGAAGAGAAAGGGGCCAACTGGTTGCACCAATAATGGCAAATAGAAAGATGTGGCATCCAGATGGTTTTACCAAACAACAGAGTCTTAGAAGCTAGCTGGCAGCACTTAAAGCCAAACAAAGTAAGCAGCTAGCTGTTGAAAGTGGTTGATAATGAGGCTGCTATTGAAAACATTTTCATAAACCAGATAAACCAAAGATAATAAAAGATGACATTGGAATTACAATCACCAGGTTGCCAAAACTAAATTAATCCTATTGTTGCTGTGTTTGCAGAATATGAAAGAAGGCAGTTTGCCAACCCTTAAGCAAGGTTTCCAAGGCAACAGTATGTCCATTTTGCAGCAAGCAATATACCTTTAAATACATTTTACACTTTCCCAATCTGGAAGTTAGTGATGTCACGTCCTGTGAGTTCGCCTTAACGATGTTGTAGGTGTCAGCATCATGAATGATTTTTCTTTCCTGGCCATTTGTCTTTAATATTAATTTGGGTCTCTGTCAGTCTCCATGACATGACATGTCACTGAGCATCACAATCTGACCGCTAACTGCTGTCAGGCGAGTTAAATTCCGCTGAGCAACAGTTAATGGTCGGTCTGACTTTACCATTAAAATCTATATTTACAGCTCTGGTTGTGTGGGTTTGTGTGTCTCTCTGGGTCAGAGTGTTTAATTCACTGTAATGGAATAGCAGAATAAAGAAATGTGTGACTGCTTGTGGAGCTTTTTTAGAATCAACAAGTCCTCATTAGCAAACAGGGTGCATAGCATATTACAGACTGAACCAGTGGCATGAAAAGAATTCTCCATCTGTCTCTGCCTGTCCATCCGCATGCCTTTCACACAAACAGAAACACACCCATCTACAATAAAAACCAGGCAGTGATGGCTTTTACATCACTGCGAACACGAGATATGACTAATCACGATTATACGCAAGTCGTCTATTCCAGGCCGAGCGAGCCTATCGCTGCATAATCAGAGGGAAAAGGAGAGAGCGAGAGAGAGAGCGAGAGAAACTCCTGTCACCAGATATTCGGGTGGAACCTAATATTTGCATAACTGTGTGTCAGATAAGGGAGGGAACCATTATAGCGTGGCACAGCCATAACCAGGGGGCAAAAAAGGAGAGCAAGGCATTATGGGGGCTGATTGGGGATGGTGTGTGTGGCGATTCCATTACAGATGGAGAGGAGATGCAGGGGATTTAGAATTTGCTGGGAACAAGTGTGTCAGACTTTTCATGCACAAACATTGACAGTACTGTATCTTGCTGTTGTGCCCCATACAATGTTGTGTTTAAGGACATCCAGCTTGCCACGTTATGGTGTTTTTGTAGTTCGTTTTTCATTAAACTTCCCTTACCAGAGCAGGCCTAGCACCAGAAGGTCAGCCGCAGCACGACCTGTAGCTCTACATATTTCTTCTTATTCCTGCACGCTAATGCAATGTCTGTAAGTACTTTTGAATGCATGTAAATGTAAGGATTTCTTGTTGAATCAAATTGTGTATGCTAATTACTAAGCTAGCGCTAATTTTGCCATTCATTTGTTTTGAGAAGCTACATGCTAGCGCTGTGTTTGTGGCTACATTAGATTTGTGTTAACATGTATAGACATGCACTGTCAACTACCTCACTGTTTTCTGTTAATAAGGTCATTATTGTTTTGTTTTCAGTTTAACAAAAAAGGAAAACCTCAGTAAACTTCATTAAGGTTATTGATGTGTAGCTGGTTGGATAGTTGGCTTCAGCAGATAGCAGAGGCCTTCACAATAACGTAGTTAAGTAGTAGAATTTAATAGAAGCGTGGACACATTAATGTCCAATGTTTGATTCTCTATAGACTCTAAAAGATATCCATTTCCAAAAGCCAGAGTAAAAAAAAGGCCACAAAGCTATATTAAAATGGCAAATTGACAGATTGTGTGTCTGTACTCTGAGTGTCTGCTTTACAGTTTCTCTGCCTTGGGTCGATTAGTACTGGATTGCAACTAGCATAGTAGCATGGCATTCAGCAGGGTTTGGCTGTATGCAGGAAAACTGTCAGCGTGGAGAGCAAAAGGAACATGGGCACCTCGTTGTAGTGTATCAAAACCAGCTTCATTCACACTTCTTAAGTTGCTACGAGGACTGTAAACAATGGCAACACAAAAGGAAGCACTGGCTGGAGGTCATCTGTCACTATCTGCTATAGCTACACTGGAAGCACCAAAAGTTGGCGTTCTTCCCAGAGGCTCTACCAAACAGGCAATTCGATTGGGGGGGGGGCGGGGGGCACCCCAGCCCAAACCTTGTGAACGCCCCTGCATTAATGACATTAATCCTGTCTCACTTGGCGGAAAACGCCCAAAAAAGACAAAGCGGCGCATGCATACAGTTGATAGTATTGTACTGAATACTTTGAACGCATAATAATCATAATCCCCTTAAGTCATTCTGCTTATGTATGTGGAGTGTTTTATGCTGGAAAAGCTGATCATCACTTCGCTTTTGAATCCCTGAATGGCTTTAATTTAAAAAAAAAAAAAAAAAAAAGTTTCTCCTGCAACTAACTTTTAGGGGTCTGTCACAGCAAATGAATGTCGGGGAGAATTATCAACACGGGCAGCTTTCGGCATGTCACCTCCTCTCTCAGTATGCAGGCACATGATTCTGTCTAGACAATGGCAGACAGGCAGCTGCCTCCGAGCGCACAAACACAGTCACATGGACAAGCAGGCTCTTGCTTGAAAAAAAAGCATCCTGTCCCTTTCTTTTTGTTGCTTTGGAAGACCGAAACTAATAGAAATTGTGCCCCGCTTATCAATCAAACTGCTGAGACACAAAATCAATAAGCAAAAAGAAGAATCTGACATGTATGTAGAATCCAAGCAGTGTAGATTTCCCATGATGTCCCAGAGAGGCGGCTACATGTTGACCCAAATCTCCTTTGACAAGCGTTCCCTGCTGCCACTTTCACACTCACCCCAGCACCTTAAACCAGATAACCAGCAGGTTGCATTCTTAATATCCCTCTTTTTCTACTTCTGTCTCTCCTTATTTCCATCCTTCACCACACATCCTGACACTTCCTTTTCCCTCCTCCCTTCCTCTCCCGTTATATTTTAAAAACTTTCCCTCCACATTAACATTTCCCTGCATCCCAACATGGCGCACCAAACATGCCATTTGAGACACACCGAACACAAAAGGCAGAGAGAAAGAGAGAGAGAGAGCAAACAATTGTTAATGAGACAAAACTTTCGCTGTTGTTTTGTTGTGCCGACAACAAAAGCGAGGGGATAAAAGGGCAAAGAGAAACATCTGGAAAAGTCCGATGAGGGGGCTTTCAAGTGGGACAGGAAGCTCTTTTGCCTTGCGGGCATATTAACAGCAAACGCTTTTAAAAAAAACAAAAACATCAGAAAGACGTTTTCTTATTAAACAGGGAGGGCTCTTTCACTTTCACTTTTCACCACAAAACAATCAAAGAGCGATCACAGCTTTGGAACAATCTGGGCCTATATTTAGAGAAGGGAATGAATCCACAGGCACAGGCAGTAATCAGATAATTAGGAAAGCAAATTAAAATAGACAGATACAGTCTGCCTGCTGTAGGGCATTTCTAATATCTGTCTTTTACTATATTTTTTATTCTTTTTACACATTGCAGTATGTTCTCTTGTCCTTTGGCACTCGCTGCTTTATATTTCTTCCATCAATACCAACGTATTTTTGAAGCAGCACTTTCTTTGTGTATACAGGGTCAAACATTAGATATGGTTGTAATGTGTTGATGGAGAACATGTTGGTTTTTAGGGCTGCATGGTGGTGCAGTGGTTAGCGCTGGAGGTTCTTGGTTTGACTCCCCCGTCAGACAGAGCCTCTCTGTGTGGAGTTTGTATGTTCTCAATGTTCATGCAGAGGTTCTCTCTGGGTTCTGCAGCTTCCTCCCACAGTCCAAAGACATTCTTTTTAAGTTGATAGGTGACTCTAGAATTACCTGTATACTCTAGGTGCGAGTGTGGCTGGTTGCCTGCCTCTACATGTCAGCCCAGTGATGAACTGGCAAACAGTCAAGGGTGTACGCCGCCTCTCGCCCAATGACAGCTGGGATTGGATCCTGCCCACTGCAAACCCTGAATGGGAAAAGCATTATAGATAGTGGATGGAAGTTGGTTTTGAGAGGCATTAAGGTAGGTCCCTAACCCCCAATTATCACTAACAGTACTCCATGTGCCCAGCGGGCCATCAGCGCCAAGCACTACGCCGTCCGTCTCCAGAGCGTACCACCAGTGCCACTGGGCTCTGCTCTGTTTCAAATTCAACAGAATATGACAACCCGGACAGGAAGTGAGACAAGTGTGTCTTTGTAGAACTCTGACTATTTATTAAGATAGATATATAGATAGATAGATACTTTATTAATCCCAAGGGAAATTCAAAGCATCCAGTTGCAGTTTACAAAAGACATGCACTACATGAAACATTTGTTACAAATAAACAAACAACCGCTGTCCCCCCATCTATACCTATATATTAACCCGATAGAAAGATTCAAGTAAGCACCTACATGAAATAAAATTAAACCTGTGCAATTAAAAATAGACTCATAGAAATACATTTTTACATAACCCCGTTCAGGAATAAAAATATATATATATTTGCAATTTAAGTGGAACCTATAAACTGTTTAAGGAACCTGCGAAAAAAGTTTATTATTAAGCATTGTGTTATTTTATTCTTTATATATCCACATTTAAAATAACCAATATGATCAGATATTTAAATGTTTTAAAGTTGAAGAGAGTCTTCCTTGATCATCTTTGGCAATAAATAAGAAATAATCCACCAGGACACATATGTAGCCTTATAATGTTTTATTTTTTAAGTATTTTTTCTTACCAGGGATAATGCAGGAAATAAAGACTTGGCAGTTTGATGACTTAACTTCAATGATAAAAGTTGTTTTGTGAGAGAGAGAGAGAGAGAGAGAGTCTTCCTTGATTATTCCTTGCCATAAATCAGACATAATCATAATCCCCCAAGATACATATTATGTTGTGTTAAAATACTACACATCTTTTCTTCACCAAAGATAATGCAGATTTGAGGAATGCAGGAAGAAAACGCTTAGTTAAGTTTTATGACATTATTCCAGAGATATACAGTATGTGTATAGAGACAAATCAAAGGTCAATCTTTAGCTGATTTACACATTAAAGAGTTGTTAAGAGCAGTTTGGAGGCCAATAAAATGTATTCCTAGTGCTGATCAAAGCCAAATTCTCTGATTCACCAAAGCCTGGATTCTTCTGACTAATGTGCTGTTTTTTGTTCTCGTCTTTGGCCCGTGGCGTTATTTGCTCCGTTGTGTGTCAAAGTCGAGGGGTCAAAACTCGCAGCTTGTAGCTCCAGGCTGGACGTTAAGATCTGCAGTAAGGCATAAAGTCTCCCCTCTAGCTTCTGACTCAGTGGCATTGACCCAGTCTTTCATTGTAAAACGTCTATCATAAGAATCTCTCTCCATGACTAGCTTTGATGTTTCTGTCAAGCATCACGAACTCCATGACTTGTTTGGTCATTCACTCCTTCGCCAGTGGCTTACAATTGAATCCCATACCAAGGGTATATTTCTTAAATATATTTCTTTGATTTTCTTGCCTTTTCAATATATGTCAACATTAAATAAAAATCTCAAAAGCAGCACCCCCAGCACCTGCACTTTATACCCATAGCTGAAATATTTCTCAATTATGTCAACAACATTAAGGGTCTTACAGATTTATTAGCCAATTCTAGCGAACTCTTAAATTAAGATGTAAAAAACAAATATGTATATAAAAACAAATGCTAAAAAGCCGTTAATCTCAGGTTTAGAAAATGTATTTTAGCAACATATTGACGTTTTTAAATAAGCAACAATGAAAGTTAGAGTTCCCATCAAATCTAAAAAGATATTAAATTATATATTTTTCCCGTCTTCTACTGTCATCTGTGTGCTTGTGTTTGGTAAACAATTACAAGAACTGATTTTATGGGAATTCTGAATAATAAAGTGCTTGTCATTCATAGAAACAAAAAAAAAAGTTGATGAGTCATTCTGCTTTTGGGGGTGTTTACTTATTTAGTACCCAATGAAAACACTGTCTTGAATTTTAATGTCTCTGTGTTTGAATGTTATCACATTTTATTGGGTATTCTGTAAAACAGTTTACACAATTGCAAAGTGTTTTGCTCGACTTCAGATCCTAGCTAAAAGCTGCTAGCAGACCTAACACAAGCTACTGTATGACCTTTTAGGTAGGGTGACCATACATCCTGCTGATTTGACCGGGACTGTCCCATTTTCAAGTTCAATCCCCACAAATATCTATGAAACACTAATATGTGAAAGTTCAATCCTGATTTGTCTGTTCATGAGTCAATGAATCTTAAGGTGGTGGCTGTTGCTAAGCTAGCCTAGCTAACCATGCTAACAGGACCTGCTGCGTAATGACAAGAAGGCTAGCTGTCATACTGAAAAGAAGGTCAGTGTTTTCCAAAAGAACCCCAGGAGAGTAACAACTTCCTTTGAAAGTACCAGCCAATGACTATGCTGCGTTTTGCAAACACATGCACAATGGAAATGGCAACATAAATAGCTATGTGAAAACAAAGCAAACACAAACGTTTGGTTCAGGCTGGAAGTAGCGCTGTTGCAATCTACTTCAGGGAAACAAAGGCCGTTGACAACCAACTTAAACAAACTGCTCAGGAGGAAACTTTTACTTCATTTTGTGACCAGTGCAGGTCACCCATCTAATTTGATACATGTGGGTTTGCAGACACTCATCCTACTTTTAAAATAACTAAATTTGGTTGGCAAATAGTGACATTTTTGAATATGACTCACATGATATTAAAAACCCTTTCCTCAATGGTATGTTAATGAAAATAAGACCCAAATGGTTGTGTCCATTAGCAATATGAGAGCGTCCACTTTCAAAACACAGCTATTTGAATATTAGCCAAGAATATAGAACATTTTGGGTACAGATAAACTTGTGTGTCCCATCTATCCACCACTTACTATTTTTACACAGTATGTAGTTTATACTTGTCTCAGTTTAAACTCATCAGTGCTGCTCTTCACCTCTCCTCTCCTTTCCATCACATACTTTCCACACACAGTGCATGCATCATAAAAGTGTACTCTATTTACCGCTCCTATGTTGACATTTGAGAATTGACCTTTGAAATCCAACGGTCGCGTGGGCAGGGACCAGGGATGGCATTAATAAGGGAATTTGGCGCACAGTGTCGATTTAAAAGTCCATTAACTTTGCAGAGCTCTCTGCATACCAACTCCGCTCTGTGTTTTTCCCCAGTCTACTGCAGCTAATTGCCATTCTGAGTAGGGATGGCTATAAAAGTTCCCGTTTAGCCATGCACAGAGGTTCCTAGGTGCACCTTGTGGTGTATGAGACAATATAACCCTTTCTCCAAATAAATAAGATAAAGGGGGAAAACGGGTCCACAGGGGCCCTGATTTTGCATGCTGAGCGGAATAGTTAGTAACAGATGTTATGTAGAAGTAAAATCCTGATCCCCCCTGTGCAATGAGTATGTTTTGTCTCTAAAAATCCCAACAAATCATCAGCAGAGCGAGGGGTGGAGTGATGACAGGGTGAAATAAATTTACTAACAAAAAATCATGATGGAGACGATTAAAAGCCTACTGTGCTCGTTGCTAAGGGAAAAGTATTTCATTATTGACTTTTCTGTTTTGATCTTAAAAGATGATACAGGGGATATGTGTTTGGTGGAATTTGGTTTTGTCTGTGTATTTATTTTACAAACTTTCATCTCACATGTACCAGTTAACATTTTGAAATTGAACTATATTTCAGTGTGCTGCTGTCTTATAATTTGGCCTTCTTTTTAATCACTGTTTTCTTTTGTTTGTTTTGCAAGTCTTCATTCTACTGGATTAATTGGTTGCACCGCAAAGCAAGTTTCAGTCACATTTCTTTCATAGTTGTGTAAGGAGAGTCTTTCTGCATCACAAGTAATGGAGTATAACTCCACCAGGCATTTTTAGAATGTTCTGTGATATCTTGGCACCTTTGACATGTCATTATTTTGTGAGGGTACAGTCATAAGGATAGGTCCTTTATGTATTTAATTGTCTTTGTAATGGTTTTGTTTGCATGTGTAAAAAAGCCAGTTTTTCAACTTACTTAAAGGAGCAATATGTAACTCTGACACCTAGTGTTTAATGTTGGTACTGCAGTCCAAACTCCAGACATTAGAGAGAGCAGTCTCTCCTCCCTAGAGTGGAGGTGCATGCAGATTGCCATGTCACGTACAATGAAGCTTCAGTGTTTAGCCAGCTCTAAATTAGAATATTATTCTAAAATATTGATCCTATTTTCTCTAGTTTTTGGTCGTGGAGCTTATTAGAAAAATGCAGAGCCTTATTAGGTCGGGTAGAATCAGTTATATCTGAACCAGTTTGCTTGCCTGCTTCCATCGCTGTAATACCTGTTGGTTTGCTTTGATAACTGGTCTCGTATCTGGCAAACCGAGGGGCGTCTAAAACAGCCATGTGGGATGCCTTAAAACCGCCTACCTTCTCTGGCCAAAACAAAAACAAACTATACCAGAATGGAATTGCAACTTAGAAGAAGGACATACTGGCTGCTGCATTGTTGTCAGGAACAAGTGAGGCTGAGCAGGGACAAAACATCCTATGAAGTTATTAACTTATTCATTCACAGGTTTCCTTCTCTAGGGATGGGGTGCTATCCATGGTACTGAAAATGCATCTAACACTAAGTCATGTTCTAGATTTGATGATGCTCTTCACATTAGGTCTCTGTGTGTATTTGAATTAGCATGTTCTTCAATTGCTCGTCTTTAAGGTGTGTCGCTGTGTGTTTTTCTGTGTTTCTGTGCTCATCTGAGACCTCTCCAGATCCTCCTGTCTTTGTGTTTGCCCTGAGGGCTCCCCTTCATTTCGCCTTCACTGAGGGGAAGCCATGTGTAAAGATGCAGCTCACCCCATTCCCACAACGAGACACAACAACACAAAGAGCGAACACTGGCTTCCACTTCCGTGCCCTCAGCTCTATTACATGTCAAACCACGCCGCAGTCACGAAAGAGCCTGCAAAACACTCTGAGGATGAAGATGTGACACATGTTGTTTCCAGAAATTCTCTGCTGTCAGGTAGGAGCCTTGTAACTCTGATTGTGTTTTAACTCAAGCAGAATATCCTAAGGATAGCTGAAATACAATTTTAATCATTTTTGAAATAAACAAAAAACAAAACAGAAATAAGGATATTTTCCTGGAAGTCATTATGGCAACTGTCAGCGTTAAATTTCCCTCACCAGGAAACTTTTTCTCCACATTCCGCCAAGCTTTTTAGTATCTTTTTTCCATCAGCAGCAGATGTTTGTGAATCCACACAGATATATGAATGGCACGCCCTGTTTCCACACACACACACAAAAACAAGCAAATGAATGAACTACTTCCAAACATCATCGCAGTACGCTGTGTGTGTTTTGGAACTGATAGTATTTTCAATGGAAAGAGAAGATCTACAGGGGACTTTTGTGACAGAGAGGATGTGGGCCATAAAGAAACAGGAACACAAAAAGGGGACTGAGCTGATCAACACAGGCTCACCATGAAGACTGAGGATGTCTCATAGTTAGCAGTGTCTGTGACTGTGAGCCAAGTCAGTAGAAAGCAAAAAATGGCTGTATTTTGGTCTTTCTTTTCCCTCCAAATGGAGTGTGGTTTCAGCACGTTAAAGCGTCTTCCGCCAGTTCTCTCAATGTAAAAACACAGAGTGACAAAAGTGAAAAGTAATTGGACTACCGCAGGGAGTTTTTGATAGTTCTTCTTCCTTCCGAGCGCATCTGCTGCAGTGAGCACAAGGTTCCTTAAGATGAATAAACCTTTAGAAGCTGAGGGAGCAGTGAATAAACATCTCTGAAAAAGTCATTCTTTCTAAATGATACAGTTTCAGACCATAGCTAATAGAAACTTTTAAAATGCATTAATATGGGACCTAATCGCTCATCTTTTTAGAAACATGTTTGCACCAATACTGGGTTTTCCAAGCAGTGGTATGTGGACCCCAGAGGGTACTTTCTGCAGCTGCCCAGGGACATGTTGAAAGATAATGGAGTAAATCAAACTATTCTACATATGTATACATACCTGAAGCTTTGATTGAAAATAGGCAAATACTGACTTTTTAGTGTCATGACAGCGACCAAAAGCTAACTGTACAATACACTTCTACTCATACTACTTCCTAAAATCTTGAGATTAATGAAGTAATGGCACGTTTCAACTGTTAAAGTGAAAGTAATGGAGATTGTGGATAAATGGCTGTATTGCAAATAAAGGTGCAAAAGGTTGACAAATCCTAGTTAGTCAAAGGTTGAAATGCAAAGCTAACATTAATAAAAACGTCTAAACAGTTTAAAAGGATAGCTGAAGGTTAGGGACAAGTTGTTGATACACAGAAATTTGACTAAAGAAAGTGATATACTATGAACAACTAAGCTAACCCTAATTTATAAACAAAGTAGTTTGCGATTAAGTATACTTAAAATGTTAGCTAGAAATAGTAAAAACAGAAATAACTAGCCTATAAATATTCTGTTTAAAGTAAAGGATAAACATTGTTTGCATAATGTTATTTATACAGTACTAGCTAAATGTAATGTGTAATCAGTTCAAGTGATTAGCTAAATGTGAAGCCCAAACTGAAACAGCTAGCAAGTGCAAATGCTAAAATGGGCCAAAAGTAGTTTGTCAAAAGTGGAAAAAGCTCAAAGTATTTGAGAAACAGGAAACAGGGCTAGCTACAGGCATTAGTCAGCTGGCTACCATTATGTACCAGCCCAATTTGTAGGAGCAAAAGAGTGCAAACTTGGCCAAAGCGACCAAAACAACAAACTCTTCCACTGCAGAAGTTGTAAAAGGGATTTTGGGATATGTCAGAAGAGAATTGAAAAAACAACTTCCATATACATTTCCTTGCTATGCTCAACAGTATTGGGTAACAAATATTGAAATTTCTCATTACCACCATTTCCACCAGGCGGACTGGTTTGGTCCAGTTCAGTTTGATAAGGTTTGTTACGTAAATCCTGATTCGCTCCCTTACTTGGTAAGCAGAGGGTAGCCACGTCAGCCACGAAATAACGGACCACACTGAACCGCTTGGTGGAAACTGAGCTATTCCGCCCCTTCATGTAGTTGACTTTCTGCACCAGGCTATGTACTTTTACTGGCTTCTATCATAGTCTTTAATTTGGGCATCGTGCTGGCTGGAGGATTAGAATCAAAGAGTGAAGATGGGGAGAGGAGATTGATGTGTGGGGGGCTTCAGACAGAAATGGTTTAGAGATGAGTGCAGCTACAGAGAAGGGAGAGGAAACATAAGGGAGGGGGAGAGAGACAGAGAAAGAGACTGAGTAATGGGGGGAAACCTGCCGATAACTGATAGAAACATGGTGAGGCCTCCGCTGTCACCGGGAGCCAATTTAAACCTCACACATCCATTAATCCCATTGCTGTGATAACCCAACCATAGCCCCCTCTTCTCCTTCTTTCTCCCCCACTTCTTCCCCTCTTTCCCTTATTGACAGATGGGGTGCAACACGCAGTGAGCCAAGAGGGTCCTGATAACAAGGCTCTCATATCAAGTTGCTCCATTATTGAGATGCAGGGAGGTATCAAGATCGCTGGCTTTCTTGTCAGAGTTTGTCACTGTCTCAGATTCGTGGCACGATGCGGAGAGGGGAACAAGAGGGTGGGGAACGGAGGATACTGAAGAGAAAACAAAGGAACTCAAGTGCTGCTGAGACAACATTTTTCAGGGCTCAAGAGATGATCCTGGAGTGGTGAAATGTTGAAGGTTTTCTTTTTACAAAGTCTCGTTTTAGAAATACAGTGTTTTATTTGCTTCTTCAGAGAGCTTGGTGGGTGGCAAGATCGGGTAAGGGATAAATATCACATTCAGTCATAAAGTGAAAAATCTGTGGCTTGAATTATTTATTCCTGGATTTCGGGGAGGAACAGTAAGAGACACACAGCCCAGAAAAGAGAGTGAGAGGACTGAAGGGAAAGGCTAGAATCTCTTGACAATAACGCAAGAAACCGACGCCATTTGTCATCTGTTGCGATGGAAGTGATTTCACTTGCAGTTGACCTTTGTTTTACATGTCCCCTAAGCCAGTGTCAGAACATTTATCAATGTGAACCAGGAGCTCGGGGCTAAAAACGGCACCGTTCAAACCCAGAACTTGCCTCTCTGGAGATGCTAACATTTGCCGGCATTTAAAGTAAAGGTGCGTGTTTAAAGTCGCTTCTATTTGCCCTGAGTTACCAGGTGGTTGCTATGGAAATCAAGCTTGCTTTTCAAATTATTCCTTTTTCTTTCCCAGCTCGATTGCTTTGATGATCGAGAGAGCATCACAAGAAAGTGCAGATCATCCAGAATTGCATTGTGGATGTAATGGCAGCTTTGTTCCTTGAGAAGGCACATTTAGAAGGGATTAGTTGTGTGCAGACAGGATCCCCCTCCCACAAGTCTTTGATGCCTAATGATGGGCGGGCGTTTGGATTGATCTGGCACTGTGTGGGCCAGATGAAAGGGGAGTTTTAGACAGGGATCGGCTGCTTTCCTCTAGAGGTCTCTCCTCTCTTCTCCACCTATCCATCCCCATCTCCGCTGTGGATCTACCTTTCACTCTTGATGTATTAAAAGGTGTGATGATTTTACCCACTCCATCATCCATCAACTACGAGTTCCTCAAGGATTTGCATATTTTTACTGTGATTGTTGTGGCCTAAAATGTCAGATTTTGCAGCAGCTTTTAAAAAGTTGCAGCCCAAGTTGCAATGTATTGAGCCACCTTTGTTTTGTGTACCACATTAAACTTTCGGCAACTTAGACAAACGCTCCAATAAAAGCCTTCTATTGGCTGAGCTAGCTGTGCATATTCTGATTTCACTTCTATGACATCACTGTGTGAAGATTAAGCAGCAACTTTTTAACACTGTTAAAAAAATGAAAAAATGAAGTTAATTGGAAGTGCAAAAAACTGCAGTTCCTGAAGTGTCCACTTGAGGCTGGCTCCATAAACCCTGGAAGACACATACTATTCAAAAAAGCTAATTTTTCAGCAGGAATTAACATATTTACAGTCTAGTTAAAAAAAATCTATTTGGTAACAATCACTCATGTCCTTATTGGTTCACAATTTTTTGATCATACGAAGGCTAAGAGTTGTGCATAATGCTGGGCTCCACTGATCAGACTACAGTACAAAGTAGGCTCATTGTAACTGTTTACAGGACCCTACATTTGTTGGGCTTCAATACTTTGTTTCAAAAACCAATGTGTGATATCACTGAGACTACGTCCATATTTTAAACAGTCTGTGGTTAAAATGCTAAATAATATGCATACACTCCTAATAAAAGTAAAGTATATATTGTGGCACACACAATGAGCAGAGGATGTGCACGTTACAACACTATCAATGTGTGTAGAGGTGACGCTACATGGTATTTATTACTTCTATGCATTGCATTTGACACGAGGACAATATTTTTTTCCGAATTGCAGAAATTTATCAGTGATTGAACAAAGTTCCAAGGTCAAGCAGAATTCCAAAAGTAACTGAATTGGCTGAAATTGTTGACAGTGTAACTTCCTGTGGGAGTGAAAAATGGAATCGAAAAAAAAAACCATCTACTAGACTACCAATTTGTGCTTCATTATGAATGAATTTAAAAGCGTCACTATTTGTTGACATACTCTCTATTTATTGCTCAATTTGCCCCCAGAATCCTTACATTGCTCTTATACCTTCATCTCTTCCCCCCCTTCTTCTGTTCCTCATTTGTTCTTCGGGCCTCATTTGAATAAAATATCCTGGGAATTTCCCCCATTCATTTAACCGTTCAGGTCATGTTCAAACTCCTGCTCCCTCTGCTGCCTCTCGCTCCTCTCCCTCTCTTGATCATCCTCTCTCTGCGGGAAATTATATGCTTCTAATCCATCAATTAAGGATATCAGTGCATCACTTCTCTGCCCCATTAGAGGCTGTGACATCGTATGACTAAGTATATAACCTCTCCACTCGCCTGAGCTTGAGCTAATATCAAATCCAATGTGCTGTTCTCGCTCTCCGTCTTCACACCTTGACATGGCAATGTCAGGGCATCTTTGGGGATGCATGTCAAAATTGTCATCTTGTCTACTATTTGAAACCCCAATTTGTAGGTCTGGAAATGTTGAGGATTATGTTTTTGCTGAGTGGGAGAGAAGTCAGAAGTAGCGTTGCAAAAACATTTTCCCCTCAAAGTGGTTTGAAGATGTACATGAGATCCTTTCAGAGTAATTAATGTACAGTCTACTTCTTCTTAAAGCCTTTAAAGGCAGAAAACGCTCAATGGTTGTCTCATAGATAAATAAACAACCAAGTTTACTCATTTATTAGTGAAAAGCAAAAGTAGATTAATCTTTAAATGAATTGCAATGCCCCAAAAACAGAGGCCCAAACTAATAAGGTCACTGTTCCGATTTCAAAATATCAAGATACAAGTCTTGTCAAAGTATTCAAGTTGGTCGTTTTTCAGAAATTATAAGCGCTGTTAATTTGTTGAACATACGAGCTAGCGTAATTACCAATGTAGATGTCTGTTCTTCATCTCTGATAATTGCAAGATAACACGGTTGAAAATAATGAGGTCTTGTTTACTAATGGTTACAGGCGAAAAGGCTTTGATTCCTACAGAAGTTGCCCCTCTATCCAAGTTTACACACTGCAGCCAAAGGTGAAACAGAGTTGATGGATTTGTAAACCAATGGGAATAATAAGTGCATCACTCTCAGGCTTAGGAAGAGAAGATGGAGAGGCATGGGATTCATCTGATCTAACAGAGACCGATTTTGTTGTGTTACACTGGTAAAAGATTAATGTGCTGCTGCGTTAGAAGAGTATTTGCAGAGACATCTTGGATTGAATTTAGTGTGATCCACTACTTGTGCGTCACTGCACGCCCATTTTGATCACACAAACAAATCACCCATTCTGCTGTCTGCCGTCAAAAAAAATCTTAAATACATAAACTCACCCGAGGGAACAGAGCACAAAGCGCTCCACTCGCTGCCGAGAAGGGGCCATCAATATTTCACGGCTTTAGCCCAGCCCTTAGGTGAGCGCGCCAGCCCGGCAGACTGTGTGCTAATTGAAAAGGAAAGGGCTACACTGATTGTGTGAGGCCATTCCTTTGAAGTGGGCCTCCTCCTTTTTAAATGTTTAACTAGCGCCTGTCTGAGTCCTTCCGCCTTCAAAGTCGCCGCCGCCTCTCAATGAGAGCAGAAACACCTAGCTAGCTTCTCAGAGAGGACTCGGCTTTGTGTTATCAGCAAGAATAAAACAACTCAATTCTTGGCTTTTTGTATTCAGAAAGGCATGCAAGTGCCTTGTAATGAACTAAATAATTCATAATTCATATTGTTGGAGCATGCCATCTACTGGGACAGATTAAGTCAATGATATGTGGGCAATGGGTGATTGTAAGATGGGGGAAGGGATGGGGAAGCAGCTGTGCATAGCAGTACAGCACCTCTGGGTAAAATATACAGAATTAGCACAAAGAATGGGAATATCTATCAAAGAATACATAATGGGGTACAAAGAACTGTACAGAGACTGAAATCTATCACAGGTCAGAGATCAGGGAATTACTGCTCCCTAAGTTTTAACTGTTAATTTGTACAACATGTGAAGAACTCAGAGGAAACTATTTGATTTATGTTAGATTATTCAGCTCTTGATTTCAAAGTGTACACTGTATTATGTGTCGTAAATGTTGACATTAAAAGAGAAAAAGAAGTGATGCACAATGTATATTGAAAATGAAGAAACTGTTCCTCCCCATGGGATCTGGATGCTTTTACCCAATCAGGAATTTTAAGTCAAAGTAAAATCTTTATTTTATTTTCATTACTTTGATACAGTCTACCTCTTTATACCTACATGCTCATTTACCCATTGCCAATGAAACCTCAATAAGCTCCAGCTAAGAAGCTAGGTTAACAAGCCTTACAGACACATTTTGTAGGCAGTAAGCAATGGGAAAGATAACAGTGCAACTCTTCTCCATTGTTCTCATGTGAATACCTTGCTAATTTAAGCCAGTGAATTAAGCTAGCAAGCTACTAGTACAGAAATGGCAAAAAAATATAGGTTGAAAGTTAGCTTTCATTACTTTCAATTAGGCTATATGCTGCTCTTTATTTAACGCTCTTCAGGGAGAATTTGTTGGAGCGACTTTTTCCTTTTGTTTCTTACAAAATTTGGCTAACTCTTGCTAATTCCTTCACAGGGACCCACCTTAGCTGAAAGTTTAACTTGACCTTAAAAATTTGCACATCTTTATTGCACATTACAAATTAATTTGTTGGTGACGATTTTTTTCATTTTTTCATTTTTAAATGTAACTTTTCACTTGTGTGACTGTGATTGGTATTCAAAAAAAAATTATCAAATCATAAGTGGGTGTCTAAGTTTGTTAAAAAAGTTCCCCCAAATCAAAATTATCAGCATTCAGTGCTTTAAAGGTTTAGGCTAACACATGGATGTGCATTGATTGGTGGATATATCAGATTTACTGCATCTCTGTGTTGAATTAAATCAGCTGTTTTATGTTCCACTACTTTTGGCACCTAATGCCTAATTCTTTATATGCTCATAAAACCACACACTCCCAACCTCAGAGGTAATAACAAATCTGTAATCACATGGAAATAAATGGTTATACCACTCACACATCTTTATTTCTGCATACGAAGCTGTATAAAGATCTTCTGACAACATGCCAGCTACCCCTCGGAGACCAAACGTTCAACTGGGAACTCTATATCTTCTTGCTCTTTCCCCCCCATCTTAATCTCTCTCTCTCACCAGCTGCCTTCTCTTCAGCTTTCCTTTTGCTTTACATTGTCCTCCACTCTCTTTCCCATCCTGTTATTTCATTTCTGCTTTCAGTTTTCATTTCTCGCACTCTCCTCCCTGCCTTGCAGAGATGTGTGTTGATAAGAATATGGGGGGGGGGGAGGGAAGAAGGAAGCATTTGTTGCGAGGGGAGTTGAGGAGTTGAGCTTTGGAACATTTAGTGCTGATAAAGAAGAAGCACGTTGAGTGAAGCGTAGTATCTGGGAAGAGGAGAAAGAGGTAGGAAAGAGGGGAGGGGTGTGTGCTTCGTCCCCCCCCTCCCCTTTTCCCCAGCATAGGTACCGGGCTGAGTTGCCAGAACCATAGAAAAGTGTAGTCTTTAGAGGCTCTTTTTGAAGTTGAGCCTGAGGATTACCACGGTTGCTTCCTCAGCAGTGGCAAACCTGTGTCTGATTCCTGAGACGGGGGGGGGGGGGGAGGTAGCAAAGGGGAGGAGGCAGGGTGCTGATAGAAGAGAAGAGGAGTAAAGTTAAAGCCCTGGGGAAATGGCAAACACATGCTGCAGAAAGAAAACCAGTGTGGGATGACAAAAGCTGGATAGAGATACAGAGGAAAAAAGGAAAGGTGGAGGTGTGCACGTGCAAATCATGCTGACGAATGGTCTTGAGGTTCCTCCGGAGCTAAGATTCATGAGTCACTCATTAGTCACAAGCTTGTTCATTATTCAACACTATTCCCCCCGGAGACTCCAGGTGAGCAAGTTCCAATCCAGGGCTCCTTTGTTCACGTCAGGCATGAACGTCATGACCTTTTTACACGTTAAATCAGTTACCTGGTGAACAAGTAATAAGTAAGTACGTAACCAAGAAATGGTACATACAGTTTCTGAATCTTTTACACCCTTTTGAAACCGGATATAAACTCTATTAGTAGATTTCCGTACAGGTATAGGAGCATGGTGATCTAATCCAAGCTGAGTGTAAATGCAGTCTGTGCAGATTGATCATCTTCCGCCTTGCGAGTTGAATGCCCACTGAAGTCTACCTCTTCCTGCTAGCTTAAGCAACCTTTGCAGAAAATCTGTTGTAATTGCTGGCTACTCTTCAACAAACAACTTACTTTCCACGATGTCTTTGTTGACCTGGGATGAGCCTTGCTTGTCCAGGAAACTACCAGCAAATAACAAGCCCAGTGAGCCATAAAAGGCTTGAATGCAATTCCTCTAATCGAAGAGTATCAGAAGATATATTCAAAATGATTATAAGCTACCAGACAAAATGTGGCATTAGGAAATAATTGCTCACATCCAGACGTCTTCCAGATGCACCGTATACTGCGTACCATTACATCTTGAAAGTTTTCCTCGAGGTTATGGAGGCACAGATGTTAACACCAGGTGTGAATGGAGGTTCAGTCGAGCTCAATACATGGTCGAGGTGAAAGAAAGTGAAAGAAAGTTAGTTAGCGTCCATCAGCTTTGGTGCACTGGCACAGGTGGAGGAATGAGGTGCTGGAGGAGGAGGGGTTGGAGATAAAAAAAAAAGAAATTGTGTCTGTTGGAACACAAAGACAGAGGGGATGGGTGGCAGAGGGAAAGCGGTTGCTGAGATAGATTGAAATCATCCGTACACCGCTTGCTCCAGCATCTACGGGCATGACACAAAACAAAGCATAATGGGCTGTAGGAGGCCATGTGTGACAGGGTACCTAGAAGCCACAGGGAGAAAGGGGCAATGGAGGGGGGGGGGGTGGTGGAAAGAATAGCTATGACTCAAGCAGAGACAAGGTGGGCATGTGGTTAAAAAAAAAAAAGAGACCGTTGAATATTGCATTCTCCCTGATAACATCAGTCTATGTTATCAGTAGACGTCTGTTAATATCTGTTTCGTCACCTTAATTTACATTCCTCAGTGCATTGGCAGCATGGCAGTGGAGTTAATGAATTCAACTGTGAATGAAGGAGTGAGAGGCAGTGAAGAAAGAGAGAGGAAGCGAGAGGGAGTCACCCTGTGAGAAGAGCACGCCGCATACTGAAGCAACTCCCCCAGCCGCGGACTGAGTCACAGCACTCTGCTCGACTAATAAAATCTACAGCAAGTGTTATACTGTTTCTCCTTGTTTAACACCGAGGCAGAATGTGTTGGGTCATAACAATGAGGTGGTGAAGATGTTTTAAATATACTTTCCCTTGTGGAGCTCACCAGGGTTTAGTTCCTAAATACGCCACCAGAGGGGGGTAATGATACATTAAAGAGGCCGAGGCGGCTTCACAGCTGCCACACTGGAAGACGACCTCATAAAGAAGCATTTTTAGAATTAGAGGAGAAATAAACAACAAGTCTTTATGTTCTTGAAGCTTTTGAACTTGTGACTTTTAAGGTTGCATTAAGCAGTGTTTATTAGACTTGTTTGTTTTGTTGGTGTTAGCTGCTCCTTTGACATTGAGCATCAACAAGAGGGTTCATTAGTCATTAAGCCAGCGAGATATCAAGAGAAGGAGGAGCCGGTTCTCTTCCTAACTTGACGCTTTTCAGAGGCGAGGTGGAGTTGGGATTATCTAGTAAAAAAAACCCACAAAAAACACAAAAAAAACATGCCTCACACAGCTCATGCTGAGTTTTGTGTGTGAGGCTGTGTGTGCAGGATGTTTGTGTGGAAAAGGTTTGTGCGCAGAGGGGCTATGACTGTGTTTGCAGAGCGACTGGAGTGCATAACACAGACAACATGGAGACAGCTTCAAGCAAGGTGCTGCTGACATGCAGGATTATGTGCTGCTCAAGCTCAAACTGCATGGGTAAAAAAACTTTAAAAAGAAGAGGTACCATGCAGTTACACAGGAAATACTTCAATTTTAAATTCATATCAGGAGATTTTTAGGCGTTTCCAACAAACAAGTGCCAAACTTTTTTCTTCTCAACACAGATTTATGTTCTTCAGTTTGCCATTTTTATATTTAAGAAAGCACTGTTGGGAGTGCATTTTATCATGGAGGAAAAAAAGAAGGTGTTTCCATAACAACCAGGGGCCACTCTGCACAAAGTACTTTTGTCTGACACTCAGACACTTGCGCCACAGACTATACACTTCAATTCACAGCCAAGGTGTTTCAATGCTGACTCTTTGTTGATTGCTGCAGCTATTATTAGCTCTCAACCCTACATTTACTTTTTCCTTGGTGGTGTTATTGGCTGAACACTTGGTATGCTTAGAAGATCAATCAATCAATCAATCAATTTTTATTTGTATAGCGTCAACTCATAACAAGTGTTATCTCGAGACACTTTACAAAAAGCAGGTAAAATACCTTACTCTGTCTGTTAACATTACAAAAGAGCAGGTAAAAAGACCTTACTTATTGCTATGTTACGAAGATCCGGCCTATCCATCATGAGCACAACTATTTCCTGTTTCTTTTACTCTGTTCTAGGCACTCACTCACTTTTTCAGAAATATATAAATCCTTCAAAGCAGAGTTGAAACACTTTCTTTTCTTTCTTTAAAAAAAAGATGAAACACTTCTTAAACAGGAATAAATGTAGGTGTACTTTTTGGGAACTACTTTCAGCTGTGGATGAACACAGATGTTTGTTCCCTTGCTTAGTTCAGCGCCCATAAATGTCATTACAGACATGTTTCAATAGTCTAAGGCAAATAACAAAGGGTTAAGATAACCCAGAAAATGGCTAAATTGGATCTTTTCTTTTGTTTTTTTTTACATTATTTCCTTACAATTTTTGGTCATCCTTAAAAAACCTACATTTTCTATTACAACAGTGAAGCCTAAAAAGGTCAATTTAAAACAAGTATTCTTACTTTGTCTCTATTAACCTTTCAAAGTGATATTGTTGCAAAAAAAGCAGAGTTCTACATCCTGGCTAGGAAGTTGCTCCTCCTACTCTAGGACACCTGTCATTCACCATGAAAGGCAGAGTAACCTTAGAGTAATCTTCATTTTCAAGTCTGTCACAATGGATACGAATTAAACTAATGAACCGCTTTATTTTTAATCCATTGCGTCATTCGCCTTCAGCTTAGGAACCACTCCGGCCTACCAAAAAGAAATGTGGTTGAAAGGAACATACTGAACTATGTATTCACAATAACAGTGAAAGGGACGATCAGGCAGAACCTCTCATGTCTGCTGAGAGTACTTGTGCTTGTGTAAGATTATGCTTTAGTGGCACTAAACATTCAAGGGGCAGGCTGTTGTCATATCTTTAGCGTAGCATTGGAAGTAAAACTATAAATCAGGAAGTCACAATAACAATGTGCAGCAAGCTGTATTGTTGTCACCTCTGTAAGGCAGATGTGACCTGCACTAAACCAATTGTACCCATTTAATCTATATTGCTCTTACTCATGCGCTAGTTGCCATGTCAATGTTTTCACTGAGCATGTGGAGACAACAAACAGCGATTAAGATGCAACGTGACATGGCACCCTGTCGATTCATTAAGCAGCGCGAAGTAATAGACAGGTTGTTATTTTGAATATTTTGAATATGACAATTAGTCGTACAATCACAGGTAATTGCTCCACTCGGGTATTGTACATGTGCCACTTTGAGCTCGCAACACGCTGAAGGAAGAAAAAATAAAAATAAAAAAAGACCCCAGCTTGCATGTGGAATCACTTGATTTCATTGCCATTTTTGAACAAGCGGTAAACACACAATGCCGAGACATGCACGCACTTAAAGGGGCCGTCCTGCTGAGAGAGCTAAAGTACCCAGTGCGTCACAAAGCCTCCATCTCTACCTATAAAGCCTCTCCCCTTTGTCATAAATTAGACGTGTGTATGCTGCATAGGTGAAACGTACATAGTTCATGGGTCTGTGATTAGCCAACCAGGTGCATGTAAGATGACGAAGATAATAGCGGTGAGTTAATTAGCATTAGCATGGAATACAGCTCCGTCAAGTAGGACTGTTGTCTTCTTTCCTCCCTGGCGGGGGATGGGCCGTTGCCGTGGGATATGAGGTAATTAACTTATCTAACAGAGACATGTTCTTGAGGCTTCTCTTGCACAGAAAATTGGCTTAGTCTTTCCTTTTTACTCCCCTTATATAGGCAAGTGGAGCACTTTGAAATAATACCACTGTAACGGGGACATTATAAATGTATATGACTAAAATAGACATTCGTTGGCTAGCAGTATCTCTGCAAGGACGTGCAAAAGAAGGGGGGGGAGGCGGGAGGGCAGGTGTTTTAATGCCTACATTACAAATAATCTCCATGTTTGTTCATTAATAAAATCATTAGCTGTATTTTTTGGCCTAAATAAAGTGGTGTCGAGAAGCAAAACAGCCATAAATAGCTACGCTTGCAACAGCATTCCAGCTAATGTGCTCACTCTGCTACAGTGGCTGCAGCTCTGCATCCAATTCACATCAGTGCACTTCACAACTACTGTGGGAGGTTGTCAACAGTGAACCAAGTCCATGGGGGGGGGGGGGGGGGGGGGGCTACCTGAGTATGATGAATGTATTGGCACAGCCGACTTTGTGTTCCTCTTGTTCTCTCCAGTCATTTGTAACACCGAGCGCTCGCCAGTGTTCCCTTTGACTTTGCTCCAGTGAATGTAGGTGTAAGCCGTTGGCAAGTTTCAGCCACCTCAGGAATTCCCAACTGGAGGACCAGGCTGAGGCGACTTGGGTTTCCCTTTAGGTTTGTGTCCTCTCTCGCTTTTATGCCTTATAACAAAAAGTAGTACCTCATTAAGATTGTGACCTACACACGATTTTGTTTCAAAAGTCAAGGAAACCAAATTAATAACCATGTCAACATGCCCATTTTACAGCACAAATTAGCGTGTTTACAGCTTGGTACAAAAGAAAGTTGTGTGTCAATTGCTTATTTCTCTATTGGCTAAAACGGTACAGGGAGTGAATTCTTCCATGAACTCCTCTGTTTTCATGGTCTTTAATGCACAGTATGTAAAATCCGCTGCCAGGGGGCTCTCACTCAAAACAATAACAAAAGATGACCTCGAGGCAAGCGGGGAATCATGGGAGTTCTTCTCTGCTACTCCCGAGTAGCTGTTTGCTAAATGGTTAAAGACCAGCACCAACTCAAACTCTTTGCCTGTCACTAGATTAGCCAAAAGTTAGTTTGAGTCAGCATTTGCAATATGGCGACGTACCAGGGCTGCTTCAGAAACAAATGTGTGACATCACTGAGACTATGTCCATGTTTAATACGGTCACCTCTTAGATTTACATTATACATAAAAAGGATACAAAGATACATACAATCTCACCTACATATAGGTTATGTAAGTTTAGGGCCTGAAGCCAATAGCCTAACCTAGCAATGGCATATTTAAGAACAATAAAGTATACTAGCAGATGTACAGCTCCAAACTAATTTCAAAATGCGAACGACAATGCTTTTGAATCTGTTTTAAGGGTCTTAATTTATTTTTTTTTGATCAGAGCAGTTACTTCTTGTTATCTTCAAGTTTGGCACCTCATCCCCTTGAAACATCAATGTTTTTTCCCCTGTGTCTGGTATTTGTGCTATGCTAAACTAGGCTAAGCTAAGCTAAGCAGCTACTTATTGTAGCTTTAAGTGTCACAGACATATATTTGATGTGTTCCTCTCTTTCCACTGTATGTCAATGAACATTAACAATGAGGTTTTCACACTTGGACTTAAAGGAGGATTAAAAAAAAACTTGTCCACCACTGTAAATACCTCGGACACAAATGCATTTTCCGAGGGCTCAGGGTGTTCTGTGACCGATTCATCTTGCTGAACAGTTAACACAGTTACACATGAGGTGATTTAAAAAAAAAAAAGTGAAAGATCACAAAGAGCTCAGGTAACACCGCAGCGCTGAGGGCATCTGGGCTGCCTTTTTGTGAGACGTTATGTTGTCCCAACTCTCTCATTTGTGTCTCTTTCCAGTGATGGAGTCTCAGGCCTGAAGCGCCTCAAGGCTAAAGAAAAGTCTGGTGTGAGATTGAAGAGACTAATTTCCTTAATTGTAATTAACTGTCACTGTTTTCTTTCTTCCCCTCTCTTTAGAAAATGTTTAGAGCTTCTTAATTCTCCCCTATCCCCTGCCAGGTGTAGCTGCTGTGGGCTCAAGGTAACAAGGGTCCTCCACGTGAGACTCCTGAACAAATAAAAAGGTAAGACGGGGTCGAGAGCCGCAGCTGTGCAGCTGTGTATGCGCTTACCTGTACCCAGCTGTCATCAGTAATCAGACTCTGCAGTGCTGTTATAATGGACCTGATGTACCGGTGCTCGTCCAGTACCTGGCAGCTTGTCTCATGTTACAGACAGGCAGCGTAGGAGGCGGATGGACACCCATGCTGCTTTGCAATCTGAGCAGGATTTCCATGTGACCGCACAGGTTAACCCTGGATTACTCGACATCTTCTCGGTCATGTTCAGATTTTCAAGACACGCCGCACCAGAGGGCCACTGTTGCCTTGCTTTTGGAGGGTAGCGAGGCAGAATAATCCATAGCGCTGCAGTAAAGAAAGGACAAACTGGTGGATGCAGTCGGTCTGTGGCAGCTTCAGTATTGTAAATGGGAATTTTGATCATGAAGTTGGCAGACAATTTACAAAAGACATGGGTGGAGTCTAAGACGGAAGATGTGTCCTAATAATACATTTATTTTCTGAAACAGATTTTTATTTAAATGCCAAAACCGAATGAATCCAATGGGCACAGAAGTAACTGGCACATCTAGACCTGTGTGATGTGTATGCCCGTAGAAGCTGAGCTTGTGTTACCTTAAAACCTGGCAACGCACTCAGGCAGTTTGATGTTCTTTGTCTGCCTTAAGCTAAAAATTACAGCAAGGTGTTGTTCTGATTTCTAGTTTATTTAACATAAAACACATCTGCCAATTCGCCATTCATTTGGAATAACCCAATACTGAGCTTCACAAAATTCCAAGGACAAAGCTGCATGCCTTACTAAAATGTTATTGCATTTGCCACTTACAAATAAATAGCCTGTTTTTTCATCTGCATAAAAGGCCCTGGATTTATTTGTAAAAAAAAAGCTATTCTGTTAAAAAGAAAAAAGAACAAATTCTTTCATCACGTGAAACAAAATATTCCTCCTTTATCACTCCTAACGGCATCTGCCACCTTTCTCTCATGTCTAACTCGCTAATTAACACATCCACATTTTGTCAGTCACGAAAAGCAATGAGCCGTGAAAGTCCATATTTGGAAAATATCCCACATGTGACATTGAATTAACAAGCTGTTCACAACTGGCCCTTTTTTTTGTTAACTTACTGCCAGGATTTATACCTCTTTGGTAAGCTTTTAGTTCAGTCTGATGGTTTATTCACCAATACTTGTTTCTACTTTATTTTCATTGATGATCCAATAGCAGTGTTTCTGTTGCAATAGCATTCAAAGAAAGCATAGCATTTGGTAATTTTGATGACTATCAAATAAATATAGCTGTTAAAGGGTTCTATCAGTTAACAGTTTCCTTTGTCAATCTTTTCCTCACTTTTTAACATTGATGGATGTAGGGCGCTAACAAGCTAACTTGAAGTAATGAATCCCCAATCAAAATTTCTTAAACACATTAGTTTTGATTGGTGAGGGGTGTCTAAGTATTTTCACACTAAAATATCAAAATTAATAAAAAATGTCATATACTTTTTGTTGAGAAGGTTACTTGGAATTAACTAACATCATTTCCAACAGTTGTAAAGCCTGCAAAATCCTCAATTTGAAGTTGTAACGGATGTCTTATCGCAGCGGTCGCCATACAGTAACAGACACTTTTATCGTTGCCATGGAAACACAGGATGTGACGTCAAAGACTGCTACATAAGGAAGCGGGAAGTGCTACTAAAAGCTGCCATACTGCTCCTGTATGTGCTGTTGTGATGAAAATGTCACGCAATTACCTCTTCGATAAACATATTCTGTTGGTAATGGTCAACTGTGGGTTTTCACTGCGGGTGGGGTTTGAGAGAGAATCACTCCCATGATTCCCTGCCTTCCTCAACACCTTTCAAAAGAAAAATTGAAGTTAAAATTGAGAGCCGCCTGGTAGCAGAATTTATATACTTTGCATTTAACCAAGAAAACCAACCTCTCTCAGTGCTAACCAAATCACTTCATGAATGTTTAGCTGCTAACAGTCTCTAAAGAGCTTTCCATTTTAAAGCAACTATTCGTATAGTTGGAGCAAATACTAGGCAAGTAAACCTAATGTCTTCCACACTAAATGTGAGATACTTTCCGTTAATTGCAACAATATCACCAAGAGAAGGACCTTTTAAGTGGATGCTTGGGCTCTCCTAACATTCAGGCTTCCTACCCTGGGCTTTCTGAAAGAAGGAAGCACAAATTCCAGATTTACCTACCGTCCCTATTTCTTTCTCACCTTACTGGATTCCAAAACTATTAAAATGATGTCTTCTTGCCATTTTGCCCATCCCCATGGCCTCTCCTTTGGGCTTTCATCAGCAGCTTCGGCTGCCAAATTAGATACCACCTCAAGTGGAAAAAACGGAATCCAATTTTTGGCTGTCTTTCTCGGGCAATATATAAAGCGGTTAAGAACTTGGTGGCTTCCCAACAGTCTGTTGCTCTGTATACTGAAGATTTGTTGTTACAAATACTTATTATCAGTCTAAACAGTTTTCTTAGCATCCCCAGAGGTAGTCTTTAACTCATCAATATGAAGGAGTTCAAGTTCTAATCAATCTGCTCATTTGGGTATGAAGTTCATCTCTCATAATCTGTTGCTTGCTTCTGGCCTTCCTTCTTATACAAACCCCCCTCAAAACTTACAGACAGTACTTAATGAAGTTTTCAGTCAGATCTTGCAGCAGTGCTAAAGGTATGGCCAAGAAAAACCGAGTCACATGAAAGTCAAAATATACAACCAAGCAACTATTTGGAAATTGATTATTTTTAACTCTAGCAAATAACTGTCTTGCATTAGTTTACATAGCTCTGTATAAATAATACAATGCAAACATTTGTGGCATATTACAAATGTTGACTAGTTCAATCATCCTACCCAGTTGTGCCACGTCATGCACCGTGCCAGGACCAGTAGAGTCAGGATGTCAGAAGCAGGTCTTAACTGCCCTGTGAGCCTGGCCCATTTGATGTTTAACACTCTCATTAACTCCGACATGGCTCACTTGAGAACAGTAACCAACTTTATTAGATCTGTGCTCTGCTGCCTTTCCTATGGGACAGTGTCTAAACAGAGCGTACAATGGCAACTTAGCCAAACATGTCCCTTTCAGCTTTTAAAGGTCAGATAAAGGTTAGGACTGTGATCTGTTGTCTTGAGGTATTCTAAAGCATTCCTGGTTTGAATTTTCAAACATTTGTTTGGATGACACTCTTACCATGACCGCGACCAAACAAGTTTTTGTGAAAAGCATTTTCAAGGATAAAAATTTCTGCCATCTTTTTGGGAATGTGCTTGCCTTCAGACTTGGCTTCACTTTGATGCACGCCTTGGCACTTGAACACAAATCTTTGTAGTTGAATGAACCACCTAAAATTCTTAAATGTTCACGTCTAGCTGCTTGGGTCATCTCTTTGACTTCCAAGGAAGGTGCTCTTTCAGTGTCTGCTTACCTTGGCAGGGAGATTAAAGAGAGGGAGGCAAATTTAAATTTGAAACATGGCAATACGGGTAGGCAATGCCTCACTTGAGGCCTTGCTTTAGACATAGAGTCATTTTCACATTCAAAGAAGCAGCAATCTGGTTAATCAGGAGCCTTTATGATTCATATTGTGGTATTGCAATGCAAGGGTCAATTTTGAAGAAAGGTAAGAAACTATTGTGGAAGGATAAGGAACTTTCCAAAACTTCACTTGCAAATAAGTTAGTTTCAAATAACTATGTTGGTCTTTGTTTCCCCAAGGAGCAGCTTAATCAAAAAAAAGGAAGTTATTACCTAATGCAGTTGTTGATTGGGGTTTGCCTGAGAGGATAATATGAAATGCCAGGGAAATTAGAGTATTAGAGCCATTCATTTATTGACTTTATGTCAGGAAATTCTAACAAGGAAATCCGAATTGTTTCTCCACACGAGTAGACAAGTATCATCAGAGGGTCACGAAACAAGTAACCACACTGTCCCTGTTACAAGTAAACATGTGGATCAATTTTGCCCTAAATGAAATGGAGACACATCATTAATTCTATTATTAATTCTGATTACATTTTCTAGTAACATTAAATTGTGCATGGAGAGAACACAATCCAAAGACACCAAAGATAATTGAAAGCTATGCAGATCAGCTAATATACATGTAAGTAATTAAATTGATGACGGAAATTAATTAACGATCATTACTCATAATATATTCATGCTTTGGTTTGTCTTCAAAAAATAAATACAGCAGGATGCATCTCCATTACTGGATGCCTGAAATAAACGAATGAGAAGAAAAATAGCTATTACAATTTAGTATGGGGATTTCTTGTCGTACCTGCTTATTAATTTAAATGAATTCAAGGTACAACTGTACAAGCACCGAACCACACACTGTATATCAATTCTGAATATTGTGATAAACCTCCAGGGATTTGCAGGGTGTTCTCTCTGAGCATAATGTCACTGCAGTGAGGATATTTCTTCCTCCAATAACCTTTTTCACAAACTGAGCAGCCTTTAAGGTTTGGTGCAGATCTGCTTAATTTGAATTAACTTCCAAAGGAAGAAGTGCTGCAACCATCAAGTAGCTCCAGAAACACACAAACACGCACAAACACGCACACACACTGTTGCAGTGGTAGTGGAATTGGAAATGTGTTTTAATGATGTGTGGACTAAATAACAGCAGGTGGTTGAGCAGTAGGACTTAAGTAAAAGGACTAAATATATTGAATTAATCTTTAAAAGGGCTGGTTTCAAGTGGGTATTTTTGTCCTAGTTAGAAGCATTGATAGCTCGATTCCACTTCAGATGTACTCTCCATGAATAAGTCAAGCTCAAAGTGAGGGTTTTCACACATAAGTAGAAGGACTTATGATGCTAGAAAGTGTATTGATGACAGGAACCAATTGAAAGTCTATTTGGACATTTTCTTGTCTATTAGATTCGGCCATGAGAGATCTCATCACAGTAGTTGTCTTTGAGACACACTCCATTGAGGGAATTTCATAGAGATTTAGCTGTATTAGAGAGTGAAATGAAAGAAGCAAATTGTAAGAGGAACCATACGTGTTAGATTAGACACTCAGACAACATGTGCAACAGCTTCTCTAGGGCCAATGTTTGGTTAGTCCATTCTGGGCCACTATAGACACATGTCAGGCTTCAAAGAAATACCCTGCCTGCTTATTTAAGTTAACTGCTCATTTTAAGGAAAAAAATACAAAATTCATAGTATTTTAGATACTTATCAATAACAAAAATAACTGTAAATATGTATATCCCATTCTTGCCAACAGATCCCAGGAAAGTTAAACACAGTCATTTTAAAGCACCATCAAGCCTGCCTGAATGGTTTAAGACAGCCTCCATTGACAATGATATTTCAAGCTGTACTTACTTATGTTGAGTGCAATCTCGGGAAAAAAATATACACTTGGCTGCCATCTGAAAGTACAATCATACTAAGCCTTTGGGGTTCAGTATGATTGTAACTTCAGATAGCAGAAAAGTTCAAACAGTGACTATACCATCACACCATATAATAATAACAATACATTCAATTCATAAAGCGCTTTTCAAGTACTCTAAGACACTGTCCATAGTTAAAAGATCAAAACAACAACACAATCATATAACACTGCAATACATTGGGACCATTGCTCAATCACTCACTGCCTGAGTTTTAAATCTAACTATTAAACTCATACTTATCAAGGAAAATTGGGTCTGAAATGGAATTTCCGCCGACAGAGTCTCGAATGACACACTTGTTTATACCGTCACTTCTGGAGACAGTCACAGCAGCATTGGGCGAATGCAGCCATTTCTCTTTCATGATAAGCTGTGTGATTGTGGATAAAAGGTGCACATCACCTTCCATCTCACCCAACGAGACTAAAACTGCACCCCACCTTTTCTCCTCATGTCAATGCCTAATGGCTTTACAATTGGCTCTTTAAAAGAGACCAAGCTATGGCATTGACCCCCAGAACTTTTTTTGTGCTTCTCCAATTCACAACCCCTTTTTATCCCTCTACCCTTTCTGTCACGGCACTTTGGTCAGAGAACACAATTAAATTTGTTTGACCGGTAAATAGTGGAATGGCCCTGCACCCAATTTTAAAAAGCACACCACGCTCCAATACTGAAATGATCCAAAGATAGAACGTGAAGTTAGCGTATGGGTTGTTTGTGGTAGTGCTCTCTGGGAATGCCATTAGCTGCTCTGACCTGTGCAATAAAGATGTGTCAACCATGATTTGTATTGTACATCTTTGGTCTCCATGGTTCGATGCTTATGGTCTTTAAAAGCCCCACTGGGGAGCTCTCGATTATCATCTTTCCAAAATCTGCCCAGAGATGATGCCACTCAAATAAATGCAGTTTGCAATCATCCAAGGAAGTTTCAAAAAGAAAACAAAGATTATAAACAGTCATGTATGGTAATGTCTTGAACTATGATGTACTGCCCTTTGTCAAGGTGGAGGGTATCAATAGCAAGCTTTAGGCCAAAGTCCTTGATATTATGTAACTCAAATAATAAGTTGTCCACAGAATTACATCAAGCAGACTCTATAAAATCACTCCACAATATGAGAAAGAAAATTGTACAAATAAGTTGATATTTGGGGGGTTTTCGTTGAGTCACATATCATTTTTAAGACTAGAAACTTGTTGATTAGAGCCTGATTACAATATTAACTTTTTGGTGCTTACATCTGTATGATGCTACTATTTTTGGAATCATATTTCTAGGAGTTTGTGCGGCTGATAGCATAGGACTGTTATGTATGGAGCAACTCCCATGGCCAACAATGAAAAGATGAACCAGTTCAGTAAGCCAGCATCGGTAAAGACTCGATGTTAGAGGCTTTTTTTTTTTATCACTCACTCTCACTCTATCCCCAGAAGTATTAGATGGCAGACACCCCCTTGGAGTGGAAGTGTGTAGTGAGAGGGTGTAAGGAGTGGTTTGAGAAAGGCCCTAGTTTATCAGGACCACTAGCTCTCTATCCTGCTCACTTCCTGCTTACTTCCTAGTTCTAGTTCTTTGGTTGTGCTTTGGAAAAGTCCCTTGAAGAAATGTGTAGGCAATGATGACTTGTCATTTATGTCAATTAAATCAGAACTGGCCACTTGTTTACAACACAATATGTTTTTAAGCCCATAGCTTGAATTCAAACGCTCTATAATGTTGTGCTACTTACAGGTAGGATGTACCTTATTGCTTTAACCTTCAACACCCTCATTGTCATTCCTACCAGGGATATTATAATCATTAAGTATACTTCATAGAACCTTTTTTACAGACTTCCTCTTCAGCAAATGATAGAGTAAGATGCCTTGTATATTATTATTCCAAGGAGAAGCGTTCTGTCAAAGATGGTCTGCGTCTAAGAGCATGAGACAGTTCAAACTACCCTGGTCAACACAGTGATGATTATGCTGTCTCCCTCCCTTTGTGCTGCACCTATTATTCTTCCTGACGTGCAAGAGTTGACAACCCACAGCCAATGGTTGCTCTTTTAGAAAAATAACTCCTGAGAGGGTTCTTCAGAAAAGATGCATTGTCTTTAAAAATTGAGTACTCTTTTTATCTGGCTGTGAATAGGAATTAGGCCGATCAGAGAACCAAAGGGCATAATTTGGATGCAAATGCTCAGCAGCCCTTTATGGATCGTCATTATAGACACAGGGTTTCTCCTCTGCAACTCTACCAATTTTATATTACAAGTTCATTTTAAATGTAGTCAAATCATAGAAAAGTACTACTGGTAGGGATGAATAATTTGTGGCTATCCTTTGGTTGACAAATCATAACTAGTCACCCCGGACAAAGTCTTTGTTAAATGATTGGCTGTAGAGACACTCTAGTTGGAGTCAACTGTGCTTTTTGCAGAAACGGCATGTAGTATATGTCTTCCAAAATGAGTTTCACAATTGCTAAAGTGACCAAGAATGTAGCTTCTTCATACAGTTAGCTAAGGATTAGCTGATAAGCCAGCGATTGTTAACGTCTTTTTCTTTTACAGCTACAATTGACTGTCAAATATGATTACCTCAGATTCAAAAAATTAAAAAAGGTAGAAGGGGTCAAAATCCCAAACAGGAGAGTTAAAATTTATGGGAGGTTAAGTTTTTATAGTCAATTCTACACTTTTTTTTCCGTCCTCCCCAAAATCCCACTGTAAGACAATTTCAACACTTGCTCTCTAGCCATTTCTAAATAATTGACCAATTAAGCTCTCCTTTTTATAACAGGAGGAGTGCTATTTGATCAGTTAAGGTCATGATGTAAGGATTTGATACCATTTTCTACATCTAATGCTACTTTTGACAGTGCTGCTCTCTGACAGCTGAAGCTAACCTCAAAGTAAGCCATGTACGCTAACATCTAGATGCTAACGCCACAGACCAACATGCTGTGATTGTTTATGCTTTTCCAAGTTTTGAAGGTTAGAAACTCAAAGAGTTTGTTCTTAAAAGTTTGACAGGGATTTTGACAACTGTTCTCTAGCTATCTGTGATACTCACAGAATAACTGCTGAGCTACCTGCTAGCTAGCTGTCTAAAATGTACTACTCGGTTGGATGTACAGCAAAACTGCAGCCCACTGGCTTGTCAGAGAGTTTCTTCTTTAATGTAAAACAATATTTAGAATTAGATAAAAGTGCAGTCACTGGCATGCTATGAGAGAGCTTATTCACTTATGTGGATTCAAGCAGAATCCTCTCTTACTTTTTTTACTCAGTCATATGCCTACTTCAGCTGCCCTCACTGCGGTTACACAGACAGAGCTACAGTATAGAGTATGTGCGCTACAGGGAGGGTTCCATCTGAGGGGGTTTGAGGGCAACGTTGAAATTAATTCAGGTGGGTTAGCGAGAGGCGAGATGCACGTGAAATTGCTCGCAGCCTACCCTTGCAAACTGTGAACTCTTTACTCCGATGAGCGACTGTTCCCCCCAATATATTAACACGTCGTTGAAACTGTGCCAAACTGCCATGCTTCTCCCCTTCAATACATGCCCTGCGGTGTCTAAGAGAGGCATGAAAGAAGGGGGGAGAAACAAAACGCTTTGATGAATGCCAAACTATGTTGTGTTTTCATACAGTTTGAGACAAATGGATTTTAAGGCTTCCACAGTGAACTTCTGCAGTCTGCACAAATCCCATTCCCCTCCACCTCCCTCCCTGTTATCTTCACTTTTTCACTTTTTGTCCAGCTTCCCTTTCCTGTCTTTCTCACTCCGTCATTTTTCCCCCCACGGGGCTGAAAATGCTAATTCTTTGAAAGGAGTCATGAGATTCTGCTTGCCTCAGTAACTTTTCTCCCCAGATCCTGCATTGGATATTTTCCATGATGTGTTTTTGTCTGTGATACAGCCTAAATTACATTTTTTATATGACACTAATCCAGTCTAAAGATAGATCATTGCAAAAGTTTATTTGTTAAGCAGGCGCACAGGTGTCTCCTCTGCCTCCCTGTTCCTTTTGCTCTTCTTTCTCGTCCACTAATAGGGGTTCATGCCCAGCCATCTGTGAAGGACAAGGGAACCTTTTGGCCGAGACAAATCGCTTTTGAGCGAGGCTGTAGCACTCCCACCACCTCCACATCCCCATGCGTCTCTCCATGCACATACACACAGATGAACACACGCACACAAACACACTGTCCCTCTCCCTCCAGGGTAACAAGGGAAACGTCTGTGTTGGGTCCATAGTGTTCCATCAGGAGTCAGCCAACTGAGCCACCGGTCTAATCCCTACCAGCAGCCCACATGGCCGCTCCGCCAAGTTCCAATTAGACCCATTAAAAAGTCAGTCCGTTTTTTTTTTTCCTGAACGAGGACCTTTATGAGGGATGCGCCCAGGCCGCCGTGACCCACCAACCACTCGATATAACAATACGGCTATAAAAGCAAAACAAAAGGGAGAAACAGGCCGGAATTATAAGATAACCTCAAGGGATGTGATACTTGCTAGGAACAAACAAAGTCCCCTACTCCCGCTGGGAAACAAAGTACTAACTGCCTGCTTGGCGAGCTGAAGTGACTTGAGGAAACAGAGTTCAACATTGCAGACTCTAAAGCCCATAAACCCACTGCTGAAGATGGCGACAACAAACAAGTTTGCATTGTAGGCGTACTGAATCAATCAATTCACACCAAGTTATACCATGACACCTGACAAAAAGAGCACATCAATACTCTACTTTGTATTAACAGTGACTAAACAGGATGAGTCAGTACATGGCAACAGTGTTAAGTAGAAACATTCTCCAATGGTCAGAAACTTGATCAGAACTGGACTCATTGGTGGGCAGACATCTGCCATGACCAGGTGGGCTTCATTGTTTGAGGGAGAGACAGAAAGAGAGGTATAAATATACACAAAATGACAAACAGTAAGACAAGGCAACATACAGACATGAACAAACTGTCCATTTTTTAAATTACAGGGGCTTTGAAAGAGATAGGTCAATTATCCGTTGGTAATCGTTTGCTGCAAGTAGTGTGTCATTTCAAGTGAGCTGATTGAGGGGTTTTATAGAGGGTCAGAGAAGCCAATAAATATGTCTGTCTGATGTATTACGGTTTACATTTCTCAAGCTTGTGTGCAGACAATTTGAAGTTTAAAATTTCACAGCTCGCTGTTTCCACAATTGCTGGTTTTACTATCAATCTGCGGAGGCTGTCAGGCGAGTATAAAGAGCACTGATCAGAAATTGCGACTACGGAGCTTTTCCCCCAAGTTGGAGGCAGACAAAAGGCCATAACAAAGGATTTACACCTCCTATCTTCTATAAACGAGACCAATATACTGTAAATGGAGACAGGATCTTAATGGCGCCGGCTTTTCAGAGGTAAAGAGTCCTGCTGACAACAATGTCATTGATAGTGCCTGTGTGTGGTGCCTGTGTCCAAACCTACTAATGTCCTGAGCGACCTTGCTAAATAAAGACCAGTGGATTGAGCCATCCACTCTCCCCGTCCATTGCTGAAGCACTGAGGCTTGAAGTATACATTTGCGCGCTGCATTACACTCTCTAATAGGCAGTCAGTCAAAATAACACGCTGCCTGAAATGTCAGCGTTTACCTTTGTAATGACCAAGCTTCCACTGAAATTGATAGATCCTCACGCTCATCTCTGTAGTTGGGCGTCTTTACGCCATCAATAACGCAGACCATGAAACCTCCAACATACATACATAGACGCTCAGAACACAACGCTGTGACTTCCCCAATAACCACAAGCTGGAAGTAAATGAAATGTTGTACCACCTCAATGTAAAATGGAGGTTTTGGTTTGATGTACTCTTGTTTGAAGATACTTTTCTGGGCATTATTGAGAGAGCTGCGTACTATGTTGTAAAAAAATATGCTTAATTCTTAAACCAAAATTACAATTTAAAAACAATTATAATAATGATGTTAAAAATCAAAACAGTATTTCAAGTAGGAATTGACTATCCAATTTATGGTGAATTGTACAAAAATAATTGTTTGACTCTCACACTCATGCCACAAGCATTACAACTTAATCACACCTAAGGCTGTTATGCCCACCTTTGCATGATTTTGTATGTCACACAAATATGTACACTAATGCAAACATGTTGTTTGTGCTCTTAGGTAGATCAGAAAGACACTGGGCAAGACACTTAACCCCCAAGTTGCTCACGCTGCTTTGTCAGTGGTGTATGAATGTATATGCATGGGATTAGTTTCTTCTGATGGTCACTATACATAACAACCACTGCCATCAGTGTATGAATGGGTAGGTGTGACCTCCGGTGTAAAAGCGCTTTGAGTAGTCAGAAGCGTTATACAAGCTGAAGTCCATTTAGCATTACCATTTACCATTCTTTCTAGACGCCTAAAACCATTTTTTGTCTTTTGGTCAACATGCTGTGATCTGCCGAGAAAAACGTCTTGTCTATTTATGACTCTTAAATATGACAAATTGACCTTCTTTTGAGGTACTACTGTGCATCAGGACCCCAACATTAAGCTAATGTTCAAGTTAAATCAAATGTCTTGAGCCGGGGTTCCAAAACTTTGCCATTCCAAAGACCCCCATTTGGCATTGGCCTCTGCTGGGGACCCTTCTCTTGCAAAACATTTTTATAACTCCTTCTTTTCACCGGCAATGTGGTGTGAGGCCAATCATGAGACTTTAAAGGTCAGCTCAGGAAAACTAGCTTGCTATTGAATGCTGCAGACTGTATGGCTAAGTTCTCATCTTTTCATAAAGTTAATTGATTTGCTAGCTTTGTTAGTTTAGATGGCTTTAAAGATTAAGTGGTGCGAATTTGGAGCCAGAGAACACATTTGGGCACATCATGGCCATTCAAAGCTGTTGCAGCAAAGCAACACTTGATGTAATCTGGCTCATGCTGGCAAGTTTTAGATGCCCAGGTGGTATTTTGTGGCTGTGCCTTTTTTGTAGCTGAGTTATGTTCACTGTGGTTGCCTGGTGGTCTATATCTTCTTTTTTTCTAAATGTTTCCATTTTAAGAGGAGGTAGGTAGCTCAAACTTTCTGATTGGCTAGATTTGTGTGTGTTGCTTTATTTTTTTTAGCCATACAACTTATATTTATATATAACTTATATATAACCTATATTTTCACAAGTAGTGATTAAAGCCATCTAAAAAGATATACTGTATATTAATATGAAAAGGTAAAAAATAATGTTATTAGTTTGATTTTTTCTTTTGTTATATTTTCCCGTCTTCCCTCCAAGATCTTCAACCCCCCCTAGTGGCCTGACGGGTCTCCAGGGGGTCAGGACCACCACCTTAAAAATCACTGGTCTTTAAGTTAATTTAAAAATCATGTTGAATATAAAAAAATGAAACTTTGGGATAACCTTGTATTTCTTTACACAATGTTTCCTAGTAGTAGAAAAGTGACGCTTTCAAAGGTCAACCTATTTCTTTGAAGGACCCCAGCATGTAGCTAACAAATAAATATTTCAAAATGTAGAGAATTTGAAAGTCTGTACTTGTGTCAATTAGGTGTCCAAATTCTAGTTTTTTTTAATAAACTTTAAAATGAAATGTTTGATACCTTGTATGTTGAAAGCTAAAAACTAGCCTCATATAAAAACAAACTTTTAAGCACTATCCAGAGTTAAGCTTACACTAAAGTTTTGAAAAATATGGGGTTGCAGATGGCCTAGTGGTTAGGTTGTACCCTAAGTGCTTTGGCTATAGTCCTCCAAGCGGACGGCACAGGTTCAAATCCGACCACATGTCTTCCCTACTCTCTTTCCCCCAATGTCCTACTTCGAACACTGTCCTATTATTTGGTTGAGATTCCACCACGTTCAAGTTTAAGAAAGGGTTCAGAATCTGGAAGTTGTTTTCCAGGCAGTTAATCAAGGAAAGGATGTGCCAAATTTGAATAATTCTATGCTATAACCTTTTAAATGTATATGTATCAACACACCCTGCAGCACATTTACCTGTCTCAGTGCTCTCAAAGCTTTCTAAAACTTTCTCAGCTGTTAGCGGGCCCCCACTTGGCCATGTTCAGTGTTCATATGCATAAACAGGAGCTGCTATTAGTCTGCCGCCAGAGTGCATTCATGTGTAGTCACGGGTCAATGGGAAAATGCAGCATGTGCCCTCACCTCTACTGTTGTTCCCATATACACAATAAAATGAAATGTTAATGGATGCTAATGAAATGGCTAATTGTGGATTCGGTGCAACCATGCGAAGCTCACTCTCTAGGCCTTGCTGTTCATCGTTTATCACACAAAAGCCTCTCGAGAGTTCGAGGGGGTAAAATAAGAGGAAAACAATAATGATAATAAACATTAAAAAACAATGAAACCACAATCATTATGCATGCAGACCTGGTGCCGTTTTAACCTGCTGTGCAACATGCGTCACGCCGACTCAGAGGTGACATTCCTCTTTTTCTTGTCTCACAGATTGTGGTAGAACTTTTCTGGATAGCAAGATGGAAGGGTGGCTAGCAATAGGCTGGCCTGCGGCGGTTTTTCACCTCAGAAACAGTCTTGCTTGTCAGTCCCGACAGAGAGAGCAGCTGAGGCCTGCTAAAGCTGGGTAAAGCTTGCGGCTGTCTTTATCTCTCGGCCTGTGAGCCCAGAGTGGTTTCAGGCAGTGATTAGTGAGGCGGATCCCACGTGGGTCACCCCTTTTGCTGGAGGAGATCAGTGCTGGAGATTTTAGGCATCTGGGCACCTTTGTAGTAGGAGCATGTGAAGTGACAAGGGAGGAGAGGTGGACAGAATGGAAACTTGAGAGAAAGGGAGACAGACACATGGAGGAGAGGTTTGGGTAGTAACAAGAGGCATGGGGGGGGGGGGGGGGTAGCACCTTTATATGACCTGTTTCATGCAACTGTAGGGTATTTCAGAACACCATTATAATAAATACAACCTAACAAAGAAACTTCCTAACTGGTCTTTTTATTTAGGCCAATTTAGAATGTCAGCTTGTTAGCATTGACCTAGGGTGCGTGTTAGCACTGCAATATTGACTCCATAGCATGAACGTGCCAAAAAAAAGGTGTATTCATAAAACATATGCTATTCAAGAAATTGGAATCTAAAACTAGTTACACATACATAAAAAAATATTAGTATATGAGCAGAGGTGTTATTCTTGATCTTCAGAAGTAACTGATCCCTTTCCAACGCATTCACATGCCGCTGAAGAAGCAGTATCTTGCCCAAAGACAAATCAGACGTTGCAGCATGGGGATCAAACCCTTGATCTTCTGGTTGAGAGACGACGACGACTCTACCAACTGAGCCACAATCGACATGACTTATAAATCATTTAACTGTCCTAATTGTATGAAAAAAAGTAGTAAGATGGAATCCAAGTGTAAAGGTGGTTTTAAAAACTTTGGATAAGGTAGAGGTAAGCCCTCATCTTGTCATACTTCCCTTCATTTGACCTTCTGAGTTAGCCCTGGCAGCCATTTTATTTCTTTTGGCTTTTGTTCATTTTAATTCTGAACATGGTGAATAACCTTTTTATGAGGATGTAGACTGTTCGTGAGGATGGAAATTGATTTTAAGCGGGTCAAACCATCCAGAAAGATCTTTGCATGAATAGTTAATATCAGAAGCATAAAATTGTAATTTGATTTGACTGCCTATCCGGTAAACCATTTTCACTTTCTCATTTGCTCTTAAATGTTTTTCGTATGTGAGCTAGGGCAAGCGGTAAAGTTACTTTGACCTCTCAACGTTCAGCCAAGAGGGGAAACTTTCTCAGTCCATACAGTCAAGGAAATTAGAAAATCTGACTGAAGCCAATCTCCAAAACACAGGAGACTTATCGGGGGCTTGTTCGAACTTGTTGTAGGAGTAAGCTTTAAGGAGTCATTTACGACATTGAAATCAGTATTCATTTCCCATATTCTCATGGCTCTCGCTTCGACTTTATAGTGCTAATTACATCCATTACAGTGTCATTGATCCCCTCGCCAACCGTCTCCGCGGAAGAAATAGAAAAACTCACCATTTGCTTAGTAATGAAGAAAGTTGTTCCATTTCAGTGGACTAACCTCCCGTCCGCCTTTATGCTGCTAAATGAAGCTGATTTGCCTCCAAGACAATGCGTCTTAAGTCTGAAAGAAAGAGAGAGCGAGAGAGAGGGAGGGAAGTAGAAGATCATAAGGGGGCACTTATGCATATGTTTGATAAAGATAAGTGACGTCCCATCTAGTGGCCCTTAATGAGATCTTTTGCAACAGGAAGATATATGTGGCTCTTGTGTGATGCGCACTAGTGGGAAATGAGTGCTGAAGGGGGCTGCGGAGGGAGGCACTTCATCAAGTATAATTGCTACCTTATACACACTGGGTCCCCAAAGGCTCTTGCTTCTCTACAGACACCCAAGACCTTCCTCTCTTAACTTCCCCCCGTTTGCTCTTCCTCCTCCTGCCCCCCCACGTCTCTCAACGCTTTCTATCATTTCCCCCTCCTGACCCTTTAGTACCCTTCCTCCCCGAGTATATTATTTCCTGTTAGACAATGCTAATAGAACAATGTCTTGCTAGTTACAGCGTTCTGAATGCAGGCTTGATTAATCAAGCAAGAGCCACAATGACTTCCTTTTCCGTCGCCATAAGTCCCCCGTGCTCCCTTTAGCTACATGCGGAGGAAGTTTTTTGTCTATGCTGTGCATTTATTCTGGGAAACGAAAAAAATCAAACAGGAATAGCAGCTCTTTTATCTTCCTTAAGTCGTACATTTTGCACTATTTCGGAAATCTCTGGAATAGGACAACGGAACAAATGCTCTATTTTTAAAGGTACAGTAACAAATTAAGTCTGAGCTGTCGTGGCTGTATACAGCTGTTATCGTTTTTTTCAATACAGCATAATTGTGAATTGTGATTTCCAAGGCCTGAATGCTCAGCAGCTTTGCTAATCATCATTATTGTGTCGAAACCCCTCTCTTTTCGCAGTTTCCGTGCGCTCACCAATTAGTCAATGAGGAGGATTTTGTATATGCATACGATTATGGCATGATAATGAGTGATCGGAGGCAAACATATCTCAGAAATGTAACAATATATGACACATTTACTTGTGCCCCCATACAATATTGATTGATGAAGACCCTCACTATCCATCTGTTTGTGTCGCTTATCAACTTGAGGACGCAGTGTAGTTGGTTGAATGTGCAAAGAAGCAAATATTAGAAATCTGGAGCCAATACTTGGAGTAGTGTATATCACTCATAGCGCACAGCAGTTTCAACAATAGAGCAACTAATTGGCGTATTCCAAAGCGGCAGCAGCAATTTTGGCACAATACCCTCACGGCCATTCAAGGGATAGTGGGAGCACTGGCACGTAATCTAAAGCATTTCCAGCAGGGGCTGTTCACTCTGGCAAAGAGGAGTGGAACTAAGTGCAACCATCAGCCAGTCCACGCAGATTGCATGGCACATCAGCGCAGCGCTGCCCCTTCCAGGATTGGAAAGGGGGTTTGTTCCCTGCCAACGCTGTGGAGCAGCCATGTTCATAGCAGGTTAGCCCCTCCGCTGGGTCCGTCAGGTGGGCTTGGGAGAGTGAGAGGGATGGAAAGAAAGGAGTGCATGACTGGATCAGCAGATGGGGGATATTCTGTGCTCGGTGCCATGCAGCTGCGACTGCAGATAACATATGCCAGGGAAAGGGGGCAGACAGAGGCTCTGTAAACCATGATAATCCAAACACTGTTTTCTAAAGGAGGGCCAATAGAAAGCCTAATGGTACTTCAGATGAACATTATCAAAGGTATTGGACCCATCACAATGCAAATGTGGTGATTTTGTTGCATTTAAATACAACAATAATGGCCGCGCTGCCAAAAATCATTTCTGTGATTTCATCAATTGACAATTGCTCGTATTAATCCAGCTGTCGTGACCGGCCAAGAGAGAGGTTTGGACTTTTCTTTTGTCTGAATTATTTCACTAACCAAATTAACCACCCAGAAAATGACAGCCATGACACCATTTCACAATTAAAAACTGCATTTTAAGATAAAAAAAAATGAAACAGTGGATTTTAAAAGGCAAGCTGGTAAGGAGACAATGACACATGCTGCTGTCTCAACCAATCCATCCAAGAACAAAAACTGTTGCTTAGAAAAGAGTGTCCTTGTTGTGTTGTCTTTTGTAACTCAATCAGTACAAAGAAAGTACTTACCAAAAGAGTAACTTATAGTTTCATACAGGCTTTATTCATAATCTTTTGCCCAACTGTCTTTAAGTTTTTAAAGTGTGTTTTTTTTTAGCATGACTGCAATTGGACCTATGAAGAAGAAAATGCTTAGGCTAGTAAACCCTCATCTCCAACTTGTTACAAGCTCAACATAGAGTGGACAATGATCCAGTAACTGCTTAGGTAACATAAGTCATTTTTTCACCGCAGGAACTTTTTCATAGTTTCAACTGTTGGAACCCTCCCATTTTTTTATGGATTCCACACTGGGTTGGCTGTGGCTCAGTTGGTAGAGTCATTGCCTCCCAACCGGAAGGTCAAGGGTTCAATCCTCAGCTGGGCAACATGTCCGACGTGTCCTTGGGCAAGACACTTAACCCCAAATTGCTCCCTCTGCTTTGGTGTCAGTGTATGAATGGGTTTAGTAACTTCTGATGGATGATACTACCATCAGTGTGTGAATTGGTGTGTGTAAAAGTGCTTTGAGTAATCAGACTAGAACTTGAGTAGACTAGAAAGTGCCATTTACACCGCAGGAAGTATTTTAGTTCCTAGAATCCCCTAGAGGAACCTTTTTAGCTCCTGCTTCAGAGTTGGTCCTGTCCCAGCACTGTAATAATAATTTATACTACATTGATCCCGTGAGGGGAAATTCGTTTCTATGGCGGTGATAATGGAGACAGGAAAAAAGAAGTCAGGGTGCACTGGTAGCGCAATGGTTAGGGCGCACGTCCCATGTGTTGAGACTCTCATCTCGAGCGGTAGGCCCGGGTTCGCTTCCAACCATGGCCCCTTTCCGCATGTCATTCCCCGCTCTCTCTCCCTGGTTTCCAACTCTGTCCACTGTCCTCTCTCTGCATTAAAGGCACGAAAAAAGCCCAAAAACATAAATCTTTAAAAAATAAAAATCCCCATGGTGTGTAGGTTTAGTACTAGTGGATAGTTCCTCATCAAAAAGTCACCAGAACTGAGTGGTCCAAAAACACTGATAGACTAGGAGTAGCATCTTAAAAGGTACACATTGGAAATTATCACCTTTTCCTTCCTGTAAGGAAGCTAAAATTGTTTGCGAGTTTCTGCTTTCTAAATGAAATAATAAATTGAAATGCTACAAAGGAAAGCGTCTTGGTGCTTGTCCTTGAATAAGGGTAAATGTTCAAAGACTATTGAAGGTTATACCACTTATGCTGAAATAGGCATGTTTGATCAGGTGGCCTTTTTTTTTTTTAAAGACTGTGATTTTTTAGAGAGCTTTTGACAAGACTTTTTACAACTATTTTAAAGTAGGCCCTTTCCTATCATTAGAGGAACCTTAAATGAGGTCCACGATACTGTTCTCCATGAATGAAAAGAACCACATCAAGAACTTTTTCCACCTCAAACTTTATCCATGCTCAATTCAAACATCTTTGTATAAGATCCCCTTTAATGGGCTTGTCAGTTTGCCACAGACACAAATGCTGTGCGGCTGAAATGAGTAGTGGAGTGAAGGCCAAATCATGTCCGCAGCATGTCCAAACAAACAGAGCAAGAACGGTTGGCCGGCTCTTCAACAATGGGCCCGCCTATCTACTGCAATGGGTACCTAGCTCCGGCGGCAGCTGCCAAAGCCACTTCAAATGGCCCCTACTTCAGACTGGGAATCTTTTAGAATAGGGTCAAGCACCATCATGAGACTGAGGCTTAGCCATGAGAGGGACTAGGCTTGCATAATTCTCGCGAATATGCAAAGCCTTTGAACTCCGCTGTGTGCTGAAAATCATGCAGTGTTGCAGTTTACCGTGTGACTACAGATGATGGAGAATTATTGATTTATGAATGGGAGAGAAGCTTTCTGAAAGAGATTGATGGGTCGGTGCCTTAGCTTGTCATCTCAGTGCTTATGCTTTCTTCTCGCAAGCAGTGAAGGCCATCTGGTGTGTGATACCGAGGAACAACTCACTGCAGCATATGGATGTCCCAGCAACCTTTAAGGCAATGTAGAAAAAAAACAAGTAGCGGGATTGTAGTACCCTAGAATGATAACATGGACAATGCCACCCCTCTCTATGGATTGCTTATTTTCCTCTTGAACTTTCCGAGGTTCTGGACCCTTTAAAAAGGAAAGACATGGCACTAAACAATAAGCTGCTGTATGTGTGGGTGAGGGAGTAGGAGGATAATACACATGCAGCAGTGTTCGACTTGGCCTTTTCACAGTAGCCATTGTGAGCTGGGCATCTTTTCAACATACTGCCCACCATAGATTTACCATTATGTGTACCATACAGTGCAGTAGTCCTTTCTTGAAAGAGGAACATATAATTGGGGCATTAAATCCTTGTAGCAAAAACAAGGTTGCACAATAGCTAAAGGAGGAAAATGCCAGAGGGGAACTTATTGTATGAAACCATGGTAGCGCTTGGGAAATTCATAGAAATGTAAAGCCAACTGAATTCCAAACAGGAGAATTTTCTATTTTTTTGTTGTTTTTTTGTTGGTGTACTATCTTTGCAGTTACTCTTATTTTTACTTTTGATCAAGTTGTCTTAACAACATGGGGGGGACAACAAGGTCGGATGCTCCGGGCCCTCTGACGGTTAAAGCATCTGCTTGGAATCATTTATCAATTATTTTTTTTGTAAATATATGTTGTTTGAATTGAGTTCCATTTACATAGTGGACAAAAACATTTTCACTTTCACTGCATTCCATAATGGTTTTGCTTGCTGAGCAAATTAACCTCTGACCTCTGTAAGCTTTCTACATGGCCAAAAATCAGGTGTGCAAAAAAAAAAAGGCAGGAAAAAAACAGAGAGAATGAAAAGAGAGGTGCAAGGAAATGTGTGGACACATTTAAAAAGAAAAAAAATGTGAAGCTAACAAAGAAGGGGAAGTTACCGATGAGGATAATCTACAGCAAGGTGAGACAGTGACAACACACAGCACAGCCACTGACATGCAGATTTCAACATGGCTTAAATGTTCAAGTCCGTCAGCTTGTGTACACCAAACATGTCCTCTCTGACAGGAACAGCTCAGTCTGAAAGTGAGGAGAGACTGGCAGGGAGAGATTCAGCCTGGTGTATAGGTGAGCATGGAGGAGGAGGGGCTGCAGAGAGAGAGGAGACAGAAAGGGGCTCGCTGCCAGACCAGAGTGAGGAAGGGAGACGTAGCAACCGAGTAGCAGGGATCCTGAAATGAGTGACTGGTCATTGCCGGCAAAAATGACAAACTCTGAGAGGAGAGCTCCTTAGTTCTTTTGCTGCACAAGAAAATGAAAAATGCCTTTGCGTGACACGCAACACACATTTAACTTTATGCCTCAATAGTTATCTTGGCAAACAAAACAACTCACCAGCTAGCCAAAATCTCACACTATGGTGTGGAAAGTTGCTCGACCAGACTTATTCCCCAAAACATCGAGCTCAAATTTTGCAAATCGGAATGATTACTGGGAACAAATTTGAAAAACACATTATTTTTCCGAATGGTTAAAAAGTGTCTTTAGTTGGCCTTTAAATAATTGTAAATGCATGAAATAAGTTGCAGACCCAGGGACAAAATGTATTTTCCCCGAAATGGGAAAATTATTCATATTCAGTGCAGAATATCTCAGCACCAACCTTTGACCGGACTTGCTGCGAAATCTCTTCATCGAGAACAACTGATTCATAACGAGGAGCCTTTTGAAATCTTTAATTCACACAGTTATGTGGAGAGGTAATCATCTATGCAAAGTGTACTTCAGCCATTCCCCCCTCCAACAGAGGCTAGTCTGATTAACAACCTCTGAACCCACCGCACATTGTGGGAACCTCGTTTATAGGAATTAATTTACTCTGCGTATTGGACGGCTCCTAATTATCAATTGTGCGTCATGTATTACCGCAACCCGCCTGACCTTCAATTACAATAGCGCCAATCAGAGTGGGGTTAATTCCGAGCGACGATCAATTTGGCCCAATCATTTCGCTGCGCTCCCATGGGTGACTGAGTCACTTTGAAGCAAGCGAAGGTATTTTCCAGGCAAGCCTGATCAACATATTACCTTGTTTTATTGTCTCCGTTAATAGAACACATTCATCATAACCGTTTTGCATATTGCTTTGCCCCTGTACGCAGTGTGCTAATAGTGCTATGCCGAATGCATTTCCGAGTGCTGCTTCATTCTAATTGAGCATAATACAAATGGACTCTGACTGATCTTTTTTTTCTGTGTGTGTGGCTGTTGAATGTATTTTGTTGCTTTCTGGGTCTTCATCAGAATATTTTCCTCCACTACAACTTAGCTACAGCCTCAGACTTAGCCTTGGCTTACACTAAAATAAAACAAAAGAATGATTTCATTTAAGCATTGAAAACAAAAAAAAGGAAAGGAACCCAAACACATTCTTAACTCGCTCAGTGTTAAAGGTCGTATAGGTGCATTTGTGAACATCAAGTCGTATTTTCTTTACCGTATGAAAGGCTTCTGGAAAAGTGTGTACTAGGTGCAGCCTGAGGAGAAGAGTTTTGACATTATACTTACCCGCAACAAGAGCACGCTTAAAAAGGAAGGCCACAAGTTGTCTCCGGAGTACATTTTTCTGCTGAACAGCCAATAGCGACGGCCTTTGAAGGCAAAGTACAATAGAGAGGGGAGAAACAAAAGCTTTAACCCAGAGTAAGAAGGTAAGCCTAAACAATGACAGCATGTCCTTGAGTTATAAATATATAATATCCCTCAGGTGGCACCGAGAGACAGCAGCTTCTGATTGGCTTTGGTTATAAATCATTCATTACAGTTCACATCAATAATTAATATTCCAACCAAGCCTGAATCCTTTATGTAAATACTGTCACACGCTGGAAGGTTACCATTGTAAACTTGCACAGACAGCAGTTTCCAAACTTTTGATTGCCGGCTTAGGATGCCGTGTTTGTCTCTCTATTCTTTTTAACTAAGTCCCTAAATAAGTGCAAAGCTATGACGCATAAAGGCGCCGAGAATAACCTACAAACTCTGCAAGTATAATGACTTCCTGAGGACAGGTGTACTGACTGATCATTATGGGTGTACTTATTAGGGTTTTCCTACATGCCACATTTGGGTTTATAACGCAATACTTCTAATCAATGTTCATACCGCACTCAATGATGCACAACGATATTTTAGGTCAATTCACAAAGTTTTTTATTGGCAAGAATTCAAGCATAGATGGAATGTGTAGTTAGACAAATCAAAGTAGGGCTTGACCTTCGTTTTAATTTACATTTATGAACTAAAGTCTAACTGAACTTTAGTTCCTGTCATCATAAGCAAGCCATGCACCAATTTTAAAGGACAGTTTGGCAATTCTTTGCTCCTGATTCATTGGAGAGGATTGATAAACTTTGATAACATTCTCAGATCTTTCCAATTTTATTATGACGCTAAAGCCAGATAGCTGAGCTTAGCATCACTGCTGTCACTGCAAACAAAAGAGCAGCACATGACAACAAGTAAAAGCAAAAGGGATTAAAAGAAACTACATTGTAGAAATTCATCAGCCTTCTGAACATCCAACAGAGACAGGGTGTGTGTGTGTGTGTGTGGGGGGGGGGGGGGACTGGTTAAACTGAGTTGATAGAGCAGACGTCTACAGTCCTCGAACGCACCGACCGTGGGATCGACTCTCGAACCTCGGCCCTTTGATGCATACGAGAGTGATTTACATGCATGAGCGCGAGATAGACATGTCTATAACATCCTCTCCTCCCGACACTTTCTGTGCCCCCTCAGAAAGGAATGGAGCCTGGATAGCAGTTTCGCCCTGTTCCTAGTCTTTATGCTAAGCTAAGCAAACGAGGATGCTCCTTTTCCGTATTGACTGCAGAAGGGAGTGAGGTTTTTCCCAAATAGCCTATGTCAAATCACTTTTTTAAAGATACATCATACTAGATATACATTTTAAGAATATATGCTCAAAGCTAACATCACTCAAAATGTGTGTTTTACCGTTTTTCAGTTGTACCTAACTTTTTACTAAAGTATAAGTCTCAATACAATTACAGTGCCAAACACTCTCCATCCTGATGCTACCTAGGAAAATCCTAATAAAAATAATTCAAACATTGGTATGAAAAGAGGTCAGGGGTCTCGTAACTTTAACACCCTTTTGTTGAGCTTTGATCCTGTACCTGCACTACGCACAGCAGCGCTGATGATACAATCAATCACAGCTCATTAATGACAAGAAATGGGCTGCTGCAACACGACCATATGGCTCTGGCTCGCAACTCCCATTCCCCCCATCTGGAACCTTCAGAAAAAAAGAAAACTTCTGTGCCTGTCTTTTCCCTAAATAGTTCTGATGCTTTCCCCCAAACTTTTCAGTTGTATTTTCTAAAAGTTTATTGACCAATTAAGTCATTGAAATTTGTTATTTAGGCAGGAAATTACTAGTAAAGCCAGAAGTGATCCTATTGATACATATGTGGTGAATTATAGTATATACTATTTTTACAGCTGCAGATATAATGAAAATTGAAGTATTTGGACATATTTATAATTAAAACACAGTACTAAGCAAAAAGCAAAAAAAAATGGAATATTTAAAGTGGGAATTTTCTGCTTTTCTTAGACTGTTATTGTAAAGAAAGATCAATATATTTGGATTGAGGACTACTGGTCACAGAGAATAAAAAAGTTTTGACATTGTTCATGCTTAAGGCTATTGCAGCGGTTGTTTTTCTCAGTTTTCTCATGTTTAATTGGCCAGACCAACCACTTTTGAATCAAGAAAGTAACAAGCACAATTATGAATCTTTTGCAGGCCTTAGAATTTAAAAGATTGAAAAGATTTGGTATAGTGTGGTATAATAATTGTTAATGGTAACTTCAAATTGGTAAAACCTAGTGTTGTATTTGAAATTGGTCTTGGTCTCAAGACTACCTTTTTTTTTTTAGGTCTCGTCTTGGAATCAAAAGCATTTTTACTCGGCCTTGTCTTCGTCCCAGACTGGGCGGACTCTGGATTTTAAATCAGGACCATTTGAGACCTCCACTTACAGGCTATTTTCCCCATGTCATTACTGTACCCCATACTCTACTGTATTGGAAAAGAAAATGCCTCAATTCATTTGTAGTCCGATTTTAATCCCCCAGTTATGGCTGCACTCCTGCTGCACACAAGTTGATGATTTCTCATTGATATTAATGGTCTTGTTCTTGGTCTTGACCCGGTATCGATCCCTAAATGTCTAGTCTCGGAGCACTCTGGTCTTAGGTACTGTATGTCTTGGTCTCAGTTAGTGTGGTCTTGACTACAACCCTGGTAAAACCCAGAACAAACTATCCTCATCCTTGCTGTTGCCTGCAGGAGCAAGAGGGTGAATGATGATTTACAAGTTGAAAACTTGTATTTACAATAAATCTGACATTGAAAGAATGCAGTGTTGAAGCGGCTCCGAGCTCATCGATTGGCGCTGATCGAACACAGGAGGAAACTGTCTGGCAACCCACAGAGGTTTTTTTTTTTATATCAAAAGCACCCTATAAATGTGCACTTTCTTTAATCCCTTCAGTGCTTTGATGCTCTGATCCCTCTGAACTTTTGCTAAAACAACATTTAAGCCGGAGATAGGTTTTTTTTTTTTCGGCGGGAGAGCTGATATTATTGATTCATATTAGGTGTCTGCAGCCGTTTGTGCTGCATGCTTTTATTTCCTATTCCGTCGACACTTATGCCTCGGCGGCAGCCACTACACTAACTTTCCCTGATGGACACGAGTTGGCACTTGGGTATCCTATAAAATGCTTCAGCAGGTGATAATACGGGCGAGAGCAAAGCACAGGACTGCAGACGGGCACTTTTGTCATGTTAATGTGACCGCATATGACGCTTCGCAAATAGGATTTACTGTGCAGGGCCCCCCTATGAAATGGAATTGCAGTCTCATAAAATGTACTTTTAAAGAAATTGTGTGAGGGAACTCTGGGCAGTAAATTAAACTCCTCTGGCAGGATTAGATGGAGGAGGAGGTGACGGAGAGGGAGGATGGGTATGTGGGGCATATTCTTGAGCTCCAGCTTACAGAGGTCATGGATCCGCCGTGATTCGACATCTCTCCATTTCAGCCTTTTTATACGATTTTATTGCCCCTTTTATTTATTTTATTTTCAGTAACAAATGTCCAAAATGGAGCAATATGTACTCACATGAATTCCCATAAAGTAGGTTAAATCACACATGTACCTGTATGGCAGAAAAAAACGTTCATCCTTCACCAATACAGGGGACAGTGAGGGTTTGGCTTTGTGGGGAAAAGTGTGACGTTGATTTGCAGCTAAAGTAACCTCTCTCTCGTGTTACATTGGGAAAGTTGAAGACCAATTTTAGCATGATTCTCCACGCGGGCACCTCACAATTCGTGCTCATTAGGGCCACATGTATGGCGGTGGCTCCATGGCAGACTTTAACGTCGCTCTGGTCACTGGCATTCGAGTGTACTTCAAGAGTCCCTGCGCTATGCCTTTTAAGACCTCCTCCTCTATCACCTCCTAAATCCCTGAATCCCCGGCCCTTTTGTGTGTGTGTGTGTGTGTGTGTGTGTTTTAAGCTCTCAGCAGATATCCAGCTGCGGCTGCTGATAGGAACTCGGATGAACTCTGAACAAGCTTGTGTGTAAAGATGCAGGCAAAGTGGGGGGGGGAGAAAAAAATCACTTTCCCTTGCTTTTGCAAAAAAAAAAAAAAAAAAAGAACTCCTGGTCTTCTTAGGCATTTCTTTTCCAACCTTTGGCATTGGTTGAAAGATGATAACACAAGCACTCAACATCTCAAGTGTCAAAATCTGAGCAACGGTGTGCTCCAAAACATTTCACTCAGACTTCAGGAAGTGCACTTTTCTTTTCACTAAAAATGTGAAAAAATTTTTTTTTTTGCTTTTTAACAATATTAACATTAATAATGGCTTTGAAATTTCTACTTTTAAATAAGTAGTACTTATATTACTATGAAGACTTGCAAAAAGTGCCTGTTTTGTCTTGTGCAGATTTAATGACGATAGCAGCTGATGCCAAGCAAACACTTGGACAGCCTTAGCATCCTCCCATTGAACAGATTGAAGCCAAAATATCTCCATGATGGGCGCTGACATGTTGGGAATTTAAAACCAGAGTCTGCGCAGACATGAAACATTATCCATGTATGCATGGTTGTCATATTGTAACCGTGACAACAACAGAAACAGCTAAAAAACTAATTGCATACAGATGACCAATCGTCTTGTTTCCTCAAAACAAAACAAAACATTTCTGCAAAATATCCACTTAGATTTTAGATCTTAGATGACTTCTTCTCACTCTGCCTGTTGACAATGTGGATTTGTTATTGTCTTGGGAAAAAAATTACACTTTCAGCATTAAAGACTTCATAAATCAATCAGATTTTAAATTATAATAAATCGTAACAAGGAAAGAACCAATAAAGTTCCACACCTCAGCTATCCTATTCATGTCCTTTCCAGTTTTCTTTCCCTTCATCAACACAAAGAGTTTCTGCTGCAGAATGGCACCTGGCAACGAGGAAGGTCAGCTTTTGAGGAAATATTGATTTGTAAGAATATTAAAGTTCCAAAAAACCCTTTGTATTAATCTGCTCTCCAAGCAGTTTTTTGTTCTTTTAAACATATTGGAATGACAGTTACTGATTTTCTTCTTTCACAATATCAGTTTTGAGGTTGAGTTACATCCAAACAATGAAAAGTTTAGACCTAAGTGTTGTCAAACTTGATATACAGAGAACACGCTTACTCTGCGTTTCACCTCGAAAAGTTGGCAACGCAGCATGGCCACTTTCAGAGACTCAGTCTTGTCTGTGTCTCTTTTTGTTTAACACAACTTTAATCTTTTTCCATCATCTCTGTTTCTTTTTACTCAACTGTATCTCCTAAATTGTACATATTTCTCACACCCCATTACAGTCTTTGCGATTTTACTCTCACTTCACTAACACCCCCCTTCCTCCCTGCTATTTCATGCATCATTTCTCTGTTTAATTGCTGCTGGCTGAAACCGTCTCCATATTCCCCTGCAGCTCAGCATTCCTCCAGTCCAATGCTATTGCGGCGTCGCGCTATTCAATTACCCCTCGGTAGACTAAACTACACAGGGTGGGCCAGGACTGTTTGGGCTCTCAATCACTGAAACACCACTCTGGACGGAGGCCAAACATTGGCGCCTGGAATGATAAAACAAAGCGCTGCAGCATTGTTGATCTGAACTTGAGGTGACTGAGAGGGGAGTGCTGTGCAATATGACAGTCTTTTGTTCTCTGTTTTTGTTCTGAGATAAAAAAATGCAATCCCAAATCCTTGTCAATGTGGGTCCAAACTGGAAAACATCTAAAACCAAAAGATTCTATGCTAAAATGAAAAGAAAAAAAAAAATACTTTAATGGTTATTTACCCAAAACAAAACAACAGATGATATCTATATTGAAGTTCTTGCCAGGACAGTGTTCCCCATGTAACAGCACACGAATGAGCATCAATTGGTGCAATTTCTTTGTGAGACAGGCATGAAGAATTAAGTGTCATTTATCTCCAAAAATCAATTTAAGCTAACTAGCTTGTGGGTGGACATTGTTGGCCTATAACATGCATGATTTGAGCACCGTCTGTGTTACTCTGTGACTCATCGTGACACCCCATGTTGCAACTCAAATCCAGAACTGCTAAGTCCTAACCTCACATGATTACCAATTGTTCTGAGATTTGACCCCAAATTGTAACACTAAAGTTAACTAGGTAACATAACGTTAATTAGAAAGAATTAAGCGTCTTGTAATCATTAGAAAAGACTGACTTTCTCTTTGGCTTGACGGCCAACTCAAAGAACACTGTCTTTTCCTGTCAGAGCTGCTAGCATCACAGGCTATCAGACATACTTACAGATACATCGACTTACAAACATATCATCAGTTTTGAACTTACACTAATTGGCACTTAAGACATTTTTTATATTTGGTTAGATAATAATGACTTGGACATGGATTAGATAGACATCTGTGTAGCCTAGGTGCTGTTAACAACTTTAAAATGATAACTCTGATTCTGACAGAGCACTTGGACAGGCATTGAACAAGTACAATCCCTGATACACAAGATGTGTGCTAGCTTCCAATTTCTGACTATCAGCTAGTTAGCTACTAGCTTAATACATAATTAACCGCAAAAGGGGTCCAAATGTTATCTAAACAAACACTGGTAGCTTGTTGAGTAAATGTATTGACATTCTAAAGCTACTTTTTGTAAGTTTTAACCCACAGCGCTGATGTCATGCACCACTGCCAACCCAGAGGCCGGAAATCTTGATGCCGTTTCCAAAAGCAAGCCATTAAGCTAATTTTGGTCCTCCTTAGAAAAATAGACAAATCAGCCTAATACTGCTGTAATTTCAGTGCTTCAATTTTGCCACATACAAACGGGAAATACAAATGTCAACTGTCATTAAAGCCACCCTTTGACGCTCAAAGAAAAGCCCAATACATTAGCACGCTTGATGTCAGAATGGCTGCTGTAATTAGAGCAAGTCTCCCACTTTAAACATGCATTTATGGATAAGCTGGGTTTTTATTGGAGTCCTTCAGGGGCTTAATGTTTTGTATTCTTTGAGCAAAGTGCCCATTGTTTCATTAAAGAGCTGTTTTGAGGGCTACATAAGAACATCGCTGTGTTCTTTTCCCGCTTATTAGTCCATTATGCTGCGCTGTCACTAACACTGGATGATGGGTTGGTTTCCATAGAGACATTACTTGGTCAGCGAGACAAAGGCAAGTAAATGATAATGAAGCCGATGAGTAAATAAGGCAGCGTTTGGAATTGCAACGCATGCGGAGATCCAAAACATGTGTCTCCATCATGGCAGATTTTTGGGAAATTTTTACTCAAAAAGTGATTTAAATGTGAACACTAAAGTGAGTATGCAACCATTGTATTGATGTAACAAGAAGGAGGAAACGACAAAAGCCAGCTTTGTGGGAAATATTTTATCATTCTTTACAGAAACCTTAATACCCAGCATCCATCATGCTTCCTTAATCAGGCCAGTGTTGTTTTTATTTTTTTCAACAGCAGCATTAGCAGAGACAGTTTCAAATACCTTCACAGTAAGCAGCAGAGGATATGCTCATATTTGCAATTGTAAGCATGAATATGAATACAAAGCCCAAGTAGGACATTTCTAGGCCAAGCGCGCGCGCACACACGCACACACACGCACACACACACACACACACACACACACACACACACACAAACATGTTAACCAGCAAAGCAAAACACACAAACACAGCGCTTATCTGTTCCTCTCGGAGGCCTCACACATCGTAATGGCTCTATCTGCGTCACACACACACACACACATACACACACACACACACACAATCCACCGAGGTATCCAGAGTAATTATCAGGCTGTTAATGATTGCCGTGCATCAGCAGTGCTCCAGCCATTCATTACAAGAGCTTCTTCAGGCCCCTACTGGGCCCAGGAGACTGCTTATCACGCACCACACCACTTGATGGGCTTAATGCAACCTATTAACCAACAAAAGTCTGGATGTGAAGTTTCGCCAGACTCCCTCCCATCTGTAATACTCTCTGATTTATGTTTTTTTTTTGTATCGCGCCAAAGTCAAGCACTGCGCGGGGACGAGATTGATTATTAAATTTTTATCTTCTTAAGAGAGGATGTTGCAGTGAAAGAAAAAAAAAACTGTAATTACTCTTGTAAGAGCTACAGTAGGATGTGAGAGGAGCGGTCGCAGCTAATCCTCCGTTCAAGCTGTTGTTTTTACAGCAAGCTCAGTTTGGGTATGTGTGTCATGTATGACAAGAGTGTAAACATGATATTATAATGTACGCCACGCAGCCATGTCCTGACAGCCGGTACCCTTTGGAGTCACCCCGCCTATCCCTCAATCTATCCCATCCACTTATACATTCAATCCTCCCCCCTGACACTGACCCCTGTCACGGCCCTGCACAGAGGTTTTTATCATGAGATAGAGGAGGTCGATAATGTCTTTCCACATCACAGCAGGCAGATGTCACCAAGAAAATACTGAGGAGCTGCTTCTTGTGTCTCTCCACGTGAGCGTGCCTTCATGTAAAGGTTGTTGGGAAAATACACTGGTGCTGATGACTGGGTGCCTCTCAAATAGACCAAAGGCGTAAATGTTACAGTCCCAATCTTGGAATTAAACAGCCTAGTGTGATGACAAACTCCCATTAGCCCAATACTTGGTCTACAATGGTTAGCGTTTAGATAACCTCTAGAGCAGAAGTTTTTCTGCTACCCTGCAGCATCTGTCATTCAAAAACAAATCTTAGTGTATGCAACATTTATAATATATTCAAAGCTTAAAATTGTAGATTTTGCTAGGATTTTGTCAATAACTGTAACAGGAAATGAGTGAGTTCTGTTTTTTTTTTTTAAAGTTTAGAAACCTGCCCTCTTTGGCAGGATATGATCAGTGATTTGTCCAGGTTTTCAGGAAGTCACTATTTTCCAGGATGTAATCGTCTGAATTTGAGTGTGTCAGACATGCAATCGATTTATGTCGAACGTCTGTTCCGTCTACTTGTTAGAAGCATGTTTAGAGTGAAGAAACCAACTTAACTATCTCACCTGAAACTCTCAACAATAAACACCAACCGCACAGAGCGTTACATTTTAGAGGGTTGGACCAGAAGGCCCCTGTCATCTTTATTGACTGTGCACTAAAGAAATGTTTGCAGAACACTGCTCACTTTTAAACAAGCCTGCTACCCTTACTTTTTATTTGCATTTTGTTGGTGTCATGTTTGGGCCCTAACTGTCTTGGCCGCTGGGCCTTTGCTTTTCTTAATCTTGTGTCGTTTCTGCTGTATTTAAGTAGCTGCCAAGTCAAACTGTATTCTATCTAACTAATTAGGTGGTTGGCTTGTTGTCTCTTTCTGTTCAACATTGGGACATTGTCTTTGTTGGCAAGACCTTAACACAATTCTTGTTTAAGTGGTTGACAGGCCAGTGGCTGCAGTGTCTTTGTCAATCAATCTGGTGTGTGGTCTTCTTTGGTGGTGTTGTGTTGTCTTGTTTGAACATCTTTGGTGCCTTCTGACTTAACATGAAGCATTTTGTGTCTTTATTTCTAATGTTTGAATACTTATATAATACGGGGGGAGAGGGGAGGGAAAAGCAATCGTGAAAACAGAATCAATTCATTTTGGTTTAATTGCTTTTTTTCCCCAAAGTAGACTACTGTTATTCTAGCTTGTGAGCATCGTACCATGACTAGGCAAATGGCTGTTGTGACCTCTTGAACTTTTTTTAGCAGATGTGCTGCCTATTTTTGGCCAGTATTGCACGACTGCATAAAGTGTAATAAAATGTATTTAAGTTATTTTAATACACATCAATGAACTTCTTTTTGTAGCATTAGATGTTTTTCAGTAAACTTTTTTATTTTTTTTTATTTTAGCTCTGTGGAGTTTTGGAGGTTGTCCTAGGACGGGGAGCCAATTACTGTACAAAATAATTTTTATTTAAATTTTAGTCAGGTTGGAAGTCATTATTCACATTTGTTTTTTAAACTTCCAACCCGTACCGTTCATTTGCAGTTTTAAGTAGATTCAGAGAGTGGTAGTTTCTGGATTTATTCACTCTATAGATTGAACCTCTGTAATATTTTAAGAGCTAAATTTGTCTTTACTTAATCCATGCAAATATGTGCATGATTTGCTTTGAAATTAACAAAATAAAGAAAGCCATAGAAAGAAAAAGTGTTTAATGCATGCTGACATGTGTTGGTTTAGCATGTTTATTATGTTGCTGGCTTCGAGAGACTGCCATCACTAATGGTGTCTCATTGGTTTTGTACATCAAGGGTTATATTTGAGTGGAAAATGGCTTATTGCCTTCCCAATAATTGACCCCCACCCCTCCACCCCCCCATTTAATTTGTCCTACAAGTTGAAGTATTCACCAGCAAATTAAGAACGTGTTATATGATAAAACATCTGAGCCATCCTCAAATACAGTTTTATTTTCCTTTAAAATGTTTAAAATCCCCTAACAAAGCTTCCGAAAACTTAAAACAAAAACCTGACACTTCAGTTCATCATTTCAGACCTTTTTTGTGCGCTTCAGTCAAAAGGACCAGAAAGAAACAAAGAATCAGGGTGAGGCTTAGAGCTTAGCCGACAGTCTTTGAGCAATTGATGTTTGAACAATGGATGACCTTGGCCACCGTGGATGTCTCAGGCCCCACCGACAGGAGTAAAAGAGTGAGGAGGTACATTTTTAAAACGTAGTCTGGACATGATTTATCTTTCGGCTGTATGTTCGCCTTGTCTCCAGGCCAGGTCATATTTTCGCATTTAACCTGCTTCCATGTACTGAATCTTTTGGCAGGCCTGAAGAGATGCTGTTTGTCTCCTCTGTTTTTGGAGGTACTTAATCTTGGCTTTATTTTTTTTGTCCTTATGTCCTTTTACCAAAGCCTATCAATAAACAGCCCCTCCTTTATGTTGCAATAAGATAGCACTGTATGTGGCTATTGACTGTCAAATGTAGCTTAAGTAGTAATGAGCAGTTTGTTCAGTTGTCAGTATCACCAATATAAGGTTAAGTTCTTATTATTTTGCTAACAGTCATCATGAACTCTTAAATATAAAGTAATTAATACTGACAAACATCCACTTATCTCCCTTATACTCTAACATGGCGTGGTACAGTTTTTTAAATATTGTCTATTATAGTATTCTTCTTTCCCGTCAATACAAATCTAGAGGACAATACAAAAAGGACAATCCACTTTACCATGTTTTTCTCGCACTCATATGTGGTCTTAGCCTGACTACAAACTAGTAGTTATGACGATACTCGTCAAAATCAACTGATATTGAGACCAGATCAACAGGGTACAGTGCATAGCCAACCTACACTTTCAGTACTTTGATCACTTTAGGTAATTGACATGAATTTGTACTTTTTTTTATTATTCTTGTAAATACCTTACTGTGTATGTGCTTTGTATTTGTTAATGTACTTTTTGATATGCTATGTGGATGATGTGATTATGTCATGTTGTTTGATGCACGCTGTAGTTCTCGTTTGAGGCTATAAGCCGGAACAATCTACATTGTGATGATTGGTCATATGTATTTAACACTCGTGATAATGCTAGGCGAACCTGAGGAAGCTACAAAAACAGGTTTGCCACTGTTTATTTCATTTTTTCAATATTGCTACTTGTTTTGACAGCACAACAGGTAGAGTTTCCCTTAGCACTCAGAATATGGAATTTTCTAATTTAATTACAAACGATTGCGGAGTCTAAATTTCACAGAAACATGGCAACATTTCAATACCGCAAGAACCTTAAACTCAAGTACTTTTACATCATTTTTATCATTAAGGTAACATAAATGGTATCACTATAAAACACATTGTATCAAAAAAGTGCTTAATCATTAAACAATCTGACTACCTGATGGACATTCGTTTTTTTATCCATATTTCTTTGTGTATAAAGCTGTAAGTGACCTTGACATAATACATCCCTGTACATTGGTTTTCATAAAAAATGTATTGGAAACAACTGAAACAACCAAAAATATGTTGCTAGTTATTTAACCGGTAGGCCTACTGGTTTTTCTGTAATTGTTGATTACCTTGGTTAACATTTCCTAATCTGCAATTATCCACCTGAAAAAAAAAAAAAGGCATTTCCCTCTGAATGCTGAATCTGTGCTCCTATATTATCCGGATACTCCTGTTTATTTCTTTTTATTAGAATAAGAATGGAAATGAAAAATAATGAACCTTTTTTAAGCTCGGCTGTTACTGCGAGTCCATGGCCTGAATGCTAATTGACTGATTTACATCCACTGATAATGAGCACGTTGGAAGAGTTGGCTTAAGTGGTGATTATTATTTCCTTTGGTGCTTATACTACGCCTGTGGGAACCGCTAAGGATGATGCTAAATGAATAACACACTTCATTCCTCCCTAAAAATACCTTCTTACCTGCTTGTTCTTCTACTGCGACACTTCTTTTCTAAAATAAAAACTTTATTTTTGCATTAATAAGTGGATAGGACAATTTTACCCAGAGAGAGAGTTTGCAGCCTAAGGCACTAAAAGCAAAGAAAAAAGAAAGAGGGGTTCCGGGTGTTGGTGGGAAAAACACCACACACGAGGTGGTGTCAGTCTCACAATTAAAATATCAACTCCTGGAAGAATCATGTCATGAACCCGGGAGGAAGTTTTGTAGCCGTAGCTTATTCAGCACTGCGAGGCAACACACTCAGCACAACATAGCCCCCCCATGTCCTGGCAAGCTAATACATTTTTATTACTTGTGTCAGGCCGTTTTAAAGGTACCACACTATGCAAATGATGAATTCTTCCCGGGGTGTATTTTCTTGCTGACAGTTTGGGGAAAAGCTGAGTGTCACAATATAGCTTTTGCTTCTAGTCTTGGATGGAACTTTTTTTCCTTCAAATACTGTATCTTAAAGCTATAGGACTGTTGTTTTTTTATAAGTGGGCCACATCCTCCTCCACAGACAAAGTAAAACTTTATTAGGATGTAACTTATTGCGACGAACACTGACGACCACATTTAACAATTTCAGCCATTGTTGCACCAAATGTCAACTTGTTGCTATGCTTTTAAGACTTGTAATTGGTGGTAGGGATACCTTTTTAATGGTACTGGGTTTTGAAAGGAGTAGCTCCAGCAGCCTCCTATAACTCATGTTTCTTCACACCCGCTCACAGCCTCACCCTAATGGGATATGCCTCAAACTGAACAATAGTTCCATTAAACGCCAAGTCAGAAACAAGAAGTTGAACACCAAGCCTTTCAAACTGGCGAGGGCCTGAAAGCCGAAAGATGGAATTTCAGCTGCTGGAGATTAAAAGCCCAACGCCGCAGATGGAAGTGAAAAAAAAAAAAAAAAGAAATGAGAAGAGAGGGACAGAGAGAGAGAAAAAAGAAATGGTAGACGGAGGGAAAAAGGAGGAAGCACAGGAGCAAGACAGAGGTGGCAGGCAGTCAAAGTGGCAGTTACACTGTAAATAAGATCTCCCCACAGGGTGCTTAACTCTGGACTGCCTTTGTCTGGCCTTTAATAGCTTACAGGGCTGAGAGAGACAGATTAGAGCAAAACTGCAGGGACACAGAAATATAGGCTTTGTCTACAGCTGGGATTTATCTCCCACCCTCAGTCTGAACTTTTGTTTTCCTGGGGGCCTTTCCTCTGTTGACTTGAAACAAAAAAAAAAAACCCTGAGTTTTGTCTCTCTTCCTGTTGAGTTTGAATCATTAACACCTAAAAGAGATTATCTGGAGTGTGTTAACACTCTGCTTTTCACAGATAGGGTCCTGCTTGCGCAGAATTGATGGACGTGGGTAGTTGGTGAACTTTTTCAACTTTATTGGGATGCATTTTTTCCTCGTTGGAAAAAAAAAAAGAAGCAGAGTAGCGTGGAAAAACGAAAGCAGGCTCATTAATCAAAGTGCAGCCTAAAGGGAAAACATACTGGGCTACATTAATTTTCACAGCAGAGTGGCTGAGGGAAATGATTAATATATTACAGAGAGGAAACAGGTTAAGAAGGCCTGATTACTGTCATATAGCAGATCAATGTGAAGTTATGCATTATTTACCTATTTTGTCATGGCAAAAAGAGCAAAGTAAATACACAACATCTAATACACCCCTTATTCACTATTCTCCTGCTGCAATTTCTAAATGAATAAATAAAGCTTTTTTCCCAGGATATAGGATACACATCCAGGCTAAAAAAAGAGAGAGGGGAGTGTCATTTACATAATACACCTCGCATTTAAAATCAGGTGTTCGTTAATAATGAGCTCTTGTGTTTGAAGGAGCTCTTCATTAGTGTGAATGAGCATTTGATTGGCTGGGCTTTGATGTGACTTCACAAGGCAAAAAAAAACGGATTCGGGTGGCTAATGAAGTTCTGAAAGCGACCCTTGAGTTCAGTCAATGTCAGCGCTTCTTTTGACATTAAAAGTGAACAAGAGACCCATAAGAACGTTTGATGGGTTAGAACTGAGTTAAAGGGCTCTTTTGGTGTACAAAAAAAAAAAAGTGATGCAAATAAAACCCATGTAGACTCTGAAAGGCACCACTAAACATTTTAAGGCTGGATGAGAGTTTCATGGCTCGTTGAAATTAGCAGTGAAGACAATGATGAGCGAGTCAGTCAATCCACTTGAGGTTCAAGTAATACAACCTCATATATATTAATTATTTTCCTCTTTGAGTTGTCCAAAACGCACGACGAACACACATCTCACAGTGGTCTAAAGCAGCAACAACACCAGCACCTGTGTGTTTTGATGGCGGTATGCTAATTAGCATGCCGCATGAACGGATGCTGCTTCGGAAAGAGAGAGCAGAGCCTAATTAATTTTCAGATTCCAGCTTTGATGTGTCTAATTGCTCTAAGCTTCCCAACTTCATTAGTCAGCGAGCTCCCTCGGTGGACGGTGGAGCCGGGTCCCTGCGGTTACCGAGCAGAGATTTACCTGTGTATTTTTAGGCCCTGTTATTATTAGATGCACTGTTGCCGCTGCTGCTGCATCTCAGCCAAGTCTAAAAACCAATAAGAACTAAGACACTTTATCAGATAAAACTGTCCTCTCTTAAAGAACTGATGTGATTAATGATACGTTCATCCTCTATGCCTGTTCAGCTTGTAAAGCACATACAAGGTTCATTTTGAATATAGTAAGTAATAAATGAGCTTGCATAACACATCTACACCGCAGGTCACACCTATCCATTCACACACTGATGGCAGAGGTTGCTATGTAAAGTGACCATCAAAAGTAACTAATCCCATTTAACAAATTCATATGCTGCTGATAGAACTGCAGGAACAACTTGGATTTGAATGTCTTGCCCAAGGACACTTTGGACATGTGGTTGCAGGAGCTGGGGATCGAACCCCCGACCTTCCAGGTGGGACGACCAACTCTACCAACTGACCCACAGCACAGTCTTAAAGCTCTATTTGGGTTTGACAACGATATATTTCGGTGGATGTTTAACTTCCCCCACTCCTTCCCTCATTAAATACCCCATCACTTTTAAGATCGTATTCCTCTATTTCTTCCATCTGTGATTTATGTGGCAGTACTTCTGCTTCAAAAAATAGTTTGAATGAGATCTTCATGCCTAATGTTTCTAAAGTACATTTAGAACCATGCTGTGTCTTTTTTTAGTGATTAGAAAGAGGCTGAGGTACCTCAGAGGCTGAGGTAAATTGCCCATTCTTCTAACAAATCCAATCAATATAAGACTAGTTATTTTTCCACAACTAAAACTGCTTAATCCTGTTGATACTATACCTTGTTGAGAAGTCCGTTTGATAAGTTAAGTTTGATGAAAATCTTGTCAATAGTTTTCAAGTTATACTTCCGGCAAACAGCAAGAAACGGCACCAATAACTTAACCTCCTTGGCAGAGGTAAGAAAAACGCCTACTTGTGTTTTATGGGATTAATTAAGTTTGCGTTGCTAAGACTTGGAAAATATACAATTTCAGCATTTACAGAATAAGAAACCGAGTTTCTTGCCTCAACCTGGGTTACTGAGTTTGAATATTTAAAAACTTAAACCAATATGTTATTAAGAGTTACAATTCAGCCAACTCTTTGTTCTTTAGTTGTTAGAAGCAAGAAGACAAACTTCTGAGGTTCCCCTGAGTTTCATTAAACCAATCCATGGTATTAAATAAAGTAGTCCTCTATGATCACAGAGCAAATGTTGGTTTTGCTCATTTAAACTAAGATATCATTGTTTAGTTATTTTGTTATTTTGAAATTCTCTTAAGGTTTTACATCCGTTGTTTTAAGTTATGTTACTAATTATTAAATGATCATGTTAAGAACGTATAATCATGAGGTCAGTTGTCAAATTCAGTTGACAATTTTTTTTACTCCTCTTATTTGAAGCCATGATGAAGGCTTGTTATGTGACTCTTATACATGTGATACATCTCATCACAGATCAAACTCAATACAGTGCAAACTATGATGAAGAGAAAAGAGAACTCAACAACACATCTCACTTGCTTTTTAACAGTTATGTAATATTGGGTATTTTGAATAAGGAGTACTTATTGTCAAGTTTCTCTACAATGGTTTACTTTTGTCAGGGCAGCAATTGACTGTATCTTTTTTAGATACACGTATACCATTCCCAGCTTATTCAACAGCAGCTGATTTTCAACCTCAGTGTGGAAGGCTGATTTGTGGTTATGCTGTTGTACAGCTGTGTTTAAGGTTGTCAAATGGTGAAAAAAAGAGAACTTGTCCTTGTCATTACATTATTTACTCCTTGTTCATTGCTGAGCAATCACAAAGGACATAACTGAAACTCTGACGGGACATCAGGCAATGAGTTAAAACAAAAAATCTGCCTCTTTAGCTTTCAACACAAATCAAACATAGCCTTTTATTTTGGGACAAATGGTGAGGAATACATTCCTTAAGCATAACGGTAGCTAGCTAAAGATTATGTGAATATGTGGCAATATTTCTTATAGTATGTATGCTAACCCATTGGCAACGATAAGATAGCAGTTAATGTAAACACTCAACCACTTAAATTAAAATGTACTGTTACCTTGTGCTAAATGGACAGGTGGGCCTGGCTAACAATATTGGTAGCTAGTTAATGGTAGAATGAAAATCCAGCCATATTTCAAAGTATAATGAAACATCTGATAACTTAACTGCCAGTTTGAATGCACATATTTATTATTGTGTCATTTGATACTATCACATAGTTGTGTTCGCTAGCTACAGGTTGAATGCCATTGTTAGCTGTTGTTATCTGCTATGGCTAATTGGGAAGTATGGTGAAACCAAAATTGGTTCCAAATCAAGACCAGCACAGTGTCAAGAGTTGAGGAAAACATTCCTAAAACAGACATCCGCTGATATAATTAATGTCGAGGAGGCCAATCATTTACACAAGAGAAGCCTGGAAATAAAGCTGTATGAAGGAACAATAAGAAGACAGCATTGACTGGCACTCAGAGAAAGGCTGGAGTTTTGCCCATCACCATCTTTGCTAAAAAAATATGTCCATTATACTATATCTAATGACATGAGCAATCTGAACCTAGTTGACATGCAGAGGATGCACATGCCAACGGGTACAATAAAATATACTCTCCTCACAGCTGCCAGATGGAGTGATCAAATTGACACCTCATTACTTGATACAATATTGATATAAGGAGAAAGTTTTTGTTTGGGTTTGTTTCTGACTTGTGTTTAAAAAAATTACGACTGAATGATTCATTAGGGGGACATTTTGCTGAAATGCTCTGATTGGTTATAAGTGGATGTCACTCACTGTCATTGCTCATCCTAATAATAACTCTCTCACTCCCTATGTTGCTGTAGTTTGGGATGAAGTGACGACAGAAATGCTCGGCCGCCTCCTTGAAAAAGTTGGACAGCATTATGTTGGGACCATGTCTTACTAACAACAACTACAAGAAAAAGAATGGTCAAGCTCATTAGAGTTGCCCTTGTTTGCTCGGCCAAATGAGAACATTGGTAAGGGGGCTCCATTCCCAGCAGGAATACCCTAAAAAACATGAGGAAATAAGTTGAAGAGTGCTGCCTTGTGAGTTTTTGGCGGGATTGGCCTCATTAGTAAGCTTCTTGGTGATGTGTGTGTGCGCGGGGCCCGGGAGTCTTGGGCTGAAGCTTAGGGACTTGCTGACTTCTAAAAACACCTTTCTCTCCAATTTAATTTTTCCCTTCTCTGAATCTGTTTAGCACCTTTTGAAAACACCATGAGAGCGATTGACCTCATCTGCTTACCTGTTTGACCGCCTAGAGTCATTCTATGCAAAGGGGATAAGTAATTGGCTTCTGGCTTACCGTCTTTACAGTTGTATTATTAACGTTTAATAAATACATGTGTTTCACAGGGATACGGCACAAGGGACTATTGCTGGTTTTTGTAGACCTTCAGCAAATATTATTGCCTTGCAGAAAGCCTTCTGCTTATTTACATGGGATAATAAAGAGCTGTGTTTTAGCCATAGAGACAGAGTTTTGTGGCAATAACACACACATAGAAGCAACATACAAATTCCCACCAAAGTTCATCTTCTTAGTCTGTACTTCTCTAGTTATAAAAAGGAAAAAAGGCACTATATGAACACAACTGAAGCTTACTTGAAAAGCTATTTTTACCCTTGGGCTATCTCACGCCTCCATTAAAATCTAAGTTTCCTCCAAAGGGCCACCAACAGTGTTTTTAAAAGTCTTTCAATACTTTAACAGTCCCTCGTGCAAAGTGATCACTTTTCATTTGGCTCAGGCTGCAGTGCATTAAAAGCCTTTGGTACTGATGATCCATAATTCTGTCTCATTTTGACACTAAATTCAAGGCCTGCGTTTTGATTTCTGCTGACCAAACAGCGGTGGGAAAATCTCCCATCAGCAGCCTGTTCGATATTATATTTCTTAAACAATGCTAATGCACCATGTCAACTTCTGTCTGGAGACGGAGATCAATAGGCTACAAGAGGAAGTCATCATCACTCATAAACGCAAATAATAATTTACTTCTGGATATAACCAGTGCTTTGATTTCTTATACAAACTCATAATGTTCCCCTTTCATGCGAGAAAGAAACTAGAGCTGTGTGTCATTGTACTGGTTATTTTTTGTTCTCTATACCATGCCAGGTTTTTACATTTTCTACCTTACAGCCCATCATTAACTTCTACATCTTGACTTAATACCACTTAATGCTTTCAAGTACAGACAGTAGAACTTGACAGACCTTAAATTGAGCTTCCTTAACTACCATTGTCAAATAATAGCATAGCAACCATCACTATGTACAGCAGGCCTGTCAAGTTGCTGATTTATTCACAATGTAAAAGCAGCGTAGGACTGAACTGAGACCAATCCTACGCATTTATAATAATGTGAAGATTGGTATTTTTTTAAAGAGTCTGATAGCTGGTGGCTGACTCTGCATTCTTTGGCATGTCAACCTAGATGAAAACAGTGTCAACATTTCCAAACTGTTTTTCTTTGGTTACAGGTTAGATATTAATAATCAATGTTATTTTAAGATCTGAACAGGGTAAAAACAGTCTAAAAAAAGGTTTATCTTACATGTTAATGTAATGCTAATGCTAGGCTTCAATGTCAATCATTAACTGGTGATGATACTGGAATATGTCTTTAGCCTCTGACTATTAGTTCAGTATCATTTAAACCAACTAAAGTCAGCCAGAAATGTTAATAAGTCAGCCAGTCAACTGACTCTCAAGGTTTTTGATAGCTAAAATTGATAGCTAGGTAGTATTTAAATATGTTTTACAATACACAGTTTGTGATTAGTGATTAATTAGTTTTTCATTCTGTGATTATTTTTTGGGTCTATAATGTACACACTTCTTCATCATCTTTTCTTTTTAATGGGTCTATGATTAATAGTGATGCTTCCTGGACTGTAAATCTGTCACAGTGAATTTTCTCAACCCACCTACCATAGTGGTGGGTTGAGAAAATTTTAAGATATATAAAAAGATTTAAATATAAATAAAAGGAACAGTGTAATTTGTGACAGGAAACGTAAATTGAAACCTGGTCTTCTGCTTGTTCTGCTCTCAATTTATGAGCAGAGCCAGGTGGTCCAAACTGCTCAGAGTGTCAGAGTTTACAATGATGGGCTAGGTGTCAAAATAGCTTGGCTCTGTGTCACTTGAGCCCAGCACAGATTTGCATCGACATTGCAACAGATCAAAACTGATATCTGCCTTGTCTTGTAGCTGTGACTCGTGGTCAAAGCAGCAGCAGAGAATACTGTAACTGTCTACGGAGTTAAAGTACATTCTTAGGGGAGGGTGTTGTTAGACATAACAGATTACTGTCATGTGTCTTGCAAGCTGCTACTGGATGCTTGAAGGCTTCCCTTGAGATCCGTAAAGTATATCTGTTTGTATTGTGTGTGTGTATGTATGTTCAGCTGAAGAAAATTGCCTCCCATCCAAACTTTTTTTTAATATTTGACACAGTTAAGCAGAACACACAATTGAGGGACATTACCATGTTTGAAAGAGATGTACAGCTAATTGTCATCTGCATAGCAATGATAGGAGACATCTTAAAAAGTTCCAATGAGAAAATCAGTACAGCAAAACTCGGCCTAACAAATTAAACTAAGCCAGAGTGAGGCCACAGTTATGTGTGCTTGATAAATGGTGTCACTTGATCAAGAATGAATGATATCATACACAGCCTGACTGAAAATGCAAATTTAGTCGACAGTCAAATATATGCATATTCCCGCAGTCAGTCGTTTTCACTTCACTGCACCGTCTGTCTGCTTAGTTGCGTATATTTACATGCTGAAACACTGCTGCTCATTAATTAAAGAGGAGACTAAAGTTCCTTGCCAGGGTGATGTCGGGGCTGATACGCCCCACTAAACCATTTCCATTTGCCCTTGGCTTTCTAGGTGAGGCAGAATGAGGGAATATCTCCATAACGCGTTAGTTCTTGTCAACCTATGGGCAAACAATCAACCAGCACCGTCATATATTTGCATTCAATTTCTCTGGTCCAGACGGAAAAGAGTTTATGTATTTGAGACAGTGTAAAAAACCACCATAAAGACGAGTTAAAAGCTTGTGCATGTGTGTATGAATGGTTGGTTGTTGACATTTTATTCCAATGTGGATTTCTTGTCTTGTGTGCATTTCTGCTGGGTTTTGTCATTGTACCTTTGTTCATAAGGCAAGTAGCCTGTGTGTGCCTGTGTGTGTGTGTGTGTGTGTGTGTCCGTCCATGTGCCCTGGGGGAAAGATGTTTCAGACAGTGGCAGTGACATGCTCAGTACTTAACTACATAGGAGTTGCACAAATTGAGCATGACAAGCCGCAGACAGAAGATAGTTGGCAGAAAGCAGCCACGCAAGAGTTCACTTTGCTTACAAAAAAATAAAAAATAAAGTCTCTTTCCAAAAAACTTAACTTCAAGGACAGAACAAGTGTCCAAACAAACAGTCTCTGGAAAAAAACTGCTGGCTTGAACGGTACTCTAAACTGTTCTTATTTTTTGGGCCTCTGCTTGAACTAATAAATCCACTTCAGACTGGACTTTGACAGCATTTCTTAATTATATTCGCCTGCCTTTAGAATACTTACAAACATATCAATCTAGTAAGCGTATATAATAGTATTCAACAACCCACTGACAAAATATCAACAAGATTGATTAGAATGTTCATAGAGACTTATTGCAGTCCTCCACAGTTTGGGTACATTTTGTATTGATGGATAATTTGTGGAAAATATGTATAATTCCCAACTCACTTACTGGAAAGTAGGTCTAATCACTCATACAGACAAGCAACTTCAGCGACAAGACAGCCTCATTGCCAGTGTTACTATGGCTACATTGTCACAGGCACCATTGTGAGAAGCTTGGTGATTAGCATTCTGTGGCTTTTTTTCCCGCTATTTGGAAACGTCTTCTCTCTTGTTTCGAGCAACTATCACACTTAATCCACCCCAATGCAACGGCGATTAAAAATCAGCGAGTGTGTCCCGCGCTTTGTTTTGTCACGACCAGACACAAAAAAGGTTCTCAAAGCAAATAATGAAATAACACCCACAGCTAAAGGAATTCATGAATTAGTCATTGTAGGGGCACAGTTCTTTTTGTTGTCTCATGTCTGATGTGATGTTCCACTCATTAGGTATTCTAAACAGTGGGCTGGGGTCTTGTGTATACGTGCATCTCCGTGTGTTATCTAATAACTGGCAGACAAATGGAACACTGGCTTGTATTTTACAAACATCAGGCAAAGGTTGTAATTAACATGCAACATCCGCTATTCAATGCAATTGGCTCTAACAATTGATGTAGCACAAAGCTTTGTATACACTTTTTTTTTTTGGTTACAAGTCCATTTACAAAGAGCACGTATTCGTTAGGATTCATTTACTGGATCAATTTAAGACAATAATTGGCAGGCTTTAGCCATGTCGTGTCATTGTTCATTCCTGCCTCAACCTTCAAAGCTCAGATAAGCAAAGTGGAGTACAACAGTGCAGACCAGTAATATCATGTAGACCTCTGACCTCTGCTAAGTGGTGTTGTCATGCTAATGTTAAGCTTAATGTGCAGTCAACCCCATAAACTGTGTTAAAAAATGAAGGAAACAACATGAAAGTATTTAGAGCTTCCTCCCACTGACTAGCTGCAGCAAAGGTCATAAACACCATCTTCTTGATGTCAACAGATGGGTTATGGAGCCAAATATAAAATCAAAATAAACATGGAATACATTTTTCTCAAACCCGGATTCTGCTGTGATGCTTTTTTTTTTTTTTTTTACGATTGTGCTGATTTATTATCAAATTAAACATTTTCTGACAGCTTAAGTTGAAAGATCCAACATTTCATCCGACTCATATACACCTTTCCTTTTAGTCTGTAAAACCTATAAAGTAGCTTGGATAGTACAGCGGCATGCTCAAGAGGCTTTCCCAAACCTGTGTCGAAAGCAAGAGCTGGAGCCAGTCGGAGAGATTCCTCTCACCGACCGCCAATCAAACATTTGAATCGGTCAAAAAAAGGCCGAAGGTTAGCAACGAAGCTGGAACTAGGGCAACGACCGCTCACCAACTGTCCAACAAGGACCAACGGCCGACGATGTCCTTGGTGTGTCAGGGCCTTTAAACAGGTAATCTCAGATGCTGTCCCCCTCCCCACATGCCCATTTTCTTCTGATTGGCCAGTTCTCTGGAAGCCTTCCGGGGGCACAGAACACTGCAGGGCTGCTCTCCAATTCCAGTAGGAAAAAGCCAATGTAAAGAGGTTACAACGGCCTTGAAGTCGTCTCGTCAATTCCTTTGTTAAATATTGGGGAACTATGGCGTTATTTGCCAAAGGAGCCATTTAGCGAACAAACATATGCTGGGATTATGCCAACATACTTTTACCTCTAAAACTTAAACTGTTTAGTATCCAGAATATGTGAGTTTTACAATATAAGCAGGTCAATTTTAAATTGGTTATTTTAAGCCATAAAAGTGGATGTAATGTCATTGACAGCTTTGTCAATTTTTTTTACTCGTTTAGCAGCGTTAGACGAGAAGAAGCAAGCGAGGAAACTTAACGTAGACTAACACCGGAGCGAATAGACTTAAATCCCTTGTTTTTGAAATTTGCGGGGTGTATTAAGGGATGTTATTGGGTCAGTCTGTGGGTAGTCTCCTTAGGTCGTAATAGGCTTCAATAGCCAGAAATTCTACTCAAGTCTGCTCTAAATCATGTCACCAACACATGTAAGTTATTGATATTTTGGTTTTAATATAGTAATACAGAAGGATAGAGAGATGTGATGTCCATATTTATATAGGCTCAAAGAGCCAGTTAGTTTGCAGCTTCTGTGAAATGTTGAGATTAATTTGTTCCACTTCCAGACTTACTTCAATGTAAAAGACAAAACAATCACACTATTAAATGAGAGAGATTGCCACCTTCGTCAGTCAGATGTTGCGTTTGAATCATTGGCCTTTTCACAGCAGACATTATGACTTGACATATTAGAAAAAAAGTGCAGGTGTAACTAATAAAATTACCAATGGCTCTGTTCTATTCAGGTGTCTCAGAAAGTCACAACAGTGTGACAGTGAGCCAGCATGCACAATGCCAGGACCCTGAAACTGAGGCAGCTAAATGTAATTCAACCGTTTTATTATCTACAATTGTGCCTGTTCTACTGTGACAAGTCAAAATGTCTTCCATGAAAAAAGGGCCCGCGCCAGAGCACTTGGAAATAATTTTTTTTCTTGGCCTCGCGCTGCAGCAAGTACGCTGGGAGTCTTCTTCTTTTTTTTTTCTTTCCTCTATTCTCGCTCTGCTCTGGGACTCATTTCTCTCAGTTCCTCTTTTCAAACAGTCATTGAAAAGAAAATGGAAATGTTGAAGATGTTGGACTAAGTTCACCTGCAGGTAGGAAATAAGCTCGTGAATAAAAGGAAGTCGATATTCAAAGAACTGTTCAAGCATCAAAAATGGTTGCTTGTGCACTTGTGACCTTGACGCTCGGAGAGGATCCACGTTAAGTGCTGAATGAACATGCATTACAGTGTTTTAAGTGAAGTGCAAAATTTGAAGTAACTGCCATTGTATGACCCAGACTATGTAGGTCACTGGACAATACTTTAAATGGATTGTGTTGCTCTAACTGTCATGCAAAGTCATTGTGTCCAAGCTATTCCCTTTCTGTGTCAAACACATTTTGCCATTCAATAATTGAACTTGAAGTAAACAACAGCCAAAAATAATTCACCGTCTGCAGTCACATAAGCTGTTTGTTTGTGTGTACATCGCTGTTCTCCAACCCAATTAGAATTTCTGCCTGATAAAGAAATGCAAGTTATCCAGCATCCTTTGCTTCAGCAGAGAGCCTCAAAGCAGTTTTTTTTTTTTAGGAAGTGTGCATGGCAGAAGGGGCCGATTAGCTTCAGATATAAGATGGAAAGAAAAGAAGGAGGAAGATAAACTTGGAAAAAAAAAAAGAAAAGAAGCCTGTCTAGAGCTGAAATGAAGCCCGCTGAACAGAAAATAGATATCTGTGGCGCATCAGTCAAACACAACACCGCCGGGTTTGAACCTGCTGCAGCTCATGCAGGCGATTTTCCATTCCCATTGACACTCAAAAAGATAATGAGCTTATAGATGTTTTTAAGATGTATTTTTGCTCGTGACTGTGCCGGGGATTAAAGTTTGGAGCTAATAATGCTTGTCTCTTTCACAAACAGCGCCTTGTGGAAAAACTCAGGCGACAGTCTAAAAAATCTCGCCGATTGCCACATTGTTTTGACACAAAGTTATGTGTGTATAGGCTTCAGAAATAACCAAGCATTGACTTTTAAAAACACATGGGAAAGGAAAAGCTAACACCTGTCAACTGACCTTTTTTATCAAGTTTTCAAGAGTTGGAAATCAGGGACAGAGAGAGTGGGGAATGACATATAGGAAAGGAACCAACAGGTTAGATTTGAACCCAGATCGAGCCTCCATACGCATAGTTACCACTAGGCTAATGGTGACCCCACTGTCTCCAATCCCCACATACTCTGTGCGCGCCGCGGTCCGTCAGCATCACAGTTTTGCTCCGTCGGACGGCGTGCGCCCTCTGCCCCACTGGGTCAGTTTCTGGAACGAGAGCGCAGCCATGATGAGCTGTAGAAACATCTCAGGAGAACCACAAGATCACGAGGGAATAAAGAGGAAAAACATGCAAATACGAGTCCTTATGTTGTGTTTTATTTTGAAATTCATCAGACGCTCTGTAAGTTTCTTTGTCTGACTTCCTGTCCGGGTTGTCATATTCGTCCCAGCTTGACGCTTGCCTGTAGCGTACCCCGTCGAAAATAGGCTTGCAGCATATTTGAAACGGAGCAGAGCGACGTGGCGCTGGTGGTACGCTCCAGAAAGGGAACGCGGCGCTCGCTGTGGAAACACAATGATTGACTAGAATGGCAGTGAACTACAGCGTAGTGCAAGGTGCTGAGGGACCGCGGCGGGCTAGGAGTGTGTGGAAATCGGGGGTAATTGCAGTTATGGGAGCTATGAGCGTAATTCAACTGTAGATGGTCCTTTTAATAATTCACATCCCAAAACACTACCTGCATATTCAACTGCATAAGGTTTTGTTCATAGACGTTTGTCTCTAAATGGGAAAAGTTCTTGACTATTTCAGGTTATCCCCGCTTATCTCCTTTTTCCTCCCCCCTCAAACTTGCAGCAATCCAAACCAACAAAGAGACATGACCAGCCACAATTCGACATTTCCCCTGCTCGAGGGAAACCTTATTCACTTTCAACACTACATCCCGACCTCCCCAACTTCCCCCCCCTCCCTCTCTCCAAGTTCCCCTCGCATCATCAGAAAGTGAGCCCAAGGCAGACTCTGGCCCCGGTCATTGTGCCAGAGCGAATGGATCCCCTGGCACTGTTCGCTCCACACGGCCCTGCTGGCTAAGAGACGCTAGAGCTCGTCATACTCTGCTAATCGGCCGAGTGGTGGATGAGACGCAAGTGATGGAGCCAGGGGGGGCCAACATGATAGTCATTGGTGAGTTGAATTATGTTTGATTTTTTTCGGAATTTCTACTTTGAACTGTTCAAAATTGGACATCTGCAGATTCTCTCTAAATTAAGACGTGCCCCATTGTACCTGTTAATGTCATCAATGTAGTTATTTCAATTTGGCAATATTTTTTTGAACTATAGCTTTAATGACACAGACATAGAAAGCCATCCTCTCTTTTGTTGAATATCAGTCCACTTGAATCCACTTTAGCTGCACATCACTGTTTTCAAACTGTTCTGAAAGGAAAATGACATCCAACAAAAGGACTGAGCTTTGATGTCACTGTGAAGGTCATGGCCCCATTAATGACCACCTTTCACACTCAGTCAGGTCCTGAATGGATGGTCTTCACCATCTTCTCAAAAGCTCACTTCATAGTCATTTGTACACTATTAACAGAGCAGAATGTTTCACAAATAGCATCCATTACCTGACAAAATATACAAATATCACCTTATTTTGGTTCAACTCTTTGCTGTACAAATCTGTTTCTATTCTGCAGTACACACCAGTTTAATTTGTGCTATTTACATTTTTCTGATTAGCAGTTCTGTTCAATAAAGGGATTAATAATTAACTGTTTTTATGCATTACATACTAATGAAGACTGATGTGTGTAGGTGTAGAATTTTTCTAATGGATAAGACATCTGATGGTTTGGTCAATGTTATCATGATTATATAGAGCAGAACTATAAGAGAGAGTTTTTTTAAAGACATCTGTTGTTCTTCAATATGCATAATATATAATACATGTTTAAAGGATAAAGCCACAAATAATTCACTTAATGTTGCCTTTTGTAACAGCATACTAGTAAGGTTGGGTAAGTTAGGTCAGATATTTAACCTAACCTAATAATCTATCCTACTGTAATGTATAAGGGATGCTAGTGCCCAAAACTCAAAGTGTATGTTAATATATCTGGTTTACTTTGGTTGTCAGGTGTCGCAGCGTGCACGGAATAGGTGGAGTAAGTAATGTCACTCAAATAGCAAATAACTTAAGGCCAAACAAACAAAAGACTTTCAATCAGGAGAACGTTGTTTGTGTCTGATGTAAAGCTCGACCTTCATAAAAAGGAATAAAGTTACTGTGTAATTCAAGGTGCACTATGGAGTTCTGGTAGAGAAATGTGAAAGTTGGAGAAGTGTACAGATTCTGTGGTATATGTTCATAACTCTATATACAAACTGTCCTTGGAGGAGAATTTGGTCCCTGTAACACTGTTTCAAGATAAAATGCTACCCCAGAAGTTGTGGTTAGGGGCCCGCAACAGTGAAACCATAACTCTCCTGGTAGCTTTTTAGCTCCAAACAGCGTTCTAGGGACCTATTTTTTTGTCTCAGTGAAGTTTGTGTATTCCATTCAGAAAATAAAACATAGAATTATTTCACTCCTCCAACATTCAAATGTCACTACCAAATCTACATTGTGCACCTTTAGCACAATAATACTTTCAGGAAGTCCAGGGTGTTGACCAGCAAAAATTATTACTGAAACATAAGTCAAATCTTGTAAGTTACATTACTATGTAATGTTCTGAGTTATTTTTAACTAGAGATTTTTCTTTCATGTAAAAAATGGGCGGGGGAATTGCTATGTTCAAGGCAACAATTTAACAATCGAAACAAAGTGTTTGTCTGCTTAGCTTGTTGCTGATTTATTCAAGAGGTCCTATGTTATCCGAAATGATGTAGGCAAATCACATAAGATCAATGTATAGACCTTTATGTGGACTTTAACACTGGTTGTTGGTTGTACTCAATATATTGGAACATAAACTGAAATCAATTATATTCCTTAGTATATTATAAAAATATTTGTCTGAATATACACACAGTGTACAGACTGCACACAACATGCTTTGAAAGACTTCCAAACTTGTTTCAAGGACAAATACTTGTGGATTTGTAATATCTGAGTCCTCACATTTCCCCCTAGACAATCATTTCCAGAGTGTAAGCCGTTCCATATCCACTCGCATGTAATCTGAATGAATTTATTGAGTCTACCCCTGGATGGTGCTGAATATTCAGAAGATGTCAAAAAAACAGAAAAAAAAAACAAAGTGGCATGTACATGCACATTAATACAAAATCAGAATATTCCCCTCAGAAACAATTCCATGAAATGCAAATAATGCAGGTGACCTTGCCTGGTAGGGGGAAATGATAGGGAAAAGCTGCACATATTGTTGTCAAGAAATGTGAAAGACGAAGAAATATTCCCTTGAGGCAACTGGACCATCTCTATTCCTCCTCCCTTACCTCGCAGGGCTGGCAGGGGAAAACAAAAAAAAAAAGTTACAGAGCATGAAAGATTGTGAGCTCTTGGATATTGACATATTTTAATGCAACAGTGTTTCTCTGAGTCAAGCACGTATTATCTGCATAGTGGAGCGGCGTTCTTTAAAAAAAAAAAAAAAAAAAAGGTCTGTGTAGTCGATATGAGAGCGTTGTCCAATGTCTGTGAATAATGGATGAGGGTGCTAAAGGAAAGGTGAGGTTGGAGTGGGTGTATTCAGGCATAGTGTGCTCGGTGAGACGGGGAAATACAAGGATAACGGCTGCAGCATATTGAACACGCACTTCCACTCACAGATACATAATGGTGTACACACAAACGCGCATGAATCGCACACGTCTTTTTGAATTTTTCAGAGTTGGAAATAACAAGTTATTTTTCATTAAATGAACCACATTGTTAAAGCAACATCTGTTAGTCAATGAACTTGAACATGACAAGTGACTTACAGAGATAAAAGTTGAGTATTCATGCCAAGAATCGATGAACATTGTAGCACTGCCAATGGCTCGGAAACAAATATTTAGCGGGCAACAAATTCAGACTCCACTTATTAAGAGGTTCAGGCAGAGCATGTCTGTCTTTCCATGTTTACTGGGAGAGGTGAGAGATGTGAGTCCACTTTTCAACTGCAGGAACTTTCCCCAAGAACTATAGGGAACTTGTAAGGAACTATGTGCATTTTGACTGCAGGAACCAGGGTCTAAATGAGGTTCTGGGATAATGGATCTACCCCTAAAAAAGGGGGTAGTTACTTTCCAAGGTAAATGGTAAATGGTAAATGGACTTGAGCTTGTAGAGCGCTTTTCTAGTCTTCAGACTACTTAAAGCGCTTTTACACTGCAGGTAACACCTACACATTCACACACTGATGGTTGAGGCTGCTATGATAAGTGACCATCAGAAGTAACTCATCCCATTTATACACATTCATGCGCCGCTGACATAGAAGCGGGAGCAAATTGGGGTTAAGTGTATTGCCCAAGGACATATCAGACATGTTGGTGCAGGAGCTGGGAATCGAACCCCTAACCTTCCGGGTTGAGAGACGACCAACTCTACCAACAGAGCCACACCCGCCCACAAGGTCCAGGGGCCTTGGAGGGCAGGGCTTGCGGCTCTAAGAAATGTATTCTCGGGGTTCATATCATTTATCATAAGGAGTTTCTTTGGTTTGGGGTGAAGTGCAAAGTGCGTACAAACTTTACTAAACTATTTTGTGAACCAAACTGAATTCCTACATAATGTTGCTTTAACAGCTTTGTGACATATAGTGTAAGTGTTGTTGTCACAGTGTCTCTGCAGAATCATTGGAAACGTGTGAACTAAATGGTAAGTCTAAAGCCCAATTCACACATACTCTGTGCGCGCCGCGGTCCGTCAGCGCCGCGCACTACGTTGTACTTAGCTGTCACTCTAGTCAATCATTGTGCTCACACAGCGCGCGCTGCGGTCCGTCTCCGGCGCGAGCCACCAACGGCACTGCGCTCTGCTCCGTTTCAAATATGCAGAGAGTCTATTTTCGCCGGAGTACGCTGCAAGTTCGCATCAAGCTGGACAGAATATGACAGCCCGGACAGGAAGTCAGACGAGGAAACGCACAGAGCATCCGGTCAATTTCAAAATAAAACACAATATACGGACTCGCCATCGTATCTTTCATCACTTTATCAACATTACGTCAAAACAGGAACTGAATTAACAACAATGCATCCTCAGAAAGACAAAGCAACATGTCTGCATGTTTTTCTCTTTATTCCCGCGGGATCTTGTAGTTCTCCTGTGATGTGTCATGGGTGCGCTCCGCTGCGCTGACGTCCCAGATACGGATCCAGTGTGAATGGGCGCTAGCCGTCCGACGGAGCAAAACCGTGGCGCTGACGGACCGCGGCTCGCAGGGAGTATGTGTGAATTGCGGTTAATGTTAACACTTAAACAGTCTTCTGATCACTCCAAGTGCTTTTTACACCTCATGTTACATTCACCCCAGCATTGCAGCATTGATTGTATGCTATTTGAAAGGCTCATTTAACTTAAAAAAAAAAAAAAAAACACCCAGACAGCTAAGTTGACAAGTTGAAAGTAATACCCACCTCTTGACATCAAACACTTTTATACCGTCCTCTTTAGCTGTATTCATTTACTTTTTGATCCATAGTTAGTTCCTAATTTCAGTGGTTAAGTTAATGATGTAACCTTTGGTCTACCACAAGTTCCTTATTTTCTTTCAAAATAAAAGCAGGTCTGTATCCAAATAGGAAGTCAAGTACTGTAAGCTTAAGACCGTACAAAAAGAAGCACAACAAATACTTTTTTGAAACGCCAAAATAATGGAATTTCAAACATGGTTAAAAATGCAATAAATTGCAATTGACTATTGAAATCCAGTGATTAATCCTGATAAGAAATGAAACATTTAACAGCCCTACTTTAAATTAATGTTACTTCTGAGAAAGCAGCCTAGTTTTCTTGACATGACATTTATTCACGTTACCCTGATTTAGACGAAGGGGCCACTTGTGAAAATGAAATATAAAAGAATAGAGCTTATTGGGCCAGAAAGTCAAAGCTGTGGTGATGAAGGGAAATAATTTTAAGGCCGAGAGACAATAAGTGGTTTGAGATCTAATGCGCAATGAGGTTACAGAATTTCAAAGTCCAAAGCCCTAAATTCAAGCTCACTTCAAAACCAAAGTCTGTCTCTTTACTTTCCATCTCCGTGTCATTGCTCTGCTCAATAGAAGCTCGTATCCTCGACTCAGACTCCAATCCCAGCCACAAAATGAAAAACAGATAATGCTTTTGCACTCTGATTCTTCAGTGGGGAACAGTGTGTCTCGCAGATGTGTAAGGGGCTTGACACTTCATGGAAAAATATGCAACATAAAATGCATCAAACTCGGATGTCAATTTCACAATCATTCTTCATTTGTCACTTTATGGAATCCACAGCTGTGGCCTCACGCCGCCTACCATCCAGTACACGTCAGCATATGAAAATTACAGGAAATTAAAATCCCCCCCCCCCCCCCTTAACACACAGATGTATGTGAGCCCCACCTGAAGATGAATAAATGAAAGCAGCAATGCAGAGGATTGAGAAGTAAGAGCACAACACAAATCTTGATTTATCGCTCCAGGGTGGAGAGAGGTGAATATGAAAAGGAAGGGAAAAAGAATGATATACATTTATGCAAAACAAAATAAGAATCAACATGAAAGATGGGCATCTCAGAGGAGTTGCATTAATCATTAATTACAATCACACCAGCACTAGAATCTGGTAATGTGGGTTCAGCTTCAGGAATGCATGTTAATGTGTGTGAGGCAAAAGCTGTGATTCATGATCTGCTTACTACGACCAGACTTGAATATCTTCACGACTATTTGATACACATCTACACAGTTACATGTAGCTGTGGAATTTGCAAATTCATGGTCCCCAGAGGATCAATTCAAAGAACTTAAGTGACTCTTTGACTTTTCTACAAATGGTGACATTAGTAGGTTAAACCTGTCACTTCAGTATGACAGAATACTTGTCAACACATTAAATGAAACTCAGACCCCACATACAGTAGGGTTGGTCAAGGTACATTAGCTCGGATGTGTCGATACTTGCAGAGAATGTGATTAAAATGGATGCTTGTCTGGACAGCTGATGCATTTAAATGTCTCCAAATAGGACACCGTTGGATCCTGAGACACTGATGCACATCAAGACAATGGGTTTATCAAGGAGAACTTGATGGGACTTTTCCCAAAAGGTGACGTCATTACTGTTGGGTTCCCCACACACATTCATGGAATTTTTAAACATAAAGTATGACCAGACCAAATGAATCAAATTCAGAATCTGATAACACAGAGTAACTTAAATCATTGTTTCAATCAAAGCTATTTTCAAGAGATGGTTGCCGTGTCTCATTTTGGAGGGCTTTCGAATGATAGATAGCCCATCTGTAAAGAGACTGTCTGGTGTGTGTAGGATTCCCTTTTTGCATCACCAGATGCCTCTGCCCTTACCCTTTTGTTTCTAAGCACCGCCCCTTTCTTCAAGCAACCCCAACAACCCTAGCAAACATAACTAACCCAATAAAATGTAACCTATTATTTTAATGAGAATTTGAAGTTTCAAGGCCCCATAGTTTTCCCCCTTAGCATTGGTAGTTATTTGATTTCTTTTTAAACCAATTTCTTAAATATAAAATTGTATTACTCTGCAACTTCAGAGTCCGCCACCTCGTTCAAATTGTCCTTCAATGAATCTCAGGATATGTTGGCCCACAAAGGAAGAGCAGGGTGGATCCTTCGTTGGCGGGGAAAGAAGGTTGCTTTTGTCGACTGCATTCAAAGGAGCTAGAAATGAGACATCCTTCGATATGCAGCTGTGATGTAACTGGTCTTAAAATGCACCTTCTAAACTGGGAAGTAGCCTTTGTATGGTTGGAAAAAGTGCTTTAATGCCGGTGTGCAAAAGTAACATGCATCACTTGATGCTTCTGCAGCATTACCAATTGTAGCCATTATGCCAAAGTTATCTCCAATGCCGGAGCCTTGATCAAGGTTTCGGTGTTTGGATTGTCAAGCAGTAACTGCTGGAAAAGAACCAAAAAAAGCCAACGCAGAGTACCCAAACCAACAATTCTTCAAGGGCCCACTTGATTCTGGCTCCAATCAACAGCAGAATTAAACATGTTTACTACCAGGTGCTAAAAAATGACTCACTCTTGAATTACTGTATTCCTGATAACTGTAGGAGTAGTGACTTTGTAAATCTCAGTGGTTACATTTATAGCTGGCTTTAAGTTATGCATAATGGGAGGGGTGGCATCTTTTAGTGAAAGGAATTTTTAGCTAGCTGGTATACTTAAAAAGGTGAGTGCTGCTAGCTCGTGTCACCTCAGCACCATATTGGTGAATATATTTTGATAAATTCAAGTGCAGAAGACAAAAAGCAAGTTATTTTTGTCTGCATTGGGCCATATTCTGTCATCTACACATTTTTCAATATCTAGGCTGTAAGTGTTGTTTTGATCATGTGAACAGAAATGAACAGTGTTAGACCATTTGTAAAATACCAATTAAACATGCTACATTTTCGGAAAGCCTTTCCTGAAATCAGATACTTAACATTCAGTTATTCGCAACAGCTCAGCTGGATCTGCCATTTTAAAAAAATGTGCCAGAACGCTGAGGCTTCGGTGTAAATAGGGATGCTACATACATTTACTTTTTCAGGGCAAATCAATTTATAGGCTATCTTCCATCCAATAATTGTATTTATCTTGTGCATTATAACCATCACTGCATCATTGCTTTCGACTTTTGGTCTTTTATTCTATACACCAGGGTCTCCTTTAAAAAAAAACAAAAGAAAAACAGGAACACTCAGACTCAAGTCAATCTTGCAACAAGCTGACTTCCACGGAAATTATAGGTTTCTAGCTCTGTGTCACATAAATGACTGGTATTATTGACTGGTATTATGGTGATGGTAGGGAATAAACAGGGATGGTGGCGACGAAATGGGCGGTGAAGCCGGTGGGAGGAAGATGCTTGGGTAAAGAATCAGTACGGAGGCTTGACCTCTTTTTCTATTGACTGTCAGCAGGTTGGATAGAAAATACATTCACAAGGAGGCAGCTGGTCATTCAGACAGTCCTGTATATACCCCTATAACATCCACCCCAGATTAAAAAAAAAGGATGGGAGAGTATTAGCCAGGCAAATTTCCATCCTGGCAACGTGATGCTACAGATTTGGTCGTTCTGGCTTGGAAAGGTTAGCAGATGCCCTCCTCTATGTTCCACACCTCTGTATTCTCCCCCCCCCCCCTCAGCCGTTAAATCTTTTGCCTGTGGCACAGCTGGCATGCAGAGCTGACAATGAGCTTTTCATTGCTGCCATTCACCTACACACAAGCAGCAGTAATTGTTTCGCGCTTTGATTCTCGCTTTGATTGTGCATCTCCCCCGGCAAACCGCCAAGCGAAACCTAACAAAAGCAACGGCAGGCCCTGTTGTAGCCGCAGATGAATGGGTGTATACAAGGTAAATATTTCAGCGAGATGGAACAGGAACAAGAAAAAAGGGGGAGGATTTCCCATTGCCAAGTGGAATCAAACAACCCAACCTCCTGTCAGTGGTCCAGCGTTTGCACGTCGTGGTGTGCAGATGTCGCGCCATCTGTAGAGGGTCTTGTAGAGTCCAGGACTGCATGGGGTAGGTTAAAGGTAGCTGGTGTATGCCTTTTACTTTGGGAATTTGAAGGAAGAAAGGCCTTAAAGTCCCTTCCTGTGCCTCGGTTTTAGAGTATTTTAAGAATCCATAGCTACAGTATCCAAGTTTGAGAAAACATACAAATTAAGAGTTATTGTCCAATGTATAGGCAGGGTATGAGTGCTGCATTGAAAGTATTTCACACAGACAGAAGGCATTGCCGCAGAGAGATGACTACTTGACAGACGGTAAGAGTACAGTGAAGTGTTCAGTGTGTCCTTGAAACACGTGTCACTGTGAAACGCAATAATTGTCTACTCTGAAACACAGAAAGTGCATCTCCAGAGGGAATTGACAGCAGTGATTTATTTGCATGTCTCAAAGAGTCCTTTACTCCACACGGCTCTCATGTCAGGTGTCTCTGTCTCATCTGTCATACATCGAGATGAACACAAAAGCTCGACACTCCAATCTGTCTTTGGCAATCTATCATGTCATATTGCGACCGTGTGAGATTATTAACTGCCATTTTTAATGCACATACGGTTTTTGAGATGGCCTAAAAGACAACAAAAAAGAGATGTGAGAAGAAGGGATATTTGTTCATCCACTGTGGGATCCAAATACTGTGGGTATGGCTTTTAGGTTCAAGATGTGATTTAAGCAATGCAACAATCGTAAAACGTATGAAGTAAAAAACAAACAAATCTTAAATGGGTACTTGTCATGACTGGCATGAATGTTTCTTTTAAAATATCCAAATATCTATATTATAGACATTTAGAGTTTCATAACACTTATTTTAATGACTTTGGAGAGCCAATAACCTTTGCCACTATGCCTCTGGCATTTGTAGCATTAAATAAATTGCCTAAAAGTATTGGATGGATGGTCAAACTTTCTTTTTGTCCAGTTATTTGTGATTAATTATCAGCATAAGACACAAATGCAGTAAGTCAAATCGTGTAGAGATTTCCTTTCTACCTCTGTCTCTCACCAACTCTGTGTCGTAAACTAAGTAAAGGTTTTCACAATCCAGACGAATTAAATGATAAAGACCCACTGTTGCTTTTTTACCATTTATTTTTTGACACATTAACTGTAATTACTTAGGGCCTTTTTCTTTAGTTCAACTGTTTAACTGAGTCATAAATTGTGAACACTGGTTGAATAGAAATCTTGTGATCACGACCGAGGGCTTTGAAATTTAACTTTGCAGCCCAGTATATTGTTTTTAGCCCATCAAGTAATACTGCCAATAGCACTGCTATTTTTTTCTGAACTACTGATTGATACCATCCTGGCAGCCTTTGCTTGTCTATACCTTTTATGACACTATTATCTTCGAGGGGCTCACGGCCTGCCTGCAGATCGGTAATCCATCACAGTGAGCAACTTGTTGCCTCTAGTTTTCGGTCAAACTTATGTTATAGCTGTTGGTGCGATGCTTTTTGATAGAAAACCATCAATTCTTGAATTTCAAAAGTTTGTGCCAACTTTCAGATTTGAGCAAATGCAAACTTAAATAATGAGTGTACGCCTCAATCAACACATTTCTTACGATTCCAACAAACGTCACCCATTACAGCCAAGCTTTGTATTGATTGTACAGATGTTCTCTGGAATTTCAATAGATAATACAGGTGGGACTATAAAAGAGGCTTTCAATATTACGACTAAAATATACATCACTTAGATTGGTGCCTTGCTGTAAAATTAGTTATTTTATTTAGGGTGGTTTCACACTTGGAGCCTGGATCCGAGTATACTTGACCCCAAAGTCTGGATCATTTGATCAGCGTGAACACAAACGTACAGTACCCGGGTACCGTGCCTGAGTCCCCTTGAAGAGGTGGTCGATTCATGCGCACTCGAGTACGGTCCGGGGGAGATACGAACGCAACTGTGCCCAAACAAGGAAGTGGACCGCTATATGACGTCATTCTAAACAGCTCCTGTCGCTTCAGGAATCAATGGATCCCGACAGCACAGGCCTGTTTTGTCCTCTGAGCTGCTCGATAGATGTGAACACAGACCAGCGATGGAGAGGGGAGGGAATCGCTCTCGGCACAGTATGAAACAATCGTGCCTAATGTGAAAACGCCTTTAGAAACATTTGCATTTTCTACACAGTTCAGTGTAGTCCATCTACAAATTTAACAACAATTTTGTCTACTGCACTATGACTCATAATTGTTCATATTTACAATCCATGATTTCCCTTTTTACCAACCATTTGTCAGCTCCTTGTACAATGATTTTTCAGATTTTTATGATGTACAGAAAAGCAATCACTATCCATTTGGAACAATCCATCAGCATCTACAAATTCTTCCTTGGAAAATTGCATTTAATATAATAAGAAGACATTATAAGTCAATCAAAGATATTAGGACATAAACAGTATTTGGCGATAATTTTAGCAAAAATTCCTAAATTGTCTGTTTAGCAAAAGGTAAATATTTTTGTATTTCATTTGAAACAAAGCGGTTAAAGACTTGATTTGGAGAATGTCCTAACATTTCATCAAGCAAACTCTACATGGAAAGACAAAGGCGACAAACCAGTCATAGATAGGGAAACTGTTTTTCATATTTGTAATTATGTTAAGTATACATGGTTTGAAGTACATCTGAAACTGCCAGTGATTTTTCTCTTCTAATTACGTTATAGAGTTGTAAAGTGACAATAAAGGCTTTCAATTTGAATTTCTCTGAATATCAACTTAAATAACAAAGAAGGACCAGTTACTCACATTAACTGTAAAGAGCAGAAATAAAACCTTAGTTTTCGACTCAAATCTCCCAGACAGATTCACCAGAATTGAAGATATATGTATGTAATGGCTATAATTAGTTTTTTTTTCCTAAATGGCCAATTTGAAACTCTGAAGAAAAAAAATCAATGAACTGTTGATTCATACAAAGCTGCGATTTACATTTCCATTAGTCTCGAACCTATGTTTGACCCCATGCTTCAGATGGACTGGAAGCAGCACTCCTTATAAAGGTTATAACAATAGCTGATCGTAGAGGGGTAATTACCTGCAGGGGAGGACGTCCTCTTATCAAGCCATGGTGTGCTTATCTCCCACCCGAGGTTCCTGCAGAAAAAAAAGAAACAAATTAAAAAAACGTCAAACATGATAGTAATGAACCAATAACAAGCGACTGTGGGTTGTTGTTTTTTTCCTAAGCATGTCACCATGTTAACAGCAATTGTGAATCACAGGCGAAAGACACGGCATTAAATTGCATTAACGAGAGGGGACAGAAGCGCGCTTGTACAAGATGCTGAGCACATTGTGATCGGTACATGCTGACAATGGCACACTGTGTGCTTTTCAGGAGGGCGAACAATATGAGATGTTGACATCAAGTGATGTTATTAAGGTACAGTGAAATTCAGCTCTCCATGTCACTGCATGTGTATACAGGGTATCGCTTGTATCAGAGAGGAGTATGAAGTTTGCTTTAAAGCTTCTGTGAGGAGTTTTTAAATCGGATTTGAAACAGACTGAAATTAATACCAAGGCCTCTATATGACCTACAAAAGAAAATAGGACCATCATGACATGATATATCTATCTTATTCAGTGGGTTTTAATGCAGGTAAACACTGCTGTTTGGGTAGACGACAGACAAAGTTACAGACTTTTTTTAACAGTTTCCATAGCAGAGATTCAGAGTGAATAAAGGAGTTTGAATGCTAAAACAGAGGAAGATTATGTCAGGAAACATTGCCTACACATGTACAGGATAAGATCAGCAAAGAGCTAAGATATTCTGCTTTGTCCACAGGGGGCGCCAAAGTTAACACAAGCCACGTTTCCTGACAGGAGCTTAAAGAAGTTAATTAAGTCACTTTTTAGTTAAAAATCAATCATGTTGCATCCGTTTTGTGGATAAAAACAATTCATAAAGGTTATAAAAAAAGCATACTGCTTCCATATAATTTTGTTCATGATAAACATTGAGTAGTTTGTACTTTGGTAAATAAAATACTGCTTCCATATGTTTTTTCTCAAAGTGAAAGTTTGTTCAATTTCAAGTTCAAAGTAGTTTTATTCCATGATTTACCCCCATTACATTTTTAGAGAGGTATTATAAATAAGGATAAAGGAACGCCTAGCGTTTATGTTGCGTGCCCAATGTACAGAGGCTATAGTCCTCGGTTCAAATCCAACCTTGTCACTTTGTTGTATGTCATCCCCTAATCTTTCCTCCCAACATTTTGTGTCTCTCTTCAGCTGTCCTATCCAATAAAGACAGAAAGGCCCAATTGGTAACTAAAAAAAAAGAATAAAATACAGCATCCAAATTATTTCTTATGTAAGTTCAATGTGTTTGAATCATATTTGATGTCAGTACTTATCTTGATTAAAGCTTCATAAGTAGGAGAAAGTAGAAGAGTAGTCTGATAAATAGATAACTTTCCGAATTATTTTTTCAAAACAAAAATTTTAGAAAGCAAAGTAATGCATAACTCCGTCAAGGATTTTATTAGAAAACTCATGAAACGGTTATGTCCCTTTCTTGCAAAAACATTTCACAAGGCTGTGTCTGAGAATTGGAAATATCTGTGAAATGTAGAGTCTGATTGAGTGAGTCAGTGATTGATTTACAACAGCAAGTTAATCTGTGACTCACTTTCTAGACACACACTCTGAGATTGAAGGAGAGATTTAAAGGTCTACTTCAGCAGTGGGATTTGTCCAAAATTAACAACATTGGAAAAAAATCTAAGACAGAATGCTGCTGAAAGAAAAGTCAAAATGCAGTGATGAAATGCAAAACCTGCACAGATAAATATTATATTCGGTAAAGCAGATGTTCCCAAATCTTTTAGCCCATGACCCCCAGTATAACAGGGCTAGAGAGTGGGGACCCCCATTGTCCCTGGAGGTGGTTTAAACATTCAACAGCAACGCACAGTGTTAGGCCTATCCAAACACTGGCGAACACACAAAAGGCCAAACACTGTGATTTTATTTTTGTAATTCATTGCAAGAAATGCTAAAAGCAGAACATATGATCCCTTTAACTAGTTTTTGAATAGTTTTACAATAATGGGTAAAAAAATATGCAGTTTAAAACCATTTTTCCTCTCGATCCGACTCAGTGTCTTGCGACCCTCAGTTTGGTAACCACTTGTATGACGCCTTGAGGGTCAAAATAAGCCTCAGAACATTGTAAAGCAGAGTTTGCACTATTTGTCCACCATTATAAGTCTTAACAAAACAGAAATTAAAAGTAAAATCACACATATTGGTTTTGATTTGGTTCTCCCTCAAATACATATTGAGAAAAGGTCAATAAAGAGGCTATGCTTTAAATTACTTTATTAGGACCAATAGGATCAATTCTAATGCGTGGAATTACCTCAGAGTGCATTAAATGAGGAAAAAAAAAAAAAAATAATCTATCTCCCTTTGTTAAGCCTTATAACTCCACAAGTCCCAACCAGTGGCTGATTAGTATTCCACGATCACATTGTTGCCCGTTCAGATAAGCTCACACACTGTTTTCAACACTTTCTTATTCACCCCGGCGTCTCTCTATAGAACAAAAATTACACATCGCATATTCTTTGCCCTTGGGTTTTCCATACCAAATACAGGAATAACATAAAAGATGCTTAATGTCAAATTTCACACATCGGCAAGCTGCTCTCCAAGCGACGCCATGAATCATGTATAACTACACTTCTCCCCCAAAACTTTTACTCTTCCCTCTGTTGGCGTTTTTTTTTTTTACCCTCTAAGCTCAAATAAAAAGCAGACAACCTTCACCATAACCTCTTCAGCTTTTTATATTCTGTCCCAGACTATGATGTTTAACTGGTATTTACATATATACCATTGCGGGAGAATTTAAACTACAAGAGGGCAGAAAATCCCGATGCTATGTATTCAATATGTCCATCAGTATTTTATGTGCAATGTAAATCAAGGTGACCAACAACCAAGCTAGGGCTGAAGGGCCCATACAAAAGTCACAATGTCCCAAGACATTTTCATGGGCAATCCCTTAATGCCATGTAGTTTAAACAAAGAACATAGACGACCAAAATGCAGAGAAGAAACTAAAATATTTATTCAGACAAAAAGCAGCAACGGGCTAAAAACAAAAACTTACTTTGTTACAAAACCTTTACAAAGTCCAACAACAAAAACCCACGAGAAGAAAAACCAGTCCTGAGGAAAATCAGCCATGAATACAGAAACAACAGCAACTGACAGTGACCTGTACATGAGAGGAAACAAAGAGACTAAATACAGGGGGCAATCAAGCACAGGTGTGCCAGACAAGACACAGGTGAAACCGATGAAGGCAATCAAAAAGGGAGGGAAACACATAAAGGGAGGAAGTGAGACTGGGCAAGATTGACAGGGGGCAAGAACTACAAAGTAAAACAGGAAACACTGAAAACTAAACTCAGGATTATAGACAGAAATATACACAGGAAACGGAGAAGGATACAAATGAGAAAATAAAACAGGAAATTATAAATACAAGGAACAAACAAACTAAACAAGAATAGATAACAACATTAATGGGAAAAGAATCAGAGATAAATAACTGAAAGATTAGAGGAAAGGCTTGAATATATATACATAAGTTTGAAACTTGAAAGGTTTTTGTTGAAATATTGTATACTCCATTTTTGCCCCCAAATTTGATTGATTGATTGATTAAAATCTTTATTTCTAACTTGTATTTCTTTTAACCCTAGACAAAAACAAACAAACCAAAAAAAGATTGGTGTATCATTGTGTTTAAGGTTGTAACTATACCAGGTGACAGCAAGCTACAGTCAAGCTAAACCAGCAAAAACCCACAATTTAACATTTTTAAAAGAGAAGCCCGAAGAAGTCATAAAGTTTGCATAAACTTTCAATGATTTACTAATCACTTCGCTCACATAATTATGCAACAAAACATGTATTAACTGAAATTCATTGCCTTAAACTTATATTTCCAAATGTGTATTTTGGTCTTTAATAAGATATGACTCACTTTAAGTACTGTGGTTGAGTTTATGTTTTAAGCTTCTTTTAACTATTGAAACATAGCTAGACGGTCCAGATCAAATGTTTATTAGGTAACACATGTTCAACAAAGATCATCATGGGTTTTGTCAGAGAAGGGGACAGGTCACTCATGTTCAAGTCATGTCTCAAGTAAGGCCTGACCGATACAGGTTTTCAGGGCCGATACAGATTGGGGAGGGAAAAAAAAATCAGATAACGATATATCGGCCGACATCTCTCTCATATCTATGTTCGATCTGTAAAGATAAAAATAGATATACAATTGTATTGTGTTAATCCCTCAGTTGCAGTTACCAAACACTTGTGGAAAAGATTTTAAATGAAGACAAGATGGTCACTCAACTGTAACGTAGCTGCGCATGTATGTTCGTCAGCGCTTGACACTCTGGAGGGTGATAATGTTTGTTGTAATCCATATAGCGCTCTCTGCTGGTGGCCACCAGAAAGAGAACTGCAACTGTAATACAATGAAAATAAAATGAAATGCTGTTTGACTGGTGAATAAATGTAGTAATATCGGCACATTTCTGCAATTAAATTAGCCAATACCGATAGTCACAGGATATGCCTATAACAGCCGATATTATTTGAACAAATCCCTCCTGTGGTCAATAAACCTGTAATCCCAACTCCCCTGTAATCACCATTAATGTGTTTTTTTTTCTCACAGTTTAACATCTTTATTATAATAATTAGTAGGAGTAATGGTAGTAGTAGTGGTCTTCCTTTTTTTAGATACATTTGATGTACTGCATACTGCTTCACTGTTCAATGCTGATCAACTACTGGCTCTACTTCATCTCTCTCCATCAAGTTCTGCAGCCTGTGTGTCTGTCTGCCTGTGAAACAGACAAGAAGGCAGTACAGTCTGATGCAAATCGGTCGGTTAATTAAACAACAGAACCTACAATCATGATGTAAATTATATACATCTACCCTTAATGTGAAGTTACTGCAGATGCCAAATTTTCACCCTCGTCTTTTCTTATAGTTAAAACAGTTCTCCTCCTGCTGTGTCGGACGGTGCGTTTCAGCGAGTGGTCGAGCGAGACAGAGGAAGAGAGCGGGGGAGTGTGGGGAAGTTACTTATGCTATTTTTTGACATCATATACGGGGCTTCCTCAGGGTTTGAGGCAGTGTCTCTTGTGACTGTGGCAACCTGGGCGATGGCCTCAATCGCATATCCTTTGAGACAATGTTCCGTCTGTGGCAGCTTAAGGTGCTCGCCGTGTCATCTGTGGAGTGTGGACGCTTGCGCACATGACACGGGGGCTCTGCATGATGGGAGGGAATGACGTTCAGCTCTTAATGTGCCAGAAACACAATTAAAGAAGATTGAGTCCGAAACCTCGAGCCAGAGTCGAGTCTGAAGTCTTTAGGGGGAAAGTCTAAGTCAAGTTTCAAGTCACATATGTGTGCAACTCTATTGTGACTCAAGTCAGAGTCTCCAACTCAAAATCTCTGGTTTCTGTTTCTGGTTGTCATTTGTTTCCACTTTAAACACTAAAACAGTGAAATAAGAATTTATCGCAGGGCAAGTCATGGCGTAAACTTTCAGGGGCAAAAGATTAGTTTGTGTTCTCTTTGAAACTTCTCACAATATTGGAAGAGAAGTGTGCTGAAATAGTTTGCATGTGGTCCACTGTTGGATATGCTGTTCCTTTTTTTCTTCTCTCCTCCTCGCCCTGGTAAACTGAATTTCCCTTGGGACCGACTGTTGTATTTTTGAAAACAGTATAAAAAAAGGAACTTAAATCAGCACAAAGTCTCTTTCTCCTGTTTCTTATGAGTTTCAACAGTCCTTTGTTTTCTTCCCAGTGTTCAGATGTACTTTATATAGAAATACCAAGCCATGAATCATGTCAAGTGAGATTTACTGTACATTTCTGCATTCGCTGACTTCCAAGGACCTTTTGTTTGTGTCTCTTTCTTCCTTTTCCTTCTCTCTCTCTTGCTATCTCCTCTAATATCTTTGCACCTTGTGAGGAATATAATGAGGAGAGAGAATACTTTCCTCCTCAATTGCAAAACAACTTTAATGTGCACCACTGTTAATAGCTTGTGACTGAAGAACCTGCCATTTAGTCAAAACTTTTCAGAGAGGAGGTCGGGAATTATGCACAGCCCATTTCTGGAGAGCGAGGGAGAGGAGGATGATGTGTAATAGAGGGGACAGGAAGCTATCGGCAGTGGAGGGTGTCGGTCACGGGGTGCATTGCCCACACGACACGAGACAGAGCAAAGAAAACACAAAGCACCTAAAGTGCATCAATTTTTCAGTGTCTGACAGAACGACACACTATTTTTCAGGTTGGCCCCAGAAAACCTGTGCACTTAGATCATCATTAGAGTGCAATTTTACAGGACTCCCTCCTTAATGGCTGCTGTACATTTTCCATTCATGTGCATGGTACATCCCTCGAGCTGGTGTGCTTGAAAAATGTACTTCAATGTATGATTAAGTGGATATTAATTTATTTATTGTCTTTATTTTCACGACTGTTTCGTGTCTTGCAACTTTCCAACTGGGCCAATAAAGTTATCTTGTTTAATCTTATACTGACAATGTATACAAGAACTCAAGGTAATTTACCTGATACCTCAAATAGTCAACAGTTAAATCTGTGTTCCATCTGTTCTTTTCATGTTCAATTGACATCCAAAAAAAGCTTAAAGGAGCAATAATGATCTGACAACTAGTGTTAAAAATGGGTACTGCAGTCCAAATTTAAAACATTGGAGAGAGCTCCCTAGAGATGATATGCACGCAAGAAGCCACGTTGGGGACGTGGAAGCTTCAGTGTTTAGCCAGCTCTGCGTCTGCCTTTATGAGTTCTAATCTCTCTCCACTTTTTCAAAAGCATCTCCAATATTTATGCTAGTTTTACCACATTTCTGCTGGTGGAGCTTATAAGCAAAATGAAAAAGCTTTTTCGGTCTGGTAGAATCAGTTATATCTGAACCAGGTCACTTGCACACTTCCATCGCTGCAACAACTGGTGGTTTGCTTTTTGCCTGGCAAACTGAGGGGTGAGGGGCAAAACGGCCATGCGGGCGGGCCTTAAAAACACCTACTTCTCAATTTAGTATTAAAACAACAAATGATACATGTACAGATTTTGTATTTTTGACGTCTTTGTGAGGTATCTTAAATTACCGGAAACAACTATGGCAGCACACACTTTTTTATACTTGCTAGCCTAGGAACTCTTTTAAAATTTGAAATGGACCCAACCATAGTGAAAACTAACTACAAAATAAGTACAAAAAAGAAAGTTGCGACAGTACATGGTTTAAAGTTCAACTTTTCACAACATTTCTTTCACAACTTTCACAACATTTCAATCCATGCAGAAGTAAGTGTTGTTTAAAGTACTACACAACATTGTCTCTACCACTTTGTTCTTGAGATGCACTTGTCAACATTTACAAAACTGCCACCTAGCTTGTTTGCTAGTTGAAAAATATGGTGTAAATTGGCAGACATGGGACTAAAGGAAATTTGCTAATCAATACAGAAAGGTCAAGACCCTAACTGCCATGCCATAGTGACTACTTATTTTGGGTTTATTGTATAACAAGTGTTGCTGACAAGCTAACTGTTTACCTGCTAGCCACCTTGCTGGACTAGCGTTAGTGAGATACATCACCACTTTTTCATTAAATACAAACCAAGTAAAAAGGGTATGCCAAGTGAGTCTGCAAATTCGTTAGTGATCAAGCTGGAAGGCTAACTTCCAAAAGGTTTACACAGATTTTCAGAGGAGGTCTTAGTGTGACTTCTTTTTTTAAACACTATGTTTCGTTTCCAAGGGGGACATAAAAAAAGATATTCATCATTTATTGATTTGTTTTTTTATAAATTAATACTACGCTTACAGGCAAGTTTTTCTTAACTTTGAATAAATGGACTGTTTTGTTCCAAAATTCATCCCAACCTTTTTTTTTTTCTTTGTGTGTCTCTTGCTAAACAGTAGATCACGGGTCATTATTTCAAAGCATTATAAACAAGGGCTTACCACAGTTTTACAAAGAAGGAAGGGCATTCAACATGCTTTTTTTTAAAACGCCTTAAGGGTGTATACAATCCAGTTGGTGATAAACAAAACAAAACTGTGTTTGATTATGATGAAGCTCCACAGGGTCCCTTTAAGCAGAGCAGCGTGGAGGAAAAATGGAACCAGGATATGAAGACAAATCCCAAAGTTGCCCCACAGACATAGACAGAATAATGAAAAAAGTTATAGGACGCTTTGACATTGATTTGTTTTTTTGGATTCAGAGCTAAGAAACTCATAATTGTTCTTTGAAACAACTTCCATGAGAGTTCATGGGTTCAGCTTTAAATCTGACTGAATGGACCCAAACCAAAACAGTGTCACCTGATGGCATCATCTGTTCAATTCTCAAAGTCCTGAACTCCAGTTTTTTGATACAGCTGTCTGTGTTTGTAGACACTGATGATACAACCCAAGATCATGCGTTTAGTGTGGCATGAAATCTATCCTTGGGTGTTCTCCTTTTAAGAGTCGACTTCTATCAGCTTCTTCTTGGAGGCCTTTCAACACTACAGCCCTCCTGGTGCCTCAATTTCAAATACAAGTTGCGTCTAGTTGGACATACAGTATTGTTATTACATCTGAGATTCTCACTTTGACTTGGAAAGACTCACCATAGAAGCAAACCGACATCAAACCGAACATTAATAGGATGAGAAAGGAGGTACGATTCACTGGGGAAAACAACCCATTAGCTCTTTGAGAAATCCATCAAACGCCTCTTTTTTAACATTGCAATGTCATTGTAACATTGAGTTAATGTGACATTGCAATTGCTTTTTTGATTTAACTATGAAATGGTTTGCCTCCTCTGGTGGAATATTAGAAGGTACAATGATTGGACTTATCTTAGGGAGGTAACAGAGGGAGTTTGTGCCTCTGTTGTTTTAATGATTAAAGAGTTTTAGCTGATTACTCCTTCTGGGAAAGAGAAATTAAATGTTTGGGTTTTACTATGTCTGCATTGCTGTATTTGTTCCCCCAAGGGTCTATATGTGGTCTGAATAAATGTGATGAAAGGCCCTGTGGTTTATCTGTGGACCTTTTATACTCTCTTCTCCACTTTGTAGTTGAGAGAGCCTTTGTAGCTTGGACATATGATGCTCAAGTGTTCTTAGCCTGGGCCTTAGAAGGGGGAAGAATGGAAAGACTGTGATGGACATTTGGGCTAAAGGATTGAAGTGGGTCCTGGGCAGAAATGGATTTGTAAGAAAAGGGGTGATAGGGGGGCATGGAATAGCAAGGGTATGCTTCAAAAACCCCTGTTCTATGAGTTATGATGACCCTGTAAAATGGAAACGGTGACATGTTTTTAAACCTCCATCATGTTGACTGTGAACTCTGTGGACGGTACTTTTATGAGGTTTACAGTCTGGAAAAACGTTTTCTTTTTTAAGATGATTTATTTATTCATGTTTTATTTATGAATTTCATCTCCGGCTGCTGGGGTAATGCATTAACATTCAAGTTTTTTGTGAAAAAGAAAACATAATTAAGCTGTTTTTCCACATTCAGTGTTTCATGGCCAAGTGTGATTGCGGTTTTCACCCTGCCAGCATTAGAGCAACAATTCATCTGTCCAACCTGTTGATAGAGAGCACATTGTTTTGAAAAGTACTGACCAGATGGCTAAACAATTTGTCATGGCTTTTCTGGTTCTCCAAGGGATGAACCCTGATGTGTTTGTTGATTCTTTGACATTTTCTTTAAGCACCATGCCTTGGCTAAAGTCTTGGAGTGTACACAAAAAAAGCCTAAAATCTCAAGTCCAAAATACATTGACATTAACTGAATGCATTATTTCTCTCCAGTGAATGAATCTTTACCAACCTGCCAAACAAAATTGTATGATTATGGGACTCCATAGACCAAAGCTACCAAATTTGGATTTTAATAAACTAAAAAAACACAAAATGTGTTCAAATTATTCGTGAAAAATTGTTTGTCACTTCTTCTTTGGTCTTTTTCTATACTTTTACCAATTCAAGCTTTGATTGGCATAGAATCCTGGTCTCCAGAGGATGAACCTTCTGATTTTGAATATATACTTACATTTGTACAATGAGTTGGAAAAGTTCAATTTATTGTTGAATGTTTCCAATTTTGCTTGATGGATGGAAACTTCATTGTCAACAAAGTTCATTGTCCTATGAGGATGAACCCTCTGGTTTTGATTATCTACTGAAGTACTTGGAGTTTTAAGGTTTTTTCAGAAATCTCTCAACAACTGTTTGATGGGTTGGCATGACGTTTGGTGGCAAAATTCCTGATAAACAGAGGATGAACCCCAATAATGTTCAAAACCCTTGCTTTTCTATTCAATCAACCAGTAAGTCTGCATTTTCATTTTACCTATGAAATACCTCAACATGTACTCATTGAATTGCTTTGCAACTGCATTCATGGTCCCCAATTGATAAACCTATTGACCTATTAAACTCTTCAGTGCAGCTTTATGAAAAAGTCCAACTACCTATTAGATATATTCCCAAAACTGTGCATGCAAACATGCATGTTAGCAGTAGTAGCTCAGTCTGTAGGGACTAGGGTTGGGTCGCATGTTCAAGTTCTGATGCGGACCAAATCTGGAGATTGGTGCGGTAGCTGGAGAGATGCCAGTTCACTTCCTGAGTGCTGCTGATGTGCCCTTGATCCAACACCAGTTACTGCAAACACATTCCCATCAGTCTACAGTGTAATTAATGTGATGTGCTCTTTAGATATATATATTTTTTTGTTTAACAATAGTTACTTTACATCCGCATATTATCATATATGCATGATTGACCCCATGGCCTTTCCTTCATTATCTCTGCAAGAAGTACAAGTGAAAACTATTTTAAAAAATCCTAAAGAGTTTTTTGTCAAGTATTGTGAACATTCACTCAAGGGAACCTATATTCTTTTACAGATATTGTGCTCTGAATATATTTCACGATTACAATGACCTTGTTCTTTTAAAAAAATATTTCATCCAAATATATTTTATTTCATGCCAGCTGTCACTGTGATTGAGCTGTATAGTTAATCCCCATTACTTGTCCTTGTCTACTAGGTGCACTGATTTCAAAAAGATGATTCATTACCATAGAGTTTGACAATGCATCACTCCTACACAGCCCCTGAAAAATCAAGTGGTCTGATCGCTTTGAGCTTCAGTTTTATATTCAAACAAAGACAGAATCACTCACAAACACACAAACACACACGCGCATGCACGCATGCACGCACGCACGCACGCATGCACGCACGCATGCACGCACACACACCCACTCCCTGGGTGCCTAGGGATAGAAGTCATCGAGAAAAACTTCAATGCCAAAGCACAAAGTCCTCAAGATTTCTTTCAACAATCAAAAATCGATTTTGATGTCAAAAGGTGATCACATTCAAAATATTTTAATGCCTTTAAGGAGTGAAAGGCCTCAGACACACATTTGATGTAGTATTCTAACTGATTTTTATATATTCTGTCTATATTATAACTTTACAGAGACAGTATATTGTCAGCACAATTGAAACTTTGACAAAGACGACAGGCTATCTGAAGGATTTTCCAGAATATTGAGCGTTACAACACCCTGCTTAAAGAAAAGGTGTACGGAACGGACCTGTCTGCTGTGAAGAGATACCACAGTGACAGTTTGGGTTGGTTATTTCACCAGAATCGGCTCATCAGTGCTTATATGACATTGCTACTTCATATATTCAGACAAATGTATGTATGGAGTGCTTTAAAAAATACGGGTTCATCAGAAAGTGCGTATGAAAACAACAAAAGACATTGATTACTTATGAGTGGGATGGGGCCATTTTTGCTTAATAAAAAACAGCAGATGGCATTTTCATCTTTATTTTCTGAACCTTCAGCCTTCCATGAACTGTATTCATACAACAATGCTCTTTATGAAATCTGTAATACAGGAAAATGTAGAACCATACTATGGCTTTTGTGAAGCTTTATTGAAAGAGGTTGAGCATAAATGAAGATATTTTTTGTTGGGGAAAAATGTTGCAGATCTGCTTCTAACTTTAGGCAGAGCTGGAAACCTCAGATGGATACTCTTCACAACTAAAAAACAGCATCTGTTACCTGTCCAAATGTTCAAAAGTATTCTCTTCCAAATCACAGAGCATCTTTGCTCACTTTCACTTTACAACCTCAAGTTTCCCCGAACTACAATCAAGAAGTTTGAGTTTCCTAAACTGAAACCAACTTGAACGATGAGTTAAAAAGTAAGGAAACACTAAAGGGAATAATATTTGTGATGCGCCTTTGGGTTTTTTGGGGAGCCCTAAAAAGCAGTGTTTTTCCTCATCTATTGAATGCAAAAATATGGATGGATTTGATATGGTGTCTTTGGCGTCCTCTATAGGTCTATTAGTGCAACTGCCATGTCAAAACTGACGCTTTTGCCATATGAATGATAAGGTTGTCAGGATTGGTTGACATCAGCTGCCATTAATTGTAATATTCAAAATTATACAACAGGTCCAACCAAGTTGATTGATTTGAGAAGAGGTATTCTAAGAGTGCCGATATTGAGTATAACAGCACTGGGACTTTAAAGTGAAACATAGTCAGTTTTTAAAAAAAATATATGCATTACAGCAAATGTCTTTGTTTATTGGAGCAATACATAGAAACACATGTCCACAATTCAATAAGATAAATACATGTCAAAGAATGTATCTGTGAGTAACTTGCCAACTTCTTTGTTCAGTGGTAAATGTAAATTGGAATGTCATAATCACCCATTCACACACTTATGTCAGAGGCTGCTATGTAAAGTGTCCATCAGTAATTACTAATCCCATTCATACACAGCTGACACAGCAGCGATGTAATTTGGGGTTCTGAAAGCGGCCTGAACCTCTGATTGAGAGATGACTGATGCTACCACTGAACCACAGCTGTCCCCTTAAACTCTCCTTTCAAAGTTCTATTCAGTTTTCCTTTAAATGTCACACATTATGCAAAATGCACTTTACCATGTTTTCTAACACTAATATGTGTCCCTAGTCTGTCTGCAAACTCCTCAAATATAAAAAAAAGTCCATCCACTCTGTCTTTTGCCTGCTCCAATTTTCAGAAAATATGTGATCAAACAGGCCATTTGGAGATTTTCCCTTCATGACATCACAAAGGGCAGTAACCCCCTGACTCTCCCACAGTTGGCCGTTTTATCTGCCCTCTCAGTCTGCATGTTCACCGTAAGTGAAAGCCCAAGACAACCAAGCCCTTCTAGAGAGGTGCGTGGTCAGACACAGCTCATTTACATTTAAAGCTACAGCCACAGAAACAGCCTGTTCTGATTAGGGCTGAAATAGAGGGGTTAATAGGCATGCTACCACTTTGGGCTGCAGTCCTAAACAACCGAACTCCGAGAAGACCAGACATCGGCCCAAGAGTTGCTGTTCCCAACCTTACATCATCTTCCGGGATTGATCAGAAGGACCTTCTTCGCTACTTCTAGTCAAGTAGCAGGAAGCCACAAAACTTAATTTGAATCATTGGTAGAGACAACTTTCCATACACCAAATTTGCAGGATTAAATTGTGTGAACAAACATGGAGATGCAGCAGTCTGTACCTAATTCTTGTGTGTTCCCACTATAAAAGGAGACAACAGGCACATTTATATCTAAGGATCAAACAGTCATGTCCTACTGCTGAAAATCAGAGCTAGATCCCAGAGGCATTTGAACCAGAAATAAAGGGAATGAAAACTGCAGATAGAACTGGTGAACAATTCGGCTCAAAACTTGTTGGACTCTTTTTGTGTCGCTCCGTCTCATTCCAAGTGCTTTGGTACAGAAGAAAGCTCCCCTAGTTTCATGTCCATTTAGCTGATGATCACACAATGAACATCCCGGGTACAAAGAAATGAAGCTGGCAACTTTCACTCAAATTCTGGTGCCATTGGACTTGGAACAGGATCAGTCCGCTTTAAGTTTCCTTTCCTGTCTGTTTAGCCTTGTGGCTAGTCCAGTGACTGAACCCAGAATTTTGTCTTTTCAAATCTGTCATGATGTAATCTAAACTCTTTCTTTTGCAGCTGTTTTTGATACCTTAAACATTCCATTGGTGAATCTGTTGTGTTTTTTGAAAGGGTGTAGGAATACATGTTGTTACCAAGAGACCTAAACTTCATAATCATTGCTCCTTTTGATATAAGCACACCTTATAAGTCTTAAGCAACATGAAATTGAGACGTATAGACTACAATCTGCAAGTCATATAAAGCCGTAAAGAAGTATGTTATCCATCATGACTTTCATTCACTCCCAATTTCAGGCTAATGGAGTTAACGTGAACAAAAGGTGATATGAGGTCTGACTTTTTTTTCAGTTTTTTTACGTATCTGCCTTGTAACTTGCTGATTCTGCAAATGTAACAGAAAGGAGAATGGATTTCCACTGATGTTTGGGAAACATGAGTACATGGCAGTAAAATAAATGACTCACCCATAAAAAAAGAGACAAAAAAAAAATCTGATTTTGTTTTAACTTAATTCTACATTAGTGGGTAACCTTTTCTGTATTTTTCTCTATGGGCCTATGTCCACCTTGCATTTTTTTTTTCAGATTGCTAGTGACTCTTTTTAATTATTCTCAAGGAGGGAGAATTGTTTGCAGCAGCAGATGGACGTCTGGAGAAAAAGCGCAGCGTCAAGCACTTTGCCTTTTCCGTGCGGCCGCTCTGAGCACTTTCGAGTTAACAATCTTTCAAATTTTCTGAAAGGAGCTGTTGACGTCACCAGCACTCTTTTCAAAATAGACAATATTCCTTGTATTTTTGCCTTCCACGGCTCGTGTGTTCTACCCTCATCCTCTTCGCTCCATGTCTGATTATGGAAGAAAACGATCTCAATTAAAAAAAGTAAAAAGCAACGGAGCAGTGTCGGTCATAGCGGCCGATGTCATAGCGACATAAATGAATATCTCCACAACTGAGTAGTGAATTTGAAAAATGATGAACTGTAATGTAACATCAGTGGATCAGCATTAAGTTGAGCTGCAGTCTAATAAACTTCTTTTCCATGATTTATTTTAAAAGTGGCATTCAAGTTGGAAACATTAATATTTACTTCTAAAGACTAGACTTTCATTTTGATGTATATTTTCTGAGTTAAAGCTACTATGACGTGTTTTTAGCTAGTATTGAAACAGACTCAAATGACTAGCTATGTCTCTTTATGACCTACAAAAACACAAGAGACCATAAGTGACTAGTCTGAATATTTCTATAAAGTAAATTTGAATGCCTGAAACTGTTGCCGGGGGGTAGGTGACAGACGAAGTGTGCAGTCATAACAGCCTTTAATTTTTTTAATTTGAGATTTTCCACAGCAGCAGCATTGATGCGTCATATATTTGAGTGTTCTTAAAAGCAGGATTACATTTTTTTTTTCTACACACGTACAGGACAAAATCAGCAAAGGGATAAGACAAACCACCTCGACCACAAGGGGTCGCCAAAATCAACAACCACAAAGTTCCTCAAAGGAGCTAATGTTTCAATACAAGCTGATGCAACACATCAGGTAGGTACATATTAAAGAGAATTGTACATTGTGCTCTGGCATTTCCATTCAAAGTATGTTCTTGTTTTGATAAGCCTGTCACTACGCACATGATCTGAGGATAGTCTATGCATCTTTAATCCAGATACTTCCCTTTTAACATCAAACACATGACAGTCACAGTGCCAGCAGGTCTCGACTGCTCCCGGCCTGTTCATGGCATGGCTCTAAGGGAAGAACTATAACAAGAAATCCAAATTATCTGCTTCCTTTTCCTTTAGGTCGGCTGTTTGTTTGTGGTTATATTTTTAAAAAAAATAAAGGTTTCTTTGTAAGCTAACGTTTGATATCAGGAAGTAAGAATCTGCAGGGCATCTTGTTACTTTTGTTTCTGGCTTTCATGCTTCATCTAAGAGAATACCAAACACGCTGCCTTGTGGTTTTTAAACATGGAAATTGAAGAGAGACGTGTAGGATGAAAACCAATTTGTTTTTTAGCTTCAAGTTCCAACTGTCATATAAAGGAAAAAATTCCCCAAAAGCATGTGATTAAATTTCTCATTAGCAAAGTTGCCTCGAAACTTTCAAGCAATTTAGCCGGGAGGCCATCTTTCTTAAACATCTTTCCATTAGAAAATGGACCAAAATGGGGGGAGGGGGGGGGGACACAGCCTTAACAGAATGTCTCCCTATCTCTTCCCCCGTTACAACTGCTCCTATCAATCCATTCATTTGGAGATAATTAAAAAGTTGCCAAAATAACAGTGTTCAAATCTGTGGGCCAGAGCCATTAAAACATTTTCTCCCTCTCTCTCTTTCCGCTGGCGCAGCTGCCAAGTGAGGTGACACTCCAAAATGGCCAGCTGTTATCAGCGCACTCCACACCAGTTGGTCTCAATGCTTTAGAGAATTTGTTTAATAAGATTTCGCCCCCCCTAAAACCCGCCATTTCCTTCCCTTTTGCCCCGTGCCAAATTTGCCAGGCACATGTTGGGATAATGGGGGGAGGAGGCAAGGAAAACCCAGGGATTCAAGCAATGTTACTATGTTAATGCTGAAAATACAGCCGTCTAATGAGTTGTCAATGCTGGTAGGAGTTGTTGCTTGCATTTTGTATCTTTAAGATGCTTTGCCGACTCTGTGTTTCAACCAAAGTGTGTATGGGATAGATGGTAATGAAGTAAAGCAGCACCAGAACAGATCCAAGGACATTTTCTCTTTGAACTGAGAAGCGTTTCAAGTGAGAAATGAATGTAAAAGAGCAATAATTGCTCCAAATTTCAAACCCTTGAGGTCAGATTAAATTGGAATAAAGTAAAAAATGTTGAACTGAATTAAGAAGAACTCTCCTTCTTCAATGCTCATGACATATTTCTTGCTGTCACGCTTGTGGAAGCTGTTATTTTGCATGACTTTAAGCCAAGAGCATTGAATGGGCAGATTTGGGACATTGCAAAAATGGAGTTGACCCAATCAGTAGCGGTTCAGAATTAATGAAATGCTTCAAAAAAAAAAAAAAAAAATCTTACCCAGTGTCAGAGCTTGCTAATTAAACACGTCCATCAGTGGGGTTGTTGCTGCCAGCACGTCCGCTGTCTCCGACTGTGGCTGAGTGGCACCAAAAGTGTTTTGCTTTTATTATATTCCAAAAGAGACGTAGTTAAAGTGTAATTAGGAATGTAAGCGCGGGCGACACACATCACATCACACACACAGGAGTGATTGGCTGAGATTTTCTGTGCGCTCATGTCAGCTCTTTAATTACTTTCCAGGGAAGGGAAAAAAATCAAACAAATGCACAAATCATGCTAGCAAATCCCCAGTCCCTTTACATGATTCCAGTTCTCCCAACAGCTATTCAGCCTGGGGCTAGACCTAAGCTGCTTTGTTAAATAAAGCCAATGGGATAAAAGTCTGCAACCCCAAAAACCCCAAATTCTTGGAATTCTGACCTGACAAGTTGAGATAAAATAATCTCACCTGAGCACCCAGCAGATAATGAAATCTCATGGGTGACCCACTTAAACTTTTAACTTAGTTATCTGTGTCAATGGGAGCAATGACTTTATAACCTTCCATGTTAGGATCTGAAATATGCCTTATTTTTATTTCAATTATATTGTTTATATCGATAATTATCGTTATATCGCCCAGGACTAGCTGCAGCATTTTTTTTTTGCCTGTTACTCTGTTACTATTTTTTAACCTTAAAATTACGTTTAAAAAAAAAAAGAGCCAAATCCAAACATTGAATCCATGATTCTATTTATGAAGCTTTAGTTATTTTGGCCATAAAGAAAGAAAGAAAGCACAGCAGTAACCAGCAGAATAAGTCACTGCCTGGTGGGAGAGCATGAAGAACACAATGCCGTCTACATGAATGTTGCAATGGCAGCCATTACTCATAATGAAACAGCTCTTAAACAAAGTGAAAGGACGTGATCAAATAAAAACATGTATATAAAAGAAATTTCTCTTGAATGAAATGAAATCACATGATTAAACATGTACATGTGTATCAAATGCATATTAGCTTAACAGCAGCGATTGTAGATGTATAGAAACAACTCAAAGAGGGCCAAATAAATCATGAATTGTTTAGTTTGCACTCAGCAGTATTATAATCAAAATCATATCAATGGTTGTTTTTTTTCTCTCTCCTGAGGATACAATCATAACACGCAGAGGAACTCCTGTGCTGATGTAATTTAACTGTACAGTAGCAGGAAGATAATGAGCAACATCCAATGCAAATGTCTCTGCATCCTGCATGTGCTTTATTCCAAGCATATGTCATGAAACGTACCCTACACATTATCCGGAATTAATTGTCTTTGGTGCATAGCTTGCAGTCAAATGAGACGCTAATTGTAATAATGGTGCAGAGAAGGCTGGATGAGAGGTCAGGGGTGGTATAAGCATGTGCTTTAAATGCATGAAACTGCGGGGGAAATCCGGATTACTGTTTTTCCTTTATAGCCTCCAATCTGCGATTTTTAATGTTATTGCTTTTCTAACACTTCTGGGATGTTCAGTTTCTTTATTATGGAAGTGTGTCACTGCACTTTGACTTAATCACAGATGCGTTCGCACTTATCTGTCCCACACTACAGCTCTTCAAACTTTGTTTCACTGGAGGAACTCTGTCCCTCTAAAAAAAAGTAGAATAATATTAGCAGAGGTAGAGCAGCTGTAATCTTTACTAATAATGCATCTTGACAATGGAAAATAAGTGTGAAAGTGGCACTCATAGTGATTAGCCTACAAGAGGAGAACATGCACATCGACTCTAGGGAGGAGGGGGGCGGGGGTAGATAGCTCTCTTGAATGTTGTGAATTTAGACTGCAGTACCCATTTTAAACACTGGGTGTCAGAGTTACATATTGCTCCTTTAAGCATTTTCTCATTTGAAGACAAGAGATACAATAGCTACTAATAATCCTTTAAAAAAGTTGAACTATCCCTTTAAAGAGGACATATTATGAAAAGTCCACTTTTACAGTGTTTTTGAACATATATTTGGGTAACCTGAGTATTTACCGATACACAAAATGTGTATTAAACCCATCCAGTCCTTTGATTGTTGTCTGCATAAGTGTTACAACACAGAGAAAAATGCTCTGTTTCAAATTTGCTCCCCTTGTGATGTCACAGTGGGATTCTGTTAATCTCCACCCATGGACTCCACCCCCAGCCTAGAACAAAACTTTTGCGCATGTTCGCCATTTTTATTGTCACTCGCAAGGAGTGATGTCTACCGAGAAAACTCAGGGGGGGCTCATTACATTTAAAGAGAGCTGGTTTATACAGGGTCACAAACCTCCTCTGGTGCTTTATTCATGTTATATTTCCACCAAAGCACAGCACAGATGTTTCATTTAGACAACAGGGGACTAATTTAAAATGTAGAAAAGGGCAATAATATGTCCTTTTTAAAGTTTACATAACCTAGCCACAAATATTACAGTTCTCATGAGGCTGTGCAAAACTAAAACTTAATTATCTGAGAATGAATTTACATACTTAACAAATATTATTTACTATAAAACTGAGAGGAACTTTGTCCCCCATGAACAATAGCTTACACCTGTTGTAAAACCTGACAGGCTTGTGCTTTTGTTTAAGGAAAGAGTAAAACAAAGACAAGCTGTTGTCATTGTACTGACACAGCTGTTTGCAATCTGTGTAGCTGCATATGACATCACAAAAGACCTATGGAATTTAAAAACTCTAGTTGTTTTTCTGGAGTTCATTACGAGATGTGAAACTTAATGTTCCTGTCTTGCTACAAAGGTGTAAAGGGGGGCTTTTTATTACCAAAGAAAAGTACAAATGAAGCATAACATTCTAGATATAAGGTAGTTTGGTTGAGGCAAAATTAAAATGCTTTAAATATGTCTAATGTTTGAAACAATGCAAGCCACCCTAATGCTCCTGATCTGACAAGGTATGTAGATTAAGCTTGCTTGCTTCAAGGGCATTTACGTTGAGGTATTTCCAGTAAGCAATTCAAATGTGACACTCATTTGAATAACTCACACTTGAATAACTCTCTGGTCAGCATTTAAAGCAGAACTAATGTTACTAGTCTGTGCATGAAATACGAAGACATCTGGCTCTATTATTTCTGCCAATCTGCTGTGTCCAAAGGGGTGGCATGGGCCCCCGTTGAAAATTGATTGGCTGACCACCCAATATTCTGAACTATGATTGGTATGGGTCTGGTTTTGCTCGAGGTTTCTGCCTCTCAAAGGATGTTTTTTCCTTATGACTGTAACTCTGCTAAATGTTGCTTAGTGTTCATGATGGACTAACATTGGGTCTTTGGATTTTTTGTAAATAAATACTTTGGAAATGTCTTTCACAAGACATGGGTGTGGAAAAGGAATGAGTCCATGATAATTTGAAACCAAACTCCTGCACTGTCTAACAGCAATGAACTAGCTAGCATTGTATCAACTTACTGTGAAATCCACTGGCTTCCTCACATCGGCATCTTTCAGTTGATGAACTCTGTGTGTTTCTGCGGCATCCAGGGGCTTTTCTATCCAACTGTGAAGATCTGTATAGTTCAGTGACTGTTAAAATCCAATCCTCCCAAAAAAAGTATGTAATCCGTGATGGTTTATGTGTGAATTTGAGTAAAATAGTGGCATCTCTTTTAGCTAACTTGGCTAAAGCATTTTCTGGCACAACTTCAACAACTAACAAGGTGCATGAAGAGTGAAAGGCTTGAACAGGTCCAAAAGCTCCAGCAACACTTGTAGTATGACGATCAACTTTATTAACAAATAAGTCCCATAAGGTTCAGCTTGTGGCCTTCTTCGGGGTCATCAAGAAGCAGATTGCAAACATGGTTTAAATAGGGTAGGTACAAAATTGAGAAAAAAGGTTTTAAAAAACAAAAAGGAGACAACCAATAGACAACCAATCAAATACATCCACACATATATATATATATATATATCAACCAATAAGGCTCATGCAAAGGTAGGCTGGTTGGGTTTGTTGGTTTGACCAATGAGCCCCAACATGCAGGTGAGGGGCGTGTCCAACAAAGGCAAGAATGACATCACACGTGGTCAACAAGTAGGGATCAAGGGGGATGTTTTATAGCCTGCACAAGAATCTTTTAGAATGCTCCAAACAAAAAGAGTAAGAAGAATATGGTACATTTCAAGAAGGCTTTTGTCACATAACAAATACAAAAATAAAATAAAAAATCCTATAAGATATTGAAAAATATTTAATAAAGCATTACAACATATTAAAAGAACATGAAGAAATGTTTTAGGAAGTTTTTAGGAAATAAAAAAATAAAAAATAAAAAATAAAAAAAACATTCGGATCACACTTCAAAGCACTATAAGAACGCATTAAATGAAAATCCCTCATTCAATCCAAAATGCTTCTCTCTTTTTCCTAATAAAATGAATATTACCACCTCTTAGATTTAGTTTGACAGCTTCTATTCCTTGGGAAAAAAAATAAAGAGGAAATAAGTGTTTCATTTCATTAAAATGTCTTGCAACAGGGTTGGTGATGTCGTTCCTTTTAATAGCACTCCTGTGTTCGGTGATGTCACAAGGAGAGCAAATTTGAAACAGAGCTTTTTTCTTGGTGTTGTAAGACTTATGCAGACCACAAACAAAGGACTGGATGGATTTATTTCACATTGTGTGGGTCGATAGACACACAGGTTACCCAAAAATATGTTCAGAAACACTGGAAAATTTGATTTTTCACAATATGTCCCCTTTAAACTGTGACTTTGGTCATGCATCTCCTTTACATGTTTTTCAAGAATGAAGTTGACAAGATTTATATGATGCCACTCTGTTGTGTTACTGAAAAGTAGATATTATGAGTGGACATAGAACGGGTTTGAAAGGTTGAAATTATGTTGTCCCCTTGAACTTAACATTACAAAGAGTAAGGTCTTTTACCTGCTCTTTTGCAAAGTGTCAAGAGATAACATCTGTTGGGATTTTGCGCTATACAAATACAGATTGATCGACTGATTAATTGATTGATGAAAAGATGTATCATCAAAGACTGCTATGCAATAAATGAGGTAGCAGCATATCCCTTTTGGAAGGATATACAGATTTTTGAAGCACCAACCACTGCTTTAAAAAAGAAAAGAAAACTAAGAGCACCGACAAGTCAGTAAACTTAGATAGTGAGACATCTCAGCTCCTGGGAATGTAATTGTCGAGTTACCAGGATTGATAAACAAAGCCAATACAGCGATTAGGTCCATCTCACACTTTACTCTGTCTTATCAAAGCAATGGCCATGTCAGAGCCGCGAGGCTGTGTGGATTAGTGTGACTGTTTCTGTGTGTGTGTATGTGTGTTGGCAAGAACCACTCAGGTGTTCTCCCCCAGGCCCCCCAGATATCATCAGTCATTATCCCCGTCATTCATCAAACACTGCAGGTGCACGTGAGCATGGATGCCTTGCCTTTGCCTCCGTTTCCCTCTTGTCTGCCGACCTTTCGCTGCTGCTCTTTCACTCGTGTCCCCTGTGGGGCCTTTCCAAACGTATGTCCCAGGAGGCCATATGGAAATGTTGTACATATTGGAGGAGCATGCAGATTTAGTGAGTAGACAAAGAAAAAGGGAAAGGGAATAAATAAAGAAGAAGGAAAACTGCAGGTAATATCTCAATCGCTCACTTCATGCTGTTTCCGCTGCATCCACCCTGAAGCACATACTCACTCTGAGACAGAATTAACCTGTGTGATCCCTCCTCTGCTATGGATGTTTTAGGCTAATTCTCTGAACACTCTGAACAAGTCTATCTTTTCAGGGGAAGAACGCTGTTGCTTTTCGCTGTTGTTGTGACTGAATTTTATGACTAGAATAAGCTTGGTGGCGCTCGACCATTTCTTCCTGCAAAGCACCTTAAAAAGGCTTGATGCAATATCTGTATCCGAAGAGGACTAGGTTAATGTGGAACAATCCTTACAGTTCTTTGTACGTTTTATCTTTTTGAGGGTAACTCTTCAGTCAGTGATTGCTCTTTTCCTCATTTTTATGGACTCTGGCTATGATATTTTGCTAAATAAGGCTAAATAAGATATTAACAGTAATAGCATGAGTGAACTACAGCTGTTGTCTACATGAACAGTTTTACTAATGCAGGTAGACAAAAGTAGCTTGCAATGTTTGTTTGAGTTAATGCTAAGCTAAAGACAAATCAAGCTAGCTTGCAAAGGAGAAAACAAGAATAAGTTGAGACTAGGATGGGAGTTTAACTATGTTTTGGCAAGGAAGATAGAGGGAATGGCTCTGACTTTTGTTCGATTTGACATTTGCTACCCATGTTCCGGTGATACAAGTGCACGGTACACATTTAGGTGTTTTCATTTCAGTTGTCACACTTCTTGTCTGTTACCCCATTGTTGTTGAGTCTCAGAGCCGGGCAATGGCAAATGTTCTTAGAGCTGTAACTTTTGAAATATGATTAGTTAACACATATACTACAATCCCATTTTGTTATCTAATGCTTTGCTCAGCATTCTATTGCACCAAAAAAGGCTAACAATTGAAACGCATTATTCAAATGTCATGTTGTCTCATGCTAGTTTTATGTTAAAGCAGACTGCGCTAGTACTTATTTACTTGAAATATCCAAATAAGACATGAATCCAATCCAATCTTATGCAGCTACCTTAATATGACAGCAATATACAAATATTTGTATCCATATACAGGGATTAGGCTTTTGTGCCACATCACTGGATGTACTGTTCACTGGAAGAGAACAGTACATCCAGTGATTAGCGAATGCTAAGCTAATCTCCAATGCAGGCTACTGGTCATTAGGTTTCTTTATTCAAGTTTTATGCAGATTTTCAAGCAAACAATATCACCACTTACAGTTTCCCCAATATTGTGTTACATTTGTGTCTAATGAGCGCCGTGCTCTCTACCATAAAGCAAAGACTACTTTGGGCTCCAGGGCATATTGCTTTGAATGAGATTATTTACTTCAGTAAAATCACCAGTAGTAAGTATTTATTTCTATTTTCAGACAGAATTTAATTCTCCAGAAGTTTTTTTCCATGTTGATTACAGTTCTCATGCTGTGTTCTTTAACTGTAAGAGTGCTTTCTTGTGACTGCAATTGAAGCTCTCCACTTGATTTTTCCTCATTTAACTACAGCCTACACTTCAGATCAAACCATAAAACCAAGGGGGCTTTAAAAGCATTGAGGGCCTCTGTTTCCAGACTTGTAAATTGTACTGAAGGACTGGAATCTAAAACCTAGAGCACACAAATACATTTCTTAAGTGTCATCATATATGTAAATGCTTTTAGATCCATGACTTGAAGTGGTTTGCAAGAATGTGGCTGCATGTCCTTGTACATTCCAGTAATTCATGTTTGGTTGGCAAATAGACATGTCAAAGAACCCCTAAGTATGCTAATGGTCCCTTTCATAATTACTCTTTTATTACTTGTCTGGGTGCTCTTAAGTCTCTGAATTTTGTGAGTACCATTACCAGTCGGTGGATTCACTGTGTTTGGTTGTTACAGTTCTTGAGTCAACTCAGAGTGAAATGTATTTCACTTAAGCCCTCCTCTTTATATGTGCATCTGTTTAGATGCAAGTTTTTATATATCTTTTTAGAGTATATTTTAATGAAGTTAAAAACTGGATTTTCAACGCTAAATACGCTACTCTACATTCTGATGATTCTATCAAAAACATGATGTCAAGTCAGCATGTAATCATATCTATCAGAGGCCCATTCATTGAAATATGTATACGAACTGTTTATATTGGGGCCAAGGATAACATAAAATGGAGGAAGAAAATATCAAATGGCTTAACAGGAAATTACCAAAATTGAAAAAGATCTATGAAAGAACACATTATGGTATAAGACAATGTTTTAATGACTGGTAAATTATATCAATATGTCAATAAGAATTTGGGCAGGAAACCTTGTTCCGGTGCTGCAGTTATCCTGTGTTCATCTTATCATATTTTATCGCTGGTGGAATTATTCAGTCAAATTTTTATCCAATGGCTCAAGTACACTGATATAGAGAAGCCCTCTGAGTTCAAGATCGCTATGGAGGCAATTCTTACTGAACAAACAATCAGAATACAACTTTTTTGTATCTGATCTTTGATTTCCTTTGTAGTAACCTTTGTAATAAGAAGGATTGCAATGGTGCCACCTTTCATCCTTGCAGTACCCTATATCTACTTATTACTCACAGCTACCACTGTCTTTTGCAAATGGATGCAACCTTCCCGATTATTTTGTAACAAGCCTTGGAAACTTGAATTTCCCCACTGGGGATCAATAAAGGATTATCTTATCTTATCTTATCTTATACTGACCATCTTGTTATTATCGAGCCTCATTGCTGGTCATTCTTCTTTCTTCTCCAAGGCCCCATCCCCCCAATGGATTTCACGCCAGCCCATCCTGAACGCTGCCTTGTGGCTAATTGAAACCAATAACTGGGGTTTCAGCTGTGCCTCCCTCGCTCTTCTGTCCCAACACTTCCTCTCGCCTCCAAACTTTTCTCTGCCAGAGCAACAATCGTCTGACAGAAGATAATAATTCTGTCGTTTGTTTGGTTGGCGCAGCACACTGGAAAGCACCAAGGGAGCCATTGGTGCAGGGCCCGACTGTTATGATTTTAAAGTGAGTGCTGGGCGCTATGAGTTCTATCTCCCCCCAAAATGAGTTTTCTAAACCTGATATTATGTTGCGCATCTGTTGTCATTGCCATTTTTCTCTAGTTTAAAGTGATGTTTGTGTTGTTAATGGGACCCTTCCATTCTGCCCTCTTTAAATGTTAAATATGACATCTGCGTTCCTTCAATGTGATTTTTCCTTGTTTCTTTATTTATTTTTTTATTTTTTTATGCTGAACCAATCACATATGCCATTAACATTAAATGAATACATCTCTATTCCTCTTTTTCCAAACACCCAGATGGTGACCAACGCAATTGTTCCTCCAAAACAAATTAAGGACGAGTGCAAACGTACAGATGGAGGGTAGAAATTAATTTCTTGCAAATTACATTTCATATGTAGATTGCCGTCACATTAATGGTCTGGTTAATGCCTCTGCGAACGGGGAATAAGAGGAGAGAGCCCAAGAGTGAGACGAAAAAGAGGAAATGAGAGATGGTGACAGAGGAAATGAAAGAGAGGAAAAAGGAGTGTGAAGAAAAGACAGAGGGATAAAGCGCTGAATGCTGGAGGGACTACAAGTTATTGTGCACCAATCCGAACTCCAGATAGGCGACCGCAGCCCCGTCCAGGTGTCTCCCACTTTGTTTTCTAAGAGCTTGGAACGTAACACGGCATCTGACTGGCACTGGACCTAGTCCAGGTGGTGTTAAACGGAAAGAAACCTTCCCCTGCTGCCCCAGTCATCAAATTTTTAAGCCTTTTAAATCACAGATGCAATGTAGTCACTGTGTAAGGAGTGAAATCTGCAGTGGGGGTAATGGTGCCAAGTCAAAAGACAAGGACAGTGGGGCAGGAACACAAATGCTGCTCATAGAACTCTAGACTCACATGCCATGGCTCTTTGCAAGCATTGCACAATGTGATACTATAATATAGACACAGCTGATGTTTAATTTAAAGGTTGAGGCACAAGTATTTGTACAAAAATAAAAAAACATGAGAAGTGAACTACAACTCCCAAGGTCCTTTTGACAAGAAACATCATAGCACAGAGCTCGAAAAGACTACATGGTAAAAAAAACAACAACCAAAAAGCAGGCAAAGCTCATGGGTATTGTAATGTTGTAATGTAGTACTGTATGTCAAAATGTGATTGAAGTAAATCACAGTGGCGACCACAACTTAAGGTCAAAATATCAGAATGCTCATTTATAATGTGATATTTTTAGTGTTGTATGACTTCTTCAAAGGGCTTGTAGTTGAGAGATGACAGTAACTGATTGGATGGAGAAAGAGGAAGACATGAACGGAAGCCTTGGCTTGAACCAGGGATGTAAGACCAGCTCATGGTTAAGAAACATTAAGGATTACACTAAACACCGTTTTTAAATTGGATTCCCTTTAGTTTTCAGTCCCTCATACATGAGCCACACTTCGTAGAAATTCAAGATATTGATTAAAGTGTTATTTCTTTCTAGTGTAGTGAGTGTCTATCTATCCTTCATTTAAAATGAGATGTATTCCCTTATGTTCTTAATCTGGGTCTACCAAATGAGCCCCATTATTATACAGACGGATGGAAATTAGCTAATTATTTCCTCCGACTTAATGGCCCCACAACATGCCATGTTAGCAAATGTGAGCGCTGGAGAGCATCCAAAGTCTCTCCAAATACAGAGTGCAACCTCAACACTGAGATCTGATGTATGTGTATGAGCTCAAATGAATGAAGGAAGTCAGTGAGTTTGATTATTTGTAGAAATAGTACTTGTACCAATAATCAAACTATTATCTCTAAAATAGACAATTATCTGTATTACTGTATTTACTGGTCACATGAAAATGGTTCGATATCTCCTTAGATGGACAATGACCATAGTTTAACAGTTGGAGGCATATAGATAGAAAAACTCTGGTCTTAGAAAAGAAGTGTGTTCTTTGTATTGGCAATTACCATTTTACACAAGCACATCTAGCCTGTCATATACTTTCAGTATACATTATTGCTCATGTGTTTGGCTATTTTTATACTAATGGCCTTCTACCTTTAATTCGTATCTGCCTCAGCTTTTAGTATCTAAGTATATTTAGGTTGCCAGGCTGTGTATGAAATAGAGTATGAAATAAAGTCAAAGATTGCCAAGTGAAAAATCACACATCTGTGAAGTTTTTCATTCTCTCTCTTTTTTTTTTTTTTACTTGCTCCATCTTGCTCCTTTATCCAGTGCTATTAAGGTTTTTAGCAGTACTTTTCCAAGACCACATGCTATATAAGAGCCAGAGTGCTGTGCAATTATCAGCCCCTCTAATGTCGTCCGCTCTCTACCACGGCCTCAAAAGACAATTTTTCCGTTAGTGGCCATAAAAAGTGGAAGAAACAAAAGCAACAGAGCCGGACCACTTCAGTGGAGAGCAAGAGAGCTGGTTCACATATAAATGGAGATAAAAACCACAGGAACTCACCGGTGGATTAGAAGAAGCAATTTCCTGCACATCTGAAATTTTATCAACAAAAGAACATAGTGAACAAAGTGAGCTTCGCACTGAGACAAAATGGCCCACCGTGAAAGTAAAGTACAGAAATCTTTCTGTACAAAAGTGATGCATAAAAGAAGGAAGGGAACATTTGAGATTGTCAAAAAATATTATGTTTACCAAAGAATATTGTGCAGTTGTCATCTCCGGGAGTGTTGCATAAAAAAGAGAAGGATCCATAAATATCTATGAATATCGTCCTTGTTTTTGATTGGTTCTGTGGTGATATCATGATTTCAAATTATACTCCTGGCTGATGAGATATTATCTCTGATCAAGAGCTGATCAAAATCCAAAGGTAATTAAGCCTAAAAAAATCTGTAGTACTTCTTTAATTATTATTTATTCGGTGCAAGTAGTAATTTTTGTATCCAGTGTGTCTTCACCAGAATCAAACAGCCTTGATTATTAGCTGAGACTAAAACCAGTTCTCACAAGACTGTGATTGGCTTGATTAGTGGATGATTGACTGGCGGCTATGGCTCAGTTGGTAGAGTCGCTCGTTTCTCAACCGCAAGATAGGGAGTTCAATCCCGAGGTCCTGTAGCAACATGTCCATTGTGTCCTTGGGCAACCCAAATTGCTCCTGCTGCTTCGTCGGCGGCGTTTATATTTGTACAAATGTGATTAGTTACTTCTGATGGTGACTTTACATAGAAACCTCTGCCATCAGTGTGTTGATTGGGTAGGTGTGACATGTGATTTGAGTAGTCAGAAAACTAGAAAATTGCTATACAAGCTCAAGTACCATTTGACTCGGTTTGGCAAACGTTTCAACCAATTATCAGAAAAATGTACCCTTAAAAAAAATGTTTCAAAAAATATCACTAAGTCTAAAATATATAAAATAGCATAATCTATCATCAAAATTGGGTTCATCATACATTAAATACATTTAAGAAATACATGTATATCCTGAGAGCCATCAGATGATCACAATATCTCAAATTGTATACCAAACAAAAATCTTGGCTAATGTTAGCTTTCGCTTGTTCACAGCCCTTCCTGAAGTTCTCTGTATGCCATTTAGTGCCAGAGAACACTGGTATTAAAAATAATAACTTTTTTCATTTCAGTTTTTATTTTACAGCTTTGATTATCTTAACTATGACTTCATTAGATTAAAAGCTAAAAAAAACCCCACCTCTACACTAGCCAACACAGCACAGTTGCTAGTTATTTGTTTGTTTTACTAACATTACATGGTAATTAATCTGAATGCACTTTCTTCCTTGCTGCTCTTATACAGCAGTTGCTAGTGGCACCAATTGTATATACTTTTTAGGCTACTGTCTAGGCTATTGCTTTGTAGAAGAAGCCTCAAGTAAAATTTTCTGGAGCGAAAATATGGTGGAATTGGATTAATGCATTGACTGGTGTATCTGCCAAAATGACATACCAATTACCCAATACAGAGTATTGAGTGCAAGACAAATTTCCCCATGGGACAATAAAGTATATTGTATCACATTGCATGGTATTGTGTCCTATCCTTTCCTTTCCTATCATATCATATTCCTTTCAGATACTTCCTCTGCTATCACACTGCAAAAAACTTAAAACACAAATTGCAACAGATTTTAACTGCAATCTTGTTGTTTTGGTATATAGCCAATGTGTTCATGTTTGTCATAATTGGGTTTCACCAATGTTATATTTCTCCTCAATATTGTTTTTATAAACTCATCTCTTGAGTAGTCATCTTTTGGATGGTTTATATTGTTGATCGTAATCCCCATTGCTGTCCTTATCTCATTTCTTATAATTCAAAAACACAGCACACATTTTAAATCCAAATTCATGGTCTGGCCAATAGGCAACATTAGCAGATGACAAAAAATATAGTTCAACACATAAATAATACAAGGCACCATAGTCAAGGTCCAAGGGTTACCAAGTGGGTTTATCCATTTTAATAAATGGTTAATAATGCATTTCCTATAGTGGGTCTACTGGATTTATTCCACTTCGTTGCATGAATGTGCATACAGCAAATGTTTTTGACTACAGGCACAGAAGAATGGCTGTGCTTTGAAATTTGAAAGTTTAGCCCAGTGTTGGTGCAAGAACCAAAGGTCACAGGGTCACCAGAATCAACAGTTTGCTCAACTGGAGAGCACAGAAGTGCATGGCAAATGTTGTATCACAATGCGGAAGGGGTCTTCAAATGAAAACAGTTTTGGGCAGATATGGCCTGAGGAAAGGTTTAAAGGTCATTAAAATCAATAGGTCTATTTTCTTGGTAGCAATGGAGTGTTGGACACAAACAAACGGCCGGGCGGACGGACACTGGTGACTGTATCTGTGGAGGTAAATGGTGCATTATTCTTTGTCTGTCCCCTCAGGCTAGTTATTTAACTCGGAATATATTTAAACTCACAGGTGGCACACGCTCGGTTAGGATATTTTGGAACCAGTCTCAGTCTAAAAACTGAATGCAGGACTACCAGAATTTGCATAGATGGGAATATATTTAAACTTGTTTTAAAAACAAGTCTGACCAGCGTGCATTCAACACTATCTATGCAAGTGATGGTTTCTTATGGGTGCTGGTCCACCTACAGCCTGTTTAAGGTAATTATGTTGACATGATAATGAGATTTTTAGATCATTGGATGGATGATTGTGGAGTTTTGCAGACTTTGAAGTAATATTTATTGCTTCCTGTAGGCAATGATTGAAATGGTAACATATGGATGGTAATTATTATGAAAATACTTAAATCTTTTAGTTCTGCTGTTTATTTGTCAGGTTGTAATTATTTTTCACTTTTAGTACATGAACAACAATTTAGGTATTTAAAACAAAAGTTTGATCTTGAAAAAAGCTAGGGATGGAACCCCCAACCGTCCAGTTGAGAGACGACAGACTTGAACCAACTGAGCCACAGCCACCCCCCAAGCATAGGGATTAGTGCGCTATATATGGAGGCTATATTCCTCCAAGTGGGTGGCCCTGGTTTGAATCTGACCTGTAGTTCCTTTCCTGCATATCCCTTCCCACTCTCTCTCCCTGATTTCCGACTCTATCCTCTGTACAATCAACAATAAAGGCATACAAATCCCAGAAATACATCTTTAAACATTTTTTAAAAAACCCATAGGCGGACTTAGAAGGCCCACAAACTGTTCTTGTAAAAAAACAAAAAACACTGTATGGTGGACATCCCAGTCAACAAAGTGAAACTGGCCATGTTTGCTTCATTATTACTTAATGATTTCAGCAACAGAGTTTGAGCACAGATTTAACACTGCAGACAAAAAACGAATAGCAGATGGCTTGTTTTTTTTGTTGTTGTGGATATCAGCTGCAGCAGAATGGTGTTTTTATGGTATGAAATGAATATTTTTGCCGGCTAGTTTTGCCAAGCTTCACACCAGAGAGAACTAAAGCAGAGTGGGAACTCATGACCACACAGCTGTTAATAATTCAAGATGTTCTTCTCAGTTTAAACCAGTGTTGAAAGCTGTAAACGGAAGGAAATGGCTACTTTAATGAAAGATATAAATACTGGTGTAAGTATCAACATTTTAAGCCAAATGTATTACCTTTTTTGACATTAATTAATTTATTTAGTTATCCTTTCTATATCAGCTAATCATAACTAATTAAAGTAACACAACAGAGAGGCACTTTTGAATCTTTTTAGCTTAATTATTCAATAAATACTAAAAGAACATGAATGTCAAAAGTCTAAATTTAAAGTAATTCAGAATTGCATGCAAACTCCTGCACACTGTCTAATTTGCAAACAATTTCACTGGCAAGCTTGGATTCTAAACATTTGTAGTTCATTGCAAGTTGGACAGTTTGCAGGAGTTAGCTTGCAAATGTATCTTTATTTTTATGGACTCATTCCTTTCCATTCATTACCATTTAATTTGCTAGAAGAAAAAGAAAAGAAAATATGCTAAATTGATAAGTTAAAAAAAACAAACAACTGGCAGCGTGTTGCAACACATCCCGAATAGTTGATTTTTAACTTAAGTCCCGCCTCTGATAAAGCAAATAAAAAATCAATTTACCGTATTTTCCGCACTATAAGGCGCACCGGATTATAAGGCGCACCTTCAATGAATGGCCTATTTTAGAACTGTTTTCATATATAGGGCGCACCGGATTATAAGGCGCATAGAATAGAACGTGTTTAGAACTGAACAAGGCTGGGAGATATTGTGAATATATAAATATAAATATGTATAAAACGTAACGTATAAAACTACAAAAACAAAAGTACATAAGACGATTTCCCCAAATAATAAATTATTTCTTTGACGTTTCTCTTAACTCTCAAAACGTAGTTTTATACGTAGTGCATTCACAATAACTCAACGTTGTTCAAACCTTAATGTGCATATTCACAATATCTCCCAGCCTTGTTCAGTTGTAAACACGTAAAAGAAACACAGTCTGATACCGCTAATTCAAACGTTAGTGCAGGGGTGCCCAAACAGTCGATCGCGATCAACAGGTAGATCGCTGACTGATTCTCAGTCGATCGCGAGATGTTTTGTCAATATAAAATACAATTGTAAAATAGAAAAGTGATTTCAATTTCATCTCATTGCACTGTTTCCCACACACGATACCTGTGTTGGGAGCCCAAGTATACTTCCGACCTGTGTGTATTTAATTTTTCATTTATTCATGAAATTGCTGCTTGCATGAGAGAGCGAGCGGCGGAGATAGAGAGAGAGAGAGAGCGCGCAAGAGAGAGAGTGCAGGCATGCGCAATGACGTGCAGGTAAAACCAGGGGGGTAAATGTTTTACCAAAAAGTCATATATAGAAACTATGCTACGAGTATTAAGCGCATTTGATGAAGCTGCAGTTACTTTTCTCTGCTCCTCTCTGCTGTCATGAGTGTGAGCATCGCGGGGGACGAGACACACCAACAAACAGCGCAAACGCACACGCACACGCACACGCACACACACACACACACACACACACACACACACACTTGCACTGGAGCGCCAGCCACCACGCAAACCTTTTTACTTTTTACTTTTAGTGCTACAGCACACAGTTGATCCGTGATCCGTACTGACCGAGGTGGGAACACACGTGACCCGGTCAAACAGTCGGTTGGACTTTACTCCGTTCACTCTCACCGTGTCTGCAGCTAATTTAACAAAAGCAAAATCATCTCACAGCAGCCTGCTGTAGTCTGAAGTCTGCATTATTTTTTACAGAACTCTCATTTATTATTTTCTGTTTGTTGTGTGAGTATTAAATGCGTTTGTAGGCTGTAGGTAAAGGCTACAGCTCACTATGTGGACTGATAGATCTCGGCAGACTGGTAACTTTAAAAGTAGATCTTGGTTCAAAAAAGGTTGGGCACCCCTGCATTAGTGCATAACTCAACATTGTTCAGTTACGTATAACACGTAAAGCTCACTTTTTCAGTTCATTCCCTGTCCACGAATCCCTCGAATTCTTCTTCTTCAGTGTCCGAATTCAACAGTTGAGTACGGCATCCAACATGCCCGGCTCCCTCTCTTCATTATCCGAGTCAGTGTCGCTGAGCGCCGTGTACAACCAGTATGGATCAACCAATTAACCAATCGATCCATATATAAGGCGCTCCGGATTATAAGGCGCTCCGGATTATAAGGCGCACTGTCGTTTTTTGAGAAAATTAAAGGCTTTTAAGTGCGCCTTATAGTGCGGAAAATACGGTAGCTGTATTTTATGGCATATTTTTTCTTCTGGATACCATTTTATGCCTGCTGGAGAGCCCATTGTGAAGCAGCTATATTCTGGGATTTTACCAAATCCCGCTCTGACCCCGATCCCTCCTCCTGTTCCTTGTATGACTTACACACTCGTCCTCTTACCCATCTCCTCCTCCTTCTGTTCTGTGACCCCTCAAGCACCACCCTCCCCCACAGCAGTCACCTGGAAACACTTTACCTTCGCTCCTCTGGTCTCCACTTCAACCGTCAGACTCTTTTACTATGAAGCTAGCTCTACTGGGACCTAATGGAAACCACTGCACTTCTTACACCCTTGGAGGCCTTTCCTCGACTGATAAGGTCACGACCTGCATTGGTCTGTCTCTCTGGATCGTGCGGTTTTTGTTTACCTTTTAACTGTCCGGTGAAGTTTTTTTTCTCTCCTCCTACCTCTCTTCAGCTCAGCAAGTCTGTTACAGTATATGTGTGTGTGTGTGAGTGTGTATATACTGTATCTTTGTGTGTGTATGTGTGTTTTTTTATGTGCCTGACCATGTCAAGACTCGTCCTATTGATGTTTCTCTGAGCTTTCTCCTCAGCCAAAAGAGCACACAGCTCCTCCAACATCCAACTGTCTGTTAGCACTTCAAAGGCAGACAAGAAGGAGACAGCTGAGAGAGGCCTGGATGTGAGCCTGGGGGTTCTCCCATTCAAAGACACTGACCTGGACGTGTGTGTATGTGTGTGTAATCCACATGATGTGTGTGACAGCATGACACATAAACTATATAAAAGAATAAAAGCACAAACAGACGTATAAGCTTTCCAAAGTGCAAAGGGTCAGGTGTGGAGACCCATGAACGGGTGACACGACACAGACATGAAGAAAACATGGGGAAAGTGCCCTGAGGGACCCCTTACTGACAGCCTGATGCTTACACACAGTCACAAAACTTGTGTTTGATGCAGGACACAGTCGACTGCTGTTATCCCTGTGACTGGGATTCCACTCACATTACTGCTAAACCATGGGAGTGAACGAGACTTTCATAGGAAATTTGCCATCAGATCATTTTGTACGATCTTGTACTTTCGATCTTTCTTTACAACAAACATCATTGTCACATCTACATTCATTTTAAATTAAGTTCTCAAAAAGGCCATGATTTAAACGTTTTGTTTTTTTCCTGCAATGGAGGTACTATTTAAATCTTTGAGAAAAAGTACTGTACCTATTCCAAATTCGTATACCCATAAATAAAGGCGAATGTCAGAAGATAAAGGCGATTAGCGATTAGATAGATCTCTTTAGAGACATTTTCTTACAGGACTGCAGGTAAAACTGAAAATAATAATAATAATAATATTTCATTAATTTCTTAGCACCTACAATTATATTCATGTGTGTTAAGCCCCGTCTAGCTGGAGGCCAAGACACAAAAGGCCCATATCCCTCAAGTTCCAACAATTACTGACACTATTCTTTACATTTTAACATATAGATGATTTATTTACAACAATTATATTACTTTACATTAATGTGAATGAATAATGAATAAACTTAATGTTAAATCAGAGCCAATAACACAAACAAAACAAGTCTAAATGAGAGGTAACAAAACTACCCTAGTAAAGTACAATCAATGTATTAACAAAAAGAGGTGAAAACAAGCTTAAATACACTGGCAATTTACCTCTATACCATCTGGCAACTCAATGAGTGTCATCTCGAAAGGCCTTTAGATCAGTCCAACAGCCACTAGGTTATTTTACAAGCTCAGAAGGTGTCAGTGGATGGAGCAGTTTCAAGTTGGTTGCATTCTACACCACATCACTAGAGGCCACTAAATTATACTCTCTGGCCATTTCTTTAGGGCGTTACCCTACCCACACGTTTAGCTGCATTTCTCATTCCACAAATGCACGATCCTTACAAGTTAAATCTTGTTGTAAAGGTAAACACCAATTAGTGTTATCAAAGGTAATTGACCGAAATAACGTTTACCTTTTTTTAATGAGTTTATATGCTGATTTGAATAGAATGTATTCAGGCAAGTGATTTTGAATTAGTTTTGTAGCAAATTCCTTTGCATCATGGTGTAAATATGCATCATTGGGCATAGAGGTTGGCATGGTCCTCTTTCTCCATAACAGCGTTCTTTTTTACTGTCTTTAAGTTCTGTATTTTTGTATGTAGAAAATGTTTCATAAGACCAGGCCTGTTTAAGCACCAGTTATTGGCAAAAGACAATGTACGGCCAACTATGGCATCATAGATATTTCTGTTTGTGTGAAAAATGTCCTAAAAAAGTGTATTTTTGGAGAGCTAGCTCTGTAACTGGATGTAGCATACTGTATATGACAACTGAGTCAGCATATGCGCTTCCAGGCTCCAGCGATGGGTCTTCCAGTGCAGAAAGCTTCTGGCGGTTCGGCTTGAGGATTGTGCTTTAAAGCTTTGCTCATACTTGAACTGAACACCTCAACTGTGCAGCAACTCAAGCTAACTGGTGTCTTTGTAGCCCTCTGGTTCTCCTCAAAGCCTTGTCAATAGAGTGCAAGACATAACCACACTTACTCCCACACATAATGATTTACCCTAAAGCTTGTTGAAACAATGTCCTTTCAAGCAGCCATAGTCTACACACACATACCCACACCTTCTCAACCATTGTATTTACTGTATTTGCCTTGGAATATATGGGCAGATTTGGCGACATATTTGAAAGATTGATACACATACTGCAGTTTTTCTTTTCATGTAATCATTTTGACACCCAAACAAGCCATTATTGAGTTCTTAATGAGATGAAAAGAAAGAAAAATCCAATCAAAGTGGCATTTTGAGCTACATGCACCTTCCAGTCTGACTCCTCCGTGATAATTAACATTACACTCAAGCCCCAGCAGATGAGGACCTTGTAATGAGGGTAGTGAAGTAATGATATCCCATTACGACATGGGGATCCCTTGCGCTGCCAGCGCTAAGACACTGTGGTGAGGCAGCTTCGGAATACACTCAGGCAGTCGCAGTCAGGTCCTTCACCCTCATATAGCTCAATTTAAGAACGTCAATATGACCAAGGGCACCGGCAAACACAACTGGTAATTGACGCAGTAATCATATTACATTCAGGGCCAGGTTATGTTCATTGCTGTGCTATTAAAATTGATTTTTGATGCACTGGGAAGACAATACTAAGTGTATTAGCTACATGGGAAAAGTCTCACCGTGATTGGTTGACGTAGAAGGGGGTATAGTTGGCTTGTGCACTAGCCTTTTGTCTTCGCTGATGCTTGTTATTTGTGGGTAAATGATGAATAAAGGTGTGAGACAGGTGTGTCCTTCTACCGAAACACATGGTTGGTGCGTTAAATAAAAGGTTGCCAGGAGGCAATGACCTCTGGGAATTGAAGGCATAAAGAAATGATAAGGACCTATGTTGTTATTTCATATAAAAGGGATTCCAGTCTCTGACAGAAGCCAGGGGCCTTATAACTTAGTCCATGTAATGAGAAAAACAGGCAAGTGATAAGTTAGAGCTTTAACATCACTGGTCAAAGAATGAAACATGTTTCAGTGGCCTAGTCAAAATTGACAGGTACTGCCAGTGTCTGGGAGGCAATATTGTTAGTAAAGCTTTGGAAACTACCAAGTTCTCCTCAGAGGAAGAGGACACATCTAGGAAAACCAAACATTGTGGCCACAGTCATGTGCTAACAGCGGCCTTGGTTTAACATCAATTGAGCTTTAAGCTAGCTCTTCAAAATGCAGTTTAACTACTAGTTGAATGACACATACAGTAGTCCACTACTCTTTCTACACTTTCCGGTTATAAACATTTTAAACATTTCCGAGCCTCCCGTTGAAGATGCGGTGGGTCTACAAATGATGGGCTGATATAATTAGATGGTTCAGCTTCTTTACAGTTTGTATTCATTAACAAAGGCTTACAGCAGCTGAATGGCAGCTGTTAGTACATGACGTTTTTTTTTGCCAGGTCAAGACGCTGACCTTAGATTCACTTCCTCTCAAGCTTTTTAATGAATAATTGGCCATGTCTGCTGCAGCACCTTTACACTTGGGGAGAAAAAAATAATTATCTCGACACAGAATAGAGTAAAAGTAAAAGGAATTAAAGTTGAATATTTGAGCTTGGTTATTGTTGTGGTTTTAAGCGATAAAAGGAACTGAGTTGGGATTGTATATTCTTTAAAGTGTGAATACCTCAGTGCCCAGAGAGAAAAAAAAAATACAATAGGCCAATATGAACAGTAGAAGTGCCTGCTCACTGTTAATTCACCCTATTGTACTGTACAACGTTTCCAGATCGTTCAATATGCAAACGAATCACAACATTTTTCATCTGTGGGAGTTATGACCAAAGCCAAAGCTCCCCTCTCTGCTTATCCGTCCCAGGCTTTCACCATGCATGCCTGCTGATAGTGTTCTGTTGGGCTTTTATGTTCTGTGTGTTATCGGGTCAGAGGATTCCACCGAGGAATGGCGGTATTGTTGGCGTTGACCTCCCCAAAAGTCACACAAAAGGGAACTAAATTGAGCGGTGGCACGCCAAAAGCTCCAAGGAGACCCCATTTGCAATTCAAAGGCACATTAGCAAATCAAACACTTTGTCATTGCCAAAGGAAATTGACGTTAAAACATTGAGTGACATGTGTTTAATATTGAAAACTTACCTCTCTCAAAACATCATCAGCTTAGAAGAAATAGCAGTTGAGTGGAGGTAACATTATGACCTTGGAGGGTTCGAAAAAGCAACGTCATCTGCATGAAGGCAGATTTTAAGGTCATCACTGTCAAAACCAATCTGTAAAGTGACTAGTCTGGATGAATCAAATTACAAAGATATCAACTGCCCTTGTACTAAGTCAACGCTTTCATCTATATGTACTTAAGTTTTCTGCTGTAATAATGCATCAGCATCTCACAAAGTTGAAAGAAATGTGGATAATAAATTAGATAAATGAAAAGATTGCACGTTTGGGTAGAAGCTCAACTGTTTCGACAGGACAGCGTCAGACACATCAGAGGGTATATCAGCCTGCATCAATCACACACATCTGTCATGCAATACACACACACACACACACACACACACACACACACACACACACACACACACACACACACACACACACACACACACACACACACACTAAGAAATAATTTCAAATATGGGAGACAGAGTAAAGGATGGTCTCTTCAACCAAATTATAAAAGCATATAATCCACACTGTATTTCCAAGTGATGAGATTGGATTCCTGTCTGCAGAACACTCAAACTGCATGGTTTGCTGTAGGAACTACAAAGATGTCAGTGTTATGACCAGCTCGTCTAGGCCATAACAGTCAAAGGAGTTCCACACAGTCAACTTGCTTTTAGGTTGTAATTTCATTCAATAACAAACCAAAACAACTATGGAATAAGGTTGTCTGTCTTAACTTTCCAGATGGAGAGAGACAAAGAAAGCTGTAGAAGCCTGGTTTATACGCCCTTCCACTCAGATGAAGCCCATCTGCAATCCCAGGTAGGTGGGCGGGGTCTCCCAAGTAACCATTAGGCTTGCCTTTACCAACCACTAGAGGAAGCCAAAACTCTGAAAAAGAAAAGAACAACAACAGTATCTAGCAAAACATCATGGCCGGGGCCGTCACATCAGTCACTACATACGTCAGGAAAGTTGCTTTCAAATGCATATATCAACAAAATGGAGATCCATTACTTTGCGTTCTTAACAATTGCGCTTTTGAGTAGTGAAGCCGAACCCCGTTGATTCGGACTTATCCAGCAAAGAGAAGGATGTTTTTTTTGTTAATCTTGTTACTCTTTTTTTCCAAGTTGCAACTATGCACAAAAACATGGAAAGGGGCGTGTGCCCCATGTGTAAAAGTTACAACTCTGCAGCTGTTGTTAGTTGGAGTCCGACATTCTCCTTTTGCGCATGTCATCTCCCATTGTTTTTCTTCCAGCATTTCTAGATGCTGCTCTTCCAATTTCCTATGTTAATGAAGGCTAAATGGGATAAATATCTTGAAAACAAAACATGTTAATGAAATTTGAGTGGCCAGACAGATCAATAGAAAATAATTCCAAACACGCTCCTAATTTTGATTGGGATCCAGTTTTCCACATTCCACATTTATACTACAATTTCTGTCCATTTTTGGCTGATTGAGCTAAAGGTTTATGCTAGCATAGCAGTGTGTTTACAATTAAATTCATTGCAAGCAGTGATTATGCTAGCCATATTCTAATCTTAGTGTAGTGTGGAGGTTTTTTAGAACAATACAAATTTGGCCTCCATTTCATGGCATTGCGAGTAAGGTTAGGCAAGGTTAATGTGTAAGTTAAAGGGGATGGATTATTCATGTTAGTTGTTTAAAGAGTTTCTGATCAGGACAGACCACACAACCGACAACCATCCCTAGAGCAAAGAACTGGCCTTGAGTTTGGACTACCATCACAGTACATTCATGCATTTGGATGTATGTGTAGGGTGCGTCATCATCCCCTTTCACAAAGTGTCTTCAATCAGTTATGAGTGTCTTTGATTGATGATCACAGAAATCCATGACAGTCACTCACGTTCACCTCTGGATCCCAATCAGCAATGACACGGAATACCCTGAATATTCTGGAAAGAAAGGTAGAGTGTGTAAGAGACATAGGCAGCAGTTCCTCTTGGTAAATGAGCTCATGTCGATGCAAGTGACCTGTAATTATAGATAAAAGCCCTTTGCATCAGACTATCATCTGCATCGTTGACTCCTCCGCTCTTGATTGGACTCTTAGAATCACTTATCAAAGGAGCTGGTACGATTCCCCAGGTCCTTTCTTTACGTGTTCTGATTCTTCACACACCTGATTTACATACACTTTGAATACACCACGTCCACTTTCAATGAATGCTCCTACACCTTGAATCTCCTTGGAGAAGAGTTTTATTTTTCCTCCTGTGGAAATGACTTGTCGAGTGACATTGATTATTTTGTGATGACCCACCGTGTAATTGCTGAAAAAGTGATGGGAAAATACAATGGTGAATGAAAGGACACCAATATGAATAAGTTACCATAGACGATCGCAAATGGCTGATGCCAAGTACTAACATTTCCAGAGAAAGACAGCTTACAATACAACAGATTCACCACTACTTGTTAAGCCCTTTGAAATTGTCGTCATTGACCACCTTAGAAAACAAGTCATGGCTGCTTTTCTCCAGTTAGCTGTTGGAGGTACAATACTAGCCAGCATCAAAATCCCATAATACAAGACCTTGTAGCAGTTTTGTAAATTAACTTTCCAAATATTGGTAGATTGGTGAAGCTTTGATCCCTAAAACTGAAGCTTTGTGTTAAAGTTCCCTTTTGGTCTGGGCTGATTTTTTGCAGCTCATAAATGGACACCAATGTTGTATTCAATCCATTCCATACCTAGATAAAAACTCCTAATAGGAGCTCTGAAATAAAAAACCAAGCGCAAAAAGAATTGTAAGAAAAACTAAATTGTCAGTTAGCCAGGGCACATCACAATTTATTAAATACAACACAAGAAAAAAGTGTGTTATGACACTCTGGGTGCATTATCTAACATAGGAACTCTTCTCAAGCGTGCTATGTAAAAGCGTGATGATACAAGCAAAGGTTTTGAATGGCATACCAGTCATTCTTATATGTATTTCAAAGAGCAAGTAAGAGATACCTTAACAATCCCTCACTTGTATCAAAGTAACATTTTTATGTTGTTTCGAAGACGTTGCCTGCGATAAATACTGGGTTGCATCCTCAACGGGTTTTTAAAACCAGACAGGAAAAGGTCTGCATCTTTCATCTGACATTTCACAGAGAAAGCCAAAGGTGTGAGAGAGCATGCACCTGTATTGATGGCTACAAACTAGATATGCCCCCACCCACCCAACCCCAACACCACATGAAACCGGACGCAAATAATCTGACTCTCTCTTGGGTGCCTTCATTCTCCAGCCTCCTGCATGCTTCTGTAAGCAGCGTAACGGAGTGGATTCTTGTCCAAGTGGCTGTTTGAAACAACATTTTTCTGAGGAGCAAAAGTCAAATTAGTGCACAGCACAAAGATGGAGGGGTGGGGAACCTGTTGCTTCCCAAGCCCTTGGTTAAAAAGCCCAGTATGGGTCGGCCTCTTCCACTTTCTCTGCCATGTTTATCACTCTAATGTTGCAGCGCCTGGATCTGTTCTTTAGAGTGCAAAGTGTCAGAAAGAACTTTGTTTCCTTTTTTTATCAGTCACACACGTCTTGCAGGATTCTGATTCCGTTATTGTTCTCTGAAGTTTCACATATTTTAGTGACAGAATCTGTTTATGGAGCCAAGGCGTCGTCCATTGCATTTTTGAGGTCATAAACAAGCATGGAGCGCATAGCTTTTCCAGGTCTGCCAGGAAAAATGAAAAGGTTGACGACTCCTGCATTAGGGGAACAGAAAGAACAGTCCCAAAAGCTTGAAAGGGAGTGAAGAAAACCAATAAATTAGAGAAACTAAAAAAGTTGTTCTCTGATTGTTTCACTTTGCTCATGGTTTAAAGAACACATTAACACGGGGACACCTTTACAAGCCCCAGCAGGAAGGTATGACTTTTTTTATGCAGTCAAAGCCATGCTGTGTCAAGCCTCCCATCTCTGCCCGTTGCCACGACACAGCAGACTTTCTCTCATTTACAGGTTGTCAAATACTAATTTCTTTTTCACAACTCTGTGGCCACTAATACAGATGGATTATGAAAACTGATATGTTCGTTGTAGACAGACAGGGCACTTTTTTTTAACTTTGTATCCAGACAGGTATTAAGCTAATGTTTTTTTATTTTAAAACTAGTCAAAACTTAAGCAAAAATACTTTTGAATTTGACAGAAGCAAAAACAATGGCCCTTGTTAAAGTTAAAACCTTTGGAAGTCTACTAATCGCATTGTAATTGCAGACATTGTGCACACAGCATGACAGTACAGAGAAGAATGCATCATCTCCATGTTGCATGGCAACAGCTGAGCCCAGGTAGCAGGTGTGAGCATTATTTTATTCAGGTAGTGTGTGTAGCCCCGTGCTGGCATCCATAATGGAGCCAATCCTTCAGGGCTGCATGCAGATCTCCAAGCAGCTTGAGCCCTGAACGCAGAGGTGCGTTTGCTAACACAGGGGTTTCATTAACCCCCGTGTTAGCGAACAGTTATAATGTTGGCAGCTGCCAGATGGGAGCTGGGATGGTGGGATGGTTCACGTCATCACTTAATGTGGCAGGTGTTGTACGAGGATGGTATTGTTATTAGCGGGGCAACATCCAGGGATAGATAGAAAAAGATGGGGGGGGAAGCAGAAAACATCTCGAGGGGACTAAATCTGGAAACTGAAGATGAATTTTATGGACTGTTCTGACACTGCATTATCAAATAAAATACAATTGCATGTGAATACATCATACAGAAAAATATGACTTTTATTCTTTTTAATTATTTTCATATCCAATAAAGTTAAAAAGAGCACGGTTATCAAGGATAGCACTCCATGGAGACATTCTTTGTGTGTGATCAATTTAGCTGTTACCAGAGTGTGTCATATCTTCAACATCTCTTTCAGTGGCAGCCACAAAAAATCAAGTTAAGCTTGAAGAAAGAGTAAAAAGGTCTGGTGAGTGTGGGCGAGGGGTATAGCTGATATGTTTTTGGTATGTTTTTTAAGGGGGGGGGGGGGGGGGGGGGTGTAAAAGGTTAGGAAATCAGGGTGAGAGAGTGTTGACTAAAAATGCGAGAATGGAGCAGCAGGTTGGACTTGAACCTGGGCCGCCCACTTGGAGGGCTATAACCTCCGTACATGGGATGCAACTTAACCACTGGGCAATCAGTGAACACATTTAAGATTATCCTTCTTGAAAAAATTTAAGACAGTTGCAATTAGTTGTTACCCAGAAAAATTGGGGAACATTTTGTCATGTCACAAACACATGTTACAACAGAGCCAAGAGGAAACCTCAAAACAGCTGGCCGATCATGTCAGGAACACTGTGAAAGTTGGCTTGTCTGCGTTTAAAAGTAGGAGAGTCTGTAAGACATCGATTCTTCCAATCTAACATCTTAATGGTATTAGAGGAGGTAGTTTCTTCTTTTATTGTCTTCTTTTTATATTTTTGGCCAGTTGACAGATATATTATTCCCCCTTCTATTGATGGGTATGGTTCTGTTTCTGGTGATGTGACACTCAGCAAGATACAGCATTGGAAGTAAGTTGTTCCCAATTGAAGCACAGGAATATAAAAAAATTGACGATTTGAGGTAAAGAGTTGCCTGGCAACAAAGTGCACACTAGCAGAAGGTCTAAACCACTCGTTCTCCCCGTGGCTATGTAGTACTTGTGTTCCATGGCAATTTCAAGACTGGAGGTCATCTTAGGCGACTGACAAAAGAGCAGTGTTCAGAGAATCACTCATCTTATTTTGATTATTGTCGTCGTCCTACTCAGTCCCATGCTTCTACCTTTATTCCATGAACTCTTCGCATTCAATGGCATGGCAACTGTAAGACCACACTCAAACCTTGAGTGTGATTATGCCAAAAGTCCTGGGTTAAATGCTTATTTAATGCATTCTTGGACAAAACTCAAACAACCAAAGCTAGAGGAGGATTATTGCGAGTCCTATTCTTGGACAAGGACAAAGGAAGAGATGTCTAAAGGGGTAAATGTGAAGTCCACATTGGGTCTGAGCAGCCCCCAAAGTAAAATCAACGAGGCCTCAGATGGTGGCCTTGGTCTGAGCAACTTTTGACCACTTTCTCCCACACATTGTGTATACTTTGTTTGGCAGGTCAGACCTTTATGCCTTTGCTGACATGTTGTCTTCTTCCGGTAAATTATTCACCTTGGCAGAGTTCCAGGGAGTAGCAAAGAGGGGGGCCCTTCACAATCACCCTTTGGGTTATCCTTTGGTGACAGCAGACATGGAGTATGCCCGCATAAACAGCATAAGCATGGCTGAAAAGATTGAAAGATAGGACCTCACTGGCATCAGCAGACCACCGAGAAAGCCCAGCAGTGAATACTTGCCAAGAGAGTCTTCAAAGCCAAACATGGAACGCTCCAATCCAAGGCAGCTGTAGTGTGATTTGTGGGAATCCACCACAGTCACAAGTCCAAGGTTGGAAGGACAGAGCCTCGGCTTTTAGAGACAAATACTTTGCTTGCCACTGTTTGTCATGTTGTTGGAGCTGGCTTGTATATGATGCCCATCAGTTAGTGAAAGAAAGTGTATTTCGAGTGGGGGAAGCCAGTCGCAACAGGTTTTCTCCTAAGACTGTCATGTGTATTCAGTCCAAGAAGACTGCTGGTCAGACATTTGGGAAATTGTTAGGACTATATAAAATAGTCACAGCTAAATCCTTGTCCACTTGACTCCTTTTAAGCTTTTCCCAAGACCCCAATCCAGTCAAGCTAACACAGACCCCGGCTGATACATTCCACTTCAACTATGGATTTAAATAATACCAGGCGTACTATGATTGTAATCCTCTGTGCAGACATAATTTAGCTGTCCCATGTAAGAGCTTGTTATAGCCACCTCATACTCCCCCACTGTCAATATTTATACAGCAGACAGTGGTCAGTGTTCATCCTAGACCCTGCAGAGATCAATTTCCCAGAGGAAATTAGCTACTGATGTGCAGCAGTGTAAATTTCCCATATATGGTGAATTGAATTACCTAGCCTCCATCGGTATTTACAGAGAAACACATATTTTATGGCTCTGCCAATTACAATATATTTTGAATTATGGAATGAGCTTCTTAAGGGAGACACGGACTGAGCACAATTTATTGCTGGACTTGCCATTACGTTGAGAAATGGGCATGACATTTACATTTCCCAGTGCATTTTGAATAACACATTTTATTGTATTAGGATGGCATTAAATTGGAACTGCAGGTCTTTATGGATCGGAGGCATCTCTTTTTATGTGAACTGTACCGACAGGGAGATGAAGAGTTGCTCTTCAGATAAGTCTGTCAAGTAAATGCACTACAGTCCCACAGCCTATCTTTTTTATTTTGTGTTTAGACCACTAAATCATTGTGCAGTGCTTGATGTTTGGGACAGAATTGTGACGCCAGATTTGTGTTGTTTTCAGTATATGATCCCTGTTTTTCTTTTTCATGTAGTTTTGACATTGAACTTTTAAGCCAAAAAAGGCCTTCTGTTTTTCTCCTACTGCCTCCTTGCCACAATACAGATATTGTATCAGATAGATGTTCTGTTATTACACAGTTTGACCAACAGAGTGAACACAGGTCCACCATCATCTTTGCTGGTAACCTACATGCATTTAAAGGAAAATGCTATTATGGCACAGTGGAAGTTATATTGTATGTGGTAGAGGCTGAATTCATTTAGTTTCACAAACTTTGCAGCAGCCATCTTTTTTTTTTAAATGTGTTTGTAATGTTAATCTGGAATACGAATCTCTCCGGGTATATTGGTGGGTCTCCACGGGGGAAAAAAGGTTTAAGCTGTCTTCCTCTGTGACAATATCCATTGTCTTCAGCAAAGTCCACAATTTGGAGTTCATGTGCAGCTTTGTAGCTCTTTCTATGTAGTACCATTTGATTTTGACATGTGTAGTTTGCAATCATACTACCTACTGGTACAGTAGTTGAGCTCTCAGTCTACATTAATGATAATTGTGAAGTACAGAACCACAGGCCTTGACCCATTTGCTCATAGTTGCACTTCCCACCTCTGCTGGTCCCTTGCTGTCTTCAATTAAGGATCTTTTTCAATCAGCACCCACAAGGTTGATATATTTAACAGTATACCATAATTTTATTTAAATGCATGAAGGAGAAAAGCTGTAAAAACTGGCCGTCCACATATGTATCCAAGCATGCTTTGTGGATTGAAGCAGGTACTTGAAAACACAATGAATGGGGTGAATTTTTAGTGCAGTAGGTGATGGTGGCACTGCACGTGTGACATGACGCATGTTCTTGACAAAGCTTAAGATTGATTATCTCTCCCAGATAGTTAGCTGGATAGGTAGCTAGTTAGTTAGTTGGTTAAAACAAAGGTGATAAAGGTGCATGTTATACACTGAATATTACAGTATTTGTTCCGAAAATTCTAAGTAGAGATACGACATAAAAGTACAATAATAAGATTAGCATAAGAAGTTTAAACTGGTTAAATTTTGCATGAGATCAAAACTGTTAAATGATCTCCTTCCATAGATTTGCTGCTGCCTATGGACTGACAGAACTGATCCACCATGGTGAGTCTCTCTTCTCGTCTTTTGGTTCCAATTTGTCTTCATTTCCAATGTGCTCTCAGCACAAATCTTCAGCACATATTTGCTGACGCCTCATGAACGAGATGTTGCAGACATACCAAACAGTTTGCGGTTTCTCTACAATCCTCCTTCCATCTGCTCCCAATCCTCAACCAAGATGTTTCTACTGGAACCCCCCACCTCTTACAAGCTCTGCATACAGGCCATGGCAGGCGATCAACATTTTTTCATAGTGTCTTTGGCTTTCAAGATCTTTGAGTTGCCATTTAAAGTTTGTAATTTTATAAATATGTCGTCTGCTTGACATTATTCACAGCTGTCTTTCAAACAATCATGACATGTTGAGCTGCTTGTTTTTAACCTGAGCAGCAGTGAGAATGATTCATTGACAGAGCAATCTCATTTCTTCCTCACGGCTAGCTATGACAAGAATACTCTAGATTTAAACCTGAATAAGAAGAGAAATAAACACAACACACGAATGGATATCTATGATGATTACTTATGAAGGCAACATCCTTCTCCCAGTCTTTCTTAAAGGGATTGCAGCTATTACGATGGCTTTTCAGTCGAACTGGGAGGCTGCCTTTGATCAACCAAAGTGTGATGCTGACAATTATGTCCTGCAGCACCTTTTTTCTGTTGAAAACATGTCACTTGTTTAGAGAGACAACTGTCAGGAGTATTGAAGGACTAAGATGAATTCTTGCAAATGTTAACATGATTCTTTGAGTTATCTGTCTCAGTTAGACAGATAACTGTTAATGAGATGATAAAAACACAACACTTGGAAAAACATGGCAAAGTATGACAGTTGAAAACATGGAAATGCTTTAATAATTGGTCTCCCTAGCAAATTGCCACTCTTATTTAATGTTTCCACATGTAGAGATGCAGCGCACATTCAAAGCTGTGGGAACTCAGTGTCGTAAATCACACAAAAGATGTGTAGTATCTTGTCATCCAATCCTAAATCCTGATCTGACACCAAGATCTGACAGTGTTCAGCCTTGTGTGATTGGATCATAAAAACAGCCTCCAACATAAATACGAATGCTGGCATTTGAGCTGTATAGTTGGGCGATATGGAACATAAATTATTCCTCTATGCCGATGATACTTTGGTATGGGTGACAAAGATCTTGACCCATCAGTCACACCTGATGGATTCTGTGCAGCCATACACAAAATTAAGAGGATACAGAAGTAGTTTTAAGACATGGATGCTTTTTTTATAGCTCTTTCTCAAAGTGTCTTATTTATTTTGGGGTTATTACACTGAATTCAGACTTTTGGACCACATGCCAGAACTCATTCTTAACCATTTCAAAGACAAATAAACCTTTTTATGATGTTTAGCACACAATCCTGTCATTTGAATTGTTACAAAATCTGAAAAATTTTAATTATGAATGCAAAACTGTATGAAGAAGTCAAGTTCATCAAATACTGTGGAACTAATAATTATCCATTTCGACTCTATATTACTTTAGAACTTTAGGACATTCTGAAAAGCTCAACTTATTTTCATATACTTCTGTTCCTCAGCTTTTCAACATTGTATCACCCAAACTGCTATTTTGTATGTTATAATTATCTATGTTAAAATGTCAGTACTTCCATATTATGAGGAAATTGGCTGGTATATGGAAAAATGGCATGAAAAGCATAATTTACTATTTTTATTCCACCAAATATGGTAAATGGTAAATGAACTTGAGCTTGTACATTGCTTTTTTAGTCTTCTGACTAATGTTAGTGTTTTACACGACAGGTCACACCTACTCATTCACAACCCTTCATACACTGATAGCAGAGGTTACTATGTAAAGTGACCATCAGAAGTAACTAATCCCATTCATACACATTCACATGCCGCTACTGAAGCAGGGGTAGCAACTTGGGGTTAAGTGTCTTGGCCAAGGACACATAGGACGTGGCTGCAGGCATTTGGGATCGGACCCCTGACCTTTGCGGTTGAAAGACAACCAATTCTACCAACCTACCCACAGCGGCCCAGCCCATAAAACTGATAAAAATAAACAATCTTGGTTGTAAATATGGGAATGTACTAGCTATACCTCTACAAAGAGGACAAAAATATGATTGTGAAAAATATAGATTCACATGACTATCTGCAGCAATTTATAAACCAAGTTAAGTTGGTTAAAGCTACTAAAACTATATTTTTATCCATGAAAAAATAACTTTGATTCATGATTTTTGTAAGCAAACAATCATATTGGACCAATTTAGTTCATGATAATTGAAATCAATAAACATCACCCACTGTGGTTGTTCATTGCGGTCCTCTTACTGTGAATTTGAAAAGCACTGCTGTATGACACGGACTATCAAATTGGTATTCAGCACACTTAGAATCAAGCACAGTGTGATAAATGGATACATTTAATGATGGATTGTTTCTTTAACAATAGACAGGATCCAGCTGTGTTAAAAAACTGAGTAACCACACAGTCTTTTACTTTATGTCAGTCCACTGAATCTGTGTGTATGTAGAGTCCTTGTGGGTGGGTGGGGCAAGAGCACTGTGTACCTGTCACCTTATGTAAATGTGACTCTTTATTAATGGCAGGGCAGCGGCTCTGCACCAATGAATGTCGATGTGTCGATGGGGGCTGGACCTCCCCTGTGACAGTGCTGATTAGTGGTTGCGCGCAAGGGTCACTTCAGTGACTCTGCTCCTACAGGAGGGCCTGCCGCATTCACTGACAACAACACTCACCCTCTCACTTGACCTTAGGTAGTGAATAGAAGAAAGGAACAAGGATGAGCGCAGGAGGAGATTTACATAAAAAGGAAAGTAAGAGAGAAATTCTCTCAGTTTGAGCCAGAAATATTAACTTGATGGTTAAAGGCTTGTCATAGTTAGCGCATGCATCCAATATCCTCGATCTTGGCTTGAAAATGGCTTTTAGAAGTTCAGAATGCGATTAATAAATGTGAAGCCGACTCGTCTGGATCCATGGAAATAGGAACCCTGATTGCCTGCTAGTTATGATATCATTGGGCGAGCGAGGAGAAGGGACATTGGCAGTGTGACATTGTCATTTTCAAGTCTCAACTGACACCTGGGGCCACCTAATGTCCCTCCAAATTCTCTGAAAGCAAGACAATGGACGACAGCTTGGAAGAAGGGTGCAACCATACACAGCTTTGATTGGACTGCCAATGGAATAATCAAGTGTTTAAAAATCTGGTTCCAGGGACATTATTTTCCGATATCAACTTTCATTTGATTCTAACAAATGAATTGTTGAGGCAGGAAAGAAGAATATTTTCCAAGATTCCCCTCTTTTTTAAACATTCAGTTTGATAAAAGCTTTGGTTTCACTTTCAAAGCTGACCTGAGGAAGAAAAAAAACAAGCTACGTATGCATCAGGAGATCTTAATGTGGACATTTAAGAAGTTAAGCATAAGCCAAATCCAAAGCGCTCAGCGACAGAGAGGAGGAGACAGGAGAAAAAAAAAGTGTGAAATTGTAGAAAGTTGGACTGCTTTGTTTGTTTCAAAGCTTTTCCTCTCTCCCTGGTAGGGATTTCTGAATCTGATCCTAATCTCTTTATTATCTTTGAAGGCATTTCACCTATAGGACCTTGTGAATAAGCCTAATCTGAGGAAAATAGCAAAATATTGAGTTCTGGCTGTGACTGATAAAACGTCCTTTTTCTCTCTCGCTGTGTTCCTTTCTCCCTTTTGAGGCTCCTTTTAAGCAACTAAAGAGCGCAAACCTTTAATCATAAGGCAAGGTGACCGCACACTCTGGTTATCTGGCTCGCTCAGCAGGCTCACACAAACACACACTTGCACTCACAAGCAGGAAATGTCCTGTATGCACTCGATGATATGAACAAAAGTGGATCTACAACTGACTCGCACCCACACATCTACATATACAGCTTCACACAACTTTTGCATTGTTTTTTTGGCAGAAAGTTTGAATCTGTCTCTTATATAACACCCCTACTCCCTCCTCCTACTTATACACGCTGGGAAACATGCAGGCACCTACTGTATTACAATATTTCTTCTACCTCATTGAAATTCTGTTGAAGTCAGTTCAATATTTCCTGCTTCCATGTATTTGCAGGATTTCAAAAGATTGTCCCCAACTTCGGGGAAGGAAGGAGATTGCTTTTAAGGAGGAGGTTTGGAGCTGAACATAAACAGTGTGATGACTGATTTGGCACCATGGTTCCAATTCATCCATGTTCAGCACACTTTTTTTTGCGAAAGTAGCATTTGGTTGTAAGCTATTTCATCTGCAGTCAATATATTTGGAGAGGATTCAAAATAAGCTTGTGAAAAGTCAAATTTTTTAACTTTAATTCAATAGCAACATGCAAGGACTGAATGACCCATTTTTAAATTGAGCCTTTTTTTTGTTCCACAGCACAGAGAAGCTGTTCATCAGATGGGTTGGGGGGTAAAGCAAATAAAATCATGGAACTCTTAATAACCATGGCGCCTGAAGCACAAGGCCCTAACAAGGGAGTCATCATAAACATGCTGAACAATCCCGTTGCATACTGTAAGCAGAATATGGTTCCATCTGATGTGACAGCTGAGCTAAGAGTAAGGACACAAAAGCCCCCACAGCTATGGGACATTCAGGTTTTTCATTAGTCATGCTTTCACCATACAGCACAAACAACCACTGGCTTAGCTCTGACTCTGCCTGTAACATTATGACGAAGCAATTTAGAGAGCAAACAGCAATTGTGAGCACCCAGACCACCAAGGAACCAACCACTTAGCAGGCGCAATCACAGCAAAAAATAGATGCACATTTTGTATTGTTACGAGTCAAAGTGATTATAAATGAATGTTTCACAGTGAAATCCAGAACACAATGATCATAATTGTCTTTTACTTACAAGAGCAGATACACTTTGAAATTTGAAACCCTCAATTCAGGTTCTTCTCATGTCTTCCTGTGTCATTTAGCTTTCAGGCTGACTTTGAATGGCTCCTCCTTGGCTCCAAAAACAAATACTGCAGTTTTTTTTCTTTGTTTAGCTATACACTTACCCCGTGCTTGTATGAGGCCATGGTCAGCCTAGGGACATTGTAATATAGATATGTGTGTCATCTGCATTGTTATGGTAACTGATTTGGGTGTTTTCAATTATCCAAACTAGTGGGGTTATTTAGATGTTAAAACATATAGGCTCCAGGATAGAACCTTGGGGAATGCCACATGTCATTTTTGTCTGCTCAGATGAAAAGTTACCTATAGACACAAATAAGTCCCTCTCCTTTAAGTAAGACTCAAACCAGGTTAGTACTGTGCCAGAAAATCCCACCCAGTTTTCCAGTCGGTCCGGCAAAATATTGTGATCACTGGTGTCGAACACAGCACTGACATACAGAATACATCTGTGACTGAAGTCGGCCCCTGTCTGTTTTTAAACAGATGTCATTGAAGACCTTAACCAGACTCATCTCAGTGCCCAGATGTGGTTCGAAGGTCTGACTGGAAGACATTAAAGCAGTTGTTCTGTCAAAAAGTTACAGGGAAGACACAGAAGAATAAACATTTATATATATATACTGCAGGCTTGTAAGAGATAGCAGACTTGACAGAGGATGTGCCAGGACACTGTGCAGACTTTTCTTTGAGCTTAGGGATTTCTCTTTTGAAACTTAAAAATTCTGCTTTCTGAACATCTGAGAGGGGAACTAGTTGAACTACTGGTTGTTTTCTCTCACTGTATCACACTGTCATGGAGAAAAGAGAACTTGCTGAACCACTGGCCAATTATACTCTCTGACCACATTGAACTGATTGAGACAGAGATCAGCTGAAAATAGAAAGCTGTTTTTCCTCTCAGAACTCCTCCTATAGTAAAGGGAAAAAAAAACCCAATCCACAAGAGATACAAGTGTAATAAATAAAGCAGGGCTAGAGTGGTGCTCATTTTCAGCCCAGGACTCGGCCCACTTTTGGTCCCTTACACTGGAGATATATAATTTGAGCCTTTCTAGTATATAATTTTGAAATAGTTTATTATTCTCTGCAACCTTGTTTTTATAGTGTATTTGATCAAAAATCTAATTTTCCAAGTTGTAGTGTTTCTGCACTATTCTAGCACTGGACAATGTCTGCAGCTGCTAGAGTCTATATGTGTTTTAAGCATGACATTATTTTGTTTTTTTAAGCATTTATAAAAGAGTGGCAAACAATATGAGAATGTAAACTAATACAGAAAGAGATTAATTTCTGCCACACATGGTCATGCAGTGAAGATGTGACCTTATCGTTATTATTATTATTTTCATTGTGTTCTTGTTTTGATCTAAAGAGGAGTTGAGACAGTTTAAATGTCAGACACACTCGCACTTGCAGAGTGTAAACAACGTGGGCATTTATGTGAGGGGTACAAAGTGTGGGAAATCAATCACCTTAATTTCTCTCAAATTGGTTGTGAGTGTGAAAAAAATACCTTGACAGCCTGCCCAGGTGGGACACACTTTGCAGAGAACACTATGTGTTCCCCCAGGCGACACAGGTACGCCCCATACTTTTAGAAGTTGGATACTTGTCTACATTGAAACACTACTGGAACAATAATTGCAGTCTCTATGACCTCTATGGCCCTTACAGCCAATGGAATTTCACCGGTCCTCCCGTTAAGCCACTCTAGGCCAGCAAAAAAGTTATTTTTCTATGTTTCTAACGTGGGAAGCAGAACACATCAGCTTGGTAAGTCCACATTCCGATTTTTGGCTCTGGGTCTGCATTAAAGCCGCTCTAAAGGGTAAAACGAGACGTAAGGCCACGCTTGGGACCAGGTTAGTCTTAAATCTCAAAGGTTTCTTAGACCCTGATGTCCTCAATAAATAGAGGTAAAAGTGGGAGCACAAAGAAGAAACAGTAATAACAACTAACACAGAGTTAGCGGGACTGACCAGGAGACAGCCGAAGTCTGGAATGTTTGCTCCACCACTAGAGCGAGATAGCCGACCCTGGGCTAGCCCTTCCAGGTCCAGGGGACCTCAAAGGCTCTTGGATAAGAGACGGCCGCATCATACATCAGCTTTAAAAAGTAGAAAGAATATTACTGTTAAATCAATTACCATGCCATACAATGTCCAAACATTTTGTGGAATGGAATATCACTACATTTGTTTCTTTCTTGATTTTTTTTTTTTAAATTGCCATAAATGTTGGTGATGCCGGTGCTTTTGTGGACTTTGAGACAGTGAATATTTAAATATGCTAAAACATTTGTTGAATATTCAATAAAATATGGGGAAAGATTCTCGTGATAATTGGAAGTTATATAGTCAACAAAAATGGGCCCAATTCCAAACTTGTGTAAACCCTCTTAAGTGATTTGTAGCTTGATTCTTTGTCCATATTTCATTGCAAACAGATGTTTGCACTTTACATTGGCAGACTATCAAACAATTCTCTCACATCCGTCTCCATCTCTTTCCCTGGGTGTCCCCCACCCATCATCCGAGCCAAGTGGCGATGACAGCTGTGTGAACACAGTGCTTGTGTTACACTGGCTCAGGTTGAACCCGCTCCTTCCATCATCGTGCCCCTTCCCCAGGGGAGGGTGACGCTTCACGGTGAACTCCTGCATGCCTACATTGTTTCTGTAGCTTCGCCGTGCTCTCCCACCAGACATGCTACACCCACCTCCATATGGCATCTCCGCTCGGCGTGCTTCCCCAGAGGAGCCAAAGGGCGCCTCAGTTTGCTATTTCCAGACAAGGAAATCATGTTGGCGTGCGTGTGTGAGGTGAAGGTGCCTGTCTGAAAAACTGTCTCACTAAAGACAACGTCAGTGTTAAAAAAACACGGTTTGGCAGCAGACTAGATAAATATGTCTGCAGTCTCTGGACAGCATGTCTACTTTCCTTTTTGGCTCTCTGAGGAACCTGAGAGATGAAGTGGCAGGAAGGTGTCCAAGGGGGATCTGGAGTAGGAATGAATGATTTGTAGTGCTTTTTAAAATTCTCAGTTTTTATTTCATTTTAAATGTTTAACTTCTCCATGAATTTGATTGAGTTTAAAAAACAACAAAGTGTGTATGGTACTCACAAACTAAATTGTAAATTCAATTTAAAGGCTGCATTGTAAGGAAGGCTCCATTTTTTGATTTTTTTTTTAAACTTCTTGCATTGAAAAAAGCAACAAAGCACACAATGAATGCAAAAAATGGTCACAGCTGACATATTATAAAAAATACACTCTTACAGTGTTTTTGAACATACTGTATATTTGGATTACCTGATTGTCTACAGACCCAGAACATGTGAAATAAACCCATCCGGGCCTTTGTTTGTGGTCTGCATAAGTCTTACAACACAGAGAAAAATGTACCCTCCCCTTCCCCCCGCATCTCCACCCTAGAGCAAAACTTTTGCGCATAGCCGGCATTCTTATTCCCGCTAGCGAAGGAGTGATGTCTAGCGGGAAAACTTAGGGGGGGATCTTTGCATTTAAAGAGACACACACACCAAAACGAAGCGTTCTGAGAGAGCTGGTTTATACAGGTACACAAACCTCCTCTGGTGCTTGATTCATGTTATATTTACACCAAAGCACAGCACAGATGTTTCATTTAGACCACAGGGGACTGTTTGAAAAGGTGGAGAAGGGGGATAATATGTCCTCTTTAAATTAACACTATTAACCTTCTAACTCACATAGGCCCAAATGACACACATGCAAAAACAGGACCTGTGGACATGCATTAATGGAGTAATTGGATGTTTGTTCATATCATACAGGCGTACAGATTGGAAACATTTCCATTTTTTTATTTTTGTTTTTTAAATTCCTTACAGGTTTGGCCAACTGTGTATCACTCCTTGCCAAATACAGACATATTCTGAAATTACCAATTCAAATCCATCTACGGTAGATAAGAAAAAAAATCTAGGGTTCAGCCTGCAAGTAGAGTTCGGTGTTGTAACCCTTCAATATTTGTGTTATTATAAGGATTTTACACTTCTCCATTTACTTGTTTGTGTCTTCATTAAAATGTAATTCTAATTTAGGGTATTGGATTTGGAGAGGGGCATCAGTGAGTGAGCCAACAGGTTGGTAAATTACTATTTTGTGCAATGCTGTTTTTAGAATAAATCACAGGTTTGGCAAACTGTTTATCACTCCTGGCAAAGTAGAGACAGATTGGGATATTAGCATTTTAATCCGACTAGGTAGGTACAGAAAGATACAGAAAGAGCAGGTGTCATGGCAGTAACACAACAAGCTGTTTAGAATGGAGGGTGGAAAGGAGGTCATATGATTAGCTTCCAATTTGCCTTCAGGTGGAACACGAGAATATACTCTACATTTTTTGCGACAAACAGTTGCTGAATCTCTACTGTAACAAAAGAGGACTGAAACGCAAAGATTGTATCAGCCTGCTGTGTTGCACTGACCTTCACATCTGTGATCACGCACTGTTTACGGAGTGAAAATTGGATTTACTTAATAAGGTAAAATGCTTGAGTGTACAGTTAACGGCGCTCCTTAAATGTGCAAGGACGCTGCAGATTGCTGATGCTGTCATGTAGATCAATCCAGAATGCTTGATCACAGTTTAATCCACAGTGTAATTATAAAACAGGGGGACTTCTGCTTTGCTGCATGTTAATCTCGCTCTGCCTGGTGTTTTTTTTTCTTCGTTTATTTTGTCCTTGTAATGATTCCCAGGCTTTTCAAGGAAGCCAGATTCTCACAGCTGCTGCTGTTTCCATACAGTATGCCTGTGTGGTTTGGAAGCTTTGGATTGTTTATTAGGGGATATGCAGAGGGAGGGAATCTGTTTAGATGCTATTAATAGACATTCGTCTGAGCATTCACTCATTTTAAGTATGAATTGCCTTTTTGGTTACTTTTTGTTTTGCGAGCCTTGTTATCATAAAAGTGTATTTGAATACACAGATTGGTGAACATACACAATAAATGAGCTACATATGTGCAAACAATCACATGAGGATAAGTCTTTGTAGGGCTGTGATTTTCTTTACTCACTTCCCCTCAAACACTCCTGCACACACGCATAAACACACACACACGCATTTGCATTTGAGCTAATCCCAGAGGTGTAATCAATGTGGAAATACTTGGCATCAGCACTATGACAGCATGCTGCAGCACAGCTAGCATAGCAATGAGTATCCAGCAAATCAAGCCTCAGGAATGGGAACCTTATTAAATAAAAGTGGGAAGGGTCAATACCAGCTATTGACGAGTCCATGAAGCTTGTACTTCAAAGGTTCCCCCCCTCCTTTTTTTACCTTTTTGCTTTTTACCAGCCCAGCAGGGAGACAAGTCGGGCCCACTCTGTGTCAAAACTGGAATCCTTGAATGCTAATGCTACGTCCTTGCGAGCAGGGGTGTGTCTAGGCTTTTCTGACTGGGGTGGCCCAACTGGGGCACTGACTTATTCAAGGGTGGCCTTGAGTGTGACGTCCACACACTCATACACACAAGTCTAATTTATTTACCCTGTATGCACTAATCTAATCTACTTTTATGTTACCCAAGAGAGGCAACATATATCTTCTTAGCCTACTTCTTTAAGGACTCAAAATACAAAATGTTCAAAGGTACAATTTTAACTAATCAAAAACTTGATTTCAAACTCATGCACACTGTCTAACATGCAAATACACCTATTGGCAATATTTCAGTATGGAAAAATGGCTTGTTAGTTCATTACAACACATCGTTATGCACTAGTCTTGTATAATTGATATGCAGGGTATTTATTTACAATTTAAAGAACATAGAATAATATGCTACATTAACATGTTAAGACAACTACTTGTAACATGTATCCAAAAATGCCACAATCATTGTGTTAACAAACATCCTCCTCTGACAAGGCAAATAGCCAATCGTAGTTTAGGGGGTGGCCAATCAGATTTCAAGGGGGCAAAGCCACCCCTGGCAATCCTTATAGACACGCCCCTGCTTCCGAGGTAACTTTGTTGGGCCCATGAGGCAACTTCAAAATCCCATCGCAAATCAGTGCATAAAGAGATCCCAGGAGTATTAGCAGTGTTGTTAAACACACTTACATGCACACAAGAAAAAACCTACTAAACCAAAGCTCACAGCAGACACATCAACAGTTGGTGTATGAGTTGTCTGACAGACTCTAGAGTCTGGAAATATCGGGCTTCATAATCAATGAAATACATTTTAGTGCTAAATGTCCATTTTCTGTCTGCATGGCCTGAGTGCTCTGCTTCCAAGGGCAACATCTCAAGTGCCTTTCTACCTGGTTTCTCTACGTTTTATTCACTTTGTCAGTATGTCACATTGATAAACCATGTCACAAAAGCAGTTCAAAATCTTCTGGTCAAAAGAAGGCTGTAACGCAGAACATTTTGTTATAATCAAATTCGCTTGATGCTTTTCTCATTTCCACACACCAACAAGCAAGACAGCTCATGTAGGGACAATGGCTGCCGACAAAATGGATTTGTGTTTGACTTTCCCTTTTCTTGTTCCGATGTGACAACTGAAGAATGGATAAATCTAAGGGAAGAGGATAAGCCAAAGACACTGGCAGACTTTGAGCTGTTAAAACTTCTTAACACCAGCGTGGCAGTATCAGAGGCAGAGCTGAATGAACTTGAACATGTTCAGATAAATTTTCGACAATAATCCTGAACTAAAAAGTCAGACGCTGTTACGCTGGAAGCTGGAGAATGCAAAAGGACTTAGGAGAGCTGGAATTGTCTGTCCTTGTTAAGAAATGTGCAAAATGTTTCATTGAGTTAATTCATTTCATGTTATTTAGACTTAAATATACATTTGTTTTGAAATAGTAGATCAAATGCTGAGTTATGTAACTTCCTGATGTTCTTTGGCGTGGTTAGGGTTATATAGTATATGAAAAAAAAATTATAAGTAAGGCGTAGTTCTCTGAAGCCTTTCAAACTACAACCCATATTTCTACGCCTCTGGAGAGGAAACATCTCTGTTTCGACTCATCTCACCCAGCACTTTTTTTTTTTTTGCACTCTTGTATAGAAGAAACACAACAGAATGTTTAGAGCATGCGGATGTTGCACATCCATACATGTAAAAATTCTGAAGTATATTCACTTGTAGGCCCCTTGTTGTAGAGTCTTTTTGGAAATAAAGCAGGAATGAGTGGAGCTACCATTGCAAAGAAAAATATTTAATAGACACATTAAACAGAAAATTATCAAGTCTATAATTATCAAGACTCTACTAATTCTTATGATATTAATTGTTCTCCATAGTCTGTGGTATTAGTTTGGTTTGTATTTGAAGTCGGTATTAGTTTGGTAAGTGTTTTCAAAGACACAGATTCAAAGTATTGACCTGGTGCAGTACATTTCTAAAGCTTCCTTATCCTAAAGAAAACTACTGCACTTTGCTGACTAGCACTGCCAGCATTTAACTGTGCACATTGACTTGAAATGGGTTGTAACCTGTGGAGGGAATGTGCTCTGTTGCTATCCTCAAACTTTTTCACATTAATGCTATTGACCTAAGTCTTCTTAGGGGTACAGTAGGCCTCTAAATCCACATGCTCCACAATCTCAGCAGATTGATGTGGCTCTGGAGTGAGTAACTCCATTGATTTCATTTCACAGGGCATTCGATTCAGTAGATCATAGCACCTACAACAAGATTGGGTTGGCATGGATTTTCTCCACTGGGTCAAAGAGGCTTAGACCATAATTGTTTTTTATTACTTTTTTGGCTCTAAAAACATACCCATGTATCATATTTCTGACGACTGCTCGATAGTCAGCACACATCAATGACATAGGTCACTTTTTTTCCCAGGAGATTCTTTCTCTGCCGTCTTATGTTGAGAAATTCTATTTGATTAGCCGTGAACCTTTAATGTATAAAGTGCAATGGAGGTGCCCACTGAAATGTTATATTTTTCCTTTATGTGTAGAGACCAAGCACACATCATATATGGAATGAAGACCTTTTGGCTCCGAGGCACTTGATGCAAGCCCAGACCAAACTGACAGACTTCAGGGAATCATCAGCTCATGATTCTTTAACCTTACTTGCTTTCATGCTTTATTGCGCAATCCTAAACTCAGTGAAAAACAACAACCCATTGCTCCGTCGAGTTCCACCACACTGCCATTTAAAAATGCCTATTATGTGGTGCTATGGTCATTTCATGAAGCCAAAAAAGGAAGTAACCAAGGAATGGAACCAAGTTGTTTTGGCGATTGGACCATTCGTGCATCTTCAACTTTGTAACTCTGTAATTCCAGACAGGTTAAAATACTGTTACACACATGTTAATATTAACTAAGACATTTCATTGGGTTTTGGGGCAAATTTTGGTCAATGGCTTCCAATCTCTCTTTCCAGGATTAACTGTGAATATGTTCAGGAGACAGCGACTTGCAAGAGCAAGAGTTCTGGCCCTGCCCCGACTGCCAATTATCACCAAAGCAGAGGGCTAATTAAGGTTTGATTAAGTTCAGAGTGTTCTTGAGGATATGCAGAGAGGGAGATCGGGAAGGGTCCCACCCAAGATCACACGGTGTCTGTCAGATGCAGGCGCTGTGAAATTGGATTGTTGGCCGTTATCAACCTTTGACCCTTGGTACCACACCACTTGGTGACTTCAGCAGCTGGGTAAAAAAGAAAACTCTCTTAAGGGAGAGGGAAATCGTGCTGCCGGATGACCGATGTGGGCAAAAAAAAAAAAGTGAGACACACTGTCACTAGAGAGCCGCTCACTAATGAGGTCTAGGAGGGATTGAATGTATGGAGTGTCTGTTACACTGAGGAATATTCGCAAGGAGATAAAAATGCACAACCTACACAGTCCACATTTGTCTCGACGACAGCGACATCCTGAAAAGTTCTATTTGTGAGTTTTCCACAGCTTCTGTGGGAGGGAAAGATAGTGCTTTGTAGGTAGTTGCATCCCTTCGGGAGCTGAGTTGCAGGTGGAGAGCTGCGACGTATTGCCCCCTTTAGGGGAACAACAACCCTACTTGTTCAATGCTTGGCAAGGAAGGCACATCGGTACAACCTGCCAGACGTCCTCCTTCTGCTAGGTTCCTACTGAACTTGACATCCACCGTGCTGGCAAAGGGGGGCTGCATTACTTATTCATGATGTGCACTTGCATATTAATGGCACACCTTTCCGTCGCAAGCAAACATATGCACGGGGCGGCTCTGGGTTGTGTTTTTAAGACAGGAAGAAGGTGAGGGCAGTCAGGTGGAAGAGCGGTGGTGACGGAAGGACGACGACGACGAGGCAGGAAAAAGACTAATGGCTGGAAGAGAGAGTTCTGGGGTGACTTCTGCAGATTTCACTCCGTGGCTTCTGCAAGTAAGCAAAGGTAATTATGATAATGGACATTAATGGGTTTATAAGTAAGCACTAATGGCAATGGAGATTGAGCGTGTACATGGTAGAGCACCTGACCTTCATATTCCTCAGTGAATTCAATCTAACTCCAGCAACGCAACTGATTCAGGGGAGTATTGTCTTGAGATCCTTTTACCCTGAATCTTTTAAGCTTAGTCTCACAGGTAGAAAAAAAAACCACATTGTTTCAGCTCCACATTTCCACCTGAACTCTTCTGACTGACTCATGATTTTTCCCTGTTTTAGGAGATTAGCTCTTGTACCTTATTTCTCCCCAGAACTCCCTCCTTTTGTTTCTTTCTATATTCCTTTCTTTCTCCAAAAAAGAAAGAAAAAAAAAATCAAGCTTCAGCGCTTCTAAAGCTGATTCCATCCCCTCCACCTTTCTCCTCTCATCTTCCTACTCCACTCTTGGCTGGGGGTTAAAGGATGAAGGGTTGTCTGATTGGGTGTCTGCACATCAACCTGAGCAGGCCAGGCTTTCTTCTTTCTATTCAGACTTGGATCATCTTTTTCTTCTCCTTTTCTCTCCCGCTAAAGCATTCTCCATTTACACCACAGTTTCTTCTATGGTTAAATGATTATAGCGCTTGCTTAATTTTCTTCCTCACGGGTCCCACCCCACCTCCCCACTGCCTGTCTCCTCTGCTCAGGTTTTTTTTTTTTTGTTCTGTTCTGTGTTACACTGACACCTTCATTTATCAATGTCAATCACCAGTTTTAAAACCCAACAGGCTAGCACACATTGATTACCGCTGAACAAGAATAAAGCATGATGCAAATTTCAGATCAAGGTCGATAATGGAATAATAAGTGTAAACCTCGACCTCTTAATGAATGTGCTGTTATTGCCCTCTACTTCTTTAGTAAGGATACGTGAGGGCCAATAAAAGAGAGGGCTGTGCAGCTGTCAACAAACCATTTTTATTTAATTGATTTGCAAACCGTAGTGCTGTCAAATTTTTCAAATGTCATCACAGAGAAGAAAAAAGTGTTTTGATTAAGGAAATCAAATCTGAGTCAATACTAGAAGTACCAGGAGATTTAACGCTCTATTGAGCCGTTTTAACATGTGAAAATATCTAGATAATTTCAGGAGGACTGCTCCGGATATTCTAATGACCTGGCTGTTCACACACGGCTGTAGCTCATGGAATTCCCCCTCTGGGGATAGATAAAGTGTTATCTTATCTTATCTACAGTCGGTCGTTTCTCAACTGAAAGGTTGGGGGTACGATCCCCAGCAAGTCCGATGTGTCCTTGGGAAAGACACATAACCCACACATCCTCTGCCATCAGTGTGTGAATGTGTAGGAGTGACCTGTAATGTAAAAGTGCTTTGAGTAAGCTCAAGTCCATTCACCATTTAACATATGCACCTGACAGCGGGAGACTTTCCCTGTCAGATGGGAGGGGGTGCGGGGGTCTCCTGAGGTAAGACATGATGAGGTAAGATGTGAAAAACAATGCTGAAGTCGAAAATTAAGCAGTAGAGTCCGCTACACAATGCTATAATTAAAATATTTGCCTTTATGTCAATGCCATGTGTAGTTCAACGGAACGACAATATCAACAAAAGAGCGGAGAACAACATACTGGCGATCAGAAAACGTAATGCAGCCTATAAATTACGTGCACATAGACCCTCGAGGTGATAATATCCTGCTGCATTCTCAGCTGACTCGGAAATAATGAGGAAAAAATACGATGGATAAAGTCAAAGTGAAAAATGTGCCTGTTTGCGTTCGCACACGTAGCTTTTTTCCTGAAAATTTCAGGAGTTTTTCAGGGGTTTTCGTCAACTGTGAAAGCACTTTTAGATATTTCAAAAAAGGTTATAATGTAATGCATGTTGACATAATTCATTGTTTAACTATTTCTTGTTACTGAGAACCATTCAGAGATTTGATATCCAAATCTACTATGAAATCCAAAGAAAGACATCTCCTCCTGCTTTCTCATGTAGCCCATATTAACGTGTCCTTTAAGCCTTCTCAGTTTTGGTTGTACAATCGTCCTTTTCACAAAAGAAAGCGAAAAAGTAATTTTGGACACCGGCTTAGTGAAAAAAACATGATGAGAGAATTCCAATTTACCTGATACTCATTCTTCTTTTTTCCCCCTGAAAACAGAAGCTATTATGGCGGGCAGGCTGTCATGCAGAAAATAAGTGTGTCTATGTAATTATACGCATAAGCCCCCTCGCTAAAAACCACACTGATCCAGCCACAAAATGGATTCAAGTTTCAGAACTGCTTTGGTTACACAGAATTATCTCTGCTGGATAGTTTGGGGTGTGATATTCAGACGGAGATACATTTTCTGTACTCTGTCTTAGCTAGGGTTGGACGTGACCAGTGTTCAATTATGTAAATGAATGTCAGAAAATTAGAGACACCATTTGCTGTCCATTGCTTCAACTAACTTATTTCATTTTTTGGTTCTCAGCTTAGAATATCAATCATTCTATGTCATTGGAAAACAAGGGCATCAACTAATAAACATATTGTCTTGCAGTCCTGTCTCCATTTCTGCTCACCCCTAAAATGCTATCTGTGCTCAAATATTCTCAGTACAACATGTGCTACTGTTCGAGACAGACCTGTATTCTTGTGTGGTAATACTCCTTCCCTCTACCCACAGCTGTTGATTTAACTTAGGACTTTAACACAAGGAAAACAAGACGATTCCACTTTGGACTACAGCACTAGACTGTTATAAAGCTTGAAACACGCTGTGACCATTTGTTAAATACTATACAACAAATCAGATATCAAGCATTTATTCTGAATTTGTTGAAAATGTAGCAACAATTAAGAATAGAAAAGTTCACCATGAAAAATTATGAAAGGGTTTTTATTGTTTTCTAATTGGCATGGATTTTCCCAAACCGACGATTTAACACAAATCTGTCATTGGACTGTCTTTAATTGACAAATGTCTAATACATCAGGCTTAATTTTTGAAAGAAATGTCTCTTGTCTTGGACTTGTCTTGAATGACTTATGATGTGTCTTTCTTTAGACACAGACAACTTGATTTATCCCAGAAGGCCATATAGTTTGTGGTCTTCCCAGACATACATACATTCACAGAAAACAGACTGGCAGACAAACAAAGATGAGAGAGAGTTTATATTGTTACATTACGTGGGATTATTTTGATTATACTGTTTCTTGGCTTGGACTCGTCTTAAATGACTTGTTCCCTAACACAGAGTTGTCTCAATTGAACTTTCTCCTGGCGTGGACTTGACTTACCTTTCATGCGTTAAAAATATTCCCGATTAACTGACCTGTTTGGACTTGATTTGTGTTGACTAACTTGACTCTGGACTTTGACTTGTCTTTAGTGACTCCTAGCTATGGTTAGACCAGTGATACTCAACCCGAGGCTCTCGAGCCACATGTGGCTCATTTGGAACTAGTTGTGGCTCTTTTAGGTCCTACTTGGAAAAAAAAAAAATCAAAAGGGAAACACTGTCAGCAGAAATTATTCTTTGCAAATCATGTCACTGTGTTTCCCACAAATACTTTAGGAAAGAAATAGGTTTTTTGATTGTGGCTCTTGCAGAAATATTTCTCATGTCAATGTGGCTCTTAACAAGGCTGCGTACCGCTGGTTTACACTTATCTTACCCACCTCTGGCGACCTATTCCTGACTTGACTTACTTGTCACTCTACTTGGCCTTCCATTAAATGTTTTGTCCCACAACTAAGAAATAGAGAAATAGAGTCACTATGCTTGAACTTGTTTTATGATGGCTTACTTGACAAAAAAAACTTGAAAATATATATCATGAAAATTCATTGACCTCAACTAGTCTGACCGGCTTGACATGAATGGGGCTTTTCTTGATGCTTGGCTTGGGAATGTTTCAGCACTTTGCTAGTCCTTTGTCCACGCAAGGGGCTTTTACACCACAGGTCACATCTACCCATTCACACCCATCCACACACTGATGGCAGAGGCTGCTACGGAAAGTCTCCATTGGTATTAACTAATTACCATTCATACACATTTATTTGCCACCAACAAAGCAGCAGGAGCAACTTGGGGTTAAGTGTCTTGCCCTATCTACCACTGACCCACACTCCCCATGTCGCAACATTGGACTTTGATTTATTTTGACTTACTTTTCTTGGACTTCTTTCCATCTATCATAAATACGTTTCTTGGGGGAACAACTCCTCCATTGCCAGTATCACTAGGCTGCCACTTTTACAACAGCTTTCCTGTCTCTGACATTGAAGGTATTAGGTTGTCTGTTTCAATCTGGATTCAACTACAAGTCTAGCAGCTCACCTGGACAACCTGCGGCAATTTAAAAGTCCGAAGAGGTTTGTAGTGACATTTTTTTGATCTGCCTGTTTGGTGTGGTCATCTGGTACATTTGTATTTAACAGGCTTGGGCGCACGGTCGTGTAGCTGATCAAAAGAATTCTCTCATAATTCTGATACACTTACTGCACAGGTTTTCCCACCTGTCAGCATGCAGAGAGCGGTTTCATCAGCTTTGTCTGTCTCCGGCACTTTCGCACCACAAGACTGAGCATCTTGGCTTTTGATTCCTGGCTCACTAGACGACAAAACGCTCACATGATAAGATTTTTTTCCAGACAGAGCTACAGAGGGTATTGTGAGTAAAAATGGGACCAGAAAGGAGACACTGCAGGCTCGTGAGTGTGATTCATTTTGCGCACGGAGAGGCACTTTCAACAAGAGAAGGGCAAAAGCAGGTCTATAAGGGAAGAACATGCAATTGAGCTTTCTTTTTTTTTTTAAACAATCGGAGGAAGAAATGAAAGCGGCGTAACGGTTTATGAAAGAGACAGAGGCAGAAATGGAGAGCGGGGGAGATTGCCCCAGCTGGCTCAGTCTGCTGGGAGCAGGTAGTGTATTTGGGTCAGCACACTGCATCATCAGCAATTCTCCCAACCTGCCTGAGCAAATGGAGAAGGGGGCAACCTGCTAGGCAAGCTGCATTATTGAGATTGTGTGCCTCTGTGCTCAACATTTGTACTGTACATGCTGTACATGAAATATACTTTACCTTTACACACACACACACACACACACACTCAAAAAAGGAAGTCTCCAGGGCCTTAGCCTTCAAGCAAACACAGACATACACGTACAGACCCTCAGGCTGGCTCGGATCAATATAAACACTCAGTGTGTTTCATTAGAAGACATGACGACTTAGGCCTCCATCTCCCGTCCCGGGTCCCAGCAATTCCATAAACAGCATTCATAATGGTTTCCCATCAAGCAAAGTATGTAGATGTATCCATAATAGATGATTCTTTATTAACTGGCTAGTCACTGATTTGAAACTGCATCTGGCTTCATCTGCAGGAAAGGAGTACTGGTCACATTACAACATTGGGCTTCATTCTCAATTATCTCAATTAAGTATTTTCTTTTTGTCAGATTTGTGTTCTTAAATGACTGAATTGTTCGCAGTCGTGTTTTAATCTCCATGTGTTAGTTGAAAGCTTGGGCCTGTTCCCAATCAGCATTGGTAGCCGCCCATTAGTGTCCATAAAAGGGCCCTGCAAAAACACATGCTGGTAGCAAAAATTAAGGTTGTGGAGAAGCCCAAATATAAGACTGAAGATGGTACCAGCTGAAGTATAGGAGTAAGAACAACCAATCTGAAGCATGGTTGGTGAATGAGGCCCAAGTTTTAAAGTAGTTTTGATTTGATTACTTGGAAAAAAAATCAATCTGTGATGGCATTGGATGTTTTTTTTCTACTTTTCTCAAGTATTTTTTTTTTTTCCATGTGAAATATTTTGTTATTTGGCCTCCTACTGAACTCCAATTATAAGGTTTTACCTTGCATCTCCTTTAGCTTTTACACTTACTATTGACAAGTACCTCATACAGCCCCACTTCAAAATATCCTAACAATCCCTGATCTTAATTTCTAACCAGGTTAAACAGAAACTCAGAGGAAGGGAAAAATGGTGGCTCAGGCCATGCTACTGGTCCTGGCTACAGATTGAGAGAGAAGGGGGAGGAGCTTGACTCAGTCTTTTGTAGTCAGCCCACAGGTGCAGCAGATCAGAAGTTGAGGAATGTATGGCGGTCAATTAGTGCCTCAAAGAAAACAAAAAAAAACGATGTCGAGTGACACTGACAACAGTGACATTGTCCCCATCCTTCTCCTTCTTTCTACATGTCCCTCTATCCCACTTTCCAAGCCAGTGTGCTTAAAGCCCGTTGACTGAGCCAGTTAGCTGCCTTACCCACAATGCAACCCAACCAAAGACAGTCCCGCTCGACATGTGATAGCAGTTGGACACTAATAATCAGGAGCAGCGAGCATCTAGCCCAGGTGAGGCACAGGCTACAGAGAACCCCCAGGTTCCCTTTAAAAAAAAACAAAAAAAAACATTTTAAATCTTTCAATTTATCGGTTCCCTCTGGAGCAACAAAAAGGCTTTATACAATGTCTTTCTTCCCGCATAGCCAGTGATCCTCCCTGAGCCATGTGAACTGTAGACTTTGATGTGTAAAATCATCGGAGTCTCTTTTAAAGGGGTCAAACACAGAAAGGATTGTGAACGATTTGATAAAATTAAACTTGGACTGTTGTAACATATCGTTAAGATTGCATCAGAAGGACTTTTTTTTAAAAATCAGATAGACAGAGAGATCATATCTCCCCACACACATTGAGTTACAGATGGTAGCATTTCTTGATGTTTTGTGTGAAACTAAATTAGTTAGAGTTATTTTAGCCCTGTAAATGATTTTTATTCCCACACTTTTAGCCACCAAAATTAGCCTCGTGTTCCGTTTTGTTGCCAGACTGACTATCAAACTAATTCTATGTTACAGTGAGCTTTAAAAATCTGTTTCCCACTTGTGTAACTGACACTGATGCTTATTCGGGATAACAAAATGCACCAAAGTGCAAATAGAAAACCTCATCTTCGACTGCCCTCACCTCTCCCAAAAACAAATTTTAGGTCACACTTGAGAGCAAACACTGGCCCTATTTTTAACTGTGCGCCGTATTGATGATTTTGCAGCGCTGTGTGTAATGCCTGCATTTTAATTGCGTATTTGCGGCATGGGGGAATAAATGCAATTAACTCAATGTGGGTGGACTTCAATCACAAAGATGCACTGTAGTGAGAAAAAGGTTGTTAGAAGGTAATTATGACTTTGTGATTATTCATTATACTGCATTCAGTGTGTGTGTGAGTGTGTAACTGTGTCGGTGTGTGCGTGTGGATATGTGTGTTGGCTGCAGTCTATGTACAGTAAGCAGGATTTTTTTTATTTCATCATCAGAGGGGAATTGTGCTGAAAGGAGCATCTTTTTCTGTTAACAAGGTTGTTAACAGTTGGCAATTTCTTCTTTTTTTTTCTTTTCCACCTCAGTGATTGTCAACAAAACCTTCTGCCTGCTGTTGTGGATTTCACCTGGGAAGCAAAATGGGAAAAAAGGAGTCGGATAAATGAATTTGTATTAATGAATAAAATATCTAATAAATGAATACTTTGTCTTTGATTGGAACTCTAAAAACAGCTCCTTACAGTGTCTTTTATTTAGATGGTGTCTTTTTTTTTTTTTTTACATGTCTTTCAACAACTCCCTGTGCTCTCTTTATATTTAATTTAGTATTGCTTAAAAGGTCACATATCGTGCAAAAAACACTTTACTATGTTTTTCAAAGACTAATATGTGTCCCTAGTCTGTCTTAAACCCCCCAATTATAAGAAAAGTCCATGCTCTCACCGTTTGTGTTCTCAAACAGGCCGTTTGGAGATTTTCCCTTTGTGACATCACAATCGGAAGTAACATCTCCCCAGGTGGGTGACACTCTCGCAGCTAGGTGTTTGTTCTGTCCTCTAAGTCTGTCTTCTCACTGTAAACAATTGGGCATGGTGCTAGAAAGCCAGAGCCACCCAAGCCCTTCCAGAGGGGCGTGGTCAGACACAGCTCATTCGCATTTAAAGCTACAGACACAGAAACAGACTGTAAAACTTGTTGAATATTAGTATGTTATGTGACCTTTATATTGGCATTGAAGGCAAATAACTTACAAGAAAGAAACAAGAATAATGCATTAATATTAAGCAAAACCATGTCATAACGACATAACTAAGAGTATAATGACATTTTCAAAAAACCCGAGAACATTTCACAAAAACAAAGTTTGTCAGAACTCAACATTTCACATAACCCAAAAATATTCATAAAATCCCAATGTTGCACAAAATTCAACATGTCATAAAACGCGACATTTCCAAAAAAACAAATATTTCATGAAACCCAGTGTTTCAGAAAACCAGCAACATTTTATAACATTTTATAAAAAACAACATTAACCAAAATCGAACAATATTGACAAAATCCAATAAAATGTCATAAAACAACACATTCCAGAAAAAAATCCTTTCTTCGATAAAATCCAAATTTTATAAAACCCAGCGTTTCAGAAGACCAAGCATTTAAAAAAAAAAACAAATTACACAAAACCCAACAACAATCCACAAAACACAGCTATACAGAATGAAACTCAACATTTTGCCAAACCTAACATTTAACAAAACTCAGTGACATTTCAGAACAAGCAGAAACATTTCGCAAAACATAAAAATATTTATTTTTTTGAGCCCTATGACACTCTAGAAAACACAGGGTATCACAAAACATAAAAACATTGAGGTCTGAAAAGCAAAATGAGGCAGAATTTCCCTTGACTACTTTCTGTTGTTTTTCTTTTTAACATGTGGTGTCAACTATTTTTCCTCAGATTTTTTTCATTCTGTTGTGTTTTGTCAAATATTAGTTTGAGGGACATGTTCTTGTGTTTTGCTGGATGTTGGGCATTGTGAAATGTCATGATCATTAAATATGTTATATGTTTTATAAGTTGTGGTTTAGAGGTGGTGTTCTGTGAGCTTGTTTTTTTTTAAATATTGTTGTGTCATGACCTAAAGGGCCAACATCCCTAATCCTACTTTCTTGAAAAAAGTGTCAATATCTTGTTTTTACTGAAACATCTTCTACTTCCAACATTGTAAAAAATATATCTTTTAATGCCATGATTCATAAAAATGAAATATTTAACTTTCCTTTAGCTACAAGCTGAACCCATGACCCTGAAGTCAGCCATGAACTACCCCTGCACCCTTTACACTCAGCTCAACCTCATAACTCTCCATCATACATCTAACACAACGCCCACGCCTCCGTCTGCTCCACCTACCTTCACCCAAACGAGGGAGGCCCGTTCTAAGCCCGGGGGCTGGAGCGGATCCATCACCCTTCCCGCGCACAGGATGAAGAATGTGCTGCTGTGCATCACGATAATGGTCTCAGTCATCAGGGGGTGGGATGAGCTGGGTCTCCCCCCCCCATTGCTGCCCGGGCTAAGTGCTCGGGGAGGTGATGGAGGACTGCTCTGTGCAAATGCATGACATGGTTAATGCTCTGCACCACATGAGAGACCCTCCATCAGTCTCTACCTGGCTGACAGACAGGCAGAGATAGGTGGAGTTTTTTCTTGAAATCTGAGACATTTACAGTACTTTTCACTTTTATGGATATCCTCAGACTTTTTAGTGAATGAATTTTCAGGTTAGCTGGAGTATTAGGGCGGTTCAACCAAGACCATGAGGGACTCTCTTAATGTATGTTATGTATGTATATGGCGCCGTATTTGTGGTCACCAAAAACTACAGCCAGTTATTCATTTCAAATTGAAAACAAAGTAAGGATGCCACCATTGCTGTATGGATATAGACATAGCCACCAATGTTACCCATTGGTTTCACAATGGCGTTTATAAAGCCCAGAGTTTGACATTTGGTTGCCAACATGATCGTTTTCTGGAGCCATGAGTGACCATTTTTGCAAGAAAGCATGGTTGCTTGAAAGGAGCTAGGCATTGGCAAACAATTTGTTATCATCAATCTGAAAAGTCACACCACTGGTTTAGATCAGTTGGTAGAGAAGCAGAGGCTACAGTCGTCATCATACTGGACAATGGCTCGACACCTGACCCTTGACTTTCTCCCCACACACTTACCCCCCACGTATATCCTGTCCCTCTATATCTGTCCTGTCAAATAATGGCCAAAAAACCCCCAAAAAGCAATCTTAAAAAAAAATCCAGTGACTGACTACTGCTGCCTAACTATAAATAACAGTTCAGTATGGTCTGATTTAATTTGTCCTGGAAAAAGCAAAGAATCATGAGTTCTATGCACTGGCAAACATATTAATAAATGTATGATAGACAGCGTACAATCCAGAAAACCATGTCAAGTATGAAGAAAAATAAATACTGGAATTTCACTTTCCGAAAAGCTTGAGCTCAGACTATTTGGACAGTGGTCAGTTAGTGCTGCTTACCACACTTAAAGTCATGTTATTTATCCGGATATTGCATTGAAAATAGCTCAAAACATACACATGACAGAAATCATGCTACATGCAGACCCAACCCTAACCCTAACAACACACAATATGGATACATATCCATGGAATATGTGGTGGCTGTGTCTACCAGCTGGAGATATTTTTTGTGCACTTTTAAAGGAATCAAATTCATATTTAAAGCTTTAGGCAACATGCCATCTTTTCTATCAACAGCACTGTCCTGTCTTTACCTGTGACACGCTAAGCTCATAACGCTCTGTTACCGCTCGATGTGACACTGGCCTTTAGCTCGCCTCGCTGCGCGCCTTCCCTCTGAGCCCTTAAGTACATTTATCAGGCAGATATCTCAGACGCCTGCTGGTGAACTCTGCGGGTACTTATTGTTATGTAATCGCAGCACGCCCTACTGTGACACATGTCAAAGTGGTAGAAAATTAGGATCTGATTCACTCTCCCTAGCCCCTCCCCCACCCCTTGCGCATCCCTCCATCCCACGTTCTGCCAAAGATCAATCTATTACTCAATCCGTCTTTCCAGCAGTGGGCACTTGCCACACGAAGGAGAGAGCGATGGATCTTCAGACAAAGCGGCAATTTGACAGTGTAATTCTGATTTCCTGAAATTGAAAGATGACTCGAGGGTAAGGAACTGAACCTCTGTGTCAAAGTGTCACTCGCGCTAAGTTAATTTGTGCCTAAATGACAGATTTTTTGCACGCACATTCCACCTGTCAGGATGAAAAATGGACTCTATTTTGTGTAGACAAATAGTAACCTCGGAGCTTTAGTCTCTCTTGCTGCACTAATATGATGCTCAATAAGAGATGCATGAAAAGTTGTGTTCCTCCTTAAAGTGAAAAGCAGCATTCCTTATCCTCAAGTACGCTTAAGTTTCATGGTTGGCTGTCGCCTCTTAATAATATCTGGCAAGCACTGATCCAGCTGTTTCTAACAAGACACTGAGTCTTTGTGATAAACGACTAGTGTTGTCAATTGTGTACATTTACTGATCTTATAAAATGTAAAAAGCTGCTCTGATAAATGATGATAAGGCAGGGTGATAAAATTGTTGTTCTGTGTCTTCAGATGACTATTCAGAAAATGAACTCGCTTGGCAATCATGTATCTGTAGCTCTTTGGACATGCTTATGCTTTTTCCTTTCCTATCTTAGCATCTTTCCAGTTTGTTACATTTTTGCCCATACTGCACATTTATGTTCATTTAACCTTTATTTAACCAGGCAATTAGCCCATTAAGATCAATATCTCTTTCACAAGGGTGAAATGGCCAAGAGGGCAGCAGCACACGTCATGTTGTGGCCAAAATGTTCTGTTGAATTATTTAAACTAGCGACAGTGGCCATTAATGAGCCTAAACATGTAAATATGCAAGATTGTAGTTTAAGGCTAATTTCCATCTGTAGTCCCTTGGCAGGTTGGTGGTACACACATATACAAATTTACATATAACCACAATGTAAAGCAAAAAACAATCACCAAAGTGACAAATCGGGTTGTTGATGGAGTATCACCAAGAGTCGTCACCACCCTTAGGTAACTGGTTGTTTTGCCCTCATGGAACTTGGCTTAACGTTTTGCAAATCCTTCAGGTGGTTGCATCCGGGGATAAGTATAAAACTCTGACCTGGTAGAGTTACTTTTTTGAAGTAACGATGACATCAAAGTCAGGGTTATTTATTTTGATGGAAGCATACATACATTTGTGGTCAATGTCATTGCAATACGTCTTTAGGTTGATGTTTTTCAATGTGGACCGAATTGGACAAACTAACTGACATGGAGACATGTCATGGAGACATGTATCAAATCAGTCAACTGGCAGAACATAATTGCAACTGGCAGTAAAAAACGTCATAGATTGGGGTTACACTAAATTCAGCTGTAAATCAAGATACTTCAAAACTACTTTTGGCAAAACCAACGGGTGACGTCAATGTTTTATACAGTCTATGGTAAGGACTTACATGTACATACTGGAAAAAATCTGAAACCTTTCACTTAAAATAGTAACTTGCAGTCAATAATTATTGCCTGAATTATAGAATTTGACATAATTGGACCCGAAGAAAGTTGTTTTTTCCAAAAATGTATTTATTTACTATGAAATAGATTTTAAGGGTTACTTAAAAAAAATCAAAGACAAGGAAAATACTGTTCAATGTTCCTCCATGGTGTCACCCTTGTCCTTTGACAAAAGTGTGTCTGTCTTGAGTTTGTGGCCCACCAGCACTTACACTGTCGAGGGAAATTAAAGCTCACCAAACAGATTAGATTTCAAGGCGCTGAAAATGCAATTTTTCATCTCAACCCACCGCTAATCTCAAAGGGGGGAATGAAGGCACTCTTAAAGACGGGATAAAACACACGAAACAAGCTGGAGCGAAGGAGGGAATGTGTGTCAGCGGAGTATTAGGTGGGCTATGAAACAAAAACCACAGTTGTTTTCCCCCAGCGAGAGCATGGCTGTCACGCTTCCTGTTAGAGGACAGGGGAGTGCTTGTGTCTCATAGCCTGTGTACGTGACATACGGTATAGGGTTCTGTGTGTGAGGGAGATGAGGTTTATCAGGAGGAAGGGATAACACACACTGTCCAGCCAGATCTTTGGGGAGGCCGAGGAAATATGGTTCACCGCAGATAAGCCTCACTGTCACTTGGCGTTGACTACTATTAGTCTTGGCGTCCTGGTCGGGCTCTACGGCAAGCTCCCAGTGTCACCAGGCTGTGATCGGGGGCAGGCACTGGTCCGGCCTGGGAGAAAGGATGCATATTGATTTTTTGGGCTTTATATATGGAGCCCTAATAGAAACAATTCCCTAGGCTCCCTCTGCTGAGCAAATACTTGGAGCACTGAGGCATGTAAAACCAGGACATCAGAGAAATAGTGACATGAAATAAGATGTGGTTTGTGATATGCAGCCCAGTAAAGCAAACCACAAACATGTACCCTCCATCTTTAAGGCTAATATGTCATTTATTTATTCATTATAAAGATTTATTTCAGGGCTTTTTGTCTTTATTGAGATGGGAAAGTGGATAGAGCAGGAAATTCGGGGAGAGAGAGAGTGGGGAATGCAGAAAAGGAGCCACAGGTTGCGCAACCTAACCGCAAGGCCATCAGCGCCCCAATGTAGCTATTGTTCTATTTTTTTTATTTATTCTGGGGCTTTTTATGCCTTGATTTTAGAGCTAGGACAGTGGATAGAGTTTGAAATCAGGGAGAGAGAGAGAGAGTGGGGAATGACATGCGGGAAAAGAACCACAGGTTTGATTTGAACCCGGGCCTGCCCGCTTTGGGGACTACAGCCTCTGTACATGGGCCGTGCCGCCCGAAACACTCGTCCACAGGCCCCCCCCCCCATTTATTTCTTCTTAAGCATTAGTGATGTGTTTTGTTGAGAAGATCTATCAATTAAAAAAAGAAAAATACAATGACATTTTAAAAAGATTGTAGTTTTCGATACTTGGCCAACAAGCCAAATAGCAAATAATAGACAATAAACCAGTCCCTTCACGAAGTTGCAATGTTGAGATTTCCATAAATTCCACATTTTTTTTTGCAACCTTGCGCATTCGGCCAGTTTGGTAAACTGCCCTATTCCTCGCACATATATTTAGAAGATTGATCCCATGAAGTCGTATAGCCATGAAAGTGTTTATGCATAAATGTATTAACATTTGTGTGAACAGTGCACAATTAGAATTTGAATGGAAATGTAATGTCGTATCATTTGAATTTTTGCACATTTTATTTCCAATCTTGAACTGAAAATCGACCGAGAGTAATGTCAGAACACAAACACCTCGCACTTTGGGGGAGGCGTTTGTCGTCATTGCTCACAAGTGTTTGTAGCAGAGATAAAAAGCTAACTTTAGGTCCGAGCAATCACAGAAAAAGCCGTGCGAAATCCTGGAAGCGGCGACAAGTCTGTACCCTAAAATGTATGAAGCCATTGTTTGTGTGATGTTTTGCTTTTTTAGCACTTAGTGATGTGTTCCGTTGCGAGGCTGTATTCATAATTCAGCTTGACCTTGACTCTGACTGCATTTTTCTGCTCCACTCTGTGGCCATATTCCATTATTTTTGATGATAAATGCATGCACGCACACCTTTTGACTTGATTCATTTATGTATTCCGGGAGGGAATAAAGTGCAGTTGACCTTGGCGTAAGATATGCTCGGTTGGATCATCCCGCCATGCAAACGGCCGCGGAATGAGGGGGGGGGGGACCAAACAAGTGTAACACCTGTTTTGGAAGGGAGAACAAATATCCCGAGCACTTTTGTGAACTCCTTCATTGCCGCGGCCACTGAAGCACAGGCCAGTGAGCACATTAATCAGTCCGCAGACTACATCCATCTGTCGCATGGGCACGGCTTTCGCTACATAGCGGACCCGCGAGCTGTTGGCACTGCCTCCGCCTGTGTTGTCTCCCATTACTTCTGCCCGTTTTGACCGCCATACCTATCAGGCAGGCTGGTGAGGGAGAGCGACAAACTTGGAGGGGATGTTGGGTCCCTGTCAGGGGAGAATCGTTTAGCTCTTAGCGCTGGTGATAAAACAGGCTACTGACGCATACACATTCTTGTGAGGCCTCATATGTACATATTTATTTGACTGGCTTGCATTTCTTCTTGTTTATATAACCGCACAGGAGTGGCACTTTATAAATACGCATGCCATCACAACAAATACTTCATGTTAGCAATGAGAAAGACAAAAAACAAAAAGGACCGACAGACTCTCCGAGGCCCTTTATGTATTTTCTATTTAGTCTGTTTTGCACATGAAATAATGCAATCGTGCAGAGAGCTTTAAATGCAAAATTATTCATGATGTTGATGCAAAAAGAAATAACACTCCCCACAGACATTGCAGCTACAGATTTGACAAGCACAGCCAGGGAGAAACCAGTCTCAAAGCTACTGAATACATAACTACGGACTCCGCCCGTAACCCCAAAGTGTGAAACGTTGCAAAATCGTGTGAAATTGATTCTGTCTGTAGCACTTCCTCGCCCTCTTGCCTTCCGACACATTTTTTTGTTTGCACTGGCCGTCTAGTGCAAACTGTGTACTTTTTACACCTATTGGCTTGTTAACACATATTGTTAAATATATTTTTTTAACGCACATTATGGAACTGGACGGATCAGTGGGAGGACGTCTGGCAACATATGAAAAAACTCAAAGGTCATAGAGAAAACGACAGGAGCTGCAGAGCTGCAAACTAACATTTGGTAAGTAGATGTAACAGATGGACGAGTTGATTGTGTGAAACTATTCAAGAGTAAGAAAGTTTCTGTGCGTGTAAGCTGCTTTTTCTAAGTCGATTCTGTGCACTCAGATGGTCTTTTTCATGCTTGAGAATACATTGAAAAACCCACTTATGTCCGTGTGAATAAGGACTCTGCTCAGTATGTCACACTCTGATCCCTGCTCCGTGTCCGGACTTAGTTGCCAATTATTTGGGTGCCTCAGGTCCTGCTTATCTGTGAGCACCCATGGTAAAATCCTTCTACGGGGTGACCATATCAGAGGAATGTTAACATTGTCCAATAGAGATAAAAGGCAGAAAAGAGACAGGGTGTCAAACCGGGGACTTTTCAATCGAGAGATAAAACCTGTCTGTTCCTGAACTTTCTTGCTGCTATCATAGTTCAGTTTAAGTTTCCACCAATCAGTGGCTTCGTGCTGGGGAACAAAAAAAAAGGGTCTTTTTAAAATTAGTTTTTAGTTTCTTTTAGGAGCTCTATAAAAAGAAGTCAGGTAAAAATAAAAAATAAAAAAAAGTACAATACATTTAAAACCAATGACTCGGCAAAGTGAGTTAACCAGTGTAGTTGTACTGCTGTTAAGTTAACCGTTTCCTCCATAAGTCGACTCTGTTTTGTAATGTCACAGCAAATGGTTTCAATTTCTGGGTAACAATAAAGTAAGATAAAAAAACATAATTACAACAGCTAACAGTAGTATATTCAAACAATTCATAGCTAATGTCACTGCTAGCCACTAAATTAGCATTAGCGAGAAATGTATAGGTATGTCTCAAGTCTCTTAAATGATGTCAGTGTAGCTTCTCAGTCATCCAGGTCATGTTTAACTGAAGCCAGTTGCCTTTGAATAGATCTTCAATTCTCTTAAGTGATGTATCCTCTGTCCTTGTTCCTCTGTCGGGAACAGGAAGTCGCTCTGGACACACAATCTTAAGGATCGTTCCAAAAACATAAAGTGGCTCAGAGGAGAAACAGATTGAGGACAGGGGAGGGGAAAAATTAGGAAACATAAGCGAGCATACTTCAGTTGTCTTGGTCAAGTGCACCTCAGTAGTTCTCGTGGGAAGTGACCTGGCACATCTCAACCTTTCCAGTTCCCAACACAAGTACCACAGACTGAGTTACAGCCGCCCCTTACCAAAATCTTTGTTCTGAACTGTCACAACAGAGTGTTTTATTCTGAAAATAAGCCGGTTGTTTGAATGTTGTTTCAGAATCTGACTCCCTGTCCTGCTCCATTTGCTTTGTGGTAAGTTGATGGGCCATGCTACGGCATCCGGCACACATAGAAGCCTTGCATGTCGGCTGTAGAGGGCTCCGGACTGACGGAGCTGGGACGCAGCGGAGCATGTAGAAGCACACACGCCGACTAAAGTAAAAACCTAACAGATCTGCTGCTGTGGCTGAGCGGAGACGGACCTGGTGGAATTTGCCGGTCAAATGTGCCACTCATGTCATCTTCAAATGAAAGCCCAGCATTCATGAAAAGGATGTCACGATTCTCCACATTGGGAGCATCGAGTTCTGAACATTTATCCGTGAAGCTTAGTTTCAGAAAATCAAAGCTGGAAACCAAAAAGCAAACATGGTAATCCCCCCCCCCCCCCCCCAAAAAAAAAAAAAGTTCTAAATGCACTACAGTACAAAAAGCAAAAAGGTACAAACAAGCAGCCTCCAGCAGACTTTCTCCACCAAGAGGGATAAAGCATACAAACAGCGTGGTGCTTTATCATCATTATTAAAAATGCAAAACAGTGGAAGGCAGCAGCAGTTAAATCACTGCTATGCAATGAAACAAACAAAACAGGGAACTTAGAAAGACTAGCTTTGCTGCATTAACACCCTCGAAAAAGAACGCTACATATAACCAAAACTTTCCTTATTTGTCGGATTTGAATGTCATCCAGGGTTTAATTAACCAGCTTGTTTTAAGAGTAATTCCGTATTGCTTCTATTGTTCTGCAATCACCATGGCATTTTATCCACACAAATTAATTCTTCATTACTTTGTTTTTTTCCCCCCTCTCCTCCAGGGCAGGCAGTACACACTTCCATTAAGCTGAAATCCTGCAGCACATAAATAATTCTGCTTTCTATTTTGCACCTTGCAGCACACAGCATTTTAAGGCTATATTGAATCTGTTCTGCTCGGTTATTGAAAGGCTACACCTCTCAGGGCATGTGCTGACCATTTGCCTTCTTGAAGTTGTTTACTTTTCATAAACCCAGCGCCGCTGAAGACGAGTTTATGCAATTCCCTACCTGCATGCGCTTCCCTTTAAGTATTGAGACATCTTTACAATATGTCAGAAGCCTGCATCGAAAACATTTAAAAAACGACGAACCTCTTGGCCTTTTACGATCCACAGGTATGGCAAAAGCAGTATTGGTGTATGTTGCAGTCAAGCTGCATGATCTATACATGTGGGAGAAAATTAGCATAAAAAAAACCCCACGCATACCTTATAAAGTGCAGGTTGGAAAACAACGAGCGATGCACCTGAGAAGTGAGGCGTTAAGGGCTCGGGGCGTATGTGTGTACGTTCCTGTCTCTGAGCTGAAATTGTGAGGAAAGAAAAACCGCTGCTGTGGATACTTTCTCTAAAGAAGATTACATTTTATTTATGTGTTAGACATATTTTTTTTTTGTTCATAGTGATGTACAAATGAGGTTTTATCCAAGGCACAGTAGAGCAAGGAGAAGCCTTTAAGAATAATTCCCTTTTGGATATATTTGAGCAAACAGTGTCTAAGCTCCAAGCCGCTGTGTGATGTTTTCTGCGGTGGTGTCTGACAATCAACAGTTAGCATTGCTAAAAAGACGTGCTATGAAATGATGTGCTAAACTGCCTGGTGATAGCCTTGTATAGGCAGTCATTGCCCTGGAGCAATTTGGGGTTAAGTGTCTTGACCAAGGACACATGTTGCTGCAGGAGCTGGGGATCGAACCCGACTCTACCAACTGAGCCACGGACGAAAGGAAAGACGTTTAATAAAGTTTGTGCACAAGTCAAAACAGGCTGCTAAGATTGGTAACATTTGAGCTCATTGAGTTCATTCTGGTACCTTCAAATAGCACTGGGGCAGGAATGGGAGGCATTGGTGTGTTTGCATGTACGTGGGCTCAGCCCTTCAAAAAACTGCTCGGCTTTGATTCCCTGCACACTTGGAATTTCTAAGACCCTGAATGTGGACACCACAATCAATATACATCCAATTACTTGATACTAAAGTATGTAAAACTCATGCAAAGGTGCCCGTGAGGAAGGGAAAGATCAGACTGCTGCTTAAGGTTGTTTTTCCCTCCAAGACCCTGAATGTCAAACCTTTTTTTTTTTTTTTTTTTTTTTTTTTCACTGTTATTTGTTCTGTTTTTGCTGTTGTTTAATTAGGAAATGCTTATCATAGGCACACGGCACGCTACTGAGGGGTGACAACACCCCGGTGTTGTAAAATTAATTATATCACTAATGTGAACCCTGTGCATGTGAAATAGCTGAACTCTCCCCAAATAGCTCATTAATCTTCAGACAGCCACTCCTGGGCTAGGTGAAGTGGTCTTGAATTTCAATACCCACCCTTGCTGGTGTAACCTTTCCCTCTCTTCGAGCGGGGGGGGGGGGGGGGGGGGGGGGGACACTGGAGAGAGAATAATATTGTCTGCAGCAGTATCAGTAGTACTGCTCTTCTTCTCTGAGTCATATAATTATACACACCTACACAGTTTTGCCTAAAAACACACATGCACACACACACACACACACACACACACACACACACACACACACACACACACACACACACACACACACACGGAAGAGCTTGGGAGTTTAAAGTGGAACATACCGGAGAAGTGCTGATGTATCCTGTGATTATTAAAGAAGACCCTCTGCTGCTCTGGCACACACAAATCCCTCCGTATCCGATTGTCCAGGTAATAAAAGTTCCCTCCTGTGAAAAAACACCAAACTAGACCCTGAAAGTTATTTATTGCCTAGCTTTTTGAAAGTTGAAGTGAAGACATAAGCCGTCTCAAATATGATGAACTACCGTTAGCAGCTGCCTTGAATGGCTTGTTTACAAGAAACAACACATGGCACAAGCCAGGAAAAGTAACTCGCTTTCAGAGCTAAGTAACATCACCCCTGAACCTGTCGTGCTCACAGTCTTAAAATGGAAATCTCCCGACGTGTTCCTCATTAAGTCGCTCTGTGTACTACATTGCATTAGTTCTTATACCCAGGTGTGTGTTGTGCTGCGGGTTAACTGTCAGACACATTTCTTTAACAAGTCGTTTGAGGACATTTAAAGTAGAGAAACAACTTCATGTAACAAAATAGCCTCAATTCAAAGTGGAGGTAAGTTCTTCTTGTAAAAAGGTTAAAAATGAAGTAAGTGTGAAGTTTTCTCTTGTTTACACACAGTGGGCCGGATTTACTGAAGGTTTGCATGTGTAAAAACGTGTATAAAGTGGATATCACCCGCAAACTAATATGCAAACTGATCCACCGAGGATGTTGTATTTCAAATGTGCGAGACAACACACACTGTCCATTGAATATGCAACATGGGGCGTTTCTACCCGAGTGTGCAAACTACTGGGAGGAGAAAATTCAAATAAGTAAACTAAGTGCATGCATGGAGGTTTACTAAGCCGGAAAATACTGAGAAGAATGTGACAGCGTCTGTGTTTAAAGGCAGGGTTGGTCATTTCCTCCAGATCCACTTTTTAAGATTTTAGTTGAAATTGTCTTTAGGTCCTGACAGAAATTAATAACTCATGTGCTCTGAAAAAGGAAAGAAGAAAATCGGTCATCTGTAGCAGCTGTAAACATATAAAAACTTCAACCAATGTCTGCCACGAGGTGCCAATTTGATTGTAAGTGAGGGGCGTGGCTTTTGAGGGAGCACAGAGGGGTTGGGTGTTGACCAAGGGGCAACCTCCGGTCTCGATAAATGAAGCCTATGCGGAAGTACAAAAAACTGCAGTTCCTCGAGGTTCCGCTTGAGGCTGGCTGCAGAAGCGCCGGAAGTGCCATAAGCCCGTTTTTACCACAGGAATCAACATGTTTACAGCCTGGTTCAAAAAACGAGATACCGTATTTTCCGCACTATAAGGCGCACTTAAAAGCCTTTAATTTTCTCAAAAAACGATAGTGCGCCTTATAATCCGGAGCGCCTTATATATGGATCAATTGGTTAATTGGTTGATCCATACTGGTTGCACACGGCGCTCAGCGACACTGACTCGGATAATGACGAGAGGGAGCCGGGCATGTTGGATGCCGTACTCGCACAACTGTTCAATTCGGACACTGAAGAAGAAGAATTCGAGGGATTCGTGGACGGGGAATGAACTGAAAAAGTGAGCTTTACGTGTTATACGTAACTGAACAATGTTGAGTTATGCACTAACGTTTGAATTAGCGGTATCAGACTGTGTTTCTTTTACGTGTTTACAACTGAACAAGGCTGGGAGATATTGTGAATATGCACATTAACGTTTGAACAACGTTGAGTTATTGTGAATGCACTACGTATAAAACGTTATTTTACATATTTAAAATACATTTAAAATCATTGTTGTTAGACTAGCAGAACGTAGTTTTATACGTATTTATATTTATATATTCACAATAGCTCCCAGCCTTGTTCAGTTCTAAACACGTTCTATTCTATGCGCCTTATAATCCGGTGCGCCCTATATATGAAAACAGTTCTAAAATAGGCCATTCATTGAAGGTGCGCCTTATAATCCGGTGCGCCTTATAGTGCGGAAAATACGGTACATGGCTTGCTGTGCGGTTAACAGACCATCCAACAAGTTGATGCTTCAGTTTTCTTCGGTAAGTGATATAGTAATGTTATATTTACTGCTTACTCGTGTCGGTATTTATATTTACGGACCTAGCTTGTTTAGCGTTAGCTTGTAAACCAGTCGACTAACTGTGTAGCTCATTATTTACATTATTTACGGTCAATGATTTAGAAATGTTTGTTGTTAAGATGTTGTTGTTGAAAATAGTGAGTTTGTGTGATGTTAGAAGCTAAAGGTTCAGCTCGGTGGTTATCTGACGTTATGATGAATGTTATACTCCACGTAAATGTGGACATTAAAAAACAAACTTTGTGTAGTAATTATCCGTCAGTAACATAAACTGAACTGAACCTAATGTGCTGTGTAGGTTATAGAGGATGACATTAAAGTTACATGGTTGATGTAGTGTCTTAAGATTTGTGCAAACTGTTAACAAAAATGCACTTTGTAAGAGCATCTGTAACCATTAAGAACTATTTTAATAACCATATTAATTTTCACTGAACTCATACACAGAATATAGCAGTAGAAATATAAAATATAAATAACATATGGAATGAAAATAAGATTTAAAGCACATAGATATAAAGTATAAGAAATAGTTTGAAGAATACAGCCATGTACTGAGCTCATGTTAATAATAAATGAGCAAATAAAAATAGATCTCCTCCAAACAACTCGCAATCAAACTATTTTCTTCCCATTTTAAAACCCTTTGTCCAGTTTAGATGAGAGAAGTTGATATTATGTGATATTGATCTGGGAAGACTACATTTCTAAATCATTTTAACTGTGTTTTTATTCACAAGTTATTGATCTTATTTACTCTCCATGTATCTTGATTTAAGAATGGGGCTGTGTTTAAGGGCATATCTTTGCAATGACTCTGTTCCATCCCACTTTCAGAAATGAACTACATTAGTATTTGGTAAAAAAAAATGTTGAAAGAATAAGAAGTTGTGTAAAAGTAGACTTCCTTCCCTTAGCTATTGAGTTGAGCATTAATGCACATTTTAGTCTTGTCATTTCAAATCTGAAATGTATACACATAAGTAGACATAAAGGAGTGCATTTATATAGAAATATTTATTTAATCTGAAAAACAACATTAAAAAAGTCTGTTTTTACAGCAGAGATGAACATGTTTACAGCTTGGTACAAAACAACCAAATAGGTGTGATTAGCTCATGTCTCGATGGACACACACTGTACGGGGGGGTGAATGTTTTGATGACTCATCAGTTTTGATTTGATGAAGGATAAGAGTTATTCACAATAAGGCGTGTAGCTGACCAGCTTGACAGGCGGGCGCGGTGTAACGGTTTGTCAAGAGGCTTAAAACCCGCCTCAGCTCTCAGTCTGTGGGTGACATCACTCAGGCCATCCGGGGGAGACCTCCCTCGCAGCGAGCTGTTGAAGAGAAGCAACCGAAGTCCACCTCAGAAGAACCAACAAATGCAGATGTTGTTGATGCAGATGTTGTTGAGGCTCAGGTTTCTTCCTCTGTCTCTGCAGCTCTCTGGGCACCTCGATGGACCAGTCACCAATAATCTACACTGTGTCTATAGGAGAAATACAAAGGTGTTCAATTAATGCCTCAGACAAGACAAAATGTACAGTTAACTACATGTGACAGCTCAGGCTGTTTTTTTGTTATGAGCCACATCTGCAGGAATAATATTGAACAAGGTAGCTGCAACTCCTAATAATAGATGCCAGTCTTAAACACTATTTTTTCTAATACTTAAAGTTTTTGGTGTGAAGCTGACACTGTCCACAGACTCCATGACTTCACAGGTTCTATAGAAAACAAATATCTTATAATAAATACTAAATAATTATTTTTAAATTGTCATGTTCACCTCATCGCTGTTGACATCAGTAAATATAAAACACAGACATTCCTCTTTTTGTCAGAACAGTAACATGAACTGTATGCTTTGTAATATTGATTTCTTCTGGATGTCTCATTTATTTACAGTTTATGGATAAAACTTTGTTAATGTATTGCTCTGCTAACACGAAGTGTGAAGTGGACTGCTAACGTCGAGCTGAATGGGCGGAGCTAAGTCCCGCCGGTCCCGCCTCACTGCTGTTGTTCGGTTGATCCGAAGTTAGGTTGAGACTGCAAATCCAATATGGATGCGGCCGTCGATTGGACTCATTTTCTGCCTATGTCACAGACGGGTCAGGGTTCGTCCAGTAATATTTACAGTCTATGGTGTTGACGCAACACTGAGGGAATGCTATTTTCAAAATCATGCTAGTTTTTCGAAAATGACCAACCCTGCCTTCAATACCTTTTGAAAGGAAGGTGCTAATCCCACCCACCAATGGCTGCTGTTATTGTAGTGAGGAGGAGACACAGGCACATTGACGGAAGGCGTAAATAACGTATTTTGTCTGCAATATCTTTTTAATTCCCATTCAATAATCTTTAACAAAGACAAACACCATGATTAAACTTACATTTATTGTGGCCATTTTTTTTTTTTTTTTAACCAATGGAAATGTAACATTCCAATTAAACAGCCTGAAGAAAAATAACTTTTAACCATTTTTGTCTTCCTATTTCTCTCTTTTGGCCAACATCACATTGTTAACTGGGGTTTTCCTGTTCCCCAGGTTGCGTGTCTCTCCTCCCCAGCTCGTCTCCTCCAGTTTACCCCTCTCCTCCCTCTACAGTCCCCTGCTGCTCCGCTGAAGGACTCCTTGAATACGGTGACCTCACCACTGCTTGTACCCAGTCTCCACTCCCTCTTGCCTGGGCATTTTATGGTCATTGTCAGATCAGACACGGCGCTGGCCAGCTGTCTGGTGTGTTCGACAATGGCCTGAGTGTCACGCCTGAACGCCTGTGCCACTAAGTACGCAGCTCGCACCTCCTGTGCAACGTATGAAAATCCATCGTCAGGAGTCAAGAGATGGAGGGAAGAGAAAAAAAAGGAGCCTGTTTTTTTCACCCGAGGTTTCATTATAAGCCAAATTTTCTTTTGTTCTTCAGCTTATATCTCACCACCTTCTCTTAATTGAATTTGTTTGGCCTCTTGTTACCTACAGTATTGACGTCTCACTTATAATATCCAATATTTCTGGTTGTAATATTCTGATTTCTTTGCTGTAACTCTAAATTATTATTATTTTCATCAAACGTTGGAAAGTTCAACCCATAAAATCCAAATATATTCACAAACTCCATATGAAATCAGTGCACTGCCCTTTAAAGGCGTGTTTAACCATAAAACAGCTGCTGATTAAAAAACTCTGCATTAACATTATTTCGCCTTCTTCTGTGTCACTTTAAAACTATCTCTCAAACGTTTTATGGTATGTTTGCATAAAGGCCTTGGCGATAAAACGATAACGATAATTATCGGGATATCTTTTTTCTCAATCTAAATATAACAAATGTTCGATGAAAGTTTGACAGAGTTAAAATTGGGAAGGGGGGGGGGGGGCGCTAATGCAACTGAAACCCTAGTTGCCACCTGACATTAAACAGCCAATCATGTCGCAGGGATATGGGCAGGCGGGCTTACAGACGTTTGGAGCAAAATGGAAACACAGCTGAAATGAGCGACAGCCACACTGAAGAAAACGCTGACACTACCGGCTCAAAGCAGGGAGAGAACATGATCAACAAAAAAAGGCACTCAACTTCTGGAGTTTGGAGATATTTTGGCTATTTACAGTCCAACAAAAAAACAGAGTGACATGATATGTAAACTGTGCCGAAGACAAGTTCAGGTAAAACGGGCAACATCACCAAACTTTTCCCCTACTATCCTGCTATATTTCCTTTGTTAACTGTTTTTGCACCAATACACCAAGACAAATTCCTTGTATGTGTAAATGTACTTTACTTTACTTAACATGAGCTCGTTGGCAATAAAATCCGTTAGAACACACAGAAAGCAAGAAACGGCCAAACTTGTGTTTGTGGACCCTTGGAAAGCAACGAGCCAGTAAGTCTTACTCTCTAGCAGCAAACTGTCATATCAGCGTTTTCCAGCACAGTGCAATGTGCTCATGATTGTGACATGTTCCTGTGTTCAAGTATAGTTTGTCATGTTTACACAATAAAGATAAACTAAACTATCATCTGGTGTCTTTAACTTTCACTCAGGAGCAAAAAAATCAGCCTTAACATTTTTAAAGAAATAATATCGATAATTACCGATATCAACTGATTGTTTTATCCTGATAACATTTTTTCGTCATATTGAAGAGGCCTACATGTATATATACACTGAGAGCACTGTCACATCCTCTGTCCATGGTGCTGATCCTGTGCACTTCTGTTTAAGCCATCCAGGTGCTGTCCATGGTGCTGATTCTGCCCATGCTTATGTTTCCAGTCTCTGGCACTGTGCCCAGCTCACATCAGAACACAACCAACCTATTATTACTACGACTATCATTAATATTACTGTAATTAACTGCGAGCTCCCTCAAACAGCTCTGCAGATATCACGCTCCAGTTTTTGGATGACTGACTCTTGGAACATGTTCTGTTAAAAAAAAAAAAAAAAAGCAGCAATTGTGTTCCCTGTTTGTTTAGCATCTGCAGTGTTGTAATTTCCCAAGCCCTATTAAGTGTAAGTATATATGTTTTCTGTGGGTTGTTATTTTCCCCACTGTTTGTCTGATGGGGAGTCTGGTCGAGTCTGCTCTGTTGGCAGTAATGTTTATTTTTTTGCTGCTCTCCTGCCGTTGTGGTTATTAAAACAGAGAACCACCCAAATTCAAACGTGTTTACTTGCACTTGGGTTTTTGCTCATGGTGAACTTGAGGTTTTTATTTAGCATTTATAGAGCTGGAAAAAAAAGAATGCAGGGAGAACAGGAAATATGCCAGTCATCTGCATCGCCAGGGATAATGAAGAACGGAGCCGAGATATGAGAGTTTACAGGCTCAGAAAAGGTCTGGAGAAGGTCAAGAAATGAAAAACTATTATGCGGTACACAAAACCGCTATCTAAAACACACGTAGTCTGGGAAGGTCGTCTGAACGATCTTATTAAATAAGAGGTTGAACCACTGATCATCCATGTTTTATGATCTTAAATCGCACACGGGCCAAAAGAAGTAAACAGATGACCAGATGACCAAAAGAAAAAAAAAAACACCTCTTTAACCTTTTTTTCATCAAAAGAGAGGAGGCAGAAACAAAAAATATGGTATTTACTTTCCATAAAAGTTGAAACGACCAAAGAACACTGCTTTGTCAGTCGAACACTTTAATAATTTTGAATACATGAAAAACACCTTGGATAGGATTATAACACCTGCACCCGATTAAGAGCCAATATAAACTCTATTTGAATTGCACCTTAAAAAGCAAGACTGTATGAAAGGCTTTATAGCAAAATCACCTTTACCAAAGTCAAAACCAAGGGATTTACATAAGACTCTAAAGATCAACTCAAAAACTGATTCTACGAGACAACACACATCCCCTGGCTGTGCGGCACAGCCGTTCCAACTCCAAAAGCAACCCTCCTTCTGAACGCAGCACTGGGCTTTTAAGCACTGAGGCCAGGTGCACGTCGTTAGGCGATCAGTAGCTTCACCTGGCCAGAGTTAGAGACAACAGAAGGGGGGAAGGGACAAACAGGGAAACATACGAATGTAACAGTAGCGACCACAATCCAAATGACAAGGCCTGATTGGGCAAACTGTCAGCTAGAACACTTCCAACACCAAAATCCAGTCCTGCACCTAAAGTCTGCACTTTCATGTAGAATCTGTAAATGGAGATTACGTTACAGTCGATATAAAGGAAATCCAAAAGGAAATCAGAGAGGAGATGGAAGGGAGAATAAGACTGGAGTTGGTTCATGCTGCACTCATGTGCTGCTCGGGTGGTCCAAGTTTCCGAGTTGGGAGGTTGTTCTACCGACTTCAGTGTGTTCACTTGATTTCAGTTCGGGAAGATGGAATGTTGTAACAACAGCACAAAAAAGCGTTAACGCTTCAAAGTAGTTCAGTGAAATGTAACTGTTAAAATGTATATTTGAGCAAAAAAGTTGACGTACGTGTTATTAATAAATGTTGACGTGAATTCATAAAAAGTATGTTAACATTAACAAAACAGATTTTGACCCCCCCATGTGTTGACTATTCTGACTTCAAGTCGGGAAGTCGGGCACCTAATTCTTTTCCAAGTTTCCGATTTGTTGTTCTGACTTGAGCAGGTGTTCGTGTGCATTTTACAAACCGGAAGCTAGTTTTTCCCAATGCGTCCGACAGCACATGAATGCACCAAAAGACACCAACTGAAGTGTAAAATCTCGAGATGCATCGATTGAGGAAAATCAGGGCTAATGCCGATACCGTCTGAAACAACAATTTAGCTTTGGCGCAAGACTCCATCAATGCCACCATTTTACTCTCCAACAAGTGAATTCATCCACCCAACATAAAACCTCTTCTCTGAATCAATAGTTAGGTGTACTAGATGCCTCCATTAAACTGTCAACAGGGATAATATCGGCTGATACCGATGTTGATGCACCACTGCATCCCTAGACAAACCTTTGATAAATAAAAACACCACAAAACTGAAATTCAATTAGCTAAAGCAATTAATGGAATCATTCTCGAGAGATTTGAATAAAACTAAAAGTAGGAATGTCAAAATGTCAAAACAAATCAAATAGAAGCAAGTCAATAGTTACAAAGAATGGTGAGGCACCATGTCTCTAATGGCAGTCCTTGTACCATAACCTCCCACTAAAAGTGTCGTGATGTAAGCCCCTCAGTTAACTAACAGCCCCCCTTAGCTTGATTTCCATCTCCTCTGCACTCACAACACAATTTAGTTTTTTAAGTATTAATCATCTCATCTTGTTTACCCATTAGCGGTTCCATTCCAAAAGCCTCTTATCACTGTTTTCATCCATTAAACTACATGGCATGCATGTCAGCAAGCTTACCCCTCCGTCATTCTAATTATGGGATATATTTTCTTACTCTCAAGCAGAACATGACACAGTCTGTGACTGGATTTGTATGCGTTAAGATGATCTTGTTCTGGGAGTGTACCCCTCCTGATTCCTGCTGTATTGTTCATGTCTGTGTGAAAGGTTTTTTTACATTACCTTCACGTACAGTGAGCCTCCTTATCAGCAGTCGAGGGGAAGTAAGATGGAGATTCAGAGGAAAAGTGTGTTTTCCTTCATTACCGCCTATTAGGGTTGTGTCTTTTCTAGGAAAATTGGACCGGAGTGATCTGAGGAATGCTGAGAAAAAAAAAAGTTCTCTAATTGGTTCTAAGGGTCTACTGTACACGGTGGCACCGCTGGATGAACTGTGTTTCCTCACTCCAATTAAGCATGCTCAGAAGGTCAATCAACGGTTACTTTTGAAGTCTACACAATTATGGAAATAAAGTGTGACATCATCTTAACGTCTAGGTAACTGATTCAGCTTGTTATATCCCATGTCTGTGTCAGTTGGTGTGTGTCTGCCTACTTGATATGAAGTTGTTGGGAAGGAAAAGGGTCACAACGTTTTAATGTAAGACAATCTATTGTCTTGACTTGACATCAGCAGATTAACCCTGATTAATTTCCTTATATGCAAGCTAAGCTATATGGAAAGTCAGAACCATGGTATAGTGAGCAACAATGAACGAGTCATGTACGGACAATAAAGTGTTATCTTATCTTAGCTTACGTACGTAATTTTGTAGTAAATAACCATGCAACTTAACTTTACATATGTAACTTTGCAGTACTCCAATCTAACATCACGTACATCATTTATGAGTTACAAAGAGTTACAACTTGCCACAATGCTTACAGGCTATAGTTTATAAGAACTAATGCTTACTGTGGTGGAATTTCTGTAGTTATTTAGATTATAATGTACAGATGTCATTCGGTTTATTCACTGTTCTCTAATGTCAGTCAGACCTGACAGAGTTCAGCTGTTATTAGAACACCAAGTACAGAGAGTGTCAACTGTTCTTCCTGATATCTGCAAGGATGTTTGGTAGACTTGTTGTCTGCTCCAGTGTTAGAGACGTCACAGTTTAGTCTAGGTGGGTCAATGTGACACGACCCTGATAATGATAATGTCTTTCAGGATATATGCGATGCCTTTCGAGAAGTTCGGCAGATGTGATTGAGCAAGACGCGAGTACAGAAGTGTGATGTTGGATCATGTCTCCTCGACGAGTATTCATCTGATGTAGAAACTTTCATCAACGTAAGCCATCTGAGTCAACTGAGTCTTCTTGTATGGAGTCACGTCTCAGTAATTTCTTCAATGCTTACAATTTTAACACACTAAAATGCAATAGGAAGCACTCTGTGAAAATCGACAGTCCTACTGTATGAGATAGAATTTATTTCTTACAGCACCAACTTTGAGGTTGCAAGTGATAAATGATACAAAGAAACAGCTTCCTTGCCTGATACTGCTGTTCATCTGATTATAGATAGTGTGTTATCACTCACTATGATAAAAATAAACACCTCAACACTCATTGCGAGATGAAGTCTCAGAGCAGGAGCCCACAGTTTCACCACTTCCTTCTTCAATTTTAACATACCGGCCCAGGTTTTTCATATCACGGGGGCCTCGAAACAACTCTTCACAGAGCAACATGACAAATAAAGTACAGTTATAGCCACCCAGGCCAAATCCGTCTGCTTTATTGCTATTCGCTGCTTCCTGCCTCCATCTGCTCAGCACATCGCCCTACCTTATGTCTCCTACCTCTGCTGCACTATTTTTACCTGCTCCTTGCATACTGTCTCCCCGCATGTGACGTCAAGAGAGAGCGAGAGAGCGAGAGAGAAGGAGAGAGAGAGCTGACATCATTCATCTACAGTGTATGTTAGCTAGCACTCTGCTGTCAACCTTCAAGAAAGTAATCAGAATCAGTGTTGGAAAGAGAGATGGCTTATGTTGATGGCGCTTGTGAAGAGTTAGCACCATGTTCCGGGTTAAGTGTGCTCAGTTGGGAACAGTGTGATCTATGTGGGTAAAACGATCTAACATACCCATCAATTTGTCTCTGTGTTACAGCTACAGTAGGTTTAATGGCAGGACGTTCACATGTCTTATTACTTTTTTCCTGCCTACAGTATTTTTAACTCATTGGCTCATTATGTGTGTTAGTCCACATGTTCATGTATGACAGTGGGATCATCTGTATGATATCAGTGCTTGGCTGTGATATTAAAAAAATATTGTTTGGATTCCTGTGAATGTACACTTGGATAAAGTTTTGTATTGTTTTGTTGTTTTCCCTAGAGTGGATAGTTTGGCCACACTAGTGGCAGTTAAATGTGTTGGTATCAGTCAAAAAGAGTTTACACACAACAAAAAAGTGGAGTAAAGTTGGTTACATTGTTCAGACGTTGGAGCCTGGCACCATTATTCTCTTAATTCTACATCCCACTGCATCGTATGCGGCAAAAATAGGAAATTGTCCACCCCAGAAAGTGAACAATAAATGAGCCACAATTGATATCAGCATAATATTACTGCGGACAAATAATTCCTCTGAATTAGCTAAACTTCTATAAGCAGCAGTACAGTTTCACACAGAAATAGTGGACCGAGCCCCTGTAATAATAACAGCTACTACACAAGGTTAATAGCAGATGTAAAAACATAACAGGGCAAATATGTAACCCAGACACCTATTGTTGAAAATGGGTTCTGCATTTCAAATTCCAAACATTGGAGCCTGCTGTCTCCCCCCTACCCCCTCACCCCTAGAGTCAATGTTCACGCAGGTTGCCTTGTCGTGGATAAGGAAGCTTCAGTGTTTAGCTAGCTCTGTATCAGTTTTGAAACCTTTCTACGCTCGCCATTATTATTCCTAGTTTTACCACATTTCTGGTCATGGCGCTTGTTAGAAAAATAGGCTTTTAAGGCAGGGTAGAATCAGGTATATATCTGAACCAGTTCCCTTGCCCACCTTCGTCCCTGCAACTCCTGTTTGTTTGCCGTTTGCCTGGAAAACCTAGGGGCGTGCAAAACGGCTTTGTGCGGGTGGCTTAAAATCGCCCACCTTCTCTGGTCAGTAGATATCTTACATATTGGACATTTGAATAATAATACAAAACCATATCAGAGATTGACAAAGAAAATAGAACTGTCCAGATTTACAATGTTAATGAGTAAAATGCAACATTTAGATTTACATTAGGTCAAAAGGGGGATCAACTTAATGCCATTTAATGTGGCTTGAAGCTCTTCCTTTTGGAGTTGCAAAAAATCACAGGGATGCTGGTAGTTCTGTTAGGTGCTGCTTTAAATCGTCTATTAAAACAACAAAAAAGCCCATTTCCTTTACACTGAACTTTCTGATTGATGAATAACCTATTATCAGATGTGTACAGAGCTAGCGGGCATCACTGTGTGAGCGTAAAGTGAGTGTGCACTTGTCTTCTCGCATTCATGCCCACACCCTTGTCTTCAAAGTGTGTGGGATTTAAAGCGTCTTTGTCTTTGAGCGTGCGTGCATATGTGTGTTTTACCTCAGCAGGCACCACAGTGCTCCCTGCCTGTTTCGCAGCATTTAACGCTCAACCTTGTCCAAGGTTAATCTGTCACTCTTGCTGTATATTTGCATTCATTCTTATCTGCACCTCACCACTCAAGCGACTGTCTATCTGCCCCAGCCGCTGCTCCAACTTAATCGTCTTTGTACATTATAGATGAGCCTCCAACAAAGCAGACACACACTTAAACACACATACACACATCCCCTTCCCCGCTGCTGAAACCCCCTTTTTCCATTCAAAAGCCTCTCCGAACCACACCTACAACACATATTCCCAACCAGTCGATATTTCTTTTATATTTAATGTCCTGGCAAGCCATTAAGTTCTTAATGTAATATATTTATCACTGCATGGGGGCTAGTGTGTGATCTAAGTGTTTCTCTCCCTAGCTGGCACTAACTTTATGCTTGAAGAGGAGCTGTAACTCTTTCTCCTTCACTTTTTACATGAGGAAACAAAGGGTGGGTGGGATATTAATTAGAAGCACAGAGTTGTTCCTTTATTTGGAATAATGTGCAAAAGCTACAGCAGAGGTAAAAATTAGAGCAGGCAAAGTGTTATATATATTTTTGTTCTCCTGATAATCAGGCAGCGCACGAGAGCTTGGCTTACCTGTAACCTTATTAGAATGTGTGAAAAATGGTTGTGGCTCATTACTGGATGCCTGCAGCACTACCAAAGCTGATAATAAACTGTAAAAAAAAAAAAAAAAAAATGCAATAAAAAATAAACTCAAGACACTTGTCATGGCCTTGGTTAATTATTTGGACACAGACAAGTTAGGATTTACATGCATAACATTAGCACCTGCATTTTTCTGTGCTGATGTGTTTAACTGTATAAAACTTTTTGATGCTGAAAATAAAGCAAACTCTGAAGTGCAAAAATCTGCAGTTCCTCAAGTGTCCACTTGAGGCTGAGTCAGGAAGTGCCATGATAACACTCAGATTTAAATTCCCATTTTGATACCAGTCACATGTTTTTGTAATATTTTTATTGCCTAGTTTTAAGTTGGTCAGAACAGTATGGGGTTACATTGTCTTCTATAACTCATCTGTTTTGACGACATCAATGCCTCAGAGTTATGCATAAATAGGTGCGTGGCTGACTGACTAAAGACCCCCCCCCCCCTCAGTTTCATCTCTTTGTCTGTTACTAAGTTGACAGTAACTTTGTGAGAGAGCTTTCCCAACATATCATCAAAAGGCTTAAGGACGCCTCTTGTAAAAACCAATGTGTGTCTTCACTGAGACTATTACCATGTTTTATTCAATCATTAGTACTTTTAACAAACCTTTTCTTAGGCCCCACATTGAAATGCCCAACATTATAAGAGGATTTAACATGTTTCACACCTGGTTCAAAAAAATTTTTTTGTGTCAAATGCAAATTCTTTTTATTTTTTACAACTTTATAAGGGTGGATTTGCATCCGATGGAATTATAGTGTCATCTTGTTCAGGAACTGAACTTCACCTTTCAGCTGTGTTGGTGGTGTTGCTCTCCTTGGACTTGTTGAACTAACTGGTCTACTGAGAATTATTTGCTCTAGATTTTACCTTGTTTGTTTGCTCTTTCAGTGTCTGTCATTCATTGATTTATTTGTGGTTAAGATTGATGTTGGTTTTTCCATATACATACATGGATCCCAAAAAAAGCCAAAATGTTAAACCTAAGGTTTTGATGAGGCAACTGACAAACCAATGGATGGTATCAAAGTGGTTCCTCCAATCATTTAAACAGTCTACAGGCCTTTCTGACACTTTGAGGATGTGTTTGCCACATGGTCAAGAACCCAAACCATCTATGCCTGGGCCTAATTGGCTGTTACCACGCATGATTAGTCTTTCATAGTATAGTTCACATGTTTATAGATATCAGAACTGTGCTTTGTCACTTGTTTTTGTTAGCAGCAACCTTCCCTCTTCCCAAGTCATTTAAAGTTTCAGTGCTATCTCTTAGGAATACCGACTTTGACTGTCTCATGGGAAAACGATCTCGCGTGTTGTGTACACAAACACACTGGGAACAACAGGTTCAATGTGAGGCCCTAAAAGCAATGTGATAATTTAACATCTTACCTTTTGGCATATTTGCCTATATAAAAGCTGTTCAGGAGCTCAGCCTGCAACATCGCTGCAGCTGTCTTGGGAATCAGCTGTTGCCACAAAACTCCCAGATGGCAACATCAACACTGACAAATTGAAACAGGCAAGTGTAATTTGAAAGTTAGAGCAGATCCGGAGTGCACGCTCAGAAATAATAACCATGAAATAAGAATGGAATCTGAAAGTTTTGCAGAAGAACGTTACCTGTTCATCACTTGCTTATCTATTTTTAAGGGTTACTCTACTTAAAGACCAAAACTCTTCAAATATCAACACATGTATTTTATCAGAACCCTCAAAATCAATGATGTCACACTTGTACTGTATGAGTATGAAGTGAAGTACTGCCAGTAGACTGATGTACAACTCAGTGAGCTGTGTAGAGATGTCTTCAGGGACATAAAGGCCACAAGTCGAGTCCCTCAAGTGGACATTGACTGATTGACTGACTGGCAGGCATTCTGTGTGTTTTTGTCCAGGTGTGTGTCTTCTGTGTGTGCGCGTGCGTGTCCTCGCACAATTTGGCACACCGGCATTGACTGCTAGGTGTCATCTCTCTTTCTCCGTCCAAACTTTACCCCCCCCCACCCCCCCACCCCCTCCTCCTCTCACTCTCTCTTTCCCCTCTTGTCCGGAGCTGGTGACATCTTGACAGATTAAAATGCTGTGTGAGCCAGTCCTTGGTTGGCCACACTGGTGAACCACAGGGACACCGCCGAGAATCGATACGAGGAAAATACTCTGAGACTGACATCACCCACTCCGGTTTACATAGGAGCACGTTGTTTCACACAGAGACACAAAAATAAATCCATGTACAGTAAGTGAAATCTGCTGTAGTTTAGTGCAGAAATAAAAATGCATTTTTAAAAATGTAGCACAAAATAAAATGTAATATTTGAAAGAAAAAAATAAATAAATCACTGTATGTTAGCTGAGCAGCATCGGATGCTTGCCAGACACAATTTTGCTGGAAAATCAAAAGCCAAACCAACAGTCACTTTTGACAAGTGGTTCTCAACTGGTCTAGCCTCAGGACCCACCACAAACTTCCAAATTTCAGAGAATTTTCCACCAATAAGATTTGTTTTATGAACCATGGTGCAGTTTGGACCTCAGAATGTACAAAACATAACAGACCAAAGATATGAAATAAACAAAAATTTGTTTTTTTTACTTTTTGGCACACTGAAAACGACTCCACAACCCACTCGTTGAGAACCATTACTTTAGACCAACATAGCTCAAAGAAGGTAATGTATACAAACCAGAAAATAATATAAATATTCAGAATGGAGCCATGTTAATAATATTTTTAGAGAACGAGGGATTTAATTATGAGTTATGGTGTTTGAAAGAGTTTTTATTGTACGAGTTAAAAAAGACCCCCCTTTGAATTATCACCAAATTATGTATACCTCAACCCCGGCCTTAAGAAAATTAATGTCATATTGGTTCTTTTTTTTTGTTTTTTTGACAGCCCACAACTTCATTGTTCTGTCTCAGTCTTACTTCCATCATGGATCTTGTTTATATTACAAGACCACTACATGATCCCCCCAACATTAAATACTAGAGCCATTTATTCTTAGTAAAAAGCGTTCATGCTGACTCTAGCACCTTTGTCATGTGTTTTTCATGTGCATTGTGTTTTTAAGACACACTTGATGTATCTCATCTTTTCACTGTTTTGGTTGCTCTGATTTATGGACCACACCAAATATCAAATGTCCAGAATGGGAATTGTTAATATGGACTTGCAGTATGTGACATGTTGCACTTGTCATAACCAGAGCAAAAACAGACCTGTTCACATGTTGTCTGTTGGCAGAGCACACACACACACACACACACACACACACACACACACACACACACACACACACACACACACACACACACACACACACACACACACACACACACACACACACACACACACACACACACACACACACACACTCATTGCAGACATGACCTGTAAATGTCTCCGTTACCTGCTTCCTCTACGGTTGCTAATAACAACTGACGGATCCAGTTCATGGACTCCATGGTGATGATATGCCATGTGGCACCATGGTATCCATAAATGGTTTGACATTATGTACAATAGTGTCGTAGTCTATTCCTTCATTTTCTAAACCGCTGAATATATTTGAACAAGTATTCGTTTCCAATAATTAGGGAGGATTGCTTTGCAAGATTAGTTTATCGATACAGCTTAGACATGATGTGAAGAATTTAAATAACATGCAGGCTTTGTTTTCAGCACATTTCAATTCGATTCTAGCGCTTGAATGGCGAAATCCTCCATCTGCTGTTAAAAACAGGATATTAATGGGCTATAACAGGAAGCACAGCAATACAATCATTTCACGATACTAGAGTCCCAATACATGACATTTTATTTTGAATAGTTTGCAACGTGTCGATGGATATTGCTTTTACTATTTTTTTAAATCTGTGCTACGATTATGAGTAATTATTCAATTTATTTTTAAACAACTGGCTTTAAACCAACTTCCTGTCAATGCTGCTGACCTCACTAATAAACCCTACAGCCATTTACTTGGCAGACAGAAACATTATTAATGCTCGTATTACCAATATGTTGTTTTTTTTATTTGCTATATAACCTTAATAATTCATCCTTAAAACAAACTGCCATGAAAACTACAATGCTTTGATTGATCATTTCACACCGCCCAGACAACCTGACCTGTGTTCATACCACTGTGTGATCTTTGGGTAATATCATACATGTAAGCTGTCAAGACTATAAAGTTTGCAGTTGCGGCGTGCTGAAGCGTCGATCTCCTTAATGGAATGTTGGACAAAGGACGGCCCCGTCTGTTGTGCCTTTATTGATTCTGCCAGGGTGCCTGAATGTGATTAAAGGGAATTAAACTGCAGCCTGCTGACGCAAATCGTAGCCGGAGGTAATATAATGTCCAGATGAAGTGGAGAGATCCATCCCAATGGGGAGGTGGCCCTCTCTGACCCTGCGTGGGCACAGGCAATTAGCATTGGCAAAGTGCAACTCAATAACAAAATCTCCAAAATGGAGGAAGTGCTTGCAAGGCTAATCCCTGCTGCCGCTACGAGGCCCCCAAGCCTTTTCTTTTTATTTGTGTTTGTATTTTTTTTTTTTTTTTTTTTTTTTTTTTTTTAGGAGGCCATTGAGAATGCAGGTCAGGGATGTAGAGCCAGAGCTGCCATCAGTCTCGATACTGGAGATGGCTGGACAGCAGCCAAGTGGAGAATTATGTAAATGTTTGTTCTAATAATAAAATGCAGTTGAATACATTAATATGTCCATAGACAGGACATGTTTTTGCACCATATGTTGTTTGGAAGGGCAAATCAAAGAGGCGATTCAGGCTTTGAAGCTGCTCTATGTTCTGTTTTTTTTTTTTTTTTTTTTAATACACCTGTTCTGAGTAAACATGTGGATTCCTGCCAAAGTCTCCTTGATAGATTTGGTGCTAAAAATGCGCAGCAGTTTCATAACCTATTAGGAGTGCAAAAATAGGCGCACAAAGCACTGGATGTGCTTAATTTCCATGCAAATGCACAGAGCACACACATGCAGCACTTCCTTTCATGCGTTTGTATCGTGTGTCCACCTCATTAGTCTCTTCCTGATTCTAAACGCTGGTGTTTGATGTGGAAAATGTGCCGACCATGTGTTGGGGCTTGTAATAATGAATGTTTCATGCAGGTTGGGCCCAAATGATCCATCAATTCCGATTAGATTGTAATTACTAGGGGTAGAAAATATATTCAAATGAGTTCATTATCAGTCAGATCAGGAAGCGAGCGAGCCAGTTTGACTATTTACCAGAAACCTCGAGTGTTTATGTTGCAAATTTAAGAGAAAGCTGCGACGATTCCTGCAATTAGGCAGTGGTATGTCTTAATGTATCATTTCAGTCAATTAGGCAAGTGCTCTTCAATCTTACATCTTCACCGTTTTGCTGCCGCTGTTTCCGCTCGCATTAGGATTCTGGGTGAAAACAGCTAAAGGAGGAGGAGAAGCTGGAGGAGGAGGAGGAGGGATGATTTTTTTTTTCTTCTGCAGGTCCTGCAGAGTTCAGAGTGTCAGGTAGATAAATACATGGGCTGACCGGATCGCTCACTCGCTTTGTGTGCCCGCCTCTCCGTCCTTTCACCGCCGGCGTTGGTTTCCATTTCTTCAGGTCACCGCTGAATGACTGCAGATTACATCGGCTACTCTCTGATGTCTGTGGGGACGAGGCCATCAGGGCTGAAATGACACGGGGTGGTGACAGGCGGAGACCCCCCCCCCTCGCAGACACCCACCGACATGACTCCCATTCACGACAGCCGGCCCTGTGACACTAATCTGATTCTAGTCGGTTTTTTAAGCCCACCAGTCTTTGCTAAAACAGGCAACGACCAGAAAGGAAAAACATGCTAGCGTGAATCGCAGGTATTTTTATCAACCTCACCAATGATTTTCTTTTGGACCCGTGTGAACTCAAATGCCCTCAATGTGGGACAATTCTCTTCCTACTTTTTTCTTCTCATTAAAGTTGTATAAGTCTACCTTGATTCAGTGGTTTTAATAATTATAAGTGGACTTATAATTTAAGTAATTAGTTTGGTATTAGAATGTTCAAAGACCCATAGAAAAGTAGGTGCACTGGTCAGTGCAATTCCACTTTTTTTTTCCCGCCAAGACTTTGAAGTACTTAAAGTTCCAGATTAATCTGTGAAATGTGGCTCCAAGTTTGGAGTGCGGGATTTTTTTCTACCCTAGAATTGAAGTTTTTATTATCTGAAGTATGGACTGATATGCAAGATTTTGTGCATTAACTTAAAAAAACAAACACAAAAAAAGCCCACATCTGCCTCATTTCCTTTCTGCTTTGGGCTTTTAGATTTAAAGAGTACTTTGAAACCTGTAACATGTGGTTATATTAGATTTGGGACTGATTTCCCCCCCAAATTTGACTTTTTCCAGATCTGAAGATGCCAAAACGTCCACTGTCCCCATGTGTTTTATCCTCATCCTTACTGTGACTTTGTTTCGGCTGACATGACTGGATTTGGTAAAAGTGTAAACCACCCGGGAACACCACCCCTTCAAAGAAACTCATCCCCACCACCCCCCCCCCACCCCGCACCCCCCACCTTGCAGCTGTGGGGCACGCAAGGTGAACACGAATTGGGTCGGCTGGCTTGTTTTGAGACACGAGACAGGCCCCCTAATTGGATATCATCTCACTCCCTTTCCCTAATTAGCACTGCATTGCTTTATGAACTGATATTAAGATGCTGGAGAAATAGTAATTAGCTAAAGGTTATTACCAGCCAGGGGCACATGGACATGGAGCATGCTGGGCAATGTAATGATCGCACACGGGTCTGTTTATTTTGGCTTATTGGTTCACCCTTACAGAAGGTTCAGTTTTTTCCACAACAGATGTTTTAGATGCTGATTACACGTTTTGGATTCAACCTGTTTAATTACACTTTAATGATATGAATTAGTTTCAGATTTAGAGATGCACTATTCACCAGTGGTGGGCGAAGGCATCAACATCCTCTGATTTCAGAGAATTAGCAAGTAAAAGTCCTTTGTTTAACAAAAACCACAGAATCCAGGTATTTAAAAGTTAACAGAGTGGTTTTAATGCATAATACACTTTATTTCTCCAAATTCAATGAATCACTTGTTAAGAGTCCACAAAAGTCTCATGCGTTAGCTAACATATTCTTTGCTAACTAAGATAACGCAAGTCTTTGACGTCCGTTAGCTCTTAGCAAGCAAAGAATATGGAGATACGGTGTTAAAGATAAAGGAAGTAGAGTAAGTCGGTGGTTTCTAAAATATAAGAACATCTTAAGATGCATCTTAACAGTACTGAGAACCTTCAAGTGTCAATATCACTAATCAATGAGGATAGGCAAAGTTAATGATCATTTCAGAAGCATTTTTTTCTGATAAAGTGACCTAAATCAGTCAAATGTAAAAATGACAATGCATCATCATTTAAAGGTAACTCCTGCAAACTTTGTCGGATAGTTAGCTTGGTCTGGGGTGATGTGATTGTTCAAATGAACTGCTGACCAAAGAAATGCAGCTCTAGTCAGCTTAAAAACGGGGGTCTTGTACTTTCAAGTGCACCCGAGTTTAGTTCTTTGTAGGTGAGAATGCATTCCAGACAAGGGAAGTGAACCAAAATGCAGTGCATTGTGGGTCGAATTTGGTGTTTGTAAACCATGTCAAATAGGTTTGCCGAGCATGGCTAATGTTAGCATTGCTAACAACACCAGCCTTCAGTCCTCCTTGGTGTGGTTACACATCGCTCCGGTCGATAAACCAGTTGAACAACATTACATAGAACTTATTATCAATTTTATAGATCAAAATACTGCCAAACTGCACCGCGCTACGGGATGCCATTGTTTGCTGTCTTGTTGTTTACTTTCAGGTCATAGTGCAGCAATAGGCCGGATGGCAGTAGCCACTGACCGGAGCTGGGTGGCTACAATACATCACATTTGACAGGTTTTAGTGTGCATGACAAAGTGCAATCTCAAAGCAAACCGAACCAAATGAAAATCTGTATCCAAGATGCAGATAGATACAAGCAGGGAAGTCTTTCCTTATTGCCAATAAATGTTTGTTTGCGGGTTACACGGTGTGCAGGAGTTTTATCTTTAAATTATGATTGACACATTCTCCTACGCACCTGTCTTAAGGATGTGCAAATGTTTTTTTTTTCTTTTTTGAATGCATCATAATTGACATGTTCTTCAAATCTTTCTGTTAACTTTAAATTTGTGAAAAAACTTTATATGTTAGGTAAATAAAATTTGTTAAAGTCAATATTTCCCATCAATTCATACTACAAAAAGAAGAATAAAATACCTACTTATGGATAAAACACAACTTGTACTGTAATAACCTACGGAAGCCCAAAGAGGACATGAACCCATACATTGCATTTATTCCGCTAACCTATGAAAAGGAAATATTAGTTATTTTCTCAAGATTATTAATTTATTTATCATGTATCTTGTGATATATATGCCTGCAATAATGAGTCGTATCATTGAGAAATGTACCATGGAAATCCAGTGCTGTCATCTCGAAAAAAGAGATAAATAAGTTGAGATCTTTAGAAAAAAAAAGGATATGTACTCGTTACTAGTGTTGTAGTCAAGACTACACTAACCAAGACCAAGACCGGATTGCTCAGAGAGAGAGACAAGACCAAGACAATAAGGGATTGAGACCAAGTCAAGACCAAGACCAAGGCAGAGCGAGAGCAAGACAAGACCTAGGCCATAAATATCACTGAAAAATCATCATCTTGTGTGCAGGGGGCGTGTCCATCACTTAAAAAGGTTGGAGGGAAGGAAGGAAGGAACCAGGAAGGCTGCGGCCATAACCAGGGGATAAAAATAAAAATTAATCAAAGTTATACGTTCTTTTAGAGAGGGGTGTTTTCCTTCTGATCACAGTAATGACATGGGAAAATAGCCAATCAGTGGTGGACCGGTCTTTATTTTAAAACCGGAGTCCGCCCAGTCTGTGGCCGAGAGAAGACCGAGTAAAAATGTGTTCGAGACCGAGACTTTAGACCCGGTCGAGTTCTACCACACTACTCATTACGACGAGAAATTTCAGAAAAAACAAAATGTATAAATGTTTGTCCACTTTGGGCTTCCGTATTTATCATCACTGCCCCTTAAAAAATATGACATATGTGCCTTTACTTTAGCTTACTGCTTCAGTTTCTGTGAATCAGTGAATAGCAAAAGGGCGCAGTGGTGCTCCTTTCCCGTTCAAGTAGTTAAAAAATCACAGATGTGACTTTTTTTTATTCCCAGCAGAGCTGTTCACATCATGCTGCAGAGGCCGACTGCCTTCAGTTTGAATCCAGGCGGTGACTTCACCGTGCTGCACTGCTTTAGCCTTGATCATGACTGACCCTGATTATCACCAACAGACAAAACAACTCCTTCACTGGTCCACACAAATCCCCAGGTCACAACGTCACTATGATGTTAACACAAACACACAGATTTATACACATTACGAGAGGCAGACAGCAGGGTCTGCTCAGAGCATCAATATTGTGGAGCAGTCTGTTATAGTTACAGAAACAGAGACAGTCACAGTGTGGAAATCCAGGCTACGGAAACCCATCTGCTTAGTGCTGACTGTACACAAACAATTCTTTTTATATCCTGCGAGAGAGAAGGAGCGAGAGGGGAGAGAAGTGCATTCTGAAAAATTGATTTGATGTTGATAGTCAAAGTCAAATAAACATGCTGACATTGCAATGGAGTTTATCTGCGCACACATTCGCAAAAGCAAAACTGGCATAGAGACCATGAAATGTCTGCTGTTTGTCTTCCTGGCCCTCCGCTGCCGTGTTCTTCGTCGTCGTCCTCCACCTCCTCCTCCTCCTCCTGCTGCTGGTGCTCAGCCTTTCAGCAGCTCGGAGGCGGCTGCAGTTTTCTGATCATCCAAAAGAGGACAGTGTGGAACACGATGTCATCTCCAGAGAGAAAGTTTGAGAGCATGAGACGTGGCAGTGCAATGTCATTGGTAATAGAATGAAGAAACAAAAGCAACATCAGGACCTATTTGACTTGTTTTTGTAAGACATTTCTTCCCTTTTTTGCTTATTTCTGGCTAAATAACAGGTAGTTTCATTCAGGATTCATTTGTAGTCAATCAGACTCCATTACAGGTACACAGGAGAACAAAATCCCTGCAAGTGGCTGAAGATGCTAAACAAGTTAAAAATATATCCATGTAGATATGCATATTTAAAAAAGGGATCAGTAAAAAAATCATTGGAAAACATGCATGTACAAGCAGAGGGTACAGTGAGATTAATGCAAATGTACAAGGAGGAAACGGCTTAAAGCTGCAGTAAAAAGCAGCGACATACATGTATGAAAACACGGTGAGACTATATGTGTCACACATTCATGATGCAGATATATACACTGAGCTCCCACATACACTGTGCACATACACACACACAAACCTGACAATATATACTGTATGTCTACACATTTGTGTATTCACATATGCATCCATACACCCAAAAAACAGCCAGTGTGATGCGCATACACCCACGTTCACTCTAACATTGCATACCCATGCTGTATGTGCACTGCCACACCCATGCACACACACTCACACACACACACACGTACATGTTGTGCATTCGTAAATAGAGCAGTGTGTGCAGAGAAGAACAGTATGTGCAGGTGCAACAACGTACTCTGTGCAAATTTAAAGTGCAGTCCTTGCATGTTACTCAGTGGATGCTATTCCTATTTTCAACCCTTTTTTAAGGGGGGGGGGGTGGTCTGGGAGTTCAGCATAAAAAGATGTTAACATGTACAAAAAATGAAAGTAAGCATTACATTAACAGCTCCTGGAATAAGAAAAATCCATCCGCTGGTTTTTATGGTCAGGACATTTGGTTACATCTCTCTCTTTTGTGGCATAAAACAAACCAAAGTGTCTTTTCCTTGCCGACCTGCTTTTAATTTCTTTATATATTTTGTCTCTTTTTTTTTTAAACATGAAGGGGGCAAAAATGTTCAAAAACACACAAATAAAGGAAGTACGCCCTACATCATCAGCTCCTCGAACAGAGCGATTCATCCTGGGCTTTTTTAGTCTCAGCTCTCCGAGTCATTTTTAAGTCTGCACAGTGCGATGAGACATTATTACAATAGCGTGTCACTCCGTCCTGCATATTCAGCAGGCAGAAAATCACTCGGAGGTTGAGGTAGGGAGAGAGAGAGAGAGAGAGAGAGAAAGAGAGCGAGAGAGAAAGGAGAGGAGAGGAGGGCAGGATGAAGAGAGAGATAGAGGGAGGTTGATGGCTAAAGACAAAGCGAGAGATAGGGGAAAGGAGGAGGAGGAGGAAGGGGGGAAGGGGGGGAGGGGGGGGGGGGGGGGGGGGAGGCTGGAGAAGGGCGAAGCGAAACAGACAGCGGCGTGAAGCTCACAGGAAGCGGCAGCAGCCAGGGGAGAGATGTTGCATGCGGCGGACGTGAGCCGATCTGACACATGGGTAGCAGAGCAAACAGGGGCCGACACAATGGAGGGAGGCAGGGAGCACTGGGAGGCATTATGATTTACAGTATAGCCACTTCAGGTTTCGCAGTGTCTCAGTGGGGATGCATTCATTCATTCAACTGGATAGAGACCCCTCCTCCCCCAACCCCCCCCCCCCCCCGACTTGTTGTCATTGTTCTCGACAAACGCTGGGATGTATAGAAGGTACAGTAGAAGGTAATTTATTGAATGAATGAAAAGGATCCACACGTTCTGCTCAAGCTGCACGATCAGCAAACACATTATTCTGTCTGGGTCTAGACACATTTTCTCTTTCCTGTTTTTGAAAGAAAAAAATACTACTTCAATTATTTACCAATAATTTGCGACTGGAAGTACAATTGAGAGGAAATCTGAATCCCAAGCACCTTGAAATGTGTCAAAAAGCATTTTAGTAAAATCTTATTTCTCAGATATCAGAAAATGAGATCCTGCAATTCATGCTGCAGATTCATTGAGCTGTTTTGTGGTTAACATGTAGGCATCTGAAGGCTGGGCTTTCACTCAGGCAGAACCAAACAACCTAACTCTACATAGCCTCTGTTATAGTTGTGCTTAAGTTGTAGCAGACGCATTTTTTTGTTGGTACCAAATTTCAGGCGTTTAGACCAAGCAGCTACCTCCGTTGTTGAAAAATGAAACCAATTCGGAAGTGCAAAATCCTTTTTTTTTTCACACACTCAACACACTCGTTTGGATTTTATGAACGATTAAAAGTAGTTAGGCGCGTCGCTGACGTGATTGACAGGTGTGCACGATGTAGCGGTTTGTAAGGAGGCTTAAAACCCGCCTCAGCTCCAACTCTCAGCCTGTCGTTAGGTTGTCTCAAAGTTAGGTTGAGACAGGATTTCCAGCATGGCCGCTGCCGCCAATGAGCCTCCCCAAGCCCCCTGCAGAATCAGATGGCTGACGTCACTCAGGCTTCATGATTTAGACCTCATTTATAAGGAAATCGTAATGGTTCATAACGTTGTTTTCTTGTGTCTCACTTTCCCTGAAGGCAGCACTGGCTTAATGACTTGACATATAAGCTTCTAAATCTTGAACTGTGCTAATCTGAAGTTTTTGTTATTCTAATACTCCGTCTATTCCACACCAGATTTGCAGAGAGAAACCTATAAATACATTGTTGTATCCTTACATTTACAGCTCGAGTAAGTAGTTACTTTTCAGATCTACACTTTAATGCCAATGTGAGAGCTTTTTGCAGTGAGATGCATTGTTAGAAACACAACATAGAATGCTTCAGAGACTACTGAGTGGCATTGACTTCATAATACATGCAACAAAGGTTGTGAAAATTCAATATTCCGCCATTTTGCATAATTAGTCTACTTTCATTTTTGAAGCTTTGAACACATATTGAACACATATCTCTTAACCAAAAAAAATAATATAGTAAGATAACACCATGTCCCTGCAAGAAAATACAACCATACTGTAGTACTATTACTTTTTATTAAGTTAAATATGTCAATATACTGGAGCGAAAATCAGAGGTTATGACACAGTATGCAGCAGCTCTGACTGTTGTGGCAATTTAGTAGCGAGACTGATGGAAGTAAGAGAATGTTAAAACAGACATAATTAAATCTAAATTTGTTTCATGTTAACATGAAACTGTTACTGGAGAAAGAAAACGAGGCAGGCTGATGACTGAGGAATAAAGCAAGCTGTATCTTTTCCCTGACACAATGTAGCAGCTACCTCTAACACACAGCTAACATAATAACCCCCCCGAACACACACACACACACACCCACACACCCACACACACACACACACACACACACACCCCCACACACACACACAGACACACACACACACACACACACACACACACAGTCACTGACATAATTCCACATTGTTGCAGAAAATTGGTTCACTGAACATTCATACATGGATGAAGTGACAATCCTGACAAACATACATGGCAAGTAAATTGGTGGGCTGCCAACGGCCTCCAGCTCCAGATTAGAGCTGATGTAGCTGCAGTTTGAATATCACTGGTGTTCTTGGCAGTCCACACTTGTGTTCATAACGCTACATCATGCTGCTATCACTGCCCTTTCAAAGACTAATCAAGCAATTAAAGACATCTTTCGCCGTAGCCATGGCAACGATGACCCCAAAGGGGCCTATATGGATGGACCGCCATGGTGTCCTTAAAGAAAATCAATGCGTCTGTAATCGGAAGTTTCTATACAGCCCACCCTGAGGTATGGCTGCAGTATTGAGTTATTGGTGTCCATTAATTACTCCTGACCTGGAGCTGCAGAACTCGGTGCCAAAGGATCTTCAGTTTGTTTTTGAATGGGGTTGTCTTGCTTGAAGAGACCGCAAAAAAAGCCTGGAGCAATTAGATGTAACCTCCCATCTATTCAAATGTGGAATGTAATTTCATTTTGATTAATGATATGGTTATCCTTGAGAGGAATCCACCTGCTTTAAACATTCTGAATGGCAAGATATTAGCTTGAAAAGCATTTTCGTGCTTTGAATGGGTTGAATGGGTTTTATGAAAGGCTTGACTTGGACTGGACGAGCTGAAATGTTGCAAAATTTACAATCGAAACGCGAAGGACTCAATTTCCTCAATCTGACAACGTAAGAAGTATGAACTATAGAAAGTTGTTTAGTTTATAGAAGTAGAAAACTTTAAAGCCACTGTAAGCCTACACGTACCATGGCTTTATACCATTTTATTCCTCTTGTAGGGCCTGTGTCCACAGACAGAGCGCTTCTCACCAGTGATCATTATTGCTAGGTTACGAAAGTTAACTTCTGCCCCTCTCGGTAAAGTCTGTTAGGTGTGTTTAATTTAAGGAAATATCACCAAGAAAACATAAAACCAATGTAAATGAGTCGTGTCCTGACATCAGCAGCAGCTCTACAGCTGGAAACTGTTCCCTCAAAAGGACACGTCAGACCAGCGTCTCCTCTGTCATTGTTGTTGACAAAGCCTGATGTTGCCCCGCCCCATCTTGCTTCTGATTGGTCAGTGAGGGAGAAGTGACATTGACAAGAGTTGCACTGTTCCAAAAGTTGAACTGTTCTCAAGGGAGAGCGCTGTATGCGCAGCGACAAAAGACCGCTGACGTTTTTTTAATATCAAAAACGAGCGCTGTCAGTGGACACAGGCCCGTATACAACAGTAAGTATTGAAAATGTTAAAAACTACTTGCAATCCAAATTTCTGTGGCTCTTTATATCCATTGTTTGTAACGTTCTCAGCTAAGTGTTGATAGTAGTGGAAACTTCCTGACAGCCATAAGTATTGGATGTCGACCAATATGCAATATTTACCTTTTGGGCGTTTAATTAACTAGTGGAACATCAACTTTCATAAAAATGTTATGAAAAGATGTACCTTCAAATCCAACATACCTTTGGTGTTTTTGTACTTTTGTCCTTTTTTCCCTTCATTTGAAGACATAGAATACATTTCACATTTAACTACTGTCAATGCGTGTTTGGACACATTTCCATTTCAGTCATTGTCAGTGATGGCCTTGAGCTGCTGATTAAATCAACAATAAACACAAGTTGTCAATATCTGGTTCCCTTAAGCAAAATCTATTTTCTAATCTATTCCTGGATCTGTTTTTCCCATTTGAGTCATAATGCAAGACAAATCCACCCTCCACCTCATCTGCATCCTCTCACAAAACCTAGTGATGCAATCTCCCAATATCTGCAGCTTTCAAACACAATCTGCTCGGAGTAAATGACACCTGCTGGAGCGACATAAATACATACGAATGGTCCATTGGCAGAGCCGACGCATTAGGGCTCCGTGGATGGGCTTCAACTGCAAAAAACCTAGCGACAAGCTCAGGCGCACGAAACGCCAATTTCAACCCTCTCAGATCCGCAGGAAATGAGATGTTTATGGTAAATGGGGCTCTTAGCGGCACCCGCGGTGTTCAATATTGATTCAATGAATCGGATTTGTAAATATGAGGAGTAGTGTCAGCTTTCCACCCTGCGAAACATCTACTCTCACATAAAGAAGCAGCTGGAAGGAGAAAGAATGGTTAGGCTGAATGTTGTTGTTTTGCCATTTGTGACAATGGGGAAATACAGTTGTCGGTTTTATTTCAGAGTCGTGACAAAGTTTGTTAGAGAATCATGCAGTATTGTGGTTCAAGTTCACAATACTGCATGCACTGATATATACACCAATACATATTTGACTACTAATGCATTCAAATGTACATGTATACATTTATAAATACATTGTTTGTTCCATTAAAGCCTTGCCTTAACATTTTCATGAGCTGCTTTTAAGTACCTGTTAGCTTCTGGTATGACATCATGTACTGGTATCACCAGCGAGATGCTATTGTAACAAACAACCTAAGGTCCATGACCACAATGATGAACAGCTGTATTTAGTGTCAAAGAGCAACTTGACACCCTGATTTTCATACAAGACGCCATCACCTTACTCCTTTCTCGTAGAAACAATTAAGATTAAGACACGCTGGCATTACACCAAATTGTATTTAAAGCAAATCCAAAGTCACACATTTTCAAAGTCAGAAGAAAATCATGGGAGATTTGCCAGAGTTGGGGCGCGCTCCTGTGATCTTGGTCATTTGGTGTACAGAAGTTGTAAAACAAGTTCTTTTAAGGCGGCCATTTTTCACGTCTTTGCGTTACGATTAAATCAAACATGTTTACTATGATCTCAGGTCTTCAACACATAGTATGTAATTCCTGCCGCCAAATCATGGGAGTGATTATCTCTGCTACGCCACCACCGATGGAAACGAAATCTGAGCTGACCTTAGTCAACACGAAAGGCCGAAATCGACCTGAGGAAGACAATATGTTGACCGATGATGCATCCAAGGATCATTTACATGACGTTTTTATTATCACAGCAGCACATACAGCAACAGTACGGCAGCTTTCAGTGGCAGTTCCTGCTTCAGTCTTGTCTTGTGCATTCATGCATTGGCTTCATTTTTCCACACTGTGGGTTGCCGCTTGTGTAAAACTGCAAAAAAACCAAAGGCCCTAAACTATTTTTCCCATGCTGTTACAGTGTTTTGCAAACGCCACTCTCCATTTGGAGCTTCAGAAACAACGTTTTCAGGAGAATAAAAGCCCATCAAGCCTTGATGAAAAATATTTTTACATTCAAATGTGTACAAGAAACCACACCAGCACTAAAGTACACCCAAGAAACTATAAAACGAAACAGTTCAACTTGTATTTGCAACAAGTTCAACATGACAGGAAGTGAAATCAAGTGGTGTTTAAACTGCCTGCATACATTTTGATATCTCTAAATAGAAATATGGATTAAAATTTCGAAGCTAAAGAAACTCAAAGTTATGAACTCAAATATTGCACTTCAGCGAGTAACTCTCGGCTTCAAACTTCATAGTCACTCGATAGTAAATTAAAAAAAAAATGAGTGATGAGCTTTGTTTGACAGGAATGTGTCGAAGCCCTCCTTGAGGCTGTGGAAATGTTGGGCAATTACGGCTCCCAAAAAGACGCTGAACAGCAAACTGTCTGTTGGGTGAAAGGAGCATGACAGGGTCTCTGATAAAGCAAGGGGTTTATGGGAAATGTGAGGAGTCACCTGTTTTACAGCGTGGCAGGGCCCCTTGTGAGCAAACCCTCCTCGCCTTGATCAGCACACACTGAACTCTTGCACTGCAGGCGAGGGAGATACCGCTCAACACTTCGTCTCATTGACTTTGAAATACAGCGGCAGCTCGTGTTATTGCTTTAATTTTGATCTTCTTCATTTCTCCGCAGGAAGTAGACGACGCGGAAAAAGAAGGGGCACTCGGATCCATTTCAAATTTTTAATTAGTTGCCTTTTGTGAGTCTAACAGACATACATTCAGACGAACATTATCCTTTCACGATTTTAATTAACAGCTGCCTCTTGGTTTCAACACATCAAAAGGTTCTGGTGTGTACTTGTGTCTGTGAGTGTGTGTGTCATGGGAGTACAAGTGTGTGTTTAAAGAGCAAAGGTGCCGATGTGTGCATTTTTTTTTTTTTTTTTTAGCACTTAAGCTTACTGTGTGTCAGATGTACGTCAGGAAAGGTAACATGTCATCTCACACAGAGGGAGGGACACAAGGAGTGCTTGAAATTAGACTTTTTGGATTTTTCACTCCATTTTTTTTTTTTTGCTAAATAGCAGTTTGTCAAGACCACCACTGAGTAAAAAAGAGCATACCTCACAGGATTAAACCATAATCTCAATGTAGCACCTCATATTCATGCCAGGGAATATTTACAGATGAGAGAAGCTAAACGCATTAGCCAAGATCAGTCCCTTATTAGCCACATAGGGAGAAGACGTTACCCTGCGGTGTGCTCAAATGCCAACAATATGAGCACAGAAATCATGCTCTCACTAAAGTTAAGAAGTAAATCTGCTTCATACTGACTTTTTGTTTGCCTCAACTGCTAACTTTAATTCCATCACACTAATTGCTGGCACATGAAAAACATTCTGTATGAACTTCACTTTTTGTGGGTGGAGCACATCAATCAACACATTGTTCCTACCAGCTGTTCCTGCAAATCAAACGGGGCTGAAAATAGTCACGTTTACAGGCATTATTTTTACCTGACAAAATATATAGAGAGGTGTTACATTGTCTCCTGTCAATTCACACTGACAGTTTCTCCCTTTTCCCTCAGAGAAGATAATTCACAAAGCGACGCCTCCCCAAACTGTGCTCTGATTTAACACTGTCAGAGTAGAGAGAAAAACACAATGGATAAAAAAAAAAAAAAAACAGCAGATGTATTATATGTTAGTTAGTTAGGTGTGGAAAATATGTGACTCAAAGAGTGTCTGAAAATACATTTTTATCGGGTGGGGGGGAAATTTTAGGAATATCTTACAGAGATTGGAAGACATGGAAATGCTCAACATCTTAAAAAGCTTAAACAACAGATTAGATTGAGACCTCAGACAACCAGCAAAAGCCGAGAATAACCCATTGACATCATGTAAACAACAAGTATCCCATGTCCTTGTGACCCCATGTAGTCGAATCTTCGGAGAGAGAGCCTCAGTCAACTGCCAGTCTCACAGTTCAGCCTCAGGATAATTCCATTCCAGCATATGGGGATGTTTAATGTCTAATATTACATCAATTTGTCTGTTTTCTACAAATAAATCATGACTCAGAGCCTAATTCAACTGAGGCTCCCATTGGCCGTTATGGGCTGTTATGAGGTGCCATCAAAAATTCAGCGAAATAGTTTTTTGAAGCAATCCGTCAATCTTTATAGATGTAATGTGTTTGGATTAAATGTTTTACTGGGTAGATTTGTGGGGACCCGTTTTTGGTGGATTATTGTGATCTGGAGAGTACAGTAAATCTTCAAATAGTAAGATTAAAGACCTCGTTTGTTTGTTGGTGGTCTGACAGAATGCGTAGATTTTGGCTTCTGTGGTGGTTGAATTTGGTGGCCTTCCGTATTGTAAATGGACATGTGTAAGACGGTTTTAAGGTCACCTTAATGCAGACTTAATGAGTGAGAAAAGGACTCATCAAGTCCTATCATAAATAAAGAATAAAAGAATAAATTGTTCAAAGCCTAGAAGACAAACGGTTTAATGCTGTTGTTAACTTGTTATGTTACCCATGAGAATTCGATCAATGAGCGCAAAAAAACAAACATTCAATAATCAGTCGATGATGGGCAAATTCTGACAAATCAGGTAAGACTATTTAAATCCTTAGTCGGGGACAGGCCTAATATTATCCTTACCTTATGTGTTCATAAAACTGTCTATATCATAAATCTGATTCTAAAATGTTCAAAAAAGTGCTCAAATTTAAACTTAGAGAAATCTCCCTCTCAATCTCCCTTTCCCAACTTGATATTTGGGTATAATGAAGCCATTTGTTGTACCCGAGGGTGCAAGATAATTACAGTCGTCAGTATTCCTAACTCCCTCCTGCACCAGCGGGAGATTGTCTTCATTAGGACAAACTGACCAAAAGAAAATGGCTGACCTTTTCCGGATTTCCCTGGGAAAGTGAAAGCATTTCTCTACCCTCTCAATCTGCCCAGCGTCCTAATTAACCTTGTGGAACTTGAAAGCAGTGGTCAAAAAAGTTAGGACGGATTCATCGTGTGTGAAGCAAAAAAAAAGAAAAAATGTGAGAAGCTCATGGTACTTTCACCGGCTCGTAAAAAAACCAAGAAATATTGTGTTTGGTTGGAGTTGGAGTTGTGAAACCTCCAAACATCAACAGTTCGCCAAATAATTTTTTAAATCTCTAGCTTCCACAACCTCTTTACAAACTTTATAACTCTGCTATTGTTACCCTACTTAATTTTACCAAAACACTTAAAATATATTGAGTCTGGTGTCCTCTAGTGAATTCTTGAATCATTATGTTCATCGTTCATTTAGCATGGCTATTTGACCAATAGACTGATCGACCTTTGTTGGGGCGACTGTGGCTCAGTTGGTAGAATCGGTTGTTTCTTAACTGGGAGGTCCAAGTTCGATCCCTAGAGCCTGCAGCAACATGTCTGATGTGTCCTTGGGCAAGACACTAAACCCCAAGATGCTCCCAGTGCTTCATCAGCGGAATATGAACGTGTATGAATGGGATTAGTTACTTTTGATGGACACTTTACATAGCAGCCTCTACCAGTGTGTGAATGGTGTGAATGGGTAGGTGTGACATGCGGTGTAAAAGTCTACAAAAGCGCTATACAAATGTACATTTAAAATATCAATAGCAGTCCTGCAAAACCCAGAAATTAGAAATATTTTTAGTCTTTTTCCTGTTTTGTAATGGAGGCACATTGATATACTTGTTCATTTAACTGTATGGTTTAGGAAAAAGTGAGTCAGATTTGAACTTGTAGGGGCTAATAAATATAAAAAGGGTATTTAAAAACTTTCAGGCAGTTTAGTATCTTTGTTAGGAGGGAAGCCAACTCTTTGTAGGCAAGTCCAAGTTGGTGTACACTATAGGGGCTTGGTCAAAGGGATGGGTTTGTTCGCTAACATTCCTCTAACCTCATAATCCCCCATCTCCCACAAGCTGATATGCTCTTTCCCACTGACTGAACCACCATTTTTATTCAATTAATCTTTTATCACAAGCCTGTGGCGGTGTTTTCAGCCTGTGCCAAAAGTGGAGTTGTTTAGGTCCTCTCTTAAATCCGAGCAGCAAATAGATCTCCGTTCTGCCCGGCTGTTATGTCGTCTGTTTGGAGTCTGGTTGCTTGTGGCCAGTGCCAGGCATACACATCAGGGATGTAGCATATGATCTGTAGGCAGTCCAGTGGAATTAGCATCTTTTTGTACATAATTATCTGCTTGATGCTTTAAGGATTAATCCCATACGCACTGGGGCAGTTGTAAAATGTCTGTGTTTTAAAGGCTGTATGGGACTGAGCTTTAATTATTTCCGTTTTAAGTTGTTATCATCAGAGCTTTATGGACGTTTTATATTTAATTTTACAACAGAGAACACTTAGGGCATCAGTTAACTGAAATATATATCAAATCCACACCTCATTTATATAAAACCTCTTTTCAGAAGAACAATGTCAGTGTTGTTTGCTTTGTAGACATTCACATCCTCACAGGGTCTCAGGGCTCTAGCAGGACAAATACCTCTGATATGGTTTAACATTTATTATAAAACCTACATAGAATAGTTATATATAGGCTTTGTTATATATTTAAAAAAATGTGTTATGATTTCACAAATAGGACAGAATCATACAGCCAGATAACAAAGTTAGTACACCAGTCATACATACCTTAATTTATAGTCATATAGCCCTATAAGGTAATTTAACAGTGTTTCCAAAACACACTAGACAAATCAGATATAATGAAAAATGGTGCAGTTAGTTTCTTAGACGGTACAAACTGTGACAGAATAAAGAGTCTGAATAAAACAAATATGTTTCAACAGCGCCTCATAGACTTTTTGACACATTTTCTCCCCAGCACACATTTGTGACCCACTGAAAACAGCTCCACAACCCACTTTTTGGTCCCAACCCACCAGTTGATAACCACTGATCTGACCACAATGTCTAACTAGTAAAGGCTCACACAGAATAAGTTACAACCCCACCTCCCCCTGTACTGCACGCCACTGCCATGGCACAGGGTCATTCAGTAGGAAACCATTAACGATATTGACATATGTTCGCCCAGACTAATTAGGGTTGTTTTAGCAGGAATACTCAATTTATTGAATTGAGTATCAACTTTGTTGGTAACAAAATAATATGTTCAAATAGAATCCAAAGAAAGGGCCTTGGCTTACATAAAACTTGCATTACATTTTTTTTTTTTATCTTAGGGCAGTGCAACCAGCTACCCACATAACATTAGCATGCTATCACTTAAGGGTGAACTTTAGCTAAAGTAGTTTGTATTAGACCGGTCAAAACCATCACTGGCTGTTTTTCCACATCATTTCTGTGATTAGAAGGAAACACCCCTTTTCTAAAAGAACAAAAATCTTCTGTTCATTCATAATTTATATTTTTTATCCCTCGGTTACCGTCACAACCTTCCCAGTGTAGTGGTCTGAGTGAGAGTCTGAGACATGCCGGGTGCATAAATTATGATTTCCACTGATATTTCTGGTCTTGGTCTTGAGTCAGTCTCGCCCTGCCGTGGTCTTGGTCCTTACTTGGTCACTATCCCTAAATGTCTTGGTCTTGTCTCGGAGCACTCTGGTCCCCGGTATGTCTTGACCTTGGTTAGTGGGGTCTTGACTACAACACTACCTCAAACCGACATGTATTTACAGTCAAATCAAACCAATAAATACTTTATTGTCCACAGGGGAAGATTTACCTTGGGCAAAAGTGCAGAGAAAGCACTCCGTGCAACTTACAATAACCAAGCATTAACACAAGACAGGACAATCATAGAAACACATCAAGTAGCATAGCATAGATATAGCAGACACACATCAACATTGGCATATTTAATATAACATTTGGCCAAGCAAACCTATATTCACTATTTTTTGGATCTATTAACTATTCCTATTTTAATCCCTGTTACTTCTTCCACAGGGTGTCAGACAACAGCCAGCTGCGGAAACAGCCTTTGTTTCCATTTTCTATAGAAAATATTCATCCTGAGTGAGACATTTGTTTGCTTAAAGACAGCAGGATGAGATTTTTTTATCAGAAAACTCTTATGTGCAGGACATCAGCAAAGTGATAAGATGTACCTCCTTGCTTACAGATGGTGCTAAAATGTACACAAACTGAAGTATCCTCACAGGAATTTTAACACAATCAACTAAAACTTTTTAAAAGGACCGATTGGAACCAAGGTAATATACAATTTGGATAAAACAATGAACGATGACCCCCTATTGTGTTGTTGGAATGTAAAATAACCTCCCTGTGACTCTTTCATGTCCACTAGAGCCTTCCCCCAAACCTCTCTCCATCCTGTAAACACTCACTCTTGACTCATATTTTATACTGTCTGTCTTCCTTGTGTCTACAGGATAAACCTTTCAGTTCCAGCCACTCTCTGCGTGACATTCATGCCATGTGAAGGCTGTGGTTGGATGGGGCTCAGACGCATGCTAAGGGGTGGTGTGTGTGTGGGGTGGTGTGTGTGTGGGGTGGTGTGTGTGTGGGGTGGGGGGGAGGGGGGTTATGCCTCTGTACGCTCCCAGCACTCACCCTTGTTAGCCTTTACCAGTTAGACAATGCCCTGATGAAACATGACAGGACAAGCTTTCATAGCCATGTTGGGGCTAACGCTTTCAAATAGCTAGCAACTGCAGTGTTTTGTAGCTCTTGCAGGGAAAGGGAATTTTAAATGGCCTCGCTCTAACACTCTTGTTTTCCACTGTGACTGTAGCAGCAACAATAATCAGAAAAATACCATCCAGAGACGAGCCCATAGTGTCGGTGACGGCAGATGACAAATGCTTTCTTTGATGTGAAAATCCACCCAAAATATATGTCAGTGTTTTGCCAGTGATCATGGGAAATATTCATATGGTGAATATTGAATTATTTGTGAACATAAACAGTCCCAGAAGGCTCGAGTCTGTGATGCCTTCAAGAAACACAATCCTTGCAGCTGCTCTTTATAGTCTTTTTTCTGAAGGCCTTTACTAAAACACTTATCTGTATGTTTGTGTACTGCTAGCAAATGCAAATCAGACATGATCTCAGGTACAAGTCCCTTAAATACATCTCAGTCCTGATCATTTAAAAGTCGAGTCTGATAGCGCTATTCTCTGAAGGTACTGCAAGCCGTTGGGATGATACCACAGGAAGCTAACAGAATCACCTGTGTGTATGTGTGCATGTATGTGTGTGTGTAAGGCCATTTTTGGTGGCTGTGCAACTGATTGATATCAGAAGTGAACCATAGGCTGAGAGGTCCCCCAGCGCCAGATGAAAGGCAGGATTAACAGAAGAGGGGTTGAGCTGCGATGAGCACCGGCAGTGCATCAGGGGAGATCAGATGAGGAAATAATAGAGAAGGGTCCCTTGCACTTCTGAGACGAGCAGACCGGGGAAGCGTGGGGGGGCTTATGAGATGCAGAAGAGTTGTTGGGAGATTGAATGATCAGTTCCAGAGAGTTGGCAGCTTTCCCGGCAAAGTTCCCAATCCTCTGTTGAGGAGGGAGAAAAGCAATCTTGATGGCGGAGAAAGATATTAGAATTAGAAAAGTGGTAGCAGCAGGGTCAGCAAAACACAATTTACCCAGTCATTTTTTTCCCCGTCCAAAATCTACCCCTTGTTCCACCTTTGATCATTAGTCGAGAATTACGGCATCCAGAAAACTGAGTTATACATTTTAGCTTGGATTCTAATGAAGGCGTCTCTCTCTTGTCTGACTGTCATTGGTGCTAAATGTGTTGTGTTGTCTTGTCTATAGTTACAAATAGACTGATTAAGATGCACCCTGCAATTCAAATCAGCTAATAAAAAGAGGCTATGATTGGTTCACAAAGTCCAGAGTTAAAAAGAATCCCAATCATGCTGTTTGATGATGAGATGGCTATTGATCCACTTAGGCGCTCCGTCTTCCATTTGCCCTCCACAACAGGGACAAAACACTGCCACCAAAGTGAGGCTTTTTCCAATTGATTGTTTCATCCGGGAAGGGCTCATCGAGATTCATCCCAAATACAGCACTTTGTTTGTGGCGCGTCTCTTGTTTTTTTGAAGAGTTCTCTCAACTCCTAAAACGTACCTTCTTCTCTTTGCAAAATTGGGTCCATTATGTCAGTACTATCATGCAAATGTATGATTTAGTTCTATAATCTTTTATTATTTGTAACCTTTACAGCCATTCTTGTAGGTTCCTCTGGATTGTTGGTGAGGACGGCCTGCTGTCTGAGAAAGAATTTGCTGTAGTGTCCTGTCTTTGCATCATGACTATAGGACAAAGCAATGCAAATGTATTTCATCATATAATAAATACCACGACAGTCTATCTATAAACAGTCATTTTTGGTCCAAAGGCAGACCACAATCTGAGAGGTTCCTTACAGCTTCTATTTTTGAGACTTGGGGGGGCGCCAAAATCTAATGTCGCCTAGGGTACCAAAATAGCTGGAGCTGGCCCTGAGTCGAGACACTGTGTCCCAAAAAAAGTAAAGATTAAATATGGCAACTTGTGATTTCAAATTCACCATCAGTAACATGCCTTTAATGACGTAACCAAAGGAATTCAGTGTTATGGCCCAGCTGCAGTAATAACACAGACTAATGCGCCACACTGTTTTCAATTATTCTACAGAAGTAAAAAAAAAAAGAAAAAAGAAAAGAAGCCCTATAGCAGTTGTTTTAGTTGTTCCATTTTGATGATTATGATGATACAAGACGGGAGAATGTGATCGTTTGCAAACTGGTAGTGATTGTATGGGGGGGCCTCTGGAAACTGCTCACACGGGAAATAGATGCTCGGAGAGATTGTGCATTCAACACATCGGGCTCCTGTGCATTCGTCTAATCGTTAAAGCAGTTGTTTTTTTTTCCCATGTGAAACTTATCATCGAGTGTATCTGCGCCCTGAAGCCTCAATAAATTCCAAACAAATGTATGTCTACTCCATTGGGTTAGCTTCCTTACTGATACAGGCTCGCAGTAGGATGGGTTATGATAAACATACAAAAGGTGTGAATGGAATGTTGTTGAACGCTGAATTATTCACACAGTTTTGTATTCATACTATTCTCAATCAAATATGTCTCTCAGTGTACACATAAGAACAGAAACACAGTGAGTGTGGGAACTGCATATATTCTATGTTTTTTTGACCTAGTACTTTTGTCATTTATGCAAAAGCAACATAAGAATTTGGCAAAACTCTAGTCAGAATACATCCCAGAACTTCATCTTGGCTTATACAATGCAGTAAGACCTTATTTCACCCTCACAGATATACCCAAGTTTTCTTACTAATAAATAAATGCTTACACTTTTTTCAGAAAACTGATTTCCTGCCCACTGTTCAGCACATTTCCTTTCTCTCATGCTGTTCCAAGTGTTCTTTATTTTCAGCTCCTTCCTGGAGAAAATGTTTTTTTTTTTGTGTGTGTTTTTTTTGTCCTGACATCCCCGTGTGGGGTTCTGGGAGGGGGAGTGAGGCTGATGTTTGTGTGATGGGGGGAATGGGACACTGTTTTGACAGATTGGTGTGCAACTGTGACGGTCTGGGAGAGAATCTCAGGGTCAAACGGGAGACATTTGCTTTCTGACAGCATCAGGCACGTTAGCTCCGGGAAGCCTCTGATCCAAAGCCTGCGCCATGGAATAAATGAGGAGGATATACTGGATGGTTCAAGTAATGGCTGTGTGGGTTGAAGGTTTATGTGTACACTAAAAGACAGTTTGTTGAGATTTCGCTGCGCTCCATCTGTTTGCAGATTTTGATTTTAGTGGAAAAAGTCAAAATATACTGTTCAGTTAATCCGTAATAAAGCTTTTAAAATCGGCCGTATGCCATTCATCCTGCATGGTCAGGGATATAGCACGGCAGGAGGTCCACATGCTGTTACTCACAGCAGTATTAAGAGATTTTGGATAATGGAACTATCAGAACCAAGTTTAATGTTATCTAGAAAAATACATTTTAAGTATTTTAATTACTGAAGAAGCAAAGGGATTTTCTGGCACAACTCCACCAACGTGTTTCGGCTTGTGGCCTTCGTTCAAGTATTTTAGTTACCTCATAGTTAAACTGGTTTTCCTTGTTTTTAAGTTTATGTTTATTTTTGCTGCAGTTATTGCTATATATACATTACAAAGTTTTAAGTTCAAATTGAAACATTTGATTGCATTTCATTCCATTTTCCAAAATATGGACTATTCAGATGAATATATCATCAACAAATTCTGCAATGCCAATTTTGGTACAGTCTCAAGAGTATTACCCAATCCTGGTTCTATAAAGTTACTTTCACAACCAATAGAATTTTTTAAAAGGTTGCCCAAATAATACAAAAAAAGAAATCTCTGGAAAAATCAAATGATGGCACCTCAGTAAGCTAATGCGTAAATGGAAGATGTACTGTAAATGTATCTCCATTATGATCTCTTTGATTGATAGTCGGGATGTATTAGTGAGTCGGCACTTAAACTTTAAAAGTGTTCTGCCTGACAGTTATGAGCAGAACGCAGTACAAAATGTACGGAACATAAATCACGCTGTTATACAAATGTCACATAAATGACAAAGAATTGTTGCATCCGCTGTTCCACAAAATGTGTCTGGCAGTCTTCTATACTGTGCTGTGCTTTTAAGTGCACTGCCTCTCATATAAAAAAAAATCACTTTCCTTATTTAATGAAATCTTCAACTTAGAGCGAGTTCTACAAATGTAACATTCATCACCCACACCAGTCAGAAAACATTGCCTGCCTCTGTGCCTCAAGAAAGAACTCCAATTAAGTAACAATCTGTTTTCGTGTAATTATATGTACCAGCTTGCTTAAATTAGGCTGAAACCCATTACAGAATTAGAACTTGAAACTGGGTCAAGAGCGTGTCACTGTGTTTCTACTCAAGCAGTTGTGGCAGAAGGGAAATAATGCCCAGCTCGCTGGTGGAGACGGGGCCCCAGGAGTCACTGGTGCTTCCTTCACAACACCCCGGTCAAGATTCCTCAGACAGCCACAGAGCTGCTACGTCAACAAGCAAATGCCTGTTTTCTACTCATTAGTGCACTCTGGTGAAAGAGGAAAAATAAATATCCGAGAGTGGCTGGAAGGAATGACATGTCAACTCACGTTTTACATTCTGCCTCTTTATTCTTTTTCCTGCTTGGGGGTTGGGAGGTGTCAAAATTAAAAGCACTTTGGGGTGAACATGGGAGTATGCTTGTGTTTTTCTTGTTGGTTGCAGCGTGGTGAGTGTGTAGAAGTGTTTTTTTTTTTTTTCAGTTTGTCTGACTGTTCTTGTCAATGTGTCTTCGTGAGGACGATGTGACTATTTTACCTTTGGTGGACATCAACCCTCCAAATACAATTTTGAATTTCTTTTAGGTTATTAAGGTTTTTTAAAGCCATAATTTGACATTTTCGGAATGACACTCACTCAAGGAATCAAGGTAGTGTAGTTACCAATTCTCAACAGTTTTGGGGGAAATTGGAGTATGTCTGTGTTTTGGTTGGTGGTTACACAGCAATGTTTTCTTTCATGTGAGTGTGTGAGTATACTTGTCCAACTGTCTTTTGAGGGACTGCGTGACTATCATACCTTTGGGGGACGTCAACATTTTGGAGTTAATTAGGCTTTATAGGCATAGTTTGACATTTAGGCAACATGCTCAATGTTTTCAAGGAATCAAGGCAATGCAGTTGCCATTTGTAAACAAAGGATTGCACAATGAATGAATGATTTACCCTTTTCATGCAACACACACACAAGCACACACAAGTAAACAAGTGAACTTCTTTTGGTGATGCTCGATTGATTTAAAAAAAAGCTAACAACTTTTTTGCTTGATAATCTTCTGTTCCAAGCTATAACATCATTATGCGATGACATGGGTGACAATCCTCTCACCCCCATCTCAGCAAGGAAGTAAATTAACATAGTTCCCTTAATGTCAAAGGGTTTCTTCTTGTGAAATTAATTAGGCCGACAAATTAACACAAAATAAATAGCAAACAGCTTCAACTGCTACTGTGATAATTAGCCCAAGAGATATGACCAATTAAATTATGATATCTTCTTGCTATTGTTGTCATTTATAAGTGGCCAGTTTGCATGAGGCCAAGAAGAAAGCTTAGTTCTGCAGTGTTTTTTGTCATGTCTTGTGCTCAAGCCTTTCTCATCTTTTTCATTAGGCTTCTATTTCCAATAAGGGACTAGCCTCGGTGGACAAAGGTGAGGCAAATAAACAATAAATTAGGCAAAGGTGCACCTCATGCATCTGCCAAGACATGCTTCAGTGCATCACATTGCTTAGTGCCAAAACCATTTTATTTTCTTGGCATTTCAGTTTTCTTTTGTCTTTAAGACAACAGTAAAACACAACTCAGTGATAACCCTGGCAATAATTTACTATCTGTATGCCCTGCTCTCACTCAAAATGCAAAAACAGTATACAGTACAGTGGTTTCACAAAGCATTGTATCTTTAAACACTCAGTTTACTTCACATTAAAAACTGACTACTATATATTAGATAAGACTAATACATTTAAGTCTAATTATTAGTTCGCATTGCAGCATTCTGTATTTATAATTGGAAATTGTTACCTGATTTCTTGCTTATCAATGCAACCAGGTGGTCCTCGGGCATGTTGTCTTATGACAAGGCCCTAATTGCTTTCCACATGTGGTTAATGTAAGTTCATATGGTCACTAATGAGAACTGTCATACAGCAGAAGCTTTTTTTATTCACAAGCTCAGAAATATTCAAATAGGCAGGTTTACCCAATGGGCGCAATGGGCTAAAATATATTGAATTAGAATTGTACAATAGGGGGAAATAGAATTCTTTACTTTTTATTTCATGAGATATTGCAACACCTTATTTTCTCAAGTAAAAATACTCACTATGTATATAACAGATCTTGTCCATGTCGATTATTTAGAGTTAAATCTCTTTGTGTATAATGGTATCTTAGTCATATATAGCCAAGTCGTGTGTTGGACTTTGTTGAGGCTATTGGACGGATCAAGAAATATTCTACAAATGGTAAATGGCAAAGTAATGGAAAAAGCTATTTGAGGAGCTCCTTAAGCTAGCTAAGACAGACTCTTTGGAGGGGTTAGAATCTAAAGCCTCAGGGGTGGCCTCACCCATATCCCTGGCAGACATTATTTCTGCATTTAAGTTGCTCTACTGTGGCAAGGCACCATGTGTGGATGATATTTGCCCAGGGATACTGGAGGCTCTGGACATTATCGTGTGTTGGCTGGGATGCATCTTGAGAGTCCCTTAGAGGTTGAGGACAGCACATTGGCAGAAAGAGATGGTGATTATAATCTTCAAAAAGGGGGACAGTGCTGTGCTACAGTTAATGTGCTGTCATGCTGAACAGCCTCCCTAGTAAAGCTTAGTCCATGGTGATTGAAAGGAGCACTGTTTATTCAGTTCTGGTAGCATCACATTGGACCAGTGGATCTGTACCCTTGCAAGGTTGTTGGAGGGGTCATGGGGGTTTTGGGGACGTGGGGAATGCTTATGACCTTGTTCCCCCCAAGGGATAGCTTTTAGGGCAACTCAAGGAGTTTGGGTTACCTGGGCCATGCAGTCCCTGTGTATCAATATAACTGAGGTTGTTCAAGCATCTGACTTTAATCTTCCTGGGAAGCACCCTTTGGAAGTCTTCCAGGGTTGTCAAATTGGGAGTAGACCTTGGGGTACAACCTAAACTAGTTTTTATATCTTGTCTGGTCCGTGAAGGCATCTTAAACTGCCATGGTGAGATACCTGCCAGATCTCAGATAAGAGGAAGAGAATGGAAAAGATGGATTTCTATAAGCTGATGGCATAGCTTCTAGGGGTGAAAAGCATGCACAAACTCAAGTCACTCAGCTGTCACTGAAAGACTGGACCTGTCTGCATCTCAGTCCATTGATTCCCACTGAAAGCATAGGCCTATATCCTACAGTCATTGTAAAACATTTCCATGTGGATGTTTTCCTAATCTAGGTAGCCAATGCTTTCAAATGAGTCGATGTAGAGTAATTTGGTTGGGGACTATTTTGCATTGTGGATTAATACAGCTTTATATTCCTTGGAGATTTTTGGCTGAAATGAAAAAAACAAAACAAAACAAAAAACGATGCAATATGGGAAGTTCTTGTATTAATAATTAATTCATTGTCTTACTCATGTCATATAATTAGCCCACGATAATAAAAAAAAATATCAAATACACTATCAACGCATAGCAACTGTATATTGCTTTTCTTCAAAAAAGCCACAGTTTGCTGCCTGGAATATAAAATGAAAGCCGCCTACACACTCACATTGCTTTCTGTTGTAGTATGATTAGTGATTAATTCCTAGCACACCTTATTGTTTGCCATCCCTCTCCCGGCCAATGTTTGCTTTCAGATGTGTTTGTCATGCAAGTATTATTAGCGTAGGTAAATGACTGCAAGACAGCGTGAGTTTGTGCATCTATTCCTTTGAGTTTGTTGATGCTCTCACTGGGCACATCAACAAAGTCTTAGTTAAGGGGGAAGCAAATTTGCACATAGGTAATGATCTACGGTGGAAAAAAAACCCTCCTCACTGGACAAGCTTTTGGCCGTGTTTGAAAAGAGATGACACAAATTGAAGGATAAGAAAGCGATTGGGCTACCATTTGGTTGTCATCAAGTTAGTATTGTACCTTTCAATGTCAGTGTCTTTTGTCTGACATGACTTTCTGTGTTGTTGCTTAAAAACTTGAATATTAAACATGAGAATGTGTTTTGGATTGTTGTAATGGTACATGGAGAGAAACGTTCTTATTGTCATTTTAAGATGGGAAAAATGTCTGCATCAGAACCCAATAATGTAACTTGTCTCACAGATCAGCATGAACCATCCCTACTCCTAACTAGACTGAAATTAGTCTTCTCTCTGAAATGTTTATGAACAGAAAATTAATTTTGGCAGTTTTAGTAATGATAAAATTTTTCTCGAGTACCTGCCAGAATCATTTTCTGAATAAACAGAGGTGTAAAAGAGGCCATGCGGTGGCAGACTCATGCTTCGTTTCATATTTGTTACACCTGTTTTAACAGATGCTGATGAGGTTTGGCAGTTACCTGAGGCAGAAAGTCAAATCAACATCAAAACATTCCTCATAGTTTTCTGATTGGTCCAACACTCATCTTGTCAGGATCAATTTATTTTGTGTTAGATGTTTTTCAAACTTCAAAAACGAAGACTCTGTTTTGTAGTTTTTTTTTTTAAGAAAACACCCATAGTGCTCAAAATTATTAACAAGAAAATCTTAACTCAACACTGAAGACTTGAAACAAGCTTCAAAAATAAACATCCTAATTTTGACTTTTTTAGTTTAGGATGATCCTTAGATAAATACTGCAAGCATTCAATAACCAGGCAATCGTAGGACATAAGAGGGCCAGTCATATGATACATAAATGACAAAAACTGTCAACCTGCGGTCGGATTTCCACTGCCGTCAGCTAAGTGCATAACATTCATTTTTCTGTGCAGCTCTTTTAGTACCATCTGTTTATAGCTACAAAATGGAAGTTAAGCTGTACTATGATTACAAGTTAAGTTAAGGACAGACCTAAAGAACTCATGTCGCGCCACCCACCTCAGCTGGACACTGGTTAACTTTAAATTCAATCACAAGTGTGTTCCACAAGGATTATTTTTTGAACAATATATCACTTTTTTTAAATAGAGGATTTTGAACAAATGAAGGAGAAAAGATGTCAAAAAATAGCACTGCCAGCCCGGTCTGCATCGTTATTTTTCTCAGCACAGCTTGAGATACATAAAGAATGGAGGCGAAATTTCAATTGAGTCAGATCGTGTGTGTGATGGTAAATGGTAAATGGACTTGAGCTTCTATAGCGCTTGTCTTGTTTTCCAACCACTATAAGCTCTTTTATACCGCAGGTCACACTTACCCATTGACACACGAACCCTCGACCTTCCGGTTGAGAGACTCTTCCAAATGAGCCACGTGGCAGCTTTACTCGCAGTAAAGATGTGTGTGATCGCATATTATACTGGTATATTGGTCGCACTGGTTTATAGGACGCAGCCAACATTTAGTAGTGCATCTTATACATATTATATATTTTTTTATGGTTCTTATTTTGATCTCATCTCCAAACCTAACTAAGTACACTCCGTACCTAAACCAAATCAAACTGAAACATCTCACAGCTGGGCCATGTTTTTGCTATTGTTTCCATTCCAACAAAATTAATCTGACTTTGTAATTTTTCTGCTAGTTCTTTAAAATGCAACAGAGATAAATGACATACTGGTGAGGTCAGCTGAGGTGATTCTTGGTGTTTGGATACATCTGTTCTCAGAAGAAGTAAATAATAGCCATTGGTATACCACCTGCCCACACAATCTGATTTTGGCACGTGGCCAATAGTTGTATTGTAGACAGGAATGTCTTAAACTGTTCTAATTTCCGAAGTCTTGTCTCGTCTTGTGATATTAGGTCTTAATGGGCAAACTTCACTGCAAACATAACATTAGCTATTGTAGTAGGAGGAAAGCACTTGTTATCCTCAGCTGTGGATGAAGAGAGTAATAAAGCAAACCCAAGCAGTAAGATGAGAGGTTTTCTACCAAGAAAAAGTACATCAGGGTCTATAGAGGTTACTGAACATGAAGATATTAAAAAACCTGCTTAAGGCATATTTTTTTCTATTGTATTGTAGAAAATGTTTTTAAGTAACTCTGACACGTGATGCATTTAAGCAAACTGAATTTAAGGAGCTTATTGAGTGTTTTACTGATACATTTAAATACAATTCAAATCTTTAAAGGACAATGGGGTTTCATATGGCAAAGATGAAGCAATCTTGCAGTCATGGTCATAACAGAAGGATCCCAAATTTGATTAAAAGTTGAATTATCAATGGCCAACAAGGTACCCTGTGCACAGCCTATATGTTCTCAGGTGCTCATGGTTGCAGGAAAATACCATGGAAAATAAATCAAAACTCCTTGGCACACTGGAAACAAACATTACTGTATTTTCATGAGCGAACAACGCATTTCGCCTGTAGCTTCCTCAGGTTCGCCCAGCATTGAATAATTAATGTTTGAGGGAATTTATAATCCAATCATTGACTGATTTTGTGTATTGTATGGAGGCAATACAGAACTCCACCATTTGAAATACTTCCTTTATAAAGGGTTTGGAATTATGTTAAATCAGAAAAAAGAAGACTTCCTTTTACAATTAAACCCTGAAAGGGACATTGTTCCCTTCAGGCTTTACATTTTGGGACTACTTTTCTCATAATTTTCTGTGCCATGAATGGAATGCTCTTTGCAATTGTGCAGTGAGGACAAATATGCAGATCAGAGTGTACGCAATATAATATGAAGCGAATCTTCCTTAAGAAGGTCAGTCAGAGAGGGCACAGCTGCAACCGTGACCATGTCAGTTTTGTTAACGTTGAGACAGCATGCGGCAAAGCAGAATTGCAGTTGGTGCAGTTCTGCTTGTCATGCTTCATATTTGGGAGAGCGTGAGCATGTCCCAGAGAATATGATGATCCGTCAGTAACGAGGTCATTTGAGTGCAATGACTCTGAAATGACTTAATACTTTGGTACAACCCCATTCCTTTTTTTTTTCTCCATGTAGGCAGTTTGAAGCTTCTGTCTTTGCCCTATGTTTTTATTTTTCCTCTCTCACATTTGTTTAATTGATTTATATTTTGCAGAATTAGGGTTTATTCCAACAGAATCCCCATAGCTCTCTTAGTAATACAAAGTTTTCCTTTTGGTCTGGAAGCTTCTCTCCTAGCTGTTGACCAGAAGGGATCACAGCCCTGCTGACCTTTCAGCTGTGCCTTAAGAGACATGTTTCAACTACGAGTCTCTAATCACAGTTCATGCCCTTTCACATGACATCAGCCTTGAACGGAGTCAAAGGTTTGGCCTCTGGGCTGTGGAATTGTTTGTATGTGCTGACCTTTTGTCTGTACTTACTATATGATCACTAGACATATAGTCTTGCCTCTTTTGTCTTGCGTTCTGTCTTGAGCTGACCTCAGATCTGTTCCCCTGTAAACTCTGCCCTGAAATCAGAAACAGCATTCTTGTGATCTGCTTCAGTTGTAGACAAACCTATACACTTTACTAAGATTACGAGTCAGAGCATCGCCACCAATAATTCCCACTATCGCATCATGCACCTTGTTCCCCAGGTTGGTTTATGATGATATGAGAGTGTCAGATGAGCCATATGGAAAGTGCCAGCATAAATACCTGTCCTCTTCCCTCTACCAAAAGGAGTCTGAGGTGAACGCCTTTGATCGCACTGACATAAGTGAATGAAATGAGGAGGAAATGGAGAGATGGCAATTGGGACAAATCGCTTCGAAAATTGAACACGACAAGCCTCTGATTGTAATCTCCATGTAGACTTTTCTGGATGGAGTGTCTATGATGATGGAAAATATGAATGAATATGAAAATCATTTTTGGATAAAAGCGGCAGAGGGAAACTGACCCGAAGGTTGGATATCAATATATATTTGATATGCCAAGCGTTATTCACATCCACCTGCACATTTAATCGCTGCTTTTGATTGATCAAAACTTTCGTAAATTTTCATAGTTTGGTCCATCCAATGGTATCATCCTTATACAATGAATAACTTGGATCTGGGTATGTAGTTTGCTTTCATGTTTTGATGGGGTCTCATGAATGATTGGACGTACTAGAGAAGTTAGCTTAATGTGTTGGAAGTTTAAGGGTAAAATGGTATTTTACTGCCCAACATCCAATCTGTAGTACTGTCCCGTTGCAATTAGGGTTTGTTCTGAACCTTTTTGGGAGCACTCACTTTCACTTTTACCTTCAACCATAGACGTTCCCAGAACATGGCTAAACAGTTGGCTTATTAACAACCTGTCTGCGCCCATCTGCCCGTCTTTAGTGGTGTCTAGTGTTCCCACATCTTAGCAATTACTTTGGTAAGGCATTCTGACAAAGAAGGATGAACAAAATTACAGTGCAAAACATCTTTAGGATAAGTTTTCAGTGGATTGAGGGGTAAAAAAGCATGTGAGATTCAAGGTCCATGTTTGTTTCCTGTTGGCTTTTTTTTTATGATAACAGTTATCATAGGTTACTGTCATGTAGATATCTTTTATATTAGCTATTTGTCGCTGCCAAACAATACTTGACTTTGGTATGGGAAGAATGAATACTTTATGTATAAGTTTGGAATGCAATGATAGATTTGTACAACTTTGGAGGACTTATCCTCTAATCAATTCAGTTTCATTATACCCTGGTCTGGTATTAAACCACTGCCTCAGTGCATTCTGGGGCTTGGGTCCATTTCAGCTTTAATAGGATTAATCATATATACTGCAGACCGTGGTCCACATAATTGCACAGAGTCATTTCCCAGTCAGACCCTTTACTGTCTTGTGCATTCATGAAACATGAGTATATGGTACGCAGATGGAGATTTCATGACCGTGCACAGAGCGGTTTGCAGCATGCAATGCTTTGTGCCCATGTTTGCATGGGTAGATTGGAACTTGCAGAGGCACCGCATCCTGGTGAGGAGGCCTGCTGTTTGCAGTTTACTAACTGAATATTAAGGCATGCAGTAATTTGTAGAAATGAAAATGCAATAACGATTAGAAATACGTAGTTTTCACAAAGAATGACAATGAGACAAACCCGACAATTACAATTATGAATGAGTACTGTGATTACAATCTGAGTCCCTGCTCTTGAGCTATTCTGAGATCTGTTATTATTCTATATGCTGTAGGAAATTCACTTATATTTTATGGCTCCCTATAATTACACCGACTTGTGTATCGAACTTTCCAACTATAACAGATGCAAGTAAGTTTATTCTACATTTATATATATGGTATGTAGATGTTAAATGAACTAAAAATTGGTTTTGTCAACAAAAAAATAAATAAAAAAATTGGGCTGATCCTAGCTGCGATTGAGCGAGTGGCTAGGTACACCCTGGACTGGTCATCAGTCAATAAAAGGGCTGACATACAGAGACAGACATGCTCACACCTACAAGCAATTTAGCGTTACCAGATAATCTAGTGAGCATGTCTTTGGACTGTGGGAGCAAGCTGGAGTACCTGGAAAGAACCCAAGCATGCACAGGCAGAATGGCCCTGCTAAGGGGGATTAAAAACCAGGAACCTTCTTGATGTGAGGCACATAATATAAAAAAAAATGCAGATATTTATAATTAAAATGATAAGATAAGTACCTATGACTTTTTTATTGCCTATGTTTTTTTGTAACATGAAATAGAAGGTCTACACAAACAGTCCACTTTTTGTTTTACGGAAAAATGTCAATCGTAACTACAGTATTCATTGTATAAACCGAACAGCGTTCCACAAATCATGAAGCATTATAAAGACAGTGCAAAGTATTACGAAAGGTACTCAGCTAAAAACAGATTCATTTCTATGGTGTGTGCCCCCCCCCGGTACATATCATTTAAATGCATTTTGTTCTGCTTCGCACTCGCACTTTAATTCTTCCTTCCTGTTGGCCCGTTAGCGGGACAGCTGAGGAGCGCGCCTGTGATAACTGTCATTAGCATGCCACTAGTCGGGTGTTAATATGCAGTTTCTCTGGGATGGCATTTTGCACCATGTTATTACCGCTGTCCAGATGTCAGTGGAAGGGGTCGGCCTAGCTCGCATGTATGTATGTGTTTCTGTTTTTTACAGGCTCACTTCTTTTTCTCTTTCAGACCCTCTCTGCAAGTCCACCTCTACCATCCTAGCGTAGCATTTATGTTCCTTTTTCAGTCCGCTGAAAACTATTCTTCAATTTTCCTATAATTTGAGCTTATTTCAGACAATTTTGCTGCTTCCATTTCTTTTACTCCATCTCGACTCCCTTCTGTGTTCTGAAACAAGAATTGATTCGGCATTCTCTTTTGGAGATGTTTAGATGTTTTGCAACTCAAAATATCCTTGTTTATGCATTAATGAATAGACATTAAGTTTATTGTATTGATTCAAGGGTGTTCATTTCTTTGGTGCTGGTATTTCACATCTAAACTTCTTGCTCGTGTGTCTTTATCATCATCATTAAATGCAGCCGAGATGTTGGTCTATTAGCGCACACTGTATTGTTCTCTGTGGTCGGCCTAATCTGTTCCCTAATTGCCTGGACAGACAGGGAGAGGCCCAAGCACCATTTGGCCAGTCTATTTCACACAGGCACTGTTTCCACGTCATTTAGCAGGTGGAGCACATTACACATCTGCCTAAATGAGAGGAGGCTGTGAGATCAGACGAGGCCCCATATCGGCTGTAGCGTTATGGCTTTGTCTTCCAAATGGCCTATCATTCACCTCCACAAGGTCGAGACCACGAGCTCAAGTCGGGGGAAGTTTTGGAGGTGGATAACTTTGGTCTACAGCTGTTAAGCTTCTTAATAACTGTCTTAATGTTTGCTGTTATGTTGGAGGCGCTATTAAACGGAGGCTACATTAATCAAAGCGTTTTGTCTTAGGCTTAAGGAAAACATGTGTAACAGCAGGCTGATAAATATTGTGCAAGTGGCAGTGTTTTTTCAAAGTGGGGGTCCTGATAAGCTCCACGACCAGAAAAGTGGTCAAACTAGGATCAATATTGGAGATGCTTTTGAAAAATGGAGAGGGGTTAAACCGCAGAAAGGTTTCAAGTCCGATGAAGAGCTGGCTAAACACTGAAGCTTCAGTGTCTGCTACATGGCAACTTGCGTGATCATCGACTCTGAGGAGGAGGGGGGCGAGGAGAGACGGCTCTATCCAATGTTTTGAATTTGGACTGCAGTACTAATTTTAAATGCAACATGTCAGAGTTACATATTGGTACTTACAAAAAAAATACTTCACACACTTTGGATTTTTGTTAAAACCAAACTTATATCGGACTTGAACACTTTTTTTTTTTCTTTTTTTTTTAAAAAACAGACGTAAACGAACTGAATGACTAACTGGATCATTACTGGAAATATGTTAAGAAGTTGTGTGTTTAATTGTTTGTTTGTCATCTAAGAGGTGGGCCTCCTCCAAAGGCTTCTGCTATGAGGGGTCAGAGCATGGTCATGTTTGATTTTAAGCTTTTAAGATAGATAGATAGATAGATAGATCGATAATACTTTATTGTCAGATGTAGTCTGAAATTTGCCTTGCGTCACAGCGGCTCCGTTTGCGGCACAACAATTAAGACAGGAAACAAAGATACAAACATTTGACACAACACTCAAACACAACACAACACTCAAGATACAAACATCTGAAACAACACTCAAACGCCAAACAAATGCCCAGAGGCCCTAAACGTGCTTTGGGATTCAGCTCCACATTAAATTTTAGGATTGATTGGTGAACAAAAGAGTGTTTCAGTCTGACCTTATTAAAACGTGGGACCCTGTATCTCCGGTTTGATGGTAATAGTTCATACTGTGTTCAGGGCGTGGTCAGGGTCAGAAGCGATGCAGTTAGCCAGTCTTAAAATTTGTTCTTAAAGAAAGAACATTCAAGAGGCTTGTCTCAGATGTTTAATCGGTCACTGAATGTAAGGAGACATTTTTGTGATAGTTCAACAGGGCCCGTATTACTTGAGCTAAGCGCATATGAATTCATTCTTGACACAAGTTTTAGGAGGTAGTTTTAGCAATATTTTGGACTTGTGTTTCACAACTGTAAGCAGCAATATCAAGACAGAACTAGTCCAAATGTTTCCATTTTTGTGTGTGGTCGTTGTTCCAAAATGAAATCTTAGGTTTGAACAGTTTGTTCTTCCATTAGCTTTGCTTTTAAGCAATTTAAACTGCATTGTGTTTTTATGTTGTATGATCAGAATAAGAGGATTGTTTGAAAGGAATACGTGTATGTGAGGAAAAATAGGCCTGCTCTAAGACATGTGTTTGTGTCTGTGTGTGTTGCTAGTGGGTTGTTTGGGGAAGCATGTGATTCACCCTGAATCTTTTATTTGGCCTAGTACCTGTCAATGGTAGCTGAGGATACCCAATCCAATAACACCTTCCTGGCACTCAATGCAACTACTGTACTTACTGTCCAAGGACTCACATTGAGGACAAAATGAGGTAGGAAAAGGGCAATGCGGAGGTGTATGTTTGTGCTCCTGCCAGCACACCAATGACGCCATAAAAAAAAGAAGAAAAATGGCACAATGAGATGCCAACTAATCTCACAACCAGGCACACACAGAGCACAAAAGCTCATCTCAACTTTGGTTGTCGTCCAGGTCATCTCCCTCCATCTCTTACATTCTCCCAGCATGTCAGGCCTGATGTGAAAGGAAATATCGCAGAGGGCAGAGGCAGCCCAAACAATGAGAGACACACAACCTCCCCTAATTTAATCTTACAGCAGATGGCAAAATGTAACCTATGGCCCTGACAGATTGCTGTTTCGGTAAAGCCTTCCAGCACGATCCGGAGGAAAGTGAGAGAGGCAGACGGAGGAGGCTGGGAGGAATGGAAAATGGCGGATACAAAGATTGAGACAAATAACCGAGACGGAGAAACTGAAAAGTTGAGTTTGATAAAAGCGAGAGTCTGAGTTGGAGGTTTAAAACAAGGAGACAGTTGAACCTGACAGATTTGCAAAAAAAAAAAAAAAAAGTTGAACAATCAGATCCTTCCGGGGTCAAACTGGAATGCATGAAAACTCAGGAGAGAGATGTCAACAACCACAGAAAGGCCAATTAAGAGCAAATTCTGAACGGCGATGAGAGGCAAAGAAGCGAGATGAGACGGAGAGCAGGGAAAACAACTCAAAGCCACATGATAATTACGAGCGAGATCCTCTGATCACTTGTCATCTGTGATGCAGATGATAGACCACGTGAATGAGTTTTAATTAGGCATGCTATCTGGAAGGCTAACCTTCCTTAACCCGCATCTGTGCTTTGTTGGGACAAACTGATCCGGTTCTCATTTGACTGCAGAAGAAAAAAAGAACTCATATGAGATAAACAAGAAGAAGAAAGATGTTTACACACCAGTGACTATACTATTGTTTCCCTGGTAACGCCAGTCTGCTGATGGTGTTACAGATTTAATCAGACTCCAAATTAGAAATAATAGATTGGAAATTCAGATTGTGATATCTGACCTGTAAAAGTAGTCCAAAAATAACACAGACATGTTACCTTCTTAGCCAGAACTTCCACCAAGACAGCTGTGCAATGCATGTCAGCTCTGCTCCGGTACAGCTTTGGGCTACTTTGTCCGTCAACACCCACGCAACGGGCTCTGATAACACACATCAGAGCCCAGCACGGAGCAGCACCACCGGAGTAATTACAGAATCATGCGCGACAGATAATACGAATATATGTGGTATAAAACCTGTGTAAACACAACAACAAACACAAGTGAGGTCATTGATTCCAAACCATCAATACGGAGTTTTTTATTCTGAAATTTAACTTGATGATTTAATGTTGTTTCAGTGCCTGACTTCCTGTCACACTCAACCTGCTCTGTGGTAAATTGATGTGCCGTGCTACGGCATCTGGAAAGCCAGTGAAAGCACTGGCATTGACTAAAGTGAAAACCTATTAGCAACGCTGCCGTGGCAAAGGGGAGACGGACCAAACACATATCTGGTGGAATTTAGCAGTGTGATATTTAATACGACTAACTGGCTAGCAAACGATTGCCTTTAACACATCTAGCATCGGCTTTAGTATTCATTTACTGTTATGTTTCTGGAAATCGGGCAAATGTTGGTCGAATACTTATTTAACTTTAAGCTCGATTTTGGTCTCCACCAGCTTGTAAGAAAAAATATATTGGTGTTAAGCGACAAAAAGCTCAAAATAATAACTAGTGTGGTGCTTTTCTGTCTGCTAGCTAAACAGTGGTAAAAAGGTAGTTGAGTTTGTTTTCCAAGCTTTTTTTTCCAAAAAAAATGTGCCTGTTTAGGTTTTTAATGTTTTTTTTATTCCATGGACTTAACTTAAAAATATACTTTTTCTTATTAAAATTGGTTAATTCTGGCAACCTGATTTAACCAATTTCATCTAACTTTTAGCTCAATTTTGGTCTAAGCCAGCTTGTAACAAAAAAGTCTTAGTGGCAAATAACTGGCAAATATCTCATATTAATACCCCGGTGCTCACTCCTGTCTGTTAGTTTTAGGAATATTACAAGGCAGCATCCAGTTTATATTCATAGATTTTTTTGAAAACTTTTTTTTTTGTAACTCAAGGAAAATGCAGGATTCATCCTGGATTCAACTTTCCAAGCAACTTTTTTAAATTAAAAATGGCTAATTGATAAACGGAAATATTGAAAATACTGCAACTTTAAAGCCAGTTACATAAAGTCAACATTGCCCACCTACAGTAAAATAAAAAATAGATGCTGGTTCCTGTTGATATAAGCTGCAGCTTGCGGCTAATTTTTCGGTCTGTAAATTTGACATTAATAATTAGTCCAGTCTGTTTTTATGTGTGTGTGCGGTAAAAACCAAACAATGAGCCAAAATTCAAACAACATTTGTTAGGTGATTATTCTAGCATGGATTCTTCAGAGTGAGCAAGTCGTTGTGATATGCAAATGTTCAATCATTGTAAATTGAAAAACATGTATTACAGTAGCTTTTAAAGCACTTTTTTTTTATATAACAAGGCCTTTTAGGGAGTATAGCAAGATCATGTTTGTTATATTGAATGCCAGTCCTGTACATTTCAAATCCAGACAATATTGTGACAATAAAAGAACTAAACAATATGTTGCTTGGGAACAGTGTAGCAAAACAGTTATGCATTCATCCGTTTGTTGGTGCATTAATTCATCTAGCTTTGTTAGGCAGATCATTTGTATTCAGGCTTCAAAGGCTTCTTCTTTTTTCCACTGCCAACGGCTTTATAAAAAGTGAAACCTGAGGAGCTGCATAATGTAACAATCTATAGCTCAAAGCACTTTGCTTTAGGTCCCTTCCGACTATAGAAGTAATGTGTGGACTCCTCCTAAACCGCCACTCTACAGTAAGACATGCAAATGAACTGCACACATACTGAACAGGACTGCTGGTGCTAATGAAGTGGTGGGCTGCTGTGGGAGGACATTAGCACCCTTGGCACTGTTTTGTGTATTGAGGAGGGCTTTAATCTGCATCCTCAGGATGCACCAGACCCACCAGAGTGTTCAGCAAGGTCGGCCCCTCGACACCTGCGTCTGTTTTGTTGTGCTTGTTGATTCATGTTGTTATCGCAACATTATGGTATACTGAACAACTCTTGAGGGGGTTTCAGTAAGACCCAGGCGGACAGGAGAGGAAGGAAAGCCATTCTGAATGCTAACGAACAGGTAATTTCCGTAATAAACTAACACATGCTCCGTGCTAATTGGGTTCTCAGTTGCTGTAAGCGAGTTTGAAAAGGTTAAATTGGCTTGGAGACGCACACGAACAGAGATACATCCAAGATGTGCTGTGTGTTTATTCATTCACTTTATATTTGAGTCACATTTATTTGGCTTTGTATAAACCAAACTTTTTTCTATTTGAATTTCATAACTCAATTGTACAGAAGTCCAAAGAGGACATGCAGCCATACATTTTATTGTACTCCATTTTCCAAGATTTTCTCAAGACTTATTTATCTCTTTTTTCTCAGGAGTTGGTCGTCTCTCAACCGGAAGGTTGGGGGTCCGATCCCCAGCTCCTGCAGCAACATGTCGGCTGTGTCCTTGGGCAAGACACTTAACCCTGTTAATGTGTTTAGAGCCTTGCATGGTCAAGCTCCGGGTTATACCGTTTCACTGAGCTACTGAAGTGTTATAACTGAGGTCCTCTGATCAGGGTCCGCTGACTGTTCCTCCCACAAGACTGAGCCTTTGAGGTTGTGGAACCTACATTTTTGAACTGCCTTCCCCCAGAACTGACAGCTGTGAACTCTGTGGACACTTTTAAAACGCAGTTAAAGACCCATCTGTTCAAACTCGCCTTTGTTTGATCTGTCTATATTTGATTTGATTTAACTGTCGATTTTTAATGTCTCTGCTTTTTCCGATCCTTCATTGGGACTCATGAAAAATGAGGCAGCACTTTGTGACGTCTGTTCTTGAAACTTGCTATATAAATACACTTCACTTACTTACTAACCATTGGAAAAGCAGCGTTGCTATCCCGAGATGAGGAGATAAATTAGTCGAGACCTCAAGAAAACAATTGAAACGTACTCGTTTACAAGAAAACACAGCAAAATACAATAAATGGATATTTGTCTGCTTTGGGCCTCCGTACAACTGGAAGGAGCTGGCATATAGAAATGAGACATACAGGTATGAAATGAAGCTATAAATCTTTTCAAAGGGGTCCCAATTAAGGAGCTGTAGATGGTACTGTTTCATTTCTAATTGTAGTGAACTCACGGTTCAGCCTGTAGGGATTTATGTTTTTATTTTGCCTTACTGTTTCTCAAATTGCCATCTCTGTTTAGCTTTAATTGGTTCTTAAGACGAATAAATAGACTGCAGAAGATATGAGTTTCTCTTATGTGACAATTGGTATCGTCTTACAGAAGATTTTAAGACATCTTTGCCCAGAGGATGAGTTCCCTGATCAAGGTTCTGAGTGTCTTCCAGATAAAGAAGCCAGGCTTAAAAAAACTCTTGGTGTAATAATACATTATTTATAACTACAGGTTGGAGGTGTATTTGGAGATATGGGCATATCTAATTTAGTCTGTCTGGTTACGGGAAGAATACACAAGGTCCAGTCCAAGCGCACCAAAACATTGTTATCCAAAAATGTCCGTCGGGTACTTTGTGTTCCAGGGGAAAAGAACTTGACAGATTAATTTGGAACAAGAAATGTTAGAAGTTCTGCAAACACAACTCTGACCTTACCAAACAACATTTCCTGCGTCTGGTTCAAAAATTGCTTTTTTTTCTTTTCTTTTTTTTTCTATTGATCGTCAGTCACGAGCAGGTGCAGAGACCTGATCATGTGTTAATACACCGGATCATTCAAGGATGTTTATGAGTGATTGCTGTACTTTTTGATCAATATGGCAGCCACACATTCCATTAGGCTAGCGATTAGCTGTACTAGTGCTAAAGTAATGTATTATATTTTGAGGGAGCTTTAGAAAACTCAGCAACATCAATCATTTTTTGGAGGGGGTGTTCAATTTCAATCTGCTTTTCTGCAGATTTTATCAATTCAAAATATCCCTTGGACAGTTTTCCAAAATATAAAAGGAACTTCAGCCAAAATGACTGCAAAGACTTTAGCTTTGAAGGCTGTTTTCATGGACTGGACAGAATGAAACTGATGTGAAAAAGTCAGAAAACATGATTGGCAGACCGAGGTAAAGCATGGGTGAAGTTGAGATGGCCAAAAGAGAAATGGCGAGGCACACTGAGACGCCCCTCCATGTTTCATAAAGCCTTCAGCTGTTTCAAGTTCAGCCTCAAGGCTTGACCTCCACGCTCAGGCAGCGAGCTCAGAAGATGCGTGATAAAACTTTTAGTAGGAGCTTCGAAATGTTCACACGCTCTTGGCTTTTTGGACATAATTCTCTCACACCATTGTCCATCACCCAGACCAGGTGTGAGCTGGCTGAATTCAACTTCCAGAATCACCGTTCTTTCATCTCTTCCCTTCTGTTTTATTCTCAGGGATTTAAAAAAAATGAGTCAAGATAGCTGAAGAATGTGATAGTTTTCAAGCCAGGAACAACTCTGAGGAGACTTTTGACACCAAGGGAGACTGTACCTGAGAGGTTCTTAGTTCAAATAAGGCTGTCTTGGGGAGGTGGTGTGAAAAATAAACATCCACCAGTTCATTTTCTCTTGCTTTCAGCAACAAGTTTTAAATCTGATGCTGCAAATTGTCAGTAAATCTAAATGCTAGTGATCTTTTTCAATGTGCTTGCTTTAAATATTTACATTCCCAAGCTTTTTTGGAATGACTAAGAAAGGCCATTTCCATTATTTAAAAAAACAAAACAGATTTTGTGAGTCACCACAAACCTTGGAGTTGCACGTTAGAATAAATGTTTCTTAAACATGTGAATATATGGGCTTTTTCCATATTTTCATTCACGAAAATGATTAAAGCTCCACTTATGATTTTTTCTTTGCCTGGGTTAGGCATTAAGATAACACAAGTGGCGTCCTGCTAGGTTCTATTCTAGGTCCAATTGTTTTAGATCATATAGGCCACCATTTGGTGATGTCATTAGGTAGCATAACAATAAGTTTTCATGGCAGATAACACCCAACCATACACTTTGGTATCCAAACTGATTTTTAGATTTCTTTTTTGAGAATCTTAGCGTTTATTGGATAGGACAGCTGAAGAGAAAAAGGGAAATATTGGGAGGATTTAAACCCACGACCACTGGGATGAGGACTATTTGCCTCCATACATTGGGCACATGACATAGCCGCTAGACTACACGGGCGCCCCAAGCACTATTGATAATTAAGGTATATACTTGTATGACATAAATGTATTGATGTCACACAGCTTAATCAAAACAAGATGATTTTTTCTGAATGCAAGTAATCCCATCAGCCTGATCAGCCCTTCATACCAAGCAGCAGGCCAAAAAAGCTTGATGTAACCTTTGATTCTTACTATAACTTTTTTCCAGCCCACATTATAAATGAATCCAAATGGTCAATTTATCATATCAGAAATATTGTAAAGGTCAGACAATTTATTTTGCAGGTTGACAATGAAAAATTAATGCATTAATTTCTAATCTCAGGTCTTGATTTTTGCTATTCCCAACCTTTGTGGTCCGCTAAAAACACAGTAACTCGAGGGACGACCAAGAAAAGGCAGAGAGAATGTATCAAGCCTATTTTAAAGATATTGCATTGGTTACCTTCTATAGTTTAAGGTTATTGTTTTTTTTTTCAATTCACTAAACATTTTAAGAATTATTCAACGTATTGGCAGCAGGGATCAGCCAAGCTTTTTAGGGCCAATTGGGTCCCATAGTCCTCTCTCTGGGTGCACTTCTGGGCAACTCAAAAATGCCTACATTAATAAGTTTACTCTGCCCTAGTCTCTGGATCAATTTTGGTGACAATTTAAGAGACGTTCCATCTGTTAACATTTCAAACAAACCCTATATTTAGCTCAACAGCATACAATTTTTTTTATTTCAATTCTATTCTTAAAAGTGCATTTCAAACGTTACGCATCGGACGTAGTCTTAGCGGCAGCCTTAAGAAATCCAACAATGAATGGAATGATGATGATGGTAACCTTGGGTCCACTTTTATTATTGGTACTGAGATGAGCTTGATGTCTGCACATATACAAATTCACTCATGAAGTACATGTATTCAATAACCTCTTCAGTTCCTGGAGAGCAAGAGGGTATGGAAAGACATTTTCCTGTAAGATTTACTATTCAGCAAGTTAATAGCTGTAGGCTCATGACCTTAATGCTGTATAGTATATCACTATCTTCCATTGTAGACAGTGATGGAAAAAACATCCCCTAGTTTTCTCTCAAGTATTTTCTCCTACATCCAATATACAACCGCTATTCACTCAGCTGCTGAAAATTCAATCTTCCTACCACACTTTGCTTTATTTGCTGTATGTCATCGCTGCTGTTTTTCATGCTGAGGAATATCTCAGCCGAGGTTAAAGCGACATCGAGGCAACTACACGACTGCAACGACACGGCAGCCTTCCTGATGCCCCTCTTTTCTTCTTGCCTGCTAATATCCTGTGAAATCCAGCAAACTTAATTTGAGCGAAAGGAGCTGAACCTGAACTAAGCGGATTGAATTAATAAATGTATTTTCTATTTAACGGTTTGATTTCTCCAAAGCCTGTTTACAGCCACCGAATGATCTGCCTTTAAGTAAGGCGCACGCCCAAATCTGCTTACAGTCGCCTAAATCTATTATCTGCGCTCCACCTTATGGCAAGTCACTGCCTCCGTGACTAATATGTGTGTGAATGGAGGAGTACGGGCATGTATGCGTGGTACTATGATGCACCAGTTTTTGACATGCACATCTGTGGATAGAAGGTATTTCAGTTTCTATTTGAAAGTGCAGTGTTAAACACAAAGGCCCAAAACAGACAACATAATGGGTTCTTTCATTCTGCAGATAAATTGTAACAAGGAAAACCTTCAGGTTATGTAGTTTTTAATGTAATATCAGAAGAGTTGTCTTACATGGTGGGAATACAACTCTCTGAACTAAAATGTTGGTGTTTTTCATGCCAAACCTCAAATGCAGGATTACATGGTCTGTGTTTTTGGAAAATCTTTTCATTTCTTAGAGCTTTCAAACCATTTTTGATACAAAAAAATAATAATAATCACACCCTTAAATGCTAGTCATATATATTTTTTTTAATTTCCTAAGAAGCTATCACTTTTCAAAATAGATTTAAAGTACTCATATCTTCTAGAAACACTTTCAGTGTCTCTTTGCTTTTGTATGTGTTTTTTTGTCTTAGTAATTGCTTATTGTCTCTTGGTGGTTTATGATTTATTTTGTTTAATTTGCTTATCTTTGCAGGGATTTTTTTTTAATCTCTTTGTAGTCTGTGGTTCTCTGATTATGTTTGTTGGTGTTTATTTATCTATGTAGTTCTTTTGTTTCCCTTCGTAGTTCTTTTGTTTCTCTTTTCAGTTATTTTGATTATCTTAACAGTTCTATTGTTTACCTTTGCAGATCTTCTGTTTCCTTTTTAAGTTCTTTTGTTTCTCTCTGCAGTTTTTTTGTTTCCCTTAGTCGTTATTTATTTTCTTTTTGTAGTTTTGTTTGTTTCTCTTTGTTGTTCTTTTGTTTCTCTTGGTAGTTCATTTTTATGGATTTTCCTCGTCATTTTGATTTTCTTTGGCTTTGATGGTGTTTTAAGCATCTGAGTGGTTGTTTTGACTTCCTACAAATGTTGATAATTAGCTTAAGAAATGTGATTGGTCTGTGGGCCCCTGGCCTCCTTCATCTGGGTTCTGTATGCCCATCCAGTAATAAATAAAAAATAAAAATCTATGTTTATATCTACTGATTCGTTTTTTGACAACATTGTCACCAAATACACAAGTAGTTGAGACTATCACAAATATAAAGAATATCAATTTTCTCCAGTACAACACATTTCCCACTTATGACAATGACATTGGATTTCATCACTGTACAGGTGTAACTAGCAAAGAGTAACACAGAATCCACTGCGGTTGATGGTGGTATTTTCAGCAATTGCACGAAAATACAAAAGGGAGGACATTCTAAGAATGGAAAATAATTTGTGCATTCATTACAATTGTTTTATTTTCCTGGTGACTCATTAGGATTGTCTTTCAGCCCCTCTTTGTGCCTCAGTTCCTAGGTTTGGAAACGTAGATCTTAAAAAAATCCACATAGGGTTGATTCGATGCCCAGCTGCTGGTATCAAACATTTTTATGCATATCTTTACCCAATATTTTCTCAAACATAAGCTTACAGAAGCAGTGAGCTTTCATGGTTGCGATGCTATAATGCCTATACAAAGCCAATTCAAATTTACTACAAATATTAACAACATTTAACAATCAAACAAGCCCTATCAGTATTAAAAACAATCACAAAGTCATGTGTATGTCTTTGAGATCGTCACCGTATTTTTGGAAGCAGGCGGCACTATGACAGAAAATCAATTTGAGACCTTTTCAGCGTTTTTGATTCTCTTAGGTAATTGAAACTGCATGGTCCAGAGCCTTTTTTAATATTAATCGAAGGTGCCCCGGATGCTATAACTTTTCACACTAAAAAAAAAAAAAACTAATTTGTGCTTCAATCTGACTTCATTAATTTCTCCTAGGTGAATGGGGGGGGGGGGGGGGGCAAGAAATGGAAGGCCGAGTACATCAAATCACACTCCTTGGTTGTATCTATTATGTCTCATGATGAGTGTAATTACCTTAGCGCCCCTCCCATTCATCAGTCAGAGGAAGGGGACACAAAGAATTGGTTGTGAATGAGGAAGAGGACTGTTGGTTGTGAATTTGATACCCTGGGAGCCACTGGGAGGAAAGCTCCAATAAGGCCATCTACAATTCTCCAATTAATTTAGCAGACGCTTTTATCCAAAGAGACGGAGATCAGAGATTAAGTATAACACAAGCAAGGATCTAGAAAGGAGGAAACTACGTCAGTAAGTTCAGTAGGTATAAGATCAGACACAGGTGCTGACAGACTGCACAGAGGCCCAACTCTTTTTTTTTAAGGTAATATATCGTCATGAACAACGACAGCTGTTCTTGAGAGTTCAAATCAGCATCAAAATCATCCTTAATATTGTTATTGTCATCATCTAATCCATCATCATCATCAGTATCATTTAGTGCGTAGGTGTTCATGAAGTAATACACACAAGAAGTCACTGAGTATTGGTCTTGCTGTTCTAGCTGTATGGAGACTGTAAGTGGCCAGCGGAGCCGATTGGTTTGTAATACCTAATTATTCATGTTCGGGGGTTCTAGCTGTGTGCCCTGAAAATCGAACTAAGAAAACGATAGCTTCTCCACACGCCAGGCTTGTCACACTGTGAGCAGGCAGCAGCATCATCATCATAAGCACGGTATGTAAAGTTTGTGGTGAATTGTCTGTCAGAATGATCTTATTGTTTGCACATAGCATGTCACTCATACAGACATGTTGTGTTTGTTTAGCACAAAGTGTGAAGGTTCGCTTTGCTTACAAATTAATGGCATCCGGCTCCAGTTAAGTCCAATTTGGAAACGTTCTGCATCCCTGGCAAGTGGAGCGATTGATGGGACTTTTTGCACAATGTTAGTCAGTGGAAAGATCGTAAATGGAATCTGTGGATTGGTAATTTAATGGATAATGCAACCCAAAACCCAACCCTAACCCAAAGCATAGGAGCAACTTGGGGTTAAGTGTCTCGCCCATGGACACATCGGACATGTGGCTGCAGGAACTGGGGATTGAACCCCCAACCTTTTGGTTGAGAGACAGCTGACTCTGCAACTGAGCCACAGCCAAGCCCAATTTAATAAAGTATGACGAATTTAAAAAACTTCCTTTTGAAAGCTAATTTTGACTTAATTTGGTTTCGATGGCTGCTACAGTTTAGAGACACTGTAGTTTGAGGCCGGACTAGGACGCTCTTTCCAAAAATATTAAAGACACAGTAAAACATGCACTATAAACACTGCAAGTGTAAAGGGTTAAATCATTTCCATATTGGAGAAGTGATCGGATACATGAGCAGGGATGGTGTAATTTGTGTGGATTCATGCAAAGTTGCAGACATTGCAACTTTCTGGAGTTCCTGATAAGTAAATGTGAGTAAAGAAGTCTCTGTGAGCTCTTTGAGTTGTACTGCAATTATTCTCGGGCAATGGTACTGAAAATCTGTCCATGATAGGTCACTAAAACTTTGAGCGAAACAATCTCTGCTTTGATGATGAAGCTGTGCAGCAGAATGAGCAACATTTAACTGCTGACAGTTCAATCCACCAGGTAGCTGTCAACCAAAAAAAAAAAAAAAATGCTGCACAATCCATCCAGGGTTCAATTCTGACCTATACCTGACATTTTCACAAACGGGCATTCTGGCTCTGTGTCTCTTTTGCAGACGGCCACTTTATGCGGGTAATTTGTCAGCGAATGGACATGGAAAATAAATTCAGTCATGTCGGGCACTAGTCTGGAACAAATTTAGTTGTTCTTTCTTTGAGCGGTGAACGACAACAATGTGTTGTTTGGCAAAGTTGCACATCAGCCTGACAGGCTCCTGAATGTTTCTGAAGATGCTCATATGACGGCAACAGAGATACACTGACACTGATCAGCGGAAAATGACCCTATAATGTCAAGGAGAAAAAGAGATATCTATATGGATGCACCACATATCAGATATACATCACTTACTCTCCCCTTACTTCCACTGCCTCCCACTGTAAGCATGAATGGAGCTGTCCTCGGTGCTGAAACACCAAACAAATGGGACAGTGCCAATACCCCAGAGGAGGAATGTATATGTAACCTTTTTATGTATTCTCTATACATTAATTAATGATGCATCAAGTCACCCTGGTTTAGTAAGGAGGCAGTTAAAGATGAATATTTATGTCTTTCTTATTGTAGGGTTTGCTGTATAGTCAAGTTAATGTGTTAGATGAATAAAGTCTGCATATTTGAGTCTCCATATGGAGTAAAAGGAGGAAAATGGTAAATGGATTTCAACTTGTATAACACTTCGGACTACTCAAACTCTTTAACACCGCAGGTCACACCTACCCAGAGGCTGCAATGTATTTTACCACTTCTATTTTTGCCGGAGCCCGCAGCATCAATTTAGCACAGAAAAGAACAAGCGTGACGGGAAGCATACACCAAAACAACATCCGGTTAATTTTCAAAATAAAACCCTCTGTTTTAACGGTTCAGAAAAATGACCGTTTGTGTGTTTGTTTATGTGTTTATATAGAGTTTTATACCACTTACACCGTATTATCTCGCACTGTCGCTGTGTCGGAGAACGCAGCCGGTGCGTGTTGACGGAGGAGGGTGCACGCAGCCGAGACGGACCGGAGCGGACACGCAATGCACACGCATCTGGTGGAAGTTTGGTGTTGAGAGTCGGAGCTGAGGCGGGTTTTAAGCCTCCTGACCGTAACACCGCGCCCACCTGTCAATCATGTCAACTACGCCCCTAACTTTGGATAACACCTATCGACTTCAAAATCAAAACGGAGCCATTTAAAAAAAAATAATGTATCTCCCCGTACAGTGTGTGTCAGTGAGTACAATAACTAATCAGAACTATTTTGTTTTTTGTACCAGGCTGTAAACTTCAATTTATGCTGTAAAAACTGCTTTTTTTGCCTGTCGTGTGTGTGTTACTTCCGGGGTTCCTTGAGCAAGCCTTCAAGAGAAGAGGTTGCTGCTTGCTTATGAGATGATAAAACTTTGTGTTGGACAAAAGAAGACTTTCTGTTTTGTTTAATTTTTGTCTTCTTTTTTTTTATTTTTGTCTGTTTTTTGTCCTTCATTTTGTTAGTCGATTTCTTTCTTTGTTTTGTTGGTAAATGGAACAATTTTGCGTCTAGACACAATTTTACATCTGATAAGAATGTCAAAATGTCAGATTATGGAAACAAAAATGAGCTGAAACCCAATTGCCACTAAAACAAAAAGATTTATTAAACAGAAGCTCAAAAGAGAAAATAAATTATTGTTTCCAGTATAAAACACAAAGTCCAACAAAGTCCAAAGGAAAGTTTAAAAACTTCAACGTGAAGAACACATAACACATGTACCAGGCATGAGAATGAACGAACACAGAGGTTAAATAGACACAGAGGTAATCAGACACAGGTGAGACTAACGACACAGGTGAAGACAATCAGGCCAATCAAACTGGAGGGAACCAGATCGATGAGAAGAAACACTAGATATGATAAACGGGGAACAACTAAAACTAAGGAATATGATCACAAAAATACACAGACAAAAGACAAAATGAAACAGGAAATCACCACTAAGCATCAACAACAAGGAACAAACAAACACAACAAATCATGACAGTAAGAAGCTGAGGCTGTGTCCCAAATCGCACACTCAATCTCTACTCCCTACTCACTCTATAGTGTGCTTTATGTAATGGACTAAATAGTGCACTCATGCAGCTAAATTTAAAAAACAGTTAGGACACTTCTCGCCGGCCGCCGACTGTGACACACAACTTCAGTTTGCAGCTTAACCGCTCCGGTCGAGGATCAATAATAACGGTAAATAACAGCATGAATTTTACTGATAACTTGTTTATACTGAGTTTATTTTCACGAAACACTTAATAAATGTAAAATATTGCATTTTCGATGAATAATGAAACATATTATCGCACCTAAACTTTTTGATTTGTGCTCAGAGACTCTTGTTCTCGTGTCTATCATCATCATTAATGTTACTCTGCTCTCTAATTTTCATTTTGCTTAATTTCTATATATAAATCTTACTTGAACGTGTTACTTTTTTACTCATTTTGAATTATGTTTATTTGTACACCTCTCGCTTCATTCTTGGCTCTATGGATGAGCCAGGTCCAATTCATTCATATTCTGTTTTTGTTTTGTCTCTTCATAAATAAAGTTTCATCTAAAAAGGAAGAAAGCTTCTAATAGCTGTACGTGGACCTCGTGTCAAGAAGAGGACAGATACAAAGAAATGTGTCAACACTAAAGTTTGTGTCAGTCTTACTGGAGAAAAACACTCCTTTACAACTGAAAAAAATCATAGGCCCCGCAATTTAGGGACCCTATGGCAACCGTCATGTGAAAGCTTTCTGTGGGTGAGTGCATAGACTGACTGCATATTCAGGAGCAGAAAGAATCACTTCTTCATCCCAGCAAACCAGAACTGTGACCTTTACAGAAAAAGCAAAAATGATTGTTTAAGTCAGTGTATGAATGGGATTAGTTACTTTACATAGCAGCCTCTACCATCAGTGTGAATGTGTAAGTGTGACCTGCAGGGTGGAAGCCCTTTTGAGTAGTCAGAAGACTAGAAAGGCAGCTCAAGTCCATTTACCGTTATTAAAGGAAGAATATGCGACTTTTTGATCCAGTAGATGCAACTCCCTCCATATGGGAGTCAGTCAGTCCTCCCTCTCACGGCTAGAGTACGTCCAGAACGCCGCTGCAACATTTTTAACAGGTACACGTAAGCAAGAGCACATCACCCCTGTGTTCCTCTCCCTTCATTGGCTCCCTGTAGATCTTAGAGTCCATTTTAAAATTCTATAACTTGTTTTTAAATCACTGCATGGTCTAGCCCCCCCCCCCCCCCCCCCGTATTTAACAGAACTTGTAACCCCCTACACCCCATCACGCCCACTTAGGTCCTCGGAACAGTCGCTCCTTGTAGTCCCTCGAGCTCAACGAATACTCAGAGGCGACCGTGCCTTCTCAGTGACTGGCCCCCGTCTGTGGAATCAACTGCCTCCCTCCTTCAGACAAATCAACTCGTTAAATCCATTCAAATCAAAACTCAAAACTCACCTCTTTTCCCTGGCATTGAAACAGACCCCATATATTTAGCTTGGTTATGTATCTGTATGTATGCATGTGCATGTATGTATGTGTTTGTGATATGTATGTATGCTGCATGTATATATGTATATGCATATATATATGTTTGTGTGTGTATTATGTGTATATATATATATATATATATGTATGTACATGTATGTGTGTATATATATATGTATGTATGTACATATGTATAGATACATGTTTTATTTCTTGCTTTTACGCATTGCCTGTAAAGCACTTTGGTCAGACGAAGTTGTTTTTAAATGTGCTATAAAAATAAACTTGATTTGATTTTGATCCAGTAGATGTCGCCCTTGAGCACCAGCATGAAACCAAAACAACCTGCTCTGCATTGTTGTGTTAGCATGCCAATGCTAACGCTCTGTATTTTTGTACCGATATTCACACTGCACGATGATCTAAAAACGCTTACGTGACATTCAAATAAGCAGTGAGTACAGTATGTTATTCATCTTTTCTCTAGTCCCTCACTTAAATAACTTTTATACGCGAGGGGATTAGCCCTGTCCTGTCAACGTAAACAGGGTGTAGACACGACTCGGAAAACGTCACAGACAGCAGGACTCGGGTGTCACACTCATTGTAGCGTTGTTTTCAGAGGATTAACTTGATTTCTGCTTCATTTAAGTGTGAAAAATAGCATATTCTTCCTTTAAGAGTCGTGTTTACTGCATCAACAACATACTGGGCTGCGAATATTTGTAATACCATAGCCGAAACGTTTGTCATTTCCCTGGATGAAATCACAGCAATGGGTGAATACTTGCCCTTCACTAAGCTTTCTACAGGACCTGCTGTGGAATAAAGTAGTGCCAATGAGACAGTTTGCCAATAAAGGATTAAGATCTCTCTGTTTTAGCAAAAAGGGGAATTAAGTGTTGAAGTTAATCTGTCGAGGAGTTACATGGAAGAGATTTTTTTATTTGAGTGGGGAAAAAATCCCTGTTGGAAAGCAAGAGGATATCACCGACTCCACATGTGCATCTAACATGTTGTTAGATGTTTGATTCAGCTTAGTAAATAAAACTCGAGATGTTATATTATATTGAAAAAAAAAATGTTCAGTGTTGTTTAAGGGAATAGGCCTATTGTATGATTCGACATGTTTGTCAATTGCATACGTTTTGTATAGCCTACTTTAGTATTTTGTGGGGGAGTCTATGTGGTATGAAGTATGAAATATGATATTGACCATTGTTTGAACGTTTTATCTGCTGCAGCGTTTCTGATTTTGGGAAATATTTGGGATCTTTATTTTCCCCTGAACTGAAAATTATGTATTGGGAAAATATTGAATATTGCCTCTGAGGCTTTTGCAGTTCTTTACTATTTTTGGTTAAGTGTGCTCTCAACCCAGAAACTTAAACTCCTGTTTAAGATGTCATGCCCATTTTGACAGACTTTTTGCCTGATGAACGTCTAGTACTGAAACGTTGCCAATGCAAAATGTTTGTTTGCAAGTTAGACAGTGTGTAGGAGTTTGTCTTTACATTTTTGACAGCTTATATTTTAAGATACGTTGTCTTTCCTTTCTTTTGGATAGAGTCAGGCTGGCTGCTTTCTCCACTTCACTGTCTGTGTTAGCTAACCGCTTGACTGTAGCTATATTTTTAGTGGACAGATCTCAGCCTCCACCATGTTTTAGCAGTAGTTAGAATTTCAGATTCAGAATGACAACCCTATAAAAGAGATAACCAGGCCAGTCAGTTCCTTATTAATGAAAATATTGCAAATGTACTCTTGGCTTATGTTTAAATCCGCACTTGGAGGGCTTTCTGTTGCTTTTCAGCAGGACTGCTGGTGGTCTAGAATATTCTGACTCTTCTTGTTGTCATGGCTGACAGTTTGTTAACTGCCTTTCTGTCATTGAATATATCGCTACTCATTAGCACTGCTGAACCTCTACCAACCCATTAATAAGTAATAGTGTTTGAATCGTATTTCTTCCAAACAACGAGCAGCTTCTTTTATTTTAAAGCGCCATTTCATCACACCTTTCTTTAAATGTTTCGACTTCTTCATTATTCGTCGTGATAGATGGTGTTCCTCTGTCTTTTTTTAGCTTACAGTGGAACAGAAAGGATTTTTCCGCAAGTTGAATATTGGCATATTTTCTATTAAGATGTCCTTGTGAGTATTCCATTAGTTCACAAGTGTATTTCTTTAAAAGCAACATGCTTTTCATGTCGTTAATTGAAATTCCACAAGGTCACCGCGAGATTTGAAATGATTTGTTTACAAAAGCTCCTGGGAAAAAAAAAAGAAGAAGATTTGAGTTACAATAGCTCTGCTCTAGCCTAGCTTGGAGAGACACGGAAATGGTTGAAATGGAAAAATGAATAAAAGGGGGGAAGAAGCAGTTTGGATGCTTACGGTCCAAATGTCTTTTTTAGCTCTGATTCATGCCACACACATCTCTGCATTCGATAATGGGATTTTAAAAGAATGTGCGTGCTTGTCCTTTGTTCTCTGTCTGTGAATATGTGAGACTTCACATCACAGCCATTCATCTAAAAATATTTATCTTACAATTTAACTTATTCATCATCTACACAGCCTGTTCACTTTGATTCTGATGCATTTAGCTCCAGGGTATTTTGGTAATGCAGAGCACGAGATTAATTAATAAGATATCACACCCTTGCCATTTTATACAATTTACAAAAAAAAGAAGAAGCTTCTATCTTGCTATGAATCCAACATCAACATGTTCACATATTTAATGAGTCTGCTAATTAACAGAGATGATAGCGTACACCGCATTGTGGCTGCACTGTGTTTTGCCCGGCAGTGCAAACTTATTTGTCTCGGTTCTTATTTATTTATTTAGCTGTGCACATATTTTCTCCCAGGAGGAGACGTGTGAAAACCTTCCCTGGATCGCTATCTCTGCTTCTCCCACAGGATACGGCAGGCGTCTAATGTTTTGAAGTTTTATCTGATTTAAGAAAATGAATTTCCAGCCTGCTTCTTTGCACAGACAAAAATTGGCTGTCAGTGTTTTTTTTTTTGTTGCTCTAATTGCAGGTAGGTCGTTTTAATATTGGATTAGAAATGTATAGAAGGTAGATTTTGTTTCCTCCTATCCAGGGAACAACAAGAAAAAGAAATCAAAGACATAATAATGATGTGAAGGATGCAGTTTTAGTGCTTTTGTACGGTGGCCCTGAGAGCTCAAAACACTGCGAGTTAACAAAACACACACTAATATATCAAACGCAAGCAAATTGAAGGCACATCTTTTCAAATTTGCACAGACATGAGAGCCTTCCAGAGTACTAGCAATGCCATTAATAAACAACAACTGAATAAGGATCAAAACATGGCATCATCTGCATATAAGGCATACAGCAACAAGCACGCCGATGAATGTTTTTGTTGTTACTTGTTTAAGTGATTTTAATTTGGGGGAAAAATGAAACTATTACATGTTTTCTTGTTCTAAAAACCTTAAACTGAAGAATCCGTTCTGTGTAAAGCTGATAAAGTAGAAACCTATCAGATTTTGAAAGATTTCTGTTGGTGTATATGATTGATTGCAAAACAAAGATAATGATTGTACTGTCTCTGTATTGTCTAATGCCAATGCCAATGCTCTGAATCAGAGCATTGGCAAGCGTCAACATCTTCTTCACATTAGGACTCTGGAGACATGAGTGTTGTTCAAAAGTCTTATAGTGATCCAAGTTGTGAAACAAAATGCACTCATTCAGAGTTCTTAACACGAGTGCACTGTTCACAGCAGTACTAAATAACCAACACAGTAGCCTAAACCAGTGGTTCTCAACTGGTCTAGTCTAAACACCCACCATCAACTCTTTCATGACAAAACACGACCCACAAACAGGAAAGCTGTTTTACAGCTCAGCAACCCACTTTTGGGTACATACTCAACTGCTAAAAACCACTGGCCTAAACAGTGCAAAGTTACAATGAACCTGCCATCAGGAAAACACTGGGTTTTCGTCATGATGTTCTAAATTGCGCACAATGATGTTCTTAATTAATACATTTCAAAGTAGAAAAATGCTGTAAATTTAAGAAATGTCTACATATGCCTAAAGATTTGTATCAAATAAACAATGTAAATACAGATGATGCCTAGAAAGACGGGGTACTGATACTTGAAACCTAACTAAGAATTAGCCACTAGGAGGCAGGATGGATGGATGGATGGATGGGTGAGGAAGGTGGTTAAGGGATGTAGTTATAGGTGATGGATGGATGGATGGATGGATAGATAGATAGATAGATAGATAGATTGAATAAAACCTCAGAGCAAATACTGATGTGATAATAGGCTCAAACAAAGTTGAGAAGAACTGGCCTGTTCATGCTTTCTTTCCTTATGTTCTTGAAACAAACATCAGAATTGTGCTGTGTATCAAAGTAAAAGATCCAAGCCACTTGCCCTGGACCCCAAATTAATTCTTTATTCAAGTTTCAAGTGGCTGCCTCAGCAGGCATCCCATTTTTATATTGTCACATTGACCTCCGTCCAATTACTTACATTTCATAAGACACCACAGAGGTTGTAAATGTCATCAAATTTCCATACCTGAAATGTCACCTGTAGTGTGTGTGTGTTTGTGTGTTAGTGTCTTAGTGTGGGTGCTTGGCATGAAAATAAAAATGTACCCAGAAGCACTTTTACTAGGTGACCACAGGTTTTACAATGCACTGCATTCTGACATTTAATACAGCATCAAACAGCATCAGTAATGAAAGATGAGTAATGGTTTCATGTGATCTAAGATCATACAAACTGACACGTGGCTACGGTTGAGTGCTTTCATCTTGAATGGACTGTTGTCACTCAGATGGATGAAGCCGGCCTTGTAAAGACAGATGTGGGCCTGCAGAGGAATTGCAGTATATCCAGAGAGAATAACAGGGAGAGCAGAAAGTTCAGTAATAATGCACAGGACTCAATGTGAGGGGAATTCTCTGCCAGGTTCAACTTTTTTTCACATGTGATGGTTGCGGCAGAATTTGCTACTTGTACCAGTGGTCAGTCATTAATATGATCATTTATGTATGTGCTTCCCAGGGAACGTTAAAGCACTGCAATCAAATAAATTTTTTTGCAGCAAATGTCATTTTGGAAAAAGTCCATGAGCACAATTTCTGACCCCTACATTGAAGTCCAGAGCGACAATTTGTTGAACACTTCAAAAAATGTTGGTGTTGTATCTATTGACAGCTATTTCATCCAGTGAAAGATACCTTTTTAATGGTAGTATTTAAGAATATTGGTGTCTTCTTCCTAGTTAGAAAGCTAGCTTTACACATTAGCCATGAGAAACAACAACAGAAAACTTGCCACTAAATTGTGAAAAAGCTTTGGTGAGATTGACAACTTGTATGACTAATAACTGTTTGGTATAATATTGCAGATGTAATGCTTTCTATGCAAAAGATGCACACAGTAATAAGCTGCATTGCATAGAACAAAAAGACGCTACTTAGATGCATTATTCAGATATACAGAAAACCCTGTGTTTTATTGTTAAAATGTGGAACATACTAACACATCATAGGTGCTGAATATATTTAAAATGTATCCAAAGTGTGGTAGTTAAAGGAGCAATATGTAACTCTGACACCTAGTGCTTAATATTGGTACTGGAGAGGGCTCCCTCCCCCTTCCCCAACCTCGAATCTATAAGCACAGGGTTATGTCATGGACACTGAAGCTTCAGTGTTTAGCCAACTCTGCATTGGGCTTGAAACCTTTCTGCATTCTAACCATTCTCCATTTTTCAGAAAAACGCCAGGGCTTTTTAGGTCTGGTAGAATCAAATATATCTGAACTAGTTTGCTTGCCCGCTTCCATCGCTATAATACCTGTTGGTTTGATTTTAACTTCTATTAGCTAAGTAGCTGAATCTTTTTTTACCGAGCAATACTTGTGTGTTTTCTTAAACATATAGGTTTAAATAAACATGGTGCTTTGGAACAAGTTGGAACATATTGTTTCGTTAGTAACACAAATTTTATACAGATATTCAATTGGGTGAAGTTGAATGCTCTTTAAAACCACTTTAAAGCTCCAATAGGGACTATGGAGAAAAAGGGCAAGACTTAAAATTTGAAACCTCGGACTCCAAAACTCACCATAGTATGTATTTGGATGCCGATAACGATTATAAATGCAAAGATGACAACTGCATCAAAAGAAGATAGAGCATTCAGTGAAAGGCAGTTTTGACAGCAAGCATATGATTGTTTTTCTTTCCCTGTCACTCCAGGAAAGATGCAGTCAGTCTCCTAACTGACTGGTCTGGATATTTGTCAAGACAGGGTATGACTACTGTTCCTGTTATAAGGCAGTGTGGATAAATAAAACTCTCAGAGAGGCTAAAGAAGAGAGCATGGAGAGGAAGATTGACGAGGAGTGCAGTGGGGTTAAAAGGATTAAGGTCAGAGGGGTAGATTAAGCTCAAATTGATGGCTTGAATTGAAGGGTTAAGAAGAGAATCGGTTCAGTGAGTAAATTGCCAAGAAAGAACTCATGAGTTATAGTAGATATCATTAATTCATATATTAATTGAAGGTCTTTGGTGGGATACTATTGTTTGGTCTAAATTTAAACCACAATAATGTATTTTTATGGTTGTTTTCCATGGCCGTAAGGGTCATTTGGGTCAAGGAATCTGACAGATTCTGATGATTCAGATACAATACAAAAAGGAAATAGGTTTGAAAATGTATGGGGGGCTTACTCTCAGTAAGACCTTAGACTTGGCCACTTTAAGTCGAAGGTTAAAAGGTCGGTAGGGTGGCAGGAGCAGGTCAATGGGAGGGGCAAAGGGCCCTAACCCTCTGTGGGTGAATTGCCTTTTGCTCCAGAGGTCTATTAAATCTCACTATCATCTCAAAACCCGTAATCCTGCCAAGCGTCTGGAACCCTTCAATCACTCTCTATCTGCAAGATCTCTCTGCAGCAGCCTGATGATAGGAGTCAGCTCAGAGGGATTTCTGTTTTGAGGGGAGCTTGTTGTTTGTGTTTCGCCACTGAGATTTCTCTTCCAATGCCTTTTTTTTATATAAAGGAGTCATAATGGCTGATTCCATTTTTTGCAAGTATAACATCATTGTGAAAGTGAGGATTAAAGTATTTTATTCATGATACTTAAAATCGAAAAATACAATAACAGTACATATGTTCTTGGTTGGTACCAACTGAAACTATTGTGTTTATTTCACTTTACAACAAGGAGCTTTTGAGACTGAAGATCATTTATAAGAGCAAATTTGATGTAAGTTTCCCAAAACAGTCCGCGCCCAACAGTGAGTGAATTGAGGAGACTTAAAGCATGAGCCATGCCAGCAGCTTTATAAGGCTGTCGGAAGGCAAAGCTGAACTTATAACTCCATGCTAACATCAGCACTTTAAGGTGCTACAGAAGACAATGCCATCATGCTAAAAACCTCAACCTTGCCCACACTTTTTTAATCCTACACAAACAAATATAATTGGCTGTCTGCCAATGTAGAGGCAGAACTTAGGTTCAAACCAACGTATTTGTACTGTATTTGTTGAAAAGGCATATAACTGGGACTCTGAACAAACTGTTATCCATTATGGATAATCCTGATCACCCTCTGCACACCCTACTGGACAAACAGCAAGAGCAGCTTCTCCAACAGACTGATACAACTCTGCCGTCACAAGGACAGATACAGGAAATCTTTCTTACCGAAGGCCATAACTCTGTACAACAGCTAACCTCATGTGAGCAGAGAACTGTCATCATGATAATATCTGTATCTCCATACTGTAATCTGTTCTGCACATGTTAAATTTACAAATTATCCCTGCACTCATGTTCACTTCATTTGTCTGTCTACGCGCCGTTATATTGTATAGTTTCTGCTTATAATATGTCTACACTCATGCACTTTAACTTACGTCAATACTGTCCATTTATCACTCTGTTTTTGCACATGTACATTCAATCTTCCATATTTAATCTTTCTATTTAAGACTAGTAATGTTTAGTTAAATCCTGGTTGTATATATTCACATTCTTATTTTTGATATCTTTTAGTACTTATTCACTTTGTAGTTAATATTATATTGTGTTTAGATTGCTAACATTGTGTTTTTTAATCATATTGTGTGTTGGATAACCTGCTGCTGTAACGCCACAATTTCCCAGTTTGTGATCAATAAAGTAATTCTATTCTATTCTATTCTATATAATGGTGACCGAATTTTCTTTTATAGTTGTCTTTACGGTGACTTGTGGAGATATAACTCACATGACATGACAACAAATAATCATAACTGTTTTGTTCCTATGGTGTTTAGAGAGTAGTGATGAGACCAAAACACAACAGCAGTGTGGTATCACACGCCAACAGATTCCATTCACAGACAACCAGTCCTGAGTCATGCAACTGGAAATGTTTCAAAATTTCTTGCGGTCAAATGTGTCTTGTTAACAAACATGGTGGACAGTGGGTTGGATGAATTTGAACAAACATGGCAGACAGTTGTTTTGGCTACTTCTAAGTAAAGATTCACGAATAAAAAAAGTAAAACTATGGATGTAGACGTGGATACAATGTGAACGCTGGCTGTACATGAAACAGCGACAGCTGGAGGTGAGTAAAAACACATTTTCTGCGTTTGTTGCACGTCCGTCTTCAGTCAGCTTGCTTCACAATTGTCCATGTATTTCATTCTCGTGGCAATTCACAGAGTGCAAGCTGGCTGCCCTTGGGGTCCCTCTTACACAACATAAGTTCAGAGAGTAAATATTAAGAGTAAATACAGAGAGTAAATATTAAACATGTTTAATATTTATGATTTGAAATCAGGATGGCTCCAGACATCTCTCCCGGTAGATTGTATCACTCTTAGACTCTATTACACCACAGGAACGTCTGGCAAGATACAGACCCAACATTCTTTCTTTCTTTAGAGGAAGGAAATGAAGCTATCCCTTTCTTATGATTAGTCACATTTAGTAGCTCTTCATGATGCAAGAGGCCTATGCTAAGAGACTGCAAGCAATGAGATAACCATTTCTTGTTTAATTGTGCATTCATGATCCATACGGCTATCTCAGTTATGCAGAAAAGGACCTCATCTTAATTCCCTCTAATACCATCCCTGACAATAATTACTGGCCATTTTTTGAGCTGTGGAGTAGAGGAAGAAGTATGTTGAGTGTGCGCTGCCACAAGGTACAGGGCTAATTGCAGCCTTCCTTTGGTGGAGAGCTCATCTTGGAAATGTAATGCAGCAGGCAGGCCATGGAATTACTGTAAATGGTGCATTTAGAGAGTTTACGAGTGTGGCCATGAACAGACTAAACTGACGCTGATTAATGCCCGGCTGTACCTTCTTTAATGAAAATGACAGTTGCAACACAGAGTGGTCATTTTCACTGACAAATTATCGGATTTATCTACAGCTACACCCCATCCAGTTTGGCAATTTGCTAGCTTAAATGCAAATAAGCGAGTGTTTGGAGCATCTTTCAGCAAAAGTGCATGGATTGACTCTTATGGCTTGAGGGTATTTTAAGTGTGTTCAATCGGCCATATAGCAGGGACTTGCTAGCAGCAAATTGACCATTAAAATATGCGCAGTGGTTTGGCAGAGCCAAGACTCCTTATGCTGTAGAGATCAATGGGAAACATTGTGTCTAAAAGCAAAGGTACAATGTGGCAATTAGATAACTACAACCACTTATCTTTCTCTTTTATAAAGGTTAAGGAACAGAACTTTCACAAAGGATTGGCTTTTGGTTGTGTACGTAAAATGTTTGGCACCAAACAGGACGGTATGCACTGCAAGCTATGATGCTATGCTTTCATCTCATGGTATGGACTGCAATTCACATCATTGACTCCCAACCACTGTTACTTTCACTGTCATTCAAGGTTGATTGTAGTATTGAGACAAAATGTTAAAACCTAGAAATTACTTAAAGTTGGATGAAATTGCATCCTTTCATTTCTATTTATGGGTAGAATATTTGTGAAGAATTACAAAATTAGTAAATTTCCAGCTAGTGTGAAGGACTCATCTTCCAGCAACCAAAGCTACTTGTCTTAATGCCGTATCACCATTGGCTGTAATTGAGAATGTATGACATGGTTAAATGGTTAAAGCTTCTGTCACTGGTTTTTACGATCAAATCAAACTTGAACATGCTTATTGAAAATGGAAGGTTGAAGATAGACATGGCCAAGATCAGTTTCGTTACAATGTAGCCATATATATCTAAAAAAGAAAATAAGAGGTCAACCCAGCCCGCTTAAACTGAATTTAGTCAAAAAGTGGTCTCTTTTAAAGGCACACATTCCTGGAACAACTTATCAGCACATGTCAGGAAATGTAACAACTACTTAATGACCTTTAAACAAGACTCAAATATTGGTTAAAAACAAACCAGTCATGTGCTCATATGAAATATCTGATGCCCATTCCAGGGGGCTTCTGGGTCATGCTGCATTTTAACTAGCTAGTTTTATGTGGGTCTGTTGTTTCTTATGAAACAAATGTGTCCATTTTGTTTAAAAAAATGTTTTTGTACATACCTGCCTTAAGACTACGGGGAACATTTAGCTATTATGCTAATTCCAGCATATTTAAATATATATGTATTCCACATTTGTTGATTAATGCACAGTGTCCGAATTCAATGAATTATATACAGAAAGCATGGTTCTTTCTGACATTTTTTAAAATCCCAGACCAGTCCCAGGGGCGTTTCCAGAGTTGGGCCACCCCAGTCCAAAAAGTCTAGACACGCCTCTGCCAGCTGACCATGCATGATGCAATTTTCCAGATACATCAAGCCCAGTAAGACAGTTTTGTTTGGTTTCATGAGAAAATACATGAACTAAGGTATTTAGTTCTAAGATACACCCAAACGCTGCTAGCATAAAACATTCATCAAATAAAAATACAGCCAAAGGACTATAATGTTCTTGTATTAAACCTGGGAAGTGGGAAGCTAATGCACTGTAAATTGAATGCTAGAAAGCTAATTTTACTCGCTGTTCTCTGTAGTAATTCTCAGAACACACACACGGATGCTCAGACAGAGTTTTGCCTAGAGTGCAGAATACAGAGGGTACCCTGAATTATTATTCCTGTCTCATAACCTTCTAGTTTCCAGCCTTTATTCACCCACTTTCAAGCCTTTAGATTTTGATGTTTCATGGTTTACTTTGTTACCCACATCATGAAACCTAAATAATTAAGTGTGATGGAAAAGAGCCAGTTAATGAGCCACAACCCTTAACGTTTTGTGCAAACACAACCAAGGACATATTCACACTTTTTTTGACTGGGCCATGCTGGACTTTGGGGACTGACTTATGCAGGGTCAGTCTGAAATATTTCTCGAGTAGCATGATATTTCCATTTCTGTCTCCACGGGTCATGATATCTACTTTATACCAGGTATCCAAAGGGTATGGTATGTTGTAAATGGACTGCCCTTATAGAGCCAATTTCCAGTCTTCAAACCATTCAAATAGCTTTTACATTCTTGCCCTATTCACTATTTCAAAAATACATTCACACACTGGTAGAAGAGGTCGCTATGAGAAGGGCCCAATTGCTCACGATGCCTTCAGGAGCAACAAGGGGGTTCAGTGTTTTTCCCAAGGACACTTTGAGATTTAGACTGCAGGAGCTGGAGTTAGAACTGCCAACCTTTCATTTGGGAGACGACCGACTCCAACTACCACTGAGTCACAGCTGCCACAAAACAGTTGTTATATCCTTGTGCATTGTTTTTTTGTGCATTCAAACAAACACATCTTTAATGGTTTATTCTCAAAGGACACAAATGAAAATGTATCCCCTTATGTCACTATATAGAATACCAATACAAGACAATGGTCAACATTAAATCTTTGCAACAAATACCAGTTAAGTTGGTTAGTTCTTGGGGTGGCTGTGGTTCAGATGGTAGAGTCCGTCGTCTCTCAACTGGAAGGTCGGGGTGTTCAGTCGCATGAGTGGGATTAGTTACTTCTGATGGACACTTTACATAGCAGCCTCTGCCATCAGCGTGTGAATGGGTTAGTGTAACCTGCAGTGTAAAAAGTGCTTTGAGTAGTCAGAAGTCTAGGAAAGTGTTATACAAGCTCAAGCCCATTTACCAAGTATTTGTGTTTATTTGTTTTCCATTTAGAAGTTGTATTTAAGATAATAATAAGATAAATTAAAGGTTGGCATCTGGGTGGCCAATCAGATTCATGGGGGACCCATGTCCACCCGAGGCCAACCCCAGGGAACGGCCCTGTGAACACCTGAGCTCACTTTAGTGTTCATGCGCTTGTGAGTGATGGATCAAAGAGTTTCTCCGTGATTAAAGTCACCTTTAGTTTGCTTTTGCACTTCCACAACTTAATTCACATTGTGCACACAGTCAGCTCATTAGAAATGCACAGCCATTCAGTTACCTAATTAGTTCCCTAAGTTCCTTCATAAAGAGCTATCGATCCTCATCCCTGCTGAGGATGAATCAAGGGATTTAGGTATTTCTCTGTCTCCTCATGAGCTCCACAAACACGCAGAGTTTAATTGCAGTGTCCTATCGTCAGTCTTTTACTTTCATTTTCCTTACAGACCCAGATGAGATATGAATTCTTGTTCCATGAAAGCTCCTCCACTGTACGCACACAAATCTGATTACCCAGCTTGCTTACAATAGAATGTGCATGTGTGTGTTGGAGGTTGCTCTTCATTATTTTCTCTACCTGTGTGATCCCATTGGTGGTGAGCGTGATCAAAGGCAGACAGGCTCATCTCTGTGCAGAAGAGAGAAAATGGTGGAGAGCTTGATCAGTGAGCCTGCACTGTAATCTTCTGTGAATGCCGCCTCAGCACTATCCCTCTCTCTAAGTCTCCCCCTCTGTCTTTTTTCCTCTCCGTCTCCCCACTGGGGAGGCTCGCTAACCAATAGTCGAGAGCGGAGGAGGAGAGCACGATAAGTGGAAAAAACAGAAGGGGATGTGTGGAGAGGCAGGGTGGGGAAACATCTTCTGCTACCACCGATTCCTCTTTCTTTTCTCTTTGCAGTGTCCGTCTGTCATCTCTTTATTGTTTGTTTATGTGCTTTTCTCGGTTGTTATCACTCCTTCTCGTGTTGAAATACTCCTCACTGCAGCATACGTCTCATTCTATCTCATCTTCAGACCTGACCCCCCCCCTCCTCCTACTCCCTCCTGTCCTCCCTTCCTGCAACTGATTGCAGATTCCCAGCATAGGGCGAGAAACTGAGGTAGAATCAAACAACAAAAAGGGCCCACTCTCAGCCCCTAATCTCTCTATCCACTCCCTGCGTGAGCCACCTCCCTCCCTTCCTTCCTCCCTCTCCTCGCATTGTTTCTTTTCAGACCCAAGTGGAAATATCCGTGGCTACAAAAGATGAATGAGTTGATGCTTGTCTTCAATATTTAGTCAATCACATCAGCCTATCATTAGTCTGTTTATTATGACTTTAAAAAGGGGCATAGTCAAAATCCAACTTGAAGTCCCTTTTTGGACATACGACTTCATTATCCACCCCAACCACCACCACCACCGCCATCAGACAACATTATAACAGCTCATAGTAGCTGGACCATATTGGTGCCATGAAACTGATGTTGTAGGCTGCTTTAACAGGCTTTTTGTAGCATTTATTTGTTCACATTTTGAAAAAGACAGCACCATCAAAAGTATGCTAAATTAGCTATCAGAGGGGCGCTGGTGGCGCAGTAGTTATTGCGGACGCCCCATGTATAGAGGCTATAGTATGTGGCTCCTTTCCCGCATGTCATTTCCCACTCCCTCTCCCTGATTTCCGACTCTATCCACTGTCCTATCTCTCCATTAAAGGCACTAGAAAAGGCCAAAAATAACTGTTTAGCTTTCAGCATTTCCAGTGTTTAAAATACATGGGTGTATTAACAACTGTCATTGGATTACCTAGTATGTGGTTTTTAGTAGTAGGGTATCATTGGTTTTTAAAAGACTTTAACTGCTTACATGAGCCACATGCAATGCCAGTGCTACCAAATCATTGTTTTGAACTACCACAACTTGAATAAAGTAATGGAAGAGATATAATTTCTGTGTTTTTATAACCATGTGACATGGTCAAGCCTGAAGAAATCTACTTAGGTTGCACAAGATGTGTTTCTCTAAAGAATGTGTTCCTAATAGTATTTCCAGTGAAAAGAAGCATGTAACTTGTTGTTGTATTCTGATCCACATTGCACGAATCCCTCTTTACCTGACTCATTATTTTCATCTCACGACTCCCTCCAAAATCTCTCATCTTGCCCCCCACACTGTTGGAAAAACCTCCACTCTAAAAAAAAGAAAACATTTCCTGGCAGCATTAGACAGATATACAGAAACAGACACATGGTTGAAATCTCCAATGAGATAGGAAAAAACCCGCCAGAGAGCAACATAAACAAAAATAATGTGATTGCAGAGGCACTGGAGATGTGGAGTGCCGACTCAGCGCAGTTTAATTACTGTTCACCTGGGCCAAAGGCCTAATGGAAGACTTGGCAGCGGGCCCAGACAAACATCGTTCCACTTGGCCTCAACGGCTAGAAAATCCTCGGGTCTGACTCATGTGGGCTTGTCGGTGTCGTCGGTCCGCACACTGCAGAGACAAACTGCAAAGACAGGCGACAACAAGGGAATTCGCACTAACGATGTATGTGCACGGATCCAAAAGCCGACAACAATGGGGAAATTAAAAACTGAAAGCCAAAGATGAATGTGCTGGTGAAATGATGAATATGCACTGCTTGAATTGGATTTCCTTTGCTTGGTATTTATTTTCCAATGAGTTTGCTTTATCTCTATTTGAGAAGCATTCAAAAACAGGTACATTAATGATAATTAAAACATTTATCTTTGTTTTCAGTGCATGCACATGTGTAAATATCGATTCTACTAATGTGTTCCATATCATATTTAGTCTCTCACTGTTTCACGCTATTGACCATACCAGTTTCTGGCTGCCTGTATAAGAATAGTGGTGATTAGAAAAGCTTCCAAGAGCGGGGTGTAATACATTGCACACGTGACAGATATGGAACAGAGTCAGCATTATAGTCCGTCATTTAGACCCTGTCCTATTGATTGGTCCCACTAAAGTCTTGATTGAAATTACAGAGAAGACAGCTCGAGTAAAATACTCAGTAGCTGCACTCCCATCAATTACACAGAATAGAGATTGTGGAGGGAAAAGGGTGCTTGAGAGAGGACTGATAATTTCACAGCACAAATTGACTGTAACTTTTCTGTTAGGGTGAGAGGTATTAATCTGGAAAGTTCAGTGCATGATCACATTCAATAAGGTAAAGTAAGATCCCAGAATTTAAAGTAATTTCATGTTTTCAAACACTTGGAAAAAAAAAACACGAGGTTTCTCTGTGTCATTGATTCAAAGAAACACTTTTATAATATTTAAAGGAGCAATATGTAGCTCTGACACCTAGTGTTCAAAATGGGTACTGCAGTCCGAATTCAAAACTTTGGAGAGAGCTGTTCCCCCACTGCCTCCTCCTTAGAGCCGATTGCCCAGGTTGCCATGTCCCGGACACTGAAGCTTCAGTGTTTAGCCAGCTCAGCATGGGGTTTAAAGCCTTTCTGCGTTCTAACTATTCTACATTTTTTCAAAAGCATCTCCAATATTTTTCCTAGTTTTACCATGTTTCTGCTCATGAAGCTTATTAGTAAAATGAAGTTGGAAACAGTTATATCTGAACCAGTTCGCTTGGTCGCTGTTCAACGCTGCAACACCTGTTGGTTTGCTGTTTGCCAGCCAAATGGAGGGGCGAGGGGCAAAATGGCTGTGTAGGGGGTGCAGCCTACTTCTCTGGTCTAAACAAAAACAAACCATCCCGCTCCGGAATCTAAACTAAGAGGGAGGACATATAATACTGGCTTCTGTGTTGTTGACAGAGAATCAAGCACTTGCCTTAATTCCTTAATGTCTGATGATATAGGAAGGTCATTTTATGATTTAATTCAGTAAATATCTTACATATTGGATCTTTGAATATTCAGCACATGTATTCCTACATATCGGTACTTTCATTTCAAATCAAACTCGTTTATCTCTTAAAGGTCATCCTACAAGAGCTACATGAAAAACTGGCCTGTTTTCCGCTTTGTCACAATCAATTTAGTAGACAATCAAATTCAATATTAAGAGCTTTATTTAGCTCAAGCGGTTGGAGAATATGAAGTTCCCTTAATCTCCAAGTGACAGCTTCAGTAAATTTGAGTGGGGTAGTTGACTAAGAAAAACTATTTGTGGTAAATAATGCCAGGAGATGAAGCCGGCAAGTGCACAAATATAGACTTTCTTCAAGATTGCTTAGGCACTTTGTATACCAATGTTGTTTTCATGTTGGTCACAGCCTGGCATTCACTTCATTCACAGTCAGGAACTTCACAGCTTTTTGCCCAAATAAAAAAAGTTACACATGAAGAATGCAAACAGAAACAAAAAATCACTTATTTTCTACTTGTGAATCAGGCTCTGGCGTTAGCTTGCTGTTGAAGTCTAAGGATGGAGCACTTGGAAGCTTTGAGACGATAATGAGCCCAAATACTCAGGCCACATTTGTTGTGCTTCTGGGTTCGCGAGGAGGTGTTGAAAACAAAACTAGTGGTGCTTGTTGGATCATGGGAACACCTTGTTTTTACACTAGAGTATTTGAAGATACTTCTTGAAGCTTTAAAGATGAAGAAATTACGGAAATAAAATGGCAGCAGGACTAGTGTTTGGAACCAAAATGGGTTCTAAATTATCGCAAAATCAATAATGGCATGTATCAAGGCCTTAAATCCAGCTCCATGTTTGGACAACAATTTTAAACTTTTATGACTAAATATGTTTGCATGCTAACATTCTCAACTAAGATGGGGAACATGGGAGACTTCATGCAGCATTGGCTTACCATCAGTAGGCTACTCTTGACAAAAAATGAGTATGTTAGCATACAAATATTAGCATTTACCAGTATAGCGGAGCCCAAGTGCACCCTGACTGAGCCAGAAGACCAATGGGTTTAAATGTCCTAATGGTTCCTGTATCATTTAAGTCCCAAAATTGGTCAAACTAAAATTCACAAAAGTAGAAGCTCTACCTTAGACGGATACATAATTTAACCAGTCATTTTGGAAATTGTCATTATAAGTATGAATCATAAAGATGTGAGACTTGACCTATAAATGTCTCTGGTAGGAAGGATTTACTGATTGAATTGCAGTCATTTCTTATTGCCGTTAGGGAAAAAGAGCCTTTAAATGGTGTGTTCTGCTAGAGCAGTGCAAAAAATATCAAATATTTTTTTTGTCATTTTCTCTCTGTCTCCACTCCTTTTCTCTCTTAATTTCCTTTCCTTTCTCACCCATCCTCTTGTCACCCTCTCCCTCTATCTCATATCCATTTATTTCTACAACCACAATTTCCATCTCTCATATTTCCAGATACTGCTGACTCACTTTCCACCTGCCAGCCCAGTAGATTCCTCTGCAACTGCCAAAATCTTGTCAGAAGACACTCCTGTTATTTATATATTTCTTCCACTGCTATTCTCCTGCCAGGAGTTTAAATGACAAGTTTGCTGGATCTAATTGACTTATCATAATACTATCTGATCCAAAAGAGTTACATTTCAGGCATTTGAGTGATGCTTTTATTCATCACTATTTGCAAACAGCAGTCGAAAAAAAAAGGAATTGGCTGACTCTGACAGGACAGCAATTTTCATGGAGATGGATAACTGGAAATTGTTTTTCTTGAAAAAAGTGGCAAATCGTATTCAAGTTCTGTTTTTTATTAAAATATGTTGCTTTGAGCAGCAGTACCGCATGTTCACAGCATCTAAATAACTCCCAAGAGATGGAAAATATGGTTGGAAAGAAAAAGTCAAAACTTGGGGAAAAGACAGTGTATCAAAGAGTTTGACAGATATAATCTTAACTTTATGTGGGATTTAGAAGTCACAACATGAAAAATTATGTACTATGACTTCTATTTAACACATTATGTCTTAAAAAATAGAATATACCAATGCAGATGTTTTTTTTCAATAGAAAATAGGTGGGCGGCGGGCGCACTAAAGTCTTTAGGGACTTCGGGTTGGAACTGGAGGGTCGGTGCGAACCAGAGTATGGAAGTTGGTCTGGTTGCTGGAGAGTTGTCAGTTTACCTCCCAAGTACTGCCAGGGTACCCTTGAGCGAAATGCCAAACCCCCAGCTGCTCGAGCGCTCTTTTCACTCTGACATCTCGCCATTAATGCATGTCAATAGGTCCTGTTTGTGCAAATGTGTGTGAGAAGCATGTCTCTCTATAACACAGTATAAGATTAGTATCTCCCATCAAGCCATTGGGTATGAAAAATGTATTCCATTGGCCCCATTGTTGCCCATTTTCACAACATGCTTTCAATGTGATGTTGAACACATGAATCACCCAATGTAACATAAATATTTGGATGCTTCACCACAGAACTCAGTGCTGCAAACACAATCAAATTCAGCACTTTTTTTTCTTCCCCTAATGGCTTTCTGCATTGGGCGCCATGGAAAATGTGATTATCAAGTTCACAACACACTTTGCCTTATACAATATGCAGCGTAAATCAAGTCCATATCTAGAGTGGAAATTCAGCGACATCGTCTCGCTGTTTGCAGTTTTGAGGTCACTTGGATGGAGTGATGTAAATATACTCTGACACCCTGTTAACAAAATGAATGAATACACAAATGCCATAGAATAAAAATGACGATATTCATAAAAAAAATAGGATTCCTGGGAATGTGTGTTTGCTCTTGAGGGTGAAGACTTTTACAAGAGCACCTTTTTGAATGATATCTAGTTTAATTCATTGTTTACTTATTTTGATTGTTGCCTTAAGGATACACCGTTCTCACGGTCAAGTAAAGAGAAGAGCCATTGCGAGCGGCTCCCATTGACTGCCATTCGGCTTGAACAAAGGGTTAAGTGTACTACTGTAGTGTGGTAGTTTGGCAGGAAAGTGAGAGATGTGATGGGTGCTATAAGTGCACGAGCTGCCAGATGGTGCTCACAGAAGCGTGATCATTTCACATTTTTTTTCCACCAAAGGGCTCCAGGGGGGAACGAAGGGAGCTGGGGAGAGAGGTGGAGGAGTGAGCGACGAAGGAATGGGTGCACTGAGATCCTCCTATACCGATATTTGATCCTTTTTTTTTTTTTTTTTAACTTAAAAGCACATAGCCGTCGCAATCTTGTATTTTCTGAACTATTCTTCTTTGAGTTGTCACAGATATTTAATACCTTTATGTTGGAATTGTCACAACAACTAGCATCCATCCTGTCTGATATCTGGCCTCCCGTCTCATGTCTGAATCAAAGCTAATTGGCTTGGCTGGCATCGTTTACACGTTGTTCTCAAGCTGTGCCAACAGTGCAAGTGAACCTCGTCTGGTACAAAATCGGTAAACACTTTGAAACTAAAGCCATGACCGCCGTGTTCTGCATGTGTGTGTGTTTATGCATGCGTGTGCACATTTGCAATGAGCACGCCTTTGCACAATTGAGTGAGCAGCTGAGTGGGAAATTCTACCACAGAAGCTGCTTTATTGGTATTCACAATTGAGCTTTGTGTCTAGAGGCGCACCTGCTTGGGTGACTCATCGCTCTGAACAATAATACTGGCGGCCATATTTGACCCTTGGGTGCTGCTTTGTCTTCTTTGGTGGAGTTTTCCATTAGGCTGTCCAGTTCTATACAGCAAAGACATGAATGAACATGTTCCTCAAGGTGAGATTTCCTTACTTTGTAGAAACTGAACAAAAAGCCTTTAGTTTTGCTCTTTATATTTTTGTTTTCATACTCTGAGGTTTCTTTTTAAAACCTTATATTTGGTCATTTTATTGAACCAGTCAAGCAAGAGAATTATATTAAAGGGGACATGTGACCTACAAAATGTGAAATAAATCCCCTGGTATCTCCAGCCATGGACTCCACCCCCAGCCGAGACACACTCACCAAAACGGAGCATCTTGAGAGAGCTGGTTTATACAGGGTCACAAACCTCCTCTGGTGCTTGATTCATGTTTTATTTTGACCAAAGCACAGTACAGATGTTTCATGTAGACCACAGGGGACTGTTTTAAATGGTAGGAAACAGCTATAATATGTCCTCTCTAAGGCTACATCTGCAATCATTCCAAAGTGGGTTTACCTAAGTTGTTTTTCCTAGATGCGCAAGCTTAACTCCCTTTAAAGGTTACATATTATCCTCCTTATCAACCAGTTTAAATAAGTCTCAGAGCTCCACAAAATATGCCTGTGGAGTTTCTTACTATCTTTCTTATTATTTTTATCATGCCTATAAACCCCTCTATTTCAGCCCTGCTCAGAACAGGCTGTTTCTGTGTCTGTTCCTTTAAATGTAAATGAGCTGTGTCTGACCACGCCCCCTTTCTGGAAGGGCTTTGCTTGGGCTTTCTTGCACCATGCCCAATTGCTCACGGTGAGAAGGCAGACTCAGAGGGCATAACAAACACCTAGCTGTGGGAGTGTCACCTACTTGGTGGAGGGGTTACAGCCCTTTGTGATGTCATGAAGGGAAAATCTCCAAACGGCCTGTTTGAGCCTGCTCTGAAAATTGGAGCAGGCTAGAGATGAAGAGGATGGACTTTTCTCATAATTTGGGGGTTGGAAGACAGGCTCGGGACACATTAGTGTTAGAAAAACAGAGTAAAGCATATTTTGCTTAATGTGTGACCTTTAAATAATGCAACAATATTAAGTGAAATATTGACTATAGTAACATTAAGCATGATGGTGACAGGAGCATACTGTCTTATGGTCTTAGATTATGTAGCTGGGTTCTTGCATATGTTCATCTTAAAGCCATTATCATGATGTAAAAAGATGCACAATACAGATTTTTTTAAAGTCTAACAGGGAAGGCAGATAAAATGACCTAGACGCTTTAAAAAAGCGATGTTTGATGTAATTACAGATCTGGGGCAGCATTACACAGTGGGATACAATGCAGCCTTTCTGTGTTGCCCCTCCAAGGTAGTCACATCCTCCACCAGGACTCCATAGCAGTCTTTGTTGGCTCTTAATTCTTCCGAGGAATGGGGAGAAAAAGAGTGGCAATGAAGAGAATCTTGAGTGTACTGCAGGGAAAAAAGAAAAAAAGAAAGTAGGAGTGCATTTCTTGCTTACGGCTCCACTCACATCCTCTCATCCAATTATCATTAATGTATGCCTTATGGTTAATCAGCTCCAAAGCTCGCTATAGCCTCCTTTTAGCTATTCCATTCATCTTTCTCTCCCCCTTTTTCTATCCTTGCTGTGGCCTTAAGTAGAAGGAAGAGGTCAGGGTCCAGAAAAGCAATTCTCCTCCGGCTATAATTAGTGCCATGTAATAAGCAGCAACAAAGGCCAGGAAAATAACTTGACAACAACCATGGGAGAGATGGTGATGATGGTCAAACACAATTAGCAGCTATTAAAAACAACACGGCAATAATGCCGTCAGAAAACACTTTCAGCACATCCACTCACTCTGGAAAAAAAAAAAGCGGGAACAATGAGGGACTATATCCTTTGAAAAGTGATTATAAATTGTCTTGAGGGAGGGGAGAGCTGCAAAAAAAAAATGGGAAGGAGGGATGGCGTAGCACACCCTTGTGTTCTATAATTCTTTGCCGAGGAGATTGCAGACGCTCACAAGTAATTCCACTTGACGGAACAAGGGCCTCTTTTTGGAAGCAATTGGGAAGAGAACCAAAGTCTTATTCAGGGAAGTTAATCCCCGTTAATGGGTTTGTTTAAATTCAATAAAAAAAGGGGGAGAATATGCACGAAATGAATTATGAAAAAACGATTAATGAATGCTCCAGCAAGTAATCATTTTCCGGATAAATATGCACATACATATTCATAACCCTCCCCCCCCCCCACACACACACACACAAAACCTCTTCCTGCCCCCCATCCTGTTTCCACCTTAAAATCTGCCATTTTTAAAGCACATCCAAGTCTAAGACACACCCCGTTTTTGTATCAAAACAGACTCAATATACCCTGGGAGGTGATATCAATGTGTTTGATCGCTCGCCCAGTAGGTTTTTTTTTTGGGGGGGGGGGGGGGGCTGCTTGTCATAGAAGAGGCCCCCTGATAGCGCAGATGACCAAAGTGAGAGGACACGGTGGCAGGAGTGACAGGTGTGTGGACAGGGGGGACCCCGTCTGCCATACCAGGTAACACCTCCGAAGTCTGGCAAGGCGAGCCCTGAGGCTTAATGGAGGGAGGGGGGAGAAAGGGAGGGATGAGTTTGCCTAAAAGAGAGCCTGGAGGGTAAGTGAGCTCTTACAATATATCCTTGAGTTGTTAATTTTGAAAGGCAAAGCAGATGCTCTGAAGTACCTCAAGTTGTTTTGTGGGGTTTTTTGGCCTTTCTCCAAAAAAGACTAAGCGCTATCCGAAGTGTAACTCATTATTTATCGCTACCTTGTGCTTAAGTTGACTGCCAGCTGTAAAATGTCTGTAAATACTGGAGAATTCACTCTTAAAATCACTAATTGCCTGCTCAAAATGTGAACATTCTTGATCTCAAATTCAAGCTCTGTGGTAATTGGTATGCATTGCGCCGCCTGTAGAAAAAATAACCCGCCGCCCACACAAGTTTGCAACCGTTTCATTAGCTTGTCATTATTTATAAGCAGCTTTTTTTGTTTCCAGGTGAATGTTTGTCGTTCAGTGTTTATCCAACTCGGCGTGCAATCCTCAGTGTTTAGTCCGTACAAGGCTCGGCTTCGGCAACCGAAGGTCAGCGAAAAGGGGCGACAAGTGAGGAGTCATCACAGCATCTGCTTGAACAGCGGCCACTAATATAAAAACACCCACATGGACACAAACGGAACACGAGCGCAAAGCCACACAGAAATGCACTTGGGTATATAAACAGACGCACACAACAGCAGCAGTAACCGAGAGACATTTACAAATTGGCTTCTTGGCTTGAACATTGCTTCCGTTCATAATTATTTCTCCCTGTCATTGGGGCCTCTGCACACTGCCGGTCCCCTGCTAATGCTGTAAGCACGCCAAGCAACTCCAGAGCTGTCTCTGTGTTCAGGCAGCCAAGGAAATCTCTCTCCCCGCAGCAAAAAGCCAATTATTTTCTCGTAGATCGGCAGGACTATTTGCCCCAATAATTATTGCTATATAACCTCTTTACAGGAGGAAATTGAAATAACACGGGAGGAATTAATGAAAGTGGGTAATTTCGCCCATGTGCATTTGTTGTGCCTCCTCATTTCACTCAGCCAAGTGAGGGCAGCTTGTTGGCGTTCCAACAGAAACACCTGCAGTGGCGTTGGGAGGGAAATGAAGAGGTATAACCTTCGCTGTGTACATCCTCCATGGGTGGCTGAGATAACATCCGACAGACTGCCTTTGATTGCTTGACTGAAATGGCACCAGTGAACATGAGCAGTTGAATGGGGATGAAGTAGGATGTGTGGAAGTAACTGCATGGTTTGCCGAGGCAGCAGTAGTCAGTCACATTAGAAGGCAAGGAGTTGTGGAGCTGTTACAAACTACAGAAATCAAAGGCCTGCAGTGGCGATATCTCAACCTGGTCGCTCGTCAATCAAGCACTTTAGACTACATGCAATTCCCTCCATTTAGTCAAACATCCATAGACTGAAGGCGAGGACTTTCAGAACAATTTGGTTTCAGTTTCTTGCCCCAGCACAGATCGACATTCAGACCTGAGGAGCCATAGATCTTTCAAAAAAGTGTTTGGCCACTTTGGACCTATTGATTCCTCTAATGTATTTACTCTTTTTTATTCATATATACAGTTTAAAGTTACAGGGACAATGCACGTTTGTAACATTTCAGTAATGTAGAAGTTTAGCCAACATGGCTAGTTTTCAACTGTCAATCCCTTAGCAGTTGAGTGACAGAACAATAGATACACAAGGTAGTTTAAAACAGAGCAGCAATACTGTACACTTATCAGGGCACGCTTAAAAGCAAAGACAGCAATTACCTACATAAAACATAGACTAGATTGGAACAACAAGGTTTCTAGTAGCACATATACGATACTTAAAAGCCAGGCAACATGAAACATGCATTAAAACCGGACAGCAATACTCTCCACCTAGCAAAGCACACAAGATACATAGAAGCAGGACAACAAAACACATAGTCACAATAAAAAAGTCTATGACATCCAACAAGGCACATGTCCTCTATGCACAAGTGGTTCTTTAAACATAGCATCACTCCGCTGTCTTTAACAGTCGAAGGTTTCATTTTATGATAATTTTATTTATGGGAAAAAGTAGAAAGGACTGTTTGTTCTGTGGCTCAGTTGGTAGAGTCAGTTGTTTCCTAACCAGAAGATCGGGGATTCGATCCCCAGCTCCTTCAACTACATGTCAGATGTGTCCTTGGGCAAGACAATCTCCTGCTGCTTTGTCAACACCGTATGATTGAGTATGAATGGGATTAGTCACGTCTGATGGTCGCTCTACAAAGCAATCTCTGTCATCATTTGTGAATGTGAGTGAATCGGTAGGTGTGACCTGCGGTGTAAAAGCTCAAATCCATTTACCATTAACCATTTACATTTAGCTGCAGGAGCTGGGGATCAAACCCCCGACCTTCCGGTTGAGAGATGATTGACACACAGCCGCCCCTTGACAAGATGAAGCTGTGTGAACTTGCACTTACACTGTATATAAACAGATGAGATACATTAAAAAGGAATCAAGTAAAAGAATGAGCATAGTACACCAAGTAAGGAGTGGAGTTGTTCAATGGAAGAAAAAATGCTACCTTCAGGCCTTGAGAGTGAGACAACATGAAGAAGAGAAGGCAGTGAAATAGTAATTTTATGTTCACAGCTGATTTCTACTTGTGGAATTCTTTTTTTGAGTTTAAGTACTGCAGGGCCTACACATAAAGGCTGCTTCTTTTATCCTTAAATGGCTTCAACGTATCCCAGACAATAGCCACCCCTGAGAAACACAAAAGGTTAGGGATGAACAGGGGAGATAGAAAGGAACATTATCGGTGGCTCAAAATCCCTTTAGTTCTCAAGTGCACGATGGAAATAGACCAAGATTAGTATGCCACGCTTTATCAGCTCCAGATTTATTATATGTTCTAGGAAGTACAAAGAGAAATAAAAGACAAATGTTTTTTTAAAGTTCAGGCTATCTATAATATATGAGCATGGGGGACTATTACAATTGAATTTGAAACTTTGGAACAATGTCAAAGACTTTAAAGATATTCTCATATGCTTGGGGGATTATACTTCTTGTGAAAAAAAGAACAAAAATAAGACTTTGAGTATGGATTGTAAAATAATGACAAAATATTTGCGTAAGAATTATTAGCTTTTTAGCTTCAAGCCCAGGTTTGACCCAGGTAGAAATCTGGAGCTTTTGCAATCCTCCAGAGTAAATATATATAAGCACTTTGAGTAGTTAGAGCACCTATACAAGCTCAAGTCCTTTCAGCATATATTATGGGCGGCTGGGGCCTTGGTGGGTAGAGTCGGTTGCCTCTCAACCAGGAGGTCGCGGGTTTGATCCTCGGCTCCTGCAACCACATGTTTTTTCAACAAGACAGGTTGAACCTGACAAACTGCCAGAGGCGCTGCTTGTCAACAGGTAAGGCAAGGCAGCTGCTTAGGGCCCAAGACCAGTAGGGGGCCCTTGAGGGCTGACAAACTTTAAATCGAAGAAGTGGACTTAAATGGTCAAATTTAGCAATGACGGTAGGAAAACTTTCTAAGGGAGCCCCATCTGACAGGTTTCACTCTCGTTACCCTGCTAATGAAAACATCCATTGCATGCATTATTGCTGTGAAATCCAAAGTTTTCCAATGACAGTCAACAAAGAAAAATTAAGAGGAATTAAGAGGAGTACGCTTCGGGACACTGGCAGACATAATGGTAATGAACACAGGTTGGAGGGCCCCCAATTGATTTTTGCCTAGGGCCCCAACAGATTCTAGAATCTGCAAACTGCTGGACTGTGTTTAAAGGATATCTAACCCCAACCTTTTTTTCCTCTTCAAGTCCCTTTCTATGAAATCCTCCCATTTCCCTGTATTCTCTCTAAGCAAAGAGCAGTTTAAGCCAAGTGCAGTTTGAGTTCCATTATGGGTTAACAAAATTAATTTGTCTGACATTGGCTGGAAAAAATTAAAAACACTTGTTTTCATAAGTATTCAAATGTAAGAAACCACCCTTTAACCACATGGATGGCAGATATGAATTAATTTGACCCCAAGAGCAATATCCCCACAACTCCAGCAATGAAGACAAATGATAATTCTTACCCCCTCTGCACATTCGTGGACCAGTTTGTTAATTACTCTGACAAAAGCACGGCAGCAACAGCGTGGGTGCATTTAGCCCAGCATTTCAATGAGCTATTGGCAAAGTCTAATTTGTCATTTACCAATTAGGATAAAGGCTGATTTGGCCCACTATTTCACAAATAAATAGGATCTTAGTTAGGATGCAAATCATGATCCCTGTTTTCATTTTCTACGGTGGCCCTGAAGTTCAACTGCATAAAACGTTTCACAGAGCACAAAAAAAACCATTTCACTAAACACAGAGGGCCTGATTCACTAATGGATTGCACTGTGAAAAATAATCAAAAAGACATTGTCTAATTAACAAAACTAACGCAGGGGGTTAAATGCACCCCTAATTCAGCTGATGAGCAAACAGCATCCCTGTGCGTCACTGCTGGCAGCGCATATTCAAATGAGTAATAGCTTAGTCATTTATGGAAAAACGGTCCACTCCGATTCACAAAGACTGGAGAAGAAAAAAACATTTCAGGATATGGTAAATGGACTTCAGCTTGTATAGCGCTTTCCTAATCTTCTTACTTCTCCAAGCACTTTGACACTGCAGGACACACCTACCAGTTCACACCTATTAATACACTGATGGCAGAGGTTGCTATGTAAAGTGACCATCAGAATAAACTAATTCCATTCATACACAGACATATGCCGGTTAGGTGTCTTGCCCTAGGAAAATGGGAAATGTGGCTGGAGGAGCTGGGGATTGAACCCCAAACCTGCCGGTTGAGAGATGACTGACTCTACCAACTGAGCCACAGTCGCCCCCAAAAAAGCAAAGACACTTTACGGTGAACAGAACATGATTAGCAATTTCCAAATTCTTGAAATGTTTTGGAGATTCCTGATATGATTTTGCATTTTGTGAAATGTTTCTGCATTTCATTAAAAAAAAAAAAATCATGAAATGTTTGTATATTAAATGTGTTTTTTGAACTTTGAGAAGACTTTCCTTTGACTTCACTCAAAATCCTTTCCATTTTTGGTTTCTCCATTAGCAGCCATCTTCATAAAACATTGGGCATACTTGGGTTTAGCATTTAAGACGGCATTGTGTGTTGCATGAAACAGCCAGGCAGAGTGCAATTTTATTCCACATATTCATCAGTTTACTGTCAAACAGAATGTTAGGGAGGGATTGTTCTTGAGATTGTTTAGCATTGCCTTGAACAATTAGCGCAAATAAAGTCATTGTAAACCTCAACCTCACAACCCTCACAACACAGCAAACACCTATGAGCAGTTAGAAATGCTGTAGCACTCCAAGCTAAAGCTATAGCTAGCTAGTTGAATCATATAGGCAAAAATGCAAACAAAACAGGATGTGGCTCTTTCACCAATCTCATTCTAGATCTACCTATTAAAAAATGGATGGAACTTAAATAGTATGTCTCACATTATCAAAAAATAAGGAACTGGGCCCAACAACTGACAGCAAGAGGAAAGGTACACTGAAACTAAATAGACACAGGGGTAATCAGACACAGGTGAGACTAACGAGACAGGTGAAGACAATCAGGGCAATCAAAATGGAGGGAAACCAAACAAAGGGAGGACAAGAAACACTGGGGACAAGAACGACAAAGTAAAATATGAAACACTAAAGACAAGACTAGAGAAATGCACACACAGGGAAAAGGGAACCACATGGATGCAAATAACAAAATACATCAGAAAACACAAAAACACAGAGAGACTAAAGAAACTATAAGAATCATAATGAGTAGTTAACATAGTTTTCTATTGTCCAGGAAATGAAACACTGTAATATATCAGAATATCAACATCAACTTTTTTGTTATTGTTAAGCAACATACTGGCATATAACTACCAATAAATGCAAGGAAGGTATGTTAAGTCTTTTGTATTTTGTATAGTAGCAGGTAAGCACATTTTCAACTTTGGAAGCAACTTAGAGCCTCTATTTATTCCCAGCAGTGCAGCACCACTTCTGCTATTTGCATTAATATCATTTCACCTCACCTGAGGAAGTCATAATGTCGTATCTGGGCTTAATAAAGATTTTTGGGAGCATCATCTCAGTGTGTGGCCGCCTTTCTCAAGAGATGTTTGTGCCCCTTCAGAAAATTGCCAGACACCTACCTCAGCAAAATACATAGTCATAAACCGTGGGAAGTATAACAGATTACCACTAAAAGTCATCATCAGCATCATAAATATAAAACAAGTTTAGATGAGAGAGAGAGAGAGGGGGCAAGGCGGAGGCGGAGAAACACCTTAATGGTAATAGATGTTGTGTAAGGAAAGCTCTTGCGTTAATATAGGTGGGTATGGCCTCGTGTGGATTCCTATGTATTATGCATCACAATGAATTTTCGAACATAGAGACATAAATGTTGACACATACTTAATACTCATAAAGAAATGCTCAGAGAATTACTAATCTCATTCTGGTTTATTGTTCTGTATGTGTATATTGTGAGTGCTTGGCATACAAAGTATCTGCATAACACAATAGTTTCCCGTTGAACAAGACTAAGAGTCTCTAGCAATTCAGCCTGCCCTGTCAGATTGTGAGGCACAATGGTCCTTTGAGCTACATTGGTACTGTCAAGCAATGGATGAGGTACTCATACTGTAGTTAGGTATATTGGAGCTGCAGATGATTTGAATATTGACCTATTTCTTTTTTGCTACTTCATATATAATTAATTGGGCCTTATTGTAGTGTTGCAGTACTCGAAATTGAAATCGAGACCTGAAGTCTCGTCTCAGAATCAAAAGCATTTTTACTCCTTTACGCCTTGTCTCGCACTGGGCGGATTCCGGATTTTAAATCAAGATCGGTCAAGGCAACCACTGAAAGGCTGTTTTTCCGGGTCAACACTGTGATTAGAACAACAAATAACTTGAATTCATTCATAATTAGATCCTTCCCGGTGTTACAGATGTGCACCATGACATGCCTGCTGCAAACAAGTTGATGTTTGTTTGTTTTTTTTCAATAGTTTTGGTCTTGTCTCGGTCTCGCCCTGCCTTGGTGTTGGTCTTGACCTGTCTCGTCCCCTAAATGTCTTGGTCTTGTCTCAGTCTCGAAGCACTCTGGTCTCGTGTATGTCTTGGTCTCGGTTAGTGTGGTCTTGACAGCAACACAACCTTAACATCTAATTTATTTTAGCATACATCACACTGACGGCTAACTGCACTTGTATGGCATGGATGGTATTTACTCTTTGTTGATTACTGGACTAATTGTTAAAAGTATGTAAGCATAATGTAACTATGTAAGCAATGTAGAAGTAGAGATATTCACAATAAATTGAAATTGTGCTGGTGACCCTAACCCTAACTCGTAACCCTAAAAAGGCAGACAATTGGCTTACAGGAAGTCGTTATCATTATCTGTACTAAACTTTCTACTCATGCACTCCTAGTACTCATACCTGGGCACTTTGTACTGCCGTGAAACTCTCATCTTAACCCATAATCCAGGCTTGATCCTCACAACCTAAAATGTGTAGCCACCAAGGGCCTATTTGGCTTGTCAAACAGTTACTGAGTGAGATGCTAAACCCCTACCTGCCCACTCACAGCAAGATAACAGTGTCAGCTAAATGCCAAGAGTAAATGTAAATGTGTTTGCCGCAGATATAGGGCCACAATTAGGCACAAGGGTGCATACACAAAATTCGAGACAGCTAATAGAACGCCAATGCGGTACTTTAACTGCTGAAAATGCAGAAAAAAATGTGACATTTAGTTGTGGTTTAATCTCCCAGCAGTGCAGCCTGACATAAACAGCATGTATGGAGATGAGGATTTTTGCCTCAATCTGTCCCTTTTAGCCTCAACTCCCCAGCAGAAAATCGGCTGCAGCTTGATGGATGGCTTAATTAGAGCCCTGCACCCATAGTTGAATCACTTTCTAGAAATGAGCAAGCTGTCAACACTCCGAAGCAGATCAATCCTCCCGGTCCGACCCTATTCCAACATCAGGCGCTCCATTCCAGTCCAATTGTTTTATGGAGTCCCGGCATGAATATGTGGAGGTGTTTGGGGAGGGGTTTTTAATCACAACAGAATGATGAAAGATCCAAATGGATTCATATCAAGATCTCATCAAGCTGCTCCTGTGCTCTAGTGACTCCATTACAAGTTTACAGCCCCTGTCTGCTGTCATAAACATGACTCTTAACAGATGTACACATCAGACGCGACTCGTTTTGTTTGCACATCAATCATTGGAATGGTCAGGTGTGGTAAATGGTACTTAAAACTGAGTTGCCGGTGGAGAGCAACGGTGCTGGAGATGAGTTCTGTTTGTTTGTGGTTTGTTCCCCAGGTTGGGACAGACGGCACTGTGTGAGGCGGTGGCAGGAATTCAAGCTAGCCGTGCCCTCAGGGGGCAAGGATAGGAGAGTTGAGGGAAGGGGGGGGGGTGTTCGGGTTCGTAGGGGGCATTTTAGCAGATGTTGCCCGTCCGTCCGACAGGGGAGCATTTGATGACAGAGACGAGCGCATCCGCGACCTCTCCTCCCCTTTTCCTCACACCTCCCTCTCCCGACATGTGTCAGTCAGCGCCAGGTCAATATGGTGGCCCAGTGCGCCTGCTGATGTGCCATGTGCTTCCAAGGCAGGGACCGGCAGCGCTGCACCAGCACGACTCATTTCCATCCCGTCCACCTGCCAAGTGTGTCAGAGCCATGGGAATAAATGAAACCTCGTGGATAAACAAACACAGTTGATGGGCACTTTAAGTACATCAGAGACCAGACCTTGTCTAGCTGGGGTTAGTGTAACCAGTGTTTACCCTGCAGTCATATATTCTAAGCTGTCAAACGACGACTTTTACATGCCAAACCACATTGCACATACACATAGACAGGCTATCACAAAATGAATATTAGCCACTTTTCTCTCATACCCACAACCCCTCAACCTTACTCCCCTCCCCTGCCCTGGCTGCCGGCTGCCATGGCTACCCACTCTCATCCACCAACACGCACGTCACCCAACCGCTGCAGTTTATCCCATTTGTAACACATGGCTGGCCATCGTACAGCAATGACCAAAGGGAAGGCGACGGAGCCAGGCAGAGAGAAAGGGGTGTCGGGGGTTGCGGCGGCCGGATGGCGGGGCGGCTGGTGGACTGGAGCAGTGTTTGGCTTGCTCTGGTTGGCTGTAATTGGTGTCCACTCTTCCAGAAGCCCTGCAGTGATGGCGGACAGGATGACTCTGTCCGCATTTTCCCTGCCATCCATGATGAGTGTGTGTGTAGCGAGTGTGTGTGCGATAAAGAGAGTGAATGGAGGCACACACATTTAGGGGGCATACAACTGGTGACAGGGACACTGACGATGTCCATAGGGGCTGTGTGAGTGGGCAGCCAAGGGGTAACTGTTACAATAAGTGGATGTAGCATCTCATTTGATCACATTATAACATTTATGCTGCTCTTACATTATCTTATGCTTTAGTGTATCCCTTGCAACCTCTGCTTACCAAATGAGCCAAGGTGAAGTTTTAATTTTGTGGGGCAAGGTCGTCATGGCAATGAAATCGTCCCCCCAACAAAACCCTTCATTCAGATAAATAACAACATCTAACACAAATCATTAATATGCAGGTCTAGACATGTTGATCTTCAAATTACTTTGCTTAAATGTGGACCAGGATGTGTCATTATACTGTTCTGACCTATTTATAGCTTGTAAAAACAGGAAATCAAATCTGTCAGCTTGAATGATTTCCTGCAGGGCTTGAAATTGGGTCCTAAAACTTAGCTATTGCTTCAGCCTTCGGGAATGAAATGAAAGAAATATTGGCATTTCCCATAAAGCTAGGATTAAATTAGACCTTGTTATGTATGCATGGGGATAACTGTACTCTATAGGGGAGAAGATTATTTTTTGGGGTATTTTGCTCAGACATGTGCTGCTGTAGATTTATGGATAGGAAATAATGATAGACAGATAGGAGACAAAGGTTCAAGACCCAACCAGTTTGGACCCTTTCTCCTCAAAACTGAAATTATCATTTATTCTGTGTTTAAAAATAAACTTAGATTTCATTGAGAAATAATGATCTTCATCTACATTCCAACTCCACTGTGAAATTCAGAAAACTAATACTTTTCTCTAAGATCATTATAAATGGCAGGCCTCAAACAAGATCCTAATCAGGGTGTTGGAAATGCGAAGGACCCCACTAAATGCAAAAAAATGTTCATATACTGAAACAGTTCTTCAATAAAGTTTGAAAGTAACATTTTTTTTTTTTTTTACTGAAAGTAAGCGTGGACGTTATGGGAAAACGTTTTTATAGTAGGCTATGTTTGCGACTTTGTTTTAATTGTTTTAAGCATTATTTATTATGTGTTCCTTCACCTTTTGTAGTTTACGAAAAGAAATACATACTTGAGATTGACTTTTTTCTTATAATTATTGGCGCATCTTGTTTCCAGGAAACTTGTGAAGTCATAAAAGTTTGTCCCGTTACTCATTTGTTATAACATAACCAGCCCTCAAAGACTCATGCACTGCATATCTGATGCCATTAAAGTCTGCGAGGGTTCAGTGCTTTGGCTTTAGGTGGTGGAGATTGTGATTCGGCCATTGACTTGACCCATTCAAATATGGCTACATGAAGTTGTGGTCAGTTGAAGCTTGCTCCTATTTTTTTTCCATGGCACGTTTCATCACGGTGGTAGACGCGTTCACCTTAATAATTTTTTTAACCAAAGCAAAAATAAACCTTATTTAGACTCGGACTATAAAAAACTTCATAGAGCATTGTGTCTACCATTCCCATATTGAAAGCATACTCTTCAATTTAAAGACCTCGGATAATGAGATTTCAGAACCGCCGTCTTTCTCAGAAGTTAAACTGGCAGCTCTTCTTCGGAAGGTAAAAATCTCAGAAAAATCTATTGAGTAAATTGATGCTTTAGTGTGCTCTCTCTTTATCCTAGCAGTCGTCTCAGTGTCTCACTCACGCCCACCCATTCTCTTTCTCTCTCTCTCTCCCTTCACAAGGAGGTGTTATCCTTGTCTGACAACCCCCCCCCCCCATATGAGTGAGAGGAAGCAAGCGAGAGTTGAAAGTAAAGAGCTGGGACTAAGTGGAATGAATGCCAAGAGGAATTAGGTGAACCCTTTTGGCCTGACATATCAGGGGAGTTCTCAAGAGGGATGTAATCATCACCTGTTATGAGCCTTGTGTGACCTGAATAGTAAAATACAGAAAGTTTAGATATGCTCCACGACGTACAGTAGAAGGAGAGAAAGAAATCACACTGTAATTGTCTGTGGCCTGCATTGTTGTGTTGGCAGGCTAATGTCAGCACACTTTGGTTAACTCATAGCTTCACATTGCACACAAATATACACGTAATGACTGTGATCTAAAGACACTTAAGCAGTGAGTAGGCTATGCTATTCTTCTTTTCTCTAGACCTTGACTAAAACAGCTTTATATGCCAACAATAACACAGCCAGCAGGACTCACGCTTCTCACTGATTGTAGATAGTCATGACTCAGAGAGACATTAACATAGAATATACTTGATTTCTAGGGCCGGGAATATTTGGGTGCCTTACGATTTCGATTCTTGGTGTCACGATTTGATTCAGAATATATTTTCGATTCATAACGATTCTGGATTCATGATTAAAAGTCTGTTTTTGAATTAGTACATATTTCAGGATCTACTCCAGTCCTATGTGAGACTGGCTGACTTTCTTGCTGCTCCATTTGTCATTTATCTGACTTAAAATGCTAGCCTTAGCACTTAGCAGGGAGTGACTGATTTTTTAGAAGTTATGGATCTAATTAAAATCACAGAAGATAAGAATCTCAATTTTTAGAAAAAAAAAATCTTTTTTTTCTCCACCTCTATTGATTTCTATTGTGTATATAGGTAAAATGTCGCAAATTTATCCTTTAATGTTTGCAAATGTTTGTGTATATATGTGTCTATTAAAAAAAAAATATATATTTAGATTTAACATAATTGTTAAATGTTTTATATGTTATCTTACTGTTGATTGTTTTAATAATTTTTTCTTCGGTTGTTGCCATTCACGCCAATAAAGCATCTTGAACTTGAACTTACGATGCACTATACCAATAAAAATTAGACAATTACTGACATTTTACAGTATAGCCGTATTTGTGTATGTTAGCTAACCATATACTGTTTAGAAGAAACTGTATGTCTACCTTATAACTATAAAAAGCATTCTATTAATTAATTTAATAACTTATGGTACAAATATCATTGTCTCCTTCAGCAACATAGAAAAGTAAATAGCTTTATTGTGGAAACATATCTGCTGGTCTTTGTAAATATGCATAGTGAAAGTGCCACAGCATATAAGCACATGCACAAATATGAGTTTTATCAAAAACCATTTAATATTTTTTCCAATTAATTACTGGTGTTGATCACGCTTTTTGGTGCCTTTCTCTGCTTCCTATTCTAAGATTTTACCTCCAGGCAAAGCTATTAGTGTGGCAGCTGAAAAGAAATTCCAATTATTTCTTACATCTGAAGAAATGAAAATGGCACATTAAACTTAACAATCAATGTACCTTGTGATTAGTGTTTGCACATTTTGTGTGTCACACATGGCCACACTGTACAGTCCAGATATGACGCCACCAGTCTATTACCCAGATTTAATGTTTTGTGAAAAACCTCCCAGTCAAAAGGCAACATTGTTTGAGGTGAAAGCCTGAGGTATAGTCTTGTAATTGTCTTCAAAAAATATTTCTCTAGCTTAAAGTGTCTGTAATAATAAGGGTAATATAGTTCTACGGGGTGTTAATATATGATTAATCAGGCCTTTATAGACTTCACTAATGCAAAAGGAATCTTAAGATTCCACAGTCATGGCTGTCTGTCTCCCTTTGGCATTTCTTTAATGTGTTCAGTCATCTGTTTATGGCTGACTTTAAAGCATGACTGGCCATAAATAATCTATCTATTTCAGACAGATAACTTCTACTCTATCCAATGGAAAGATATCTTAATAGTCAGAAGTTATATCACTTTCATTTAGGTGTTAAACTCAAGGGCAATTGCCCCAGTGTTTCTTGAAAATGTGGAAAGAATGCCATGAATGTAAATTAGGTTAATAACAGTTGTTCCCACTTCAAATGCTGGGACTCAGGATGACAGGTAAGCATCTGATTGTCATTACAAAACCTGCTCAGACCTTATTGTGTCTCAGAGTATACTTCATGTTGTCAGCACTTAGTATATAGCTTCTTGGAATATCATGAGTGTCTGTCTGGGTCCATTATATTATTGTTTTTAAAACTATTGAATGATTAATAGGAAAGTGCTTTTTTTTGTTAAGATAAACCTGAGAGTTATCACCTCAGCTCTGCAGCTCTAAAGACAATTTTAGCCTCGTTTAGCTCATTGTTTGGTTTTATTGCCCCCAAATTTGCTATAAGCGCCCGTCTCACTGCTCTTAACAAGCCTGTTAAAGCAGCAGGAAGCCATTTTCAGCAAATAATGCCGGATAAATACATTGTATTCTACCTGCCCAACACCAAACAGCAGAGAGACAAAGTTAGCAATTAGCGGCTAAAGAAAGTCCAATGTAGCTGCTACAGAGCTGGCTTTTTTTTTAGTTAAATAGCACAGACTTCACCAGAGATTAAAGGAGACTGAATATTGACATGAAGTGCTTAATAGGACACTAATGTACAATCAGGGTCTTGTTTAAGATTTAGCAAGAGCACCAAAAAGCAAATAGGCCTGGATAACTTTAGAAATTAGCTGCTTAGAAAACTCTAAACATAGAGAAAGCTATTTGTCTTGATAGTTGTCTTAGACTCAAGAAACGATCAAAGGAGAATTAATGGGCTATTTGACAAAAACATGAATTCCTTAAATCCCCGTTTTCTATGTTCAGTGACTGTATGATCATTAGGAAATGTTTTTATTTGCGAAAACTTACCAAATACATGTATTTATCCACAGTTACCCACAAATTGAGCTCATTGATTCATCAGGGTTCAGATTCACTGCTTCTAACAACCCTGTGTTAGCAGCAGGAAGCCTTTTTGTTTAGCATATTATGTCTAATGAATACAGTGAATTCAACCTTCCAAGCACCAAACTGCAAAGAGACAAAGTTAGCAATTAGCTGCTAAAGAAAATGTAGCCACCAAAGAACATACGTATATTTTTCTTGTTAGTTGGCTCAGACTCAAACAGAGATAAAAGTAAACAGTTTATTAGGCTTAACACACAACTTCAATGGGATTTACAAAGTGTTTACTGATTAGATGAGAAGCAATTGTTATCTAGCATGTTAGCTGTATGGTTTTCCGACGGCGTGTTCTGTATTCTGGTGCACACTAGTGGCCAAAAGAATTATTCATTATAAAGCGTTGAACAAAAATCCAATGTGTCTTGTGTTTAACTTTAGTTTTGGCTACAGGAAGTGTGTCCAGAGAGAAGATATTGAGAGTAATACATGGTTTATTTTTTTCAGTCTGCCAAGTCCTCCATGCCCTGGAGCTAAATGCCAGCTTGATATGTAATCACAGGGTACCACTACCAACCCTCATCGTGTCATATATCTTATTTTTTTGCTTTTCTTTTCCCAAAAGTGTGCACATCAGGTGAATGCCAACGCAGCAAGGACTGGCCAGAACCAGCACAAACTGTGTGGGAATCAAGATTAGCTGGACCCAATAGTGCTGACCAGGGATTAGCAAGGAGAAACTCCACTGAATACACAGCGAACAAATTAGATGTTTTTCCCCCCTTGGCTCTTGTTAAATCTTTAGAGAGGAGACATTTGGTGCTTATGGGACTCAGCAGGTAATCCGGTACAGGGGCACAAAAGGTCTTGTTTGGATGGACTGGCCGGATCTAGCCACTGGTTAGGGGATCTCTGGAGCTTTGGCTCTCCTAAGAGGGGATTGAAAGGGAGACTCAGTGACCACAAAGCCTCTCCCCAGCTGGCCTTGCACAGGCTCTTTCTGGAGATTACGGTTCTAGTGAAAGTGTCTTAATGGAAAATGCTTTGGATGGGTTTTGTTGTGTGGCTAAGTGGAAAAGCAGAAAAACATGACGTCGATGGGAGTGCCCATACTGGCTATTCTCTGCTTGCTTGTGTGTGAATGAACTCATATATATTACATCCATGCCTGTGTGCCTAACTGCATGTCTGCCTCGACTGACATCAACTTGTCATGTCCTGTCTGTCTCTCTGTGTGTGACAGGCGAGTGAGCAGGAGGCCGCGCCCTTTCCTGAAATAGAAGAAAATAATCTCATTCCTGACTGTCTTCCCCTTGCCGCAGCGTGTCCGGGCTGCCCTGTGAGATTTGGGTCAGTTTAGATCTATTGACCTTACTGGGTCAGTCAGAGTAAGCCTGAGGGCTGCTATGACAGATGTTGTCTAGTGGCACACTGAAATGAACGTTTAGCTTTTTTCAAACAGGAAAAAGTAATGTAAAGCCAAAGAAAATTGATTGACATCGAAGATTATTCTGAAAAAAATGATCAGTGGAATAATCCTTTTCATTTGGTACAATGTGGACATACAGTACTCTCAAAATGATAACTCTGAAGTATTAGAGAGAATAAAAGGCTGGTCACACCAAGAATAAACTTTTTCTTTCAAATGTGATGGACTTTAACATTAACATTTGTGTTCATAAATATGTTGCCCTGTTGAGATTTCTACCTATGTGCTCGTAATTATTGGAATTATTATTATGTCGCCATATTGGAACATAACAGACAGAGAGGTTGACCTGAGCATACGGCTCCAACATGTCTACTAGGTCAGTCATTCCCCTATTATTCACAACTCCTGTTCTTCATCAAATCTAAACAGATTAGTTATTAAAAAATATTCACAGTACAGTGTGCACAAATAAAGACACAAGCTATTCAGACCCAAATCGTTTTTTCTGTACCAGGCTGTAAACATGTTTATATGTGCTGTCATGTTTAACATGATTGTGTATTGGACTTTAGGTGCTCTTGGGGGCAGCCTCAAGTGGACACTTGAGGAACTGCAGTTTTTTTGTACTTTCACAATGGCTTCATTTTTCAACACTGGAGGTTGATGCTTGGTTGTAATAATTCAACATATAAAACATATGGAAAAGTTCAGAAGTTTAGTGACTATGTAGAGTAATACTAGAACTTTCCATATAAGAAAGGGATGTTGTATAGTAAGCAGGGTTGTTTAGGACAATTCTTTTTCTATACACTTCCTAGTGAGAAAGGGTTATGTGTGTATGTGTGGTGAGTTGGCATCAAGCTGTAAATGCCCAGCTCAGAGTCAGACTCCTGCAGGCTGAAGTCCTGCCATGGTCAATGCTTCAGGGAGAAATGCGGCATCTATTTGTCGGTCTGTAATGAGGATAGGTAGGCTCTGGGTGTTGTCAAGTGTGTCCTGATTCGTACCTTTCCAATAACACATAAATGCCAACAATGGACGCTGCCAACCCAAGCAAAGCTGCCATTCATTGCAGCAAGAGTGAATCTGAGTAAAACTTCAATATGGCTAGACAGTGGAGAAAAGATGCAGACGCACTCGGCTGGGTGTGAGATGTGACTAACAGTCTGAGATTGTTCCCAGACATTCAGATGTTAAAAGTAGCTCATGCACACTGTGTGTGATGCTTTCTGTGGTTATCTTGTATTAAAAGTTTCGGCACGATTGTGCTTTCGCCCTCACACGCATGCTTTCGAATCCCATTGTTGTCATTGCCTGGTATAGTAAGCGAGGACACTGAGTAAAGTGAGCAAATGCATGCCTGGTGGGTCTCTGCACTGTTAATTCAGTTACATGGCTGCTCTGCAAAAGCAATGGGACTTAATTAAATGTCTCACCTAGAGCAGTGGAGGATCATGTTGCCACTAAATCCGGTTTGAGGTAATGCCGCACTTTATTGTGACGATCAGTGCCTCCCCAGGGGTTCAATTACAGCTAAATCTAATTGAAGGGGAACCATGCAACAATGCTGCCCCCCCCACCTGTCCCTTTCCCTTTTTGTTCTTCGTAATCAAAGTCTCCGGCATTTTAACTAAGTCGGATTACCTTGGGAAGTCTTACGAAACTCTTTTGTAGACAGCAGACGAGCAGCTGGTGGCAGAGGTCCACAAACTCATTACCTGAGTTTAAAGCAGAATTGCCTTCTCAAAGAGTGTAATATCCTCCTTTAATTGCCTGTATGTGAAGTTAATTAATTAACCAATGCTGTAATGGACCGGAATCTTCTTCCCCGGATCACTTAAACAAGTCTTGCACATGTGAAATCTGAGTTATTGAGCCGTTCTAATATAATTGTGATATTATACAAGTGGTAGACAAGCTTTTGGAATAGCAAGCAGTTTCCATAGTAACTCAGCTGAAGTGTATCAGCCAAAATTATCATGAAAGATAAGTTGTGGGGGGGAAAAACACTCCTGGCTAAGGATAATTTTTTTGTGAAACTCCATGCGATCCCCATGAAATATACCCCTAAGAGGAGGCAAAACAAAGCCCTTTAAAAAGAAGGCTCAAGGAAGGTAAAATGATGTGCAAGTGGGCACTGATCACCCTCTCACAGTCCATTAACCGTGAGTGTGAGACATTATCCAACATGGTGCCAGTCATAACACTGTCCCCAGGGGCTTTATTTAGTCTTAAATAATGGGCTTTGATTGTCTGCCAAGTGTTATTGATTAATTATTTATATAAAAGAATGGACTGAAAAGAGAGGAATGAGTAGCTCTTTGTACCCTACCTTGGTGAATGCTCAACAGTTATTCGAGGCTTACTCTGTGTGAGCAGTAGAGATGACAGAGTTTGGATTGTGCAGAAAATACTTGGTTGGGAAATGCAATGTACATGAAGACTTTTTTTTTAAGTACCATAAAACTTCTGTCAATATCATAGGCTTTTATTTATTTCAGTCAATAAAATGACCTTCCCTACATAGGAACTCAAAATAATATTTTTCTGAGTTCCAAATTAGGATATTGATGAATTAAATTACTAATCACTAATTTGATCTTGCTTTGTAAAACAGCCCATCGATGCCAACCTGCTGCTCTGTTAGAGAGAGAGAGAGAGAGGCCTTTGCACGGCCTATGGAGATTCAGCTTTAAAATTTCACATGAGAGTTGGAATAAATGTTTGTTATGCTTATGACCTTTACTTCCATCTCTAAAGGCAGCACAGAGTCCTCCCCATCCCTCTGGTCCCTCATTGAGGTTGAAATCCCTTCAGTCTTTATCCAGATCATCATGAAGTAGACCCTGAGAGGCTGGGCTTACATTCACACATGAATCCCCAGCCGTCTTTCTCAAACTGGTATGCATAGTAGCATTATTCTGACAGATGATGAAGTTCAAGAATGTGCAGCAGCACCAGGCTAGTAAAAAGGGACTGGGCCTTAAATTGAGATTGGCTTTTATCTGAAGCCATACGTCCATTTGCTACTCAATTCAGACAATAAGAATATTCAAAGGGGAATATTGTAATTTCCTCAAAATTAGTATTCAAGCAGTTGTCTTTGGATTATGATTTTATATATATTTTTTAAAAATGCATTTCTATAGTTGAGAAAAAACACAGTAGTCAGAGCCCTATCAGCATATTTCGGGCAAAAGTCCAAAATGGGCCCCTAATCGAATTTCCCCACCTCACTGGCTTCCGTGTTAGCTTGGTTATTACTTAAATGAAACACCAAATAATCAATCAACGCATTGTTTAAGAAATTGCACCACTTAAGCACAATATCATGATTCTGCAATTATTCTGATTACCATAAAGTAAATTAACCCACCTATTGCTTCATTGGTAATCATTGCCAATTATTAATTTATAGGTAAAGATAAAAATGATCCAACTAGCTTGCCCTTAACTGAGGGCAAGCAAGTTGGTAACATTTTGAATGTAGTCAATTTTTTCTTGATATGATCGCCATCTTAATGCTTTTTCCTCCATTGCTTTTATCTACCTTTAATTTATGCAAGTCATTTATATTTTCCCAAGGAAGCAGTATCTTTTCTTTAACTGACTCCATACACACCAGCACATTGTACTGTATATGGCAAAGACTAGCCCAAAACACAAGGTAACAAATCTGTCTTTCCAAAAATAAAAATCCCCCCAATTCCTGAACTTGTCAATAAATCCCGAACCCATTCTGTTGTCCCTTGGAGAGAGGCTTATTTATACGTTCACGGCCAGGATTGGAGTCATTTCAGTTTCAATTCATCAAGCTTAATGGGTATACTTGAAGGAGCTTGGTATCCAGCTGCATTAGTTCTGACCATTTCTTCCCCTAAGTTACCAAGCTTGCGAGTGAAACTGCACAATACATTTTCCCCATAATTGCTTCTTTGTACCAAAAAAATACTTCAAGGTCATTAGGAACGGTAACAGAAATTGTACAGGGGGGAAATGGGGACATTTGTTTGTCACTGGAGGCCTTTTTTGGTTCCATACACAGCCATGGAAAAAGGGACATTTCTACTGGCCTCATACTGAATTAAGGTGAGCATTAGTGGCTATTTAATGACTTTTGTGTTTGAGGTGTGTGCATCTTGACAAATTGGATCTGACTATGAATTGTTTTACACACACATCAAAAATAAAGAAATACATACTGCATGCTTAAAAGGACTTTTCCAAGGAGGTTTAAGAAGCTAAAGAAACAAAGATTCCCCTGAGTTTTCTACCTCTTTGTCTGCGTGCACCCGCACCCAGTAGCACTAATCAAAATTGACAGGTCCTGCTTTGCAAATCCTTCCACTCAAGCATGCATTCTCATCTTCAAATTACCTCCATTGTAGTCCATATCAAGTGAAATAAATAAACATTAACTGGTGCGCTGGAAAGATAGGGTTGAGAAACGTAATGAGACAAAACACCGGGATGGTAACATCTCTCTCCCTTGAGACTGATATGAAATTGAACGCGATTAATAAAAGGGCTTTCAATTAATTGTCGTCTTCTTTGTTTCGGTGTCGAAACTTAGGCTGATTTGATTTCAAAGGAAACAAAAGGAGTAGAAGAAAAGTGAACCAAGTACAGTACCGTCATTCTTTGAGAAAAGACGAGTGAGTTTGGGATTATATGTGACAGTTGTATTCAGTAGTTCTGCTTTTCTGGGAGTCAATTAAACCCTCGTTAAGTTTTTGTTTCTTTATACCAAATACAAATTATTTAATAGAAACATGCAGTTTTATGTAATTTTCATGGATAATCATGTTACAAGAGTTTGGAAACTACTGCTTCCATAACATCTTTGGGGTTGCGTGCAGAAAGTACAATGTTGAGTTAGCTTTAATGTGGCGGCTGTGGCTCAATTGGGAGAGTCAGTCGTCTCTTTCAATCCCAGCTCCTGAGGCAACATGTCCGATGTGTACTTGGGCAAGACACTTCTCCCGCTGCTTTGTCAGTGGAATTTGAATGTATATGAATAGGGTTAGTAACCTCTGATGGTCACATTACATAGCTGCCTCTGTCATCAGTGTGTGAATGGGTATGAATGGGTAGGTGTGACATGCGGTGTAAAAGCGATTCATGTAGTCAGAAGACTAGAAAAGTGCTATACAAGCTCAAGTCGATTGGCTAGGCTAGAAAATAATCTCCCAATATTATTTCCAAAACCAACTATGAGACTTGTAGAGACAAAATTAGGTAATACAATTTCCAGTTTCAATGTAACCACAAATTAATTGACAACTTTTTTTGTTTAGTGTGACGTTAAAGGAAACAAAGTGTTCTTTTACAAATCAGATCTAGAGTCACAAGGACCAAACTTTGTTTGATAATCATGTTTTACCCTTATTAATTTTGGATCATTTTAATCTGTACAATCATTCAGCTGGGTTCAGAGCAAAACTGCCAGTTTGGATTCATATTTTATCTATCAGGTGTATTGGATGAGATTGCTTGTCTGACTTGTAGTCTATATATTTTTATTCCTCTCTATGTCCTTGTAGAGCACTGCCATTATTTTCTGTTTTTTTCCCAGACCCCAGTAAACTGACACCAAACACTCCACTTGTGAATGCAACGTAGGCTCATCAGAAGTCCAGTCACATATCCTTTGGTTATCTCCCCCAAGGCTCCTCTACCAGACACAAGAGAATAAACTGTGTGCTGAATAACAATACATAAAGAGTTAAGTGTTCAGATTCTGGTCTTTCCTTGTCTTTTGCCACCTTTCACCTAACACTTGGATGGATGACGTCTGCCAGTCTACGGGGCACGATACATGAAAGACGTACCAAGTTTGGCTGACTAAACTGGAAATGGTGCCTAAAGCTGTTCATCATTTAACAAATGAACTTAGTAAGAAATTGTTGGACATCATCAGCATAAAACAAAAGTCCAAACTTTATTAATCTGCACACACATATCTAAAGAACTGCAGAGCATTCATCAACACTTCTCTTCAGCCAAATCACGTAGTAACTCCAGTAAGCCATAACCCATTTTTTTTAAACTAAGGAAGTCCATCTGTCCAATACAAGATGTGTTCCATTTGGTTTGTACTCTAGATGAACTTGTGCCATAGTGAGAGGTCCTTGTGTGGGTTGGGAAGGCATACTCACAGACACTTAGCAGATGGACCCCACTTCAGCTCATCGACAGGGTGACGGGTGGGGGGAAATAGTAGGTCCAGAAGGCTTGAAGACCCCACAAGTCTCTGGTATCGGTGGCCATCGCACGTACACAACCCGCGCACACTGACAATCCCTTGTCTTGGTGACAAAAGTGAGAAACTTCACACTTGATCTCAGCGGATGCAGGACAGGTGGTGAGGAGGATGGAGGGAGGTGAGAAGAGAGAGGAAGAGAAAAAAAAAAGAGACAAGAGGAGCAGGAGCAGCTGAAGGGAAGGAGATTCTTGCATACAAAAACTGTCTTGGCGGTGATTTAAAAGTTGGCTGTGCGTAACTGTTCTCTGGCTTAACCACAGTTTGGCTGATCGACACAATGGCAGGAGCTCAACTTGCTCCCCCAAAGGTGGCAGCAGACGTTCAAGCCAGGTGGAGCAGTTACACTGGTGTCAGACATCCCACTTGGAATTCAAGTAAGGAGGGAAATTGTCATCATTCTTTTGCTGGCTGAAAACACCCAATGCTACAGGTCTGTCTGACTGTAGCCCGATAGATTGCATTGTTTTGATGTTCAGCCACAAGTTGAGGAGAGAGCCCTACATTTTTTCCAATGTAGTAAAAGAATCCAAAGCCGTGTGAAGAAGGCTTGTACAGCAGGGCCAAAAATAAATGTGCATTCCACCATTGACGCAGCTACTCAAAAATGACGATGATGATGATTTACATTTGCAAGATGAGTAATTGTACTCGAACTGCAAATACCTACAGCTATGTGTAATGGTCCTGCTGATGCCAACTGTTCTTCTGATGAGAAATTGTACTTGTTTTTTGCCTTTCAAGCTTTTCCAGGCCTAGTGAGTTGTAGAGCATATAAACAAGTGTTTATGAATATTCTTAAGTATGAATATCTTTCAGATTATCTAACGTAATCTGTGATATGTTGAGTGATGTAAGCAGATGTATATTTCAAAGGGCCTGCAGGCATTAATGCTTTCCCCTGATTAATCTTTGGTACTCATTTGCTTTCCCTTTCCCTCAATCAAACGAGTTGTGTTTCACACTAGCACTCTCGTCTGGGAGAATACACGACAAGAGTATTTCACCTTATCTCTGGCCAGGTTTTTCTCCAATCCAATAAACATAGTTCTCGTTGCCTTTTGAAAAGAGGGATTCCCCTGTTGAGCGCAGCCATAAATTGGCTTTGTGTGGCGTGCGAATGCCTAACAATGGTGCACACAATGGAGGTTAATTGACATATTCAGAGAATGGGAGGGCCGTGGGCATCAAAGGGTGGGCATCTTCTGATCACACCCCTTACTTAACAACCTCTTCACATCCTCCCACATAAATAGTGCATGCATGCTGTGTTAAAGTATGTGTTATGGCTACTGTTTGCTGTTTAGCAGATAAAAGAGGAATAGGAAACTGTTTTAAGAAAACCAACTTTGTAAAGAAATGTAGCTTGCTTCAGTTACAGGTGTCAATACTCCCCCTCCTCCACCAGCCCTTCCACCCGTCATCAGCACCATAACCACCAACAGCCCAAGGTGAAACCCTGATAATTGGTCATATGGGTTGGGGGCTGATATCGCTCTGGCAAAGCCACTTGGTGTGTCGCTGAACGAAGCAAGTGATGAAGCCACTGCCATCTGCACTGCATTTCCACCGTTAAGCACATTTCGATGAAGCGATTTTTCATCACCTCTAATTTGTGACACAGTATTTTAACGCATTTGTGTTGTGTCAGGGTTGGAATTGCAAGAGAACTAATCCCTCACTGATTGCACCAGGCTTTTAGTGCCACAAATTGCTTCTTTCGTTATAAAAGAGATGAAATGAAGCAGCTTTCTTTGCTTTATAATAGAGTAATTGTAAAGCTACTGTGCATGTTTTTTTGTTTGCTAGGTTAGTGTTCCTCCCAGGTCTCTCCCTCGCCATGCTTTGTTCAGTGAGTTATGAGGTTCAACAGGCTACCATATGGACAGTAAATGTGCTTCCTGTCACCGCGAAACTCTCCTACACTTTACTAGTGCTGTGCTTTCTTAATCATGAGCGCCATTATCATTATCGTTGATGTAGCATTTTGTTTTGGTCGTTAGACTCTGGGCTTTGCATGATTAAAAATAAAATATATGGCACGGTGCAATCTGCGGCGTCTGTTGTGCCTGCCGAACCAGCAGTTCTGCCGGCATTGTTATTGCTCTCATCAAACCCTACAAATGTATGTTTCAGACATAATGCCTCCACTGCAAGATTGCGGTCACATGGCAGGTTTTTATCATCTGGTTGGTGAAGCCGCGTATGAATATTTAATGCCCCTTAAAGTCAACAGTGTTTGTAGCAGCGTAGAAGACCTTGTGTAGAGCTGGTTTTACAGCAACAATGATGGTGTTGATGATGTCACCTGTCGGCTGATGCCTTTCAATCATTTCAAAGCAGTTCACTTGATGGGCTGAGAGATCTGCCCCGCTATCACACCCATCAGGCTACCTGAACGCTGCACAGCAGTCATGTGTCACCGACCTTTTACACCATCCGCTTCCCTAGAGTATTTTCCGCTTGCATCAAAACCTTCTACATTCTTTTTTCTCTCACTCAATATTCCCTCTCCCCGCATTTCATCGGAGGGGGTTTCTTGGTGGTGGAATTCTTCGAGCTCCATAAAGCCAGAAGACAAGTAAATTAAAATATCAAACTCAAACAGAGCGGCCATAGTGACAGGATTATGGCACAGAAAGTCCACTTGCGGATGAAGGAAATGAACTGAAAATAGGACAGAGGGGAGAGCGGCCACAATTCTCTTGGCAGAAGGGACTTACTGCATGAAAAAGCAGGTGCTAATAAAATAGCAGCTTCTGTTGCGGTGCCTCACTGTCTTCAATCCTGAAGCAACGTCCCCATACATTAAAGTGACGTCTGTTAAATATGGCCAAATATTCTTAACGTGCCCTATATGTTAATTGGATGTGATAGGATGTCAAGACAGCATGAGGCAAAATTATTGTCTCCTTTTCAGAGAGGTGCATCCCACATTCGATGACAATCATTGACAATAAGAAAGTTAAGCTAAAGCTGGAGCTCTAATGAGGTGTCATAGCCATCTGAGTCGCCGTGGAAACAATTGTAGGCACAATAGTGAGACAGAAGCCTCTGCATGTTCTCTGATATCACTCACTCTTCAGGAAAAAGTGGCTCACGGCTTAAGTGCAGGTTTCAAATGCAGAAGAAAATAAACGACTGATTGGCTAAGTTCACAACACTCTGCTCTTTTCGTTAGCATGCAGCACACACCCTTAATATTCCCGCTTTTATCAGTGGAGACCGCTCTCCCCAGAAAGACAAGAAGATATGCAAACGACCCTTGACAGAAGGTATTTGATATGCTAAAGGGTCCTAATAAATGGTATTAGCCCAGCTAGGCGCTTTCCAGAATATGAATAAAAAATGGATTTGAGGGGGAACAACAATATTCCATAACTCAGAGAAAGGAAAAAAAAGGGTGAAAGGAGCTAAGGCGCATATGGGAATTGTATGAAGCCAAATGCAGCTACGGATAAAAATCTTAAAAAGCCATGAAATCAGCACTTCATCTTCCTGGTATCTGCATGCTGGAGTTAGGAGCTGCACCACCACAGTCTGCATACAAATGTAAAATTACATTTCCCCAGACAATGGCAAACAGAGCCAGCAGAGCATGTTCTTAACACACTTACAAGTTCCTACGAATGCCCTTTGGATTCTAATATTTATGCCCTAACCAGGTGTTCGGGGAGTTAATGAAATCAAGGCTGGATCTAAGAAAAACCTTCCTTTCTTGTATGTAACCCAATACCCATGGAAAGGTTTAGCTTAAATGAAAAGACACTGTTGCCTAGCAGAGAGCACCATTTGGTCACCTTTTGTTCTAGCCAGAAATTGGTTGCCCTTTCTTATCTCAAATGTTACATGCCTTCTTGCCCCCACCACTCCACCCTGAGTACCTGTCAATAGGATATTACCATCTTACACTTGCTTCTTTTGTGTGATTCAAAGTGAGGTTGGAAAACCAGGGTGATTGATCCACAGCGTTTATCAATAGCCCAACATCGAAATACTCAGCACTTTTCAGTAAGGCTGCATTTCCGTTTTAATGTGTGGGCTTGAAAGCTGAGAGGTTGAATTTGGATTGCTGCACTGGTGCTTTTCCAAGTCTATTTAGTCATGCGAGATAACGTGAGTTTTACATCCATGTTTTAAGAGACAATGCACTTTGCTGTGTGTGCAATAGAGGGACATTTTGATCTGGTGATCAATCATTTCCCTCCTGCTGATCAAGGCGATTGGTTAAAGGGCAATGGAAAACTACACATTGACTTCATTGTCCTTTGTAATTCAGTCTGAACATGTTTTAATACTAAATGAATTCAGTCAATGGCCAAGCACTGAACCAAACAAATCAACAGTAAAATTCCCACTGCAAGCTTGGGGCAGCTGTGGATCAGTGGTAGCCTTGGTTGTCTCTCAACCTGAGCGTAGGGAGGATTGATACCTAGCTCCTGTAGCCACTTCTCCGTTGTGTCCTTGGGCAAGACACCTAACCCCAAGTTGCTTAACCCCACCTCTTCATCAGCTGCGGTGTGAATGGATTAGTTAATGCTGATGGACAATTTACGTAGCAGCCTATGCCATCAGTGTTTAAATGGGTTTGAATGGGTAGGTGTGACCTGTACTGTTAAGCTCTTTAAGTAGTCACAAGTCCATTTGCAACATTAGATATTATGAATAAATGTCACTTAATTTAACTTTTATATTGAGTTCTTAGTGGTTAGACTGATGCTCATACTAAAAAGCCAAACTCTGATTCAACAGTTTGACAGGGATAGATAGAGGAGTTCTGCAGTCAGCTCAGTCTTGCCTGTGGGACTTCGAATAAAATATGAGAGGATATGAGAGGTCTGATGTAATATTACCAGCCGGAGACAACATTCCTTTAGTGTACGATGTTGGAGAATTTGACTCAAGCGTTTGACCCACAATCTTTGAACAGATATGTTACAGTCTGGCCAGTTAAGAATCTTTGCATTTGCTCTAAATGATCTCCGGCTGCTGAGAATACATTACGTCTCTTTCTATGGACATACTCTTTATGCGCACTCATACATAAAGCAGCAGTGTCTACATAGAAGCCTAAATATTTATGGGAGGAAACTTGCTCAATATGCGGCAGGGCAGTAACTGGAGGAGGATATGAATACACTGCAAGATTCCATGATTATTCATGCCCTAAACCATACCTAACAATGTAGTATCGTCCGAAACTTTACAAAAATGCATTTTGAATAAGTCACACAATCATCTGCATAATGTATAAAGAGTGATGGGGAGCTGTGCATTAAATAAAGATTAACCTCCAGTTTGAGCATCGTTATGGAGAAATCTTGCTGAATTTGTCTGTATCTAAAAGAAGTAAGTTATCTAAGCTGTAATTTTATCTTTTTATAAAGCTGCTGTCGCTCAGTTGGTAGAGTTGTCATCTCTCAACTGGAAGGTCAGGGGGTTCGATCCCCAGCTCCAGCAGCCACATGTCCGATGTGTCCTTGGGCAAGACACTCAACTTGAGGTTGCTCCTGCTGCTTAGTCGGCGGTGTAAAAATGTGCATGAATGCAATTAGTTACTTTAATGGACACTTTACATAGCAGCCTCTACCATGAATGGGTGTGAATGGGTAGGTGTGACATGCAGTGTAAAAGCGCTTTGTGTAGTCAGAAGACCAGAAAAGCAGAAGTCCATTTAGTCCATGGATGAAGGGATGGATGTAAGGAAAGAAGGATGGATTAATGGATGCTCGATGGAAGGATGGATGGATGGATAGATAGAAGTCAAAAGACTAGAAAATTGCTATACTGTACAAGCTCAAGTCTATATACCATTTTCATAAATTGATATGTAAAATGGAAACATTAGCAACCTACTGACTATGTGATCTTCTGAACCAAAGTTAGGACTTAGTCTCTTTAGAGTAATGTGTGTCTACACCAAACTTTCCAAAGTAAATGCACTGTTGCATCTTGTTGCCATCCTCTCTCTGATTTAAATATTTTAAGGCGCTAATCGCCTGCTTAACAGAAGCATCAGTTCATTCCAACTGCATTGTTAAAACCAATTTGGGAATGTTAATTTTTAATGCTATGATGTACTCCTAAACTGATTGGCTATTTGTTTCTGCCTGTGTTATAGGTAGTAATGCAGTTGTATTTTTTTAAACACACTATTAACAATAAAGATGGCTTCTAGTCCGTTACCACTGGATGAACCATGCTGTGCTGAGAATGCTCTGCTGCACACCTAAAGCCTATGGCTGTGAAGTTAAGGCAGTGTAGTTATCCATGAGCATCATAAAGCGGGAGGGCCCCAGCTGTGCCAAATGAACCCCAGCTGATTTTGTCTTGAACAGGCGTAAGAGCAGTCACCTGTATACCTGCCTGGAACCTCAGGCAAGGGGTCCACTTCAGCGATCTGATGCTCCATTGGGGGTCATGGATCACAGAATCCATGTTTTTCTTTTCCGCCCTGCTGGTGGTTAAGATAGTATGGAGAGGCTGGCCATGGCGGTGGCACAGTAGGCATGAGGGTTTGTCCCCCTGTGTGCTTTAGGAGCCAGTAGCCTCATTAATTCCACCACCCACTGGGTGAGTCTGTACCATCACAGCAAGGGGTGTGGGTCCCTTTTAAATCTCATATCTTCATTTGGACAGCCTGATTTCAGATCCACATATCATGCAGGTGAACAGCTCATGTTGTTCTTAAACAATGAGGGATGCTGAAATTGAAAATAAATGTCTCTGAAATGTGACATGTTTGCCAACTAAAACGAAACTTCTTCAACTGCCAAACAACGTTAGGATGCTACACAGTAAAAACAATTAGTCATGATACTGTCAGGTTTATTGTCAGTTAAACTAGGAGATAGTGAAAAATGAAGTGATAACACTGTCAAGGTTTGGACTCTTTGTTTCTTTTGTAATTTTATAGTGTATTGTTTTTCTCATACATCTGGTGTTCTTAGGGCTTTTTTGTTGTGTGTTTTTTGGTTCTGTTCTTCCTATGTTTCTGGTTTCAGTGGTGTGGGGCGTTCCTGAGCGCTGGGGCCTTCTTTCACAACTGCAGACTATTTGGCTCATCAACGGCAGCACTTATACCCCACCTCGTCTTCCAGCAAGCTGCCAGATTGTCGTCGCAACTTTGTGGTATATCGGCCCTCTTAGAGTCTTTGGAGATTGATCCTTGTTATTTCTGTTAGGATTCCAACTATTGTCCTGTGTTTTCTTTTCCAGTGTCTCGCTCTGATTGTCCCAGCGCTCCTGAACGCCACCAGCCTCACCACCATTCCGAACTCTCACTTCAAGTCACTGTTTGCAACACTTGGATATCCTTTTCCCTCAAGACCCTTCAAATTACCTTCAGCTATACAGAGACTTTTTTCCCCCCTGTTTTCATTCATAGCCATAGCAATAAACCTTTTGAACATTTCATCCTGGGTTTCACTTTTGGGTTCAGGACAGATAAACCATCACATAATCAATATTTTGTGTTCATGTCATCTCAGTTAACGTACAATTATCCAACTTATAAACATGATTTGACTGGAATTAATAATAAGCACCAAAAAATGTACCTTATGTTATATTTGGCCCAAATATAAACATGTAATGAAGATATCATTATATGAAGTGGGCTAACTCATTTTTTTACATTTATTTTACATACTTTATTAATCCCCGAAGGGAAATTCTGGTTTACATTCTGTTATTGAGAGACATGCTTCACACACACATAGGCCCAAATTACACACATACACAAACAGGACCTGTGGACATGCATTAACCGAGAGATCCCACAGAGTGGGGGTACGGTTCCTTGCTTGGGGGCACCTCGGCAGTACCTGGGAAGTGACCTGGCACCTCTAGCAACCAGACCAACTTCCATACTTTGATCCCCAACAGGACTTGAACTGGTGACCCTTCAGTCAGAGGTGCTGCTTGTGAAAAGGCAAGGCAGGCAAATGCCCCAGAGGGCCCCAGAGGGCTGACAAAATGTCAACAAAAGCAGCGACCCATAATTTGCAAATGTTGCAATGACTAATGACAAATTCAGTCAATGGAAATTACAATTCAGCCTTGAGACTCATAAGTTTAAAAAACTTTTTTTTTTTAACCTTTGAAACTTTTTACTTTTCACAAGCTACCCATTACTTGAAAGTGATGGCATTAGTTAGACTACAGGAAAACAACCTCAGATTGAAAACTAGTTTGGTATAATAAAGCTGCTTTGGGAAAAAATATGTTGAAAATACTTTGAAGGAAAAAAAGAGACTGAATTCTCAGTAGCATGCCAACAAAAATGGCTTGCTGCCCACCTTTACTGGCCATGGATATTAAAAGAAGCAATTTTCTATTGGCATGGCTTAAAAGCATTCGGAATGGACAAGAAATGGTGAAACTGGTTGAGTGAAATTAAGAGTTGGAAACAATTGTAAATGAAAAATTAATTTGCCTCTTATCATTGCTTGATTTGGAATCCATTAATCGGTTCATTTATTGGACATTTTAACCTCATCAGTCTTTGTTGGCTGTGAAGCGCTAAAGATAACTGCAGTAATAATGACGGAGATCTCCAATGGGATCTATAAATTTCAAAAGATATCATCGTTCTTTATTTTGGTAATTTGGCTTATGTCCCAAAAAAAAAAAAAAAATCGGAGTAAATTAACACCCAGTTTCCTTAAGCACTTCAGTAGCATCGAACATTCGCATCAGCACAAGTGCACACACACACTTATACACACACTTACCTTCCTCAAGGGCATGAACAATAGCACACAAGAGAGCGGGCTGTGTGGAGCGGTGTGGCATATTGCTGGGACTAATTTACCAGCGGTGAGGGGAAGTGCTGAGTGGACACAGCTCGGCGGCTGATTCGGGGCCAGGGCTGGGGCCCCTCGGCGACAGGCGGACAGCGCCAAGGAGCTGATGCAGCGGAAAAAGTGTTTCGCACACAAACACTACAACACGTTTGCACGTTCTCCTTTCTTTCACACTCTCATCTTTCACTTCTTCATCAAGGGAAGGCGGGGGTGCATGTCAAGGATATGCCACCCTCAGGTGCCAGCTGCAAGCTCCTGTCGATCCATGTACTTTTCTTTTTTTGTTTTCGCTGTTTTCTTTTTTCCCTCTTGCTTTTCATTCCTTGGCATCTGTCGCCTTGCTCCTTGTGCATGTCCATGCTGTGTCCCCATCAATGACAAGGGCATCCCATGGCGCCAGATGGACCTCCCACCTAGCCAACCTACACTTCTTGACAGTTGATGTTGTCACAATTTTGAAAAAACAAATAGCAATTTCCCACCTCACGACATTCCATAAACACATTCTTTCTTTGCTGTGAATATTTTAGGAACATACATCATCAAGTCTGGGTTACCAGGGACACTCTCTACAACTAAAAGTATGGCCGTAAAATAGCATGTATGCATATCAATTCTGCATCATAGGCCTACACGTTTTCCTGCTATAGATTTTTCAGGATTACACACCATTTACCAAGATTTACAAAGGAGAGCTCGCTAAAACATATCTTTGAAGTTTATTTCCAAAAATCCACTCCCATCCTGTATGTCTATAAACCCCTCTATTTCAACCCTGCTCAGAACAGACTGTTTCTGTGTCTGTAGCTTTAAATATAAATGACCTCTGTCTGACCACGCCCCTCTCTGGAAGGGCTTGGGTGCCTTGGGCTTTCTTGCACTAGCCCTATAGTTAACGACGAGCAGGCAGACTCAGAGGTCAGAACAAACTACTAGCTGTGGGAGTGTCACGCACCCGGGGGAGGGGTTACTGCCCTTGGTGATGTCACAAATGGATAATCTCCAAATGGCCTGTTTGAGCACACATTTTCTGAAAAGTGAAGCAGGCAAAAGATGGAGAAGATGGACTTTTCTCACAATTGGGGGCTTTGTAGACAGACTATGGACACATATTAGTGTTTGAAAAACATGGTGTATTACGCATCATTTTGTGAGCTTTAAGTTCAAAGTTTCTAACTTTAACATTAAACAAAACACCTAACCATCCACTCAAAGGGACTCTGCTGCAGCTCTGACACAGATTCAGCACCATGGACAGCAACAGCCTGGCCTTCAAGGAATAGCAGAAACGACTTTCTATTAACTTTTCATTATGGCTTATTACATTTACTTCTGTCAGTTTATTTGAGTGTACAAAACTCTGCATTACTTTTACTCAGTACAGTGCCCTAAAAAGTCTCACAATGAAACTCTATTAAAGAGCATAGTGCATAGATTGACCTGGACCTTGTTATAGATCATTTTACCGTACAAGTGTTTTTAAATAGACATTGTAGGGACAGTTATGACACAATATTTTCAAGGTCTAATCTGTGTATGTCTGCTATGCTTTGTAGGTAGTGCAACACATAGTGTTGAAAGCCTGCCTAGTACAGAAAATCATAGTGATTTCTACTTTGGTTATTTCAACTTGAAAACATTTTTATTGATCCACTAAGGCCAACATGATTAAATATTTATTTGGGGGGCTTTTTGTGCCTTTATTGTAGAGATAGGAGCGTGGACAGAGTCGGAAATCAGGGAGAGAGAGTGTTGGGAATGACATGCAAGGCAGGAGCTACAGGCCGGACTCAAACCACAGCCACCCACTGTACATGGGCCGTGCGCACAAACCACCACGCTATCTGCGCCCCAGTCCAACATGATTATACTGAATGATGTGATATTGAAATTCATTGAGATTATACTGCAGAGTTTTGGTACAAACATTTATATTCATTTAAATCCATTGTTTTGTTCTATTTAATCATCATTGTGAATACAAATGAGGCAAAATATATGTTTTTTTAGAGATGCATCAGACTCTGGTAATTTAACAACGTACATTTTTTTTTTTTTCTGGTTTCAGTTTTACTTGCATTACCGCCTTTAATCAATGCAATTTCAAGACATGTCAATGCTATTATCATACCATACCATAGGCATAATAGAGGCATTGCTTAATAGAAAAAGAGTGTGTGATCATGTCATTTCATCTCTTTAAGTGTCTGCTCATTTTTTGCAGACAAACAGTGATATGACCCGAGTTTGGCATCATGTCGCTTAGTTGTCTTTATCTTCTCTGCGTGTCACTGTGCTCCATGCTGAGCCTGTAATCACAGCCGATCCTTGACCAAAGAGACCTTGCATACCAATTGCTTGTTTTAACTACGTTGGCACGTGTTGGTCTTTTTTGCATTTTAAGTCATATATCCATTAAATGTTAAAAGCTGCTCCCTGCCGTGCACTGTTACTCTCTGAATAGGAGGAAGTAGATCCCTGCTGTCACCATGATGATAAAAGCACGGTGAGAAAAAGCATAAAAAGAGAGTCTGCAGGTATTTTAGGCCTAAATGCAGCGTTAATTAGTTATGAAACAGATAGTTTCAGGCCAGGATGTTCTCTATGGCGTGCCAGCAGGGGGGGGGGGGGGTTCAACTCAGCGAGGTATACAGTATAGATCTGGAAAACTTGAGGATTGCGGGGAAATGGGTGCAAAGGGCCTGCCGTAAGCATTGCTGGTCTGAAGGCAGCTGGCGGCCCTTTCCTTTAGAAGCTCTGGGGAAATTTATGATACCTGCCTCCCACCTTGAGGCTTCAGCTTGTACAAACCTGTACATTGCTCACCGGGGCACAGAGATGTAAGACACACATGCAGAGAATTTAGTTCTCCCTGGACCACCCTGCTCGTCTTCTTCAACTTAGGTCCTGCTCCTGCTTGTGTAATTCCTCTGAGTTCTCTGAGTGAAATTTTTACCTACTTAACAGTTTAAAATTCTTCAGTGGAAACACGAGGGCCTGTTTTTGCTCTTCATTTGCGTTGCCTATATGACTGCATTATATATAGTGACTATACGCATGACTGGAGAAAAGTGTTAAGCCAACATAACAAGTGTGTACTCAATTATATTCTATATTAGACAACATTCAAGTTAATAAATTCTGTCTGTTATAGCAAAGCTGCTCAATTCTGTTTCGGGAGAAAACTTTGTGAAAGCAGTATCACGCCTACTGCCAATTTTCGCCGCAGTCCACCATTCGCTGCCACTCTAGTCAATGCTCACGTTTCCACGGAGACTTTTTTAAGATTTATTTTTGGGCTTTTTGTGCCTTTGATGGAGGGATAGAGTAATGACATGCGGGAAAGGAGCCACAGGTGGGATTCGAACCTGGGTCGCCCCACCACTTGGAGGACCAAGGCCTCCATACATGGGGCTGGCGCACTAACCACTGCCCCACCAGCACCCCCATTTTTTGTCTTTTTATGCCTTTATTTAGAGGTAGGACAGTGGATGAAGTCGGGAATTGGGGAGAGAGAAAGTGGGGAACAGATTCATACAGGTCAGATTCGAACCCAGGCCGTCCGCTTGGAGGACCTTTGCCTCTGTACATGGGGGATATGTACAGACCACTAGAAAAGAGCAGTTAAAGTGTTCTGTTGTCCTCAACATCGGCACACCTGTGACTATCTTAACCACGGTTGTGCTGCTTTTCAGTACAACAGCACAGCCTTCAGTGTGACGTCCATGTTATTAATTTATTCTCCAGCTCCTCTGCTCTCATCATTTGTATTATTTAAACGTTTTTGGGGTTCATTTCACACACGAAAAGACACAGAATCCAAGGCACAAAGAGTCACCACACGAACGCAAGAATAAAACGAGTTCTGATTTGGCCAGAGGATAGTTTCACCAAAGTGTTTCTGTTTGTCTCATACTGACTTCATAGAGGAGGAAAATGTGGCATCATCTACTATTAAATCTTACAAAAGAATGTATGAATTATTCATGGCCTTTTCGCCTTTGGTAAATTGAAACAAATTCACTGTTTGTGCTGCATAGATCTGTAACTTCTGTTAGAAGACATTTTTTCCGACAGTTGTTATATCTTTGCCTTTCTCTGATTTTGCTGAAAAGATCAGAAAAGGAGATACGAGGCTGCTATGAATATGGCCAAGTGGCCTTGTGGGAAATCCCTCACCGCGCTTTGGAAGCACAACTTAAAAAAAATAAAATAAAAAAAAATAAAAAATCACAGGATAATTTCACAACAGACCAGCAGTTACTTTGATAAATGGACACTAAGTCTGTCTCTCGCTGGTCATTTGAGGCAAACTCACATCATTATCAGGCACAATCATTGCTTAACAGTCCATAGACTTCGCATTGATCAAACAGCACAAAGCAGCAGCTCCACTTGTTAGTCACAAACTGCCGCCCAGGGGATCTACCTCTGGGAGTCCACAGCCCTGAGGGCAAGATGCTCTGCAACATTTGGCACAGCACATTTTTCACTCTGACACAAACGCACAATGTGGCAGTCTGTGTGAGCCACTGCTGTCTAAATCAGCAGAGATCAGTAGAGTTGTTTGCTTGCATCTAAAATTAATTGGTTCACATTTACACAGTGACCTACTGGCAAAGTGGCCTCGTCAGCTAGTTTCGACTGTGGCCTCCCTTTTGGGACACTTTTTTTTTGTGGTGAAAGCTTGGGAGGCATCCCGGCCAAAACTCTCAAACACGGCGTCTTAACCTTTTTCTTTGGGGAACAGGCTGCTGCTGAATGCACAAAAGTGGCTTGACATTAAGGAAACTGAAACTGCTGGCATCGATGAGTAGGGTGGGGGGGGGGGGGCTAGGCAATACGGTTTGAGGACCTTTAGCTGAGGAGTGAGTCAGCAGAAGTTCTTAAGTGTATAGATCTGACCTTAGAGGTCAGGAGAATTCCACGGCCTATACACCGTCTCTTTCACACTAGATAAAAAGGTTAGATAGCAGCTCAGGAGAGAGCAGGGGGGCTGAGACCAAGGCAAATCTGTATCACTTTTAGTATTCTATACAGCTGTTCAAAAAAAAAGTCAAAAGGTTCTTTGATAAAAGATTTTAGAAAGGATTCCCATTTTTTGCTTCTTTTTAACTTTCCCTAATAATGTATATGGCTTTCTCCACCAAGGTCACATTTGCTCAGTTAGACTTACAATGATACTTCAAAGTCACGCACACTTCACCATCGTAAAAATAAATCGAACAAAATAACATGTTTGTACTCTTGTACCTTTCAAAAGTGGGTTAATGCTTATATCAGATTTTTACATTTCAAGGAGAGGGTTTGTGGAAGACAAGAGGAGGACAGGGTACTAGGTAGATGTCTTTATTCAAGACACTCAGAGGTTGAAATGAATTCAATTCAAGATGAGCACGATAGAGAATATTAAATGTGCTAAACTGGCAACGTTGGATTGTGCTTTTCCTTGAACATTATTGAGGTGGGGCAAAGATAACCCTGGTTTGGAACAAGTGGGACAAAGCTGCATCCAGTTTATCTTTGACTCCACAAAAGTGCTCTCAAGTCACTTACTTCCTCCCATTAGCCACCTGTATGCTAGATAATCATGGCCAATCTCTCCTAACTAGTAAGCTAAATCTTCTGTTTTTGTGTAGTAAAACATAAACAACTCTTAATTGCGATAGATTGTAAAGGATGTTTTTATATCTCTTTTTTTTAAGTAAAAGTTAATCTTGCTCAAGAAGATTTACTCTTTCTGAGAGTTAGCTACTTGTTAGCCTTTGCTAAGCCTTCTTAACAGTCAACATTTTTATTCAAAGTCATTATCAGCTCAAAACATACATAGGTTTTTATGAATAAAGTAGTGATAAAGCTACCAATGTGAACCACATTTGCTACAAATTCTATTATTTTGCTTTTTAAATAAACCAAAATGTTGAAAAGTAGGAGTATGCCTCTTAGTATTTTGCCTTCATGACTTTGTTTCTTAAGTTCTTTTGTTTCCACTGGTTTAATTTATTCCTTTCCCGTCCACCTTGGGAGCTAGAAGTCTCTAAGTTGAAACTGCACTTGCTGATTTATGTGTTGGAAAATAAATCCTAACAAATTATTCTTTTGCTAGCAAAGCATTTTTTGAGGGTAGCAGATTTGGAACTCCAGAAAACGCTAACACAACATTTCTGCAAACAGGTTTCTAGCATATGTTCCTCGTCTAAATAAAGGCGCAGTATAGTCGAGGTGAGTCCTTTTCTATGTTGCATGAGGTGAATTCTGTATTTATTCTGAGCTGTAAATGACTGCAGCAAAAGTTGCATTCATAACTTGGCGCCAAGGGGACTCACCACCATCTGGACTTCCTTACTTGTAGCTTGCTCAGCTCCTCCTTCAAATGCTAATCAGCTATTTCAGTAGCCTTCAAAGATATTTTTTATTAATCAAAACCGAGGTGTGCCTTAAAACAAAATGTAGTAATTTCTGGTATATCCCACTCAAGAGTGAAAACATTCAGAGGCACTTACTTATACACACTTACACAACAGTGCATTGGCTATCCTACTCACACAGGAGCGTACTCAGTGGAACACTTTAAACCAGTACAGCATCATTAGCGCGCTAGGTTGCCAGAGGCTATGGGAAAGGGCTACCGCACACAGCTCAGGCAGCTCGCAGTGTCTTCTGCAAAGCCCATGAGGTTCATTACTGAAGCACAGGCTCCAGTAGCCAGCACAATGTGAACAAGAGGGAAAGTTATCATGGCAATGATTCACCTGCCTGTATCTTTCACTCAAAAATGGATTTCCTGAGCTAAGCTTGCCTTCCTTAGGCTCATTTAAGAAACAGCGGGGGAGAATCTTGAGGCAGTCTGTCACTTGTTGTAAAGGGAAAGTGACCACTTGAAATAAGCAAAATCGACATTTTGTCTTATATTGTTATGTACCCTTAAGCGAAAATATGTTATATATATATACACAGATAGTGCCACAGAGGTGGGTATTAGCACCTACACACATTTACACTCCAACAGGCAGACACGCACGCACGCACTGTTTGTTCCAAGATGCACAGTCTACTTGTCTCTAAAGCTCATCTATTAACGCTGATGCTTGGCTTTGACACTCAGGTAAAATTACACAGGAATATCATTATCTGTTAGCATTTGCTGACCTTGACAGTGCATGAAGTACAGCTCCTCTCGTCTCCTCCTTCCGAACAGGAGAACAGAGCAGTGAGAACAAACACGCCGCCAAATCCGTGCTGGAGTCAGCGCTCTCAAAGAGATGAAATGCAAAAAAAAGCAGAGTTCCCGAAACCAAAATCTGTTCACCCCCCTCCTCAAACTCCCCCATCTCTCTCTTTTTCTCTCTTCATCACCTTATTTTTTCTATTTTCTCTCCTTTCTCGCCACCTTTCCTTCTCAAGAACGGTGTCATTTTCACTCTTGGAAAAGTGCTGTCAGCGCTTGTCTCAAAGTGCTGAGAAATTTCAGAAAGTCTCTGAGAGTAACCCTACACGTGTCAACTCTTAAGTGGTACATATCCGGTACACTGCAGTCGGAGAAAGTGGGAAAACTAACACTAATGGGGCTCCTGCAGATTTAGCAGTGTCCGATGTCCAAAAACTCAAACTGTAAAAGGAGACTTGATTCAACTTCATGGCTGCAAATAGACAGAATTCTTCAGCTAAATCTAGTTAGGTTAACTTCATTTTGCATATTTGTATTTGCAGTGGCTAAATCTTACAAGTAAATTAGGAACACATTTATTTTAACAACTTATTTTAAGGAAACATTTTCTGATAGTAACTAAAATTGTGTTTTTTATTTTCAGGCTTAAAATACCAACAAGATGATGATTCTACATCCCTTGTTGATGTGCTGTAGCTTAGCATGTCCTTGAATTATCTCAAGACACTTCGCAAAACAATTGCAATAGAAATTCATTTATAGTAGACTATACATGGTGTTATATACTTTTAAATGCAAGCAACATCATGCTAACATGACTGATTTGCATCCGCCACAATAGGGTGAAGTAACCTCCATCTCATCAGGATCTCCGGTGGAAACTGATCGCTGATTGAGAAGTTGGATCCCCTCAATTTTCTGCCTCTCCTTGAATAGAAAGCTTCCTCTTAGAATTGACGACTTTGGCAACAATAGGTTGGTCTGCCCGATCCTGGCGAAGCAAATGGTTTCCAGCTCACTCTCGTCCATCTTTCAGTCGTCTTTCATAGATGACTTCACAAGCAGCTCCGTGGATTGGTAAGTTTCTTTGTTAGCTTCAGGAAGCCCATGGAATACTACATTGTCTCTCATACGCCTGCACGTATGTCATTTGACATTTTAAAGTCAGGACCCTCAGTGAGGCGTTGTCACATATGTTGAGTTCATCCATTGATATGTTAGAGTCATCAGGTTCACTCGAGCTAAGCTGCTTCCTACCACGCGTTTCCGTCGTGTCCTTTTGACATTTTGCTGTAAACTGTATCTATGTAAGACTCTAACTCCTCAATGGATTCATCCACAAACGGTTCCAGTTTGATGTACACAGAGTTGATCTCAACTCATGCTTAGTTTAGCAGCATGTTTGGGAAGGCTGGCACAGAGAAGTGCTCACAGAGTCATGCCAGAGGCAATCTTTGTATCAAGGATGCAGCCTGTTCATAGCAGATGATGTCTCAGATTCTACACTGGACACATGCAAGCTTCCCATCTCTCATTTGCAAAGATGTTCACTCATAGCACACCTGTTGATCCTGTATTGTCTTTTGTCCTGTCGTGTGATATTAACGTGTGTGTCACACAAGCTAGCATTGGTGAAGTCTTTTAATGGATCCCAGAGAGGCACAAAACAATCTGAGTAGTCAAAACTCACAGCATTAGAAAGATAATGGATGGAATATGAAAATCAGGAGAGAGAGGGGGAATGATATACGGCAAAGCACGGTGGATCAGAGTTGAACCTGGGCTGCTTCAGGACTATAAGCTGTGTGGGCCACACTATCTTACCGCTAGGCCAACATGCGCCCCAATTAGAACTTCAGACATTATCAATGAATATTTATTTGTATAGCTCCAATTCATAACAAATGTTATCTCAAGACACTTTACAAAAAGAATGTGAAAGACCTTACTTGGAGGTCCATATTACAAAGACCATAGCGTTAATCCATCATGAGCGTAGCACTTTAGCAACATTTAGCAAAGTTATTATGGCAAAAAAAAAATCTTCTTTTTAAGAGGAAGAAATGCTCGGCAAATCCAAGGCACAAAATGTTTGCTCAAAATGGCATGAATCACTGCATGATGCTGAATTGATCCACTCTGACTTTCTTAAACCAACCTTGATTTAAAAAGAATCTAAAGTCATACTGTAGTATCCTTTTTGTTCCGCATACAGAGTAGCAAAGAAATGTTCCAAGTATCAATAAATTGCAGCTCTCAACTTCAGCGTTGCCTAACCTAGCCCGTGCCTGGTCAACTACTTTGTTCATCCCTCTTAGATTACAATTCTACAATTCACTTAGCAGACGCTTTTATCCAAAGCGACGTACATCAGAGAGTAAACAGAGATTACAAATATTTGTCTAGCTCGGAAGTAAATCTGTTTAATTGTGAAGTCACACCCTCCTGAAAAATTACCAGAAGAACTTAAAAAACCTGATAAAAAAAAACAAGAAAGGGGAACATCTGTATTGTTTCTCCCTGGGGACTAACAACCTACAGATGTTTGGTAAAAACAAGGGTTTAGTGACAAAAAAAAAAAAAAGACTACACACTATCTGCATGACCTCTTCTTTCCTCCTCCATTTTGGCTCGTTCAACCCGGACTTGGTTTCATGTCTGTGCGGCCATTGGAATTAAATCGATATATGCAGCAGTAAAAAATATCACATAAGACATTTTCGGAAACAAGAAATTACCTTCGACAAAAAGATGTAGTTTAAGCAGAAAGATTCATCAGAAAAAAGAATAATAATTTGGATTTGTTAACTTTTTGCGTTCATGGTTATGCAAGACATTTTTTGAATTAAATTTCACTTGTAAAAAGATTTAGATTACATTGACTTCGATTGTTATGGTCCCAAGATTTAAAAAGTGTGTTCTCAGCATGCTCATTGGGGAATAACATGATTAATGTCGAGGTCAAATGAAAACAGCCCTCCTGAAAAATGCGTGTGTCACCCCACCTTTGGAAGACTTCCTGTACACGCCAGCGTTGGTCGCACCCTGATGAGTGAACGATGACTTGTCTGATGTCCTCCTTCTATAAATTTGCTCCTTTTCTTTTTTGGCTGGGGTTTTCTCCTAATTAATTTCCACCTCTAAAGGAAATTAAATGGGTTTTAGCGCTCCTACACCATCTATATACTTCTCATTCCCCGACAGTATTCCATAATCATTAATTAGTTTGAGTGTTTTATGCATTTGCTGTGATTTGGAAGAAATGCCAGCGAGCAAATAAGTAAGGATAAAGGAGGGGATGGAGAATGTGTCAATTATGTGCTATGGTATCTCGAGCAAAAGATGGCAAGTTTGTATATTATTTATCGAAGCTAACAGACGTAGCTCAAATGCAGCGACGACATGAGTAATCACGGCCCTGGGCATCTGCCGAACAGTAGATCCTAGACGTGCCAGGGTGCCATTCATGACACGGTAAACGCTCCTCTCTCTTTTGATATTAATCATTTCTTGCATTACTAAAGCAGATTTCCCCTCTGTTCTTATTCTCTCCCTCCCCCCCACCACCACCACCCGTCCCCTCTGCTACATCAGTTCTGCCTCTCACTTTCTTCTCCCAGTCTGTCTGAATTTTTTATGCTCCGCTCTCTTTCTTTGGCGCCTCCAAAAATGTGTAGACAAGACAGTTACGAGGCTGTCAAAAAAAACTAAATGTAACAACAGAGAGGGAATAAATAAAGTGAAAGAACATCAAGCACATGCTTTTATTTTATCTTTTATTCAACTGTAAATCAGCTACTATTTTCATCTGAGCAGAAGTACTAATTAAAAACAAGATGGAAAGGTCAGTGTAGCAATACCTCAGGCAAATGTCAGGGAAAACAGCAGCGAGCCACAAGCCCACATTCTTCCTTTTTTTTTTCTCCCCCGTTTCTCGCTTACAGCACACACTCATGCAACGATTTTTTTTTTGCCTGCTAACCTGTTCCCACTCTCACAAATGACCTCCCGCCCACCCTTTTTTTTTTTTTTTGTCGAATATAACGCACATCTCCTCACACTTTGCTGCAATTTTCTCATGTGATAGTGTGTTCCACTCCCTGAGCACCTTTTTTCCCCCCACAATGGCCCACTGAATCATGTGACAGAGCCCCCTTGAGCTTCTGTAACACCACTTCTTTAGCTCCCAGCCACAGAGAAAAAAGGGGGAGATGACTCTTTAAAGACCCGGCAACTTCAGGGAGAGGAAGAATATACCCCATAGATGGCCACTTTTATAGGCTGGAGCTTTCCATATCCCCCCCCCCTCCCCACTATTACCCTGACTGTAGCCAGAGACGAGGCACCGTTGTTCACCCCGCAACAGTGGCACCATGCACCTTAGTCTCAGAGAGCTGCAGTAAACGGGAAGGAGGGAGAGGGAGAGGATGAGAGAGGAGTCAAATGATCCATAACATATTATTCTGTCATTTGAAAATAGCATTATAATGCGCCCAGCCTCAGCAGCACCTAATGCTTTCCCTTCCCCGAGGCCCCTTAGGTGACATTTCTTGCACACTGTGTTCTCTGACGATTCCTTATGTAGCCCTCAAATTAAAGCTATTAATTTATAGTCACTGGAGATGGCTTTCCACCAATTAGTCCGGTTCTTTCAGGAGGTTTCTGCCTGATTTTTTTTCCCCCTTTGCTTCTGTTACCAAGTGCTTGGTCACAGGTGGATTAATAATGACACTAAATACTTGCATACATTTTACATCATTTCATGTCAAACTTTATTTCAAGCCTTGATGATCGTGGAGGTTTTGCTCATTTGCAATGACGTCGAGATTCAAAAATGAAGCTAGATTGCGACAATTGCACACTGCAATGAAGTGCCAGGTAGTGCCTCGAAATACATGAAACAATGTCAAACATGCAGATAACAGTTGTAAATGATTCCACATTTCTGGAGCGGAAACACTGAATCCTGATTTCCCCAGGTTCAGTAAACCTGCGGGACTTCAAGCAGAAGAAGGTCAGCAGAGCAATTCTGGTAGGGTCCATTGGTCAAATTCACCATAGATGTTATATTAGACAGCTATAGTATGGACCTGCTCTATACTAAAAGTGTTATCAGATTGTTATGAAGAATGCAGACAGACCCACAATACGAACACAAATACTTCTGGAGAGAGGTTGGGAAGTTATTTTGTACAATGTCTGTTATTTTGGATACTGGCTGGGAGTTTCATGTTTTGTGAGAGGGGTTCTGGTGTTTTAAGTCTTCAGAGTTAGAAGCAGTGTTGCAGAAGTAAGGGCTTGGATGCTGGCCGTCTTATAGCACATAAATCTGGACTGAAATCAGAAGATTAATATAGTCAATCAGAAGTTTTGCAAGATGCTTACAATAGCCGCCTGCCTTGAATAACACAATGGGTAGAGGGCTGATCTGGTGACCAGTGTGACTGAGGCAGCTTTTATACTGTGGAGTGTGTAGGTAGCTTGATTGCAGATGAGCGGAAGGTGTGCAGGCCCTAATGGTGGCAAGGTATGTTGATCCACACCTGTCTCACTGAACACACACACACACACACACAGAAACAGAACAAACAAGAAAACACAAAAGAGAGGGAAAAGAGGCAGGAAAACAGACTAGGATCCTCACATTGATAACTTGTACTGTAAGGCATCGTGTGTTCAAAAATATATAACCAAAAAATGTCCTCCCGCTTCCTTTTAACAGCTAAATGTATCACTCATTGAGAAACTTTGCTATTTGCTATTTTTTTTAAAAGGCTGTTTCAGAATCATGCTGTTAATCACCTACCCTGCGGCAGCAATTTCAAACATGAAGATGACTGTACTGATGAAATCAATCTTCTTGCTGATAGTTTGGTTCGCTTTGTAGGTCATAGAGAGACATCAGTATACATTTCAGTGCGTTTCATGAACAATTACAAACTCCTCACAGGAGCTTTAATGGTCGCCCCAGATGGCTATACACCAATGAATCTGGTACTGCTCAACGAATCTGCCCGTTAAAAGGATATTTTTTCTTGCCATTGTAATAAAAGTAAATTTTTCGCTGCCAATGTGGCCAAGAACATGCCCAATGCTGGATTTATATTGTGTCAGTAAGTACAGTCTTGACCCTCCCTATGTGCAGAGGTGGGACAAGTCATTGTTCACATGTGTCCTCACAGATCACAGACTGTGTTCTGATGCACTAAAAGTAAATGGATGCAGGTGATGGCTGGCATTCCTTTGTGTGTGTATGTGTATGTTGGTGTGTGTGTGTGGCCAACATGGCGCTCTGACACATGCATACAGCTAAGGAGCAGGAGGAAAAACTCTGCAGGTACACCAAACACCTAAAAACTGACTATATAAACATCGCACAAAAAGTAAGGAAATTTGTGTTTGGTAGATTATTTCTTTGTTGTAACAATGCTTCTTAGCAATAAATCGTATACCATTGGAAAGCCTGATTATTTCCCTTGTAAATGGTACCACATTTGTAAGAAACATGCATTTGTGGGATGAGCAGCAGAGCTGAGTATGTGGGTTGCGCCCATGAAAAACTTGGCAAATCTTCCCTGCCAATGCCAAACAGCTTATTCTGCTGTCGACTCTTTTTTGCTTTAGTTTGGTGGCTTGGATGACTGAAGTCTGAAGAAACAAGACATATTGGCAATTCAACAATATGTTTATATATATATATTAACCACTTAGATTAGTAGGAAAAAACAAGATTTGTTTTTAAATCACACAAACATTTAGGCACATTCAACGATATTCTGTGTGTTACGGTTGTTTCTCATGGACACATTACTTGATTTTGTGTTTTGCTTATCGGGGTAATCATAGGACCCTTAAATTACGTGCACACATTCAAATCCCAATGAGGCTCAAGTCCATGTCGAGTTGTAAGTCCTTTATGATATCGTCAAGTTGAGTCCAAAGGCAGCAAATCTGTGACTCGAGCCTGACTCAAGTCCACCCCTCTGCCTGATTTTAAATTGTCTCAGTTTAGTTTTTTGTGATCATTGGAACCAGTGAGCCTCTCCTGGAGAAGATATAGGTGTCTTACTCAAGGACACTTTGTCACGGTTGGACACTCACTTTCTTCCAATCGATTGAGTGACCTTTTGGTAAAGGGAAGAAAAAAAAAGCTCCGTCTCCACTGGCCCGTTCTTTTATTTCACACATCCATAAACAGCGTAAGAGGTGAACTTAAATGACATCTAATACCTTGAACACGATCCCTTTACTCCACCATTTAACGCCGGCTTCCACAAATGTGTACGAACTGTAGTTCTAGTGATCCCATTTGCACCAAGAATATGGTGAAATCTCTAATCCTCTTAACGACATCCTCCTCATGTGGCAAAAAAAGAAAAACTCTACACCCTTGATGTCTCACGTTCAGCCAATCAATGAATGTTTCCCCACCCCTTTTTTCCTACAAATAAATCTTTTAATGTACTCCTATTGATTGCACATACAAGTGTTCAAACGTAAAAAAAAAAAACTTCAGAGCACTTTGAGATTCCTTTGTGGGTCTTTTTCTGGTATACTCTCAAGCTGGAACAGATCTTTCCATCTCAACAGGCTGTATCCAATCATTTGTATGCGCTGGTCTGTTTTTTTTTTTTTTTTTTGCCGGGCTTCATCCGACACTGATCGATGGAAACGGGTTGTGAGTGAGCCAGGATTTCTTGTCATTCTGCAAATTAGATCTTCTTTCCGTCAGCACTTCGCCTGTTTCATCTCTGAGCTCATGTTTGGAGAAAGCAAGAGTAGGGTACCAGGGAGGCGGAGGGGGTGGGAGTTGGTAACATACCATTTGCAGGCGCACAGGTTTCCCATTGACGCTTTCCACCTACACATTGAGTATAGACGGTGAGAGTAGATGAGTGGCATTCGGCAGACAAGAGGCAAGCCTTTGAAAACAGAGAGGGAAAAAAGTGTTTACAGTTGCCAGGAGGAGAAGAGGCTTGAATATTAATGCGAGCCAGGGTCATCAATTTATTTATCTATCCTGTTAGGCAGGTGGATGAGGAGTCAGGGTGGGTTTTTGCATGGTTAATTATTCTCAGTTGTCCCAGTTAATCCTTGAGCACTGAGGTACAGGCAGATGCAGTGAAGAGTGCCGCTGCCAAAAACTCACATCTGTGCTTCAGGAGGAAAAAAAATAAAAAATACTCAAAGAGTAAAAAAATAAAAAAATGGAGGGAAGGGAGGATATTCATTGCTATGCACACACTTTTCCTAGGTAGACGTTTCTTGGCACTGGCAGGTGTAATTTAGAGGGGATTGCATATTGCAGACTCTTGGATTTGCATTGAATTGTGGGAAGTAAGCAGAAAAAGTGTAGAGGCGTAACTTATTAAGTATTGAATAAGACATGCATGTTTCGACTCAAAATGCACGCCTCAGTTTGGACATAATAAGTGAAGAATAGGCATTATTCTTATGAGGCTGAAGTTGAGAATATTACGATCAATATTGTTCTGATGTCTCAAGAGAAGAAAAAATTAAACAAGTTAACTGCTTTTTTTTTAATGAATTGTTGCGCAGCAATTTTTCTTCATTAGTAAGGATTTAATTTCTTGTAGGTTTATGACTTATCCTTACAAACAAATAATTACAATACATCCTACTGGGAATCGCACACATTTTAATCAGTGCAAACCTCAAGCTTTGACATGGAAAACTCATCTTGCTGCGTTTCTTTTTTCTTCAGAGATGCATGCATATTCAATAGTCATTTGCGTTATTGTCTTTACCCCCAAGATGAATAGCAAACAGCGCTGTTGGAAAGGGAGCCGAGGAACAGAGTCGTATGCACACAGTGGTTTATTCATTAGTCAATACTGAGCGTCATTTCTTTATGTACTGCTGTGCTGTCACTCATGGCATTTGAGGTCAGAGGCAGCGTTGTTTAATATTCTTAACCTCTTAAATCCTGCATAGAAGGGGAATGTTTGTGCACGCCGCAATACTGTTATACTTATTCAACTACTACTAAAAATCGTCAATTAACCAATAATACAAATAAAGTAGTAATAAAGACATTTTACATGAATTGTGTCTAACCCAGGACTTCTACTAGGTACCAGTGCATTGCATGTCAGCTCAACTCCAGTCCTGTGCTCTCTTGTCAGTCAACACCCACAGGCTGCGTTCTTAAAGCGCAACATGGTGCAGCACAGCCAGACAGCTGGAGTCCCGAGACCAAGAGGTTTGCACTGTAATTACTGTATCATGAGCAACAGCGTGAGATATTATGATGTATGTGGTGTAAAACCGTATAAAACCCTTATGAACCCATCAACAAACACACATAAGGTCTTTGTTCTGAACCGTCAAAACTGAGTGTCTTATTCTGAAAATAAAAAATTAACAGATGTGTTAAATTTGTTTCGATGTCTGACTTCCTGTCCCGATGGTCTGCTCTGTGGTAAATAGATGGGTTGTCTACAGCATGTGGCATATATAGAAGCCTTGCGTATCTGCTACGGAGGGCACACACACACTGACTAAAGTAAAAAAAAAAAAATTTACTACACCTGCTGTGGCAGAGCGACAGACCAAACACGCATCTGGTGAAATTCAGCAGTAAAAGGAAAGTCATCTAACAATACCATAAAGTCAAGGTAAGAACTGTAAAGCATTCAACATAAAGGTAAACTATGCTAAAACAAAACTAACTGACTTCATATAAAACAAATGAGGACAATCAGAAGCCGTTTTTAATGAGGCAATTTTAAGAAAAGTACATTTTGTCCTCTGAAGTACCAACTAGTGTCATTACAACTGTTCGAATTGTGGAATAAGAGGACTCTGCTTTAGAAAAACATGTTCTTGCAGGGTTTTTAATGCGGCAACTATGAAACTGTAAATGGACTTGAGCTTGTCTTCTTACTACTCAAAGTGCTTTTACACCGCAGGTCACACCTACACATTCACACCCACATTAATACACCGCCGCTGAAACAGCAGGAGCAACTATTGTTTAAGTGTCTTGCCCAAGGACACATCAGACATGTGGCTGCAGGAGATGGGGATTGAACCCTCCGACCTTCTGGTTGAGAGATATATTTTTCAAATGTATATAAAACCAACATTTTAACACAGCTCACTGTGGATCTATGTGAGAAAAAAAAATGGGGGCTCTTTTGTGCAGCTACTAGAGCAGCAAATAGCAGGCACTCGTATTATTTTCAATCTGTTTGCTCAGCTCCAGTGGCAAAGATGTTGACAGAACAAAGTATCGCAGTATGCTGAAATGATGTGCTGTCCAAGGGAAAATTCAGTCCACGGCAGGCCGTCTCACCCCAGCTGTGTGGGCACATGTGCATTCCCGCGAAGACTCTCTCTCACACACACACACACACATTCAGAAATATTCACACAGGTGGAAAAAGCGCCGTCCCCCGTGTACCTTTGGCGCCGTGAGATTTGCCCATCCATGTCTAATGCCATCAGCGTACGCTAGAGAGAGCTGATAGCATTTTGTCCTGTACTCGGCTCGCTGAAACTCTCCCCGGGTGCTGCCCAATGACCCGTCCCTTTTGCTCTGTCACCTGGAGACCGAGGGGGCCCCTCTGATGTGACATCACTTTTTTTTTTCCCCAGCCACTGAAACACCATGCCATTATTGATGAGAGAGGACGAAGCAACAGAGGACAACTTTTAGAAAGCATTAACTGTGGTGTAAAAATTCACAATAATTAACATGCGCTGTATCCATTAGGATCGAGTCTGGCTGTGTGGACATTGGAGCTTTTTCTATAGAATACATTTAGACATTTAACAGCTGGAAACACAAGGCTTAGGTCCTCAATATCAATGATGGCTTTTTTTTCCCCGGAAAAGAAAAAATCAAAGTTGTATTCATATATTTGGTTGCAGGTTTTGGGTCATTTAAAGAGGGGAAGTAATTTGCTCACATTTTTATAGTTAAGTTTGAATTAAGCGTCTAAGCATACAGCAAGATTAAAAAAATATCCTCCTTTGTCTACCTTATTGTTCGACAAATGGATGTTTGTCAGTTCTGATTTAACCTTATACATTCTGTAACTTAACAATGCCGTCTTTTCCATAAAAATCAGAAACAGGCAGATTTAACCTAAATAAAACACATAAATTGATCAGTAAATTCATTTGACATATTTCCGAATAGTTTGATTTCAGTCACCCGTTATGAAAGCAAAGCTAGCTTGGAGCCTTAGCTGTTAGCTAACTGTAAGTTAGCATACTGTACAAATTTGCATTTTGGCCTCTTAAGAGCGTTCCTGCCTCTTAAATTGGGTTAACAATTATTTTATTCTCATTCATCTACTGACAAAAGACAGAACGTTCCGGAAATAGTGTGACTAAGTAGCGCTAGCATCTCCAGTTAAAGCTTGTTTGCGCATGAGTTACAGCATAGGGAGCAATTCCAAGGCTTCTAACAAACAACAATCTTAAGTATTTTCTTTATCTCATTTTCTGTTTTGACTTGACCTTTTATGCATTTCATTTATTCAATGTAGGTGATATACTGGGAAGCAAACAAGGAACATAACCCTTAATGGTATACTTCAGCTTCTCTTAGCTTGTACAAGGACCCTCTCTTGAGATCTTTGATGCATTATAACAAATATGGCCCTTACGATCCTGAAATTTTCAGATGTGTTTTGTTGTAGTGTTTGTACGAAAAGGTTATTTCAAAGTGCTGTACTCTCCTCTCAGCCGTCTCTCTTTCTATACTCTCCTCTTCCCTATCCTCTCCACTCCATTTCCCTCCTCTCCTCCCCTCTCTTATCCTCCCTCTCTCCCCCTCCCGTCTCCTGTAGCATTCTGACCTGGCCTGTCAGGGGTGTCAGCTGTAACTCTCGAATTTGAAAAGCACCCATCTAGCTGCACACAGTGACGCTATGATTACCCTTTTCATCATAACTGTGAGGTCTTAACTTGAGCTGATTCCTCTCCCCTGAAAGAGCTGCATGGAGCCATGGGGCGAGTGAAAGACAGGGAGAGAGAGAGAGAGAGAGCCATGGAGACAGCAGCATGACAAAAGAGATGCTAATGCCAGGACGCACGCAGACAGAACTCTATAAATAAGAACAAACGTTTAAGTATAATGACCTATGTACTGGTTAACTATTCATATCTCTTAGAGGGAATGATTGGGCCTTTAGCCTAATACATCCATCAACAACTCTTTGAAGCACCTTCCATTGGAAACATTCAAAAGTTTTACAGATTTGTTTTTATGTTTTTAAGAGCCAAACGCCACAGTACAGATTTATACCTTCATTCAGGTAATGAATAGAGCAGTCTAAATATTTTCAGCCAGAAGGTGTAAGCCAATGAAAAATCATGGTGATAATGAAGTGTTAAATATTTAACACAGGCAAAAATCACTCACATGTGGAAACACAATGTATCACATACTGTCAGAGGCAAGTAATTATTAAAAACAAAGTGTTTTTAAAGTGTTGCCACTATTCTGAGGTGCTAATAAGTGGTTAGTTCAGAGCTACTCTTGAGTAAGAGGTGACGGTTGTAGTTTTGCTGAGATAGATGGGCTTTGATAAATCATTTTAACGTCATGCTAGGAAGTGTTCAAGAGGTCAAACTAGCACACTTCCCATGTAGGGAGCTACTAAATCACATTGATGCATTTTCCCTTAGCACTTTGCTGGTGAGCTAGCTAGCATCCATGTCCCATGAGGTTTAGCACGCCATTATTCTTTAATTGGTGCTAAGCATCCTGGGCTGGAGGGAAACACAGTAATAATGCAGATTTTTGGGGATGAACCAAAGTGATGGAAAACATGATGTCAATGAAACAGTAGAAACAAGAATATTGTTGGCGGCGTGCTTCATATCAGCTGTTGAGTCAATTTCCATCAGAGAACTGATTACTAAAACACCTAAATATTAAAAAATGACTTTGAAATGTGTGACTTTTCACTGCACAGTTCTACCACAGCAACGCCAGAGAATGTGAAAGTTAATATGAGAATTAAGGCAAAAACTGTAACCCTAATGTACTTTTCCAAGTAACTAATTACTTTTTTCATGCTGTAACTCTGTTAGTAAAACAGTTACTTTTTGATAGTAGTAACTAGTAACTACAATAAATTAAGAATTTTCAGTAACGTGCCCAGCACTGACTTTGACTCATTCTTATGACCCAAAATGGGGCAAAAATTCATGGATTCCATCTGAAAGTTATTGAAATAGTTTAGTCTGCAAAGTTGTAGAAAGTAGTAGAATAACCACAAACAATATATCTCCATCCCTCGAACCATTACATTGGATTAAAGTCTTTGCTACTGAGCCTTTTTTTACTTCACCATTTTTTTTAAGAAGGCAGCCTGAGGCTGAGAAAACTCACAAAGTCCCAGTTCACACACCAAAACCAGTGTGTTAAAGTTTTAAATTTAGGGTGCTGACACACTACTGAGATACCATGTGAGCACATAGTACCCCACCATCCTCTCCTCTGTTTGTCTTTCTCCACGGATTGGGAGCATCATTAGCCCAGATTCCATCAGTGTCACTAGATTTTGTCAGCTGCCATCTGCTTCACTCAGTTACAGTCGGGATTAATGGCCATGGGGTGAGACGCGACCAACACCCCTCCCTTGCTACCAATCTACAGCTGCTAATCTACCGCCTCCTCCTAATCCTCCGCCACCACCTCGTATCCTATCAATCTGATAAGTGTGGGTTTATGCATGGGTGCCCTTGTGGGCATTTCCACATCATAATTTAAGAAGAGTCAAAGTTGACAGCCGTCCATTTTCTGTATTGGACTTAGAAGCAGTAAAGTGTAAAAAAAAAACATTTCCAGAATGACCTCGATGATTCCTGTTACAATCTACTTTTTGGATTGGAGAAAGCATTACGTTTTGTATATTTCTACTTCAAACATTCAGCTGACAAACTTGTAAAAACAGGAAGGAAGAATGAAATAGTTTGGAATTCCACTCACATTTTATCGAATAAAAGTTGTTGAGTTTCCTCCTGGAATGGCTTCTATTTGGAAATGAATGGCTTCTGGCTCTGAAAAACCCATTTCCGGCGTGTAATGAATACACTTGAATGTACATTGTAATATCTGGTTGGTAAAGTCAGTGTAATAGATCTAGTGCCTGTAGCAGCTGACACTGAACCCAATAGTGCGCTTTAGCCACACTGATAATTAAAAGACGCATTGATCTCTTTTCCCATTGCGTGGACCCCCTCCCCTCCGAGATCCAGTTCCCATTTCCTGCTGGATTTATTTATCACCCACAATGCCACTGGGGTGCTATCACTCACGGCATAAAAAGGGGAGAGAGCTCTAGAAACAAGTCGAGAGAACTGAGAAAATGGTGCTCTTTGTGCTCCTGCGTCAGCATACAGATGGATGGGCCATTAGTGGTCATGGGAGCATGGTTCAAACCTTGTTATTAACACAGGTGAGAGAGAGTGGAGCATGGAAGGAACAACTACAATAGTGTATCGTATCATACTGCACTTGTATCAATACTCAACCTGCTGTGGAATGACATCACTGTAATGTTAATGTATTCACTTTAGTTCCACTGGCTGTTACACACTGAAAGACAGATGTAGTATATCATTGCTTTACACTTTAGGTTTGAGGATTAAACAATATTTGTCAAAACAAAAAGTATTTTTTTCTATAAGAAAAACACGCAAAAATAGCTCTATATTTTGGTTCCATATCTTTAGACAAAACTCTTGATGCCTCTTAAGCAACTTTTCAATGTTCAAATTGAAGTAATAGCATTTAGGTTTACATTCAGTCGATTGAGTCATAAATTAAGTGAGATTGAACAACAAAAAAAAGTTTCTATCTATCTTCTATCTAGATCTAAAGATCTCTATCTATGTCAGATATCAAAAAGAAAATCCACAATCATCAGCTATGCTGAATGTATGAAAGAAAACCAGGCCAAGGCCAGCTTCCTGTGTGATCTGTTATTAATTTTAAATCTGTTCACCTTTTTGTTTAGATGTGTGAAGCTCTATGGTACAAAGAGATAAATTGGCAAGCCGGCCTTGTTAAATTAATTGGATGAAGCTACAATGAAATAAGGTTCATTATACAACAGTTAGTTCCGACCGCGCAATCAGATTGGACAAGAGGCATTCCATGAGTAATGATATAGGAGTACAACATCGCTGGGACTTATTACAATATGGATCACTCGTCCTAAGCCAGAAGTTCTGATTACTTTTAATTTAAATTTACAGCTGATGGTGTCTCTCGTACTGTAGAATCACACAACAGACTCTAATTTCACTGGTTTCATGATCATGCTTTCTTTTTAACATTACAAGTAAACTCCTAAAACCGCCAACTCCTTCATGAAATTTGTGACCCAAATGTCTGATAATTTTTCAACCAATCAGATTCATTGAATGAAAAACAGTGCACCTTGATGGACCTGAAATGGTATGAAACATACCAAACACAGAGCACAGAGAGGGAACAAAACCAACACGTTTTAAGAGCGCATCATAGACTTTTGACACTTGTTTTCCCTCTGTCACATGTCCGTGACCCACTGAAAACAGCTCTGTGGCCCACTTTTGGGTCCCAACCCAGCAGTTGGGAACCACTGGGCTAGAGGATAATCTGGCCGATTTGAGGTCTGATTCCCCCTTTCCGACAATCGCAGGATTGTCCCAGAGCCGAGGCTGCTCAGAATCGATTATCTTGATGGTATAAAGATCCAGTCTTAATTTCCCCGATTTGCTTGGAGGTCATGGCCCCGATTTGCATCAAACATGTTTGATATTTAGGACTTAAAACCTTGAGGATGATGTCATGAATTGCCTGGCAGAAGTCGTACATGACTACAACGACCACTAGAGACAAAGGGAGGACAGTAATACATGGACAGTAGTGGTGACTGGTGGCAAGACGTAACACAGACAGGTGTGCTGAACATCTGAAATTCATGTGAGAGTTACAATCCCCCCCCCCTTTGCACATAGAATTATAATCGGAAATTTAATTGCCGGCTCATTTGTTTTTGTGAGGTCATGTAAGGTAGTGCGTTCTTCCAGTAGTATGAAATTTGCCATTATTTTTATAGTGTATGCATGCTTGAGATTATGGAGAAATATATGTGTTAAGATTCTCCCTTTGTGTGTGATGCTACCCCATTTCAAAATCGTCTAGGATTTGTATACTCCTCTAGTCTGAGTTTTTTTTTTAACCACTATTTTCTACTTGTATAACTCTTGTATGGAAGCAATATGACACTCGAGGTCGAGATATTGTACTTGATATCAGCACATCTTGACCTTGAGTGTCATATTGCTTAACATTGCACATTGTTTTGATAACTTACAAATCCAGTTTCATTTTCCAAAGCAATTAGTAAGACACTTGGATGACATGTGAATGTATTGTCATCACAAAAGCTGCCGTTTTGTAAGTGTAACGACTCATTTCTACTCACAATGGAGAAAAAAAATATTTTTATATTCTAAACCGTTCAGGCTCTCCAATTAATTTACACGTGGCACAAACTGTATGCAAAATAAGAACATAATTCAAATGTGTCAAATATGGCATAAATAGAGTGTAAATACAGGAACATATGCATGGATGCACAATGGCCAAGTGCACATATAAAGTGCATGCAATTGCACACAAAATGCAATTATGTTAATGCAATGGTAATCAGTAGTTAATTAGAATCACTTCAGTGCCCCTACAGGAACTCAATACAACTAATCCATCAGGAGTTGTCTTGTTTATCTGTTGTAGTGGGCGGATTTTCACACATTTTTACAAAGACAGGTTTAAAAAAATCAGACACAGAACAGTTTAGAAATTCCAATTTTTATTATTCAAATTTTGATTGTGGATTTTTATAATGAATAAATGCATTTTTATATCTCTCTGACCTCTTAGTGGTTCAGGTTTCCCCTTCCTTTCTATGTGACGTTTCCTATGCTGATCCTTTAAAAAGAAAGATATTTGATCTTTTATCTGTTTTGTAAGATATTTTGCATTACATCTGTGAACAATGTTAATCTTCTTGTGTTATGCAAGGCGAAAAGAGACAAGACAACTGCACTACACGTTACAAAAACATTCAAATACACGGTTATAATTTTGTATCTCCTTCCATTTGTATTTTAGTTGAACTACGTATTGCTTTAGTATGTTGTTCACCAATTCAGTTTCAGTTAGAGCACTATATGTAATTTCTGCCCCATGGGGTCCCTCAATGAAAACCATTACAAGTGGTTTATAGTTGTGAAGAAGCATGGGATCATGGGAGTTGATGTCTCCATAAAAAGTAATCAAAATTGCAGGACAAGTCTATCTGACTCAGGCCTGAATCTGTGTTTTTTGGTGTCGTAATCCATTAAATGTACCTTCATGACATGGAGGTTATGCTAAAATAGCTCCGACATGTGTTAGCTAAGGTAACTTATTGTGCTTCAACACTGATCAAAAATTGGGATGCATGCGTGAACACTTACCGCCATTTTTTCTTACTCTGACTTTACCCAGACTATTGTCTGACATCCCCCTGTTAAATTTTGAAATATTGGTGTGAGTATGCGGTGGTAGTAGCAGTGATATAAAAGCAAAAATTCTCACTGGAGCGTCAGAATTTGTTGCTTCCTCCACCTCTTCGGCGTCATTCTTTTTTAAGTCATGAATTGCATCCCGAGATCAGACGCCACCCCTCCCCACCAAAAAATGTCAAGAGTGCATGCGTGAAAACAGCTTTATACAACTGCTTATTTCCTTACTGTCTGACACATTATCCGGTGCTTTCCATTTTCCTTTGCTCCCATTGCAACTGCATGACAAGCATCATTACTTGAAATGTAAAAAAAAAAAAAAAAAACGGCTCTAAACTCCCAAGTACACAACTAAACTGAATATTTTAAAATATAATACATAGTTTATTTCATGTTAATGCAGATATAAGATGTATTATACGTATAAACCAATATACATTGGCATGTAGCATTGGAAGCGTACACTTGAATGTTGCATCAATGAACACTAATAGGATCTAAAGTGACCCTTCCTGCCTTTTATTGCTGGTGGTATATATTTCTCCTTTCATGCTACATCAGCTCGTTCATTCTTTAAAAGAATATCTGCCCAGTTGCACGCCAAGTACTCCAGTGCATTTCAGCATGATGGGCTTCAACTACAATGGTTGAGCACACACACACACACACACACACACACACCCATTCAGGGCTGATGAGCACTGGCTCTCTTGAGACAGCTTGGTGAGAACAGCGAGGTGGAATATTCATGCCACTGAGCAAGGGCTGGAAATCCATTGAAATGCAGTGAGTGGTGTTGTCGAGTCATAATGGTAACAATTACCAAACTGAGGAGGCTCACTTTTTGAAATAAGGCCCTGCTTCGCCATCCAATTAACGCTAGGATGCTCCCACCAAATTCCCAGTGTTAGCACGGCTGAAAGGTTATTCGTGCAGTTAGGCCTGATGCCCGCGCTTTTCTCTAACACTCCTGCCACATTCAGAGCCCGCTCACTCGCCCCGACATTGAGATGGATCTCAATGCAAGCCAGATGAAATGGGCGTTATGCAGAGAGAGCCATTTCTGAATGGGAGATTGAATTACCCAGGAGCCCTTATAGGAGGTTCATTACAGTCAGGCTATCCAAGATCTCCTGATTCATGGCTCCCTTGCTCTCTTTTTTTCCCCGTGTGTTTGAGGAAATGTGTGTGCGCCAGTGATGGTAACATTTGCAGACTGATGTGGTAAACAGTCCTGATGGACAGGGCCGAGGGTAATCAGGGGTAGACACCCTCATGAGCCGTGCTGCATCTAATTAGATTAGTTCAGGTTAAAGAGCATAAAGGTATGACTAAAGCTCAGCCCTCCACCAGATATACTGTTAAAAAAAGAAAAAGTATATTTTTAAAGCGATAGTTCATCTGTTAAACACGTCTGCTCTCTCTACTGTGAAGGATGGAGTAGCTACAATGCATGTTTCCAGCATGGAGGTTCCATGGTTTATATCAGAATAGTAAAAACATTGCACCACTAATACTGGTTACATGGGTAATCCCTTGCATGCAAAAGTTTGCTTGGGGATGGAATCAAAAAGTGACTCATAGATGTACAAACTTGGAATCCCAGAACTTGCTTATGAAACAAATATTTCCCATAGCCGCCAAGGTTCAACCAACAAGAGAAAAGGGAATGAATTAAGTGTTTGACTTCTTGGTTTTTTTCATTGATGCTAAGGGCCTGTGTCCACACACATCGCCTAGGTTACGAACGTTAACTTCTGCTACTCTCTGTAATGTCCATTAGATGTATTTAAGATAGCTCCATGTGCCTTACTTTACGTCAAGGAAATATCACCAAGAAGACATGAACAAGATGTCATTGAGTCGTGTTGTGGCATCAGCAGCAGCTCTCCACCTGGAAACTGTGCCCTCGAAAAAGCATGTCAGAGTAACATCTCCTATGCCATTGTTGCTGACAAAGCTGATGTCAGAAGTCCCGCCCCTTCTTGCTTTTGATTGGTCGGTGAGGGAGAAGTGACATTGACAAGCGTGGCTCGGTTTCAGATGTTGACCTTTTTTTTTTTTTTTCCACCAAGTGCACTGTGAGCGCAGCGACCGAAAAGAGCTGACGCGGAGGATGTTTTAGGGCTGAAAAAAAAAAAAATTAAGCTGAAATATATTTGTTTTTTCGATTGCGCTACCAGCACACAAAACGCTGTCTGTGCACACAGGCCACTAAAAGAAAAACAGGCTGTTGATAATTCCAATATTCACACTGTTTAAATTTGTACAGTGCTAATATGATGCCCTCTCATATCCGACACGTTCTTTTTTATAAACTCAAATATTATAATTTAAGTCCTGAATATGATAATTTACCAAAGCAAACCAAGTCGTTTCGGTGTGCCGTAACCTAACCCAACTTTGACTGATTTGCCAAACTATCACAGGTTGTCTAGGATAAGGCTCCAAAACGACTTGGTTGTGTTCCAGAAAAGATCGTGGATTGGTGTAAAACTGTTCATTCATTGTGTAGTTTGACAGTCAGAGAGCTTTGACAAAGCTTGTGCTGAATGTAATAGTTTTCTTTGAGTTCATGATATTTAAGTATACGCATCTTTCACATCTCTATTGCATCTCTATATGTATGGACAGATTTGCAGTATTGCCCTGTAACGTGTGCATTTCAGTTCAGGAGAACCTGTCAATTCTTGACTTCCTCGAGAAGACATGCATCATACTCAAGCACACACCTGTCAAAAACAGAACCTTTGACTTCTTTGTAATGGGATGCATCTCTCTCTCTCTCTCTCTCTCTCTCTCTGTCAACTCGTACAGCTCACTGTGCACCGAAAAGTTTCAAAAACAAATTTGTTGCAAGCTGCCAGCATGAGCACAGCTTAATATAAAGAATGCCAACAGGTAAGGCTCCGACATATGGCCGGTAAAAGATGACAAGCAATAGCAAGACCAAACTCTTGACAGTGCTGGGTGCAGAGCGGTCAGGGCACTCCTTGACCGAGCACCACTACACCCAGCATGCTCCTCTTCCAACCATCCCTGCCATTACCACTGGCTCTATCAGTGCTATTTATAGTTGGCTAACCTTTTGTTACTGGGCCCCCATCCAAGCACACTCTCTCTCGCTCGCTCTCCCTCTCTCTCTGTCACTGAGTGGCCTCTGGATCGCCACATCCCTTCTAGCCTGGGATTGGAAGGGATAATTATGCCGACTCTTCACTTCAGAATACCCATTGTTAACCCTCCGGGGGCCACATTTCAGGTGGCCAATGAATATGTCTGCCAGAGCCATGGCTTTCGAGAGTGAATCACCTTTCATCATGCTATGTTTCATGCTTTGCTAGGTTTAAGGGACCTTTATGACAGCTCCTGCAGTCATGTAGGGTGGAACTGGTGGATTGTTCTATGGCGCATAAAGGAAAGAAAAAAGAGCTTTTCAAAAGTTTGACCAACAAATGTCAAACTTTATACTGTTATCTTTTTGCAGCGGGACAGAAGGACGGTGTAGAATGTCTCTCGGAACTGGCTCCAACCGAAATGTGCAAATCATGGATTTTGAGCTATGCGTAATTTTCAATACTACGCTTTATCATTCTATAGAGATCAATTTGTCAGAGAAGTACACACTATTACACAACAGGAAGTGCTGTTTAGTGTAGGAGTCGTAGTGTAGTTTATCATTCTGTGCCGGTATGTGTAATGTCACAACCTGGCTCAACAGTATGTGACAAAAGAGAGTCCACGCATATTTGGTTTAATTATGCAATCTATTTTAATTAAATGATAAAGTTACATGGTTTTACGCTTGTGAGAATGTCAGGATGTGTGCAGTGTTGCGTGTATGTGGATGAATGAGTATATGTCTACAACACACGCAAATGCTGACAGCAGTCTGCAGGCCAGGGAAGAGAGTGAGAAAGACTCAGTAGGTCTGCTTTATAGCCCCCTGAACCCAGCATGCTCAGGTGTGCCACATTACAGAAACCTCTCAGACTCCACCCACATCTACCTGCAACAAGGAAAACAAAGACAGCTAAGGGGAAGAACAAACCGGTAGAGAGGCAAACTCTGAGGCTGTCACCGCAACTAGAAACAATACACAATATTACGAAAGAGGGAGTTCTGGTACACTGAATATCAGCACAGCTGTGATTAGCTCATAAAGTTAGGGTTTTAAGATCATCACTGACAAAAGCCCTATACTTGATCGTAATATTGCTTTTATATAACAATATCAAGCAGCAAAGAGCTGAACACAGTAACAAACAACAACTGATCAAGTTTTTTTCTGTGTTCATTCATTTTGCTCACCTCATACAACTAGTTGCTCTACTTGACTGTTACTGGACTCTTGCCAAGTAACACATTCTTAATCCTTTCAATCAAAGACCATGTAATATTATTAACAGTATTCAGAACATGTAAAGCATGCATTAAAGAGGACATATTATGAAAAATCTGAAAGAGTTTTTGAACATATATTTGGGTAGCCTGAGTGCCTACTAACCCAAAAATCCACCCAGTCCTTTGTTTGTGGTCTGCATAAGGATTTCAAAACAGAGAAAAATGATCCATTTCAAATTTGCTCTCCATGTGATGTCACAGTGGGATTCTGGTAAAAGAAAATCCCCTCCCCTCCACTCATATCTCCACCCATGTACTCTACCCACTGCCTAGAGCAAAAGTATTGCGCATGTAGGCCATTTTTATTCTCGCTACAGAGGAGTGTTGTCTAGAGGGAAAACTCAGGTGGGGCTCATTGCATTTAAAGAGACACACACACCAAAACGGAGCGTTCTCAGAGAGCTGGTTTATACAGGGTCACAAACCTCCTCTGATGCTTGATTCATGTTATATTTTGACCAAAGCACAGCACAGATGTTTCATTTAGACCCCAGGGGACTGTTTTACAACATGGAAAAGGGGTATAATATGTCCTCTTTAAGGTAAAAGTCCCAGTGATGTTATACTCATTATCATCACTCATGGAAAGCCTTGTGTCCAATTCAGTTATATGGTCAAAAGTCACTGTAATATTTATAGAAAACACTTACAGTAACTTAGAGCATGACAAAGATCTCAATAGTTTAACTTAAAATATATTCCCCCGAATCCATTTCTGCTAAACTGAGCAAAAAAAAGAGTCCGGTGGATATTCCTGCTGCAAAGTCCTGGTGATGCAGCAGTTTTCCCTGGCTCGCTCCCAGTCCAGATGCCTTTTTTTTGCCCCCGTGACAGCTGCACTTGTGGATGATCCATTTAACTAATAGACCGGTATTTAAATGCATCTGTTCAGAGGAGGCAGTTGTGTTCCAAACAGGCAAATAGTGAGCTGCTGACATTTTCACTGCGAGAGAAGGCAGGCGATGTAAAAATAGGCACTTGACGTTCTTTTAAGCGCCTAGCTGAGGCTGATGCAAACTCAGAAGGGATGACATTTTAAAAGCTATGTTTCATATTGTTCTTTTATTAGAGGGAAAATCTAATTAAATTTGCTTTACCATAGCACAGAAGCGACAGGGTACAGTTGTTTTTGCTTGTATATATTTTAAGCGTGTTATGGACCACTGGAGTGTACTTTTCCATCCTTTTCTTTAGTGTGCATGTGTTAGCTTGTGCCTTTTTAAGACTTAAGGGACCATCGTTAGAACAAATTTATTTTGATTCTAGCTCAGGCCAAATATATGCAATTTTCTTTCCAATGCTTCCAATTGGAAGACCTATTGAATTACTTTTAAAGAGGGGCAACACTTAAAAATAATTTCAAGGGGTCTGGACATGAACACCACTGTTTCAGGGACCATTAGCAAACAGGTCAGCTAAATGTTTTTGGATGCGTCCGTCACAGTTTACAGCTTTTACCTGCTGAACTTGAATGGATTACAAGCAGCCAGTTAAGGTAAACAAACCAACTTGTTTTTGACCTGTTGGATTGTATAATATATCTTTTTCTTACATAATTATATATTTTTCAGTTAATGGAAATATTCCGGACATCTCAGCCATTTCTTAAAGTCAGTCACCTATTACTTGTACCATATTATCTGCAACTGGCAAGACCAATGAACCAGAAATGTAAAGGTCCCATACTATTCTAAATAAACTTAACAATGTCACTAGCTTGTCTACACACCCTCCACTTATGAGAAAAGTTCATCCTCTGCGTCTTTTGCCTGTTCCACTTTCCAGAAAATCTGTGCTCAAACAGGTCATTTGGAGATCTTCCCTTCATGACATCACAAAGGGCAGTAACCCCTCCCCCAGGTGGGTGACACTCCCATAACAAGTTTTTGTTCTGCCCTCCGAGTCTGCCTTCTTACCATTAACAATTGGGCATTGTTCAAGAAAGTCTGAGCCATCCAAGAGAGGGTGCGTGGTCAGACACAGCTCATTTGCATTTAAAGCTACAGACACAGAAACAGCCTGATATAAGCAGGGCTGAAATAGAGGTGTTTATATGCATGACAAAATATAGGATCAGAGTGGATTTATAATGAGGAACACCTCTGGGACATATTTAAACTGGTTGAAAAGGAGGATAGTGTGTGACCTTTAAGTTTAAAAAACAGTTATGCCTATAGCGTTTCCAGTTCCTTTAAGGTCTTTATAGTTAGGTACATGCAGATGGAGCATTACCAAGGAATATGTTAACATGTACGTATATACCTAACATGCCAATACATAAACATTCCTGTGACTCCTGCTAAACAAATGCATCTGTTTATTTTCCCACACCTTTGCAACATTAGTCATAATGCGTTTACCATCAGCATATTTTCCTATTTTGCACAAGTGCTGCCTCTTTGTTGTGTTTATGGTATTTTTGGTATTTTCTACCAATCATCCACTTCATTGCCTCTCCGCCATCTCTAAGTGCTATGTTTTACCACACTTATTACCATTTTTGGATGGGGGTAAGTGAGGTAGGGAGTAAAGAAAACAGTAGCAGAGTGAAAGGCAGTACAGCCAATACAACAAATCAGCATTACTTGGTATGCAAAGAGCAGCCAGAGCTATCGTGTTATAAATTGGCGTGTGGCAGCAGGCCAACAGTGCATTGCATTAGTCAGATGCCCTCAATGTAATAAAATGCAGTAGAAGGAAGGCGGCTGGGGGGTGTGGGGGAGGGGGAGAAGGGGAGAAGGGGGAGAGGAGTCAGGGCGCTTTCTGTAGATTGAGATCTTGAAAAGGGAAGCTGCTGAACAATATATCTGGGAAGAAGCTCAGACCAGTGGAGGAGATCATATCAGCATGCAGGATTATTCCAGACTAAATGAGATGACATTCACTTTGACAAATAATTTTCTCCTGTTGTATGCATATAAAGAAAAATCAAATTGGAAACCTGCATTTGTACAGCGGCGCGAGGAAACGTAAAGCTACAATCAGCCTTTTGTGCAATTTCTCACAGCTGTGCGGAGAACAATTTATTTCCCAGAATATAAGATTTGTTGCTTTTTTGGTACCACATTTGGGCCCTGTCAGCTTATTTCTTATACAAGAGTAATTCTCTGATTTATAGAGAAAAAGGCTTTCCTTTTTTTAAAGACTAAAGCTAAGAACTGCACAGTTTGAGTTATAAAAGGTTGGAACAAATCGTGTATTCTGGAAATATATTTGCTTTTAGAGTACATTCTGAGTTAACACTGAACTTCTATTATTTTTTTCCTATAGCCTGTCTTAACCAAGCTTGACGTTTATTCAGGTTCATTGTTTCCATTTTCTGCCTCGTCTTCTTTGACATAATTACCTGCTCAAGCATTATGTAGAATTGGCTATTTCGGTACATATGTTCTTGTCTTTCATTAGACTTTAGAAGATTTTGAACTAAATACGGCTTCTTTCCACTTTGTTCTCTCGAGTGCTCGTCAACTCTTTCAGAATAAAACTCACAAGATTCAAGCCAGTCAATGACAAACCAGACGAAACCAATCAAAGAACCACATTGACGTGATCCATCAATTCATCCATGATGGATTTGAAGCTCTGTCTTTGTCATATGTGACTGTTTTATCATCCTTTCTTTTAATGTCCTTACTTAGAGGATGGAAAAAAATGATGGACAGCATAGATTGAGTGTTCCTAACATCTCATGAGACCCACAGGAGTGTTTTCTTCTTGCGACCATTTTGATCTGTCGACCAAAATAGAGACAAACCAATGGGCATCCAGACTGTTGTCCAAATATGGTGACTTAAATATCCAGAATACTGCGATAGTAATGGCCAAAATGTAGACTCCTAACAGAAGTTTACAAATCAGTGGGCGACTGTATTAATAATGGATGTAGCCACTCTGGTTTATTTAATGCGTAAATGGAGCCTCATTTGTGGCAGTTGTCCTCTGGCATGTTGGTTTTCTGGAGCCAGAAGTTATCATATTTAAAGGCTGGTGCTGGAGAGGAGTGATGGGTTGGAGAACGCCAAGTTATCAAAGCTAAACAGTAGACGACCATGGCTAATTCATTAGCTGACGAAAGAGCTAGTTTACCTGTGAATTTCCCATAAATGAGATTCCAGTTTTGGTGGTAGCTGACTGCTAATGTGTTTGATTTTTATCACACCAAAAAAGCTAAGGTAAGTGCCATGAGTCAAACAGAAAGCCATGTGGTTTTTTCAATATTTGGATGAAGAAATCCTGCCAACAACACAAACACTATTTTTTTTTTGCAACAGGTTTTCAACATGTTAACTTTCACTGTAAAAATGAAAAAAATTAGGCACCTTGAGGACTTTTTTTGCTTTTTGGGGTTAGCCTCAAGTGGACAATTGGTGAACTGCAGTTTTTTGCCTTTCGACATTGGTTTAATTATGGTGATGGATTACAAAGAAGGGTGTGCTTAAGGTGGTTGCTACTTGTGATATATGAGTGCTACATTGGCGATCTGTCAACTTGGATTTAGACAGAAATGTGCATGAAATCTGTCATTCACTCATGGTCACGTTTGGCTCCACAAAAACAAGATAGCAAATGCAAAATTCTAGGCTTTTGTCTACAAAAAAAATACATGTAACAGTGCCCCAATCCCCTTATTTCATACATTAAATTATATAAACATAGGCTACATGAAGAAATTGTGTTTCTGTTGCACATTGGACCAATGGAAAATCCAATTAGAACAAACAGAAGAGCCAACAATGCTTGTCTATTGGCATACTGTCAAAAACTAGCATGATAATAACATCAAACACTAAATTATGACTTATACATGAAGCCTGTGATCTCTGCATTAGCCACACAAAGTTCTGTCTCTTGTCTCCACAAAAACAAATTATGAGTTCCACCCTCCCCTAACCTGATGCTGCACTATTATGCAGATTGCACCGGAGGAAAAGATGAGGAGAAGGTGTGATGGTGCACAGGATGATTTTTATGGAGATAAGAGTACATGAATTATGATAATATAAAGAACCCAGTTGGATGGTAAAGTTCAAAATAATATTGTATGTGTTCAATCTCGTGGTAATAATCATCACTGGAGCCGCTCCAGGCTGTATATCAGCTAGAAATCACTGATTAGACATGTGGTTCCTGGTCTCTGGCTTTAGGAGAAGGAGGTTCATAAATAACTGGCTACAGAAGTGAATTAGTCCATTAAAATTATCATATTTTGATTTAACACTGAAGGAATTTTCCCGGACAGGCAGAGAACATGTGTGGAATAATGTGTGTAGCAAGCTTATCTTGTCCATTTGCTCATTTATGGTCCTCAGTTGAGCCGTGAAAGTTTTTTTTATGATACAAGCGCTGACTTTTTAGCCCCTGTTAAAATTAAGTGCTTTTTAATTTGTAGCCTATAGAACAACCTTTTCTGATCAACAGGGGGTTTATATGGTAAACCAAGGGCTAATTTAGAAATTGAATACAATGCTAAATCATAAAAGTTGGAGTTCCTTGTCTTACATTTGCAGCATATTTCATTCAACTTTAATTATCGGTAAACTGCCCAACCGACATCTGGAAGTCTCATTTTCCTCTTTGTAACAGTCAGTATAATAAATAAATAATGCATATTTGCTACATAAAACATTTAGCTCTTTTGGAGTTCATGCACATACATTATATGCAGAATTGCTGAAAACCATAAGCAAAAAACCTTCAAATGTACAGAACATAATTCTGACTTTTAAAAAATTCAATCTTTTCAGCTGTTGTCTTGGGAAGGTGCATATACTTTTCCAGCATTTCATTAGTAAATCCATTACATGGCCACAGACGATTGCTTTCTTCATATTAAGTGCATCCACTGGCGGTATTTGAAGGATACTGAAGAAGTTGATTTGAAATGTCTGCTAAAAAGAAAGAAAGAAGTCCATTGTTGCTTCAGGCAGTGGTTCCAAAAGTGGGGAACGCTTGACCGTGAATGACTTGTGTTCTGCTTCAATTATTTCTAACTGGAATTTACTAAAGTAAAATTACACTGTTTTGGCCATTGTGTGTGACTGTTTTGTGTTGTTCTAATGCCTATGTTTGGATAGGCCTATTAATGGTCCTATTAGTGTAAATTGACAGTTGGGGTCCCAAGTCTCTAACACCTTAAGCCCTGTTTCCACCATGCAGTCCGGTTTGGTTCAGTACAGTTTGGTACAGTTCGTTGAGGTACGCTGAACTTGCTTGCGTTTCCACAGCCAACCGTATCCTTATTTGCTAAGTGGAGTGTAAGACAGATGGAGATAGCCTCGTCAGCTATATAATAGTGTGACATCATAGCAGCCCAACACAGTGTTGCCCTCTATAAATTCAGTTAAACATTCAAAAAGAACAGGGACACAGTAAACAAGTGACCCTTTAGGGTCGAATCAGTACCCTTGACAACCCAACAGAAGGGTACCAAAAAAGTAGGACGGTACGGATCCCTTATTTTGGTACCATTCCCAACTTTAGACGGTGGAACTGCTAATAAATGGGCACCGTACCAAACTGAACTAAACCGGACCGCTTGGGAAAAACAGGGCTTTATTTTAGGGATCTTGGGTCAAAAAGTTTGGGAACCCCTGGCTTAAGGCATATTTTCTTTGGTTGGTGTTATTAATAATGTTTCTCATTACTTTCACTTAAAATAATTCACTTTTCATTTGTATGTGTAAATTTGTAACTTTCCTATAAAAGAACCTACAGCAACCCTAATTGCTTATGTTTGCTGCAGTGAGATTATTAAACACACTTCTTGTCCAATGGTAAATGATGAATGTAATCTCTTCAGTGCTGGCAGAAGACATCATGCAAATGTGGGAAGCATTGCAATCAATATGAGCCAGTATACTCATGAATGATTGATATCAATATTATATACAGTGCATAATGTGTTATCCTCCTGCATCAACTGAATAAAGGCTTGGCTGATGTAAAACAATATTCTAATAACTCGTGCCATTTTCTCAAAAGTTGAACCAGCAAGAGTAGTTACAGACTTTCTGCACCAAACAAAACTTTGTATTGTGTATTAGAAAAGTCATCACATATTTTTCGTAGGAGCCATGCCATGTTTTATACTTAGGTTTAAGCAAGGTACAGCGTGTGCTTTGAGTTGTGTCTATGCTCTCCAAGGAACTGCTGCACTATTTATCTGCCAGAAAAGAACTAAAGACCTTCCCTTATTCATAATTTTCAGATTTCTATAATCATTTAGTATCTGTTCTGTGGGAACCAAGCAGCAACCTCTGTGGAAATGCAGTTCCTCAAGTTTCCACTTGAGGCTGGCTGCAAAATAAATAAACATGTTTAGACCTTGGGTAAAAAAAAAACCGAATAGAAATGTCTTTATCTGAACACACTGAATGGATTTTTCAGTTTCAAACCTTATTATGTGATTATGTGATGATATAACGTCCAAGAGTTATGCATAATCAGGAGTGCGTCCTGATTATGCATATGCATTACTAAAATTATCAGTAAACTATACGGCCTACATCTGGAAGTCTCATTCTCCTCTGTATTATGTTATGAGACAATGGCAAAAGAGTTATGCATAATCAGGATCATGGCTGATCTGACTGACATGTGGGTGTGTTGTAACTATTTGTCAGGAGGCTAAAGGCAAATGGTAAATGGACTTGAGCTTGTATTGAACTTTTCTAGTCTTCTGACTACTCAAAGTGCTTTTATACCGCAGGTCACACCTACACATTCACACCCTGATGGCAGAGGTTGCTACGTAACAGAATCTGCGTTGGGTGGGAATCCAGTGGGTGACATCACGGAGAACCTAAGAACCATTTCTTCACATAGCCCAACATGTTCAAATTACCTTCCAAAGTTTAGATGTAGGAGAATTTGAATGAACCAGAACATTTCCTTGAACTTTAAGTTCTCATAAGCAGAAACATAGCAAAAGACATACTTCAGACAATGTTTGTGCCGTGGTTTGAATTTCAAATCAAATGTCTTCTAATCGTGAACCGAGGCCTCACACTCAAGTTCAAATTGAACTTTACTATTTATTTAACAGATCATTTTGCAGTACTATCATGCTGTTTATTGTAAAATTGTGTATATTCTGGAGTTTCCTATACGGTTGCAGTGCCCTTCATCAAAATAAGGATCATACAATGAGAAAAAAAGTTATGTCTTAGCTTGTCTTAGCCTAACATATGAAAATCCTATAACACATCTCGTAAATTAAATGCCATCAAAACTGACATTGGGCGCCATATTTTGTGAAGCTATTTGCTGATGATTCTGTTTTTTGCCTCTAAATAACACAACATTAATTAGGAATGGGGAAAGCCCTTAGGTGTATGCATATTTTGCAATGTGATAAATAACACAATAAGTAATTGGGTTCTTTTTTCTTTGGGATCTTTTTTTCTCCATTTGAACTTGCAGTTGAACACACAGCCCCTGCAAGTCTACATGTATTCTAAATTGTGTAGGTCTGCTGGATCAGCAACAGTAAAAAAGCATTCACTTCAGTCTGGCCTCATGTCTGTGATTGCACGTTTTCTGATGTATCAGGACATTTTGGAAGCTTAGAATTCTGACCAACCTTGTGACTCTCCTGTGAATGCAGCCTTATTCTGATACCTGCCATTCTGTGTTTCCATCCCCACACTGAGAACATCTCCATTCAATGTGTGAGAAAATAGTGTTTCACACACAAACAGACAGCTTCTGCACTGGTGGGCCTTGGTCCTTGTAATAATGGATTTGGACATGGAAGATTTTTATTGTAAGATGGTTTTGTTTCAGGATCTTTGACTATTGGAACTATTAGACAACGTCATCAAATCTTAAAAAAATACAAATCTGGGAGTTTTGTGAGGGACCTAAATTAAAACATAATCATTTTTTTTTCTTCACGACAAACCTCAAATTAAATCATCAACATTTTTTAAATGATTGCTGTGATGCAGCATATCTTTAACTTGTCACAACCCAACTGTTAAGGCCTTTCAAAATACGAGAAACGTAAGGTTATTAAACAATGTTTTAAGGTTTATTACTCAAAATTTCCATCAACAAACAACAAACAATTCAGTAAGTGTGGTAATGGTGCTACACCAAGGATGGATGCCAGAGAGAGTGAGGTTATCAACCCGGTCTTCAATAGCCTGCTCCAGGGAGACTGGCCACGTCTGCCCATGTGCGGCGGAACACCGCTCACCAGCAACCTGCAGAAAGTCAAACTATTGAAACTACTTGATTTACCAAAATTACCGCGTCTGGTATGTACATAGAAAATCATATTCCTTTCAAATTCCAACACCAAATATTCCAACAAAAGGGAAAAGGAGATGTGAGGGGAAATATCTGCATTGCAATAATTACAATATCTTTATAAAATATGGAAACAAAAGAGCCTGGAAGAGTCCTGGAAGTCATTGCATATCCCACTAGGACATTTGACCGAAAAACAAAATTACCAACCTCCAAGATGGCGCTGTAGGGATTGTCTGAGGATCAACTTGTAAAGTTTATATTTGTACTGTGATTTATAACATTCCATCCAGTTGATGAGATATTTGGGATATGTCATGATGAAAGAAAAAAAAAAAAAAAATATATATATATATATATATATATATATATATATATATATATAAATAAATCTGACACCTAGCATCTAAAATGGGTACTGCAGTCCAAATTCAATGCAGTCCCCCACCCCCCTCCACCCTAGAGTCAGTGCACATGCAGGTTGCCATGCAGCAGATAATGAAGCTTCAGTGTTTAGCCAGCTCTGCATCAGTCTTGATAATGATATAGTAAGGCATGTTGATGATTTAATTCAGTAGATAACTTACAGATTGGACCTTTAAATAATCTTTTTACTCATGTACTCATATTCAATCATACATTCCGGAGTGTATCTGACACCAGTATACGGCTTTAGTAGGAAGACAAATTACATACTTATATATTTTTTTTGTATCTAAGCACAAAAGTTGGACTGTAGAGTTTGTCTCAGCAAATCATAAGGTAATATTTCAACGGCCAATAGAAACAGGGGGGAGGGAATACATGAAACACATGTTCTTATGACCAGCTACAGATTATTTGAGTTATGTTTTAATGTAAGACAAAAAGGGGGAATGATTCTGTTGCACATAGGCATTTGAAGCAGTAAAAAGAAGAATGTAAGCCTCAGACTACTGCGTCTTAAAGTTGATGTGATTTGCAAACGCACATACTCTAACACACTCACATATTTACCAGATGAGCAATATTGCAGGCACATTAGATTGGCCGTGCCGTCTGCTGCACAGTTATGGATTTATGCTTCATCACCGTGGCATCTCTTTTAGCGTTGATTATAATTCCCAGAAGCCCTTAATTAAAGCGTGCGCTGTAAAGGCCTTTTGTTTTGGTTTTTATAATTATTTATCTCTGAATGAAAGTGAAGCCCCCAGATTTACTGATCTAGTCTCCCGATGCAATTGAGAGATTCAAGAGGCCAACTAGCCAGTAAATTACTCAACCCAAACGAACAATTTGCTCTAACTGTAGTCTGCTTATGAGGCACATTTTCTATTAGCTTGTTTTTGTATGTTTATTTATCATCCTCCCTTGCTTAATCACAGTTTGAGGGTTGTATTTCCACAGGACCCTGTTGACTTTGATGGCTTTCTGTGGTATTTGGCCAAGGCGCAGCTTTTTTCAGGGGGAGATTTCTGCTCCCCCGCTGCAGGGTAACGGCCCAGTTGACATTCAGTGGATGTAATTTGGCTTTTAATATATCGTGGAAGCTTGTTGTTTTAATTACACCACATTTCAGTGTCAACTCGGGTGTTTAAATGGCTGTAAAATAACAAGATAAGTTAGAGGTTAGTACAAACAGTTTTATAAACAACTTAATAAACAGTGAAAATTATATCATTGCGTTTCTTCTTTCAAATAACCTTTTTAATGCCCTTTTTTTTAGCTGAATTGTAGAAAAATGCTTTGGCAAAATCAAACAGATGAACTGAATTCAATTTTCAGGCACACAGTTCCTTTTGAGGGGGTTGATATTTCACATAATCTGGTAGGTATTGATTCAGCAAATCATTTGAGCACTGCAGCCTCTCTTTTCTCTCTCCTCACTCTGCTGACTGCTGTGACCGCACTGACGGGATTGCTGGAAGAGAATGCACTTATCACTTTCCAGTATGTGTTTAAAAGTAGTCCACACATGCACAATTACAACCACTAATTTGGTGCCATGGGAACATGGTCTGACGTATCCATTGTTTGTTTTTTTGAGTATTTTTTGACAAAATGGCAAAATAAGTAGATCTATTTAGAAAGAAGAAAATGACAAATTTGTTTGGTACAAGATTTCTTTAAAGAGGACATATTATACTAATTTTCCACCTTTTAAAACAGTCCCCTGTGGTCTAAGTGAAACATCTGTGCTGTGCTTTGGTCAAAATATAACATGAATCAAGCACCAGAGGAGGTTTGTGACCCTGTATAAACCAGCTCTCTCAGAACGCTCCGTTTGGTGTGTGTCTCTTTAAATGTATTCCCCTTTAAATACATGTTTGCAAGGATTTTTGTCTTAAACTATCCAATAAGTTTACAACATGTAGCCCCCATAAAAATAACATACTATTAAAATGTATGTAAGTTAAATATATGTTATAGTTAATAATGCAGTTTGTCAAGATGTCCACTAGGTGTCGCAAAACTCCTGTTCGAAAAGGAGAGGCTGTTTGTCTCCCAGATGAGCAAAAAACAGGTTGGGAGGGGCCGAGAAGAGAGAGGAATACAAAGAGAACGAGCGGAGTCCGTCGTGCGTGCAGCTAGCATAAAAAATTGTTCAGATAAAACTTAAACATTCTTGTTAAAATGATGTGAACGCTATCAAAAAAGGATGGTCAAGATTACAGCAGGATTAAGGAGGACCACTTTTGTGTGTTTTTAAGACCTTTCTCCGGTGAGTGGCTACATTTTGTGTCCTGCTAGCTTAACACTGTACCTCGTGTTCATTAAAAAAAAAAAAAAAAAAATATTAAAGTTTTTTACTTAACTGTAGTGCAGGTTAGAGTTGAATGTGTTATAATAAAGCACATTCCTCTCACATTTCTATAGGAAAAGACAACAGCACAACTCATGCTAGCTAGCACATGGATGCTAACTTGCAATATTACAGCAGCTCCTTTAGATAATCTTTCTTTTCTCTCTCTTCATCCTCTTAGCTATGATAAATTGTATTCCAACACAGCATCTCTAAAATGCTATTAGCTTCATCGCTGGTGGAATTAGCAGTCTGTGATCAATGCCACTTGCGTCATCAAATCCCCCTTGTTTATTATGGATAACAACAATTACGTGTTCAATAATCAGTTGATAAGAAAATAAACTATATAGGGATACAAACCAAACAAATCATACAAAGATCAGCAAAGGTCTATGGCATGTGGTATCAAAGTCATCTTGTGAATGTTGTTAGTTTTCTAATATGCCACCTGGAAGTCTTGCGTCACAAGTTAATCAGGAGTAGAAGCTTAGGGGGCGGTGCTCAGTCTTTCAAAGGAGGCTTAAGACCATGCTAGCAATCACCAGCCTCACAGCTGTTGCTACCACTGAGGCCACTATAAGCAAACCTACACTGAGATCAAACTTTAATAAGATAAAGCAGAAGACTCAGCCAAAGTGCAGCTGACAGTAAAACTGAATGCAGACCTTTATCCATCTTCAATTGGCTGAGTTTTTATTTATAGCTCTGCCTTAATTGTTTTACTAGTCTGCTAACAGCACTGCATCAGCACCTCCTGGCCTTTTAGGAGTTCACTGATAATGCTTTCAACATTCGATGCATAATGCTGTGGAGACTGCAGGAGGAGAGCGTACCGGAAAAATAGTGCCTAACCTTTCCATTAAATTACTGAGGAAGTTTGGAGTGAGTGAACCCTATTAACCGCAGACATGCTGCAATATTGAACCTGAGCCACTGATAGCAGCACACTTTGATCCTCAGTGACGACTGCATGTACTTCTCTCTATTGCTTATTGATTTGATTTCTCGTAGAGAGCTGCACATCTTCTTTGATAGTGCACTTTTCCAGCGTGTTTACCAAATACATAAAGGTGAGGTAAGGTCAAGGTGACTCATACATGTTTAAAACCCATTCTTGTACAGCTGCACACTGAGTTTAATATACATTTTGAGATCAAATTTGATGGATGAAGTGTTTGTGATCGAGAAATAAAGCTATAAAATGTGGCTCGTATTGATGAGCCACAGTTTTATTCCCTGATTTTCAAGATTCTGCAGCCTGAATTTAAAACAATTAACCCTTTAACCCCAAAATACATAGACAGCTATGTGTGTGGGCATTCCAAAATAGATGTGTGGGTTATCCCAGCTTCAGTTTCACTTTGAAAAATCATGAGGGAGAAGTACATTTTTCTGCATTCATGAACTCTTAAAATGTAAAGACTCCCCAATCCGTCTCCAGCTGTTGTAAAAATCCTCAGAATCACAGAAAAAGAAATATATCAAGCTTTAGTCGGCCGTTTCTTGAGCGCCCTGTCGGCTTGTAAGTATGTAACATTGACTTCATCCTACTCTCTATGGTGTGCACTATGAGGAATTGTGTCGAGTAAAAATGCTGGACTACATCAAATTCTATACACTTCAACAATGGCAACCTTCCAAAAGCTGTATTACCTTTTTTGTAAGTTGATGTTGCAACAGGTAAACATGCATTACAGGATCATCTTGTACTCCTATAACTATATGCGTACAGTAAGGCTTCGACAATGTGAATTATGTATTAATGGAGCGATTTTAGAATGAGGGGGCTGCACTTGGAGGAGGGCCCAAGCAGTTAATGCCATGCTCAAGAGAACCCCAAGCAGGATGTGGGAAGTGAAATGGCACCTCTCCAGCAACCAGTCCAACTTTACATACTTTTGTCCAAACCAATACTTACCGCCAACCTATGGTTTCCAACCCCAGTTCCTAGAGACTGAGCTACTGACATTTGGCTAAGTTGAGCGAACCACTAGAATCGCTTGCCAAAGACTATATTTAAGATTTAGGACTCTACACAGCAACTAACAGATATTGTGTAGTCATTCCTTTTAACAGTGCACACAGCCATATGGACATAAAGTCTCAGCTGTTACATTTAGTTAGAGATGTAACTTCTGGATCCTTGCTTTCTGTTTGTTTGCATGTACATCAAGGCATCATATTGCTGATGTTATTCATGAGATAGCAGCACAAAACCCAATAATTATATTACTTGCGGCTTCTGCTCTATGCTTTGTTTTCATTGCACAACACCAATAAGGCATGCAAGACTTGGATCTGATATGATCAATTTCTAGTATTGTGCAGTCAACAGAGAAAACACAAATACACACAGATGCAGTATCAAAGAAGAGCTTCTGTTTTGTATACATCAATGAAAAAGTGTAATGAGAATCCAGGAACAAATTTAAGCCCTGATCCAACAGCAGGAACTGAGACAAGCACCATAAATGTTTAGGCAGCCCCAATGTAAATACACATTCTGATTATGGGCTTCATCCCCAGAAACAAATAGATAGACTGATACACGCTTATGTTCATTCCTGGAAACAGTTGCTTTAAAATAATATGAATCTCCATGTTTATTTAGCATTTATATTGAAGCGGAAGTACCTTTACATGCACAGGCAATAGTGTCAGACTACTTTCATGTGATGCACCTTATGAAGCTATTCTGTTGCATTAGAAGATCATTCAAACAATACACCTGAGCCAATTATGAATAATGGTAAATGGTAAATGGACTTGAGCTTTTCTAGTCTTCCGACTACTCAAAGCGCTTTTACACCGCAGGTCACACCCACCCATTCACACCCTTTTACACACTGATGGTAGTGATCGCTATGTAGTATCATCCATCAGAAGTAACTAATCCCATTCATACACCACCACAGACGCAGCGGGAGCAATTCAGGGTTAAGTGTCTTGCCCAAGGACACATCGGACATGTTGCCCAGCTGGGGATCGAACCCTAAACTTCCGGTTGAGAGGCGACAACTCTAACAACTGAACCACAGCCGCCCCTGAATAAGCATTTCCAATTGATCCAATTTTGACCGTAGGCTGACCTGAGTGACATCCCCCATCTGTTCCTGCAGGGGGCTACGGAGGCTCATCGATGGCAATCTCCATGCTGGAATACTTGTCTCAGCCTAACTTTCAGTCAACCTAATGCCAGGCTGGAGCTGAGGCGGGTTCCCTCCTCTAAAACTGTTACAGTCTTAATATAGTTGAGGAAGAATTCTCTTCAGATAACTTCTTGTATTTGCAATGACTGTTAGTACTAACAATCCTGTTCCATAGAACTGTACAATATGAATCAAAGCTCTGACTCTACTGGGTAACTTATATCTTGGTTAAATGTAGAGGACACTACTTCTATGCTGTGTCTCCCACACAGAATAGCCATAAGATTGTTTGTGGATGTCCATTGGCTGCTGCAAATGTAAGGGCATGCAAGGGTGCTCTGCAGGTCCAAAGCCTTGGCCAAATTAATGAATTGTATTTTCCATTAAGTAAGCTCAACTTTAAGCCCCCTGTTGGTTTATTATAAAGTCAACAAAGCAATATACCCCCTGAGGCTCAGTGAATTCACTCCAGTATTTTAACAGTTGATCGGTGTCCAGTTAAATTACACGAGTGAGGTGTTTGGAAAAACTAGTGCAGTATTCCCATTCGTCCTCATTGTACCAAAACAGCAAATAACCTGTCACTTACAATCTGGGGAACTTGTTAAATAGCCAGAGCTTATACATTAGGTGGAATTCTCTGATGCTTGAGAGTGACTGTGCAAGTGATTGGAGTCTTGCTGAATGGTAATCCTCTCCTAAAATAGAGTAGTCCCAAAGAGATGAAGAAATGTAATTTGAGATGGAAATCTTCCTCAACTGAGGCAATCTAGAAGGTAATCTTACTGAGAATGGATGCAGTGGTACTGTGTAGAGGAGGACACAAAGGCATGGTGGGATTGGTTTCACAGTTTAGTAAGCATAGAGGGTAGGCAGTTCATATCCAACAATATTTAATTATATATAGGCATACTATGTATTATAGTTAAACACTATGACACTTAGCAATGCGAGCACCAAAGTTCAATGGATGGAATTTTTCAAGTTGTTTAGTGAAAAACAAAAACTTTTGTAAAAATCGTAGTAATCTAGTAATTCACTGCAGCAAGTCATGGTCCCCAGATAATTAATTTCCTATTGACTTTGGAGATCAACTGACTTTCCACTGGCGCAACTGTGTTGTTCATGTTGTAGTTTTGGGAAACAAATCTACAGGAATATTGTTATATTATGGAATATGGCAAATATACTAACAATCTAAAATCATGAAAACACATTTACTGGAAAGATATATACACAAATGTCTTCATTGAAGAATGTATGTGTTTAGGCCTATTCTGTTGGAATGCTAAAAGGAAAGAAAAATGTCAAGCATCTACAAAAAACAAGACATTTGCTAATGAAAACAAAAGGAATTATGGGAATTTTTGACAGCAATGTATCACTTTTTCCATGTCCTGGAGGTGAGGGGATCAGCTTAAAATGAGGGGGATGGGGGAAAATATTTGTCACAAATTAATTCACAACTCAATATATCTTATCTATATCTATATTAATACTTTTTAAAATGCTTTTTCTTTTTTTTTTTTTTTTTTTTTTTACACTTTTTTAAAAATAACTTTTGGGGCTTTTTGCAATCAATTGATAGCAAATTTTCCATCTACCAAATGAGCTAAACCAATGTCCCAAAGGTAACTTTTTTTATTATTGGATATACAATACCTGTTTAATAAATCCTGAAAGCATGTTGATGTTAGAATTGAGGTCAAAGCCTATAGCCTTGTGGCTAAGTACAGCCTTACAGAGCAGAAAGCTTTTGGATGCCAGGTTGTGACCCAACCTTTTCTTCTTTTGTTGATATGTCTTCAAGAAGACATTTAGGCTGCATTAATAAATAAAACCCGTCCATTGGACCAGCTCCTCCTTTAAATTTCTTAATAATTAATAACCCCACCAATAACCAAGGGCTACACCTGTTTGGACGTATTACCAATCATTACATGAATAACCCATTCATACTAAATTATCATTGGGACTATATATATATATATATATATTTGTTTTTAAAGATTTATTTTGGGGCTTTTTGGGCCTTTTTTTAATGTAGGGAAAGTGGATAGAGTCGGAAATCAGGGAGAGAGAGAGAGAGGGGTATAACATGCGGGAAAGGAGCAACAGGCTGGATTTGAGCAACAGGCTTGATTCGAACCTGGACCACCTGCTTGGAAGACTATAGCCTCCACACTATAGCTCGCGCACTAACCACTGCGCCACCAGCGCCCCATTGGAAATATTTTTTAACACAAGGTTAAAGCAAATGATATACCACTTGTGATTATGCATTTTCTTCAGCTGACTTCCTGCTTTCCCAATCATGCTCCCAATCCCAGTTTTTGTCATAATTTGAACTTTATTGACAATACTTACCCCCTAGGACATGTAAGAATTACATCTGTAATATCCTGAAATGGTCTTGTCAAAGCTGTCACATTCAACAGCCTATTGTCAAAGTATTATCTTGCTACATTCATGTCTTCATGTTCATGTGTGTGTGAGCACTTTTTGACTATCCACATGTAGGGATATATATACCAGTGTTTGTGACCTTAAGAGTGGGTACATTCGATCCAGTTTAAGCTAAATTCACCACAGGTCTTGTGAAGGTTAATGTTGGTCCTGCCATCTGCTGTTTTCTAATCATCCCCTGTTATCTATGAAAAACTGGAGCAAAGGAATATGGTTGTAGCGTGCAACAGCCATCGTTTTCCATTTACCCCTTCACTCTCATGGCCATTTCACCATCATTTGTGAAATCAGCTGTAGCAGCGGGAGGAGAGTTTGCACAAAATGTACTTCCCGGAGTGTCTATTTCATGCCGAGAGGAGAGGAGACGGCGGCGGCAGCTGAGGAGAATAAGTGAGAGAGGGGGAAGGTAATGAATAGAACAGTTGGAAAGCTAGCTGGGGATGGCCTCTGAACATTTGTCACTCCAATAGGAGTTGTCTCTGTTGCGAGATTGGATTTTGGTTTATTATTGTTGTTTTGCAAAAAAAAAAAAAAGAAAAGGGGGTGTCACTGTGCACCCCGGATGCCAGCAGAGCTTCGCATGTAAGTGGCAAGGTGCAGTGTTTTTGATGGGATGAGAAAGTGTGTTCTGCCCTCACACTGTATCCAGCGGGAATCCAACAATAATATGTGATTCCTGCCCTTTGCTTGCCTCATGCATACGCACAGAGGGAAAGCAATCTCATCCTATTCTGGTGGGGGGGCCGTGGAGCAGACACGCTTCCCTCTGGTTCCCTTTGGTTGTTCCTCTTGGGGACAGAAATCACAAGTGGTGGTTGTTGAAACATCACGGTGCAGCATTTTAAATACTTTGTAACAGGCCTCACTGATCCAGAACGCCCTTTTAAAAAAGCTTTTAAAATCATATTAAGCTGTTTAGAGTCCAGTTCTATGTCATGCTTGTGTACCACGTTGACTATATAAAGATGGACGATGCATCTCTCCCTCCTCGTGTTGTGTCAATCATGGCATTTTACATCTTCTTAGAGCATGAAACAGCTAACAGTAGACATAAGTAATACAAAAAATTATACATGGACGACATGAACCGGTATTTATGAAGTCAGTAATTTGTAGTTATTTTATACAAAATTCAAATTTCCTGATCTCCTGGTTTAAAGTCCAATGCACGTTTGACCAATCCCTCCACACAACCTCCTCCTTATGCTGACTTACATACTCTTCAGCATCCAGTCATTTAGCTTTTGACACTTATATATTTTTGTTGCATTGGCCCACAGAGTACGAGAATGGTACGTTTGTGTTCACACTGATCAAATGAGCTGGACTTTGGGGTGAAGCGAACTCGAATCAGGGTCGAGGTCCCCGAATGTGAAACCACCCTAAATAAAGCTTACTATTTGATGACTATAGAGCTAGAATCGATTGTCTGTATGGATAGCTTCTATACATTTCAATTAACTTCAGTATCTTCCAACCTTCCAAGCTGATTACACTTTTAATAAACCATCCGTTTTCCTTCAAATCTAACCAGAAACAGTCCACATTAGAACATTTGTCTCTTTACTTCACTCTGATTGGATCATTTTTTAATAATTCCCTAATAAAATAATCATATCTATATATCCCTCCTCTATATTCCTCCCTGCAGCACACCTCTCTTATCACTCTCTCTCCATACTGCCTTTTTTTCTCCTTCTACCCTTGCTCTCTGACTCCCTCCCCCCTGCCTCCTCTCGTCCTGCTCTCTCGGGAGAAGCCCTCGGCGTGAAGCACTCTTGAGAAAATGAAGGGGGCAAATATACATGTGTGATGTTCAGAACTGGATAATGGTGCACTTGTTCAATGTAATTGGCCTGGAAAAGCACTGTAATTTGTGACTGGAGAACCCTGACTTGACTTGAGAAAAATGTAAATGTGCAGCAGAGGAGCCCCTTGGTTAATCAGTTCTCACAAAGAGAATACTTTAAGTTCATTAGTGTACCATTTGCATATTCGCCCTCATAAAGGAAGAGTTAATCCCAAATGAAATTGCATGTTTCTATCATAAAAATGATCTCATTTCATATTCTCCGCCAATTATCCCAAATGAAATGTGTTTGTGTACGATCATATTAAAACGTGACATCTCTCTAGTTTTACTGAATCAACTTTATGTAGAGTTCTATGTTCTTTTGCAGTTCTAATATGAAATAATTTCACAAACTAGGCCTGCAAGATTCATCAAATATTTCACCCTTCTCCAGAAATATCGTCTGAAGTACTACTTGTTCTGCAAGGCCAAACAACTCAAACAGCAACTATCACACAGAAAGAGAGATCTGCTGGATGTCAAGACAGCAGCTAGAGTTCTTAATAGTGCCCCCCCTCCATAAAAAAAACTCCTCCAAATGGAGTCTAAATGGAGGGAACAAAAGAAGCATGTCTGTGAGGATTAACGCTGAACAAAAAAAGCTAATTTGCCTGCTGATGATGGGCATCAACTTGGTAGATTAGAGAGCTTGAAGGCAGCGAGCAGAAAAAGCTTTGGACAAAGAGGTTAGAACTAAGAGGGAAGTGAAAAACAATGAATGGGAGGGGGGGGGGGGGGTTACGGGTTGTAACTGTAGTTCTATGAGTTTGCTTTTAATGAGAGTGCTTTAAAAAGTTCTGTGAGCCTTTCTATCAACTTTTCAGAACGGCCACTGCAATGTTACCTTGAGAGCCAATCAAGACACAAGTTCAGGGGGCATGGGGTTCATGTTTACAGTCTTTCTTGAACATTTAGCTCTTATTTATGGTTTGATATAGCTATGTAACTTACACTGTTCTTTTAGCTTACAGGGTAAAGGTGATATACACTGAAATATAAACTCTACTAGCATACCTAATGATCTATTGATGGTACTGACGCAACAGACTGCAAACTACGGTCAACAATTCCCGCCTGAAGCCACAGCTCTGAAAAAAGTTCCAAATTGAGACACGACAGGTATTAATGGGCTTTAATCACAATAGTTGAATTGTACAGGCCTGTCAACAGATATTGAAACCATTTTTCACAGAAAGAGATACTTAACATGGATAAGGATTGTTGTGGACAGAGAGAATCTGACCTTTAGTCTCATATGTTGGTGAAATAACAGAGACTTCAAATAATTTAAACATACACCCAGGGGTGTATCCAAACTTTTTGACTTGGGGGGGGGGGTGGGGGGGGGGGGGGGGGACTTTGGCACTGACTTCTGCAGGTGTGGCATTAAGTTTTTGTGCACAGAGAAGCAACTAAATTACATTTGTAAGGGTCACCGGTAGCCTAGTGGTTAATGCTTGCACCCCATGTACGGAGGCTATGTCCCCGCTGGCCACCCCTCTGGACATGCCCCTGATTCAATCCATAAACCTGTGGATTAAAATGATATTGCTCCTTGAGGAAGTAGAGAATAATATGGTGTTTGCAAATAAGGACGTTTACAGTTTTGTGATTAAAAAAAAGTACATTATTCTGGTGAGTTTTTGTTCTCATTTAGTTCCAGGCCACAATGAGTAACTATTCAATTGTTGTTATATTATTCAATTAAAAAGTTGCTTGACACATTTGGAGAAAAAAATCAAAACCATTGAATTGAATTATTAAATTCAGTTATATTGAATATCATTGATCACCAATAAAGATGTAGATAGATAACAACCACTTAAAATGTCTTATTACACCTATTGGTTTGGATTTTAAAATCCTTTTTAAATAATTATCATGCACTTATAAATATAACAGATGCTTACTTTGAACAGAATCTCAAAACTGAAATCATCTAAAACCCCGAACCTATATGTGACTCCAATGACAATTCCATCCGCGCAGACTATTCTTTGCTGATTCAGGACCATTGTTAGGTTGGGCTCAGGTTGGCTCGGCAGTGCTGGCTCTCTCCCAAAACATCTCTTTGGATTCCTCGGCCCTGGATTCCTGGATGTTACCCACACTGCAGGAGGAAGCGATGCAGCGAGGGGGTGGGGGGGTGGTTTGAAAGAGTTGAAAACAAAGCCATCAATGTGATTGGTTGTCTGGACAGAGGCCAAAGAGAGGACAGAAGGAGTGTAGGGAGGAAGAGACAGAAGGAGGGAGGGAGGGGAGAACAGAAAGAGGGCGGGGGAGATTGTCTTGAAGCCTTTTAAGTGCCCTCTGGAGGGGTCAAGAGGATGCCAAATCTGCGGGGTATCTCAGTTCTGGCTCCCAGCATGTGTGTTAGCATCCTTCTGTATACCTGTCTGTACCGATCTGTGTGAATCTATCCATTTGTCCTGGTTTTGCTCCTACATGTCTGGTTGGAGGAGTGCATAATGGCCCCCAAGGGTATTAGTCCACATACCTTTTTGAATTTGGCTTGGGTACACTATGTTAGTGTACCGAATATTCATAAATGTGACACACTCAGTCTTGTCCACGAGTGTAGCCAGTCATCACAGCTAAAGGTTGATTTGGATAACACTTTTTAGTTGGAGATTCAATTATACCATTGAGAGTATGAAGAGCTTCATTACTATGCTAACATTCCACTCTATTTTTTGTCTCTATGGCCAAATGGATATTAAGAGGGTGAGACTGTCAGTCAGGCGATGACCTTTGTTTTTTTTTTTAGTTTTTCAGAATTTTCTGAAGAAGAAGGGGCAATCAGAAAGGCAAAATTTTCAAGCAAATATCCACTAGGACGGCAAGTTTTCTTAGTTGCACATGTTGCTAAAATGTCAGGGTCACTTCCTGATAGCTTCCTTCGAAACCGAAACTCAAATTGAGAATCCTTCATTTCATTTTCATTAGTGACAGTATTCATTGTGCTCCACTTCATTTAAGATAAGGCATATTGACATTTCAAGAGAACAAGTTTTTCATTTAAAATCATGAAAATGAATCGTTTCCATTTGGTGTCAATTTACTCCAAGCATGCTTCACCTTATTGTACTCAATCTCACTCAGTGATTACGTTTCATTTAGTGTTGTTAGCTCTGAAAAAGGATCTCTTTATTCAAACACTTGGATGGAATTAAATATGTGGCAACCGATTGCAGTGTCGAGAATTTTTTTTTCATCAAGTACTCTGTCCCCAAAGCAACATCAACCCATTTTATTCATTCAATTTTACAATGTGTGAGCTTTTGAAATAAAACCTGCTTTTAGAATAGCACATGCTTACTCATGCTCCACAGTGGTATTCAATGACAAGTCATCGCTATCTGAACGAACAGAATAAGCTCAACATTTGAAGTGTGAAAAAAACAAAGTATGACACAACAAGACTTTCTGTATCTAGCCAGGCTTATGACACTTTAAGGCTGTACTACTTTTTAATAAACCATTGTAAAGCAGGTAGGTTTTCTGTATCATATTCACCGTTTATGCTACACATGTGATATTGGCCTTCTGTTGGCACTTAAATGAAAATTATATAATCTAGTTATTTAGAGTTCATCCTGAATGGATTGTGCATCCCCAAAATCATTGAAATAAGATAGTTGGTGAGATATTTTACAAAAAGCCACACAAAAAAAACGAGGCTATATATATGAGTAACTGGAATTAAATCATTTAAATAAATTGCCTTCATCCTTACAAAACTTGAATATATTTTTCCAACTTAATAGAAATTCCAACAAAATTGTGGTTGGGATTGTCTTGGCTCAACCAATGACCAACACTCAGTACATTTACTTGCAGTTAAAGAAAGGCGATGTGTGAGTCCGACTAAATCGGGACTTAGGGGCGGCTGTGACAGTGTTGGTAGAGTCGTTGTCTCTCAACTGGAAGTTCAGGGTTCGATCCCTAGCTTCTGCAGCAACATGTCCGATGTGTCCTTGAGCATGGCACTTCACACCGAATTGCTCCCCGCTGATGGTCACTATACAAGGCAACTTCTGCCATCTGTGTGTGAATTGGTAGGTGTGACCTGCAGTGTAAAAGCACTTTGAGTAGTCCGAAGACTAGAAAAGCACAAGCTCAAGTCCATTTACCATTTACTTTTAAAATCCATGCATCCATAATATAACAATGAGTGAGGCCTACTTCCTGCTCTTCTGTATGTATGTCTTGTGCCAAGTGTCTTGAGATAAGATTTGTTACAAGATTGATTGATTGATTGATTGATGTCAACATGTTAGTCCGACTTGTAAAGAGTCAAATTTATCAAAGTCAGGGCTTATACACCTAGAAAATTGATTTCTAGAACGATTTACTCTTGAATGTATATGCCTCCATCGTACCCAAACTGGCCCTGGCATTCGGCGCATACTCCACACTTCCGGGCTTTGACGTGGAAGTCAAACAGCATAGATGTGTAACACATCAGAAGTTACACTGTCATCTCCAATATAGATGTTACTAAACTGAACTGAAATAAAAGACGGCACATCTCCACCTATCGTTGCAGTGTTGGACATATAGTACTGTACATCCGCCTCTCAAGCGATTCTACCCCAATGCTTGTAGACTGGGACCAGTGGTCATCCAATAAAATGGCCTAATCGAGCTATAACTGCAGCTCGACTTAATTGTGTATGGAAACATACTAATTGGTACCCCTGAAGCAATGTCTCTGATGACAAAAAAAGCCAGACTAATACCTTTCAAGTTGGTATTGTTTTATATATGCCATAATTTTGATAATGTGCCCTTTGATTTAATATTTTATTACTAATTTTTGACTGCTGTGTGAATTTTCTCCAGTGTTGGGTCGATGACATCCACATCTTATCATCTTATCTCAAACTTGATCACATCAGCTCAACCAGATACCGCCTTCGTTCCAATTAAAGGAATCAACTTAGAGATAAAATGAGAACAAACAAAACAAAATGTACAATGAATCATCAAATTACATAAAAAGTACGATGGTGCAAGGCTATCTCGTATTTTCTTTCTGGCTTTTTATCTGGTAGAAATGTCTGCAATTTCATGATACATTTAGCTTTCAAACTTTTAAAGGAAATTGAAGCTACATCGACTATCTAATTGTAAATTAGCATAAAAACATAAAAAGTGGTCGACTGATTCCACACAGCTATCTGCAGTGCTTTTCTCTTGCATTTTCTTTGTCGTTCTCTGAGTCTCCACACAAGTTAACTTACTCACAGCGTACTTGGCCAAGAGTAGCAGACAGTCCATATGTGCTGTTTCGCCACAGAGCTCTGACATCTCCGTCACAAGGTTTGTCACCATAGACCCTACTGTCCCTGTCAAAGCCATGCCAAAGAAAGTGGCGATTCACAGCCAAGATTGGTTTGTGCTCACACTTGTGTGTCCTTTCTGCCACTTTCACCTTCACTTGTGTTTCTCCGCTCACTCTCCTTCTGCTTGTCCTTCTGCCCGTCTCCTTTTTCTTTGTCTCGTCTCTCTAGTTTTCATTTCCCATAAATCACGACTTTCTACCTTGATGTTTTTCTCAGCTCTTAAAAACTTGATTTTCATGCATGCCCAGACACTCCCAGGATAATGTGATTGACCACGGTGAAGGTTTGAAACACTGCTATGGGTGATGAAGTCAATGCAATCCATTCTGCTCTAATCAGAATTCATTACATTACATTAGACAGAGGCATCGCTCAGGCATCCATTTGTCATTTTCTGAGAAATGGCCACAATGGGCCGAAAAAAAAATGGAGAAGAAAATCAGTATTCACACCAAATTAGTTTAGCTACAGTGAGTAATGGCAATTTCCATCAAGAGTTTTGTAATGAAGAAATGGTTACGAGGCGGCGGTGATTCAGAGGTGTTTCAACAGGAGATGCTGGAAGTAGAGAAAAAGGCATGAAAGACAAAGAAAATGAAACGCACACACTCGTACACACCAACACGAGCGAGACAGATGTGGGCTGCCACGCGCGGCCTCCAACTGTTCATAATGAAGGGCATTCACCGTTCTGTTCCGGCTCTCCCACTGTCAACACAATTCTCTCACACTGGGCCTCCTTCCCTCCCCCTTGTGCCTCCCCGTCTATCCATCCCTCTTCTTTCAACATTTCTCGCACAAAGTAGTTTAGGGTAAGGCAAGACGTGAGTATAGATGAGAGAGGGAGACATGGTAAAGTGAAGCAAAAGGAAGCAGATCCATAGGACAGCTTGGAGACCAGCATGGGGCTGTGCCTGTCACTTCTACCCGTCTACTGGCAGGAGCGCTTATTGTACCTGGGCATCCGCGGAGCTCCACTTGGTAGGGAAGAGGGAGGATGGGGGAAGCACCACAGGCCACAGCACCTCTTTAGCGGCCAGGCAATCTGCTCCATGAGTCCTGGCCTGCCTGTTGGATTGCGGAGGACACACACACACACACACACAAGGCGCCCATCCACCCACCCGCAGAGGAGCATGGTCAGAGCCGAGGCATGATGGTAGATGAGGCACAACAAACACATACAGGGATTACTCACTAACGTACAGTACATACCAGAGAATCCCAACCAGGGGAACTGTACTCCAGGGGGTTCTTCTTCATTGGTGGGTTGTGTGTATAAAGATGGTAGAGAAACTTTTTTTTTTTTGTGAAATAAAGAAGAAAATTAACATATTGAAAAAAAAATCAATGTGTGACTAGGATAAATACAAACATTCCAACCTTAACATCAGGCAGTGCCTTTTGCAAAAAACACTGAAACATAACAACAGTGAGAAAAAGAAGGGTTGAAATAGCTCGCTGTATGTTATGGGAGAGAAGTTAAAATAACTACAGATAGCTAACTGTCATAAATAAGAAGTTAAGAAGTTAAGAAGCTAAACATTAAAGGCGGACTAAAATGCATAAATAAGTAATCTAAAGAGCTAATGAATAAGTTATGAAATAAATAGTAAGATAAAACTAATGAATAAATAGTTGAAAGAGATGTAAGAAATACGTAAAGAAGGTTAATGTAGCTTGATGAGGCCAGTAGTTCTCATGAGGTCTCGCTTTAGGACCCACCACCAATTTCTTCATGAAACACCACAACCCAAATTTTCTCCAAATTTTCTGATATTTTTCAACCAATCAGATTTATTTCATGAAGAAAGGTGTAGTTTGGACTTCAGACAATACAAATTCATGTGACAGAACAAAGGAAAGGAACTAATCAAACATATTTAAAGGGCCCTCTGTAGAGTTTTTGGCAGACTCACTGAAAACCGCTGAACGACTCACTTTTGATACCCGGCCCACCACTTGAAAACAACTGATTTAAGCCAATGAAATATTTAAAAGAAAATTGGTTTCAGCCACTGCAGGTGGTAGCAGGAATACAAAAATAAAGGAAATACACTCAGAACCAACCTTGACAATGCAGTTCAGCTATACAACAAGTGACAATGTCCACCTTGGTGTTGTGCTTTAGAAATTAAACAAAAAATGTTTTTCTCGTGTTTACTTTGTATTTTCTCGTGTTTAAAATGAGGACTTAAGCAATGTATCAAATTGAAAAAAAAAAACAAGGGCGCTAAGTCAGTATAAAAATGTTTGAAAAGAACTGTACGTATCTCCTTCCAGTTAAATACATAAAACACAACTTGCATAAACATCCTGCAAATAAAAAATTCAGCACTGGATTAACATTGATTGCGTATTTCATGCTCTAAAAAAGCAGGGGAGACAGCTGTTGAGGCCAGAGCAATTTGTATGCGAGTCAAAAACAAAACAGCCCAAATGTGATGCTAACTAGCAGTTGACATGCTCATGTCCCTCGAGGTCACTTCCTCCCACGCCTCCAGAAAGCATTCTACAGATACCCCCCCACCCCTAACCCTTTCTCTCCCCCCTCCACTTCCCATTCCTCAGTGGAAGTGCTCAGGGCGTGTGGAGTAAGGAGTGAACAGCTGTTTGAATTAAATCTGCAAGAGTGAGTCTAGACGGGGCCAGGTTTATTGAAGCGATGTCGACTGTCAGATTGATGGAAGACAAGGGGGAGACGGCTCGGCTCGTTACAGGCAAAGCCAAACTGGATTCTCTGCCTGTAAGCTGCTGTAAATCTTGTCTGTTTGATGGGGAGATTAGTTGTAATTCGGAGGACATAAATGCGGTGTTAGCTTGGAAGTGATGCCGGCCGGAAAACATGAACATAAGGATAGAGAGAGTTCGCCTAAACACGTACTGTAGCGGTTTGCTTTGCTTCAATATGTGACAAATTTGACCAGAAAATCTTCACTCTGTCTGCATTAATCAGTGCAGATGTCCTTGAGCAACTTATTCAAAAACACAGACTTCCTTTAAGGGATGTAGTTTTTCCATGTAAAGATAATCTTGTATTTGTAGGTATTACAGTCTTCAAACTTTTTTAGGACTGTTTCAAACATGACATTCTCTACATCGAAATACTTCCCATATTTGATGCATTATTTTTGCATTACACACGACTCTAGCTAATCCCTAAATAACTCTATACGATATACTATCCTGACCTGGCTCAGGAGATCACAACAAAAAGGGGAGACAACTCCAAGTTAAAGTTTAAATTGTTCCTTATTGAACCAGATAAGACCAAATTAAATATCCAAACAAATGTTAATTAAACTATTAGACCAAATTTGTTATATTTTATTACCTCCAGATAGACTAATAAATTAAATATTTACAATATAAGGTGTGGAAGTCAGTAGTCAGTGGTGTGTGTTGTGTATGAGTGGAGTAAGTGTGTGTTGTTGTTTTGGAATTAAAAAATAGCAAACGGTAATTTAGGCCTAGTCTACACGTAGGCGGGTATTTTTTTTTTAAATGGAGGTTTTTCTGTGCGTTTTGGTCTTTTGCACACATGCAAATGGATTTTTAGGTCACTGAAAACGCACCTTTTGGAATAATCCTTCCAGGGTGAAGATTTTCAGAAACTGTTCATGTGTTGACGGGGCTTGTCATGTCACACTGTGCACAGGTTTCTCCTCCGTTTAATTTAATTGTGCGACGTTCTCTCTTATGTTTACATGAGATTAGTGCGATAGAAGACCAGTTGCTAACTGGACTTTTAACATGTTTAGACATACATGACACAATTGCTTTCCCACTATGAGGCGCCTTAATGGACAACTTTGCAAATGAAATGGTCATTGCAGAGGAATGGCGAGAACATTTTAGCATTTCAAGGACATCGTTTTTGACTTGGCATGCACATGACAGATGTTCGTTTTCATGTGGACGAAGATGTTTTTGAGAACTTAGTCGGGAATTTAGTGGTCAGGATTATTTTTTGCAACGGAGTAGGAAAATCTGGGCTGTATCCGAATTGCCAAGTACCTACTCAATCTTTCAGTAGGCAGTAGGCAGTACCTACTATCCGTGCTGTATACTGTTTAGTACCTACTATTCAGTAGGCGTGGCACAGTAGGCAGATATTTGTTCCTACTTCATCTGATTCATTCAGTATGGAAGTGATGTCATTAACGTTATCCAGCCCGGCCGCATTCACCCGTTTTTTTTTTGTTTAGCTTTATTCAAGAAGAGTAATGCGCATACAGTCAGGTAAACAACAAACAATATCACAATGTAAATCAAGTAAAAGATTAAATAACTAAATAACATACAGTAGGCTACATAAAGGAAAGTAGAAATGAAAGACAGTAATATACAGAATATAAAGTAAAATAAACAAATAAAGACGCATTTAAATAGTGAAATCATTATTTAAATAGAGGGGGAAAGGTTTCATAATAATGCAGACATTTGTTATATTTTCTGTTGTTAATTAAAAGTAGCGATTTCAGTCGGGACTTTGACTCTAGATTAAAAATTGATCCAATTAATCCACGCTCGTTTGTTTTGATTTGGAGGCGGACGTGAAGTGACGATTTATGTTTAATTTCGCACAGCATTGTGGGTGGTAAAATACAATTCATTTCCTGAAAGCACGCATCCAATCCATACTGCATGAAACCCGGAAATTAGTATCCATACTGAAATGTTCAGTATACTGAGGTGGACCCAAAAAATGCATACTGAATGACCACGAAAGTTCAGTATCCTGAAACTCCATACTGAACTGTGACTATTCGGAAACAGCCCTGTTTTCAAAAATACCCGCTTATGTGTGGACTAAGCTTTAGATTAACATTCTCAAACCAATTGCAGTACACTTGGGGTGAGGGTCCGAGCAGAGTGTTATAGTGTGTGTGTGAGACTGCAGGAGCTTAAGTAACTCAGCACACTGGGCCCAGGTGTGCTGAGTTACTCTAATTAGAGAGCTGCATTGAGATCACAGGCTAGAGACACCACAAAGACAACAAGGCGATGAAAACATACCTGATGACACTACTGAGGCGTCACACTGTGTAATGAAAATGTTTTGTTTTGCTACATTTATACTCAAGTTAACAATAGAGGCAGGAAATTATTTTCACAAGTGCTTTCTTTTGATTAGTAACAAACAATTTGGTTCAATGACATCAATACACAGAAGCTTGCATCCTTCTTCTCCTGACTGCCTTTATGGTCTTGTCTTGTCTTGTCTCGGTCTCGCCCTGCTTTGGTCTTGACTCGGTCTCGATCCCTTAATGTCTTGGTCTTGGGTATGTTTTGGAGCACTCTGGTCTTGGGTATGTCTTGGTCTCAGTTACTTTGGTCTTGACTACAACGCTATACAGAGGTTATAGTCATCGTCGCAGTGGTCGTGGGTTCGAATCCAGCCTCGGCCCTTAGCTGCATGTCCTCCCCCAATCTCTCCTCCCAACATTTCCTGTCTCTATTCAGCTGTCCTATCTAATAAAGGCAAAAATGCCCAAAAATCTAAATAGAAAATACATTTTGGCTGTGGGTCTATCTAAGGTGACAGACATTTTCATATTGTTCATGTTATTAAAAAAAATTAATAACAAGTTTGGGCAACAGTATGTTTCCTCCATGTGCAGAATGTGTGTGGTATCCTATTTCCACTGCATTCGCGTGGTCGCATCTGCAGCAGTGTGTGTGTGTACAAGTGTGTTTGTGTGTAAGAGGTGTGGACACCGATCGTGTCTCACCAACTCTTTTTGAAAGTGACTCTGACAGTTTGGATAACAGTGTTACCCTGCTTCCTCACTGCTGCCCACACACATACAGACACACCAGAGCAGTCACATTGCCTTCAGATGGCGGGCTCCTCAGACGGCAAGTGTTAGGGGCCAGCTTATAATTAACTTGCCTGCCAAGTGGCATTATATATCATCAAGGGCTCGACATTGGCCCAGAGGAACTCCAAAAAAAAAGTGCCAGCGCTTTTGTTCACCGCCTAATAAGGTCAACGCAGTGGCATGGTAAATTACTGTAATTTCAACCATCCAGGCAACAACTGTGGTCAGGCGTCAACTCCCGCTTTCTCGCACAGGAAGTTTTCCGGGGCCCTGAAGGAAGAATCAACCAGGTCCTTATTTGTTGCGCAAAATCAGCGATCGAAGAGTGCTCTGCATGTTGTGGCGAAAACACGAGTTGAATTACGAGATCCAGACGGAAATAGATTGAGAAAAACGAAGGCGGAAGAAGCAGTACCGGAGACTTTCCAGGCAACTGATGGCAATTAATGTTGTTGTTTATCAGCTCGAGGCAGATTTTTCTTCTTCTTCAATTAACTCAGTGTGGGCACACTCATGTGGTTTGATGAGTGCCTTATCCATCTAAGTGGACACACTCACACAGGCACTGCTCTGCCTCTGGTTCGCCCTGCTTATGTCTGGCTCTTCTTGCTCCATATGTGTGTCAAATGCAAGCTGTATACTACCACTGCAACATGTCTACTCTGCACAATCTTTATCATAGGGGCTGGCTAATTAATGGAGTTTCAATTACAATTTTGAATTCCTACGGTCATAAAGATAATCAAAATTAAATGATTACTGAGCCACATTGGCATGTTGCGCTCGTTTTGTCTATAGGTTTATCATGTGAGGGAAATGATCAGTGTTGTTATATTTTGCCCACAAGAGTACATCACCACTACTTCAGAATTGTTGTACATTTATTTGTATTTATTTAATTAGTATTGTTTTATTATTGTTAGATTTTCCCCCAATTTATTTCCATTTTTTGCTTGTTTTTCAGCGTTCAGAATGTTAAAGGAAGAACGTGCGACTTTTTGATACAGATTTTCGCGCTCATTGATCCACATTCTCATTTGAGCTTAATCACATTGTTAAACTATTCATCTTCTAATCTTGAACATAAAGATGCATGCTGTCATTTTTTTCAGTGTTTTTCATTTTGACCCTTTCCAATCTGACTACTTTGAAGTTGCATGCAGGTGAATATATTAAGTACGGGAAAGAAAGAGGGCTTTGCACACTTGGGTTCTCCCGCACCTGTCCACTAGATGTCCTCGCTGAGTTTCCCAGCTCTTGGCATCACCTGACTCTTTTGTGACCTTCTCCCAGCTACCTAAATAAAACAGTTGTTATGGAGACTTAGATTAGAGAAAACCAATGCTGCAACACATTGCAAGGCAACCGGTCAAGCCTCAAGAAAAGTTGAAGACGTTGAAGACAAGAAATGGTTTGATAGCAAATTATTGATTATAGAACTTGGCTCTTTTTTGTATTGACAAATAAGATAGAAAATGTGAACTGGTTGGATTTAGGTTAACTGTTCTACTTATTTTACCTTTTGACAGAACCAGAACAGACAAGATAGGAATGCTTATTTGCAATACAACTAATAAACAAACCTTTCCAAAATGTCTACTATTCCTTTAAGATTGTTTTATTTCCCTTTGCATAAATGCCACCTGCTCTATCCAATTTGCTTGCTGCCTTTAAACTGTTCTTGATTTCCAATCTTGTGCATTTTCATGTCTGCCTGTTTAGCCTGATTATCGACTAAACCACTTTTTTAAATTGTCCTTCTTCGCCTACTAAGTTTGCCTTAAGGTTTGGATTCGACCCAGACTCACAAAGCCATCTTAATAATCTCTACAAATCCACTCTGTTCCAGTGACACACTTGGCAATTTAAAACTAGATCTGCCAACTTTGGAAAAATACTCCCTTAACTAAATATGGTTCAGATAAAGACCTAAACAATGCCAACCATTTAGATCAAAGACAATATATGTTATTGGAAACAGCACTGACTTAGGGACACATTGAAAAGGAAGGTTTGCGTGATTGGCAGTTGGTCGATGGATGTTATTGGACCTCATCCTGGGATCAGCTGTGTCATTCCCTCATATATTGAAGTCAGGTTGGTGCAATAAGTTGCATGACAATAAATGTGAGCGATTCTCAGAGACTATAAGCTTTGTAAAGTTGGTCAGACGGAGGCTACAGTTGTCCCCGCTGCCTCCCTTCTGTCTGCAACACATTCATTATGACGGTGTAATAAGGTTGAGGCGATTGATTGATTCCCAGGGACAGATGGCATGTACCCAGGGTGGGCATTTCAGCCTCCATCCAATAATGTGGTGGCTTTTCTTGGTCTGTTGCATTTTATCACAATTTTGAATGTGGTGTGTCTACAATACTTGATTTGTCTTGATTCATTGAGAAAAAAAAAGTTAAATATGAGTATACGCATGCAATTATACCATCCTTTCCTATCCAGGTGGTAGCTGTATTCCATCTGGAGTCCTTAACACTTTTTAATCTTGGAAATTATGACATTAAGGGTAATAGAGATCTAAATTACATTCATCTACTATTACCTTTGCCTATGATAATTACACACTATGGATTAAACGAATCATTTAAGTTGAGGCATACAATTCAAGTTGAATGTCACCTCAGCAGGTGTCGCTCCCATAAAGTCCAACATTGATTGAAAAGGTGTATTATCTCCGCTACGTGTATGGGCCCACTGTGCCCATACACTGATACACACCTTTGTGTGATGGATGCTCAAGGCGCACTTAAGTTGTAATCATCTTTATATGGCGACAAGGGTGGACTCCAGACCAATTGGAAGGAAATGAGCAGAGGGGGTATTTCACATTCTAACCTTGCTCCTTCTGAATTAGGCTCGTGCACACAAATGCCTCCGTCTCAGTCGCCCGCTTTGTCCTCTTACAGCTATTCCCCTTGCATGACTCAGTTCTAGAATTACAATTAACAAATTCCCGCCTGTTTCGCACAGACTGTGAATAATGGGAGTGACAAAAAGGGTCGCTCAGAAGCAATAGTCGTACAGGCTCTAAGCACTGTTTTGTTAGGCTTGACTAACTTTTGTAATTATGTTTTCCCCCGCAACCTCCCCTGACCATGTATAGCCCCAAAACCGAAACAGAATTCAAGCCACTGAAGTATAAAACGCATTCCACTTTGCAATATAATCACAAGCAAGACTATTGGAATGGTGGGGGGAGTTTGTTTCATTCCATGCAGAGACCATTTAAGTAAGTGAAAGTGGGCTGTTTTTTTATTAACTAGTGTGTCTGCGTTAATGGCAGAACCTCTTAATCCAAGGGGTCGGTCAACTCGCTGAAAGTAGGCAAATTTGATTTCCATCCAATTAAAATGTTGACTTTGCTTTTGTTTACCATGCTATTTGCACCTCAAACTTCCTTGGTATCTTCACAAATTTAATTACAAAGTCTTAAATTGTCCAACTACATACTAGTCCTGCTTGTTATATGCCATTAAAAGAGACATTGCGTGCCTCGGAAGTTTAACAGCTTCTCTGTACAGGCCTTTGTGTTAAGAACCATTGTGTAATTACTGTTAATGGTTACTTCAAATGGTGGTATCCTCACAAAAGCAATGTGAGATAAAATGTCACCAAATTCCAGATAAACTTATCTCACAGGCCTTAATTGCCTTTCGCTTAATGACTCACAATCAACAGATCTTGCCAGCCATCTCCCAGTAGCATCACAGAGCCAGTTTGGTTCAGAGGTTGGAGGTGGGGGAGCTGTTGCTGTTTCTTAATGAAACCCAGCATGGAGCCCCCCCACCCCAAAAACAAAAAGCAGAACACAGTGATTAGAAGCTTACACAAACACAGGAAAGGCTGCAAACAGTGATTAGTATGTAATTGTAATCCTGGAAAGGAATAGGGGGATCTCTTTCTGTCATTGAATTAGAAGAGAAAAGGGTTGATTAAGAGAAGGGAAGCACAGGGGGTTATGTAACCACCACAGAACGACAAGAAATGTTTAATTTTCATTCATATTGAAGTCAGTAACTCAAAATCATCAACACACTTTGAAGAATATGCTTTGAAACGGACTGAGTCAAACCAATAGACTTAATGTCAGTTTGCGATCTAAATCTGAATAGATGATATATTACATCTTCTGATGGCCTGAACCAATAAAAAACAAATTATGATATCATGTTTTAGATTCTTAATGCATACACAGTAAAATTTTGAGAAAAATGAACATTCCTAATTATTTAAAACTCTGTTCGAAGACAGTTAATTTAGCTGTTTAATAAATTTCTGAAGACTGTATGGGCTTGGCCAAAAAATATATATATATATTAAAATCCTTTATTCCAATTGGTCACTCATAAATGGTAAGTAAACAATGCTCTGCTACCTGTAGAAAACTGTCTTAGGGTGTCACATTTTGTGTTACTTTTCCTTTAATTCTGTGTTTTATAAGTGGTTAGAGTTCATTGGTCCAGAAGCAATCCATCATAGCAGTCTCCAATTATATTATGTTTAGCGTTTAGCACCTCTTTTATAATTGCTTCTCAGTCGAATAATTATTTTCTGGCCTTTTCTCCTGGACCAAGTTAGAAGCATAGACTGGTTACAAGTTTCCAGAGTGGAATTATTTGCATCCTTTTTGGTTCCTTTTTGTGCGTTTCCCTGACAAGAAAACCACCAAACACAATGATGCCTTCTCCTATCCTGCGCAAGTTCCTGCAATAATGAGTTTGAAAGTACCTTACCTACCGTGTCCTGACGACACTCCCCAGAGATAGTCAGGCTTACCTTAATTAGCGTCTGTCAAAATCTGCTACACTGTAAGCAGTTAGCATAAACGTGAAACATTAACTAAGAGCCCATTGTCCCCAAAGTGGTCAATGCTAAATTATGGGTTTGGCGTGAGCTCGTTCTTAATGGAGCTAAAATCCCCCTGAAGACATCAAAACCAGCCTTTACACATACATCATCAAAGACCTGAAATTAACTATTAAAGCTGACAATTGACACACTGAGTCAACCCTCATCAACAGTCATGTCAATAATTTGCCCAAATACATTCCTTTCACTGGATGGAAAAAATCTGAATAGCTGCTTTAAGTATTTTTTCTTGTGTTGCTTCACAGAATGAATTTGAGAAATATCTTAGCAATTTTTCAAGTGTAACAACTCCCAATTTAATCCAAACATGAGGAAAGTTTAAAAAAACCATTGCTGACAACCTTTTGGTGACACTAATAGGCAATGCTTTTAAGCTGCACACTATGTACTCTGCACTATGAACTCTAAATGACATGGGAAGAAGCTGTTGTAGATCTGTGAGCAAGTACAACAAACAAAAGCTAATGGAAGAAAAAGAGCGCCTTTAACCTGTGTTGTCATCGTGGTTGTCTCATCCATAGGCCCTTCTTCATGTGTCATCACATTCCCACTGCATTTGATGGTCAATTAGGGTGGGTTACTTCTTTTAAGGTCAGTGCTGAGCCTATTGACCTCGAACAGGCTGAGCTGCCCATACTTGAGCATCATTGGCCTCCCCGCTTCCTCTCCTTGGTCTGTGAAACAAAAAGGGCAGTGTTGAGTAGGAAGCAGTCAGAAAGCTGTGTCCCCAGGGGCCTTCTAATGATGACAGGGGGGAGGGCTTCCTTCGAGGCTCATTTGGAATATAATCTGGAGGAGACTCCCTTAAAAGCACATAAAAGACAATGTCTGGATGTACTAAGCAGCTGAAGCATGTTCTCACTGGGGTTACCGGCCAATTTATTATGTGTGAACTAGAGCAGCGCAATTCACAGTCCCTTGAATCCTCAACCCCAGAACATCAAAAAGTTGTTTCAAGAGCTGAAAGCTTAAAGATAGACTGAACCCGCTGATATAAAATGAACATGTTTGCGTTGCATGCAAATGGAACACTTGGACGAAACAGAGGCCAGTCGTGACTTTGGCGATCCTGTCAGCATAACAAGATCATTGCCCCTGACCCCCGGTACACGGCCGCTTCTTCCGTCCCTCGCTGTCTTCCTCTCTCACTCCCCCTCTCCTTCTGCTCTTGTCGGCTGAGAGTCAAAGTTCTGCCTTAATCAGCACAATGCTCCCAGTGGCAGGTGTTAGTGAGCTTTTTTTCTGGCATCTTGATCACCCCTTGGGGAGCTCGCTGGCCTGCGATGCTGGGCGCACAGCAGGAGATGTCATCGGGAGGAGAGCCACCCACGGCGGCGACAGAATCAGGCAAATTGCTCTCTCGGTAGTGAGAGGGAAAGGTTAGGGCGGTGGGATTAATCCGGGCCTAGACGCGGCGCACAGAATTACTGTAGGAGGTTAGGAAGATGTGTGTAGCTCACCAACAGCAGATTGCATAAACATCACTAGACGATAACAACATGGCTCTAAACATATGCGAGAAGGAGTGATGATATAGAGAACAATTTGCAAAGTTTTTCATAACAAATCTTCATTTAGGCTAACTTATTTAACACTGCTTTTTTCAGAACTGATTAGAATTAGACATTGTAAATTCAACATTGTAAATTTAACATTGATCTGACAAACAAGGTCAGCCGCACAATTTGTGTGTACGTTCCCCTTGAAACATACCAACAAAAATGATAAATGGACTTAAGGCTTGTGTCGCGCTTTTCTGACTACTCAAAGTATTTTTACACCACATGTCACACCTGCTTATTCACACACTGATGCCAGAGGTCGCTATGTAGCGACAGGAGCAAATTGGGGTTAAATGTCTTGTCCATGGACACATCAGACATGTTGATGCAGGAGATGAGGATTGAACCCCCAACCCTCCAGTTGAGAGATGATTGATTCTACCAACTGAGCCCCAGCCCCCTCAGTGTGTGACACTAAATGTGATGTGGAATATGTATTTCATCTAAAACCTCTGACCTATCAGTTGAGAGTCGACTGACTACACAACTGAGCCAAATCCGCCCTATACTTAAAAAAAAATGTATCCTTCAATGAGCCATCAGGAATTGAATAAGCTCGTAATGTCACCACTACACACTCACCAGTTTTAGCAATGCCTTCAATGCAGTGCATTTCAACCAGAGCCACTAGGTGCAAGAGACCACTGGATATATTTGTTGTTTTTTCCTAAAAGCATTCCATTTCAAATTCAGTCTTTTGGGCTCACTGCTTCCCCAGTCAGTGGTAATACAACTCAGATCTCTCAAAGAAGCTTCCAAACCGATCAAAATTGCCTCTCCTTACTAAAGCGGCAGAGAAAATATGAGCGAGTAGATGTAAATCCATATTAAAATATGTATTGGTCGTTAAGACAACATACTGTATATCTTCGTCTGGAAATCAAAGCTTCAATAGAACAAGTAAAAAAGAGGGCGACCTCTTTTTTCATGTCACTGATTTACAGAGGTTCAGCATCCTCACTTCAGTTTCCACATCTGTATCCCTTAATAACATTTTCTGCTATTGCTTGCCTACTATTGAACTTATTACTTCTGCCTAATATTCTGCCTGAACCAAGTTTATAAGGTGAGACAAATTGGATGACTGCTTCATACATATTGTATGTAAGAACAGCTTATAAGCTTGTTTTCACCTGAGTAGTTTTGTTAATGGCTTTCACCATAAATAAAAGGTAGAAATGACATTTCCCAGGTGTTGTTAATTCATCAATTAAATGCATATTTTTGTGGTTGTACATCTTAAAATGCTGACCAACACTATCCAGAGTCAAACCATTATAACTTTTGTTGTATTGTAAAATAATTATCATGACTTTCAAATCTGTTAAGTCTACCAAATGTAAAATAATCATTGCTCATACAATCGTTTTTTAGCTTTTTATTATTTAAACCTTCATTTTATAACTCTGGTTTGAGTAAATATCTGCCCGTCTTGGGATCAGCTGAGATTTGTCACATTACTTACTGACATGCAGGCTATAGAGGGTGAGTTTCAAGTTAATGGAATATTAGATTTTAAGTGAACTCATAAAAAGCAAAAAGAAAGCTCTTCTTTGTTAAACTGCTTTTACACCAGTATTAAAAAAAACAAAAAACAAAAACAGTCACAATTGAAGACTTGTCAGTGTCAGAAAAGGGGCCCTGTTGTGGTTTTGCTGTTTCTTCTTCAGGAAAGAAAACTGTGGCTGTGTCCCAATCCACAACTCACTGCCCACTTCATACTCAAACAGTACACACTGTATCCCTCCTCCTAACCTTAAGGTTAGAATACTGTTAGCAACCTACCAATCTGATTCCTTTCCACGACACATCACTTCATCAATCACGTCTTTATCGTCAGAGCTACGTTAAATAAGCTAGCACCAGGCTAGCATGACTGTGAGGTTGTAATAAGTATTAAGCATTGATACACATGTTAATCACTTACCGTTAGTTTTATATGTACGCTACTTGTTGGCTTGCTGGCTTTCTTTCTGTTTCTGTTCATTTGGATCCCCATTAGCTTCAGCATAGCGAGAATCTATTCTTCCTGGGGTCAGCATGCTTAGGAACTGCAAAGGGGCAGGTTCAGTGTTTCAAGTGAGCTACCAAAGTGAGCTAATCAAAATTGAAGATGACTGCCAATCCAGTGTGTATCTAGGTAATGACAGACATGAATATACATACTAGTAATTCTCTTTTTTAAATCAATAAAGTTGCAAATGCAGTCTTCTGAAATAAATATTCACTGAAACTTATTCAGTTCATCAAACTTTTCTTGAAACAGATTTACATATATACCATTATATCATCTGCATATGGTGATAAGCACAATTAATTATTGTCTAGAAGATCAATCAAGAGTTTTGCTACATGTCAATAAAAAATAAAAAGGAATGGTAAATGTTAGCAATTTGCTCTTATCGTGATAGTTCCAATCATTCTAAATTTCACAAGTTGGTCTATTAGTGCCTAAAATGAAAAGGTGGAGGATTTTAATGGTGCTGTAATGCAGACACTGCAGCCTACACATGCGTAGTGCTGTTCTGCTTACAAGGTAAATTGTTGAGCTTTTGAAAGTGATACGAGTACAGAAGAGCTGATTTTTTTGGGAGCCGCTCAACAGCGTGCTCACTCTTTCCTGCAGCTTCATGCCGGAGAGGGCTCTGTCAAATTCAACTATCAAAGTGTATGCGTCAGCAATCTCTGCTTGTCATGAGGGCTTTTGGGAGAGATTGGTTTCCTACATGCTCTCCTGAAATATTTCCAACAAGACATGATGGCGGAAATGTGTGCCGATGCGCTCCTTTGCTCAAGCTCCACAGTTGGAATGGCCCCGTGGTTCTGTCAGAAAATCCCTTCAAAGGAGCCATGTTGGTTGTTGTTGTCAATTAAAATGGTGTTTCTGAGTGTTTTTATGCACTTTTGGTCCACTTGAGCTGATCAGCAGGGACCTAGGGGATGCAATATACACGGGTAAACCTTTACGCTTAACATCATTTCAACTGGAGGCTTTCAATCCTCAACTAACAGGGGACAGAGGAAAGAGATCCATCATATGTCCTCTTTGTGACACATGTTGACATGCTATTGAGAAGCTCATGGCGACGGAAACAAAGCATCTTGTTGTCTGTTATGTGGGGAGCTCAAACCCCCATAAGCTCAGCCACTCCTGTATGATAGCATGTGACAATTGTCTGTGTTGGCAGGGAGGAGACGCTGCCTTTTTTGCTCATGCTCATTCTAAGCAAGTGGAGTTTTTGCCGAAGTATGAAGGAGTTCTGAGTGACTGTCATGGTTGAAACCCGGATCATTCAACAGATTTTTCTTTCTTGTCCTCCTTTGGAGAGAGACTGTATGGGTAATCACTCAATGTTTACCTGTTTTGTTCTTTTGAGACTTCATGATACGTACTTACAAAGAACTGTCTCTGAAAAAGACAAAGTGAAGACATACCTCTCTTCACAGTCATACTGGTCCAGTCACATACTTTGGCCTTTGTCTCTTCTTGTTAAGTACTTCACCTTTGTGCATGATGCACTACTGAGGTCTTTTGAGCTCAAAAACTGCTTTTCAATAGGATGATGGTTATGAATTGAAAAATGTGGCACTGCAATTCAAAATGTAGATTTCTGTAGATTATCCAATTTGGTCAAGACATAATGGATGCCTAGGAGGTTAACACAGAATTCAAGTATGGCTTTCTTCTTAGTTCTTATATGACTCTAATCAGGTTAGGAAAATATTAAGAGTTTACGTATTAAGCGTCACTTAGGTAAGAAATTGCTTGAGCTAAATTTCTAAGGTCAAAAATGCTAAAGGAATACAATGACGTGAAATTTTTACCATTTTTTTTATCTCCGTCAAATCTAAAAATGCTAAAATTGGCACAAATCAGGAAGAACAATTGAGATGAATGGGAGCAGATGATTTGTCATAAACTAAAGTTTGGTGAAATAATAATAATAATAATGTCTATATTTTTGACAAACTAGCTGAACTTCTTGGATCTTAATCCAGATTAGATACCTTCCACTCTAGCTAGTTAAATTGATATTTCCCAACACTCTCAAGTATCTATTACACTGTGTAACGTGGTTGGTGAAAGTGCAGAAGCTAGCGGCAGGTAACAATTAAGTGCCAGTATAGCTGGTTAGCATCAGACATTACAATGCCTCTCTCTCTGTCGCTATATTCACTAATCATACACAAACAGTAAAATGTAGACATAACAAACTCGTCATGGAGGTTGAGAGTCTTCTCACTGTCTTTTACATATTCAAGATGGCTGACAGAGAGTATCAACTTGCTCTATCACAACTCAAAGCACAAGAGGCATCGCCTTATGGCGTTCTTTGGTACTACAATGTTTTTCTGACTGTTAAGACTGCATGCAGTATAGTAGGTGTAAAAGTGAGAAAAGTAATTAGTTAACGCAAAAGTACCGTTAGTATATCTAGCAGATTCCATGACCTCTAATCCAAAGGTTTTGTGAACCACAAATTAGAAACTCATGCTGGTCGAAGAGGAAGTTGAGGTAAAATTCCATAGCTGAAAAACACATATCTATAAAATAACTTTATACAGCTGCAATCAGTTCAGTGTACAACACCATCAAGAGCAGTCAAAAGTAGTTGTGTTTATATTTTTATTAGATTTCACCAACCAAATTTGCTTCCAATAAGACACCCTACTAGCATGTCTAAAAATGAAAATAAACAGCAAGGGTTGATGTGGTTTAAACAAAAACTATTGTCAGAAATGATTGCAAGGCATCAAATATTTTTTGAGACTTTTGGTGAATTCAGTGTGGGCACTGAAATTTAGGGGAGTTCAGCAGTTTTGGTAAGACATGATCAAAATAGCACGATAATTTGCATTCATTTCTGAACCTCTTAGTATCAAAACAAATCAAAGGTAGACCTTTACTCTTCACTCCCTTTTCTCTCATGTTTTGCCTTGAAGCGTGTGTGAAGCCTCAGAGATCTATTTGACTAGATTTTAAGAAAAATGTGGGTCGAGTATTACTGGCCAAGAAATCTGGAGTTCTATCTTGGGTCTTCTTCTCTCTGCCTCTGCTCTTTCCCCTCATCTGCTCTCTCTTTCTAATTAGCTTCTACATCGAGTGCAGACTGGACAGGGGCCTATAATGGAGCCAGATGTTCGAGGAGATTTCACCCCGCAGGGGAATGTTTTGTTTACTACAAGATGAAAACAACTCTCTTTCCCTCACTTTCCTTTTGGGGTTGTTTGTGTACATACCCACATTTCTCCCTCACGCTCTGGTTCAGATGCCAATAACCAGTTGAAATAGACATTTCATATTTTGTATTCTTCTTGGTTGATATTAAATTTATTGTGAAAGACCTCTCCAACGATCGTATGTTTGTTCAGCATTTCCTTGTGGATAAACGACACAGTGCACAATCTATACCATCGGATTCCATATTGGTCATATCAGCAGAAAGTCATCCTTTACCTTCTCTGTTTTCCCCTCATCCAGCATAGTGTGACAACCATTATTCAGCTCAACACTTATCACCACAAAATTGACATGTAACCCATTTCTGGGATGATTAATTTAGCTTTGGTGTGTCCTGCCGGAGGATCAGTCTTAATCAGCAGAGAGAGAGAGAGAGGCAGAGAGAGCTCGGGTCTATACATCAGCAAAACAAATGAAGACACTTGGAATCAACTCCATCTGCATCTCTGACTGATTCTTGGAGGAGGATTAGGAGGCCGGGTCGATGAGTGCAATGCGGAGTGTCAGTGCCGGGTGTTTGATTGGACAGTAATACCCACGCACTCGTCAGCATCTTGAGATCCACTGAGGTTGTAATTGGGTATTTCTCAAGACTCAAACAACTGATAAGGTTGATTAGTCTCGTACCAATGGAGGGCTTTATAAGAATCAGGCAGAAATGAGACAACATCCACAAGGGACTCCAAAGTTGATCAGAAAATGCTTCTGGAAAACTCAATATTAGCATTTTGACTATATGCATATTTGCACACGTCACTTCAAATCACTTAAGATGGGAAACACAAGTTTCCCTGAGAATTATCCAAATGTAAAGTGTGGATCTTTTTCATTCCAACAAGATCTTTAATGTAGGCATTATCTTCAGAAGAAAGGTAAGTGGGCTGGCCAGTTGAGTATATAAGCAACTTTTATTTTTTTTTTTTTATCTCAATAGAGATTTTCTTTTTAACTGTTGAAAAAACAGATCCACCAAAACACCCCAGATAATCTTTTTGGGGGAAAGTAAACACATATGTCCTCATCAAAATAACTCTTTCAATCTCGGCCACATGCTTGCTTGCTTGCTTGCTTTCTTTCAAATCTCACCCATTTCATTCTGGTTTCTGAGTGTGTGTTTGTGTGTGTGTGAGAGAGAGAGAGAGAGAGAGAGAGAGAGAGCACAATCACATTTGCATGAAGTCAAATCTGCCTTTTGTTAAATGCCAATCCAATTAGCACGTTCTCGTTTAGCTCCCTCTTTCCGAAATGGAGGTTTTTTTGCATCTCTTACAAGGATGATGTGCAGTAAAAGGCACTTTTAGTAAACAGTGCGACCTCGGGCTTTCCTCTGGGACTATTCAAGCTAGGTGGCTAATGAAACTGATCCATAAAAGCAGCAGGGGGCCATGGGGGGGGGGCATGTGGAAACAAGCACAACAGTGGCATGGGGTCTCCCGGGAAGGGGAACAGAAAGAAAGGTTGATGCTTGTCAGCAGGGATCGGTTGTGCTTTAAAGGTCCAACAGAATTGATTCTTGATAATTACCTTCATGATTGGTACTCAAATGGAGACAACCCAAATGAACGAACTACGACTAGGAGATTGCAAAACTGGCTGGTGTGAACAGTTACAAGGATGTCAGATAGGGCAAGAAACAAAAACCAAGACGTGTTAGACAAGCTAACAGCATAGCTTAAGCAATTTATTAGCAGGGAAAATCAATAGTCCGAGGTAATTATTTGATAAGGTAAGGTTTGAAAAGGGAACGGCTAATTAAAGGAGCTGTCAAAAGGTTTTTGGGAAATGTTTGTTCCAGAATTTTTGAAGCGTAACCCATAGATGGGACTAGAAATCGACATTCTAGTCCCATCTATGTCTTTTATTGCTTTCGTTTGGAGGACTTCAACAAAATCTTATCACAAGACCCCCAATGTAAAGGAATACAAAATAAACCACCACATTTTTTGGCATTTTGTTGCATTGTTGCCTTAAAAAGGAAAAAAATGAAACATGAATGGCCTGGTGATCAAATGGGTGTTTAATTAAAACCCTAGGGAAGCCACATGTAACTGGCTCAAACTACAGACTGTGTAAAACATGATATTTCAGCCCACATACAGTCGCAAAAGGCAAAGACATGGGCCTGGGGCTTTTTAGCCTCCTGGCAAACAGCCTCAAGCCTTATTAAAATCAGAATACAAGACTTATTAAAAAAAATCAGCCCCCCATGATCTATTGATACCCAAATTTGTCATTTGGACCAGGCGTAAAACATGTTTATTTCTGCTGTTATTCAGGACATTTTAACATAGGTACCAATGGGTCATTGGGGGCTTTTGCAAATACCCTCATGTGGACACTGTTATTTATTTAACATTGGCTTATACCTAAACCAAAAGATCATCAGTGAGTATCAGTAAGTTCACACACTTTCCTCCTGGGTTAAGTTTTACCTTACCAACTCAAAGTTTCCATACCTCCAATCCCTCAGTTTCTTCTGTACTTATTGTAATCAATTTGTATTTTTCTACCAATAGCCTTAGCAACATGTATGACACTTTGACAAACTACAACTATGATATCTTCTTAGTCCTCTCCTCAGACTTGACTTTGCTCCACCAGATAATCAGAACACATTTCACACCTTAGTTCTTTTAAAACTTGGGAAGGTGCTCTTTGAACTTGTTGAGCACATTCTTATAACTAAAGAAAGAAAGATGACCAAACTTTGAAAACAAGTATTAAATGGTATTACAGCAGTATTATCTCTGATTTAGTCGGAGCTCCGTTGAAGAACTGGGATAAACGGTATTAATATTCAACACACTTTTAATCTTACAAAAGAGTATGCGGTCTATGTTTGGTACAAATCCTCCCACTAATGAGAAGTTTTACCGTGTCTGACTCCTTCTAAAGGCTCCTGGTCATTTGTGTTGAACTTTGAGGTTTTTTTCTTCTTTTTTTTTTTTTTTACCTCAAAGTTTCTGGAGTGTATATGGCTGGGAGGAAACCCAGCAGACCACAAATTATCCTCCTCCTTTTTCAGGGTCTTTTCATCATTTCAGCTCTCTTGCACACCATTCCTTTACTGTTGGACATTTTACCCACAGTTATATCTGTTCTCGCTTGCACATTATTTTCCTGCTTTCTTCTTCTCTCCTTGCTCCGGTCCCTGCTTCTGCCAATTTCATGCCAGGCCAGTCCTTGGAGAATCACCAAGGGCATTGGAAACAATCAGACGACTCTTCCCTCGCCCGAAAAACAGACCTGACTTCTTCGTAATCAACCATTTACATCCCTCTCTGTCACAATTAAAAAAGTGCAGGATAGAAATTATTTCGAGACATGGAACTCGTTTCCTATTTCGCATTTCACAGTTCGAGATTATTTATCTAAACAGCGCTGTTCAAGTGTGCATTCTGTTGCCCGCAGCTATTTTCCACATGGGCAACCGTGAAGTCATATTGACACTAAACATATGGTTGGCTCTGTTTTGAGATACACTTGCAGACTCCCAACGTTTCACTTGTCTTAATGAATAATACCATGGTGGATTCAGGCGTCTGGAATCAGTGGAATTTTTCAACAGCACCAACAGTGCTTTCATGCATGAATTAACAGCGCATTTCCATTTTTCATGGTGCTGAAAAAACACAACGGTTTGTAATTTCATTTGCAATATTATGAGGGAGGGACTAAAAAACAGAGCCATCCCGCTTGTAATAATTGGCCCATTTTATGTTGATTTCCATTCCAGTTCAGCCGAGAACATCCAAGCGGAGTAAAATATTGAAGCATCTGAGCAAAATCAATGATATTTTATGGTACTAAACTGCCAATCCTTAGTGATATATCCCTTTGTTATTGAAATGCATCCCTTTCAGAGGACCCTGGCTTCATATCAAGACTGGAGCTATTCCTGTGTGGTGCTGAACGGGAGAAACTTAATACTAAGTGACAGGACAGGATATGAAAATAATGAGATCTCACAAATATAGTTTGGAAGACAAACTGTCCACTACTGCTCAGACAGAAGGAGATATATTTGTCCACAGGCCTTATTTCAGTGACCTCTGAGGGGACCTAGAGAAAGAGAACAGAGAGGGTTTTTTAGATGTATTTATAAGTATGAAAGTCTACAGTGTATGTGCTTTTCTTGTTTATGTTTTTGAAGGTCATATTGAGGAGCAGAATTACAGGCTTACTTTCATGCTAAATTCTGGCTCTCAAAAACTCCCAAAAAGTGAAGGAGAAAATTCTCTATAAAAGGATGATCTAAGCTCTTAGTTGAGTGCTTTCTAATGAGGGACCATCAGCAACTTGGACTCAGCTGAAAAACAAGACTATTAGCACCAGTACATCCTGTGTGAGAGCAGCTTGTTTTTTTTTTTTTTTGTAAAGCCTTTTCCCATCACACCTGCCTGATGGCGGACCTGGAGGGGCCGTCTCCCAACGATGACTTTTACCTTACAAAATGAAATTCTGACATTCACACTTCCTTCACATTATCTTGGTGAGGCTTGAAGAGATGAGAAAGGATTCAGGTTGTGACTTCTTTATCAGGATCACTTTTTGTTTTTGCTTCTTGATTATTTCTGAAACTTTTCCTGGGTTCAACCAAGGGTAAACTAAATAAATTCCTTCAGGGAAGGACTTAATACTGAAATAAACAAGCCTAAACACTCCTAACCAGCTATGACTACTTTTGCCATTTGGGGTGAAACTTCATACAACATGATTATTTCTAGCATTTCTTGAGCCCAAGAGTCGAGAGTCTCAGTGGGATTTCCTGGTTGAATAAGGTAAAATTAATTTAAAAAAAACATCAAAACATCCTCCTCAAAATCACTTTAACACACTAATGACTTGATATCTATTTCTCTGTTGGAAGAGAAGATCAATGGTGTCTTGCTGTCATAACCAGAGTCACGACTTCATTACTGTTTCAAGTCACCTTCTGACCTCTGTATGACTTATTTTCCTTATGTGCATAAAGCATTTCAGTATTTCAGCCTATGTGTGTGTAGCATGTTCAATAACAGTGTACAATTGAATTTCCCCTTGCGAGATTAATAAAGGATATTTTCATCTTCTTCTATATAGTCAAACCTGTGCTTGTTTTTGTTACCTCTGTCACTGTTTCCAGATTCCCCCATGAGTCTTTACAGTCCAACATGTTTCTATCTCTCTGGGGAACCTTGGCACATGTGTTCTCATGACACTGTCAAGGTCACCCCTTGAACTCTTGTCCCTACTGTCCCATAAAAGACACACTCAGACATGGCATGTACAGTTTCCTAGCTTCAAGATTCTCTCAAACCCTGCAAAAAACTCTAACCTAAGCAACAAAATAAGGTCTGTATTTTGAGTTATAAGAAGAGTACATTTTCTTGCTAATGGGGCAGCACGATATCCTTGTTGAGTGTCTTGAAATAAGATGTACTTTCTAAAAAAGTTAGTGACTTTCATAAAACACTCACAAGCAAGTTTTGCATGCCTGATTGGCAAATACATATTATATGTGTTACGTATACAGTAAAATCAGGCCTTATCTTTGATTTTTAAATCTTGCTATAAGATTATGATCTGGACTTGTCAGCTCAACATGGTTGAAAATAAGTAGTGTAATTAGATATTCATGACAAGAAATAATAAATCCAAATGTGGAATATATAGACAAATATTGATTTGATTTGTGTTTTGCAGTGCATTTTCCGATTTATATTAGGTAAAGGTCAAATGTGTAGCACCTGTTCATGAATATAAAATTAAATTAAAATGAGATTTTTGTGTATTTTTGGTCACTTTAGTTAAAGTCATCAAATTTCAGGCTGAAACAATGACCTTTAGGGCGTTTGTACTGCTGTCAAATGTCAAAATGGGTTAAATTCGACCGTAACAGTATGTAAGGGTTAATAATTTTAAACTGGCACATTCTATGATTGAACTCATACTGTCTCTAGATGACTATTTGGGCGGCCCTGGCTCAGTTGGTAGAGTCGGTTGTCTCTCAACTGGAATTGTGGGGGTTCGGCTGTCCATGGGCAAGAAACTTAACCCCAAATTGCTCGCGCTGCTTCGTCAGCTGAGTTTGAATGTGTATGAATCGGATTAGTTACTTCATGGTCACTTTACATAGCAGCCTCTGCCATCAGTGTGTGAATGGGCTAACATTTTACAAATGCCTTACAACAGATTGTTTGGTTTTGGGTAAACCTATAGTAGCAACCAAGCTTAATACTTACAAGAAAAACACGCTGTATTACGACATTTTTCCCATTTTAAAATAAAAACCACAACCATTTGTACGGTTTTCTAAAAGCTACATCAATATACTGAATTTAGCTAGTGATTTGGTAGTGGCAATTTAATAAAGTTTTATGTGGACAACAGATTTAACACATTTTAGATTAATCTAATAACGTTTGTTTTATTAAAACAGTACTTTTGAAAAAACACCTGCCCTTCGTGTCCTCCTTTGTTTAATGACTTTTCCCAAAGTTTCTTTTTGCCAACCCAGCCCATGCAATTTGATGATGTCAGTGGATTTTTGTTTTTTTCTTTGATCTTGAAGACTCATAACTCCGAAACCTTACTAAGGTCGATTAGCGGGTTTGTTGAGCTCTTGCTTTTGTGTGCAGTTCTGTCAAGCATAAATCTTGACAAATGGTCCCTTGGCTCAATGCAAAATGCATGATGTAGCACACACACATTTTCTCTGCGCTGCCACCTCACGAGCTTGCTGATTAGCTCGCCGTGTCTTGCAACTACACTTGAATGTTATCACACTGGCTCACAAAACACAGTAAAACAGGCACGGATTGAAGATATCAATCAATTTAAAAAAAAAAAGGAACTATGGAAATTTGTCTTAAAGCTGTTTAAAGCAAGTTCCATGATGTAATTACTTTCACGTCTGAGAAAAATCAGCTCATATTCATATGCACCAAATTGCCTCTATGTTTGCAGAATCCAATCACCAAAACCAATTGGTTATAAATACCTCACTTCCTCTATTCCCAAATCACTACAAATGCAACCACAGTGCAACAGTCAAAGCATGAAGCTGACATTTTGAGTTTAATTACAATCCCAGAAATAAATTGTCCAATGGGAGACATTTGGTTTTGAAATCACAGTTTGATTTACAAGGGATGTAACAGAAACCTACTCCGAAGGGAGCAACACCAGCTAATAAAATTAGAGGAGAAAGACTTTCAATAACAACTTAATTTCTCTGACTCATGATTCCAATCAAAGGCGAAAAGGGATCAGACCAGTTCGCCCTCTGCAAGTAAACAACTCCGCAGACTTGAGAATGGCATCGGCCTTGCCCACCATATGCTTCTCAAAAGTTTCTAGTCAGTCGTAGCTGGCCCCAGAAGTCCCAACGCCAACCGTAAATCCATCTTGAAATCTACCTGCGCTAATTAAGGAAGGACGACAGAGCTGTTACAGTAAAGGTTCGAGGGACAAGGAGCAAACATAAAGGTGCGGGTTAAGTGACAGGCCAGATGGTCTGAGTTTCATATATACCAAAGTCACTTTAGCCGGTTGCACTCTTTTCACCTTCCTCTATATCCTTACTATAATGCAGGTGCTGAATAGAACAATTCTGAGATCATTTGCAGTGATGAAAGAAGTACAAATTATCATGTTAAAGTTTGAATACATCTATCTGATAATACTCTTAGAAGTCCTTCATTCTATGTCAAACTTTTTTCATTCAGTTTTCTTGTGATAAAGACATTTTTTTTTCACATGATCTCGACATTCTTTTCTTGGATTAACAACCAAGTTGTTTCCCTCATAAGTTAATTTCAGTTGTTTTCTCAGGATCTCCCGAAATGAACTCGATATCATGGAAAAGACAGCGTTTGGTGACTACAGGCATACAAGCAGCACCATCAACTTGAAGTCAGGGCAGAGTGAGAGAGCCAGAAGCACTGCCTTGGAGGTATTTATCTGCAGCTCCTCTGATTAGCACATCAGCTTCAGGAGGTGATGTTTGGAGAGCTCTCTGGAGAGAGGTGTGGCAATGTGGAGCAGGAGGGTGTGGCAGACCTGCAACACAGACATGGTGAGTCAGAGCAAAACAAAACCACAACCCAAGTATGAGGGTAGCAGATTAAGTACGGCCTTATGAATAACGACATGCCAATGGTTTTGTCTATACATTGACAATGCAGGCCAGCCAACTCGATCATACAATATACAATGAGTCAGGGCCCTAAGACTTGTTTTGAACCTCAGTGCACCATGATGTATAGTATCCATAATCAATGAATGAGTCAAGATCTTAAACAAACAGCTGAAATGTACTCGTTCCCTGGGAAACGGATTGAAATAAAATGTATTGATGTCTGCTTCGGGCTTCCATAGTTACATGTATTGATACACTCATACTTATTTGTAACATTTTATCTTGAAGCTGTTCTAAGTTAAGCAACAATATGTCAAGGAATTTATGAATATCTAGGCAGTCTAGAGTCTGGGTCATGAAATAATAATAAATGTTTGTAGGGTTCTGAGATGATTAATATTGCAGGGTAGATGAAGAACAGAAAGTTCTGCTATGTATGTCTGGATCACTTTTCTTCATTTCTCTTGTGTCTTTGTTGGAGCGGGTTATAACTCTTAGCTTTATAGAGCGTAACACGTGCGGCTGTGGCTCAGTCGGTCGTCTCTCAACCAGAAGGTTGGGGGGGGTTCATCTTGCAGCCACATGTCCGATGTGTCCTTGGGCTAACTTAACCCCAAGTTGCTCCTGCTGCTTCGTCGGCAGTGTATGACTGTCTATGAATGGGTTGTTATGGTTAGAGTTCTGATTCCTGGTTTGTTGTTGGGATTTAAAGATAAGTTTGGAAAAAAATGCTTCTAAAATGAATTGCCTACTCAAACATTATACATAGATGAGTGTTTGTCTGTGTTCTAAGCCTTTTTCTGGCATTTCTGTCCATTTTGTTCACATTCATTTATTTTGCAAGTGTCAGACACACTTATTTAATGACAGAATCCAAAACCTCCTGCAGGTTTAGCAAGCAGTGAAGCCACTGATTATACATTTTGTTTGCTAAAAGCATCAAAAACCATTAACTGCTCCTACAACGTTTTCAGATTGATCACCTTTTTTCTGTTTTCTTTTGATTGACAGCTGAGAATACAGTGCTCAGAAATACTCGACAAGAGCAATCAATCTTGATCAACCAAGCTTCCTGGAAAGTTTCATCCTTGTACAGTGGGTTTTTTTATCTTCTTGTTTGGAAACTTTGTGTTTCAAAAACCACAGGGAGGTTAATGCAAACACAGACACACACACAAGCGATGATGCATCCAAGGGCCGTCTAGACGAGTTGCAAAATAACCAAACTATAATCATGTTGGCTAGGTGCTTAAGATGAAGCAAATGGGAGGGAAGTGTCTGTGGAGCAAATTGTAGTGGTGCAAACTCATTGTGCATATATATGTATTGAACGCTCGCACCCTTTTAAAAAAGTTAAATGCAATTTATCGGGTAAAGTTTGCTTGAAAGATGAAATCATTGCATTACACTGTCTGCTTGGTCAAAGCAATGCATCCAACCACTTCACATGCACACTCTCTTGCATATAGGCTGGTGCACAGATGGATATTGATGACTGTGCAATACCAATTGGTGTAATTAATGCCCAGGTTATATTGGAAGGACGTGGACAGCGATGTGGGCCATTTATCACCACTGGGGCTTGCTTATTCTCGCCCCATTGAGCCATTGGAGTAGGCTGGCTGAGCAGAATCTTAATTGCAGGCTCAACCCTACAGCCCCCTCCTCCCCCTCCTTCTCCCCCTCCTCCCCCCTTTATGCCTGAAGACAAGGGGGGGACAAGACGGGAAAGTCAAATAGTCAGCCAAGCCCTCTCTCCTCCCTTTTCTTCTCCCTTCCACACCCCGTGATCGCTTCACCTCTGCCCAGCGTGTGACGAGGAAGAGGAGGAGAGATACATGTGTAGCGGGGAGGCACACATGTAAGCACACACATCTTCTGCCGGATAAGTGAGCGACAACGGGGGATGGGGGGAGGGAGGGAGGGAGGGAGGCAAGAGCCTGTCACACACGCGGCAGGACTCGGAGTAGATTACAGAACTCCTGAGGAAATATTTCTTAGCCCTCAAGCTGACAGTGGAAGACGATCGACCACTGCCAAGCCCCAAAACAAACATTTACACACTCCTCCCCGCCATACACAACATTATGTAAAGAGACGGGGAAAAAAAAACGCAGAGCAGATCGAGCCTGAACTGCGTGAAAAAAAGGGAGAAAAATACCAAATGGAAAATCGACAGGGAGCTTGCAGCCTGCATTTACCCCAATGGGTGCGAATGTCAGAGTCATTTTGCAGAAGATGTGCCATTTAAAATGTGTTTCAGCAGGAGAGCTGCACACTGCTTTAAAGGCGCAGTATCCACTGCCAGCATCATCTGCCTGTTTCTCACGACATTTTGGAAAAATTCCCAAAGGGTTTTCCGGTTAATGTATCTTCTTGTTGAGATTTTCTTTGTGAATGTGGAGGTGAAATTGTGTGTGTGTGTGTGTGTGTGTGTGTGTGTGTGTGTGTGTGTGTGGGGGGGGGGGGTTTGGGGGTCAGGCCTCATAAGAAGGGGGCCTTAATTGAAAACACAAATGTCAGAGAGGAAGCAAGGCAGAGCGGTGTGTGGCATGGTAGAGGAGTAGGCGCCCCGGGAATACCAACGAGCGCTCATTATCATCGCTGTGTCGGGCCAAGCGAATTGGGGAGAGGACTTGAGGGGAGGAGTAGCCGGGGGAGGAAAAAAAAGGAGACAAGGAAGGGGCTGCCAAATATTGTAAATACAAGAAAGGTGGCACATGGGAAATGGCTAGAAGCAAAACATAGTTGACAGTTTGGCGCAAAAGGGACAAGAAGTGACAGAAATGTGCACAAATGGCATTGGACTGCTTCCAGGAAGTGAACTTCTTTACAGCTAAAGCATTTCAATTTAAGCCAAACGGCCTTTCAGATGGACAAAAACACACCGGATTGGTCCCTTCATTCTTTATTGTTTTTTACACACCATCACACCTCTGGGTGTCATTTTATCATTACTTCATATCTTAATAGACTTTCTGTCTGCATCCAGTTTCCAGTGAAAAATGCAAATATTTTGCCGGCACTCCATTCTGAGATGCATTGCAAACAAGACACCAGCCCCCACCTTTTATCAGGCCACTTGTGTCAATACTGGGCACAGGAGAGATATAATGTAATTTGATAGACTGCCGACCTTTCCCCGTGATCAGAGGTGTCACGGGGATGACAAATAAACTGTTAATTTGTGCAAAAACAGCTGACAGTGAGCAACACAGAAGGCCCAGAGTTTCCACTCTTGGCTCAATCGCTCAATGGAAGAAATTCAGTCCAAACGGATACTTTTGCACCGTCAATAACAGACATACACTGACCTTCAGGGAGTGGAGGAGAATCACACAGATAATGAAGGCATCCTTTTTGTTCTTTCTCAGAGAGATAACTTCATAAAGGTACAAAAGCTAGTTTGGAATTTGGAAAAAAAATCTTTCTTGAAATTGAGAATTTATCAACAAAATGAAGTTGTAGTTAGCGGTTGGTTAGCTTAGCTGTTGTTAGCATATGGACCAGACACAGGGTAAAACCGCAAACTTGAATACTAAAAATGACCCAGTTGGAAGTAAGTAAAAGAACCTTTATTCAACATCTTGTGAAATGAACACATATAGTTTAGTCAGTCAATCTCAGTTCCTTTTAAATTTCCAAGAGGAAACCAAAAAGAACAACAGGAAACTGATGTAGCGTAAGACTGCTAGGCTACTTATTAAGCTAGCATAAATATCCAATTCATACGACTTTGAGTTCAAAATACAGAAATGTTTTGTACGACAATTAGCCTGTATAAGTCACCTTTCATCCATACACTACTGTCCAGTTTGATCAAAAAACAACACTAAATTGTAATATGGTCATTGGACGAACACAACCAATAGTCAATGGGATCAATTTGAAGGAAAAGATTCATGAAAGCATCCTGTAATAAAATCTGTATTTGGTAAACCTTTCTTAACCTTTCATTGAACCAATATTTTAAACATTTACAATGCTTCCTGTGCTTGTCAGTGTCAGGTTAAAGATTGGAGTGGAATTTCCATTTAAGTAACATTGTTGTCTAAATGGATGGAACATGTTAACACTCAAAGGAACGCCCAAAGGAAACAACATTGTTTACATCAAATGATTATGAAATATGAACACTGTAAGCAACATGTGCCAGCTGTTCTTCTACCCTTATGCTCCACATAGCAGTGCTCTGAATTACTGATCTCATTACACACAACCCAACTGACGGTGTGTTAATAGGAAAAGTTGGGCTCTTAAAGCACAGCAGATGGGTGAGGGACACATCTGCACTGTGTACTGTGTACAATCCATTCCCACCCCACTTCTTGTGTCTGTCCCCCTCAACCCTCAGGCTAAACCCTCTCCATTGTGCTCCTCATGTTGACTCACAAGAAAAAAACTGTCACCAGTGCACCAGTGCTGTGCCATCATCATGCTACTCAGAGGAGAGGGGGGGGGGAGGTGGATCTGTGTGTGTCTGCATGGTGTTTGCATGTGAGTTGGTGGGTGGGCTGCCATCCCTCCGTCTCCGCTGAACTGATTGGCGTGGCAGCGGCAAGAGCTGACACTAATCTCATGTGCCAGGTTGGAGGCATCACTCGGGCTGCTATCACTTCCATGGATAAACAAGTTCCTCGCACTGCTGCAGTAAGTCAGCAGAGTCAATAAATGACACGGGGGGGGGGACTGAGTTTTATGCAGGAGACTTACGCAGAGGAGACAGTGGTCTGACAGGGGATGAGGACGTTCAGAGGGTCACAAGTTTAACACCAAGTGAAGGGTAAACCTAGGTCTTGAGAGTAGCACTGGGAATTACATCGATGTTTCTTAACTTTGACAAAAGTAACTTGTCAAAAAGTAGCTCCCAAAATGAAATAAACCGAGACTTGTAAATGGTGAATAGACTTGAGCTTGTATGTCACATACACCCATTCACATCACATTCTGTCCGACCTGTGACTTCTTTCCTGTCCTTTCTCACTCTCACTACCAGATTTCTCACTCCTATCTCTAAAAAAATGTAAAAATTAAGAAATATGTGGATATCATATGTGTGTTTCATTACAACACAAAAAAGAGATGTTGTCGTCTGCTTTTTATTAATGGTAGCCGATATTGTAGAAAATCAATATCCGGCTCTATGTGTTGCTTTGTAGCTTAAAAATGTACTTGCAAGTAAGCAAGAGTTTTTTAGTCCAGTATCACTGGTCTTTTAAGGCCTGATCCTATAACACCCTGCAGCTATTGCTTTTCCCCTGCATGAGAGAAACGCTGTGCACACTTGTATTGCCAGGTAATATGGCAGTCACACTTTGCACACCAGAGAGAGCCTGGTTATTTTCTGAGTTGCAAAATCGACACATGAATAAAATATTTTCCTCAGCTATTTCCAGTGCTACCACAGCACTTTGGTATTAACAGGCACAGTTTTTGAAGTCAATGCAGTCTCACTCAACCCAATCATGCATACCAACCTCACCCCCATCCTTCCTCAAAGACATTAAGGAAGAACGCTATAAAGCCCATGGTATTTATAGAGGAAAGACTTTGACATCATTCTATCACTGCTATGCTTCAATTTCAGGCAAGTATAATTAAACTTAAGCATGGTTTTGTACTCTTGGGCTGTGTCCAAAATAATCCACTTACTATACACTTAAATCACTAGTTCTCCCTATAATCTGGAATCGTCCTCAAATTGTAAAAAACGACTTGGAAACGGCAAAAATGTTGACACTATTTGCTGGATATAAATAATTGAGGTCATAAAATGTCAAATACTAGTGTGAAACAAAGTCACCCTCAAAGTGATGTTCAAAAACATATTTATTATGTATTTTCTACTTCACTGATATGTCAGTTCCAATATGTTCTAAGGTCATCACTATGAATTCCATATTTAAGATCTAAATCTCCGCTTCTGCCTTTTTTCTTTTTCTTGGGGTATAATCTGTTCCCTACTTTTCAAGATGCATTGTGGGCAGGGGTGTGTCAAGAGGGGTGGCAATGGGTGGGCCCCCTTTGAAATTTGATTGACCGCCCCTGGTGCCATGCCAACTCCTAAACTACTAATTAGCTTTTTGTCTCATCAGAAGCAGGTTAAAATCAACTCGTCGGGCTGTGTTGCAACACAAAGCAAGTCATTTTCTCTATATGTCAAGTATTTTGCTCATTCATTTCATAATAAAGGTGTTTGGGAAAGACATAAATCCATTAACAATCAAGCAAACGCAGGCTCTGAATTTCTAACTTGCATGAACTTACTAGATACAAAAAAACCTAGCAAAATAAAGTATGTTTGCAGGTAGGACTGTGAAGCGGTTTTCATGCATTTTTTTAAGTAGTGAATTGTGAATTTGGACTTTCACCTTCTTTTTGTGTCAAAAAAAACATTAAGCTGAAAAGATGTATATGTTGACATTATCTTGAGTTACTTACAAGTATATGTAATTAGTGTATATAGGAAGGGTAAATAAATTAAATGAATCCATGTGTGTCCACAAACTTCAGGCCACCTCTTCATAAATCAGTGCCCCAGTTGGGATTAGGGTTAGGGTTAGTCGGACATTTCTGGACACATCCCCAATTGTGGGATTGTGGAAGTGTCCTGTAAAGGGTATAATATTTAAAGATTCAGACAGCACTACCAAATGGATAACTGACAATATAGTGTTCTAGTGAATAGTGAGTGATTTCTGACACAAACAACCTTGGTAATACTACATCAGAGGGAGGGGTTAAAGGTCTTGCTCAAGGGCACACAGGCTGAGGTTGTTGAAGGCTGAACAGGCTTTTTGTAATAGATGATGAAACCTGACAGCGTAAATCCTGAACATCCCATGTGGTTTTATCACACATTTTATCACACATGCCCCCAATAGATAGAAACGTTAAATCAAAAAAAAAACATAAATTGAAGCCGCGTAGGAGAATGGTGTGATTAATAAAAGGGGATAGGAGTGTGGCTGCTGACATTAGGGTGACATTGTGCACACAAACATCTGTTTTGTTTAGTCAAGACAGCCTGCCCCCTGGGGTTCCTGCTGCTTAGCGTCCTCAAATCCATGCGGATTTATCGTCCTTGTTTGCATGTGTGTGTTGCATTGCCATGCATGCCAGAGTGGATTTGTATGCCTTCCTGTTTGTGTGTGTGTTTGTGTGCATACAGTATGTGCAATTGGCTAATTAACTTCTCCTGCACAACATACACACACACACACACACACACTTTCTCCTTGAGGGAGGGAAGCAGGCGGCTGAGGTTTAAGCGCAGGGTCCAGACACATGGCTTCTCTTGGGATAGTGGCTTCCAGCTTCCCCCTGCTGCTGTCTTCATCCAACTGGGTGCTGCAAAAGAGGGAGAGTTAGGAAGTAAACAAGGTGTCCATAGGGACCACGTGGTTCACACCTCATGCCCCACATAGGTTCTGGTAGTGGATGTTATCCAGAAATAGTAACAACACAACCTGAATTAAAGAACAACACATATCAGACAGAGAGAAACACCAAAATGTGCCAAAATGTATCACATGTCACCTATGGGCGTCCAATGGAACAGTAGAAACTGTTAGCTAGGTGGTCCTCGGTTGATGAACGTGCAATGATGCCAGAGTCCACTGTAAGATAGATTTGCAAGTTCATAAAGACACACACACACACACACACACACACACACACACACACACACACACACACACACACACACACACACACACACAGACACACATGTTTAAATAAACAAACAGAGACACATCCATAAATTTGACCTTTTTTGTGTATTTTTAATTATCACTTCAATGATTTCATTACTTCAGCCTTTGGCAATATTATCTCTATTAAAATCCTGTCAGTTATGCATATTATATTATATTGAATTGAAACTTAAAAAGTTGACAAGTCCAAATCCAAATCTTGAGTGATGATGATATTCAAAATCTAACCATTTGACCTAAAATTAAAGCTCCCGTCATGAGTGTGAAATTAAGTTCACAGTGTAAAAAGGTAGCGTGTGGAGCTTCCCATTTCTAACACATACAAGTCCTGCAACCCCAATGCATCAATCACTAACAAGCAGCCAAGCTGTGACCGTCACATCCTAAGATCCTTTGATGTTGCACATGCAAATACCGTTATTCTTCTTGTGCTATTCGTCTCATGCTCAGATTCTAACCTAAATACTTCAACAACAAAAAAGACACCCCTTTCATTGAGCCATCATATTCATGCAAATGAGTAAATAAAACATGCATGGGTACATGCTTGACTGATTGTATTTTTTTCCCCACAACTTTGCAATGGCTCAGCACTGTCAGATATGTGGGATAATTATGCAAAGACATGCATGCACAATGTGCACACAAGTAGCCCTATCTACCATGAAACATCAAAGACAAAGCTCCATCCTTGTCAGAATAATACATGCATAAACAGATATTTTATATACATCACAGGACTATTTTGTTTGCTGGTGTTGTCTGTAGCAGGGATGCATGGAGCCAAATCAGCAGCAAGTGAGAGGCTACTCTCCCTGGAGAATTGGCCCACAGATCTCAGTTTCTTCTCCCGACCCCTCATTCTGTGAATTGTATTAGCCTGCACGGATAGCCGAATCCATTGATCTTGGCAGAGGCTGAAATTAGCTAATTAATTAGCGGGGGGAGGGGAGGAGCAGACAGAGCGGCTGATGCGAAAGTCATCCACAAAACAAAAGTTCTGTCCTGAAGTCACTCCCATGCCCGTAGAGATTTCAGGTTCTGCACCTTATGTAAATATACCTCTCTTGAATTATTCATTTGGAAGTGTCATGGGCAGTGTTACTTTGGTATGCAAATGGCTATGTAAATAGGCAGCAGTGTGTTGGACCAGCGGTTGGTTTAAAAGATCACGGAGAGATCAATAGTTGAATGGTTTGGAGTGAATGCATTTGTTTATGTATGTACACATGTTCATGTCAGATGCTGTATATGTTAGCATGAAGTCAGTGATGTGGACTGGGACAGGAATAAGTGTGCATTGCTCTACTATTGAATGCAGACTGATTAACTATAATGTTTTAAAGGCATTATCAAAAAGAATTTCGTTCTCGCTATAGAATAATTTTATAAAATACATTTTAGTGTAGAATAAAAACAAATGTAGCTGTTGTAAAAAAACGTTTTTTAATGGTAAATGACTGAAGACTGAACCTCTCACATTTAAATTCTCCACTGTATTCACTGATGGACTAAATAGACCTTCTCTCAGGACAGTGTGGGCAAATGGGTTTGATTGACATTCCCATGATTCTGCGACACCTTTTATGTACGCAGAAAAACGTATCCCGTTATAAATCATATTGCCCCTTTTTTGCACTAAGATCAGTTTAGGTACCAATATTTCTTCCCTACAATGGAAGTCAATGGAATTTTGTTTTGGTGCCCAAAGCAAACTTGACAATCTTTGCCACCCAGCTTACAATGTTAACGGGGTGGACATTTTACAGTAAAACTACTCTGGGAAACTAACATTTTTTAGCTTTTGATGTTTGAAAATGTCATCTTTCACAACAATTACGAGCTAAATCCCACCCCCCTCAAATGTATGTTGCACAAGTACTTAAATGTTGGCTTTGAAAACCTGGATTGAAACTATCCCAGTGGGTTAAAACTACATTCATATTTTTGTGTTTTTTAACAGAACTGATCCTTTTAAGGTGTTTTGTTGTACCATCAGTGATGTAACAGGATACTGGAGAACACTAATGCACCATGTTAATAACTCCAAGTGGTTGAAGTGGGCAGTAAAATCACTGGAGATCACCAAAATGTATGTTTCCAGGTGGTCATAAATGACCCTTTAGTTAGCCTGAAGAAAACCAGGGATAGGAGGGTAAAAAGGCCCTTTATTGGGATAAAAAAAAAACCTACAAGGAACATTTGTTTATTCTTTCTTGTACAGGACTATTCTTAATTAATTTGTTGTTGGTTTTTGGGACCATGAATTTCCAAAATGATTTGTCTGATCTTAAATTGTATACTTCACAAACGTTCTTAACACAAGGTGTGTTTAGAAGTTGCCGTGTAACTTTCAATCCTCATAGAAAAAAAATTATTTTGCCAATTTTTCATTGAATAGTTGATGTAAAATGTATTTTCCTTGGCATTTAAGACCCAAAAACAAACCATATGTTTCGGAAGATAAAGTTACAAAATCAAAAGTCCCAAGTCAATGGGCGTTGTAGGTATTTCTCTCATGTCTGATTGATGTCTTTTTCTTGGCTTTGTGAATGATTTAACTGGAGAAATAGCTTGTAGTTTGACATCCAGCTAACTAGTAATTAAAAATGCCCCATACTGTATAGCTGTTGGGAATTACACTCCTTCCATTTCCACAATCTGTATGCCTACTTGGTGATTTCTTTTGGTCTAACAGTAATGAGAAGTGCAGCAGAGTGGCAGAGCTGGCGGGGCACAGTGGGATGGAAATGGCCGGTGTCTATCAAAGTGTCAAAATGGAATATAGCTGCGCTGCACTCTGGCCTTGAGCCACTGGGTGAGTCAGGGATTCAACACACACTCGCAGACATGCACCTACGACTGCGAGGTCAATGCAATCACTGCTGAGTCAACCCCTATATTTGTGATCTGGCATCACAGAGAGAAACCGAGAGAAACAGGCAACAGCAGAGGCAGCTTAACAAGGGGTTAATTCTTTGGCTAGAGGGCTCTCAAGACATACAAGAGTGCACTCGCATATGTGTGCGTTCTGGCCCTCACACACAGCTGCTCCGTTCATTATACATTAACCCACATGGGAAATAATGAGATCACTAAGATCATTCTCTCAGAAATAAGAAATCCGTCGCTTTTTCATGGTTGGTGCCCTCTGCATGTTAACAGCATGAGACGAGGAGGAAAACCAACTCTCCCTCCATGCGCTTGCTCTCTTCCCCTCTGGCTTTTCTCAATGCAGAAATTAAAGCGCGTGTAGAAGAAGATGCACAGGAAGCACAGGGATAGAGAATCACTGTCCAGAGAAGTTAAAGTCAGCTGTGGTAAACATTCAAACATTCAATTTGAGAAGCGGGGGATTTCCACAACGGTTACGTTTAAACCAGAACATGAATGGGGCGCTGCCGATGGGTAAAAAAGCCAAAGATGAGATATGCTGCCAATGTGAAAGCAGTGAAACAATACAACCCGTGTTGGTTCAGCTTGAAGTCATTCACATGATTCATATCTCATATATGATCCTCATCACGGGATTGAGAAATTCAATGTTTTGGACTTTCCCAAAAACTAACAAGCACGAGACCTAAAGTAATTGTTACTATGTGTATTGAATGCTGTCTGAATTAATGCCTTTTTCATGTTCATTGCAGAAAAAAACACGAAATATACGAATGGATGAGAAGACTTCAAGAGTTAGAGGAGCGTTTGTGCTAAGATAGCTTGTGTTGGTCTGAGAGACCGGTGCCAAAGTGCAACATATACAGCATCAAAAGTTCAATTATAAGGAAACCCTTTCATATTGAGTCTTGTCATATGAAATTTGCTGTACGAATTGAGTTGACCTGATATGATTTCAACAAAATATTTCTTTTTTAATGCTAACATCTAGCTCTATAGAGCTCTATAGAGGATACCATCTAGCTCTATAGAGGATACCTACTTTAACCAGCCATTACAACCCTTCTTCCAGAGGTCGTACTTTTAATCCAAATGAAAATGGCAAAATAAAACTACTTTGTCTGGTAACCTTGAATGTATATTTTGAATTTATATTAAAATATAAAACTTTTCAAGGGGACCAGAAAGCTCAAATCTTTTCATGTGTTACTAAAACATTTGCAGCTGAATATATTTGACCTTTATAAAGCATTCCTTGTAGTCATGTTAAGGTATTCACTTCCCACAATACTCGAGAACCTTCCATAGAGGGCCTTAACTTCTAAAAGTCAAAGGTTAAGGTGCTTTTGGTGAAAATTCTCACCATGAAGTCACAGTTAAGGTTTTTGACTTGTAAACTGTGTAGAATGGCCTTTCAAATGGTAATTTTCGTTTCAAAAAGTTCCATAACAAAAGAACATTTTTAAAGTTAGACTTCAGCTTCAATAAATCACTGTATTAGACATTTTTCGGGGCTCACTTTTTGGAACATAAAGTCTGGATGTTAGGGGTCTGGGGGCGGGGTGTGTTGGATAGTCGATCAAGTAGTCACCTTATCCTCAATCCCTTTCCCCCACAGTCTACTGCCATCTATTTGTCATTTCTCAACCTCCCCCAGCCCCGTCTCGCCTTTTCTTCTCACCCGCACACTTTCTCCTATGTAAGTAGATCTCATTAATCACGACCCGGCTCCAACTACTAAGGCTTGTATGGATTTTTGTCAAATTGCTTCTGCCACATAAATCTAGCACATATAAATTTGTGTGCGTTCAACTCACAACTGATGTGTGATTAATGAGTGTGGGTACATTTGCCTGCTCCACTGCAGATATTTTGGCCTCACAACAAGTAGCATTCCGTACCTCATCTTTTGCCGGGTGAGCACGTGCTTGGGTGCTGTTCAGGGCTGCAGATCATTGTGGTGGAATCTATCATGTGACAGCAGGGGTCAGCAAGAGGCTTGTGGGTAATAACAAGTGACCTGCGCATGCTGGAAAGATATCACTCACTCCTCCTCTCTGCATGTCCGGTTCCTTCTGTGTCCTACTTTGCAAGTGAAAAATGTTCAACAGTGCAAGACAGATGAGCTCAGGAACAGTGCCTGATGGAACTTTAAAAAAAAAAAAACTGCTGAGATGTGCTCATGCTGCAGGTTTTATGTGAGGCTTCTGTGGTTTAAACATGTTAAAATTATTCCAACTAAAACGGCCATTTCTATCCTGCCAAGAAAAGGCACAAAAAGCCCAAGTAGCAGAAACTACTGTATATATTGAAGCAACTGTATTTCCCTTACAACACTTGTAATCAATAAAAAAAAAATTGTCTTGCCCAAAGACCCACTGGACATTTTCAATTCCCAATTTCAACTCAATTCACTTAGCAGACACTTTTATCCAAAGCAATGTACATCAGAAGAGTAAGTACAACACTAACCCAGTCATACACTGCCACCAAAGCAGCAGGAGCAATGTGGGGTTAGGTGTCTTGCCCAAGGACACATCGGACATGTTGCCCAGTTGGGGATTGAACCCTCAACCTTTTGGTTGAAAGGAAGTGACTCTACCAACTGAGCCACAGCCACCCCCCCACAGACACATGTTAACTATGTCAAATTGTTTTGCAGAGTTTGGCTAACGATAGCAGTGTTAGCAACCCTAGCCTCCGGTCTTTCTTGCAGGTTAAAAGTGGTTATGCATTGCTTTGGTCATGTGATTCATGTGCCAGTTTAACCTGACACTGACTTTATACTGCTTTATCTTCATAGATGAAAGTACCGCAAAACCATGCCGCTCCTGTGAGATGCTATCCGTACACTGCGCTTGTTTATATCTGGGTAGTAGAGCATTATGGCAGTACGGCAGATGCCATTAACCAGAACTACAGCCCCAGCTAGTGGCGGGTGACTACATTATAGTTTAGATATAGCACTGGAATTGCCAGCCTGAATTTATCCAGCTGTATCATTCACATCTTTATGTAATGTCTAGACTGTGGTGTTTTTTAATGAAATCTGTTGTGGCTTAGATACATTTGAATCCCATTCCAATTGTTTTTAAGTAAGGTACAAAGTAAAGCAGGCAGGTTGATAAAGCAGACTAGATCCTTGACTGGGTGCTTGAAGGGTCCTCTGTGACTCCAACCCACTTTACTATATTTTCCTGCTTTTTAACACGTCTACCTGCTTAAGAAGTCAGTGATTTGACACAAAAGATTAATTTGATTTTATTTATTTTCTATTCACTTGATAGAGCTATGTCCATAGACACAGTTAACTCCATAGCCTTCATAAATGAGCTCAACTAGCTTTTTATTAGTCACAATAAACAAAACATTTACACAGGGGGTGAAGTGAAACAAGGGGAACATGTCTACATGAATCCATGTCGGAGTCTGTTGACATTACTATTCCATTCACCAGTCTGTAATAACCGCTGTATCCAATACCACATACCATTTCGTGTCTAGTTAATTTTCCATCTTCAGTTTTCTACATTGATCTGTCATTCTGCAGTCCTTGCATCTTGTAACCACTTCTCTATTGTTATTATCGCCTTTTTTTTCCCCACAGTTAAGCAGACCAACGTCAAATTAACCAGCCTTCTTTCCATGGATTGACATGAATACTTAGTCCTCCTGAGTCAGTGATTAAAGCGCTGTCCCTAGAATCTGCCTGCTCTTCATAATGGTTTGTTCTTCTCAACAAAAGTCAACTATAGAGAGATAGCAGACCGTTGCTATGCATTCTTTTCCAAACCAGAATCTAGTATCTAACATAGATGTAGTAATTGGTTAATTGACGTATTTTTGTACACTTTAAGCTACTCAAGGAGACATAAATTAAGATAAACAAAGAAACACTCGATTCAAGTAAACTAGTGGTGGGCAAGTGGCGGCCCGGGGGCCACATACAGCTGTGGCTCAGTTGGTAGAGTCGGTCGTCTCTTAATGTGTCTGAATGGGCTCAGTTACTTCTGATGGTCACTTTACATAGCAGCCTATGTCATCAGTGTGTGAATGGGTGTGACATGCGGTGTAAAAGCTTTGAGTAGTCAGAAGACTAGAAAAAGTTCAACAAGCTCAAGTCCATTTACCATTTATCAAACGCCCTGCTCCTCACCCACGGCCGCCCACTAGTCAACTTCTCAAATGAAAAAAATTATAAAGATGCACACAACATGACAAAATCTGCCACAATGACTTGAACCTGAACCTGAGTTGCCAATAAGACAACAGCGCACATACACCAAATGCATTAGAACAGGAAACAGAAAAATGTTTCTATAATAATAATCAAAACTGGAATACGTTTTCTTTTTGGAAAAAGTAAGAAAATAATAGAGATGTTATCGAAATATACATTACTAACCATTAAAGACTTAGTTCACGAATTGGCTTTAACACTGTGTTTAGCTAATTTCATTGGGCATTACTATTATTACTATTAATACATTTGACTTTGATAATATAAATGTTGCTATCATACATTTTGATAAAGGCTGAATATTTATTCCTTTAGTTAAATTATAAGTCACTTTATTTTCTAATTGAGAGTATCATATCATTTCTTACTATTTGGCCCTCTGGCTGTGAGAATCAAATTCATGTGGTCCACTTGGTGTTCAAAGATGGCCATTGAAAATGTTTTTTTTTAAAAACATTCTAGTTCAAATGAAAAAAAAAAACATGTTATGTTGATACGGATGCTAAGATTTCTCTCAATAACAAAGTGCCATAGACCAGCTTAATTTTTATTTTTAGAAAAATGGTCTGTGTGTGTGTGTTTGTGTGTGAGAGTGTGTGTAGGGGGGTTGTAATTTAATCATCCCAAAAAGGTTTAAAAGGAAAGCATTATAATTGTTACATCCGGCCTCAAAACTTTAAGCCTTTATTTCTCAGCTTCACTTCCTCTTTAAGTCTAAAAATCCACAATATTCCAAATTACAACGCCACAAAGCTATTATAACAAATTCACTCAAGTAAATGGATTCCCATCCAAAAACACTGACTTTACCAGATTAAGTTTTATGAAGGGACGAGGCAGAGTTTCACTTATATTGTATGTGTTTGTGTGTTTGTGTGTTTGTGTGTGTGTGTGTGTGTGTGTGTGTGTGTGTGTGTGTGTGTGTGTGTGTGTGTGTGTGTCCACGCGATTCAATTAAGTGTAATGACATGATCCTTAGGGGTGTGATGGCCAGCGCTGATCGAATTGATGTGATCACAATTGAATCTTAAGTTATTGCAGGAGTTTCCTTATGAACTTGTTTATTTGTTCCATCCACAACACATAAAAAAAAGTTAGCCCTCCATCCCCTCGGCGCGTTCCGTAAAATAAATATGAAATAGAAATCAATTTAACAAAGCCTTAACTGCTATCCCTTGGATGCCATTTCCTGCCTTTGCGCAAGAAAAATAAAATTCAAAGACAATAAAAAAGTCATAAATTGTGGTTATCAAATAGCTTCCTCTAAGGTTTATGGTCGAATTGCCTCTGCTGATGTGATTTTTGAGTCGTTATTTCGCACCAGTGAGCATAAATGGGAATGAGATTTATATTAAAATCGCATACCTCATGTTTGATGTGGGAGAAGTGATCAATGATTTCATTAATTAGCTGTATATATTTGAGCTTGGGGAGTATTACATTTGATATTCTCTATATCTCTCTCTTGCCCTATAGCGTACTATAAGACTGTTCCCCTTCCTGCTCTCCTGTGCCTGCAGTTTTATCTGCCTGTCCGTCCCACACTATCTCCCCTCATAGGCCTGGTTGAACACGGCACCTCTGCGGAAAGAACCTCAGATTCAGCTGAATATCCGATTATCATCCAGGTTACACCAACGTCTCTTTTTCAACAAAAAAAAAAAAAACCCTGTGTGGGAGGTCGGTGCATGGCCGGACATTTTTATGTGTAAGGAGAGCCTGTTTGTCAAGGGCAATGTCAGCTATCATTGCTGATAATTGGCGTCAGAGGGGTTGCTTGTTAATATCAATGAAAAAGTCATAAAAGATCATCAGTTGCTTACACTGCTGTCCGCACTATTAGAATCACTTTGACCTGATGCCCACAGGACTTAATAGAGTTTGTTTCGCAATGAGTACCAATAAATAACAGTTTTTGGAATATACTATTAGAGATCAAAGTCGGAATAGAAAATGGTCAGCCAAATCAAGCCGAATGAGTTAGAGCTCCCCCTACTGACTGGCTGAAGTATAGCTTATAAGCTCCTCCTCCTTCTTGTTTATCAAAGGGTGATGGGTCAAAGTATCTCTAAAACCAAGATTCAATCTTGATAGTTGGTTATTATCCCACTTACTTTTGTCTTAGTTATCATAATCAGTTATTTCATGCAAAAAAGAGCAAATGTAACTCTTTGATTGACAGCTCTGTGGAAAAATGCGGCTCCTGCAACCTTAGTCACAGGATTAGCAGGGTAGAGGATACAACGAAAACTAACAATGAAGTCAACTGTGAGTTTCTGCTTCAAACTTGCAAGAATCTTTCCCCAAGTTGACAGTTGACCTTACCGCCAATTTTGACATTGTTGCGTTTTGTCATCGCCAATTGGGCGGCGCTGGCCCTGCCCCCACTTGGCCCATTTCTGGAGCTTGAGCGCAGCCGTGAGCACCTGTACACACCTCACAGGAGAACAACAAGATCAAGACAAAAACGTCCAAACAACATGTTACTTTGTCTTTCTGTGGTTCATTTGTTGTTTAGTGGGTGCCTGTTTTGACGTTATGATGATAAAGTGATGGGAAATAGAATCAGAAGTCTGTATGTAGTGTTTTATTTTGAAATTGACCGGATGGTGCTTTTTCTTGTCTGACTTCATGTCCGGGTCGATCTGTTATGTTGAGCTTCACGCGTGCTTGAAGCGGGCTTTACTCGAAATTAGACTTGGAGCCTATTTGGAACGGAGCAGAGCGTATAGTGCTGCTGCTGGGGCCTTTCAGAGACGGAGCGTGTTGCTGTAGAGACAGGAGCTTTGACTAGAATGGCAGTATAATGCCCCACAGTGGGTGGTACTGACGAACCGCTGCGCGCACAGACTGTCGAAACTGGCAGTTAGGTGTCAAAGCCATTTTATTGGTAATTTAAATGTGTGCTTTGGGTAGCAAAAGCAGCCTGATGTGAGCTCCACCTGCCAGATACCTTTTGTCATTTCTCAGGGTTTTTGGCTTCACTGTTGTACAACAGAAAGAGAAGGAGACATACTGTCCATATTTACACACAGTCAATGTAAGACATTGACGCAGATAACAAAAAAGAGTAAATAAAAATAGAAAAAAAATGTAGAAGAGAAATCAAGTTTATCTTTGCCTGCAGGCTCTGACACTTATTTATTAAATTCATAGTATTCAGTCACTGTTTTATTCATAAAAAAAACCCACAACTATTAATTGGTATGCATTGCCTAAACATTAATTACATTCAAATTCATTCTAATTTGTCTTAATTTCCCCCTCTCTCGACAGAAAAAAATAAATACTACCCACTGATTATTCCATGCCAGGCAATTCAAAATGCTTCAGAGAAGACAAGAAAATGAGCGAGACCATTTGCATATAAACATGATTCAAACATACGGGTGGGAAAATATGGTCACATTTTGAATTTCCAATTGAAATCACACATAAGCAAAACTTCTTAGTCTTGCGGAAAAACAATGTTTTTCTGAACTTAATAATTTGGGTAATGATATGACACAACACTGCCCTGTCATTGAATGTCCTCAAATATTCCTATTTTGTAGGAGAACATTTCAAATTCTTGAACTTTATAAATGCATTTTTACAGCACATTGTCTTTTTCTAATAAGATGCCATTAGTGATTTGAGGGCGTTGAAGAGGCTGCCACTTGTCGTTAATCAGAGCGTAGGGAAAAAATGTGGAATGGATCTCTAATCACCTAGAGCGTAATCACCACATACATCACCCAGGCATACAGGCCAGATAGGAAACACACATTTAAAAAAAACCCATATAATTATATGCACATAAACTCAGCCAATGTATTTATAAGTGCAACTTTTACATGATTACATTGCCAGATTCTGGATGAGTGTTAGACAAAGATATTCCATATTTATGTCATGCACAGGATTTATTCCCTACTTTGAAATGCACTTCCAAGCTAATACATTGTACATACATTTTGTCCCGTTAACTTATTACAAAGCATATTAAATGTATCCCAAATGTTTACAATATGATTTGATGAAGTTACATCAGCAACCTCCAGTCTTTAATAAATTAAGCCAATGTGGCATTGCAAAATCCTGCAGTTCTTGGAGTGTCCACTTGAGGCTGGCAGAAGTTACATACACACCAGAAGTTACATACACACAACAGGCAATAAAGCCGATTAAACAGCATAAATAAACATGTTAACAGCCTGGTACAAAAACAAAATAGGTCTGATTAGTTATTTTCATCACTGGCACAAACTGTACGGGGGTAACATTTTTTTAACGGCTCAGTTTTATTTTGAAAATGATATGTGTTATCCAAAGTTAGGCGCGTAGCTGACATGACGCGTTGTAACATTTCGTCAAGAACCTTAAAAGCCACCTCAGCTGCGGCTCTAAGCTTGTCGTTAGTCTGACTGAAAGTTAGTTAGTTCTATCTCCTTACGTTTCAGTTGTGAATAATAGTTATAAGGACAAGAAAAAGTACAATAAGATAATAAGTAGGCCTTTATTACTTGACATTACATTTTATCTGAAACTGTAAAATATTAAACTGAGAAATAACATTATAACATGGTTTGGTAGGCACACTGTGATTAACGCTCCATTAAATAGCTGGAATGACTTCCTTACATACTCCATTTTCAAATTTACGAGTATGATTTACTGCTAGAGACTTTTAAACAAATAATTATACCTGTTAAACATGACTGGTTTAATGGAGGCATTGTTGTAATTCTTGTAGCTACTCTTTGACGAATAAAAGGCTCTTTCAACATTTATTCGCCAATAAAAAACGAGAAAAAAAAACGACACATTAAAAAATAATGAAAGCAAAGAGACCGTAAAGACAGAATTTGTTTTACCATGTTATATTTTAATTTCTGCAGAGACAAAAATGACAAGCAATTTATTTACACAAACCTGTACAAAAGCAAATTAAATTATGTAAAATATCTCATAAATAGAAGTGGACTTGCGTTCAATACACTTTGCCATGTTCAGCTAAGCTGCGTGCATAGTGACTCATATTAAACGATGATAAATTGGTTCCTCAATTTCTATATCAACATCCAAGTCGCAGGACAAATAGTAATGGTTAATATTACAAATCTCATTACACTGTGAAGGCTATATGAAGAGTGGAGAGCACGGACTGAGCACACACCTCGGGCAAAGAAACATTTTTGATTACAGGTGTTTTGTATGCCACTTTTTTTCGGTCAAATGTTTGTTTGTTAAAGCAGTTGCCTCAGTGGATAAAAAAACGAGTGGGTACACTATATTCAGTGTAGTTGCCAATTGATGGCATATTTTCTCATGCCTCCTCTTTTTGTCTGATGTGCACACTACAGAGTATTTCTTTCACTCCCATCAGAGCTGGAAATTCAAAGCATCACCTTGCAATACCATAGCAAACATCGTTATTTGTAGGACAGGGTTTCATCACATACTCTGATATGCATATTGTGAATCTTCTGCGTACGAGTGTTGTGTTGCTCCACACATCCTGAGGTATGTGTTCTGTCAGCTACTCTCCCTTACAACTTTGTTTCCCACCCCCCTCCCCCCCATTCCCTCTCCCACTTTCCAACTCCTAGTAAACCGTCACATTAGCATTTTTATCTCCAGGCTCCCACAAGTCTCAGCAGTCAAATGTCTCCAAGCATATTTTTTTTTTTACTCTTTCACCCCGCTCTCTGTCTTTCTATGCTTCTATATTCAGTCCTAGGGCTTGTTTCATGCACAAAGGTCACTTGACCTCTGATGTCATACATGTACATGAGTGAAACACGACAAAAAAGTCCATTATATCATTATTATTACTACCAACAAGCAACTTTTGAATGTACCTGTACTCATTCAGTAATGCACTATGCTATGAATGGATATTTCAACAAGATAATTGATCCCAGTGAACAATAGCCATAAGACTTTCAGGCTCACTGACATTTGACTGTTTTTCCTCCGAGAAGCCTTTGACATCATGGGATTTCCTCTTAAGATATGCAAATGTATTTCAGTCCGTTCTTAAATGCCACCCCATCTACTTTTGAAAAGCAATGTAATTGTTTATGCACCATTCCAAAACCGACATTGAATCATACCAATTGGTATAAAAAGGCACAATTGCATATTTGCATTCACTCTAGTATTTTTTATGGGTTTTTTTTTTAAGTTTCTTTTTTTGTCAGAAGCACTCTAAATATACAAAGTGGCACCAGATAAAGAAAAAAAAAACACATAGTACATTGTCATGATAATTTCAACGGTTTTGATTTTATAGTGTAAGAAATCAACATGTACCTCATAAAATAAAATAAAAAGTACAAGATAATAAAAAATATGGTGGTGATATAAAGTTGGGTTTGTGTTGTGATATCAGAGACAATGATGATATTTGATTATGTAAGAAAAATATCTTTAAAAAACAGAATCAATGGAATGGTGTAAACGGATGTACTAAGTTGTACTACATGTCTCTTCAGGTATAACAAAGGCAAGCAACAAGGTGGATTTCCATGTTTACAGGGAAAACATTTTTTTGTACATTTTGTTTTACAGTTTTTTTCTTCCTTCTCAGTAAGTGAAGTAAGTTCCCATTAAACGTGCAGTAAAAAGTAAATATTTATGTATACAGTTGATAAGTATAGGAGCACTTTCTTTCCAACAACGAGTAGTACTTACAGACTATAGATTGCCAGAGTGCAGAAAAAAGCAGCTCCGGTCGAACCAAAGGGGTTTTTGCTAACATACAAAAAAGTTCCATTGCATCTGATATTCTTTTGTTTTATTACAGTTATGAGATTTGTGCCCTCTGCAGCTGCGGAAAGAAACATCACTTGTGGGACAGGGAGGCACAACATCTCAACATCGTTTGTTAGCGTTAGCTGTGAGGATGTAATGCATGGTAGGCTAATGTTGAGACCTCACAATCTTATTGTTCAGTCTCAATCCTTTAATAAAAAAAACTTCATGTAATGTTAAAGCAACGTTCTCCCAGAAAGCTATTATCTGTGAATGATGTGTAAGGGGGAATGCTTCATCCTGTTTGCGAAGCTTTGGTTTCATTTTGACGCCATTTTGCTCAGCCTGCAACCTAAAAAAAATGTTCCTGGTAATCTGCTCGACAGTACAGATGTTGCCTTTTTTTTGATTGTTCTCCGATGAGCTGATTCTTACATTCGTGCTCAAAGACACCATCACCAATGTACAATGGAAAGCAACATCGACTTGAGTTTTCGACATCCATGTGTGTGCGGTAATGTCACCTTGAAGGCTTGAGAAGAAGTGAAAAAGAAGTAGATGCTTGTTGGTCACATGTACATTATGATATTTATTGCTCAGTCTATCACACAACAGAAATAAAGAACAGTAAAAGGCTGTCCTTGCAGCTGTTTTAGGACAAGCTAGGCCACGTTTACACCAACCTTAGCCTATTATCGGTGTACATCTACAGTATACACTAAATATAGCCTATACACACACTATATACTGCATATCTGGCCCATACACACATACAATTTCAGTTGCACCTCAAGAAATGTAATCTCGGCATGCCACACACTGTGCTTACCAAGGATTTTCCGTCAGAACAGCCTCAGTTGAATTAATTTGCTTTACTGCTTCTGTGTGAGTGTGTGATTGGGAAAAAAACAGGATACAACTTGATATAAACTGGAGCATTCTACCAATGTGATTGAGATATGCACAACCATGTACACACATGCTTTTTCCAGCCAGCGGCTCTATGATTATGCAGTTCATAAAAGATGGGTTTTGGTCTCAACCTTGCCAATCAAAGACAAAGAACGAGAGACTGAGGGAAGGTTGCAAGACAAAAGGGAATGAGAGCAGTTAGCTTTGTTGCTGTGGTTCAATGTTAATGTACAATGAGTGACATTTTATCTGTGACGAACCACACACCGGTCAGACAAAATCAGTCATCTTGTGTTCATAGTACACCAGTTGTGTTGCGGGTCTGAAGAAAGAAGTTGTTGCAGCAAATTCCATTGGCTCCCTTTTAAAAAGTGTTTTTTTTTTTGTATTAGCTGAGTACTTAAAGCTTAGTCTTTACTGTCCTTTTGAGATTTCAATAAGTTTTGGTAAACTTTTATCACAAACAGTCAAGTTGACAGAATCCACAGACAGCTCAGTGTGATGGAGACCAATGTGTCCCAAATATTGTTGCAGCAAATGAACATTACCGCAAGAGCACTGCGATGTTCAAGAATTTAAAAAAAGGCATAACCAACCAACACACACTTTGAAGTCAAAATAGTCCACATGTACAGCTTTGTTTCTAGAAAAAAAGTTGTCTCTTTTTGTACAGTGTCTTCTTCAGACATGGGGCCTTCATTTGGGGGGGGGGTCATATGGGTAATGCATGCATGTACTGTGTATGTAAAATGGGTTGATTATTTTACAGATTGACTGTCAGGCAGCAGATTGTGTCCTAAGAGCCCATTGCCAGTAGAACATCCCAAGTCCAATCAATGTCATCAACAGCATGTCCTCCTCCTCCAAATTGTTCCAGGTCAAGATCAGAATTAGCACTTCCAAAATGGTACGTTTTAATATCCCGTCCTTTCATTAAGGACCAGTCGCAAATGTCTTGGAGACAGTTTAGTCCTACCTTGTGAGGAACAAGAGTGGCTAAAAGTTTTTTAGAGTAGTAACTTTATGGGTAAGCATATATGCTTGGTGTGTTCCAATGCAAATGTTCTGGCACAGGGGATACAAGCTCACAGGTACACCTCCCGTCGCGTCAGAGTACCACAGGACGTGGGCTTGTACTCTCCGGTTGGTGCTAGAGGGATCTCCTCGGTGGGGTGGCCCAGTGTCTCCTCCCCACTTCCCGGTGAACCGTAGGAAGGCGATCCGAAGGCCTCGTAGGAGGAGGAGGAGGAGGCCATCTTCTTATTGAGCAAGTTGCGATTGCGGTCGCCCATCATGTGAGCCGCTGTGGGGTCTCCGTTGGCCATTGCGGCCATGGCGAGGGTCTCTTGGCTGCCAGGCTGGTCAGCGCTGCTGCTGCTGCTGCTGCCGCTGCTGTTGCCGCTCATGAAAGTGGAAAGCTTTGGTTGTTGTGGGGTGGTGGTTGACTTAGATGGCCGTCGCTCAGGCGACGTGCGCACAGGCATCCAGCAGGAGTCCGAGTGGCCGTACTCGTCGCATTCCCGGGTGCACTTGCCAGTCATGGCTACGTCAGGCAAGGGCCGAGAGTCTAGAGAAAGAAGAAGGAGAAAATAAAGTAAATGATACAGTTTGTTCTACCAAAGTGGGATATAATATAAACTATTACTTTTGACTAGAAACATTTCCTTGCACTAAGTGTTTGTTGTGGTATGTGTCTCATGATTTGGCTATGATTCCTCTATTAGATGCGTGAGTCTGTGTTTTCTCCCTAATGAGGTCATCATCGCATCTGAATGTTAAATGGAGAGGGTGAAAAACAACAGAAACTGGTTCAAAATGGTTACCAGGCACCTTGTCACTGCTAAAGCTTACGTTTCAAACGTTATCACTGGTGGATATAGGATAGAACTAAGCCTGTGCAGAGGAAGTTGCATGTTTTCATGCAGCATCCAAAATCACATGACAGAAACGGCAACATAAAACAACAATGAAAAGAAGACTCCACTGGCTACGACAACAGCCTCCAACTAAAAAACAGTGGCGTGAATCAGAGTTCAAATAATGTCATGCTTCAAAACGTGTTTGTGCTAAGAGGGGAAGGGGGGGGGGGGGGGGGGGGGGGGAGAGCTGGGGACGAGGTCAGTTTGTGTTTTTTAGTTTACCCTGATCTAAAATGTATGATGCATAATTAGGCCTGCTCTGTGTGCATGAGTCAGTATGTCTGTGAGCTGGTGGCACCGACAGCACCCTGTGTTCTTATCCGGTGATTGACAGACGGCAATCACATTGTAATCTAAGTAGCTTAATAGCTTTGTGTGGCTAAAGCAGCCCGATATCCTCTTAAATCCACTAATAGAGGTCTTAACCAATTACCTAGCAAGGAGATGGCCATTAGCTACATCTTCTGTGTTATTGTGCAAAGGGAATTATGTGCTTACGATGCTGCAACAGGACGACAGGTTTGGCAAATAATCTACTGTCAATGTCTACAGTCAAGACAGTGCGTGAGTTTATTCCAGTGCAATATATGTGAAAGATAATTAGCCCAAATACACACAAAAAAAACAAAAAACACAAAGCTGACTAGCTGGCTCAATATGAGACGAAAAAACTGTGAGCACGAAGCGTAATCTAAAAGCCCTGCCTGAATGCTTGGACGTTCGAAACACAGTGCCAGTTTTTTAAGAGTGCCAAATGTTATAGAGATGCTATGTTAGATGTAATTTATTCATGATTTGATGCGAATTATGGGAAAACCAAAATCAAGCAAAGCGAGGGTGAGTGCAAACCAAGCCAAGCATGCCTTTTGCCCATAATATTTAAAAAAAAGTAAAACAAGAGTTTGGTCCATGGCTTACTTTTAATGCTCTTTTTCTCCTGTGAAAGAAAAAAGTAGAACAGAAATCACTCTTTATGTTTTGCACTTATGCCATAATGAATATGTATATATATATATATATATATGTCTGCTGTTTATGAGGAACTCTTGAGCAGCATTGAAAGTATGACTAAAACGCACAACAGTGACACAAAAACAGTGTTATGCAAAGCAGATATATGACTGAGGACACAATGCAAGGCTGAGACAAGGACAGCAAAGAAAGAGGAGACAGGGAAACAGAATGCCAGTCCTACTGATTTGACTCTTTAAATCAACCAATGAGTCACTCGCTCCACTATGAATGCGAAACATTCAATGAGAGTGCCATTCCTGTACTGCCTCAACCTCCTATTTCTTCTCTGTGTGTATTAGAATCCTTTTATCAAGTCGCAAATTACCTTCATAAAGCATCAAATTATAATTGGAAGTCAATGTAAAGCCAATGCCTTGGGGAGCTGCTACCACTTGAAAAGAAAAATCAAAGAACTTTCTGTTATTAGTGATCCAAAACAACACTAAGAATTATTGTTTAATGGGATGAAAAAAAGCTTAAATGAATGAGAATAAGGCCAGAAAATCAAACAAACTATGGAGATGGAATTGCAATTAGAAAGAGTTAGCATGCAAGCTAATGGGGTGGCTATAATAGCAGTGGGTATGGATCATGGCATATGGATCTGGGCCTTAGCTTGCCAAACACAGCCATCACAGAGACAACCAGGTACTGATTGCCTTCCTAATTTACACCTAAGATTGAGCCATCAGGTTACCCACAATGCAAACAACTCTCACGAGGTGCCTGCGCCCTGCTCCTGGAGGCACCTCAAATTGCCTCCTTAAAAAAGAAAAAAAAACTCAACAGGGGAGGACCTTCTTACTTCCGCCAGCTCTCGTGTGGAAGCAGCCAACCTAAAGCTGCTGCCGAGGTAGTTACCCGGCGCTCTGTGGAGTTGTGTGCGCTGAAAAGGAGGCTGATTATTTCCTAGCCATGCTTCATTGACTCGGCAGGCTCGCTAAAAATGAAGATGTTTCCCACTGAGCTAATGAATTGGGCTGCTATATCAAAGCAAAAAATGCTCTCTTCCCTTCTTCAGAAGTGTCACCTCCCCCCTGAGGTTGGGCCATCAATATAAGTACTTTAAAACCACTTAAATCCATGTGTCCTGTAGCGCTGGACAAATAAGTGCGCTTGAGTCCTCTTCAGCACGGACTTCTATTTGTTGTCTTGGGAATAGCTGTGGGGATTTGCGAATTAATTCTAACGTTCACTCAACATCAATCAGATTATTATTTATTCCAGCAAGAATAGAAAGAACACATCACTATTTCTAATTCTTAATAAACCCCCTGCCGACTCATTTGATCTAAACTTTACTCTAAATCTAAGATTTTAAGTCAGCAGGATAAAAGAAAATGCGTTAAAATGTAGCTCAAGAGTAATCAATTGTAATTATTTTTTTTTCTCCTTCAAGTGTTTCAATGAAGACACGCAACATCGCTCCCAAACATATCCACGGGCCCTTTCAAGACCCAATTCAGGAATCAGGACGTAGAAAAAATATCTTCAAAGAAAAAGCCCTTACAGCACACGCAGCACTGTAGCAAGGCTTTTGTTACATATTCACAAACACCCCGCGAGCCCACACCATCAACCACTGCATAACACAATACAAGTGGGTCACTCTGCTGTGTTAAAAAAGCCTCTGTGCAACACTGAAAGCTTAACAGGGAGGCCTCGTCGTCCTAGGTTAGGTCCCTAAGGGGCCTCAAGGCCTTCTTTTATTTGGGGATGCATGACCAGAGAACAGTGGTATACATATGGTAAGGGTGCTATGGGTAGTATGTTGCTATCTCTGTCACTTGGAACTTGAAGGGGGATTTCATCAAAGCAGGACGGGCCACCACCCCTTCATCTCATAAATGGCCCCCACAATTCAAGCCATTGTCTCTTTACTTCCAAGAGAATTCCAGAAGAATTAAGAGCAGGGTGGTATTTGGGAAATTTGGTCAGGTGAGTAAGGAGAGGGGGGAGGGCAAAAAAGAAGAGCCGCATTCTTGAGCGGTAATTACATTCACCATAATCACAGAGAAGGGACTTTCCTTTGATTTGAAACTCGGGGTATGGAGGATAAATTGTGAATTCTAGGTCCTTTATCAATTGACCACTTCATATTTCATCAGCAACTGGAAGAAAAAATCAATTGCTGTCATTTTTCAACATGTTGAGCAACTTGTTAGGTAACAACATCAAGTTCCCCACAGCTATGTCAGCATTCGACATATTTTGAACGTTGCTTTAAGATAACCAATGCCTCGCTAACATAGCTAAAACAACTTGTTAGCTCGGTATCTGCCCATTTATATAAGCCTTTTTCTATAATGTAGCATAATCCTTGATGTAAGCTATGACGTGGTTAAAAGCTAGACTTAGCTTTTGTCGTAGAACAGCAAATGAGCTATCAAATATGCTGCAACTTCATACATGGACCCCTCGAGATGTTCACTATCGGTTTTCTGTTTCAGTCTTTCGTCACTCCTAAGGCGTGAAATGTTGTACATCTGTCAGTTGTCCTTCGTTTATTTAGCGTTAGCATCTGCATTACAATGGCGTTTGAATTTCCAGCCCCAAATGCACAATCAGAGAAAAAAAATGGCTGCCATGTGAATATGCAAGGCTGAAAGTCGCGCAGTGCTGAAGTGATGATTACCCAGCAAGACGCCATTATAAAGCAGTGCTCAGAGATATTTGTGCCTTATACTCATGGCTATGCTGAATGCTTTCTTCATTTGTGCAAGAAAAGCAGGCTGAAAGTGGGCCACTGGCTGCACTGGCTGAGCCGCTGCTTTTCTTAGCTGGCTTTAGTCAGCCTCCCTATCAGCTGACTAGCTTACACTGTGGGATATTTCAAAGAACCTCCACTGCCGGGGATACAGTAGCAATTTGTTGCGGTGTCTTTAGCACTCGCTAAGATGTTGCAGCGGTAGGAAGAAAGCAAGAGGGTTAGACTGTCATCTCTCGCGGGCATATGCGCGCTAATGTCTGTTAGCGTGGGCATTTCTGGGCAATTACAGTTTTGCAGTGTTTGTTTGTGTCGTGCACGCTGTGTTTTTGTTGTTGCAGCATTGTCAGCATTAGTCCACTTGTCGGCATGCATTCATCTACGTCACCCTACACTTTTGAGATCAGTCTTCTCTTCTTGGCCTCTCCATATTTTCTGCTACACAGACTGAAGCTCTGCGACCCCCCCCACCCTTTTTTTTCAGGCTGGCAGATTCGACCCAAACAGCTGAGGCATTGGGAGGAAGACGGAACGAGTGATGATGGGGAGGGCGGAAGATGGGCCGAGTGGGAAGAGGACAAAACAGAGGTGATGTGCCTGCATGCAATTTTCTTTTTTTGTGTGTGTGTGTGTGTGTGTGTGTGTGTGTGTGTGTGTGTGTGTGTGTGTGTGTGTGTGTGTGTGTGTATTCGTGTCCACGCTGCGCCTTTGACGGACATTGCAGCTGGCTGGACAGCAGATAGGGGTCACGGCAGAGAGGGAGGAGGAGGAGGATGGGCGAGCGGGCAGATGATGATGATGATGATGATGAAGAGAGGGGAGGGAGGGATGGAGAGTGAAAAAGACAAGGAGGGAGAGTGTGTGTGTGTGTGTGTGTGTGTGTGTGTGTGTGTGTGTGTGTGTGCTGAGTATAGCAGGGTCAGGGCCTGCGAGAAGGGAAACAGCAGATTGAGCGGAGAAGACAGCATGGCTGCCTCTGGGCCGTCACAGGCCAAACACACTGCCAAAGAGAGCAGTAGAGAGGAGAGGAGAGCAGGGGAGACAGGAGGAGAAGGAGGAAGAATTGAGGACATTAGCCAAGACAGTCAGAGGAGCGGGAAGGACGGGAGGAGAGAGGGAGGAAGTTTGACAACAGAAGACGCACTGTACTGGAACAGTTCCGCGTGCTCTCACAAATTCACTCATCAATCCAAAGACCTTTATTTAGCCTTTTTATGGCTTGAAATGATCCCTCTAACAATGAGTTGCATTCAAGTAACCCAATCTAATTCGCCTCCATCGCACTCACTTTCATTAAATAAAACACTCGAACCTCCAAATGTCATTTACACCATGCAGTCCACATGCTTCCAATTCGGAATCTAAATCAAGACAAGGGAAAACAACTTTTTTTTTTTTTTTAGAAGGTTCAGGCCAAAAGGCACGAAAAAGGGCGCCTGTTTGAGTTCAGCTTGGATCATATAGGCTCGTGATTTCCTCGCGCCCCTCATCAAAGGCCTCCTCCATACGGACAGATCTGTCTCGCACGGTTGCAGCAATCAGCGTGACGATGGCGGCGTCAGGTGTCACACGGATTACTGTGAGCGGCCGAGGGAGGAGAAAATGAAGTATTTATCCAGCCGTGGGAAGTACTCGGGACAAAAGTGCAAGAGGAGAAACTAAAGGGTCAAATGAGAAGTTGATGCGGAGAGATGACGCTCTACACCAAAGAGAGAGTTCTCTCCTCCAGCCGCCCTTTGTGTTTCCTGTTTCTGCTCATTCTCGCCTCTAATAGGGTTCCCGCTTAATTAGCTCAAACATGTTCATCTCATTATGGTGTAAGAGTTCAACTCTCTCTGTGTTTTTTGGCCGCCTTCCCCGCGCAAGGAAGGCCCCCGTGGCATCGCCCAGCGTCTCAGTGGTCCTCAGCGTGAATTACTGACAGGCAGACGTCTGTCTCGCACAACTAAAGGTGGCCGTGGGGAAGGAAACAGAAGGAAATGCAGAGGGAGAAGAAGAAAAAAAAAAAAACGAAGAAGAAGAAGAAAGAGAAGCGGCCTGAGACGGGTGAGAAAAAATAAAATAGAAGGTGAGGGAGGATGTGTTCCTGTGAGGAAGGAGCAGCAAGAAAGAAAAAGAAAAGGAATAGGTGCTAAATTATTAACGCTGTGACAGCGAGTTCAGACGGAACAATATCCACAGGAAAAAGCGATATTTGTCTTTCTCTCGCTGAGATGTTTGCCAGACAATTAAGGGAGGATGGAAGAGAGAGGAAGAAACGCAGTGATGCGGGTGGGGGGGGGGAGGATGAGAACAAAAGGAGGGGGCGTCCTGGGGAGCAATGACCTTTTTGAAAGCGCAAGTCATGGCGTGCACCGCTAGCAACGGCAGTAATTGATGGCATTAACGTCAGCGGCGGAGGAGTTCTTTTTTTTTCCTCAGTTGCAAGGCAAGTTTTACAAACACCTCTGACTTGTAACCGCCCCCCCCGTTAGTCCAGTTAAGATGTTATTTCATGATAAATTATACTGAAAGCTGATTTCTGTCCCCTATTATTAGACAAGAAATGTCCATTTATCCTCCATTCTTTAACATCAATCAAACCTCAATGATAAGCCTGTTTGACCCCGCTTTGACCTTTCACTATGCCAGCATCCCTCCCGCATAACCTTTCACTTCAGCGGTCCTGCTTATGGGCCCAAGCTGCAGGAATGCTGTTGAAAGCGGCAGCAGGTGATCCATTCTCTGCCTTCTGAGCTCCTTGAAGTATTTACTGCCTGGCAAGGGCAACTGAGGGAATAATCTAGAACCCCCCCCCCCCACCATGCCTGGAGAGTATGAGGACGGGGCACAGACAAAAAAAAAGAAAGGTTGAGTGAGCGAGAAGAAAAGACACAGGAGTTTTGTAATGAGCTGCCGTGTCCTTTTGCCTTGTTTTTTTTGAAGACGTCCGACCTCTGTGTGGCACAAAGACTGCGTAAAAAATACGACTTACTCGGACTCATAAGAGCCATTTTTGAGGCTGTATGACATCACATGTCTGTCATCCCTCATTTGATAACCACATATGCTAACTAGCATTGCAGCTAGGGGTATGATACGGCCGCCTTCCTCCTCCAGCAGGGTCAATATTCTTTTCTGGAATAATGAATGTACTGCGGCCTGCTCCTGAGGTAATTAATTGCGGGGAGATTAACTAGCATAATTTCATTCTGGTGACGATCTCTCAGCCAATTATCAAATGCGGCTTGCACTCTCCCTCCCCTCTCTCTCCCCTCTCTCGCTCCAGGTCTCTACCTCTCTCTCTCTCTCGCCCCGTCTGAACGCTCAGCACTCAAGCCCCATAAATAAAAACGTTCCCCGCGTGTCATGCTCCCTCATTCATCTTGCATGCACTCAGCGCTCGCAGGGCATGCGAGTACATGTGCACGCGCCCATGTTGGGGGTGGGGGGGGGGGGGGGCTTTCTGTACAGCAGGTGGTTGTTGTGTTTACTGGAAGCATATTTTCTCCAAATGCGAGACACCAAAGGCCATGTCCTGAGAGCACTTGTGACCCCCCCTGACCTCATCTATAAGTGGCACAACAGCGGGATGATTTGGAGAGCTGAAAAGCGGAGTGACTCATCCACTCTGCTAATAAGAATGACAGCTTCTGGCTTCCTGCCACAGACGCACATAAAAGATGACTAAAACAACTCAAAAAGACTCCGAAATATGTTCTAAAAAAAAAAAAAAAAACAGCAAATCTGGAAACAAAGGGATTTTCTCATCAGGCTTTTTCTTTTATCCTTTAAGCACAACACTTATAATCAACCTTACGAGGTAAAACTCACACCTTTGTGCATGTAATTCATTCATGCCTGAAAAATCACAGACTCTACAGTTTGAAACAAAGTATCCTTCCTGCATTTTTTTTTTTTTTTTTTTTTTAATATGTGCTGTTTTTCTCCAGCATGGCACACTGAAGCTTACACAAAAATGCTCCCGAAGACCCGTAAGGATTAGCATTAGCTGCTTTGCTATGGTGCACACATGCAACACTGCTGGCCGCCGATAAAAAACAATATGGCAGCCTCAGCTCTTTTTCACACCACACTGACACTGCAAGCTTTACATTAACCATGCAGCGTGTGTGTGTGTGTGTGTGTGCAGCATGTGTGTGTGTGTGCACAGCATGTGTGTGTGTGTGTGTGTGTGCAGCATGTGTGTGTGTGTGCGCAGCATGTGTGTGTGTGTGTGTGTGTGTGTGCAGCATGTGTGTGTGTGTGCGCAGCATGTGTGTGCGTCGATGCTCAACATTCCCAGCCACAGACAAGAAGAAAAAGCACACAGTATTATTTGATAAGACAAACACAGAATACAGATGAAGGGGTAGAGTGTGTGTAGAAAATGGTAGGGCTTACTGAGCTACTGTGAGCTTGTGAGATGTGTTTTTTTATTGTGTATTATTCCTCTGAATTCTCTCTCTCTCTCTCACACACACACAAACCACCTCTCTCTCTCTCTCTCTCTCTCTCTCTCTCTCTCTCTCTCTCTCTCTCTCTCTGTCTATGTCACTCTCTCTCCAGTCTTTAGAAAAAGAAGTGTCATTGCTTCCCCTCCACTGTTACTCTTATCGCACACTCCCCAGGGCACACTCACACAATAGCCTGTTTTACACCATTAAATGGTTATTTGTCAAAATACAATTTCGATTAAACCCTCCCTAAAATAAAAATAAAAAAAAAGGAGAGGAAAAAAAGTCTGTGATTTGTGCTTTTTTACCGATCGTACTAATAAGAGAATACTTTTAAATCACTGTATAGCACCACATAGAGCGAAAGAGGTGTGATTGTTTTGAGGTGTAATGTTTTTGGAACACGACTTAGGGTAGGTTAGAATAACTGCTGGGGCTCGGATTGGTGGATTTCTCATCTGATACAGTCGAAATAACAAAGAACATAGCCCCCATTTGTAGCACGTGTTCAGCCCTGAGCAGCATATGAAATATGACGCTTTAGCAAGAACTATTACAACACTTGCCGTTTACAAGTCTAACCGAGGCAGCACATTTGCATCAGAATTTCATGTGCGGCAATCAATGGTGCAATCGTGCATTTTGTGTTCCCCAAGTAGAATTAAAAACATGTCAGATGCCACAGCATAAAAGATGTAAATGTACTCTCTTAGCACTTGATGTCTAAAACCAAGCTTCCACTTGTGATAAGTAGTTAGCAGCAGTAGGTAAGCTAGTTAGTTGTGACTCAGCCAAACAACACCCACCATCTACCACGCTTGTCATCCTGAGTGTAGCAATTAGCTCTCAGCTGCTAGCACATTCTAGGGCCAGAGCGAGCTGGGCATGGTGAGTCACGACCTTAATGGAAAGCTCGTGGTGGAAATGGTGGTGGGGGTAATTATGCTGACCTCAAGGGACAGGCTTTCAGTTTTTGTTGGTGTGCAGGCTCATAAACAGGCACAGTAAGCTCCACTCCGAGGGTGGGGGAAAAAAAAAAAAAGGCAAATTATCCTGGGTTTGTGATTTCCAGAGGGATTAGTTTTATGTTTTCAGCAGGTTCACAAAACTACTCGTACAACTCTGAGCAGACCAAAGTCCTGTTCAGGTGAGGAATGTGTCATTTTCCTTTCAATTTGACCTTTCCATTCATTTGGTTGGACAGTTATTCTACAACACAACACAACAAAAATTTAAAATTAATCGATTAATTCAAAGTTAAACGATATAATGACCAGGGTAACCAAACAAGTGATAATCGGGGGCGTGTCCAGATTTTTTAACTGAGGTGGTCCATGACTTAGGCAGCGACGTTTGTGGGAACACACACAAATTAGTTTTATGCTTTTTACCCTTTCTATCCCCACTAATGCAATGTGGGGACTCAAAAACATAGATGCATGTGCGTACTTAGAAATTTGAAGTTGCTTTGTACTTTAGTCCTCTAAATTAGGCAAACAGCCAATGATAGATTTGGATTTTGGGGTGGCATGTGGCGTGACCAATCGGGGGGGGGCATGGCACCACTGGACACCGCTCTGGACACTCCCTTGATGATAATACAGGTTTTTAAATAACGGTTCTATCAGGACAGATAGCTCACCCAGTAGGAAGGTTTCAACAAACTACATCAAATGCCCCCCCCCCCCCCCCCCCCCCCCCGCACAGCTCATCCTCTTGATGAAAGTGCTAAAAGGATGTGCCAGTCAGCAAATACTTTCTCCAGCACCTCTTTAATGTATCTTCTTGTCCAATCAGTGTTGGAACGTTAAAAAAAAACACGACGAAAGGCGTCTTTGACAAGCTTGAAGGCCACATTCTACACAAGAGACATCTTTCGAAGCAATCCAAATTACCACAACGTGTGTGCTAGATCATATGTGCAAGAAAAAAATAAATAAAATGTGCTGAATTCTGACAAAATGGCACCATAAACTGGGAAGGATCCCAGCAGGAGAGGCTTGGAAACTCAGCGAGAATCGTGATCTTTGATTTCTTGAGTGCCTTAAACACTATCCAGCCACTCTTGCTCAGGCAGGAGCTCAGAGCGATACAGCCTGATAACGCCAAGGTGTCCTGGATTATAGACTATCTGGCAGATAGGCCACAGTTTGGTCCCTTTTTCCCGGAGCGGTATATTGGATTTGCTGCAGCAGAGAGGCACTGTGCTGTCAACCTTCCTTATTTGTTCTCTATCTTTGACTCGGGACTAGACTGGAGGTCGCGCCACCTCCAGATTTTCCCCGATGATTCCTCTGTAAAGGTTTGCATGCATAAAAGCGAAGAAGGGGAGGGGTATGGGAGGCTGTATGGGAGCCTGATCAGATGTAGATGGTTTCTGTTGAAAAACAACTGTTGGAACCCAATACTTTTGGGCACCTTTCACCAATTCAATGCTCTTCACAATATTATTCATGTGCATATATTTCTTTGTTAACCTTATGGCGTGCATGTGTCAACTCCAGGGCATCTTGACTGCGTTTGCCCTTCCCTTATGTCTTCTCCCCATTCCTAAGAGGCTTTGAATGTTGGGTGAAGTTATTCAGCGTGAAGAAGCAAAAAGCCCGTCTAAACAGTTTCACTCTGCTCCTCCATGCCTTGCTTCACCAGCTAAGGGGGTGTCAGCGACAGTGGCACACCACATCTTAAAACATTCATCAGTGCATGATTCTGTTCCCAGCAACAAATGCCACAGGGACACAAGAACAAGGCTCTGTTTCAGTCATCACTCAAAACCTGTTTCCTGTACCTGAAGCCTTGGGAAAAAAATCTCAATTTGAATGCAAGTAAAGGCTGGGAAGCAGGTTTCATGTTGACGTTTGAATGTATTACACGGTTGAACAAGAAAGAGACAAGATTCAAAGGGAATCCGGCCTTGGATTGGAGTCAGTAACTATGCCCCTCTTTGAACCCACAACACACACCCTTCTTAACAGGCCAGTTTTGCAGTATGGAACTACAGCACACATAGCTGGAGTCATACACAGTGTATTATTTAAAGCACCAGGGGCCCAATTTGTCACTCTGGCGGGCTCATCACAGGCGAACATCCTTTATGAAATGCACTTTTCACGCTGCCTGTCGGAGGGATCAAAGCGGCAGCCTTGCCCGTTTCTCCCTCTTCAGTTTCCCTGCTCCGATTCCCCCTGACAAAATGAGTCAATTTAAGCCAAATGGATCCCCTATCAAAATAACGAGGGGAATGGCGAGTGAGGGAGATAGACAGGGAAACAGAGATTCATACGGTGGGTGGCTTGCGTTTGGACAGGTGGGTAGAAACTTGAGAATATAGATACTCAGCCCCTCTTATGTTGACTGAAAATGGTTGAATAGGACACAAGTGCCATAGCTATGTTTGATCCGAAGATAGTTTTCAGCTAAAATGAGAACATCGTCAGACCAATGACAGAGCTGTATATCTCCAGGCCATATACCATGACATTGATATAAACCTCTGGTCTAATAACATTTTATACACTTCGTCCATCACAACAGAATAAAGGGTCTCAGTTTCGATCAAGTGTACGTCAAAGGTAAACTTTAAGAAAGTGGACTCTTTAGCAGTATCTAGTGGACGTTGTTGGAAGACTATAGAAACTTTGGACAATGAATCTTTTTCACGCAGTCTTAAGGAATGTTAACATTTTTCTTTTAAATTGCAGCTTACAAAACAAAAGTATTTCAAGGGCATTTTTCTACTAAAACTGTTTTTTTTGTTTGCTCTGGCAGCGCCCATTTTCTATAAAAAAATCAATATACTTTGGCATTAGCGCAAACACACTCCCAATGTCAGCTATTTGTTTTGTTGCACTCACACCACTCAGTTGAAAATATTTCAGATTTTGGAACGCCACCGTTCTTGTCAGTATCACTTCTCCCTCACTGGCCAAACAAAATCAAGAAGGGGCGGGACTTCCGATATCAACAATGGCGGAGGAGAAACTGTTCAAAGTTGTCTTTACAAGAGTACAATTTCCAGACCTTAAGCTGCTGCTTATTCAACGATTCCTTTAAATTGTTTTCTTGGTGACATTTAAATCGGGGAAAATAAAAAACGAGGAGTCTCCCGATTTATTTTTTGTAACCTAGCAACAAAAAGCACTGATGAGAAGCACTCTGAAAATTATTTTGTTGGGGGCATTCTTTAAGATTGGAAACAAGCCCTTATATCTGCCAATTTTAGGTATACTTCCTAATGTCACCAAAAACACACACAGGTGCATATTAGGAGATGCCACAACATTCAAGCTAACAGAAGTCAGCTAGTATGTTTCAGTTTTCTTTAAATTAAACTGTGGACCATATAAAGGCATTAACAGCCAGCATGTTTGCTAAATGTAAGCACTTTTTCTGATAATGTATGTTTGCTATGTTCAAAAGCTAAAAAAAAAAGCTAATCTGTTAGCTTGTTGCAAACAACACCTACATCAAAGGGCTTTTTTATGTTTGATGGAAGTGCTCCAGCACATAGACAGAGCCCAACAAGGACAGCCTGTGTTAAAAGCAATAATTCCAATCGGCTCTACCTTGGCATTGATTTTGCAAATATCCGTGAATACACCTTAAAGAGGCTCTTGACAATTATACATTCTTGACAAGTTCAAAAGCCTTGAGTTCACCTCAGAATTTCTTACATCATTTCACACTCAAGTGATACTCAAATTAATTTGACATGAGATGACACCACGAACGTAACATAACTTCACTGTTCCTCCTCTCCTTTGCCTTTGACGCACAGAAAACAGGCCTCATTATTCACCCAGCTTGACAGGCCTACCCCCTCTTCCCTTTCCATTCCTACCCCTTTCTACCTCCACCACCCCGCCTCCACCCCTATTTTAGCAAAGCTTTCGACCAATTGATTTTTCCTCTTTCCACTGTCTGCCTCTTTTTTTTCGCTCCCCGTTCTTGATTCTAATGCTTCTGGGTTGTGGGAAATATTTATTCACATTGATCGACGACCGAGCTGATGGGTCTTTCATGAGCGTCAGAACTCAAAACTGTTTTTGTCCCACTGATGTCTCAAAAACATCAATCACCGGTGGGAAAAAGTGCGGCCGGACTGCAGATTAGGGCAACGAAAGCCCCAAAAGGCCAGACTCATTTTCCTACCAGAGAATAGAAAAACATACACCAGACACCAAAAGTCTGACCGGTGATGGAGTGTTTGTGTAATCAGTGATGCTGTCGGTTCTCAGACACAATGTTTTAGAGACAAATGGAACTTTTTTTTTATGAATGATTGAGCACATCCAGACACTGGCTAACCTCGGCCTAGGGGGTGCAAAGTCATTTGGGTGCCATACATGACTTGTTTTTTTGGGGGTCTAGATGGAGCGCTCTGATGATAATTCCTGCATGTGCGTGGTCTCCATTAAAAATGCAGCGCCGACTAGATATTTTCTGCATCAAATTTTCATAGCATTAAGCGGTCTCTATGGCCCCGTCTTGCACAGACTTACATGAAACAAATTTGAAGTTCCTAAAGCTTATGTGTCTTTCCCCTTCTCTCTGAATGAATACAGTTATTTGCTGTATAAGGGATGAAGCCATGGTAGGGAGATTCCTTTCAGGACCTGCACAGTATATCTGCTACCCCGGGGTGCACACCTTCACTTTGCAAGTGTGGATGCACGTGGAAACTGAATTATTTCTGTCACTCGTCGTAATAAAAGATCTAGACGCTGCCGTGGAATCTAGCCGCAGGTTGCTATTTATGCAGAGAGAACAACATGTGCTATACGTAGAAAAAAGTGACATGTATGTACATTTAAATAAGCAGCAGCCCACACAAACAGAGCCGTACTAGTCCATTGAAATCAAATACAGTATGTTTGGCAGCCAAGCTATAGTAAACACATTATGTCTAATCCTCTGGAATATCACGACCTGATCTGACTCAGCTGCTCTTTTCATATTTTCATATTCATATTCAACTGTCACATCCGAGATAAAAGCACATCATTCCCGCAAAATAAAAACTCTGTTCCACCAATTGCTGCATGCAAGGTCATATGTAAATAGGCTTCCCCTTGCAGCGAGGGAGACAGAGGCATCACCGCCTGTGTCAGAATCCAATGAAAATGGCAAAAGCCGTGTTTGATAAATACGCCTCGTGCAACACAGACGCACGCATTCCCTTGGACTCAAGTCTAGTCTATGGGGGAAAGAAGAAGAGCTCCTAATAAAAGCAACGACCATGTAGACTCAAGAAGTGGTCATTTCACCCTCATTACCGGCCTCACAGAACATATACTCTCCATGTTCTCTTGTCATGTGTGGAGAGCAGACACAGGCCTGCAAGCCATTAAAACTTGTATCGAGCAGAAAGCATTCGAGACAGAAGTTGTAAAATTATATTATATGCATGGAGCAAAAAAAAAACCTTTTGATGACTCCCAACTTAATCCTAGCAACGCTGACAGAGTATTTGCTTTCTATCCAGTCCACTGGTTGAAAGATTAGCACTATCTCTGTCCTTTTGGATGAAAAGAATTCCCCAAGAATAGGACGGAACATTTGAGGCTAGAGTGTAACATATACAGCAACCGACTGAGCGAGCGAGTGAGTCGCATGAGGGTCTGCTGGCAGCTATGAAAGGGCATGCTGTGTTAATACCTGATGAGCGTCACTTGAGAGAGGGAGAGAGAGAGAAAAAAAAAAAAGCAATAATATGTATTCGCTTCCTTTGTTTCCTCTGGAGAGACGAATGGGAGGGGGGATAGCCGGGCTACAGTGGAGTGTGCGGCCAAATTAAGAGAGAGAGGAGAGAGAAACATAATCAGTGAGTGGTAGAGAGAGAGAGATTGCAAGTTTGTACAAGAGAGAGAGAGAGAGAGAGAGCGAGAGAGTGAGAGACTGGTAATATGCTTGGGAATTTAATAAGGCTCAGCGCTCCTCAATAATATCACCCGCTTCACAGAGTCCTCTGGGAAACATGAAATGTGCCGATAAAGGATGATGCCTCCCTCTGACAAACCGGGTGTGCTAAAAGCGTTGTAGGAAGAAAATGAAGAAGAAGGAGGAAAAAGAAAACATGCGGTGACGCTATAGCTTGCGCACATGCTAATGTGCCCCAGGCTACACTTTAAAGAATTATTCACTTTCTTCTCCTTATGCTGCGATTCTCCAGACCTCCCTACTTTAAGGTCACACACGCTGCACACTCACACAGAATGCAGCTGAACAATGTCAGCTTGTTTCAGGGTGGGGAGGTGCTGTTAGTGGACACGGGCGGTGCTTTTAAGAGAGATTCTGTTTGTGTTTTTGTGCCTTCTTATGCACATTTAAAGCGTGCCGTGCCGTGTTGAATATACAGAAAGCTGCAGTGAGATTCGTCATGGCGACACAGCTTTGCCTCTGTGAGTAACACACTTGACCAGATAGTAAGACATGCTTTCAAAATAGGAGCCAGTACTTCATTTATTGGCAAATATGCCAAATAAAGGGAGATATCAACATATTTTATGTGATTTTCGAACATCTTGTTTCACAAATATGCTAATTAATTTGTTCCTTGAACAGCACACACTGTTTTATGGAAGAATTTCCAACAGAATTTGGAAAAAAAAAACATTTGCTGGGCAGAGCCTTACAGAGGTACACTGCTTATATTGTTGCATCACCAAAGTTTTCTTGTTGTTGTGTTGAAGTCATTATCATTAGGAAACACCAAAGTGTTGCCCAGTGAAAGCAGACTTCATTGTGGCATTAATATTTGACTAATTTAGAAGTTAAGGACCTACATTTGCGTTAGATTTTAAGTGTTGGCATTCCATCGGTCCATTCATTGTCTTTACCACTTTTTCCTGTTTGGGGGTCGCGGGAGCTAAAAACGCCTCACTGGAGCTTTAAATATGTGTTTGAAGGTACCTTTGAGTGCACATTTTAAGGTACCTATTTGCCTGAGTTAGGCTACTTCTGTTTCAAGGTACCTTTTAATGTTTTCTTTGCTTCCTTCTCCACACTGTCCCAATCCTGTGATTAGTAGTGAAATAGATTCCCGTCCCTCGGGCAATCCACGGGATTCCCATGACCCACGGGAGTCCTGTAAAACTGTCAGCCTACAGACAAACAACTACAATCAGTCCAATTTGAATCAAGTGGGAAAAACAGGAGGAATTTTAGAGTTTAAGAATTTAAGAGCAAGCTAATGTGTGGCTCCACCGCGACCTCGAAATGCGCCCCTCTGCCTGTCATGTTCCATCTCACAAACCGAGAAAGACAGCCTCTCACTCTGTTGATTCCTATGACATTTACATACCACACTGCCTGCTTGTGTGGGAATCACCCCTAGGCTGTACCAGGCCCTTGAATTTAGGACAGGCACTTTTTTTTCCATCCAGCCCCTCCCTCCTCTCTTGTCACTACCTCACCAGGACCTGCTCACGCTTGACAAAAAGAACCCCAAACATGTACCTTGCTCCACTGCCGCCCCAAAACGGACCGCCGGTTTTCAGACGGAGGACACAAAGCGTGAAAGGGGAAAAAAAGCCACGGCCCATTTCTCTCCCTCTCTCCTCCCTCCTCTCTTTTCCTATCTGGGCAGACATTGATGTTCAAAATCTTTCTTTCACGGCGACTCTGTCTATCAAGGCTCACCTGCTCTTTTGTCTTCACTAATCCGTTCTTGCACGCTCGCTCAATCTTTTTTTTTTCTTCAACACCTTTGAATATCTCATCCCTGTTGTCCCTACGGCCCCCACCTTTCTGTCTCCCATCTTACCCCCACCACCCCTCTACATCCCCCACGTCTCTCATTATCTGCCTCTGTCTCTGCTGATCGTCCAATGACTCCCTATTGGCAAATTCATGAGATTGATCATTTTTACACGGGTGGGTGGATTTACTAAAAGGGCCCCCCCCCCCCCCCCCCCCCATACACGGCTCCTACACGGCGCACTATGTGGCACCCGCACCCCTGCCGGTAAGACTCTGAAGCCCTATCACTTAACATGCACTGGGCTCAACTCCCAGGAGGAGACAGAGAGAGAGAGGCGATGGGTGAGAGGAGGAGAGATGGAGAAGAAAGCGGAATATTGTCAGCGCGGAATACTAATAAAGTGCACCACTCGAGAAAAAAAAAAAATAAGGGAGCGCGGGTGGGGGAGAGACAGTGGCGGCGTTCTGGGTGCTGCAAAATCACCACTTAATTTAATTCAATACTGCAGCGTCTCCCTTTTCCATACCCGCCTCATGTTTGCGTGCGAGAACGTGTGCGTCAATTTATGAGAAGATGTGTACGACCGCGTGTAAAGTGTGCCCACAGGCGTGCAAAGATCCAGAGTTATAGAATTCTCCACTTAAGATATTCATATGCCTTAAGGGACTTCGGGCACTCCATTCTTTCTTCTCTTTTACTTTAATGCGAGAGCGAGAGTGTGGTCGGGTTTTTTTTTTTTTTGGTTTTTTTTCAGCGAGCCGAAAGAGCAAAGGAGAGGTTGCATTAGCATGATTAAAAGGACAGTAACAAATGACTGCTGTCTCCGAGAAGCCATGTGACTATCACAACAGGATATAGGCCAAGTATATCAAGACACACTCACACACACACACACACACACACACACACACACACACACACACACACACACACACACACACACACACACACACACACACACACACACACACACACTCCCTCATGATTTGATGTTCCTCCTCAAAAGAATGGTGGAAATGAACAATGAGGTAAGCAAAGAAAGACGCACCGGGCGAGATCAACTTGATTGTATGTGTTGTGATTTTTAAGAGGATATATTTGTGTGTGTGTGTGTGTGTGTGTGTGTGTGTGTGTTTGTGTGTTCGGATACATCAAATATTAATGGGAGCATGGTCACTGGTGAAGCCTCATTATCACAATTTCTTTTGGGGGAAGAATACAGAAGAGAGAGTTTCTTTCATTGCTACAACTGCTGAGTTGCAGGCAAAGGCGGAATCTATAAATAGCCTCAAGGTTTCATGTGCTGTAAACCCATTTCTATCTTCTGGTACTGGGTGGAAGAAGTGGAAATGCATTTTTTCTTTTCCCCCCTGATTTTTTTTTCTCATTAGAATTCAACCAATACAAGGACTATTGCTCCTCTTTGCAGCTTTTAATCATAATGCTTGTCTTTTGCTGGGAAGTTCATGGGCTCATCCTTCAATAATAACCATCCTGACTGGATAAATCCCTTAATTCTCTGCTATCACTTGGCTAATAGTTACCTGTGGCTCTGCAATAAAACCTTTGCTAACCAAGTGCAACTCTCTTGTCCAATTCCGTCTCAGAATCAGGAAGAAGCTTTAACCTTGTTCATGTAAGCATAGTGGAAAGAACATGTTTCTATCTTTGCCTGTGGCGGCATTCAGCTTGACGTTCATTAATATTAGAAGCGGAGAGAAGAGAGAGTGCGAGAGAGCGAGAGAAAAAGATTCTGCGGTACATTAGCGGCCAGATTTATGGACGTCTTTGCGCCGTGAATGTGGCAGGTGCTCTTAGGCTACTAGTGAACAGCGGAGCTCCCCTCAACTCCTGCCTCTAGAGATAAGTTTTCAGGGAAAACACACACACACATAACCCACACACACACACACACACACACACACACACAACCCACCACATTCTGTCAAGGTTGCTGAGACGTTGCAGGAACTTTATGAATGTTCTCTGTCTTGTCAGGGCACAGTGTGCAGCCTCACGCTGACAGCAGGCACAAAGTGATGGAGGGTCTGTGCGCGGTGTTGCCAACAGCTGAAAATCACCCGCCGGACCTGTGGACAAACCTTGAAAACCGACCCACCTGAAACACTTTTTGAGGTCTCTCAAGTCACATTTTAAAGTCTTTCAAAAACAACTCCGAATGCTCATGTCCGAATCTGGTACAGGAATGTCAATGCAAGCCAAGTGTTATTCCAACCATGGGCGTGGAAAGGACACAGAAAAAATATAACCTCATCTAAGCGCCATGTGCCTACAACCTTAAAAAAAAAAAAAACAACAACACTGTTCCATTAATAAAACACTCCACTTTCCTCTCGCTGTGAGTGAGGCTCATTTTATCCGTTATATCAGCACTGCATAGTGTCTCTCCTTACTCATGTTGACATTTATTTTCTATCGTCTTGACAACACAGTTGGCAGTGTGACAAATCAACGCCAAATCAATTTTATTTTCCACAATAACTCACGCTGTAGTTTGTTTATCAGTCAAGTAGCCTTTCCTTGGCACGTATTGCACGCTACTCCTGCTTGTATTTCCCCTTTGCATCACCATCTGTATTTGCTCTGGCATTGATAACGCTGAAAAACAGGTCTAAAGGGCCGTAAACATGCTACGTTTGGAAGGTAAAATGCAGCTGGATTTCCCTTGAGTTTGATGTGGTTTGATCAAATAAATCCGTCCTGCTCAGATTACAAGGGCAGACATGAATATATCAGATTGATTGAACCAGGAGACGAATGTAATACATACATGTCCTGTAATAGTCATAGGTTTCTTACATCTGAAGCACTGCTCGGTTCTCACTTGGCCCTTCCCCAAGCCACAATCATAACCTTTTCACCCCAGCTCATATGTCTCTCCCAAGCCTGAGGCAACCGGCGAGCTCCATCACTCACCGGATAGGGAACTGATGTATGGAACTACGCATCGGTTCAATACCATTTAATTTTATTAGGCCTAAAGTATGAGATTAGTCTTCAAATGTGTCCAGGAGAAACAGGGATGCTATGTGAGCGCCGGGGGTAGCGTACTAAATTGATGTGGAACCGACACTGACTAACAGGAGGGGGGGGCGACTCTGGTCTCAGGAGATAATGACTGCTTGGTTTGTTTCTGCGGGTCAGTCCGGCCATTTCCACAAACCAAGGGAGTTGTAGCCATTGATGTGTCGGAACTATTTATCCCCCCTCATCACTGGAAATTCCGTGCAAGTTGATTTTCATCCCCGTACCTTGCTTAAAGCTCCGAGACAGGTTGTCTGGTGTGATGCTTGTGAAATAAATTAGAAAAAGGAAGGGGAGGATAAATCACATTTTCATTGGATTTTGAGCGAGGGAGCCTCTTGCAAGAATCAAAGGAATGAGCTCAGGCTATGAAACGCCATCTATTCTTGGATTGTGCTCGTCCTATATTTTTTTTTTGTTGGGAGTGACTGCGTTGCAGCGTAGCATAAATAAATATGCTATGGAGGGCTTTTGAGAGGGTTTTTGTGCGGCATGAAAGGCCTTGGTGTCCATGGTGAAAAGAAAAAGAAAGGGAGACAAGGATTGCTTCCGAGGCCATTACAGATGCAAGCTACTGAACATACAGGAACAGGCTCATTTATCTGACTCTTTATCTCCTTTCTGTGCGTACCATGGAGCACATTGTGGCATCCTTAAAACTGCCTGAGACAAAGCTTCCTTTTGTTTGTGCGTTCGAACGTGTGGGAGTGCAATGACATACGAATGTGCAAAACAATCCTCAACACTATGCAGAGATTTTGTAATCCAAACACAGACGCGTTCTGGGTGATAAATCTCCAACAATCGATTGGGAGCTGTGGATATCATAGCAATGCAGGGAAGCCCACCAAATATTTAATACACAACAAACATATCAGCCACTAACAGCTGAGTATGGATTAGGCCATTTTTCCTGAATGTGAGCGCATATTTACTGACACAAACAAGCTTGGGAGCATATTACCCGGATACATATTGCTCAGTGCCAGCATATGAATGTTAAATGAGACTATATGGAGGTGCAGAATGGATTGCAGCTGGGACATTTGTTGCATCAGTTGAAGATCACCATTATTCTACTTGGTGACCCCTGAAAGGTAATGGTTGAATTCATAGCTTGTTTAATTCATACTTTTTTGAGATAGGGACTGTTGCCGGGGGTGACTGTGGCTCGGTTGGTACAGTAGAATCGGTCGTCTCTCAACTGGAAGGTTGGGGGATCGATCCCCAGCTTCTGCAGCAACATGTTCGATATGTCCTTTGGCAAAACACTTAACCCCAAGTGTAAATCACTTTACATAGCAACCGTTGCTATAAGGGTGTGAATGGGTTGGTGTGAAATGCGGTGTTGGGAGCACTTTGAGTAGTCTGAAGACTAGAAAAGGAATACAAGCTCAAGTCCATTTACCATTTATTAAATGTATTTCTTGACAGATTGACTACAACTGAAAACACATGTAAAGCTTTGATAACTGTGTACTGACCCTTTACCAGTTTACACTGAAATAGTGGCACATTTCTTCAACCCCTCTTCCCTTTACATATCCTCGTACTTTTCCCCCTTTGCCTTTGATGGCATTTTGATAGAATAGCCACAGCCACTGGTAAACAGGAAAAACAAATGGGCTTTGAGCTCAGGGATGTACATGGGTATTGTTTTTTATTGATTTCCATTGACTGAGGAGCTGGTGACAGGGAGTCTCCACTCATCAGGGCAGGTAATTGATTCTCTGAGGAGGAGGAGGAGGAGCAGCAGCAGGGGTGCATAAGGAGGTCAAGCGTGCAGGTGAAAAGACTTGGAATGGTGCTCATTGGTAAGGAAAGGCATCACTGTGATCCCTGACACCGGTAATTAACGTGTGAAATGTGGTCAATTTCTTGTCGGATAGCGATTCGGCTTTTGCCAAGTCAACACTTTGCTAATATGGGGGCAATGTTCTCACATCCATGAAGATTAAACAAAGGTTTGGATCCTGCAGAACTGAAGTGCAAAGTCAAGTTGGTGGTCATGCTAACTTTCTGGTTCCATTCAGCATTCATGACAAGAAATACAGCCATCAATGTAGGTATTGTACCTTCAAATTAGCTTAATGCTAACAATAGCATAAACTTTAAGTTCTCTAGTGCAGTATAACGTCAAGTTAGTGGTTGTGCTAACTTTTCTGGTGAAATTCAGTATTCATGATGGAAAATATGGCTTTCAATGTGCGTATACTAGCTGGTTAACTACAAAATTAGCAATAGGTACTTCCGTAAATATCAATAATTCCTTGTACCCTCATCCCTTTCAGTGGCTGGTTGTAGAAGTCTGTAGTTAGAGGACACTGGTACACTCAGAGGTAGGCAAGACAGATGACATTTTGAACCCCTGCAAGGACTGAATCATTACAAGCACCACCCTACTGGAAGTGTGGTGGGATCAGCAATATTTCACACTGACAGAAGGACCTGACAGCAGGCGTCCACACACAAGCCCAACTCCTCTACGCCCTGTTATTTATTTAATTCTGTGTGTCTTTCTTTCACCCCCCCATATACTTTGGAGTTACTAGATTGGATCAGAAAGAAAGAAAAAAAAAAGCACCCCAAACTCAAATGTACTCTTTGGCTCCATCGCAAACTTCTCTGCTTGAAGAAAGTACGCTCAGAAAAGGGCAGCGTGTGATTAGAAATCTCAAACTCGACAGATTTTCCCCGACATTCTTCTTTATGTCTCTAATCAGCATCTGAATGTAAATGTGTCTTTGGCTCCAGCTGGAGTGATAGCACCAGAATCAGTATGTGTCTGCTTAACACCAAAGTGTTTAAAATGCCCGCTGAGTGCTCCTCTATCTTTCTCTCTCTCTCTCGCTCTCTCTGTCTCTCTCGACTCCTCTTTTCCTTTCTCTGACTTTGTTGCTGATGTATATGCAAAAGGCACAACATTAGCACTCTGGTTCATCTGATTGAACCCATTTGCGACACACTCTTGCCTCTATCCCTGTACCCATTAGATAGAACCTTATCGCACAACAGTTTGCTTGTACCTCTCGTACATGTCCAAAAGAAGATGAGCTCATTTGATCTGAATACCCTTGCCTTAATGCATTTCATTCCTTGTGCTATTTATTTCTATTTAGGCCAAAGCCTTTTCTTCTCTTTCTCAGCCCAATGAATAGAGCATCACTACTCTCTGTGAGCGCTTTAACAACAAACACAAAAAGCTGTTGAAGTCCAAGTTTGACTCCAGGGTAAGTGTCCTACCCCCATTGTCTACCCATGTAACCCATGACTCTAGGCTCTAGACTCTCTTCTCTTTTTTGCACCCATAAAATGTAACAAGTCGGAAATAACAGCTCTGTCTTTAGCAATACATCTGAACATCGTAATTCTACAAACAATCCAGCTTTGGAGGCTACTGACATGGAACGATGTTTGCTGACAGAGACCACACTTAATCACTTCGGAGGATTCCTCCTTTGTCGTCTGTCTGGTCAAGAAAGAAAATACTTCATCTTGGGTGGCCTGGATTCCCCTTTGGGATTAAGAAATCCATCACCAATTGCCTTTCAAATGCAGTAATTCCTTTTCCTGAGTAGATCACTTTTGGTTTAACATGTTCCAAGCTGAAGTTTTTCCAATATTTTATAAATTATACAAGTTTTTTTTTCTTCTCAGTAGGCTGATCGTGTCAGAATATCTGGCAAGAACTGGTACCTTGGGAGCGAGTTGCCAAATACGCAAATACATAGATTCTTGACTTCTGTGGGTGTAAAACTTGCCATTGCCCTCTTTATACCAAGCAACTAGATATTGAACCTAAACTTCTTGTAAACTCTCCACCAATGATTAAAATATTAGCAACCATGAGGGGTGACTTGTACCATTTGCTGGGATCAATTAGGCTGATTGGCTTAGGCTCTGTCTTGGCCAGCCCAGGGGGTTGGCAGTTGCAGACAAGTTGTCCAATTAAGTGAGCACAAGTACTTGCCAATAATGGCTGAATAATGGGCCTTAAGGGGAGAGTGATTCATCTCAAATGTTAGGCACCAGGGAGTCAGCCATTGAGTGTGTAAAAACCATAGATTTCTCTTTTCAGATTACAATCGATATTGCCCCTGTGGCTTTGACAACGGCCTCAATGAAGGATTAGACTGTAAAGATGGTGGTATCCTGGGATGATGCCAATAGTTATTTCCAGAGCCACAGCTACCGGAGTGTACTGTACAAATGTCGAAATGTGCTCTTCAGAAGAGGTGGCTACAATGAGACTCAGGTAAGCACTTAACATATCATTGTTCTTTACTCGTCTTGTTTAGGGAAGCAGATGCTTGGTGATGTGGGCATTGTAGCATCCAAACATTGCAAAGTTGTCAAGTGCTTCATTTGACGGGTATACTTACCTGTCATTGTATTGTCCTGTTCAATTCATTTTTGTCTGATTTACATATCTGTGTAGAACAAGCACTTTTCCATGTCAATCAAATGGGAAAACTGGGACAAGATTGGTACCATTATATCATGAGGGGAGGGTAAGCAGTAACTCTTGCTGCTAAGGACAAGACTGCTTAATTTTTTTACATGTGCAAAGACTCCAAACTTGCTCAAAGGGTTTGGCAACCTTCTATGAAGATGTCACACGTATTCCCTAATTCATCGTCTTCACAGTCGCTTTTCTGAGTCTAGAAAAATTGTCAATAATTAGTCGAAAGACTTTATTCCTTCTGACATCGCATCCAACGTCTCTCTTCCTCCCATCTCTTTCACTCTCTTCCGTTGATGTGTCGAAACGCTGGCAGGTTTCTTAATGTCACATGTGAGCGGCTGTAATTTAACGAGTCGGGTGTGGCAGGCTGACAGTGGCAGTCGTTTAATCTCCCCCCTGTCGAATCCTTGTTAGAACCACCACCTGATCATAGGCCCCCGAATGGGAGATGCCAAGGCGTGCAACAAAAGGACCATTTGAAATGAGAGTGGAGGACAAGAGATGAGAATTGGAGAATTCTTGCCATCTGCGATACACCCCTTCATCTCTCTTGGTTCTATTCCACAGGAACTTCTCGTGTAAGTTATGTGATTATTTAAGATGACATAATGAGAAGGAGAGGGAGGAGAGTGAAAGTGAATCGGCCTTCCGCTGAAGTAACCTAACACCTTTACAGTTTGCTTGTGCTTTTATATCAAATGCTCCTCTTTAAGATCCATCTCACACTGCTTGTGCGTCTGCATTGCTCTGTTGATCTCATATGAGCTGCTACTGGGTACCACAGCACATCATTCCCTTTTCTGATTTACTTCTCAGCTCTCTCTGTTAGAGCAGTCTCGCTCTGCTTTGAGTCCCTCTGTGTGCAATGGCTGAAGGGTGGAACATGTAACAGACCTGGCTGTTTTCCCCTTCTAACAGTTTCTTGCATTTCCTTCTTACTATTCTGTCGTTCTCTCCTCTCTCTCTCTCTCTGCCATCTCTCCCAGGTGGCTCACGTCTCTGGCCAACCGTGGACACAGCACATCAGGGTCAGCGACAAAACAAAAAAAAAAAACGACATTAGCAGGGGAATGCAAGCCTGCACATGTGTGCGAGCACATCGCTCCCCCCGGTGCGCGCGTTCCCTCGCTGATGCCGAAGCTGTCAATCATTACAGTCTGGGAATGCGTACTACAAGGAGGTCCAAAAATCTGGAAGTAATACAAATCCTCTGTGCCGCTGCAGGCATCCCATCTTCCCAATGTCTCCTCTTCCCTCCCTCCAACACTTTCAATCCACTGTGCCTTTACCTCCACCAGACACTCTATGCTCGTTCATCCTCCTCTGGAACAAACTGTAATCCTTCTTTCACAAGAGGGTACTTGTGTCTTTATGTACATTCTATAATGGTTGCCAGCAGATAATTGTTTAGAAGACACATTGTTTTAGTCGAGATTTAAAACTCAAGGGGGGGGGGGGGGGGTGGAGAGAGATGTAAGCCAGTAACACATGGCTTGTCTGAATCGCATTAGATATATTTGAACATCAGGGCTGCATGTGATTTTTTCGCTGACCACATTGCCGTACAGTTAACAGCAGGGCATTATGGGAGAAAAAGCAATTTGCTGCGGCAAGGCTCGATGGCCTCATGAATCAAGCCAATATGGACGAGGCGAAAGCAGTTAAGAGACTGGTACATGCTGCTTAGAGATTTTACTTACTACTGTTCTTCTTTTTAAATAAAGTGTCAGGCGTTGAAGTATCTCAGCAAACAGGTTAAAGTCCTTTCATGGTGTCGTGTAGTCATAACAGGTTTTCGGGTTTGCTGTGAAACTTTCGACTACCTGAAAGCAACCTGTAAATAAAAAGATGATGTGTTTTGTCCTTTGTAAAAGTAATATATGACACAGCAAGCGGGAAGCCCTGGCTTGGTTTTCTTACAAACAACAACCTGTTGGTTTTGGGCTGAGAACAAGGGCTTAAAACACCTGTCATACCCCACTGCCAACCTCCTTCCTGGTAGGTAGCTGCACTGCTCAAGCTGCTAATGATAATGACAGCAATCAAAACATTGGCACAAATGCTGTTAATGGCGATGATGTGCTAATGAGGACACTACCTGGGAGGCTGTTTGCTTTAGCTGTTTTTTTCCTGGCTCGCCCTCTGGGACCAGAGGAAGACTGGATGATATCCTGTTGCAGCAGTCGCTCAGCGGTCCCCTGGATATCCTGAAAGGCCCTCATCTGCGGCGGCTAACTGCTAATACGGGACGCTAATTACAAACAGGGGAAATGAGGTAAGAGCAAGAGAGCCTCATGAGGCTCGGCGATGCACCCTGACTCTGTTCCCTCCCTGCTGCAACCCATCGGCCCCTTTGCCCCTGGAGGGTTACGATTTACAGAAAGTTTCTAAACCGCAGTTTTGTATCCCTCTGGCTGTTGTGAAGCTTGGTTGAAAACACACCATGGTGAGCAAGTCGGAAGAATATTCCCATTTTGACATTATCTCTAAATCTTAGTCTCTCTTTGCGGTAATTAAAACTTGGAATATTAGTCTACAGAATGGCTGCATGAATGAAAAAAGACAGAAAAAGAGCTCCAAAGCTTGTCTATGTTGACAAAAAGCTATTTATACGCTGTACTTTCTGCCTCTAACAAAAGTGTGAGGGAGGAATGGGGGTGGGGGATTACAATGTTGTGGGACCACCTTTGTAATGCTAAATCCCATTCGTAATCTGCCAATATTGATTGGCCATCACAAGCATTCATTTACCAAACAGAGGATTGTGGGGGAATAAGGGATTGGGGAAGACAAGGCAATGCGACAAGGCACTCCCGAATGGCCGACACTGGATAAAACCAAAGCCAGCTTCTCTGAGCCTGCGCAGACGGACAGAAAATAGAAAAAAAACGAGGATAATACTCTCCCTCTCATCTACTGTTTTGCCACCAGCACAAGGGAGAACATAATCGCCAGTGCAAGACTGAGCTAAAAAAGGAAAAGAGAGGGAAAAGGGTAGAAATGAGCCCTCCTGCCTCCATTTTGGCTCAGTTATCTGGCAGTTGCCCTTTAAGAGTGAGAGTCTGCAGGGTCCAATTGGAGACGGGAGCCCAATCCCCTGTTCGGTCATTAAAAGCGGTTTCTAGAATGGCATCCATCTGCTGCTCCCTCATTACGGCTGTGAGTGATGGTGGTAATGTTCCTAAATACGGTACTGGCGAATTGTCATCGTGACCCTTGACTCAGGAAGTGGACACTAGCCGGCTAATGATGCCAGCGTGTGGACAGAAGTGAGCTCTGGGTTTCCAACTTGGACTCAATGCAGGCGGCGAGCGCTGTCGCATCATTAAGGCTGGAATGGCTTGTCCTCCCCGTGACGCAGCTCGCCTAAACATTGTGTTTTGCACCAAGGGTCAATTGCTCGGCCGCCTGCATTACCATAGAAGGAGCGCCCGCGACCAGTGGAGGATTCTTCTTTATCTCTAACGAACATCAATCATTGCCTTCTGGTTCCCTTCCCCCCCACTGGACCCCCCCGGTTCTTTTCTTCACTGCTTTCAACAGATGGAAAAACTCGAATGTGTGAAATGAGTCATAAAGCGTTGCTAAAGAGCTAAGCTGTGACTCAGCAAACTGCACATTCACTGAGGATAAAAGACTTTTCCACGGCCGCCATTTTCATTTCACATCCACGACGTCAAGTCAAAGGGGGGGGTTGGCGTTATTTTCTCCTCAACAGACTTTAAAATCTCTCCGCTGCTGAGAATTTATATATATATATATATATATTTTTGCATCCATTTCTCTGAGACTAGCCCCTCCTGCCTCAGCGCTCCATCCTTAGCTCCAGTGTTCACTCCCATTAATTACCTGCTTACAGAGGCTCTACGTTATGCCTGCCAAGACGCCAACAGAAATAGAGCACGAGTGAGAGTCAAAGTCACCCATGTTCTTTTTGGCTCGGAAACATTTCTAACTACCCCCAAAACACACACACACACACACACACACACACACACACCAACCCAACCAAACCCAACCTCTCCTTGTTTGCCTTAGACAAATATCCACAAATGCACAAATGATACTGCTAACTTAATAGGCATGCAGCTATGAGTCCAATATGCAAATAGATACAGTAAAAATTGAAAACAACTCACAAAGACCTGTGCATGTTTATACTCCTCATCACTCCAAGGTATGCAGACTGTATTTACCTGGACGATATATTAACTACTCAGGACACCATAGACTAATGAGCTCACTGCAGCCAAATCCCCCAAGTGTATCACAAAAAAAGTTCACAAACACAAACCTATATACACACTCAAACACACTTATATGCAAAACTATACTCCCTCAAATGCCGGTTCCCCAACCTCCAGCCTTCCTCCTTGCCTCCATTGCTTCCCCTTCCCTAACATCCCTTTTCATCATTTCATTTTCTGCGATTCTTCTCCCCACGTCATCCCTAGTTTTTATTCTCCTCCCCCCCCCCCCGCCTCCCTCCCCGAGGCGTATCCCAGGGAGCTTCACTGATCCAGCAGCTGTTTGTTTGGAGTGCAGTTGATAGGGCGCATGGTTACCTTGGGGAGGGGGCGCAACAAACAACAACAACAAAAAAAAGGGCGACAGAAAGAGGTATTCGAGGTGAAGGGGAGAGGGAAAATAATGGCCGTGATGCTCCGGTAGATGCGCACCTTTGGAGCGAGGGGGGTGCGGATGTCACGGGACGATGTGTTGTTTGTTAACACGGTGACTTGGTGATGTTCTTTTACTCAAAGTTTGGGTGACATGAGTGCAGCTAGAAGCCTTGATCCTTAGATTTTGAACATTCTTGCCTGAAGCAACACGAGAAAAGTTCAAATTGGGCACAGTCAAGGTGACCAGGTGTGAAGCTCTACTAAAAAAACAAAACAAAAAAAAGAAACATTTTTTTTCAGTAAAAAGAATAAATGAAGGGATTTGAAAGCTTGAAGTGCAGGTTATTTGGTTTAATCTCCAAAAATGGTTCCTGCCATTCAACCTACAGCAGCTGTGAAGAGATTTCAAGCCTCCATACATGTGGAGCTCGAAAAAACAGTTTGGCTTTCCAACGCCTTCCAATATTGCTCTTTACTGATCCTGCAAATTGACTTGAAACCATTTCCCACAATGCCCTCATACAACTGATCTTTCTAATGGATTAACATTTAACATCATACCAGTTGATGATACTAGTCCCAAACCTTGACACAGTGCAAATGACGGGTCAGTTAGTCGGTAAATAGGTTCATTATGACCTGAAGTTGTTTTCTTTCACTTACCCAGTATGAAACAAAGGGGCTAGTCAACATATTTTTTTGGCAAAAGCAAGCACATGGTGTACCCGATGGGCCGATATCAACTGACAGATTTCATTCACAAGATTGTTTTCAGTCTCACAGTAGCACACAAACAACAACTCGAACAGACCCATTGGACACTGTAATTTATAACGTTGCTAAGGAAACCAAAACACATTTGCACAAATGCGCACGAGTGCCATACGACAGGTGCACAGTAAAAGGGGACAACTTGAATCCCATAAAAGGTGCCTTTGTGGTACGTGAAGCTGCTGCACTGCAGTCTACTTCACTTTGCTGGTAATTATCGCTGCCTGCCTGGAAGACAGAGACAGTAATGCTTCATTGCAAAGAACAGAAAGGGAAAAAAAAGAAAAGAAGACTTGGGGACGCTGTGGAGAAGAGAACAGACCAGAAGGAAAGTAGGCGATGAAGGGGTATCATTACTGGTCCATTTGTCTTAAAACACAGACAGAGGAAGGAGTAGAGTTTGAGGGAAAAAAAGGGAGGTGCATGAGATGACTGGATGTATGAGAGAAAGAAATCCTTCAGAAACTAATCCAGTTTGGTCTCTTGAGAATCCCGCCTGTCAGTGAGGACCAACTGGCACCCCGCAAATTGAACCGAACTGCAGAATAAATGTGGAAAACTCTTCAATTCAATTTTATTATTCCACCTTTAATTACTCGCCCAATTTGGGGTGAGCGCACGCCTTGATTAAAATGGACACTATTTAATAACCCCGGCCCCCTCAAAAAAGGAACGCACCTTGAAGATGGAATAATTAAAGCGGCGGCGAGATAAGATTCATATCGTCCCTCTCGTACTCACTCCGTGCAAATTGGATGTGCCGTAACGAGAGAGCGGAGGGAGGCGGCCAGGAGGGAGAGAGAGAGAGAGCAAAAATGGGGGTGTAGGGAATAGGGGGCTTGGGGGTTTTGGGATTGAGTGGCGGAAGGATTTGATGGACAAGTAGAGCTGGGAGACAATGGAAGGGATATGTTATCGAGGAAAATATTGTAAAAAAAGAAAAAGAAAAGAAAGATGGTCTGATAGCAGGTTTTTGTTTTTAGTATAGATTTAACCACTCCCAGGTATCATATTTGCAATGTTTAACACAGCTGATAAAAAAGTGTCTCCTGAGTTGTGAAGGGTAAATGGGCTGTAAGGATGTGGGTGGGTTAGAAGGGTTGACTTTGCATGGGTCCAACAGCGCCCCGAGGGAAGGGCTATTTAAAGACAGGGACGGACAGCAGCATAGTCTCCCTCTGTACTCTCACCAAGAAATGAGGAGAGAGAAGTGGGGCAGGACATTTGCAGTGTCCTCCACACAAACACACACCAATTCCGACCGAATGTGAAGCATCTGTATAGCTCTCATTTACTTTTTTTTTTTTTTAAAAGGGCTGTTTGCACTTAGAGAGGGGCTTGCAGGACATGTTCTTGCCTGTGCTTAATCAAAACCCCAGTGGGGCTTGAGAGGTTGAAAGACAAAATGCGAACAAATGCGGGAGTTCTGTACTTTTTTTTTTTTTTTGTTGTTGTGAATTTGTTAATAACAGGAATTCTGTTGGCGAAGTCCTCGATTCAGAACCAGACGCCGAATCTGTGTAGCTGTCCTGACTTTCAAAGCATGGCTGCGAGGGGGCAAGAAGAGAAAGATTGCACCACGTTGCGTTTCAGTGCTTGTGTGTGTGTGTGTGTGTGTGTGTGTGTTGGTGTGCCACTGTAACAGATACTAACCTGTGTGCCCCCGTGGCCTCACCTAGTGAGAGTGCCATGGCTCGTTACACTGGCAAGGATGATAGGGCCTGACATCTATTTACCAAAGCCCCCGCAAACACACACACATGCACAGGAATGGCCTACTTTGGCCAACAGCATCCCTCCCGGCCTTTTTACGACTCTCGCTCTTTGACTCTTTCCCTTCCATTACACCCAACCCATGACCGCCCCCCCCCCATCCCCCTTTATGGCTCTTTTTCATCCCTTTGGCGTCTGCATCCTGGTCTGAAACGATTAGTGTCACACCTTGCTATGAGATATAAACAGAAAGTGTCTATTCCAGTGCCTTACAATAGCTTCTATGCAAATTCTCTGTCATCGCATCCTCCAAGATGTCCACACAGACACAAATATGGCTCTTCCAATACTATCAAATGTCTCGCAGACATACACCGCAAGGCTTCGATGCAATTCGACAAGCTCTCCGTCCAAATTGACAACATTTCAAAACATCACAAGTTGCCGTTGATCTTTGCAGATATCTCTGTGTGTTAAGGGGCTTGAATTCAGCACTTCACTGGAGCAAAACACATCTTTTAACACATTGCAGAGACCTTGCAGATCTGGCCGCTGTAGTAGAACGGTAGCAAGAAACCTTGAGCGCCAACAGAATACCAAACCCCTCTCTAGATATTTCAGCAAGAGGAGAGTCCTGAGTCTTTGAAAGCAGAGAGATGGTCAACCTATACACCTATTTAAAATTCATACAAGGAATTCAGCTCGCTTAAACATTGAAGGGGACTTACAGAATGAAGCACGGAATGAATGTAAGATATGTAGAATGACGGGTTGGGAGAGTGCAGGAAATAACAGCATGCTCGCCGTGGCTCAAGCAGATCAGCGTCGTCTAGGTCAGCACATTTGAAGTTAAAGTCAGCCTTAAATGGGTCTTCAGACACCTTCAAATAAACCCTACAGACAGCGCTGACCTTTACAAACTATTGTCTGCAATGAAGAGAGAAGACGAAGAGCAGGGGGGTGGGAAAGGGGAGGGGTGAAATGCCTCCAATTCTTTCTAATTGAAACTTTTCCACTGTCTGTCAGAATTGAGCTAGACTTTCTGGATGGAAAAAGAAAAGAGGTAACAGGTTTGGAAATGACACCTTTCACACATTTTTATATATTTTTTTTACCAGTCGTATGAAGGGGGGGATCTCAGGAAGTATTTCATGATGTGTAAAGAACACGGCAGAAGTCAGAGCCTCATTACGTTGTAGGAAGATCCCACCGGTGTCTCGTTTTCAACCCCCGCCCTCTAGCTTGTGGTGAAATGTCCTGACTGTCAGCGTTCAGACATGGAGCTAACCCCACTTGTAGCAGACTTCTTATTTAGGGGGTTGGCAGGGAAAATTAAGTGCAAAGTCGGGTTGAAATATTTGGCCGATTGCGTTCACACATGCAGCTCACCTGGACAATTTGGAATATTTTCCCGAGTGAGGTGCATGTGTGAAAGGGGCTAATGATACTGTGTTTCTGATGGTTTCTGCTTTCCTCTGCAATTAATTTGTGCAAAAATTGATGATTTTAACAGGACACAACATAGATTTTGTTTGCCGATTTGTCGGAAGCTATGGCTGGAATTTGACAGAAAGTAAAGGCAAAGTTTTGAATTCTGTGGTCGCTTGCAGCAGTCCCAGCTAATCTCCTACAAACACATCAAATGCTGTCCTTGCTTGGCTGCTACCTATAAATCTTACCAGTAGCACATGAGTTATTTGTTTATGCGTGACATGTGTTGGCTGGGAAATGTGTGTCAAGCGAGCAGGTGGGGCGGTCATCGATGAAGACAATTAAACACCTCGGAGGCACTCAGCCAAGTCTTCCCCTCTGTCCCTTGTTTCTCAATACCATTCCGCTCTCCCTCCCTCCTATCTTTTCCTCGTTCTGCCTCCGACAGATGATAATTCAGTGGGAGTAAAGGGGTCACGGCCCGACAGGGAAGGGCATCATCAGCTGCGATAACCATCGCTGGACACAGACAGTCAACAACAAGTTGGCAGCTGAAAACAACAACAGACGTGATGAGAACTTTTCAAAGGCACACACAGGCCTGGGTTTCACTTACAAACCTCACACACTATTGTTCTTCTTGATTGTGTGTGTGCGCCCGCATTAATGCTGAATTTGCAGTCTAGAGAAAGGGTGGTGCAGCAGGTACACTGTGTGCTGTGGTGGAGGCACACTGCTTACTCATCCTAACTTGACTCCCTGGTGTGTATATCGAAACCCGGAGACATACGAATACACCGCAAGACACAAAACGTATCGCTGCTCAGCCCCCGTCGAGGTCAAAAGGGCTCTCAGTTTCTCTCGCATCATCTCAAATGCTTGCTAATTACAAGGAGTTGATGGGTATTATTGTACCCTATCTAATTGCTTGAATATTCTTGAAGGACAAAAAATACTTCTGTCACTTGCATATCCCCAAAGGAGGGATTATAGTCCCAAACTAGAGAGAGGGAGGAAGAAAAAAAAATCCAGTGTCACAAATGGGGATCGACTGTCAGCCGAGCTAATTATCCCCGTTGAAAAGAGCAAGCTTCATTTCCCGGACTTACGTCGAGGGGAATCATTTGTGGCGACCTCATCCCCGACTTTATGAAAAGAAACATTACATTCATGATATTACCAACCCCCCTCCCCCCCCCCCCCCAGATCCCCCTCTGCACCCCATCCATTCTCTCCGACTTCTCTTCAGGCTGGCTCTCAGTTTGACGGCTAATTCCGGTGTTTTCATTTCAGAGGCATGAGCTTAATTCTAATGCATATTAACGCATTACAAGGGGGTATCTGCGTCAGCAGCCCACACACATCACACTGACACATGGGACAAAACATGTAAGCTTTCGGTCACAACTACAGCCTATTGCGCCAACAGTCTGTTGAATGATAGCTCCTGCTCAGTGTCCACATATTAGCGCTTCTTTTAATACATTGACACTTCTAGCCTTGTGCCTTTAACTCTGCTCTGTCAGAGGCACAGCTTGGCGTTCGCTACAGTGCATCTCCATCTGAGTTCAGAGTGAATGCAATGCAGCAAGGTCAAAGCCGGGCCCCCCCCCCCCTCACATGATCGATGCTAACGTGATTAGCGACGCCAACCAGAGGCTACAGAGGCGCTCGTGAAGGTGCTAGAAGTGTGCTCTCTTTCTCATCACAGAAGAGCATTTGAACCCGGGAGCAAACATGTGTGCAGGCTAACATGAAGCTGCCCATGGACCATAATCCATTTATGACTGTAAACATGGAGGAGGGGGGGAAGACATTTACTGTCAGACAGCACTTGCTTCACAGCCAGTATATCAGCACCCTGTCAGTGACGCACAAACCGCTGCCCTCTTGAAACTCACTATAGCTACATCAGTGAATCTTATTTATATATTTTTTTTAACCTACCATAACCACTTTTTAGGAAGGTGAAGATCAGTTTAAACACATGTTTGACCTGTTTTTTTCAGAGACAGAGAGCATGCTAAATGGCATGCTGAGGACCATGTTGAATGCGATAACTTTAACACACAACATCTATATATGTAATCAGCTTGCTCTATTAGGGGCCATCGTCTCTGGTACAAATGACCAACTAACATCAATTTAATACCAGATTTAAAATGTTTCAAGACAAGGGTCTGTATGGTAGAACAAGGATGGTAGAAGTGAACTGCAGCTGTCCAAAGTCTAACTAGGGACTGAGTTGAAAATTAGCTAAAACTATAAACTCAGTTCATTGAGTCCAATAGATCAGTTTCATTCACTGTATTGGAACGATGTTAAACACTGAGTATGCGACTTTCAGAGCAGATTTTCAGAACAAAACAATGCTCTCTTCAGACACACCTTCTTCATCCCTCAGCTCCGCCCTCCCCTCCTGTCTCCACACTTCCCCCGACCCTCCCATCCAGTATCGCTAGCAAGTTTCTATGAGGCAGAGAGCAGCAGACCAGTCTTCACAAACATCTGAAAACAAGATTCTGCGATCAATATCAAGAGACTTGGTAAGTGTCTTGTTTCTCCTTCAGTTGTACTATTGCCAGATTCAAAACACCACAAGTTGCCGTTGATCTTTGCAGATATCTCTGTGTGTTAAGGGGCTTGAATTCAGCACTTCACTGGAGCGAAACACATCTTTTAACACATGCAGAGACCTTGCAGATCTGGCCGCTGTAGTAGAACGGTAGCAAGAAACCTTGAGCGCCAACAGAATACCAAACCCCTCTCTAGATATTTCAGCAAGAGGAGAGTCCTGAGTTTGTCAACAGGCAAGAGCTACAGACCAGAAAGAAGCCCAAAAGCAGGGGCAGAAAATGCTTTGCACTCACTCTCGTTGCCCTGCTGAACGGTGGTTGGAGGCCCCCCCCCCAAATAGATTTTTGCCTAGGACCCCAACAGATTCTAGAATCGCCACTGACTAATTATACCCAGTCATTATCATTATACCCTGATACACGTCGTCCCTGAGTGCGCGTGGCCATCTCTCCTCATCCTCATGGTGGCTGGCCTAATGGTTGGACAGGGAGTGGATCACATAGAAAAAAATCTATGAAACATGTTTGAGCCTCTGAACAAAACATGAAGAAGTTGAAGGAAGTGCTTATCCCATTTGTGTGAACACAGAGTTCACAACATCAAACCCAGAGGGAGTTTGACTTCACTCTCTCTTTATGAAGTCATTACTCCACTAGAGATTTAGTAATTCCTTCAAATAGTTATCGGATAGGAAAAACAGCTAGGAAAAGCACTTGAATGTGTGTTTAAACTGGGATTTTATATCTGCAATTTAATTTTGTGTTGTCCCCATTCTCTGCAATAAGAATTATAGTAGAATTTATTTAAATAAAATAAGAAAAATCGGCAAAACCAAGCAAAATAGCCACGGCTATCCAGTGGTCACAAAACTCTGACAGTTGAGTGTTAATCCACTGGCCTTACATGAGGTGAGTAAGGCCACAGTTTGACAGCCAAAGTTAGAAACATATTCAGGAAAGGTTGACATTTACACACTCCGGGTTCTAAGCCCTTTAGACTCCCAGCAGTCACTCAGTGGCTTTGTGTCCTGCTGCTGTTGTCACAGCGTATGGCTTGACAGTTGAGCCGAGTGCGATAAAGTATATGTGAGCACGTTCGTAAATTGTTAAGAAAATGGAGGGAAAAAATAGAGTGAAGCAAAAGAGTTTATTTCCTTCCCTGGGTTTCAGACAGACAATGACACACTCCCTTTCCCCATTATGCAAACACCTCTTTTCACACTCTGCCTTGCTCCCAGACCAGAACTTCTATTATTAGAGAAGGGCTCTCCAGCTACCGGTACTCCCTTTTGATTTTCATTTGCGGCATCAGCGGTTGTGAGCAGGTGCAAAAGGCTTCGCCCGCAGAATCAACCATCCTCCCTCTCAAAAAGGGAAACACAATTAACAAGCTCACAAACATCTACATCGGGACGAGTGTGTGTGCTTTTGCTCTGGCTCGGAGAAACACAATACATCATTAATAATTTTCGCTGGGAAGCGGTTTGTTTTATTCATACAGGAATGAGACAGCTTTAGGTCAAGCAATGTACACCACAAATACCTCCCTTGCCCTCCGACGGCCAAGGTTGTCTGCTACATCCAGATCGATATTTCACATCGTACTAGCTGCAGGAACATGGGGTGCATTGGCTGCTGAGCAACTAGACACGTCTGCCTGTGTTTTTCCAACCAGGAAAAGAAGCAGAAGTTGGAGTGAAGTGAAATGGAAGGAAGCAGAAAAACAAAAATAATAATAATAAGTATTAGCAGCTTGTTTTTATGTTTGTACTTTGGGCCAAGGTTTACTAACCAGAAAGATAAAGGGATTAATAATGAGGTCTTTAGGTTAAGTTTGACCATGTTATCCCTCACTTACATTTATACTGTATAGCAAGAAGAACATCAAATCATTGTCTTTTTAAAACCATTAAAATGCCCTTATTTGTCTTGGCATGTAAAGTAGGAACATAGACTGTATAAACAGATGGTCAACATGACAGCTCCCCGGGAGTAACATTCAGAGCTCCACCTATTGACCATCTGAATTCCCCTGAATTAATACTAGGGGTTTGGCAGAATAAACTCTGGGTGAAGTGTGAGCAAAAAAAAATGTGGCTGTTTGCGTTCACACATAGAGTTTCTTTCGCAGTTTTTTCTGCAAGTGTGAAAGCCCTAAAAGTCTGCCTCCATGTTAACAGATGGGACACAGGTCAAACTTCACAATCAAAGTACACAAAAAATAAATGTTTCTCAAACATGGCTTCTCTCACTATAGTGATTTATCATCATGATGATGTCAACCAGAGTTTTAACTTTCCTGAGAAATGTAGTTTTATTGAGTTCACTGATACTTTATTAGTAAAGTTATGACTTCATGTTTCACAATCCAAAGATAACCTCAAACTTGCACTTTTGTTTTTGGTCCAAGAGAGCTCCTTCCTGTGTGTTTATATAGATGAATGCTGCTGACTCAATTGGATCATCCATATGCTCTTATATAAGCACACGCCTCAATATGCTGAAACTTTTTTTTTTTTTTACATTGCTGAACATCTATCTTGGCAACATAACATTGCTACCAGAGATCGTCAGAGTTACATTTCTATTATTAGTTGCAGTTGCCACCCCCCCCCCCCCCCCCCCCAACACCACATACACACTCCTTCCTGTCGACGCATCGCTGTCATCATAGATGACTGGATTCAAATTGGATGCAGAGGAGGCTGCGTCCATGTTTCACAAGCTGCGGACGGCTATCGAGTCGTGAGCGTCGTATTTTTCCAATTAAAGTGAGCACCCAGAGCCAACATTTCCCTGAGAGGTGAGCTGATTACTCTGGGAGTCTTATTGAGTTTTTTTTTTTGCCTAAACAGATGATTACAACGAGATGTCTGGGGAGAGGGAGGGAGGAGAAGGGGGGCAAAAGGGGGAGAGGGGGGGGAGAAGTTTGTGGAACATAGAAGATGACTATGTTCTCTGTCTCTCTGAAACAGTTGGCACCTGCTTTTTGTCTTTCCTTTCTGCTTACGTTGGGTAAAAATAAGAAAAGACGAGAATGTTCACACACACTCAGAGGCGCTCAGACACACACACACACACACACACACACACACACACACACACACACACACACACACACACACACACAGACACACACACAGTGGGAAAACTGCAGAAGAGCGAAAGTGAGGCAGCTGTGAAAACATTGCTTCTCAGTATCAGAAGAGACTTGAGAGGAAATATGGTGCAATTTTTTACAGCCTTCTGCCTGTCAGGGTGAGTAAAGAGAGCCCTGTCCAGTGGACCTTTACAGTCCGAACACGCATAAACACACACAAACACACACACACACACACACACACATCACGCTCTAAGATCCAAGCCCTGGTGCCGCTGAGTGGGCTGTGAACATTTACCTTTTGCCTGATTTGAAACAGCTCGCGTTGGATTATTCTTGCATTCCTGCTGCCTTTTTTTTTTTTTTCTTCCTCTTCTTCTTCTTCAAGGGAACACATTAGTCTGTGGCCTCATTTTTTCGCTACAACATAAACAAGTGATTTCATGCTAGCAATTGCGGGAACTGCTGAGGTTTTTTTTTTTGGCCTATTTCTGCACCAGACGTATCACAGTTAACTTTTGTTTCCAACGCTCTTCATCTGCAGGTTGGGTTTGGGTCCGATGTTAATGTACACAGAATAAGCCTGAGCCTGCTCCCTGAATGAATCTCAAACACAGTGTATAAAAAACACAATTCAAACTAATAATTCCATTGATTTCTTGAGTCTCGCTGCAGAGGAAAAAGGCTTCATTTTTTGCGCGTCAGACATTGCATTCCATCCGATGCTCTCTGCTCTCTGGATCCTTACTGTGCATTCTTTGTTTCTCATTATTTTTTGCCCTATGCTCACATCATCAGCCCTTCAGATTAAACCGACACAATCTCCCGCCTGAGTGTAAGGACGCACACACAGACGCGCACACACACACTTGCACAATTAATCACAAGAAAAAGGAGGAGAGTCTGCTCCGGGTTGCATAACACCTTGCACAGAACACAATTGCGTCTCCGCACTCCCACATTCGCTCTCTCTGTCTCTCGCTCCCTCCTCTCTCCCATCATCACCTTTGTCAGCGGATAAACTCTTTGGCTCGCAGGCTTTCCATCAAAGCCCGAAAGCACAATAAAAGGGAACTTGCCGTCTTTATTCTCGAAGTCTCTCTCTGCAAAAGTCTGTTTATACACTGTACACACTTTCACCCCTCTGCAGCCTTCTCAAAAAGACAACCCCCCCCCCACCCCCCACCCCCCCTCCTCCTCCTCCTCCCCTCTGTGCTTGCTCCTCCTCTGATGCTTTGGAAACAAATTGCTTTGTCCTCGCGCAGAGTTCAGCCAGAGCACATGAGTGTTGACAGCTATGGTCTTTTCAAGAGTAGAAAGGAGGGAGTGTGTGTGTGTGTGTGTGTGTGTGTGTGTGTGTGTGTGTGTGTTTGTGGGGGGATTACTACATGTATGTGTCGAGGTGGATTAAGATGTTTGACGCTATTGAAAGGTCCCCACTGGAGCAGTTTTGTGAAATTGGTCAGCGAGTCTTAAACCCAGATAATGCGTGTTTAAGACCAAAATGAAATCACCAAAAGCAGGGGTAGTAATAATCATAATAACAGCAAGGCGGGAGGGTCCGGCAAAAAAAGAGCAAATAATCAAGAAATGTCTGGAAAAATGTAATTTTCACTCCTAAACCATCTGTTCCTGCTGCTGATAATCTGTGGTTGCTTTTGATTAAGATTAAACCTGGCTGAGCTATTAAAGAAGACCAGCCCGTTTCTTTCTTCCTTTTTTTTAATATAGATGAGTGATTTGAATTGTGATTTGGGATGCTCTGGAACAAGGTGAAGTGTGTGCGTGTTATATATGTGTGTATATATGCATATGCGTGTGTGTGTGCGCGTGTGTGTCCTTGCGCCGGCTGCAATCGCTCAGGGATTAAGATGATTTATGCTGCCCTGGCGTGACTTCAGATTCCCAACGTGTGGGGTTATGGAACCATCATTCATCACTCCCTCTATCTCCTTTCTTACTGTGAGTGAAAATCAAACTAGTCGACCTGATTCCCCTGAGCTCTAAAAGTTTAAAACTCTTATAAAATTCCGGCCAAGTCGGGTTTTTTTTGGGGGGGGATATGTCATGAGCAGCTAGCCTCAAACTGAGATGAGGCGTTACTTACAGAGGTCACTTTAACTACCTCCTGTTTAACTTCACACCGTCTGATTGTGTGTGTGTGTGTGTGTATATGTGATGGCACTGATATGACTGCCAAAACCTGGAACACATTTACTTATAATGCATTTCAACCAACAACAGATTTCTGCAGATATTTGTGTGTTAAGTTAGGGCCTAATGATGCCTTGTGTTAGCCTCAAGTGGTCTAGGTTAGCGAACTGTCTTCTTGTGTTCATGTGTGTTTGACTGTCTTCTTGTGACAAAACTTAACACCTATTTACACACTATGTAACTGAACCGAGACAAAACCTTCAGAGATTAAGATTTGATACAGTTGCAGTGGTGAATGACGCTACAAAATGCTAATCAGCGGCAGATATAAGCTAAAAGTTCTGACTAGACCCACACCCCCTGATTATAGGCTACATTTGTGTTTGTGGATTCCTTTCAAACTTATTTGAAGTGAAAAATCGAGCGCCTATTTACTCAAAGTACGGTTTCCCGAAGACATTTCACTGAGAGACAGGGGTATGTTATGCTAGCAGTCGCTAATAAGCGGCTAAAGCAAGAGGAGCTGGACTCCACCTCTCACCTCTATTTAACTTCACACCCTCACAAGATGCGTGTCTGTGTGTAGCACTCCTGATACACTTATTTTTACACACACAGTGGCAACTTGCCAGTGAGTGGTGATATTGGTGTACGATATGTAAGCAGTGGCTAATGCAGCTTCAAGCAGCTAGCCTCAAGCAAAGAAGAAACGCTGGATCCAAAGGTCAGACAAACTCACTTGTGATTAACTTCACACCCCCAGATTTGTGTGTGTGTGTGTGTGTGGCAGTCCCGCTATGAGACAACTAAAGAGCAGTTTGAGAACGACTTCCTCATAACAGCTATAACTGGATAATGACTGTAACTTGTTTCTCTGCGCAGTGTGTGAACCCAATCTGTCACTTCCAGAAGATTTTCAAATCCGAGCCTTACATTGTGTGTGGGAGGCAGGCTAAACGGTGCCTCTCTGCATCCTACAGCCCTCTGTGCTCATGCAGTGAAGGATACAGTAGCCTTGTTCAACCAAAGAGACTGGTGTTTATTTTAAAACGGTCCAAACAGACAGTTTTTTTTCCCCTGTATTTCAGATGCAGTATTCACTAGCTCCCCTGCAGCACAAAGGATCCCTTCTTGCCTATGTATACAAGCTCTTGATTTGCCAGAGGTAAGCCTCTTCCCAGAAGCGTCCCTCCGACAATTGCACAAACCCATTCTCTCGCAGCTGAGTTGCAGGCGATGCAGCATTTGCCGAGGCTGCCAATAGCTGATCTCAGGGCATTTATTTAAAGAGATAGGGAGAGATTTTTACATGTGTTTGAATTCTGCACATTTTTGCGGGCATTGTGAGTGGACTCGCATGCACATCACGCGGATTAGGATGCTCTGTTTTGACAGTCCATCGGTGAACGGGGGCGCATGCATGGGGGCGTCTTTTGTCATCATGTCAGTCTCTTCCTGCTTCCTTTTCTCGTTCTCTCTCCTTGTGCCTGATCAGATTTGAAGGGTTGCTTGATGCTCTGACAATGTGTAAAAAAAAAAAATAAAAAAAAAATGAAAAATGAAAAAGAAAGTCACGAAAGAAAATCCCCCCAAAAAAAGAGGAAAAAAACAAATCAAAGTGAAAGGAGAAGGTCTTCAACTTTTAAACAACTCCAGCTCTTAGCGGTTGTTGACCATCGCTCATTCGTATTTCCCCTCCTCTTAAATCTAATCCTGTTTGCCCTGTGGAGGCACTTTTGTGACTAGTTCCACAACCTCTGCTAAAGTGACTGCCTGAGGCTAAGCTTGAGCCACAGACAAGATAAATGCTATTGTTTTAGCCTGCAAGGTAGCCATTAGTCTGCAGGTGGGGACTTGCAAACAAAAGAGCAGGAAACAGACAAAGAGTCTCGGGCTTTGCCACAAACGTGCGAAAACGGGTGTGCCCCTACTGCGTGTGTTCAAAGAGTTAATCTTTTTTTGTTAAGAAACCCCAGGGAAAGAAAAACAACTCACCTGGCTCTTCCCTCATTAAATCAACACCACATTTACCTCCCATTGTCCGGCTGCAGTGTCACGTTGCCTTGCTTTGATTGTGACCGCTGATATGTTTTGGCTTTTTTTCTATTGTGTTTTAAATGGACGCTTTTGACTGCCACTTTGGCTCTCCCCCATCCCTCACAGGAAGTTTTGACCTGCAGTCGTGAGCGATGTGTTTAACCTGAGATGAAGCTTTGTGAGGTGATTGCTGCATTTGGAAAGGCTTGAAAAGACAGCTGCTATACGCTGAATGGTACACAGAAGAAAAGGACGTTTTTTTTTTCTCTTGTTTTGTGACCTTAAGGTGAGAAAGGTAAAAGAAAAAACATCCACACCTGTGGAAGAGGCGGGATGCATGTTTGGATGGGATGCACGCTTCCTTATCTTCAAGACCAGGTGAAAAGATTTTACAAAAACATGCAGAGAAAGAAGAGCGGAGTGCAATGTTATAAAACAGTCGGGGGAAATTTGTCATGGTATAGGCTCAAGATGACATGGAGATTCTATTAGTGGGTGCTAATATTTATTTGAATAAAGGGGACTGGGGGATTGAGCGATGGTGTAAGGTAGCTTTAAAACAATCCCTAAACTATTAGAAAGTTATTTCTTAATTTCTTCATGCTTTGAAAAAAAAGTTGATCCAGAGGAAAATAACGCCAAAATAAGTGATTTTTGAAAAAGAACAAGCCAGAGGGTATTTTATTTTGAAAAGTGGAAGTCTTTCAGCAGGTTCTATTTGTATGTATTGCTCTCATTGTGTGATAAAAGAGAGCACAATAGCAAAAAGCCCTTAAATGGGTCATCAATGCATAAGCAAGTAGCCTCTACTCACAGGAGAGAAGCAGGGAGAGTGCAAATATTAGCAGCACACACACACACACACACACACACACACACACATACAACGGCTACACACACAATTTCCTCCTCGTAATGCACACACACACACACACACACACACACAGCGGCAATTTCACGGCTGTGCGAATGGTTCAGCGAGTGTTTGTGTTAAGTAGGCTGAGCTCTCGGCCTTCATAAAACATGTATGGCGCTAATGCTGACCGTTATGTGGGTTTCGTGCCGGGCAGTCGCCAGGGAAACCGGTTCGATGGACTAAATGGACAAGTAAAAAAGAAAAAAGAAAAAAGGAAACGTCTCTCATAAAATGCATTAAGTGTCATTCAGAGCGCTCTCCGACGGCTCCGACTAAAAAAAAACCTAAAAAAAACAAACCCTCTGTTCTCTGAGGACTTCTGAGAAAACGGCAGAAGGATTGTTCAGGGTAAGAAAAAAAATAATGAGCGTCTCTCTCTCTTTTTTTTTTTTTGCTACTGAAATCGAAAATAATAAATCACATCTGCTCCGGGAGGGGATTTTTTTCTTTTTCTAATGCACACGCGACCCTGGATGATTGTGTCCACGAGCTCAAGCATGGACACAAAAAAGAGGAAATAATGAAATTCCTCAGCTAGGGGAACTAAGGAGGATATTGTCCCTCCAGGTGAATGGAGTGTGCACGCATGCATACAGCTGCAACAGGAGGCTTTTGTGTCTCTCTCTTTGGTGATATGTGTTGAATCTCATAAACCCCCCCCCTCCCCATCCCCACCCCACCCCTCAGAAGGGCAAAGGTCAAAGCCTGTACCAAACAGGGACCTCTTGCATCGCTCTACTTTTATAAACCGTGTTAGCTTTTCATTTCAACACCCCCCCCCCCCTTCTTCCCTCCCATTGCACCCTGCGTCCATATGAGACACATTAACTGCGTCCTCAAAGAGAGAAAAGGGAGGGGAGAGGGGGAGGGGGGGAATAAACCCTCCTCTTCCATTGTTACAAGCTTTCATCTATTTTTATAAGGCGGGGAGCGGAGAGCAGACGAGGGAGAGAGAAAGATGGGGGGGGTTAAAATAAGTTCTGGTGGGCCGTGTTTCGTCTTGTTGCACGGCTGAGAGGATGATGCAGCACCACTCGGACTCACATGTGCAGAAATGTGCACACATGTAGAAATGCTACACATGCATGCCTGAATACACAGATTGGTGCAGGAGTTAGTACTGATCGAATACCACCTCCTGTAGAGCACTGGGTCAAGCTAAGACTCTGACCTCTATCATGCACTTTATGAAACAGTTAGTGCATTTTGTATAACACACTGCAATCACTTGATATCAGATTAGATGTTTTTAACTGTTGATTTATACGTAAGTACATACATAAATCAAGTAACTTCTATTTCAGGACAGTGGCTTTGGGCTGCAGGGAGGCTTCACTCTGTATCTTACTTTAACCCCAAGCCGAGGAAACGCAACACACTGACACCATTGCAACACACACGCTGGTTATCATTAGCTTTCCACATAATGCCTGCAGCAAGCAACCATTTGTTAGCTCCGTTTTGACAGTTTTCACAGTATTAACCACGTCTCTGAGTCATCAAACCACCCCGATTAAAAGACAAACATGATGTCAAATTCCTAAATAATACGACCTAATTGGGATCAATTAGTGGGAGCAGACGACGCTGTTGGCACAGCGGCGAGCTTCCTGACAAAAATCCTTTCCCAGAAGGAATGCCAGTTTAAAGCCATGCCTGCTGGAGATGTGGCACAGCAAGCTGTTCCTGTAAACACACACACGTGGGAAACCCCAGACAGAAAGTTTTTTTTTTAAAGTTTTTTTCCCCCTCCAGTTAGTGACAAAGTAGTGGGCGGAAAGGCGCGATATGTATCGGAATAGTCAAAGGTCAAGATGCTACCCGGCCAGATGCAGCACATACATAATGTGTAAGATAAACAGAGGGAAGGATAGGACATGCATACGTCAGCTCAGGCACAAACACAGCCAGAAATAGTGTACACAATTTGCAATTCCTACACCTTAAAGGTCAAAAAGAGTGTCACTGCTTGTGTTTCGACTGCAGCTGCAGGATGTCTTACCAAATTTGGCAAACCCTCCCTAAAAATGAAGACATATTCATTGGCTGGAAAAGGGGGTTACATCTGGTACCGGTTGGTTCAGTTGGTTCTGGCAGAACATGTTCACCTTTCTCAGAAACTTTTGCAATCGCATTTAAGTGATATGTGTTTTGTAATCAGCGCAGGATTTCTTGTGTGCAGAGCGTAATTGCCAGCGAGTTCTTCAGACGTGTGGAAGGAAAGTGTTGAGCAAGAGTTATTATGCATGCATTTGTGTTTGTGTCTTAGCTGTGAGGAGGAATGAGGAGGGGGTAGTGAGAGACGGTGTTGGCAAAAAAACATGAATGAATGCATGAGCGGCCCCAGCTTGGTGTCGGCCTGCAGAATGTGCAAACACCTGAAATGTGCTTGTTTTGTTTGCAGAATTGTTTTTGTTGCACTTCTTATATCCAATTCCCCGAGGTGAGAAAATAAAAAGAGTGCCTTCATTCTTTGGCTCTCTCAGTTTTCTTCTCAGATATAATCCTGGTGTGAAGTTGGCATGGTGCAACATATGCACATACTTATATACATTCACACAGATGCGTGTATACAAATGAATTAATGAACATTTGGCAGCCATTTTTCCCATGTTGTCCCACTTAAGGTGAGAAACCGGAATGATGTAAATATATTCGATTGTTAGCATTTCACTGCTTTCCTGTAGACCAGCAAGTTAAAAAAAGTGACCAATGAAAATCCAGAAAGACACCTTGTCCTTTTTTAAGGGAAAAGTTAGGCTATATATTCACTAAATTATTAGCTGCAACCAGACAACAGCTAACTATGGCATTCAATAATGATCACTGACTTGAAAGACAATAAATTCCAAAGAAACAAAATGATATCTGGTCATATTTAAAGGTAATATCACACAACTGACAGCCCATTAGCTACTAGGAGACAACTACTACTGTTAGCATTCAACCATTTCTAGCTAACCTTCATGTTAGCTAAAAGTTTTCCTACAAATGTAGGGGACGTAACATCTGATATGAATTCAAAGCTTCACAGGTGAAAATCCAGTGGGACTTCTTGCCATATAATAAAGTGAAATAACATGTTTGCTAACTATTAGCTGCCACTCTACAACATCTTACTTTAGCATCCAAGACCTGTCCAGTGTTAAGCTTCTTTACCTTAATGCTTCATATAAATACAAGGAATCCAACAATCTCTCCACTCTGCCAAAGATCACTGATTTGAATCCAAAAACCACAGTGACAAGTGGTCATGTTTAAAGGTAAAATAATGAAGTAGCATTTTAGCTACTATACTACCAGACACCAGCTTTCCAACCATCTCTAGCTAACCTCCCCGTTAGCTAAGAGTTACCTTATTACTGTATGGGATGTGGCAACTGCTGTCATTTCATAGCTTCTCGTAGGTGAACATTCAGAGGGACTTCTAGCTATATATGAAAGTGAAACAACATGTTTGACAAACTTTTAGCTGCAACCAGACAGCAGCTCACTTTAGAAGGCAGCATAGGCGGACATGTCTCATATTGTATTCTCAAACACTGATTCTAGTAGTCAACTACTTTCCAGGTTCCTAAAGATAGAACTGGGTTGATGTTAGTTGAGTGCTAAAAATTGGCAACTGTCTGATGGTAGCTAATTAATCTTTTGGAAGGAATTGACAATCCAAGCCTTAGTGACTGTGACATCATATGAAAATGGCTGCCATTAGAATAAGGTCAATTGGCATCCCTTGCAGCAAGCCCTTCCCTTGCTATGGACCTCACACTGGGAGATACAAGGCACCCACTGTGTCCCAGTGCTGCACACCTGATGCTCCAGCATGCATCGGCAAATTGTATCTCCGCGCAACCTGTTCCCCTGATCTTCTTTTATAATCACACACGGAATACTAACTGATTCTTGTGAGAAAAAAAAAGGGAAGGAAAGTAAGGTGGAGAAGTGAGAACAGGAGGCGCCGGAGGAGGAGGGAAAACAAGCAGAAGACAGAGTGCCTGGGAAAGGAAAAGGAAGGGGGCGAACAGAGGGAAGAAGGGCGGGAGGCTTTGGCTTAGTGCCTTGGAGGTGTTTAATTGTCTTCATTGAAGACCGCCCTGCCGGTTCCTACACCTGACACACATACCCCGAGCCAAAGAGTGATGATATCTTGAGAGAAGTAAGGTAAGGAAGGTAAAAAAAAAAAGAAAAGTAGAGCTTGCTGCATTCCAAATTAACAGCTGCTGGAGAAAGCGGTTTTACTCTGAACATTTCAAACGTCCGTGCCATTTGGAGATGTGCCAAATTGCTAGTCGACGCTCCGTTGCACTTAAAAAGGCACAAAATGCACATGGCGGCGTGTATGACTGAAGGCCCTCATTGAAAACGCAGTCATGTCTTTGCAGTCGCCATGAAAAAGCATTCTGCTCTCCTTCTTGTTTTTCTCCTTTTTTTGTGCATCCAGATTGTAGAAGACAATATAGAAGTAGCTTAGATGTGAATATCGACACGTTTACAGGGGGGTATTATCGCTAGTACTTTAGAATAATACCCTTTACAACACATCCGCTGCCTTTTATTGTGTGTAAGAATGGCTCATATTCTGTACATACACACGTTTAGTGCAATATAAGAGTGCAGCCCCTTTTTTTTTTACTCTCTGGAGCAAATGGCTATCGCGGCTGTGTGATGCTTTTCTGTCTGTGTCAGTGTTTGTAAGCCTCCTGAATGGCTTTTTTTTTTAATCTCTGTCAGGAGTGGGTGTCATGCCGCCTCTAGCTGCACAAAACACCACAGCAAACAATTCCATTATCCACACTTCGGACTTTCACAACAACTGGTTTGTGTGTGTGTGTGTGTGTGTGTGTGTGTGTGTGTGTGTGTGTGTGTGTGTGTGTGTGTGTGTCTGCTCAACACTTCCATACATCAGTTCTTGTTTATATTTTTGGCAGTCTCCTCTGTTACTTCTAGCTACTTAAGTATTAGAAAACATTACATCTGTTTTGAACAGTTCCATTCCCTTGTTTTCTTTTTGTTTGTTTTTTTAACTCAGATTATTAAACTCAGTTGTTTCAGTCTCAACAAAACTCTCCTTGAATTGCTTCCCTTACATTTTCTGAGCTAAAACATTGGAAGATTGCAACCACAAAAATTGCTCCAATCATGTAATTCCATATCCTTTAGGGTTATAAATAAATTAAACCCCAAATATTGTTGTTTTCAGAGGCTTGTAGACTTCATATTCCCTAAGAAGTGTATGATGTTTTGCCGAGTTGTTATGTTTTTCCTGCTCATCCACCCTGCAAATCATATTCTGACCCCATGAGATTTAGCTTTTGACCCCTATGGGCGGGTTCCGAGCCCCCCTGCAGCTCTAGATAATCCACCGAGTAAACCGTTTTTCTTCGGGACCATTTCTGCAGTAGCAAGTAGTTGAAATGAAGTAGAAACTGTCCAGGGAGAGGTCTTTAGGTTATACAGAGTATCAGCTTGATAGGATTTTTTTTTAAAAATTGAAAACTGAGTGATGTCGGAAAACCTCAAAGGTCTTCAAACCCGAGTTTGAGCATGCCCAAATTCTAATTAATTCAACAACAACAACAAAAAGTCTGCAAATTGGGTGAATTGTTTCTTTAACAGGAAACAGTAAAAATCAGCAGCTTCCTCTTGGTCACCTCTACTCCATGTTGTTTCCCAGTCTAACGTGCGTCAGAATAGTATGTTACAGGAGTTAAGACTGCACTGGGAGGGCTTTACAGTCCATGTGTTCCCATGTGGAGAGACACAGAGGAAGACATGCACTGTGGTTGTGACACTAGGGGTGTGATTTGAATACCTGCCTGCTCCAGCTAAGCTGTGATCAATCATCTCTCTGTCAAGCGCCACTCCCCTGCTGGCGAACTTCACCATGCATGTAGCCCCATCCCTCCCTTTACTTGCCATCCTTCTGTTTCTCATTCTGTATCTCTCTCCTGTATCTTTTTTTTTTCGTATAAATTTTCTCTTTATCTCCTGATCTCTCTCGGGCTCCCACGCAGTGTGACTCATTTACTCCAACCCTGCCATGCCATGCATCCCTTTCTCTTTAATCCCCCCCCCATCAGCAGGTCCCCCTCGTTCTCTCTGTCTCCCTTTGCTGTCGGCACCTCAGGATATCACGAGAAGAAATCAATGGCGTGGGGGAAAAGGGACAGATGGAAATGAACGAGACTGCGGGCACACTCGCTCGCGCAATGTATAAGCATGCAAATCCTTTACACACGTTTTATTTGGGAGCAAAAAGACTTCCTTATTTTCTCTGCTAAATTTCTCCGCTTCACATTTGCACATGGACTTTCACCTTGGGGAAGTCTGTGCATGTGTAACATGCTGATTGATGGCCCAAAGTGTCTTCCGCTGGGTGATTTTTCACTACACTGCTCTGCGCTGGGTGGCATGCAGCAACACAAAAACACACTCACACTCCCATCCCTCCGACGAGTTGAGGGAAATCAGACCTAAGACCAGTGTCTGCTGCCTCTCAGCTCTTGAAATATGAATGGTTTTAATTAAACAAACTCGCTTTGCCATCTGGCCCTACAATTGGGCGCTCTTAATGAACAGAGTTACACACAAACAAACACAAACACACACACACACACATATGCGCACATTATTAACCAGGCTAAGCGGGATTCCAACAGGCAAAAAAAAAAAAAGAGAAGCTTCATAAATAGAGAGAAACAACAACGATGAAGTGATCTAGTGAGGTGGTTCTTCACAGAGCTGTTCTTCAATGATGCCTCAGAGTTAAGAGTTTTTTACACTTGTGTCTTATGTGTATGTTAGCAGAAACACACAAAAAATACCTGCTGTGTTGTGCAACATCTGCATCTCCATTCTAAGCTAGGTTGCCACTGCTAAATGATGATCTTGCTAATCCAGCAGTTGAACCCCAAGTTTCTCAACAGGAGAGACAGTGTGGAGATTGATTCTGGTGTGTGTATTTATGTCTGTGTGTTTGTGTGTGTGCGCTGGGGGGGGGCTGGTTGTCTGGCAGCCAAAGCACAGAAACGTGGGAGGCATGCTAACGTTAGCAGCCAGTAGGACGTGCTATTACTCTCTCAGAGGCAACAATAAATTTGCACTATTCATCCGTCTTGGCAATCTGGCACCGATGGAAATCAGACGTCAGCCTCGGTGAGAGGCACTCAGGGATGTAGTGGTAGATAAAAAAGTTGGGTAAACTAATTGTACAAGGCACTTGTAAGCAAAATAGTCCCTTTCCAAGCAAGTCCCCTTTAAAACTTGTTTAAAATTGTTGTCCGATTGACATTGTCAGATATTATCTGCACGTATCAAGAGAATTTAGAGGAAAAAATGATAAGAAATTCACATTGTTTACAGAAGGTGAAGATTTGTTCCTGCTTTTTTACCCGTGCAACCCTTGAGAATGATCTTGTAACCCCTGCAGGAGCCCCAGATAAGCCACATAGTAAACATTTATAAGGACTATTTCTGTGGTAGGAATTAGTTCAGAAGAAATTAAGACTGTCCACAGCCTTAAAAAGTATCTTTGTTTTTTCCAAAATGGACAAATTGCTCCTTTAACTGGGATCATAATGTGCAGATTCTTCTGGCTCCTCCACTTCCTGTTGTTTTCCAGTCGAACACAATTCATTTTACTTGACACACTTGTGTCCACAAAGAATATATTATCTTTGTTTACCTGTGTACAGCAGCAGCAGCCCCCGGCTGCACAGCAACATACCATTGTATCAACTCAGACGTGTACAAGGAGGTTAAAGCTACACATTAGCATTTTCTTCTCTAAAAAAAACCGCCCCTATGTAATAATGATTCACGCCATGGATCAAATAGGATACATCATTGGCAGCGTGACCCGTGGCAACAAGCTCAACTTATCCACACTGACGTTGTCAACAATGATATTACATCTTCAGCGCCGCGAGCTGTTCGACAATCGCATGGAGGTTTCACATGAAAACCCTTTGCACAGCTCAGACACCTCACACGATCAAAGGGGCGATGTGGAAGCGTGTTATTTTTTGAGGTGCACTTGAACTAACACGGCTAAGAATTGAAACATTCGCCGCCCTCCCTCTGGCATTGTGGAGATCAATATTAGAGTAAAAAAGTCTCTGACCCACCGGAAGAAAAAAAAAAACAGCGCATTTCTATCTGGAAGGGCTCTTTGACATCCGTTATAGCCTAATCGGGTGTTTGACTCCAAACACTCAGAGTGTATGAATATCTGATGAGCACCCGGGTAAGCTTATGAATAAGTGAGAGGCCCAGCTGTGCATCAAAAACATCAAGACTTCATGGGATGTGCCAAGTGCCTTTTGCTGAGAACTATAAAGCACTATCAGGCTGTCCAAGAATTACTGAAGAATGTATGTACGCTCTTGGCCTGAAAAAGGAGACTAACAATCGAGTTTTTTACGTCCAACTGAAGAAATTCAGAGCCGCTTCAGAACTCGTAAGGTTCCTGACATGGCGAGCTTTTGGCCGTCTGAAAGAGAAGCCTATGAAGATGAAATTGCAGAGGAGTCTTGTCTGATCATTCGTGCAGCATGGAGCGGGTCAAGAATGTGTTCATTTGCCCGCGGTGACCTCAACGCTCCCTGTTTTCATTCACTTCTGGAAGAAAACTGCCTTGGCTTGAGAGTTTTTCTGTCTCCCTTCTTTTTTTTTTTTTTGTTGTTTTGACAATCCCCATGGAAAGGAGTCAACGGATAGAAAATAATGAAGTTGGAAGCCTGACCTTGATGAAGGAGATGAGGGGAGAAGTAAACAGGGTCCCTTGGCACAGCTGTGCAGGGTGGAAGGAAAGAAAGGATGAAGACTTTGGAGTGAAAAAAAAAAAAACAGACTGTGTGTTTGTTGTATTCGCATGTGTTTGTCTGGCTTTGGTTAGTACCAATGCCTGGGTGATTGTGTGTGTGTGTGTGTGTGTGTGTGTGTGTGTGTGTGTGTGTGTGTGTGTGTGTGTGTGTGCGTGTGTGTATTGGGGAGCAGAAGTTGCATGCGTGCATCCATGCGTGCGAGACAGAGGAGCAGCTGCCGTGCGGGGCGATTGTTCAAGCACATTGTGCGAACATCGATTGACAACAAGCGAGTCGGAGCTGAATGGAACCATTTGCCTTTGTGGCCATTTAAACATTACACAAAACACAAGCGATCAAAACTTGATGGATCATGATGAAGTAAGAAAGGAAAAAAAAAGTCAAATCCATGAGTCAAAGTTTCCAAACTGGAATTTTTGTTTGTTTTTTAAGCTCCAAGGTCGAGATTTGTCATATTCTAAAAATAAACTCAAACCGTTATTTATTCTTGCCTGTAGCCCACATGAATTAGAATCTAAACTCAAACCAACCCTTTCTGCCGCTCTCGCCACAAATCACAGTCACAGTCAGGGCTGCAATTACCTGTCGCTAATGATGCCCATTCCAGCGCTGAACACCAACGCAATCCATCTGTTAAACCTTTGTTCTCCCTCTTTTTGCTCACAAGTCCCTAATTTTCTTAAAGGTCTAGGGGCTTCCTATAGAGCACTGGTGGTGTCTGTGTGTGCTCATGCTACAACAGGAGGGGGAGTGCTAATGACAGTAGTTAGCATCCGCTCAAGAGGCTGAAGCAGTTTGCCAATATTTGCCCTAACCTTAGATGATTGCGTTTGCTTTACACTCTGGTATTTAACTCATGGCCTTATCCAGAGTGACCTAGCATAAGTGAGCAAACCAGGAAGGCACAGCGTCTTCCTCAAGGGCACTTTAAAAGGAAACTTAGTGCTGTCTTTTTTTTTTGTTTTTATGTGATTGCAAGACAACACCTACACCAATTACAGGCTCTCAGACCACAAGGCCACCCTGCTGCCTGCTTAAATCTAAACTACAGCTCCTCTTATTCTCACAGTACAAACTGTTAACCCCTTTAAGACTGTACAAACACGCTGAAATGATGTGAATTTTAGAGGTACAAGAGAGATTTACAAAAGAAAATCCTGGGCTAAAAAAGAAAAAAATAACAACCAGCCAAATCTTCACATGCTCTCACTTACTTTCAATCTCACTTGTGAGGCTGCCCTTCCATCTACACACACACACACACACACACACACACACACACACACACACACACACACACACACACACACACACACACACACACACACACACACACACACACACACACACACACCAGTTCAAGCTGATCTCACTAAAGATAGCGGCGCAGCAGTGGAGCATGTTGTTTCTCTTGGATGGAGACTGATTCATGAATTGACCTTGACTCTGTTTCTCCAACAAATCTCGTCTAAAGCACCAGTTTACTTTGCAACAGAAAACCTCTGAAACCGTGGAAACGGAGAATTGACAACATGTGTGCACTGAGCTGATCTGAAGAGTGGCGGAAGATTGTGTGATTATGTGTATTGGGACGGATAGCTGATTGAAAATATTTAAATTGGACACTTTTTCTGATGTGAATGTGCTCCTTTTCTTTTGGGCGGGGGGGGGGGAGGATTTTAAATATTCCATCTTTGGGATTTATTTCTGTTGGTATTTTAGGCTGTTTTCATTCTCAATTTCGATTTGATTGACAGGCTGCTCCGTGTTTTGATCTAACTCGATTGCTATCGGCCACCCCTGTCGTATTACACTAAAATCACACCAAATTCAAATGAGCCTCCTTGTTATCTACCTTAGCGAGTAAATGGTTGCCTAAAGCTGTAATCAGAGATCTCAAAAATCTACAAGGTAACCCAAACCGCTCCCATTAGAAGTGTTTTAAATCCCTTCAATTCTCACCCTTCAAAAGCACGCATTGGCACCTTTTTCAACTGCTGGTTTGATGTGCACATCTGTTGGGGTTCACCTGACGTTCCATATCCTGTCTCGGGTCATTTGAAGCCAATAAAAAAAGACATTACACTCTCACTATAACCCGTCCAGGTGAAGCCTTCATCTTCTGCTTCTGGATGCAACTGGACAGGATATTGACAGCATTGTTCTTAAAGACGTTAAGACATCATCCACAGAACAACTTCCATGGAAGAAAAAAAAAAAAAGAGAGGATGTGTATCTTTAAGCCATTTGAATATCCTTATCCTAAGCTGCAGCGGGGAAGCCTCTGCACTTAGGCTTAGCACTCTCAAGACAGCTACTCCTTGTTAAGCGTCGCCTCAGACTCCTCGACTATGAATGGGACCATTACCCCCATCTCTCAATGCACACCCAAATGCACACACACACTCGCACACAAACACTCACACATATTTTAGCCCTGGTAGGGAAGTAGCTAATGCTAGCTGTGAGAAGGTTTAGAAAGGGAAGAGATACAGTTCTGTACCTAAGGGACTGCCTTTACAACAGGCTCCATTGCTTTCCATTGCGCCCACTCACTCTCTCTAGACTGCAGTCTTTTCACATTACAACCTACAGAACATCACTTCCATCTCCCTGGTTGTGGGAAAAATGAACTCCTCCGTAAAGGGCCTCAAGCCAAACAAGAGCTGCAAAGCGCTACAACAGGTATCTGTTCAGGTTCTAAACAACTCAACCGGGGTATTAACCCCCCATTGCTCCTCCATCATTGCTTTGTCTTTAGAGATACAGTACTTGCCAGGGTGTAGATATCTATCCTGGTTGAAGCCTAGTCGACATAATGGAATTTAATGAGAATCGTAAAGTAAAGAGCTGCACACCCAAAGGAAAAAGACAAGTCTGAAAGGTGTTGATCTTAAAGAATATATCTGTTTCGTTAGCTCCCTGGTGTAGTCCCTTTGATCAAATAGCTCCTGTGGTTTCTGAAGCAGAACCCCAGGACCCATAGTAAATCCCAGACCTTGTCTTCACGTGATGCTCACATGTGGAGGGGCCCTTACCTCTGATAAAAGTTGCAACAGCTACTACACCACATCACACCTAACACAACTCAGAACATACAAACTACTGCCAGAAATCTCCGAACAAAAACACTAAAAGGAAATTGTGATTGCAAGTATAGTAATTAGGTCTTGAGCCTCATTGTTTTGGTTTGTTTGTAAGACTCTCTATACTTGGATGGTTACTTGATTTGCTCTAGGCGTTATGTGAGTGTGTGTTTTTTCCTACATCTTAACGACTTCTAAATCTCCTTTCAGTGTTTGCCCCTACCATTTTCCATGTGCTCTGCCTCACCGACACTGCCATCCGGCGTTGTCCTCTCGTAGCTGTCCTCCGGCAGGGGAAGGGCGCCCAGGCGGGGCCCTGATGAACTCTTGCTGCTGGGCGTCTCCGACTCGTCCAGGCCGCTGTCGTAGCAGCTCTGCAGCGATCCCTGCTGGTGAGGGTCCTGGGGCTGGCTCACCACCGAGAAGGTCACTCGGCGAAACGGCTACAAGAAAAAACCAAACGGCCGGGGGTCACTATAAAAGGGACTGCTGGTACCTTATTATTATTTTTTTTTTATTGTTTGAGGACATAGCTTGGGGGTTGTTTCCTCAGGATTTTCAAGAGGGGTTTGGGTCAGGATGGAAGAGATAGGTTAGGTGGGAAAAAAAAGGGGCATGGGTAAGGTTGGAGTCTGGTGGAGTCGAAGGGTTCTAGCTAGATTTGAAAGATTCTTGGGGGCCAACTTACATCTAAAAGCTACCTTAAACTCAATTCCTACACTCCAAAAATAAGACGTCTAACCTAATCTACTGTCATGATAGCCAACAAAAGAGTTTTCATTACCACAGTCAAGGTCCTGCCTTTTTTCCACCCAGAAAATACTTTAATAGTTAGACCTTGTAGGGATGTGGAGGAGGCTGTACAAAGGGAGCCTTTCACAGGCTTCCTAGAAGCTCAGGGGACCCAACAGACATTGCAGCTGGCCAAACCTGTGTGTTTAATACAACTAGGAGGGAAGAATGCACCAGCCTCGTTCTCCTGTTTATTTGTGCGCTTAAAATAAAAAAGAGGCCAAGGTGAGCAAGAATTCGGCCTTGCAGGAGGTCCGATTTGTTGCTACAAAGCGAAAGCACAATAGGCAAAGACGACCCAAGATACAACCGGGCACATGGACTGAATTACATTTAAAAAAAAAAAAAAGGGTTTGCTGGATGAGCTGTTATTTCACACGGCCAGTATGTGTAGCCTGCTCTAACACATTAATGAGCAGTGGTCTGAGTTAAACAGTTGCAGAGCATGTCATTAAAACGCAAAGGCCCTCTTTCTCACTGTCTTGGTCCGTTTCTTTTCCTTCCCCTTTAAATCTCTCAATCCCTGTCTGAGTTTTTTTTTTTTGTATGGCGAAAGAGGGGAGATGAAAGAGGGAGAATGAGCATGAGGCGAGGAATGAAAGATCAGGCTTGGTCATTACCAGAATAAATGGCATAACAAATGGCTAATGCCATTCATTAATTAGATACGAGCAGCCTCTGTTGCGGCGCACCTTCTTTGCTAGACCTCATCACTTGCTAATGTTGTCCTTCTTTTTCTGCTTTGTCCCCCCCCCCCCGTCCTCCCTGTTTCCTCGTTCCATCATGAGGATATTAAACGGAACATAGGCTCATTACTCAAAAATGTTCTCCCTCCTTACGTTCGTCCACGTTCGTCATACCTGAAGTAAATCTGTAATCGGCCTCTGTAATCAAAAACTGTGTCTACAGTCTAGCGTTTCATCTGAAAGGCTAATGCCCAAAAAATCATGTCAAGCTCGTAATGTGTTGACAGATATTTGGAAAATGTATGAGTTCATGAGAAAAAAGAGTGGTAAATGAAGTACAAACAAACACACACAGAGATATAAGGGACATCCTCAGCATCCACTGATAGGTCACCTTTTCTATGTGAGCCTCTTTTGTTATTCTATCATCTTTAGACACTTTCTGTAAGCGCCTCTGAGCCTCTGCCAGGCACACACTGTGAAGGATTCACTTCTTTGATAATGAAATTTCACCACAAGCCAATGGGAAGAAAAAAAAATGGGCTTCCTTTTTGCATGCGTGGAAAACAAATTTGCATTTATTTATATATTTCCGCCCCGCTCCTCTTTTCTCTGGCTGGCTGGCTAACACAACAATCTTGGCAATAAATCATGTTTCCATGTAATTACAATCAACACTCAACAAATGAATTGGTATAAATATTCATGCAAATTTCACTTGGATAGTCAAACATTTGTTGCATAATTAATATCGAGGCCCAGAAGGAGAGCTGCTCTCTATAAGTGTAATAACACTTGAATGCTAAGATATGAAACATGTTTTTTTTTTTAATAGTTTTTATTTGGGTTTTGTTTGTTTGTTTGTTTTGACTCCATTTCTCTGACACACTTGTTTGGTGCGAGGTGCGTTTTTAACAAGTCCCCTAAGCTTGCATGTTGTTATACAATAAAGAACTTTGTCTTGATCAGTTTTAGTGGAGTGCCATACTCCTCGAGAAGCACACTCCCTCTTTTTTTTTTTCTAATGATACAAATTAAACGACTGTTGCCTAATGAATTGCTGGTGAGACCGTTGCAAAGAAAAGAAACACTCCAGCAAAGCAGGCACCGAGGGGAAAATTGAGTTTGGGAGAGAGAAAAGAAGCTGACGGGAAGAGAAAGGGAAAAAGAAAAGTTAAATGAACAAATAGATTTTTTTGTACACCTGAATTTCCCTTATTTTCACTGGAGGGAGAGCGAGATAGACGAGAGGGAAAAAAAAGGTAATTTGTTTGCAGACCAGAAATGGAGTTCATGCGGTGATCGCCGGAGGCTTTGGATTAGAATCTGCAGCAACCACCGTCTGCACAGCGACCTTCGCTCCCTTCATTCTGTGTCTTTTAAATAAATGAATAAAATAAGAAGCAAGACTTTCTAAGTCGTTTTTTTCCCCCCCTTATATGTGTTTGCATGTCTAGGTGTGTGTCTGGACTGTCTCACAATGGCAACCAATGTCTTTTATCCTGACTTCACATATTCAAAGGGAAGAAGATTTTGGTGCCTTGTTTCATGGCTGAAGGATGAAATTAAAAGCATTATGTGCCAGACACACAACTCAAAGGAGTTGACAGCTGGGGGATTTGCCAATCAAAAGATACTTTCCTGCATGAGCAATGGCGAGGGAGATTTTTTACATCGGAAAGGGATAAAATCAGCCTGTTGGCATAACATTGAAGGTGTTACCCTTTCTGCCCATCCCCCACAGTTTGCCCTCTATTACCAGACACTGGACATGTTCAGACCTGGTGCCTTTTGTCGAGGCTGACTGAGTACATGTCCTTTTGATGCCGTCCACTCTGCCTCCTACCATGACCCCTTGCCCTCCAGGTCCACTCTGCTGCCAATCAATTTAATAGCCGCTGAGTAGGAAACACAAACACACACATACACTGAAGAGTCATGACCTCGGTCCCATTTGATTTGAAAGAAAGGCACTTTAAATGAAAAACTAATACTCGAGAGTCAATTATTTTTATTGACTGTCTGTAATGTGATGGATGGTTCCAAAGCCTTGTATTAAAAGACAATAAAAAAGCCATAACCAAAGTAAACTATCAAAATGACAACTACACACCTTAGTATCCGATCATAACATTAAGAAGCTGAGCTCCATGCTGTGCTCTGCCATAAAGTGGACGAGCTTTCAATGAATGGCTTTCATTACATGTTAGCACTAGTTTTACTTTATCTTTACCAGATGCCGGGACCCCTTTTGGGCTCCCAACACTGGAGAACCTCTTGAGGGTGTGCCTGTGATTGAAAGCCAGCTGTGACAGCCACGGGTGATTGAGCAAATCCGTCATCCCACAGAATGAACAATGCAAACAAGCCACAGGTTTATTGGGGAGCCCGTGGCCGAAGCCTGGCCGGGCCTATTTCCTGGACGCTAAACGGGAAACACATGGGCTGCCTGACTTAAGGGGACCTGGAGCCAATAAAAACAGGGACGGTGCCACTCATGTCAATAATGTGTGACCTCCTGGATTTGATTTTCATTTCCTGCTTCCCGCAAACTAAACTGTGCAGCTGTCAGCAGCACTCTGTTTGAGCCTTGCTTCTTCTTTTATCTTCATTGTATTTGAAGTAGAACGCTCTGCCTTTGCATGAAACATCAGAGTTGCTCGGATCAATGGCACAATTTGAAAACGCAGTCAAGACACATTACTTTAGGCTATACAGTAGCTTTAATGTCAAGTGATTTCTAAAATGCTGTCATTATCTGAACTCTGCTCCAATTGGCATGCCAAATGGTGCTCAATACTTATTCAACATAATACAGAACACCCAATTGAGACTGTGTTTATACTCTACAGCATCTCCTTGTCCATTGAGGAAGACTTTACAACCTGTGTTCCCTGGATGTCTGGATTCATAATTGAACCCTTTCCAGAGCCGTTGGACACGGTCAGTGATAATGGAGCGATGGAGGAAGGCCTGGTTTGGAAAACACAGTGTGTGTAATTTCAGCTGTAAATACCTTTGGCGGATGGCAGTGACCCTCTACGATGAACCACAGGAAGTAATTGTGGCTGGGCTACACTTGGGGGAAAGGGGACCAAACATAAACTGCAGGGCCAGTGTCTTATTGCAGTCAAGCAAGAAAGAGGGAGGTAGAAAGAAGAGAATATGTGTAAGTGAGATGGAAAGGTAGATAAAGAGGCCAGTTGAACACAGAAAGACTCGGAGAGAGTGAGCGAAGGAGTGACACACGAGTATGGCCACGATTGCCAAAAGTGCCAGTCTGTAATTAAGAAGCCTTGTTTCATTTTTAATGGGCAGCCAGACATAGACCTGTGATATGCCACCTGAGACGTACAGAGAGTGCCAAATAGCCACGGAACACCAAACGACATACTTGCTGGGATCTTAAATTGGTTCAACCCAATCGCAGCTGCTGGTCAGGCTTGGTGTAATTCCAGAACTGTGAATTAAAAAGATCACGATACTGAAGGGATAAATGAGACAAATGCCCTCAAGGTGAATGTCTGACTGGAAATCAATCGGAATCTGATCAGGGTGGATTCAGGTTCAGGTTTGGGTTTGGGTTGATGCTCAGTTGCATTTAATTACCATGTAACAGGCTAAGCTAGGCACAGAGCAGTGATGCTGCCTGGTTTCCGCAAACAGAACAAAAGTGACTGAGAAGGGCTCTCAGGTGGGTTTTGGTCTGGGCCGAGTAAGTTGAGGGAATTTTACTGGAGTGGTTGGCTGCAGCTTTTGTTAGTGCAACCCCTGCTGACTCTCAGGTATCATGTTCTAGCCTGACTGATAGCTTTGGCCCTGTCAAGCTCCAGTGCTTCTCTTCACTTCCTCCGGTTTCCCCCGTCTTCTTCAAACTTCACTACCCGGCGCACATTCCTCCCAGGTCACCATGGATGAAGAGGGGAAACCGGGGTAACATTTCCAATAAACACCCAAGACTCCAGGAGAAAAAGGAAGAAAAACAAAGCAGAGATAAGAGGCTCTCGCGAGTTCATTGTCTGATGTTTTTTTCCCGACATTATCTTCTGAGTCAACAGAGATGCAAAGGTTTTTTTTTTTGGGGGTCGTGTTCTACTCTGCTGATTTTGAAAGAAAGTAGTTTTTCACATCCTTTCAGGCAGCAAGGCGCACAAGGGTATCCAGCTGGCTCTGAGTTCAACACCTTAACTGTGTACACAATAATGGATTTGAAAATAATAATGGAAGGTGCGATTAGATTAGAAAGATTTGAATGCCAACCTTCAGTCAAACTGATGTGTGTTTATGAGCTGTGAGGTCATAGAATACACAAAGGTACCAAGCTAGATAATAACAATTTCAAACACCTCGAAAAATACTTTTATTACAGAAGGTGTAGGCATTACGGGCAACAGAGCACACAGTCTCGTTAAGTATCGATGCTATTAGCACTCTCTTGTGGATCTTTGAAATCATGAGGGTATCTTTTACCTTCCCACTTTACCATGTGGTCCTTTTATGATCTGACAGCACACCGATCAATCGAATGTTCTTCAGTACTTGTCCACTGAGGGTCTTCTTTGAGTCTTTACTGACCCTTTATTGGAGTCTTTGGCAGAAGAAATAGCTGTGTAAATATATGTGCCCCATTAAGAGAACACTATGTAAAAAAAAAGACAGCAGGAAACCAAAGATATGATAGTTCTAATGCTTTTGAGCATTGCACAGTTGGGGCAGTGCCATAAAAAGTTGTTGCTAGGCAAAAGAAGTTCTGCAATGGAACTCTTGGGGAAACAATCTTAGGCTCAGAGCTTGTGCGTTGGGAACAGCGTTGGATTGAGAAAAAGGAAGTGGGGGAAAAAAGCTGCCAAAGTTGGAGAGTATAATAAAGGGAACTGGGTAACAAAGGAAGGGAAATAGAAGATACAGAAATGAGAAAGAGGGTGATCCTTCCGTTTCTGAATCTATTTTCCTCCACATCCCGCTTTAGTCTTTTCTTTTTCCCAATGTGTTTGGAATGCCTTTGGAGTAGTTCCAGTTAGCACTTTCCTATTAGCATGCACCCCATGCACACAGCCGGAGAGACGGACCCGCAGGAAGAGAAAATATAGAGTGGGGGGGGGGGGGAAAGATCACACATGGTTACTTTCTTAAAGTCTGGGCTAAACTTTTAATTGCTCTTCAAGTGGCGGATTAGGCCACTGGTGTAACAGAGATACTATTCTAGGGGGATGCTTTTGAACATCTTCAGAAGCTTAGTCCAACCCCTGACCTGCTCTGAATGGCAAAGGAGAAGTGTTTCTTTTTCCTTTTTTCTGAAGTTGATGGGCTGGGTGGGGGGGGGGGGGGGGGGCAGAGATGAGTTGAGGGATGTTGGTGTTGAGTTGTAGTGGATTAGCTTCAAGCCGACAAAATAATGTCCTTCCGTGGCGTGCTGCTGTGACGTTCTGCTGCGCTGCAAGAACACCAACATAGCAAGCCTAGTGAACATGTACGCTGATAGCAGCAGGGCTTGAAAAGAGGGGATCAAGGAAAGCTTCATAGTTCATAAAGGGGTGCTTGTCATTGTCAGCACAAAATATGGAATGCATGTCCACTTATGCTGTGGTCAATTTTTGTGGATGTTCCAGAGCAACATCCGTGAATCATGTTACACCCTCTCATTACAAATGAATGGAGGCCGTCTCTTGTGTCACCCATGTTAGAGCTACTGCTGCTGACACCAGTGCTGGCAGACACTGGGAATGACTGTCACCCAAACCCTGACACTGGTGTTGCTAACATACAGTCTGCCTGCAAATCATGAGTTTGCGTTTCCTACTTTTCCGACTTCAGATCTTGTTCTTACACTGACAACTGAATGGCACACCACTCATTGTGGGAAAAGCAAGTAGAATAGCTCCCTGACCACTCAAGCATGGTGAGTGCCTCTTGTCTTTCAGTCAACGGTGTATGTGTGTGTGTGTGTGTCATGTATTTGGCATTGTCATGTCATTTCACATGTCACCCTGCCATCAGCTTAGGTTCCAGATTCTGGCATTGGCAGGAGGGGTAGAGGGATGTAGGTGTCGTGTTTGGGGATCCATCACGGTACTAGCAGCACCGCATCTGACCAACGGCCTACTACTGTCAGCTTGTGACGAGCCTCGGGGGCTGGCGCTAACGTTAGCTTGTTGTGACACGGGTCTGGGTGTCAGCACAAAGCATGACATGACATGACATCAACGAGTTGCGCTTCAAGTTGGCGCAAAGCGGCCAAATGCCAGAACTGAGCAGTTGTGATATGAGCCACAGCAGCTCACTTTTTTTTTCTTGTTTTACTTCCTGTCCGTTCACATGCAAACACCGATTTGTAAGCAATATAATGATATATCTAAAGAAAGGAACGTAACCGTCGAGGGATACAGGGATAGACTGATAGTGCAGGGATACGGAAGGAGAAAGAGACACAGGCTGATAAACGATGCTTTATTTACCATTCTGAGTCGCTGATGACAGATAACCTGCATTTAGGGGGATCAGGGCTGCCATCCAAGCAGACGAAAGGGAGAGGAGGGAGATAGATATGGGGGAGGTTAGAGAGCATATCCAGCTTATCCACTAATGAGGCCTTCTATTTGGGAACAGTCACGCAGGCATGTATCATTCAAGTGGGATAAGGAGTGTTCAAAAGATGCCCTGGACAGGCGCACACAATGGCATGGACCTGCTCTACAAAATGCACACAAGGAGACCACACCCCCCTTTTTGTTTTATTCAGGCAGCACCGCCATGTGGTGTGTCCTTGCCTTGATGTAATGAAACTGAATGTCCCGATCATATCACTCACACACACACACACACACACACACACACACACACACGGACACACACACACACACACACACACACACACACACACACACACACACACACACACACACGGACACACACACGGACACTCCCTTACAGGTCCCATCCACCACCTGTTCCTGACAACAGCAGCATAGGACAATTACAATTCAAACAATTACAAGCGACAATTATAACAAATGAGTAATTAAACGCGCATGTCAGGATAAATAAAGTGACAGTAACAAGAGAGGATGGAGCCCCAAAGCCCCAAAGGCAAGCGTTGGAAATAATGAATAAAAAGGAGCAGGATAGGGAAGGGGGGTTGAAAGTGTGCGGTCGCTAACATGCTCCGCTCTGCTGGTGAGACATGAGAGTTATGAGAAATGGAAAGCCGTCACACGCACACACACGCGCACATTTAACAGACTTCAAAACTTGGCGTTGAAAAGATTTTTTTTTTTTCCCCCGTCATGTCGCCCCATCCCTCCATCTACCCCCTTGTTCATCATCTCACCCCCCCCCCCCCTTATCTCCTTACTTCCCTCCTTCCCTATCTTTGCCTCCGTCACTCTCGCCCCCACTCCCTCCCCACCTCCGCTATCTCCGCCGAGATCACGCAAGGTCAAACCTTCCCCGACATTTGATGGATGAAAATGGAATTAAGATGAAAGCACACTTTCAGATAATGAAGATATGCGGGCGGGAGATTAGGAAAAGCTGGGGAGGCTGGTGAGGTGCCGACCAAATTAATATTGAAATTTATGTGTGTTTGGCTCGAGCCCAGACAATCCCCATGTGGTATTTTCACCGGGGGGGGGCAAAAGTGGAAAACATAACAAAAAAAAAAAAAAAAATGTAATAGCATTTGAGAGGGGGAATGTGGAAAGGCGGCAGCTTAAGTCATTCATTTTGTCTGCAGGAATGCAGAGTAAGGTACTTTAAGTGCGCAACACAAGCCTTTCCTCAGAGGCTTTGTGTGTGTGGAATTCAAACATTACATACCTTGACTTGAGGTCTGATGTTTAAAGGCGGCTGTAGTGCGTGCTCACTAAACAGCATGTTTGCATATACCCACATGTGCCTGTGCAGACATTTGCATTGACTTTGAAAGGCATATGATGTACTTGGGATGAGCAGACACATCTTACAATCCGATCTGTCCCATCTCAGCGGCTCTAAAGGACTCGATCAATGGGTGTGCATTTGAGGTAGCCGTGGCACTGTAGATAGGCGAAAGGAAGAAGGCCACCGCACGCCTCAGAAGGCATCAAAGATAGACAATCTATCAAGGCCCTGTATCGCTGTCTGATGATGGCGATACGACGCACACTAATCCGCATGTAAAATAGACCTCTCCTCCAAGGCGCCTCTCCGAGTGCACTTAGTGTCTCTCCTCTCCCTTACTCTCCTCATCTCTGCATTATCCTTATTCCCTGTGAAGGTCCAGAAAGATCCATGTGTGCTTTTTTTAAGGTTTCATTTTCAGCTTCGGCCCAATTAGATTACTCATTACTCAGTTGTCGACTGCATGGGCAGCCGTTTTGGGACACTAATGGGGGAAAATTTGAGAACGGCGTCAGGTTGTTTCCCGGTCCCGTCTGTCACCGCTCTCCAGTGCTCTGTTAGCAGTCACGGGGGGGGGGCTTGTTTGTACCCCTCTGGTGTTTGTGCCCCCCCCCCCCCCCCCAAAAAAAAAGTCAAAACAAGAGCGGGAAGACATTGGGAGAAGCAGCACAAAGGAAAATTCATGCATAGTTCAATTGGGCCCTGTCTTTGTCCTCTCTAAGCTGCAAGCTGTTCCCCCTTATTGAATGAGAAGGAGAATTAAAAAAAAAAAAAAAAAAAGAACACGATCAGGTTACATAGGAGATCGCCAACAATGAAGCTCTTTGTTAAGACATTAAGTAAACAGGCGGAATGCAGAAAACATTACCTTTTCTCTTTTTTGTTTTTTGCACCTCGAATTAAAGGTTACAAAGGTCAAACAGGCATGATCACTGGACACCTGTGCCTGCCTGTTCTCCATAAAGTCGTGTAGCAGTGTGCCGATGCCGCCTGCGCCATTCATCCCCAACCTACAAGTGTGTTTGTGTGTGTGTGTGTGTGTGTTTGTGTGTGTGTGTGTGTTTGTGTGTTACACCTATCACCTTACAGGCAGCTGGTATCCAAGTAATAAAAGAATTGTCAGTGAGATGGCCAGTGCAGGCAGAAGATGAAGGGGAGCAGTGTGGGTGTGCGCGGGGCAAGCAGATGGAACTTATCCTGTGCGCCCCCCCCCCCCACCTCCTCCTCTTTCCTTCTCATAGTGCAGGTGAAAGCACCCGACTGTATGCATGCTCCTGTCTGTACTTCTAATCAAGCAGAGGACAGAAATGAGAGGACAAGGAGCTTTGTGAGGGGGGAACAGAGAAAGAATGGCCGCTATTGAAGTAACCTAAGCTAGCGCAGAAAGATAGCCGCCGTGAGGACATATCAGACTGCACACACGCACACACACACACACACACACACACACACACACACACACACACACACACACACACACACACACACACACACACACACACACACACACACAGTCTGCGTGGTGACTGTTCTGCTCTCTGACTCCAAGAAGGGTTGGTGTGTGTGTGTGTGTGTGTGTGTGTGTGTGTGTGTGTGTATGGCTGGGGGGAGGTCAATGACTCTGAGATGGCTATTGATTTAAAGTGACATCGGCGTGACGGATAATAGTGACGGCTGTTCAGGAACGGCGCAGTGCATCACATGCAGCATCATCAAAGAATCTATGATGCCAGATCAATACGGAGGCATGAAGTCGGGGCTCGAGCTATGTGTGTCTGTGATTTCTATGAATAGGCCGTCCTCTGTCCTTGTGGATTTTTTTTTTTTTTTTCAGAAAGAAAGATCTCTGTCTCCCACCTGTCTTTTGTTTTCCTCTTCATCGCTTTCTCTTTCCACAGCGGCAACAAAACGGTTACCACTTCCAAAAGAAAAAAAAAAGAAAAAACACACACAAACCCCGACATCAAAACTCGAGGCCAGAATCGAGACTGTCACAAAAAATAGACAAAACATCCATTTAATTTGAGCTCGTATTACATTGCCATTTTCTCTCTCTCTCTTTGATCTAAGAACAATGGCCAGGATTTGCCTCAGACTGGGCCGCCTCCAAAAAAAAAACAAAAACCCTGCCACTGTGCAGTACCTAGGTTCTAACGGACAGGTTTTCAACCCCAATTCAGTGACACACAGAGCCGGCCGGGAAAGCCAAATGCTAACGGCGTAGCACAGCACCCCGCCGCACTAATGATGGCCCTCATCAGGCTGGCTAATTTAACCCCCTGTGTAAAGTGGGAGGTGGAGGTCATGGTGGGGAGTTTGGATGGGGGATGCAGCTTGGAACAATAATCAGGCCTCTAAATGAAGAAAGAAAAAGAAAGACGCCTGGCACACATTGCTAGACTAACAAGTAAATAGGTGTGTGTGTGTGTGTGTGTGTGTGTGTGTGTGTGTGTGTGTGTGTGTGTGTGTGTGTGTGTGTGTGTGTGTGTGTGTGTGTGTGTGTGTGTGTGTGCAGAACCACATTATTATGAATTTGGGGCATTGACATACACAATATTTAGGCTGCAGTGTCTGTTATTCCCAATGGTATTCCCAATGTACATACTTTGCCTCCCTTGCTACACTCCTCAACGCTCCATTCCTTCATCACCACTCATTTAGTCGTCATTTTCGGGCCAGTTTGAAAAGAAAGTCAGGCGTTAATGACCGATCAATAAGCCAAGTATAATGCATCAAATACCAAGTGGAGAGTCATGGATTTAACATAAACAGAACTATGAGGCAAGGTAAGCAAAAGTGCATCTTTGCATACTATTCCAGGTGCTTTAAATCTCCATGTGCTGCTTTTGTGGTACGGTGGACCACTTGATATGCCCCAGAAAAAGCGTAAAATTAATTAAAATTTTCCCAAGATGCATTTGATACATTTTCAGAATGACTGGAACTTCTACAGCCAGTTCCAGCAGCTGGCAAACAGCCACTATGTCTAGCTTAAGTACATGTTCCTATATCACAATGCTGATGGTGTGTTTTTTTCTTTTTTTTACACCGGTTGTCGAGCTGTCATCAAGGAGTCATTGCGTTTATAGGTATTTTTTGTTGTTTTTTTTCCCCCTCACAACCAATGTGTGCCAGGTACCATCCCATCCAGATGTGATCATCACCATTTGTTTTGTTTTTTTTCTTTTTCTTTTCAGCTCCAACAACTTTTCATTTCTCATCCATCTGTCAAGAATATTTCCCACCCCAAAAGTCATCCATCACACTCAATCCACTCCCTAATTCTCACATCTCCCGCTCTGCTTATCGCAACACTTCGGAGCCGAGACGTTATACTAACAAGGAGGAGAAAGACGAATGGCTCGCCGGGGTCGTAAATCCACAGATAAGCGGTGAGTGGTATGTTTCACATTACAGTTTTAAGTCCATGTAAGACCTTGGAGGAGCTTCTCTTTGGGGTAGGCACACACACACACACACATACAAGAATAAAGGTCCCCGTCATCTCTCCCACTGTCTCTCCGCTAATGAGTTCCATTTCATTCCCACATTCCTCAACACGACCCCATCAACCCTCAGCCGTGTTGAGTTGCAATGCCACCATCTTTCTACCTCTCTCTCTATACAGCGCTTTCCAGTGCGGCTGATCTCCGCCGAGCCCTACGATCTCGTTAATATTTCATCAAGTAGGGAATTTCACATCTGTAGGTCACATTCTAGGCCTTGGCAATTAGAAACTCAAACAGCGACCTGGCTTGCTTCTTTAATTCTCCTTCTTCTTCTTCTTCTTCTTCTTCTTCTTCTTCTCCTCACACTTCTTTTTCTTTTTTTTTCAAAGGGAATTAACAAGTTGAAATTAATTTGAGCCCTCGCTGAAGTCCTTATAGCGCAATCGGCAGGAGTCACTGGGAGCACAGGGAGATATGGGGGGGGGGGGGGGGGTGGAGATGGGCCGCCAAGAAGGCTGGAGGTGGGAGGGAGAGGAATATGGTGGTGGATGTAAGAGAGGCAGAGAGAGAGAGAGCGAGAGAGAGAGAGCGAGGAGTCCGCTCAAATCTACATGAATAAAATAACATTCAGGGGTTTGAAAGTGTTGCACTGCTAAATCGGAAGCGACTGCAGTCATTTGTTGGTGCGCAGATTCTCTTTGGTCTCGGACAAATCGCTCATTTAGGAAAAACTAAGGACATGATGTCGCCATGGTCGCTTGGGCGCTGATTCTCTTTGGTTTTGGACAAATGGCTCGTTTAGGGGGAAACATGATATTGCCATGGATGCCGGAGACACAATGAGTTGGGAAACTGTGGCTAATTGGAGTCGTTTCTTACACCAGTTTGTGTGAATTTTCTTTTTTGTTTGCAAAATAAAATATTTCGTTGCACATCACAGAATGTGTTTGTTCACTGCCAGTGTATGCCTTTTTTTTGTGTATGTGTGTGTGTGTGTGTGTGTAATGACACACTGAAGGACATCTGTGTAGGCGCATTAAGTGTGTGTTGTGCGGGTCGGAAGTGCATGTTGGATTCTCTGGGGTTTACCCTAGATACAGTATAGCAACTGGATTAACAATGCCTCATTCCCGGCAAGATCTTTGATTAACCCCGTCTGTACCACATGGCATTAGACGGCTTAACAATAGGGCGCCTGGTTTTACCATGTTCACATCTGTGATAACACTGAAAACCAGATGTTGTGAGTGAAATGTACAAGGCGGGTGTTGGCGCTGTTTTGTAATTGTAGAATGTCATAAGCGATGTGATCAATGGTCCACTCGCTGTCGTTTCTATTCGGGAAGTTAACACAGGAGCTTGAGAATGGATTTGAAACGATCGCCGGGGCTTTTATCTGCTTAAGATACTGAGTAGCATTTACACTCGCCATGCTTTGTAAGGCACTGTGTCTGTGTGGGCTGCTTTGGGACCAGTGATTATTAGCAATGACCATGCTGAGCCCTGACCTGCACTGCACTCTAATACGCGACCTTGTGACCTTACTGTTTGCTAGCCGGCTTAGCACTAATACGTATTGATCGGTTGTTGGGGGTTGTTGAGTCTGTGGAGGGGAGTGAGGAAGAGATAGGGTTGGTTGTTTGGTTAAAATTTTACCCAACTCTGGCAACCCCAGGTCCCTGCTGGGCTAATTTAAGCATGGCAAACAAGAGAGGCAGCCCAGCAATCTGGCAAAATAAAAACCAATGTTCCCGTCCTCCCCCCGCTGGAGCCGGCCAACCAAGGCCATCACACAGAGAAAAATGGCCAAAAATCCACAGCATCTTCCTCAGAGTTAACAGTCTCAACCGAAAACCTCAGAATGCGAGCCAGCGGACGCCAGAATCGAAATGAAAGAACAAAGGGTGCACCTCTTTTTTTTTTTTTTTTTTGTAAGGTGCAGCCAAGACGGAATGAAACTTTGATATGAGCGCGTGTGAGATCAGTGGCGCAAATTCAAGACACACCCAAATCCCACACGCAGCCCAGATCTGTCTGTCAGTCGTGTGTTTAGCCAACCTGAAAAAAAAAACAAAAAAAAAAAGAAACTGCCCCAATCAACGCAGAAGCCGAGGCTTGTCAGTCACACATTAGCAGCCAAGTCACCACAAGGCAGAGGAGGAGATGAGGCTGAATGCTTATTAGCGGCTGTGAAATCGTAGCCCCAAAGCTTCTCTTGCATTCACAGTAAGACAGCACCATTGCTTTTTTTCTTTAAGAGGATTCTTTTTTTTTTTTTTTTTCAGTTTTGCAAAATGAATGATGCGGGAAAGGACGAGGCAGAGACGCACAAAATACATCCAAAACCTGATAATTTGAACACATGGGTATCCCTCCCACTAGCTCAAACTGTTACTGTAAGCATAAGAAAAAGAGGTGGTTTGATATAGTGTGTTCCCAGAGATTAGGAGGCTTCACTTTATCCCACGCAAATTTACTCTGCGCAGCACTGCTGGAATGCTGATTGGCTGTGTAGACTTTGGCCATGGAGCGGGAACATTTTGCCGTACATTTAAATTCACAGTTGAAGTCAAAGAATGGAAATTGTGCAAGTTCAACTCCCACAAGGTGGTAAAGCTGTAGTAATGTGTCGATTTTTTGGTTTTTCCTCAGTGGCCTCACACAGGCCTGCTTTCCTTTTGCCTTTATCCTCCTGTGTCCTAAAAAAAAAAAATTGCTTGGACAGCCCGGAAACATGCCCACACGCCATCGCACATACATTAATAAAAGCTTACAACCACGCATAGACCCACACGCACTCACACAACCCCAGCTCACATCCGCACACTCGGCATTCCGAAGGACGTGGCGTTTAAATGGATGTGACATTAAAAACAGGAAGCCCGGGTTTGGAGATTGCGGCCGGTCGAGAAAATCACACTCCCTCTGTCTCTCCGGCTCCTCCACATCAATGTTGAAACGACGACGTCTTAACATATTTGTCAAACAGATGCAGCCACTTTACACTTTGCTGGAGGAAGATGCAATATGCAGAGCTTTATGTCATTCTGTTTTTTTTTCTTTTGGGTTTTTTTTTTTTCAACAACGACGCACAGCATGCTGTCACTCACTAGCCTGACCGAATTTCAAAATAAACTCCCACGCATGGGTCCACTCAATAGTTGTCATGAGTCACGCGCTGGAAGCAATTACTGTGATAATAAGGGAATAAGAGGAACATGGAATCATACATAAGGAGAAACTGAGGCGGTTGGTTCTTATACAGATCAGGTTCTTGCGGCAAACTGGGCAGCATAATGAAGATGGCAGGCTAACGGGAAAACAAAAACTTATTTTTAGACTGAGCATATGTGCGTTGGATTGCCTCCCCCCCCCCACACCCCTTACCCCGGCTAACATGTTTTACCACTTCATCCCGCCTCTCGGCGTGTATCAACGCGAGGATTGACCATCAATGGCGCCGGCGTCCCCGTTCAATCTGCTCGTTGTTTGATCTCGGCGAGGCAAGAGCCAAAGAATAAACAACTCTATCACAGAAGGATTTTGCATACAAGAGAAAGGCAAAGAGATACAAAGCAAACAAATAAATGTGCCAGCCCGTATGAAGAATTCTGGGCTGCGTAATTAAGCAACATTCATAATACATGACCGGAGGGAGAGCAGGGAGAGGAAGGGAGGGAGGAGAGAAAGAGAGAAGAAAGGTAGAGGAGAGAGAGAGAAAGTATAAGCAAGGGCTGGTAATGCTTGATCCGTTGTCATTGATCACGTGTGTGTGTGTGTGTGTGTGTGTGCGAGTGTGTGTTTATTTCCATCGTGTGTGTGTGCACCTGTGTGTGTGTGTGTGTGTGTGTGTGTGTGTGTGTGTTTGTTTGTGATGGAGGCAGAGGGCCTGTGGCAGGTAGAAAATGGCCCGGGCCTTTTCATTTGACACCGCTGCGCCTTCAAACAAACTACCTAGGGCCCCTGCGCACACCCATAATCCATTCAAGGTAGCAAGCAATTTTCATTATTGACTGGTGAGAAACACAGGTCGAGAGAGAGAGAGAGAGAGAGAGAGAGAGAGAGAGAGAGAGAGAGAGAGAGAGAGAGACAGACAGAGACTGAGAGAGAGAAAGAGAGAGAGTAAGTGAGACGAGATGGAAAACAAAAAAAGAGAATAGCATGGCTGAGCGGGGAGAGATTGAAAGTAGTAAAGAAAGGCAGACGTGGAAGAGATAGCCGGGGTATTGGCGAGAGAGAGAGAGAAAAAAAAGGAGAAGGTTGAGTAAAGGGAGAGAGAAAATAGATTACAAATAAAGAAGAGGCTCAAGGAAGAGCGAGAGCGATGGGATTGAGAGTGGTGCGTCTGTAAAAAGGGGGATGCAATCACAGGTGGTAGCATAGGTGCTAATGTATGGGTACAAATATAGGAAGTATATGTTTACCAATGCAGGAAGGAGGCGGCCCACATGCAAGTTACATAACCTGACAGCTTATATGCGAACGCACACAAAAACACAGCTGGTGGTTTCAGTGAGAGGGGTGGGGCGCGCATCGTACGGATATGCTAATCCAGACCTTGTAAAAGGAGCCAGGGCTGTGCGACAGACGCGCTGATGACCATGAGGTGACTGATGGCGGGGATGCTGGGTTTTTTCTTTTTTTTTTTCCCCCACACATCCCTCCCCATCTTTATCATTCATTTTCTCTTAAAAAAAAAAAAAAAAAAAAACCCCAACAATCTACAAATCCTACTACAGATATAAACCCTGGTAAAACTCCAGCGCCGCTTCTTATTTGTCAGCATTTTTTTTTTTTTTTTTTTTTTTTTTACAGTATCTTGCTGTAAAGATCCGTCAGGAATATTGACGGGGCATTTTGGGCAAGAAGCTCATTGGAATGCAGCTCGGCAAACCGCAGAAGAAGAAGCAGCACAAGACGGAGATAGATTGATAGAGAAAGGAAGGGTGTTGAGAGTTGTGAGAAATCCCTCTGCAACATTATATAAAATCACAGAGATTTGTACGGTTTAGCCCCCCCCACACACACACACACACACACACACACACACACACTTTTAGCATCAACACATCCTTTTTCTAAAAAGGTAACTCTCCAGAAAGCATTTTTTTTGTATGCCAGCTGTGCATTAGTCACTGAGAAATCCTGATGAGCCTAAAAAACCAGGGAGCATCCCTTCCCTTTGCTTTTGGACATGGAGGGAAGTTGTGACAAAAGAAGAGGCAGAGGGGTAGAAAACGAGAGAAATGATTGATATTCCGTCCCCGTGTTGTTCCAGTCAAGAGACAAAATTCCTCTCGCTGTGTTTTTCTATCGCTCTCTGTCTCTCTAACAACCTGAGCCGGCAGCCAGGAAATGAGCCTGTTTTGTTTTGGTGGAAGTTTTTTTATATCCTCTTCTCTTTTTTATATATATATATATATATATATATATATATATTCTAAATAAAAAATGACAGCTGATTTGTCACCCTCTCTGTGGTTTCTTTTCACAGGGTTGTAGTTTGTGTGCAGCTAAAGGTGCAGCCCGCAGGAAAGAGTGGATACCTTTTCCTGACTGAGGGATCATACAGCAGCGGGGAGACACGAGCCCCCTTGAGAACGTTAACACCGCTCCCCTATGGGGGAAGTGTGACAGGTGTGCGTGTGGCCATGTTGTACCTTGATGTAGCATCTATCAAACTCCGCCAAAAATAAGCAATATCCATTTACTGCAGAAATGTTTCCCCCCCCCTCGTTCCGCATTCATCCCCGCAATTCCTGCTTCCAAATCCCCTATGCTAACATCCCGGTTCTCTTACGCCTTATCTCCTCCTCATCCTTTTAGCCTCCCTCCTCTCTCCACAGTCACATTATCTCTCTCTCTCTCTCTCTCTCTCTCTCTCTCTCTCTCTCTCTCTCTCTCTAACACACACACATTACACTTACAGGGCGTGTGTATAAGATTATGAGTCGCTCTCTTTTCCTTTTTTTCCCTCTCTTTCTTTACGACTGGGGCCAGGGCCTGAAGTTGCCTCTGTCAGCACAATAAGGCCCTATAATGGATGGTAATCATTCAGCGAGCGTGGCAGCTATGGCTAGCATGAAAAAAAAGGAGAAATAAAGTGAGGGAGAGAGAGAGAAAGAGAGAGAGACACCCAGCTCCTCTGCTGCTAATCTCAGCTAATGGCTTCTGCAGAGCCAGGAGAGAGCTATACGCACTAATAATGCAGCGATGGGGGGGGGGGACGCACGCAGGGATTGGGTGGAGAGGTTGGTGCAGATGAAGGTTGGGGTGGTGGGGGGGTGTCGGTCAACTGAGCGTTGGAAGGGGCAGGGGGTGTAAATAGAGAAGAAATGATGCGAAGAGATTAAGGGAGGGAGGCGGGGGAATAAAGGGTGAGGGAAAAAAAAGGAAAGCAAAGTCAGCTTAAGCGAATGGTTTAATAGCATCATTATTACGGGGAGGCTCCCACTATGGGATTTAGAGCCACACACACACACACACACACACACACACGCAGGTATATTTAAAGACCACATTATCAACTGCTACATAACACAGAGCATTCCTCAGGTATTGCTAGAAATGTTTTCCGGTATTTTCAAACACAATAAAAAGACTTTTGATTTCTCAATTTTCAAAGATAAAGTCCTATTAAATGGGAAATACAATCTTTGCCAACCTTTGCTTTCTTGTTATGTTAAATTAAAAGTGTGTTGACCATTCTTTGTCAGATAAAAAACAAAAACAAGGGCACAAATTAGCTTAGCTAAGCTAAGTAGAGCTTGGCATAATTAGTGTGTAGAAAGTTGTAATCTGTTAGCTATGCTATCAAAGGTGACACAGTTGATACCAGAATCTCTTAAGCTAACTTGTAATCTAATTATCATTGGCTTGTGAAAGAAATGTCCTCACTTGATGACAAGTACATTACTGGATGATTCCAGCGCTTTATTAGTCAGACAAAAAAAGATATTAATATATATGAAGAAGTTATTTCAAGTCAATTAACCTTTATGTCTCTGTCTGATAGCTGGGGTTTGCCAACTTTGCTAACAGACCAATGCAAGCTAATGCTCCGAGTTTCTGGTCTTTAGGCTAGGCTAGCTGCTTAAGGTAGCAGTAGTATTTCTTAATCTTATTTCTGAAGAAATAATGAAGAAAGTTTAAAAATGTGTCTCAATTATGTTGAAGTCATGTTTTCAATACATTTTGTGAAGTTATTGAACTAGTTGAAATTACTTGTGTATGGAGTCATAGGTATTTTTTTCGGAGGAGCCTTATCCAACTCATAGCTTATGAAAATAAGATTATTTGTATTTCCCTTCCAAAAAAAAAAAAAAAAAAAAAAAGGTTTCAGGTTTTTGCATTTGCAGTTGATTGGATGTATATCCATGAATGCTTTCCACCCCGTGCAGACTGTGACCTTTCAAACCAATCAAACACACCATCTGACTTTTTGTTATTTGGCCCCAAAAACAGGTTCAAAGAAAAAACCCTGGGGAAAAGAGAGTGAATAAATAAATACTAAGAGATTTAACAAAAGGAGGGAAAAAAAATACATTATTTAAATATAGGACTTTAAACAGACATGATTTGACAAAGCAGCACATTGGCTAGTGTTGCAATGAGCACCATGCTTTGAGGGATTGGACGTTTGTCTAAAGGGATTAGCTCAGGGGATGAGCAGAATGTTTCCCATATCTCTTTAGCCTTACTGAGCAGACAGACAGCGAAATTGTACTTGTTTGTGCTTGGCTCATTTTCTGTTTCCAAATATATATTTATCCTTTTATCCGGTTTCCATCATCCGCAAGGTTATGCAAGTGTGAGCAGAGACCGGGCTACGAGGTCGAACGTATGAAAGGCTGATACCAAATTACTGTTGACCAGAGCTCGTGCACAAGGGCCGAGGCCGGGGATTGGAGTAGAGACCAGCGGGCGTTTTCTCTCATTACAAGGCCAGCAGACACAGATGGCCATGGTCAGAGCCGAGGATCAAATCTGTTGGACAGCACCCAATGGGTGAGCCATGAGCCTATACCCATGGTCACCGACAACAGTAATTGGGAGAAAGAAGCTTGAGGGACATGGTGGCAGCAAAGTGTAGAGAGTTTAAAAAATGTGGCAACTGTGTAAAAAAATGTGAAAACTTTAGGCACACGAGAATAAAATAGCCTGGCGTTGTCGTCTCAAATACACTAGCAGTGGGTTTCACTTTGTAATGAAGGGAACATTTACCCACATATACTTGGTCAGACATCTTGAATAATTCTCTCAGAGGGATTCACAATAGATGATGTGGTGAGGATTTTATACAGTTTTCTTCGCAAGACTGGCCTCAGTAACACAAAAAATGCCTCCTTTCAGCTAAAAAAAAAAATAGGTCAGATTTTAGCATCATGCCCAGGGACAAAAACAGCCGTCTTCTGTACTGTGTAAACATAAAGCCACACGGAGAACAGAGAAGAATGAGGAGAAGGGGAAAAAAAAAATATTTCTCCATGTATTTGAGTGTGTTTGGTGTGTTGAAGATGGGAGGAGAGGCTTAAAAAAAAGGTGATACACAAAAAGGCGAAAGTAGGAAGAAAAAAAAATTAGATGGAAGGGATTGAAAACAGATGAAGAGACAGGATATGGAAGAAGGCGAACACAAAAGGAGCTTAGAGAGCTTAGAGACTGATGTCTTATGAGTTTGTGTGTGTGTGTGTGTGTGTGTGTGTGTGTGTGTGTGTGTGTGTGTGCGTGTCCAGTATGGGTGGTCACAAACTCAACTTTTAAGCTTCCACTTTCCCTCTCAACAGATTGCCATAAAGATGGGCAATGCCTATTTACAATGAGAGGAATTGTAAGTGGTGTTGACATTTTTGGTTTGTCAAAGAAAATTTCTCGAAAGCTGTTCGTAGGGTTGATGTAACACTTGAAAGAAATATTCAAGGCCCCTTTGGAATCCATTAAAAAAATGTCTTCCTCTGAATCACATGAAGTTAAAATTTGAGTTTGCAAATATGTTGGTTGTGGCCTTAAACCTTGACAGCTAGTTCTCTCAAGCCTCAGTTGTAATTCTTCAGGGTAATTAGCAAGTGAATGCATGCAAAACTGGATGCTAACAAAAATGGTATAACACTTAAAGAGCATAGGCTACCTGTTACCTAAAAAAAGTCAGTTTGGTAGCATTTTCACTGTAAGAATGTTAGCATCTTGACGTTAGCATTTACATCAAAGAATTGCTGTGCCTTAGTAGCCTACATTGCATTCTTGTTAGCCACAGTTAAAACTCTTTAGGGCGAATTAGCAAGTGTTAGCATCCCAAAAAAGTAAATGGTAATACTTAAACAGCAATCCTGCAAAAAAAAAAAAAAAGTTTGGTTGCATTTTCACTGTGAGAAAGTTAGCATCTTGACATTAGCATTTATCTCAAAGAAGCTAATGACATTCTCGTTACTCGCGGTCAGAAGTCAGGCCAATTAGCACGTGTTAGCATGCTTTCTAGCTCAGACGTTCAAACTGTTCAACATTGCTCTTCTTTCAGGATCGTACTATTTAGTTTTTTTGGCTTACACTTAGTCTTGGTTCCATACAATGAGTACATAAACATAACAAATGAACCAGGCCTTAAACTTCTTCTCCCTTTTTTTCCTTCATCTCTTTCTTCCTCTGACGCTTCACCTCCATCTTCACCTCCCGTTTACTTCTTCTCCGTCCCCCTCCTTCTTCATTCCTTTCATTCCTATTTTCTCTCACTCCATCTTTCTCTGTCTTTCTTGTTCCCTCCCACTCAGCTTCGCCCTTCTGTGAAGACTGATGTATGCCAGTTTAAGAGACGGAAAAAGAACATTCATCAACAAAGAGATGCCTCGTCACTTCACTTGAAGTATGTGTCTGCATGCGTAAACAAAAGCTAATACTATCAGAGGCATTAGACATCTGTGTCAGAGTGCGTGCTTGTGTGTGAATGTGCTGCGAATTGTCTGGGTACAAACACGCCTCCTTGAACCTGCTTTCCACCTGCCGTGACTGACTGGAGGCAGTGTGTTGAATGCTCCCCGCTTCTTTCTTGTTGTTGCCATTCAAACAGTGTAGTAGGTTTTTGTTGCTAGTGAAGTGCCAGAGGTGGAATCCATCCGGCATTATAAAGGAATGTGTTGACAAAAACGACAACATTTTCTGAAATACAAGTACAGCTGAGAGAACATGTGAACATCCATGTCTTGGTTGTGCAGGACTAATACCCCAAAAAAAGGAGCCATGAATCGTGTTTACAGCCTTGGCATGAGGCCTTTCATCCATCATCGTGTTTGTGTTTGTGTGTGTGCTCGCCTGTTTTGGGCGCAGGTTGCTCCGCTCCTAATTTGACCAGAGAATGAGTGAATGTTATCATTTTCCTGCCCTTGACCTGTTCCCCGCACCGGTAGACAGAAACACCAGATTGAGAAAAAGATTGAATGAGGGGGCCGCAGAGAGAACATCGAACAAACAGGGGGGCGGGGGGGGGGAGAAAAAGAGATAGCTCCAGGCATGAAAAGTACAAGGCCTACCCTGGAAGAATATTATAAATATTTTTGAAACTGGTTTGATTGTCTGCCGTTGCTTTTTTTCTATCCAAGATTGAAAATCTCATTTTCAATAACACAGCATGTTTCAAATATTAGATCTTCTTCCAGCGCAGGATGTCGGTATACTCCTCACAAAGTGTCATTGAGAAAGAGTTATTCTCGGTGGATGGATTAGCTTCAGTCTTCCTCATGCAGACTTTGACCTTTAGGGTGTAAATTGCAGATGGTTATCGGGAGACAAGCCAAATAAGAATGACAACCGAGGGGAATATGATCCCTCAGCTAGAACTTTAGCTCTGTCAGAGAAGTTTGAGGCCTGAAAAGTTTGTTAGAACATGTCCATGTTGAGGGTTTTATCTCTTTTCTCCCGTCAGTTTTTTTTGACACTATCAGGTGTTCTAATAGGATTCAGGCTGATGCGCACAGATGTGTGCGCGCGCATAGGCATGCACATCACAAGCCCGTTTGATCTGGCATCGCACCGAGGTGACATCCTGCTGCCGGTAACGAGGCCCCCGCTCTCGAGGAAGGAGAACCTAAGGTCAAAGAGGCAACTACAGTTCCACAGGCTTTTATTTAGTGCCCCGCTCAACCACCCCACCTGTCTTTGAGTCGAGATTAAAGACCTTCAAAAATAGACAAAGGGAGAGAAAAAAGAGGGGTGAAAGAGAAAGTAAAAAGTTCAATGACAACAAAAACACCCTCCGCTGTCAAAACTCAATGTCATTGCATCTCGAAAGGGAATTGGTAATTGGCCTGGAGAGTATAGGAGAGCAGGGGATGGGAGACAAGAAGGGACCAGGGCGAAGGTTCTTTAGCTGGGTAACGATGCTGAGGTATGCTACTCGCATTGTCTCTAGCCTCAGGCGGAGAGAGGCCAGCTCGGCTGTGCCTCAACAGCATAGTTCTAAAACGGTATTGATGTCAAAAGAGGAATAAAGCTCAACGGCACTTCCCATTGTTGTTGGGAATATAAAAGACAAAGTGGTAAGCTCCCCCACTGCGATGAGGGGGGAAAAAAAGATGTAGGCATGAGTCATAGAGAATCACCACGAGCTGCTCTGTGGTTAACCAAATCACTTGCTGGGAGCGGGGCGAGGGTATCTCATGAATAGAGACGGATATATTCCAACATAATTCTGTGGTCAATAGCTGAATGTGCCAGGCAAAGGAGGCTCTTACCCTTCCCCACACAATAGTTTTAGCTTTTTCATTTGCAAGCACACCTGTTCCTGTGAATTAATCTGTACCATGTTAGGAGGTCCTTGCCCAAGACCAAAGACATCAAATACTTGATAGCACCTTGGAGGAGTGGTTCTCAGCTGGTCGAGCCTCAGGATCCACCACCGACTCCTTCATGAACTGAATTAAAGGGTGATAACTTCTATCTATCCCTTTTCTTTCATTCATTCTGTAATTCCCATGTCATGTCTAGCATGCAGTGTAGGAATGCATTCTTTTGAATTTTCAAGGAAGGCAACGTCAGCAGGAAAGTTCTTCTGCAAAGTCGTCAAACGCCAGCAAACGTCTTTGACAATGCATCATCAACCCTTGGGGTCAAAGTGGTGGTCACTTTTTTTTTTTCTCTGTTCATTCAACCAGGTCTGTATTTCCCATGTAATGTGTAGGCTGCTCTGTAGGGAATGCATTCAGTTACGAGTTCAAGGGAGGCCAGGTCAGGCGGGTCAAAGGGCAGACTGAGGGTAAGCATCACTTCAAAAGCAAGGCAGACAATGAGTTAGCAAAGACGACGCGCAACTGGGCTTGCAATACACTCTTAAGTAGCCCACTGATAATGTGAGGCTTTGCATGAAGGTGAATTGCATTCCATGTGGTTTGAAGACTTGTGATTGTTGAAGCAAATTGAGACCACAAATTGTAATCCATTCAGAATCAGAAACTCAACTGACATAAAAGCTGCTTGTCAAATAAAACATTTCCTGGTTGATATTTTAGATTCAAATGCAGGCAGGCATGTTTCTGCAGTGTCTTTAAGCTCAGAACGCCAGATTGTTTGGGTTAAGCCAGTCGCCCATCTGACCTCCCACCTAGTACTTCATTGGTAGATTTACTCTCCTTGGCCATTTAGATATATCGCTAAATCCTTCAAAGTTCATCCAGATGGTCACCATCCAGCCTGTCACAGTCCAAAAAAAAAAAAAAAAAGCCATAAAAGCCAAAGAGAGGGTTCACAAAGATATCTTTTCAGCACTCTGCTTTTAATATTTCAAGGTTGTGAGCATAATACTTGCATGCTCTGGGACAGGGAAAATTCACTTCAAAGGAAGGTTGTGTTTAACCCAGAAAATATAGCAATTCAGTAAAATGGATGGTTTCAAAGTGTGTGGATCTGATTCCGTGTGCACAGCCCAGGGTTTAACTATGAACCCAAATTCAACTCTATGGCAAATGGAAAAAGGAATAGAAGGTGGGAACATGACGGTGGAGGTGTCACGACTCTGCAAGGGGGGAGGGGGGGGATTTCTCTATCTATAGGGTACATCAGCCTCTTTAGATTATGTGAATGAGCGCACATGTGTGTGTGTGTGTGTGTGTGTGTGTGTGTGTGTCAATATAAAGACGGCAACGCATTAGCTCCGCTGCCGCTTTTCAGCAAAGATGTTCAAATGACGCGGTCTGTGTGTGTTCCCTTTCTCCTGGGCCCTGCATCCGCTGCCTCATCTTTTGTGCCTTTGACACGCTTGTACGTTCTGGGTTCTTTTTTTTCCACGGTGCTATGTCATGATCAATTTGCCGCTCGGCACATGACGGCCCCTAGCAGCCTCCGAGGATTTTCAACGACTTTGTGTGCAATCCCAGCCTTGTTTTTTTTCCCTCGCTTTCTCTCCCACATACAAAATGGGCATTTGTATTTTTTTTTTTTTATCCCACTTTGGCCGCCCAGCGAGATTCAATCAATCATCAATCAATCAATCAATTTTTATTTGTATAGTGTCAACTCATCACAAGTGTTATCTCGAGAAACTTTACAAAAGAGCAGGTAAAAGACCATACTCTTTGTTATGTTACAAAAAAGCAGGTAAAAGAACCTTACTTATTGCGATATTACAAAGAACTTGTGTCCCAGCCTTTTTTCCTCTCTGATTCCAGGTTATTGTTTGGAAAAGCGAAATCACCACCAAATCTCGCCGAGCAGCAGACACCAACTGGCAGCTCTTATTTTGAGTCAAATCTGGCTCAATTTTTTTTTTTGCCCACTCTGTTTCCGACTGCGTGAGGTTGGGGTCAATCCGGTAATCTCACAGAACTCTAGCTGTATGTGTGTACCTCCTTTTGTGTGTTGCAGAGGGAGAGAGAAAGCACTGAAGCATTTTGAAAAACATCAGGCCCAATCAGTGCTCATTTGTTCGGGGACCCTGAGAAACTGAGCTCATTGCCTCACATGGCGACAGAAAGAGAAGAAACCAGCAACAGTTTGTTTGTGCACCTGCCTGTATTTTTTATTTTTTTTAACATGCTGCTCCTCACACTTTGTACAAATACTTCTGTGCACATGTTCAGAAAAATAAAACAACATCTCTTGTGTTCAATGATTCAATTTCCTCCATCGCTCAGGCGCCAAATATTTGTCTTTAGCCGTCTGTGACAACAAAAACAAAACCGAGAAAATATGCTAGTTTTCAATATTTGCACAGTGAAATTGAGTAAAATGCTAAATAACTGGGCTAATAATCCACCGAAGCAAGAACATGCTGTTGAGGACATTTGCAATTCAACGACTGTCATCAGTGGTAATGCATGCTATGCCAATCCAGCCAAAATATTATATTCTCATTCTGCTTTCGTATGCAGGTTGGTGCTGCCGCCACTGGCAAGGCTAAGGCTGTGTGTGTAGTGTGTGTGTGTGTGTGTGTGTGTGTGTGTGTGTGTGTGTGTGTGTGTGTGTGTGTGTGTGTGTGTGTGTGTGTGTGTGTAGGTGGGCTCACATTATTAAGCCAGCCGAGGACTGAATGTATTCATGCAACCTGCCTCATGTATTGCGTTGCTCATTCTCTCCTTTCTATCCCTCCGTTTCTCTTTTTTTCTTCCTCCACCATGCCATCTCTACCATTCTCCTTTTTTCCCTTTCCTTTTTCTCCCTTTCTTTTTTTCAACCTTCTCTGATCCTGCATCCATCTGGCGAGCATTCCCTCCACAGGGTCTTTTTTTTACAGCAGACCTTTTCTTTCCTCCGCCTCCTAATTGAATAATGCACCGTAGTATAAAATCCCTCTCATTAAAAAGAAAAAAAAAAAAGGGGGCCTTCTTCGGATTAAAATGCTGAGGCGAACACATTTTCCGCATGCAGAGGTAACTTAATGTATTCTGTTACCTCCAGTAAGTAAGAAGTGAAAATGAGTGCTGACCGACGGGCTCCAATTTATGTGTTTTGCACGAGGTGCAAACTTGTTTTCCTCAGGTGATGAGTGGCAGCCCAGTGAACATCAATACTACCCCTCCCCCTTTTAACACGATAACAGTAGAACATCACAGTATGATCTGGTAGTACTGCATGTTCCATTAATCATTCAAGGTCGTTAGATGTATCAGCAACTTCTCAGTGCAACATGTTCTTGTTTTATAAACGTTTCAGATTGGCGCTTACAAAACAGGTCTAAGTAATTGAGTACACACATCTGTCTGTGCTCTGGATCTAATTGGTCCCATGTCAGCCTTCTTTAATGGGAGAATTAGATTTCAAATCCTACCACACTATCAAGGTTCACTTGGAAATAAAAAATGGTAAAAATTCAAAGTGAAGCAGTCGAGAAAGTAACATCGATTAAAAACACATTTTCAAAAACCTAGCTAGCTTTAAAAAATATATATACATATTGTCCATGTTATGCCTTTGTTGATTGGACGGAGAGGCAGCAAATAGTGGAGCAGACTTGTATGCAATACTGAGGTTTGGACTTGAACCCAGAACAGCCTTTACATGGGATGTTATATATAGCAACAGGTGCTCCATTGCTAACTTTTTCAGTGGATTCCACAACTTTTAATGCCACCACAAAAGCATCCATGAATTCCACTCGAGAGGTAAATACAGCGTCAAATTTTCTATGCCAGGAGCCAATTTCCAAACTGCCATTATTACGATTGTGGAGTGAAAAAAGAGCTTTAAAATGTATAATACACCCACCTTACATTTTAGTCCAATGACCTCTGTTGAAGATAACAAACACCAATTTGTACTGTAGTTACTTGTATCCAAAGGTAAGACACTACCTGCCCTCTGAAAATCTAAAACAATCTTATTTCAGTTTATTTACCAAGAAAGAAAGCATAAAAAAAGCAACCAAAACCTCAATTCTTTTCTTCTCTTTTGCTGTTAGTTGATAGAGAGACTGTAAACCCCCGTGGTTGAATTTTGAAATTAACCAACCTCACCCTCGTATGAATACGAGATTTCTTCGGCTAATATTGATATGCAGAATTTTCTCATTATCCCAGGCGAATGAAACCGCTACAAACAACACCCGAGCAAGCGTGCCTCATGCGAGGCGCAGAGGGGGGAGAAAGAAAAAAAAAAGACAACAAGAAGAAAAGAAAGTTAATGTTTAATTTGTGAAAACAACGCCCTGACTAATGAATTTCCTAAGTTTGTTTCCCTGCTTACAGCTCCTTGTTTGGCTTTGTTTTTAATAGAGCATTCAGATTTAGAAAAATGCGAGGCAGGGAAAAGCGAGCAGTGGGAGAAAAAAAAAGAAAAAGGTATTTGTGGGGGGAAAAAAAATAAACACCTTATTTGGACTTTTTCTGAGGTGATCCAACCGTGCCCTGCCAAAATGAGATGTTGGAGCTAAGTGCAAGACAAGAAACAGCTTACATGAGGAGTGCATTGCCAGAGGCATTTTAATGATCCAGGGGTCTAAGAACGTGAGCAACACAGTGCTCCTCTGAGCCCCAGACATGAGCTGAATTATTGCTGTATACAGAAGCCAAAATCTCCTCGTAGAATCACATAAATCGACGAAGAAGAAGAAAAAAACAGGTAGTCTGGTGTCATGGTGGCCTCATAGATGTTTAAGGTAAACGTAGACAGGATCCGTCTGCTGTGGAGGGGTTCAGCATGAGTTCATAAAAGCCAGTTTTTCTTGTATCGGTGTCAGCAAGATTTATGTGGGAAGGCAATAAACTGGCAATAAATGCAAGGTTATTCTTATTCTAGATGTATCTTAGGAGTCAAATAGAGTATTTTATGGAATTATCTGAAGCGTTTCTTTTTTTAATAAATGCCTTCAAATCAGACATGAAGTTGTGTTTTGTGATTTTATAGGTTTAAAGATTATTTCAAGGATATTGGGAGTCTCAATTTAGAAGCTTTATTTCCCTCACCTAAAAAAATGCAGACAAATGTATCAGTGACTCATACTTCTTCTATGACTGTACTTTTTTTTATTTTTTGAAGCACCCATTATAAAGGCTAAGGAAATGTCTGGAATTTAAAAAAAACAAAACAAAAAAAAAACACTGTGATATGAGCAGCCTTGCCTGCTCCGTCTCCTCAGCTTTCAACTTCTCGCCTGATTCTAGTCACAAGAAGTATACCGTGGCTCTGAAGTGGAATAACTTTGCAGAGTGCTGTGACTTTGTTGCACTCATGAAAGGAGCGCTCTTAGAGTTGCATGCCATAGACGTAGGGGATACACACGCACACACACACACACACACACACACACACACACACACACACACACACACTCTACCTTTTTGCCGGGAGAGAGGTTAAGGGAGGTGGTATGAGGGAAGATGTCGATGCTAACTGTGTGCATATTGAGTTGTTCCCAATACAGCCTCAGATGTGGTTTTGGGGTTTCTACAAGCATGTCAGTCGACGTACATATCTGCTGACCTAATTTTTTTTAGCTTCTAGGAAAATAATGTTTTTCTTCTTCTTCAAATAGACAACAGCCTTACCTGAAAATATATGTAGTGTCTAACACAGATAACTACTATTTAAGAGCAGAAAAGAACAGTTTTCGTTGCTAGCAAAACATGATGTGTTGTTAGCTAAGAATGTCACAATAGCAGAAGCGAGCAAAGCGTCGGAAACCAGTGCTTTTCCATCAAATATTTTCAGGTTGTTGTTTTTAGGCAAAGAAACAAAAAAAATACAGATGAAGAAAACAGTTTTTTAACTTTAAAAAGCAGTGTTTCCCAGACACACAACATGATGCTACAAGGGGCCGCAATAAGCTAGCGCTAACAAGCTTGTTTCAAGGTGCTCTATTTTACATTAGGATTCCTTTAGCTATACTATACAACACCACATAACAATGATAGCAAACGTATCATATCTTTCCAGGGTTAGTGGTACACTGCTTTTTAAAAATGTTTACATTTCTTTTACCACTTTTGTAGAAGAGGGAGACTTGTTATTGTTCTTGGATAGTAGGCTACATACTTTCTCACCACACGACAGGAACAGAAGTCACTGTGAAATTCCTCTTTGACAGCTTAAAGCAGTCACACACAAACAGGACGGACACACCCTCTCAAACCAAAGAAAACTACACAAACAGTAGCAAGCAGGTGCACTCTGTTTTCTCTTTTCATCTCCTAAAGAATTGATTTCCTGTGAAGATACCTCGCAATGTTTTTATCTCCATGCCAGCATATTTCTCAGCCGCGCTTCCTTTCACTCAATCATTACATTTTAATCCGAACGGTTCTAAGATTGATTCCAACAATAATCCGCGCTGAGCCGCAGAGGAAATAAAGACAAAAGATTTTGAGTCATCCGGTTTTCCTTTTTCTGGTTTAGCTAAGTATGCTGAAGCGTGCGAACTGGGAGTGGATCTTCTTTGTTTGTTTTCTTTTGATTGTTGGAGCAAAGTGGAGGAGCACGCTTCAACCTTGGCAACAACTTTGGCCTAGTTGGTGTGCACATTGCCCTCGTTAGCAACCACCTCCTGTCAACATGAAAGCCTCCGAGTTTACCCCGTGTCACACTTAATCGCACGTCTTTCCAAAAAATGTTAATGTACATTCAAGAGAAATCACTCCGAACTCCCGTCAGCGGCTCGACGCTCTTACTTCTTACATGATTTTATGACTTCAAAGACCTGACGCATTTTACTCAGATATCCTTGTTTATTTAACACAATAAAAGAGATTAATTTCCGTCCACACACACACACACACACACACTACAGTCCCTGGAGGGCAAGCGAGTGAGAGAGAGAGGAGTGTGATTGTTTCAAGTTATCACAATAAATGTAATTACTGAGTATTTAATGTTTTTTTCTGTGTTTTTTCTCCCCTCCTTTTGTACTTTTTTTTTTCAACAAGAGCTTTGTCAGTCTGTAATTAGCGATCACTGAGAGGAATAAAAAAAAAAACGAGAAGGACTTGTTTTTGTTTAGCTCCCTGCTTCTCTCTCTCTCTCTCTCTCTCTCTCTCTCTCTCTCTCTCTTTCTTTCTCCCCTGAGGGGAAGACACCTCACACGCAATTTGATTCAGAGACGAGTTGCCGTAAGAACAAAAAAGAAAAACCTGTTCTGACTTCAGACAATGTTAACTCTGGGAGACTCTCGACCATATTTCCGCAAATGTTCCAAACTGCAAAGTTTTTTGCTATTTCAAAAAAAAAAAAAAAAAAAAAGCAAACGAGGATGTGGAAAGGATGAGTCATAAAACTCCTAAGGGTTTTGTTGATGTCTTTGTTTCCTCTAAATCCTTAGCAGAAAAGACCAATGCAAGCTACCATAGGTGTTCAAAAGGCTTTCGTGTCAGCTCTTTGATATGACAGCAGTGGAGGGCTGGACTCTTGAAAGTACACACAGCTTCACGGCGTTCAAATTTATATCTGTTCCATGAAAATGGTAGGTTTAGGGTTAGGGTTAGAGGGTTTGTACCATAAATATTTTCAAATGAAGCAACGGGGGAAAAAACTGTTTAAAAAAAAGATTTTTGTCCAAAAATCTGAAATCTAAATATAGAGTTCTGAACAGGCAACAAAGCTTTTTAAATGTTTCACAAGCCCTTTCCTCTACACTTGTCCATCACCGTGTACAATAGAGGCACCCCACCGCTGCTGCCTCTGCTGCTCTTTCTTGCTGGTGCGTCTTCGCTGTCTCCGGCTGATCTTTCCCACTTTTTCTCGTCTTGTAAGAGTTGAGCTAAACTACTGTTAACGCAGACAGCCGGCCCTCCTGGAGTTGCTGCTGGCCCGAGTTGATGTTTATTAAAGCCAGATTCACTCAGAAAACATGAAAGCTGCGCTACAAAAAAGAAAAAGAAAAAGAAAAAAAAAAAGTAGAAGCTTGTTTTTTGGACGGTTGGTGTTCTAAAAGGTCAGGAATGTTTCAGCTGCGAACAAAGTGATAGGAAAATAAAAAAGCTCTTAAAGGTACAGTTCAATAATAGGGCACTTAGCAACTTTTTTTCACATGGCTGTTGTTAAATACTCAACACTCATTGGTCAACTGTGGCTTTTTCTTCAGTCTATTATTTCTATGTAACTGACTGTTGTTATTAATAAAAGACCGTTTCTGTTTTGGTGACAGATTCTGAAGGTCTAGCTGTATTCACATCAATCTGCAGAAAGAAGTCTGGGTGATGTAACGACCATCAATTTAGTGTGACATAACGAGGAAAAAGAAGTACACAGGAGAAAAAGCAAGATGGTATAAAGGCAAAAAATCTGGGCGAATGCAAATGCAAACAAACAAATAAATGTTGCAAGACTTTGACAGTTTTCAGTCAGAAAAAGTGCTGTGATACTTCGCCATTTAAAATATTTTAATAAGGCTACAGAGTTTACCGATGTCACATACACACCATACAACCATAGAACCTCAAAAAGGGACTATGTAATTGTTTGGCAGACGAGATGCTTCGCAAATCAATAGAATCCTTTTGCAAGGCATTTAAGCCCCATTTCCACCAAGCAGTCTGGTTTGGTTAAGTACAATTTGGTACGGTAAATCCTGATTTCTTGCATTTCCACAGCCGATAAATTCAACAAATAAGAAGAATGTGACACAGTAAACAAAACCGAATGGTTCCTAGAAAGGTTGTCTCTTAAAGGTTGTCAATGGGGCGGAGCTACGGGTGACAATAGTCGCAAGAAAGACAGAAACAGCCTTGAAATGACTCTCTCCAAATCCACAGGATGTTTAAACATGGCACGTTTTCTGTTTGTCCTTTATTACCGCTGCTCCAAACTTTAGTGTACACTTGGCACCAGAAAGGTACCAAAAAAGTAGGTCGGGACGAATGAGTTATTTTGGTACCATTCCCAACTTTTGAGAGGTTAAAGCCCCATTTCCACCAAGAAGTCTGGTTTGGTTCAGTATAGTTTGGTACAGTTTGGTACGGTAAACCCTGAACTTGTTTGGTAAGCGGAGTGTAAGTCAGATGGAGATAGCCGCGCCAGCTATGTAATAATGGGACCCTTTACGGTCGGATCATTACCCTTGGCACCCCAACAGAAGGGGACCAAAAAAGTAGGACGGTACGGATCTCTTATTTTGCCACCATTGCCCAACTTTTGACGGTGGAACCCGAACTGAACCAGACCACTCGGTGGAAACAGGGCTCTAGAGACTGTGTTGTTAAATGTACTTAGTAAGAAGCTGTGCATTAAGTGGTTATAATGTGGACTGGGCAGGTTACCCAAGAAGGACTCATTAAAACTCAATAAAACCCCTCAGGACCCTGAGTTCCACCTGAGACTGATATGACATGTAGTACTCTAGCAGCCTTTACTTTATCAGACACTTACCCATATCTAAATGAATGGACAAGTGTTTTGGTTATCAAGACCTGATGCAGAGAGAGAGAGTTTTTCCATGATTAGCAGGCGAGGTTGATGAAATAAGAACACTCATCTAGACAGGGAGGGGGGGTAAGGAGCGCTGCTGTAGAACCAGGTGGTCTTTATAAACACTATTAGAGAACGGACCTGGCACATGTTTGAATCAACTCAAAAACCAAAGGCCTGCTGTTTTTCCATCAATGATCCCCTCTGTCCATTACACCTCGATGGGGAGGAGCGGCCATTGTCAGTCACAACCATTACAGGAAATCCATAAGTAATGCTCTTCTTATTACGCATGCTCATTGTAAAAGTTCAGTAACAGGAGCTGTGAGCAACTTCCGTCATAACAGACGTTATTCCTTACGGGGGTATAGGTGTTTTTAGTCATCCTCTTATCAGTATCTTCTGATGCAAACAATATGTCAGGGTTGTAATATGCAAGCGCACAAGTCGCTCTGTACTTTCAAAAAATCCAGCCTCACTAATATGCTTCTGCAAAGAAATCAACACAACGCTGAGTAGCTGCAGGGGATCCACGGGCTGTGACTGCAGCGATGCGACACTTGAAAAAAAAAAAAAAACATTGACGAGGGCACAGGAGCTTAGAAATGGTAAGCTTCCTTATAGATGTATAGATATCCTGAGTTATAGAGTGCACACGGTGAGCCCCCGGAGCCATTCTGGGGCTGTGATGAAACAATGACCCAGGAGCCGACCAAATTTAGAGACAAGCTGAGTCTCCCAGGAACCATCTCCATTTGGACTGGAATGGCAAGTGTGACCCTCATCTCTCTGCTCCTCACCTCCTACTAATTGAATCAGGCTGCTGCCCAGGATAATTCCGTTCCTGTGTGTGTGTGTGTGTGTGTGTGTGTGTGTGTGTGTGTGTGTGTGTGTGTGTGTGTGTGTGTGTGTGTGTGTGTGTGTGTGTGTGTGTGTGTGTGTGTGTGTGTGTGTGTGAGTGTGTGAGTGTGAGAGTGTGGGTGGGCAGGGAGTCTGTTAAACCTGGTTTAAAAATCGTTAAAATGTGTCTTTTCGGAGCTGACCCTCGCTTCAGATAACCATCCAATATATTTCACACGTGAAGGGATTGGGGAATGCATTGCGCGCACACACACACACGCACGCACGCACGCACGCACGCACGCACGCACGCACGCACGCACGCACGCACGCACGCACACGCACATGCACACATAACCACCGGGCCTTATGCTGCAATAAAACTCTCAGGGCGAATATATAACTGTGCTAAAAAGTCGCGCGACTCTTCCAGAAAAGTCTCCATTAAATTCCCTCGTGGACATTCCCTGGGAAATGATGCATTATAAATTTGTCTACTCCCCACCCTGCAACCCACTTCTGACACTCGGCTTTTTAACTCTATTCAGATGCATGGATTTAATTAAGAAACAGCGGAATAAACATTAAAAATGTATGATTGGAAATTGCCCCAAGTTCTAGATCCTCCTTTTCCCCCCCCCCTTCTTTCTTCTCCTTTTTATTTCCGCCTTCTGAAAACAATGTGAAAGCATTGTTCAGAGCCTTCCCCGTCATTAATTAAGAGTTGTTTTTTTTCTACAGAAACACCACAGATTGTTCTGGTGAAGACGCGGCATCACGACGGCGGCAACGCGGACACAAAGAGGGGACGCTGAAGGGTAAAGACTCTTGTTAGGGTTCCCTGTCTTGTTCCACGCGCCGGGGCCCTTGGAGCGGCGGTCTCATCAGTGTGCGAGATTCAAACAGGGCTGTGAGGAGCCTTATAATTGTACCTTATAATTAGTCAGTAGTCTGCTTTAAGAATGCTGAGGTAAACAAGGTTTAATTAGGAAGGATAGAGCAATCTGGGACAGATGTTGTGCGGGAGGGATCACGCTGCGTGACTGCTCCTGGTTTTGTGTCGCAGTAACACCAAAGAGGGAAAAGGATCTTGCTGTTTTAAAGCGACAGGAATAGCTAATTGTTTCAAAAACTCTCACTTTTTACATGCGCTCAGTCGCAAGCTTGTTGTATTGTTAAGTAGCTTACGTCGATTGTGTTCAAAACAGAAAGCGAACACATTAGAAAACCTGCGCCAAAATGTGACACTTTTCCTTATTTTCGCTTTCGGGAGGTGCACGTTTTTGCTGTGAAAAGAGCTCAAGCCCCGCAGCCCTGCAGGCTTGGGTTTTCCTGACAGTTCTCCTTCTGGAGGCCGAGAGGAAATCAGGGACAGGTATTCCGAGAATGTCTGCTCGACTTCCCTGCTAAGTGGTAGCTCTACTACTTAAAACCTGCTGATGGGATCACACGGCCCCACCTATGGCTTAAATCGCCACCCCCCCACCTAAACCACATGAAACTGTCTTCTGACGAGCAGGGGCTGAACGAGGATCAACAGCCAACAATGTGGCAGTGAATGCAGCATTTTAGGGAAGTAACAAAAGCAAACACACCTAAGGCGGGTTTTATGGATTCTAAGCCTTAAATAACCACATCGGCTAAGCTGGAAAGAACAGAGAAGGAGGGTGGGGGGGGGGGGGGGGGGTGGATGGGAGTGAGAGAATGAGAAAGCGAAAGAGAGGAAGGAGGGTCTTGTTGGTGAGAGGATAGAGTGTTAAAACAGAGATGATGAGAAGCAGAAAGAGAGGAACGCAAGCTTTGAGGGGCAGATGATGAGGATGACAAGCGAGGAGGGGAGGGGAGGGGAGGGGAGGGGAGGGAGGGGAGGGAATGATGTGGAAGAGAGAAAAAAAAAAAAAATCACGCATTCTTGACAGAAGCAACATGGCAGGATCACACAGCTATTTTTCATTCACACTCTTCTGCATTCGCACATGATTCCAAAGGTACCCGAGCCCTGAGGAAGCCTTCCAGCAAAACACTGTTTGCCAATTTTTCAAACCTGTCACTCCCTTTTTGCGGTGCATCAGCTCGCGCCGCACAAAAAAAAGCCTCCTGCTCGAGCTGCCTGTGCGATTGCTGTTGTCATTGTGCCGACGCGATGTAAACATGTGAGGCAAGCGTCGTCCATTTCCCCCCAACCCCATAATGCATCACACATTGTGGTGAAAATAACACCACAACTGTGGGAGGGACTGGTGTTTTTTCTCATCCTTGCAGACACCTTGCAATATCCATGTGGCATATCTCGGCCTGTGTTGAGAAATCACACGAATGCCTGAAGATGCGACGGAGGCTCAGGCGACACACAACGAGAGGATGTCGAGATTGTGCACCATCACCTTGTCAGTTCAAAAGTGGAGTTTGAGGGGGTTGCCAGCTGCATCATCCGCCCCCCCCCCCCCTCCCCTTTCCTTTTTCTTTGACTCAGTCTTAACTTTTTCACACCTTTCTGGCTGTAAATAAAAGAAACCGGCAAGGCCTCACACGTCATGAAACAGAGCAGGCCACTACAGGCAGGCGGGCAGGTGAAACAAGTCGGGAGCAAAGTGTTGACGTCTTTGAAAATAAAGTCACACACATTACGCAGACACCTCTTACCTTCCTTTGCGCAAAAAAAAAAAAAGAAAACACACACACCCTTCACTGCCCACAGTGTTCATTATGAGCTTTGACACAGTCTAAAGAGACGCCGAGGCTTGTAATCAAACATGAGTCACGGTGTGTTCCTAAAGGCTGCCGGTCTGTGCGGCAAATGATTCTACCCGTGCTTTACGCCGTCAAATATGGAAGCCGAATATTCCCTGTTTGACTTGAATTTGCATTTGAACGGTTTATATCCCTGAGAGTGACACTTAAATCCCACCTGTTCCCACTCAACGGAGAGAGTCGTGACAGTGCAAGGGGTTACAAAAGGAAAAAAAAAGAAAAGGGAGTGTTTATTGTTCGAGGTGTCTAAATGCACACAGCAAAACGTGTTAAAAACACCCGCAGGCAGACTCGGGAGGGGGGGGAGGGCAATCCCGCAACAAGTTACTATCAGACGTGTAGACGTAGTCGCACTTCATTAGGTTACATGTGTGCCAAGAGTGATTATAGTGAGGAGTCGCACTCCTAGTTTGATTTGCACACACACACACACAAACACACACATCTCGGAGTTCATTCCTGTCATTCAAGCTCCGGCTTTGAAGCTGACGAGTTGCCTGAATTCCTCAGACTACACGATTTCTCTTTCTTTACATTTCACTGCCTTCCCAATCGACACACACGTATGCATCTGAATGCAAAAAGTGTGCATGGGAATACATACAGTATTTAACATTCCTCCTGTTTGATCCTTGACACTAGTTCCCTTTAATCTGTCTGAATGAATTCATTGCTATTCAGCCTTCGTTGCGCCTCAGATATGGGATGAAATATAGAGGACTTGTTCCATCCGTTTTTAAGATTCATGGCTATTTGATACTCTGTAATGTTTGAAAGCACTAGATTCCAGCGCGGTGCATCGCGTCAATAATAGACTTGACCTTGCGTGCCGTGCCTTTGCTCGAAAGGGCTGAATGAGTGACTCAGATCTTATTAAATGCTTTTTGTTTAGCCACATCAAGCTCATTCTTCTCCACTTGTTCGAGAAATGCGCCGCGGGTATTTCATTTCAAATCTCCTCGGGCTGGTTTTCACAATGTCGAGCGTGAGCGGAAAAAGTCGGCGGAAAACCCTAGCCTTGAGTTAAAGAGCAAAGTGTTCGGCAGCCACTGATGTTCCCTCTCCGTCTAATTTGATCTCGTGAATCAAGAACTCAAAAGTGGGATGGGCTGTAAATTAGGGGTCCCTGAGGTGCTGTGACACAGGGACGAGATGAGCCCATTGTGCCGAAGCAACTCCTGCCAATTTAGTGTTCAGGGACCTTCATCTTTGAAATACTCCCTGCTTGCCCAGGTGGCTTTATCAAAAGAGTTTAGTGGAACATGGCGTTCCCACGCCTCATCCAACTTCAGGCCAATGCTGCTAGAATGCTGACTTCTTCACTGAGGGGGCACATTCCCCCCCCCCCCCCCCCCCCCCAACTTTTGGCAGTGATCCGTCTGAATTACCGGGTACAAGCAAGATGAGAGAGCAGAGAGAACCTTTTAAAAACTCCAGGCATATGGCCATGGGAAGTTGCAGTAGGTAGTGGGGGGCACTGCGGAGGTACATTGCCATAGTAACAATGGATAGCCCACCAAGGATTCCTGAGCAAACACAGGCATACGGTTTGAACAGCGACGGAGGACCCTCGCCAGAGCGCCGGCTTGTTCAAACAGATTCACGCTGGCACAGATAGCGCCGGCATTTTAAACATAAATTACAAGGCCCTTCGATTGTCATGTCATGTCCCCAATTCACTGCGAGAAGAGGGCTGCCTCTGCAAAGAAAAGCTTGTTCAAAGACATTCAAGGGAGCAGGCACACACTCTGACATAAATCGTTCAAATGCGCCTTGGAAGGGGGGGGGCGGAAAGGGAGAGAAAGAATAGTTTTGTATGTTAAGCACTTTTGCGTTGACATCAAACGATTGCCCCGCGATGGTCTTCACAGGGGACGGTAATCTGCGCTCCTCAAACATTTGCCCGCAGCGCCAGCAGAATCTTGATGGTGATTAAACAGAAAGTATCAGTCTTTTCCCGTCTAAGTCTGGCTGGGGATCTCCACGACCCCCTCTCGTAAATGTCACCCATGTAGGCACTTAGCTTCTTGTCAAAGTCGCTATGAGCTCCCCTCATGTCACCAGTTCATATAAGTGCGCCTTGCCGTGTGATCGACTTCCTTTTGTGCACTTATGTTCCCAGCAGTTTGCCTTCTCCTGCAGAAGTCTGTTATTAATGTATCATCATGGAACGGATTAAATGTGATGTGTCTGACGTTAAGTGAAACTTATTAAGCCGAGGCTGGGTTTGAAATAAAGTTGAAGTAAAAAGATGAAAAAAAAAACCTGCTCGTGTTTTAGCGCCTTTGTTTACCATTATTCTAATCATTTTACCGCCTCCAGGAATGTCAACTTGATTGATACCCTTTGCCTTCCCCCAATCCCAAACCTCATCAACCTAGAAAAAGAGCAACAACATTCCCTATTTTCCTCGCCTCTGTGGGCTAGCTCCCCCTCAAGGCACTTCTCGCCACTGAATTCACTCTGTAATTTACAATTGGCTATTGTGTCCCAAGTGTTGCATTGGACCAGCTTGGAGTAAATGAACCATGTCAAAGACCAGTCTTTCAGTCTTGATTACATCCCTCGTGTTCCTCTCCCCCTCAATAACGGCCCCAGACTCAGCAAAAAAGGCCCCAGCTCAGAACCTGCTATTATTCAGGCACCTGAGTTGACCCCTCTCGTTCACAAGCACAAAATGGCTATTCTTTGCCAGTGGCCAGTTTGATGGAATATTTGTTGTAGCTACCCGGAACATTGTTGCTCGGAAAGAGAGAGCGAGGAGGACTCTATCTCCTGAGAAACTGCAGAGAAAAAAAGGAGTAAAAGGTGAAACCAAAGCTAGATAATAAACAGGCTATAGGGCAAGGTGCCGCAAATCAATACCTGAAACCATATTAAATGTCTGAAGCTCCTCAATCCACCGCAGAATTTGTCCGACTAAAGCCAGAAATCACAGTCGTCTCCACTTTATTTCACAGTCGGCAACAGGACTGGCCTATGGGACTATGCAGCATACGAGAATCAGACTGTGTACAGTTTATCCTGACAAAATTGTATAGAGCCCTGTTGCTATGGAACAAAACATTTGATCCTGAGTTTTTTTTTCTCTGAAGGGGTAATTTCTGCCACTCGTATTCAATCAAGCAGGTATCTGCCTTGTTGGTAGTCATTGTGAAACTAATCACCATTTGAATGATTGATTAGTATAGTCAACAGAAGTGAAATAATGTATACATGATAAAAACAAGAGTAGGATAAAAAAACAGCCTTTTCAGCCTTCAAAATCCGAAGATATACTGCTGAAATCAAAGATCTAACCATGTAAGGAGCCCAGAAGTGGCCCCAATGGATTCAGACTAAATTGGAAGTGCAACAAAACCCGGGATGTTAGGATTGCTTATGAAGATAGGAAGCTGGTTTCCAACATTAAATTCATACATTCATATGGCTCACATTTCTGCTCTGGTGTTGGGCTTCACTTTCATTTTTAAGCCAGCATTTACCATTTTCACATAACATGGCTACCATCCAGTGTGTTTCATTCTGATTTAAAAGTGGATCTAAAAGTTCCACATCAATTGGCAGCCATTTAAAACTCTTCACAAAATCTCTTCGATACATAAAAATAAACGGTTCAAAAAGTTGCTGCCTTAGGAGTCACGTTTGTCAACCTGTATCAGCACCAGCTGTCATTTCAAATTGTTGAAATGGTGACTTATTAATGTTGTATTTGAATATTCCTGTAACACAAGAAGAAATATGGCAGCCATTTTTAAATGGTGCTTCTCACTGCTGCCAGACAGTTTAATAAACCCGCTAAACATTAGCGATTGGATTCAACCAAATCAGGCTGGATAATAATCTTAAAAACACAAATTTGAATGTAAGTCTTGGTCTGCCATTTCTGCTTGATAAATGACTGAATTGTAAAAAGCTACCTACCATTCATGATGGAATGGCTCAATGTCCTTTGCTACATTTTTAAATCATTAGTTGAGAAGAAGAAATAATACATAGGAAGTGAGTGAGTGAGTAAGTGGTGCCAATTTGTCACCATCTACCTCATGGCTATCACAAACTATGTCAAGGATCCCGCCGTATTCATGTATTAATTGAATCCTCCATCTCTTTATGTAGCGCGCCTAAAGAGAAAAGTGCACATTTGAAAAAGGGCATACTTTCACATTTCAGTTTATTTGATACCAGCTGCCTTAGCAAGGCTGCTCGTAACTCCAGCTGCCCCGTGACCTTCGTCCTCCAGCGGGCAGGTGGATTCTCTGGTGTGAGAGTTATCACACTTGCTAATAAATAGCCTGCTCCCTGCCAGGTAAAGCCTCATCGATATGAAAGCTCCTCTTGCCTCAGCAAGTTCTTTTTCCATGCTTAAAGGGGATGGGAAAATATTTGACCATGGGCAGAGTAGGGTTAAAGTTAAATCCAAAATAGTTGTATTGGGGCTCCTGGTGCCTTGCTTACAGGCAAGAGTGTGGCATCATACACGTAGACTACTGGAGTTTGTTGTGGGGTTTTTTAACCGTTGAAGATAAAGTATTGCTCCAGCCTTCAGGCTCCATCTGCCGCTGTATGTGCAGTGTGTATGTAATAACCAGACACACATACAATTATAATGAACTGCATTCCTTGGGTAAACACAGCAACACACACACACTCATGAACACGCACACTCAGGATATTGAAACCCTCTCAGGCATGTCGCCGCGCGTGTCCTCGATGATGGAGAGGGTGAACTGCGGAGGCCCGCGTTTGCTCTCCTCACCAGCCCTCACAGGACACACACACACACATTCTTACTGTACACCCACACAGTTTATCACACCCTTACACTTCCACACAGTGTGTGTACCCACTGAGTACACATGCACAAACTTTCACACAGGTCCCCCCAGGCTTTGATGGATGGTCGGTGAGTGCTCTACCTCCTGTTTCATACACATATAATCTCATTTGGGGGCCACATGGTGGGAGCCGCACCAAAACAGGGCTAATAGAAGCAGTCAAGCTGTCCTATCCCTTCCCCTTCCCCTTCCCCGAGTCAAGTCAGAGCCATTAGATCTGCTGCTTAGCAAATATGTATGACTCTAAGCCTGTTAATAAAAAAGCCATATCCTTTGAACAAAAGAAACACGAAGGTTTCAGATGCATTATTTATCCAGGACGATTCTTAATGTGTCTTATGCAGTCGGGGGATCTCAGCACGTCTTAATATTTCATACGCTTCTTAATACAAAAAGTAAGGTCAGCGCCAGAAGAGGATGGGGAGAGGGTTGAACAGGTGCATGTCCGTCAGAGTCTTAAAAAAGAAAATCAATGTGCACCTGAACCCCGGGTGAAGGTTGTACCTATTAGATACGCTTCGATTACACTGCTAAACTTGTTAACTCCCCCCCCCCCCCCCTCCTGTCAACACCTATGTATAGGCGAACAAAGACACACCTGCCTGAACGCCGTCCTTACAAAGTCCACCGTCTTCCCTCTGTTTTCCCCCCCTCGGCAAGACATGTCAGTCACATCGTCTTTTTCTTCACCTGTCAGCCCCGGTTAATAAACAAGTTCACTTCACACTGCCGGGCTTTACAGCTGGCTTGCCGGAGCAAAAGGTGGCACTTAGGGCTAAATTATGGATCAACATGTCTGGTTTTCATGGCTCTGATTCTCATTTTCATGAAGGCCGTGTGTGTGACAACGCTACCGATGCTGGATGGGGTTTAAATCGCCGTCCGGGCTTAAGGGGCGAGCCACGGACCCTTGCTGGCAGTTCCCTTGACACCTTAGACCTGTGTGAGCGAGACTGACAGCAGGTGATTCATCATGACGTTCCCTCCACAGTGGCGAGGGAGCCAAAACAGGGAGGTAAAACATGTGTAAACCTACAATTTAATCTCTGGTTTTATTAGCTTTATTGGCCTTAAAATTTCATATAATGGAAACCCTATACAAACTACATGAAACTGAAGAACCTGAACCGACCCTATAAGTTATCCCATATGACTGTCTACCAATTAGTCTGGTTCTGCCTGAGCTTTCTGCCTGTTCATAGGGAGTTTTCTGATGACATTGTTGCCAACTGCTTGCCATTGGTGGATGATTGTTGGGTTAATTACATTACAAAAAATGCGACCTAGACTAAGTCTATGTGTGGTTACAGATGTTCTGTTGTGATTGCAGTTGATGGCTGTCCACCAATCCGACTGGTTCTGCTCAATGGTTTCTGCCCGTTAAAAACAAGTTTTTCTTTGGAAATATTCCCAAGGGCTCGCTCCTTGATGGATCATTGTTGGGTCTCTGTAAAAAATATTACAACAGTGTTGGACTATATGTCAGTGAACCAATCTTTATTTGTATAGCGCCAATTTGACCTGGTAATCTGCCGGTGTCTTAACAATTTCAATTCTTGGGGTCACGATTGTATTCAGAATCTATTTTCGATTCAAAACATTCTGGATTCATGATTCAATGTCTATTTATGAAATAGTGCATACTTCAGGATCTACTCCAGTAATCTGTGACACTGGCTGAATGTCTTGCTACTCCATTTGGCATTCTACTGAGTTAAAGACCTTTGAAAAAAAAATAGTTTTTTGGAAGTTATGAATCTATTTAAAATCTCAAAAGCTAAGAATCTCGATTATTACATAAATCGATTTTTTTTCCCACCAATAGCGCCAATTCATTACAAATGTTATCTCAAGACACTTTACAAAGACCTTACTCTTTGTTATATTATCTACAAAGACCTGACGTTAATCCATCATGAGCACAGCACTAAGCAACATTTAGCTAAATTACAGTGGCAAGAAAAAAACGTCCTTTAAGAGGCAGAAACCTCGAGCAAAACCAGACTCATGTTGGGACAACCATCTGCCGAAACTTGGTTGGGCTTGAAAAGTTTGGATAGAAGGAGATGCGGGAAGAAGGAACAAACAGAGCAACAACGATTGGTTAATTGGCCGAATGGTAGAAGTTTGATGTAGTATTAGCAGTAACAGCTAAGTATGATAATAGACTGATCAGTGTAACTTTACCACCAACAACTGTAATGGTTATGAAACAGGGAGGACCGGTAATGTTAATCATAAGGGTTAAAGTTGAGCAGTTCTAAGATTCACTGACATATATGTACTTTCTATTGCTAACTCTTTGCACTAAATACTGTACATCCAATATAATCAATTGATTGGATCAGCTCAAAGATCCCTGAATCACCTGTTTCAATCAGCATCAAGAGGAAAGGTCAGTCAAAGGCCAACAACTTTTTTTCCTGCACAGCAACCACAAAGAGAACACACACTTACAGTAATGACTGCCAGACATGGTTGGAACTTGATGAGCTGCAGTGTTTAGACTAAACAAAACACAATTGTTCAGCATGTTAGTCTCCCAAACAGGCAAGCCTCACTTCTGATTCCATGTTTCTGATCCACAGAACTATTCCTGAAGGGGATTGTGCAGCACTTGAGCTAACTGATGTTCTCATTTAGTTCAGTTCCATGGAACTCCTACAAGTCGATACAGGAGGACAGCTATGTGAGAAAACAACGAGGCTTCAGCGTGGCATATCATAGGGAACTTGGGAGCCTTGTAAAAGTCAATTTACTGTACAGACTCCCCTCTTTAACAATCGCCCGTGAAAAAACAAAGTCTGCAATATGGGCAAGGGGGTGCCGTGATTGATAGTGCCACAGGAAAGGCAAATCTGCGAAAATGAATCGGCTTTATCCTGGTGAGCCCTATCTAATGCGATCGCTGCCGAGTATGAAATGAAATTCCATTCTCGATGGCATCAAATTGAAAGACGAAACGGCGAGAACGAGGTGGCATCCCTGACACTGCCACTTACAATCAGCAGCGTGGAAAGCAATCAAGGTGGCATGCGGCTTAAATTTCTTCACTGTTTTGTCCCCCCCCCCTTTCCTTTCATCTTTCTTAATATCTTGGCATCATATGCTGACAATCACAAGTATTTATTTGGTTGTATGTAGAAAAACAAAGGAGATAAAAAAGGAAAGAAAAAGTAAGATGTACACCAACACATTTACCGTTTCCCCCTATACAGCAGGTATAGAAAAGCCCTTGCAGAGTCACACAGCAGAAACTGTAGCAACCAGCTACAGAAATCTCCCTCTGACTCACCCCCCCCCCCCCCCCCCCCCCTCCCCGCCTCCCTCCATTTCTGCCGGCGTATCAGGTACGTCTAATCCTCAGATTAGTAATTGCCTTAGAGCGACTGCATTCAAATCACCAAACCAAATTATAGCAGAAAACGCTGCCCGCTGCAATTTCATGAGTATTACCGGGCACTCTTTACTCTCCCATTTTCCCTCTCGGAACATAAACAACAAAAGCGCCAAGGAGCAGCCATAGATTGAATTAAGCCGTAATAGATCCAAAACAATTTTGATAAAATTAGCCACAGTCGGCGGTACGCAGCACCCCACAAAGGACGAGGACGCTAATAATAATTTGGCAATAAACAAACCAGCTCATTGCACGTAATCTCATTTCTTCACTTTAATAGAAAATTTCCAGATTGCTTTTCCTTCACCTCTTTTCGTCACCTTTGGCCTCTCATTTCAGAGGGAGACTTTTCATATTTTGTTTTTCTTATGTGATAATGAGCTGTTTTCTACCTCGTCTGCTTGGTCTGAAAATAGGCTGACCTGTATCAGCAATCAGAGAGGGGAGGGAGGGGAGGGGAGGGGAGGGGAGGGAAGGGAAGGGAGGGAGGGATGACCAAACATGTTTAAGCTCCTGTGGAACCTCTTATCAAGTAATTACCTCATTGAGCTCAATGAGGGGACTGACTGCCACAACAGATTCACAGATAAAATCATGCCAGAGCCATCAGGGGAGTTTGGAACCCTGATGACTCCCGGAGGTAAAAAAGAAAAACAAAAAAAAAACACACACACAAAAGGTTTGGACGATTGGTAGCGTGATTGCTTAATCCTTATGCGTTCATACAAAAGTGTTAAATCACCGCAGGTTTCATTAAGGTCAGATGTGGCTTCCTGCAGGTGTTTAAGGACGCTACATTTTGCTGCTTGGAAAACAAATGAGGCCAGGGGCAAAGTGCTACATTTCCATATTGGTTTCCTGTTCTGCATGGAGCCTGAAGGGCGATCGCATCCTATGTTTTGGCTACAAACACCATTCATGTGACCTCCATTTGCATGATATTGTTTGTCCTATGCAAGTGCGCCTGGGAGGGGATTCTGCCCTATGCAAATCGGGAGCGTCTCTTGTGCTGGAGAGGCTGCAGCGATGAGGAGGCGCGGGAGGAACAGCTGGCCAGAGCGTGGGAGGTGAACCCTCTTGGCTGGGTTAAGGGCAATGTCCAGTTATGCTAGCTGCATCAGCCCTGAGGCAGGATGATAACCGGGTATAAATTCCTCGACTGTTTTTTTTTTTTTTTTTTCCCTTTGCCCTGAGGGGCTACACTAGCTGAGCATTGCATTCAAGCTGCTGTGGCTCACCCCTGATTAAAAGTGATCCACCTGGGCAAGAGTGCCGCTTTGAAGTGCAATGATAAAACAAAAGCTGATGGCTTGTGCTAATTCGATGGCTAAGTGAATTCATTCTTCGCTACATTACGGTTGGACAGCGTTATTTTCTGGCACTGGCTGGAGCAGGAGCTGCTGCCAGAAGTAATAAAGTTAAGTGTTCTGTTAAGTGCACACCACTACTCATCAGCTTCCAGATGTAAGGATTGGACGCAGGTTATCTTAGGAGTATAGCCACACATATAGCGGGAACATGAATAACTTACTCAATGGGGTTAAAGGGAGAGATGTATTTTCCCCCTCCTGGCTTCATCCTCCCAGTTTAGCTCAGCTTAATGACTGTTTAAATGTCCGATGGACGAAAAAAAAAGCCTCCCTCACTGATACACTCCTCCCAGTTGCCTGGTTACCTGCCCGTGCAGGTTGCCTTTGCACTCATTGTAAGATTAGCTTGGCGAGGAAAGAAAGAGACGGAACCTGATACCTCTGAAATTACAGACAAACGGTCAGCACCAGTCCCTCTCTCTCTCTCTCTCTCTCTCTCCCCTCGTCTTCCCCTTCTATCTTGCCACCCGACCCCAAGTCCCCTGTGAAACAGTGGAGGCCTTTCTCCGAGCCGCAAACAGGGCCGTCTTTCTTGTGCCCGTCTCTATCTCTTCCCACTGAATGACAAAAAAAAAAAGAGAGCGAGAGAGAGAGAGAGAGAGAGAGAGGGAGTGGTGAAAGACGAGGGTTTCTGTGGGAGGGCGTGTGTGTGCATGTTGTTGTGTGTGTCGCTTGTCATCACTTGCGATAAATCAGAACCATTTACAGCTTTAACAGGTTCTACTGAGTTGCAGCCAAACGTGATAATAGGTGAAACGAAAAAAACAATTAAAGCTCTCAGATAAAAAAAAAAAACAGCACCTCTCCGTCTCAGACAAATCTTACAACAAAGTTAATTCTGTCCGTTATTTTTCAACCACTACTCTAAAAACGTGCACAAATCGTTCCGAGTCGCATAAGTATCCCTGAGTGTTTTATTATGTCTTTAGCTCCAGTGGCTCTTGTGCCAAAAAAAGGAATATTTTTAGATGCAGCGTTCCTAAAAATCAAGAGCGTGACCGCTTCGCTACTTAATCTAATATAGAGGTGCATGTTTAACGCCGTAATTTGAGCACATGAACGCACACCTTCTCCTCAATTAGCTCTCTTGTGCTGCCATTAAAACACACTCTATATCTGCCGCAACTGAATATATCAAGAGTGAGTGTTTTACCGAGCCCATGGGATACAAAAGGCATTTTGATTACCTGCTAGCTTTTGTTTATTTAATTCAAAACAGGCTACACTGCACAATAAACATTGGGTGATATTACCCAGTGGACCACTCAACACTTTCTTTACTATTCTAATAGAGTTTAAGTGCCCAAAGAATCACAAGGAAACGCTCTTTGTGCGCTATAGTTTTGTCGGCGTGTTCTAACAAAAGCACAGTTCATAAAAGTTACCGCAGCATTAATGCAGAGAGTAAATAAATAATTATATAAGTGGAGCGTAGTGACACACAATACATGCTGCTGCCGCAGCAGCAAATAGAGTGCCCTTTTAATTATGCAGGAGACATCCGAAAGCAACAGCACTCCTCACACTCTGGGAAGCAGCTCAGTGAATACACCATATTAGAAGCTGTTAGAGACAGAGCCAGGAGAAGAGAGGGGATAGAAGTAAAAAGGGGGGGGGGGGGTGAAATGATTTGAGAGGAGAAGTAGCAAAAGAGGGAGAGGGACATAGAGAGATGAGAGTGGAGATTTAAAAAGAAACCACTGGAAGAAAAAGAAAAAAAGGTAAGGAGAGAGAGCGAGAGAGCAGCATTGTAAGGAGTATGATGTTGTGGAGGGCCGGAAAATGAAGAGAGAGAAAAGAAAAAAGAGGCAGAAGGGGTGGGTGTAAGGCAAAGCAAGGATAAAATACACAGCACAGGGGCAGAGAAGAGTTTGGGGGTAGAAAGGTTTACGCTGGGCATGGAATAGAAAATAAGGTGAAGGAAAGAGGACAACAAAAATGAAAAAAGAAGCTTTGTTCTGAGAGAAAACAGCCCCCCCCCCCCCACCCGCAGAATTCTTAAGGAGTAAAGCTGACACCAGGTAAAAAAGAAAGATCAATAATTCATTAGACTACCATAGAAAACACATAAAACAATAGTGTTCTTTCTCCTGGAAACGCAAATCAGCCAACTTCATTATGCATTTACTTTGTTTCTTGCAACAACAAAAAGAAACAAAAAAAACAAAAAAAACACAAAACCCAAAGTGATGAAAGCACACACATTTCCTGGAATTTGAATATCACATCACGCCACCTACACTGTTTCCAGCACTGAAGAAGCCAAAAGAGGTAAGGTAAGAATAGCTAGGGGGATGGATGAGACGATAAGCAAGGTAGAAGGTGGCAGAAAAATAATATATGAGGAAGGGTTAAAAGAGGGAGGCGAAATGTCCAATTCCACTGCTGGGTCAGTGAATTGATGCAGACGCTGACGTGCAAAAGAATGTTAATATGACCCTCCTGGCCAGATGTTCCTACTAAAACCCAGACGGTAAAACTGACTCACAAACTTAACAAAGCCATAATTGTGCGGCACTCACTCCACATCTACCTTTCTCTCTTTTGTTTTGTTTTTCCCCCCTATGCTTTCACAAGAAGACAAGGCGGCCTTGTCACAGGAAAAAAAAAAGGGCAGGGCAGGGTTTTGACATGGCTAAAGGGCGGGGAGTGTAGCCGGCCCCTGCTTCACTCCCCTCGGGGATCGAATAACTGCAAACCAAACCCGCATGTGAGCTGTCTACAGCACTTCGACACATATTTGCCAAGGTTAGTAGTTTTGACACCCGTGATGGAAAAGGCAGTCTCAACACACGGTGTGATAAAAGCGGGGAAAAAAAAAGAAAAGTTGTCCGTGTTTGGTCGAGTGGTAACAGTTACTCCTCCCCCCTCAAAAGCTAAGCTGAACCTTTCTCTTTCCTTTCAATATTACATGTGAATGGCACTCCAAACCAAAACAGATCAATACCGCTAACTTGACACACATTAGCACCATAAAGGCAACAAGACTACTGAGACTAGCCCTGTCAGAAAGCATTATGGTGGAGAGAACACTAAGAGGAAGAAACAGAAGACATTTAAGAGTGGTGGAAAGAGGGGGTAGAAAATAACATGGAGATGTGTCTTCTTACCTGTTTGTTGTACTTGTTGATCGTTTGACTGCTGTATTCAGAGCAGTGGTCAGATCCAAGGGAAATGTTATCTCCGGTGCCAACAAAGGTATTGGCAGGGGGCAGGTCCTGAACGGCCTGGTGCTTTTTGCCAGCTGTCGGCGACTGCGGGTGAAGCTGGACAGTAGGAAGTGGTGAACTGGACTTGTAGTGCCGGGCCAGGTCCGGGCTCCCCGGCCCTCCGTTGACCGAACGGTATCGACCCATGCCAGGACTGTCCGACAACTTCTCGTTGACACTGTCGTACCGCTGCCCATTTGGTTTGGAGGCCTCCACGGTGACAATACTGCTGTAGAGGGGCTGTTTAGATTTCTGTTTCTTCTTGTCTTTCTTGGGCTTTTTGGACTTGTCGTGCTGCTGGGGCGTGAAGAAGTCCTCGTGGTCCTTCTTCCCGGCCTCGTAGCCATTCTTATTCTTGGGGCGGCAGTAACGGGCCATGACGACAACAAGAATGATGAGGATCACTGTCATGATGCCTGAGACTACGCCGATGACGATGCTCAACCGCTGCTTGCTGAGGTCATAGTTGGGGTCACCAGCAATGTTTGTGTTAAGGGACGTGCTCAGGCTCCGAGCCACCTGGGCCTCCACCACTGTGGAATTGGAAAGAGTCTCGTTGACATATACATGAACTAATGCGGTGGTGCTCTGGGAAGGCTGGCCACTGTCATTCACCTGGATTACTAGTCTGTGGAGGCCATAGTGCTTTTGCTCCAGCTTCCCCACCACTGAGATGACCCCAGTGCCCCCATCTATCTCAAACAGCCTAAAAGGGTTCCCCCCAATAATGCTGTAGCTCAAGTCTGCATTGGGACCGGTGTCGGTATCAGTGGCCAGGACAGTCCTGACTACAGTTCTGATGTTACTCGAGGGAGGAAGGAGGGTGTAAGAGTTGTTTGGTGGGAAAGTGACAGTTGGTGCGTTGTCGTTTTCGTCCATGACAAAGAGTGACACTGTGGCGGTGGCAGATCTCTGAGGGTCACCGCCGTCCACAGCCTTGACACAGAAGGTGTATGTAGTTCTCATCTCTCGGTCAAAAGACAGCGTGGAAAAAATAGTCCCGGTGTCATTCTCGATTGAAAAGTCCTCCTCCTCCTCGATGAAAAGACTCATCTCAGCATTCTGGCCTTTATCTGCGTCGATGACTGTAACCATGCCAACTGGGCTGTTTGGCTCAAGGTTTTCTTTGACATAGAAGGTGAACACGTCCTGCATGAACTTCGGCGCGTTGTCATTCTTATCGGCCACAAGGACGACCACTGTTGCGGAGCCCTGAAGGGTGTTTATGCCCTTATCTTTGGCTATCACTTTGAATTCGTAGCGCTCAGTCTGCTCCCTATCCAGAACGGTGTTTACCCGGATGTCACCGCTGTCTGTGTCGATAGAGAAAAGCCCGTTTACTGACGAGTCCAGAGAATAGGCTAATTCAGCGTTCTTCCCACTATCTGCATCTATGGCTGCCACTGTCGTCACTCTCTCGCCAGGGGGATTGTTTTCTAGAAACGACACTTCCACCACATTCTGGCTGAAGACAGGAGGGTTGTCATTAGTGTCGCCCACCTTGACGATGAGAGAGTTGTTACTTGCCAGACTTGGGCTCCCGGAGTCCACAGCCACGATGACCACGTTGTACTCCTGTGTGGCCTCATAATCCAGCGGTGCAGACGTGTGGAGGAAATATTTCTTTTTGTTCTGCTCCCCCTCCATTTCGCTGGCTGGTTTGAGCTGAAAGGGAACATCCCCCACCACTGTGCAGGTGACGATACCGTTCTCCCCCTGGTCCCGGTCCGACACCTGAACCAAGGCAATGGGTGTGTCCACCACCACATCCTCGGCCACGTTTGCGATCCCGTCTTTGAGGAATATGCGTCCAATTTTCCTGATCTCTATTGCAGGAACGTTGTCATTCTCGTCCTTGATGTTCAACACCACAGTGGCCTTGTCCATTTTGGGTGGCTGGCCTCGGTCACGGGCCATTACTGTGAACCTCAGTTGGCTCACTTCTTCACGGTCAATGCGGTGCAAGACACTCAGCCACCCTGTGCTCTCATCCAACCTCAGGAGCCGCCTTACTGACTCTGTGGCTGCCCCGAACACATACTCTATTTGACCATTAACCCCCACGTCTGCATCAGCCGCTTTCAGCTGAAGTATGGGGGCACCAGGGGAGCTGTTTTCCGGTAGGTCAGCCTCATACACGCTCTTCTCAAACCGAGGGCTGTTGTCATTCACATCAGTGATCATTACCCTAAGAATGGCCTGGGAAGAGCGAGGGGGATCACCTCCATCCCTCACGCGCAGTGTAAGCTCATATGAGTCTCTCTGTTCCCTATCAAGGGCCCCTTTAATGATGAGTTGAGGCTGCTTCTCTCCATCAGTCGTGTCAGCAACTTGCAGCTCAAAGACACTGCTCCTGCTCGCGCCTTCCTCAAATCTCCTCTTCCCGGAGAACGAATCCCCAGAAGAGCCCAGGCGCCTCAAGTTTTCCCCGTTGTCCTGGATAAGCTCATATCTCTCTATTCCATTTCTTCCAAAATCTCTGTCTGTGGCTGTGGGAAGCAGATAAAGGGTTCCAATGGGTCTGTTTTCCTCCACAGACAGTGTCAGGACCGGGGAGGGAAAAGACGGAGTGTTGTCATTTATATCTAATATGATGACTTTTCCCTCAAAGAGGTCAACCCAGCTCTGAGCCGGTCCAATGACAGACACTTCGAAATCTATGAAACACTCGTTTTCATCGAATATCATTTGGCACTGCTGTAGTTTTTCGCGGTCTATGCGTCTCTCATTGGTGGTGAGCTCACCTGTGATGTTGTCTATTTTGAAAAAATCAGAGCCTGATTCAAGCGTGAATGTCACCTCGCCGGAACCGGCTACGATGCCCAAGTCGCCGGCTACGTTCCCCACTCTGACATCGGCGGGTCCCTCCTCAGCCAAACGGTACCGGAGCACCTGCTTTGCAGCGGGCTGATGCACAAACTGCAAGATGAGCATGCAATAGTACAAATAGTCCACTGCACCAGTAGTCCTCATTGTTCTCCCTGTAAAAATGTCCACTTACAATAAAAAGAAATGTATAAAAAAAACCAAAAATTAATCACTACAGCAGAGTCCGAATCTGATGAAGAAATATCGTTTTCATTCAGAGCTAAGCCCTCTGGAGCGGGATGCGTGAGACTTCATCCTCCGGACGACTTCCTACATCGCTCCTGCTGCAGTGTGAAGCAGCAAGTGAAGGGGGCTTCACGTCTCTTCTCTTGCTTCTCTAACACCGACACTGGATGTTACTTGCTTTTTCCTTGATTTAGCAATGCAAGAAAGAGCCGCGATGATATCATGAAGCACACCAGAGAGTCTCCCTGCACTCCGGGCGGTGCCACAAATATTTGAATTTCATGCGCGTAAAAGCCAAAAATGTTACAGTCCGAGCATCATCAAATCACCCGGGAAGTGAATTCAGTCCATATCCCGTGGTTTTTACTCACAGTTTGCGGGTAGAATTTCCTCTCTTTTTTTTTTTTTGGCGATATTCCTCTTTCCGGTGATATGTCCACAGATGATTATTTAAATGCCCGCGCAGTTTCCAAACTCATCACACGGTGAGTGTCGATTGCGCGGAGTCTGTCAGCTCTCAGTTCGTGAGGATCTTAAATTGAGGTATATTACCTGTCCGGTTGCCTACTCTGCTCTCTTCCTCCAAGTCAGCAAGCAGACAGAATAGTTCTTTCCTTTTTCTTTTTTTTTGCGAGACAACTCCACCGTATTCTAAAAAAAAAATAAAAATCAAGTCTGTGCTTAAAAAAAAAAAAGAAAAAAGCAATGGAGAAAAATGAAAAATGTAAATCCTTCGTTAGTTTCAGGAAGCGCTGGTTGAATTCCTCAGTGTGTCCAGCACATTCGAGCCTGTTCCCTCACCTGCAGACGCGCCGCATGTGTTGGCAGCCCCTATCTGCAGCACTGTGAGAGGGATTCTCAAATGATATTGCAGTCTCCCTCTCTCTCTCTCTCTCTCTCTCTCTCTCTCTCCTTCCCTCGTTCTCTCGTTCTCCACCTCCTCCGGTTTGCTCCCCCCCCCCCTCGGCAGCGCACGTAAACAGGGTCGGACTTTGTCTTGAGCGTCGGGTTCAGACACCGGCAGCACCGTCAATATTTGACGGAAAGGAGGACAGTGGAGGAAGAAGCTTTATAATGTTGTCGTTTTTAACCGGCGTTTTTCCTGAGATGGCATTTTACACTTTCTGAGCAAATGAACCCTTCTTTTTTGTCCATACTTATGCTCCTGTCTTTGGGCGACGCGGAAAGATATGCGATTCAAAAATATTTTCGAGTATTTACAGTTTTGTAGACATTGTATGCTATATGACGTTATTGCATTATAATTGATGGAGTGGGTGCAGGGGTGATGGCATTGCCGCAAGAAATCCCTTATGTGACAAAAAAAAAAGAGAAGCAAATCCAAGCATAACTTTTGCGCACTCTCAGGTTAAGCGTAAGTTATAATATTTCAGAACATGAAATAGTCGACAATCTGAGTCCAGCAGTACAGGACAGGCGAGGCGAGGCGGGACGGTGCTGGCTGTGTGCGCAGTGCTGTGGTTTCCCTGTGGTTACTAATATGAATGCGTGTGGTCGCCAGTGGCTGTGCTCTCCGCGCGCAGCGTGCTCGGTGTCTTTCGCCTGTCTGTGCAGCGCTGATCAGTCCACTCAGCATTGAGGAATCTGACAACTGTTGTTATGAATTCATTTGCGTAAAGAGTAATAATGATCTAAAAAAAAAAGAAAAAAGAAAAAAGGATGTCTGAGACTTAGTCGGCCACTGCGCAAACCCAACTCCATGTCTGTGCGAGATTAGTGTGCAGAGTGCGTGTGTGTCCCCACAGCTGCCTGCATGTACTTGTGATGGGAGAAAAATGTTGAACCTTCATGTGATGCCGGCGGTCATTCTGGCAAGAGTCATGCGTAAATTCTCCCGAGGGCGCACGTGAAAAGCAAATCTGCACCTTTCCGTTCCTTTTTTTTTGTTGCACGGATTCTGATACAACGTCAAGTATGTGCATTTGCTGTGTAAGAGAAAAAGAAGCAACTCTGTGTTTATATGATTTTTTTTTAACGCGCGTGCGTGAGGACACCCTCCTCTCTCTCATGGAAATGTTGATGGCTCTCCTTGTTTTTAATATAGGGACAGTGCGGCGCTGTGTCTGAGATTATACAGTGAACGAGTGTAATGAGTGAGTGAAGGAGTGAGAGACGGAGTTGGGGAGAGAGAGGGAGGGAGGGAGGGAGGGGGAGAGAGGAAAAGAAGCAGCCAGTCTCAGCAGCTGCAGCTTTCTCAGACGGCTGTCTGAATTCCAGCAGTGGCTTTATCCTTGCTTACTAGTGCCCTCTATCGTCAAATTCAAATCAAACCCTCTCAAAAGGCTTTTACAGGAGCACAGCACAAAGAGGGAGAACGCATACATATACTGTGGCCAGTTGAAGAAGCTTCATCTTTTAGTTTCACGTATTCGTGCACATTTAAAGATGATATTTACTGTATACATTGACTATATTAAGGTGGAGTATTTCTCAGATCTATATGAATGTGTATGGTGTGAGTTGTGATTATAACAATAACAAAAAAAAGCAATGTTTTCATCTCAGGAAATTAGTCTTTAAGTGAAAGGAATATCCTTAGAATAAAGAAAAAATTATCACATATGTGATGATTCATGAGAAACAAGGTTGTAATTTGCACAGAGAAACATCACTGATGGTGTCGACCCTGAGTCAGAGTTATCTTTTATGTCACTGTTGGATTATTTGTCTCCACTGAAATGTGTGATTCGGACTTGAATACTCGACAAAAGAAGCTTAAATGTTAATCCTACTACAGTCACAGATTTTGTGTGTTTCAGCTAGAGTACAGTCTGCAAAGATGACATTTTACTAAAGTTGTTTTGGGTCAGCAACCCAAATAGTAAGAAACAGTCAAAATATCCTCCATCCATCCAAATATTTGGTGAGTACCAAGTAAAACAAAGTGTTGATATAGAGTTGAATGAGGTGACTTTTACCCAGTGATTTTTTAGAGTGTATATGTTTGACCACTTCCATGATACACAGTCAATTTAATATTGGAAATATCAATCTCATCCAACCTAGATTCAGTATAAAAAACTCAAAACTGCCTCATATGCACCAGCCAGTTTGAAATCTATTGTATGAATCAAGGCTCACAAGAAAATAACATGAATAACTCCATGTCCCAGGGCCTTAGGAAGAAACTACACGCGATGAGGAATAGAGCTCGTAGACGATTTGGAGACGGTGTTTACTATCGTCGTTTTTCGAGATCAAGGCTCAAAAATCATCACTGAAAATAATTGTCATAGATGTGTGTAGCATCGATCTGGCTCTCGAGTGGATGAGTGGTCTAAAACGATGCCAGGAAAAAAATGCTCTCGACCGCGTTTCAAAGACCTAATCAGGGAAAAACGAGGTGTTTTGAAAACGAGATGTTTCAAAAAAAAAGAAAGAGTGACTCATACGCCCACGGGACGACTGAGAGCACAAAATTAAAACAAGTTCTGAGAAGGGCTGAAACATCATTGCCTTGCCCCCCCCCCCCCCCCCCCCCCACAAAAAAAACAAAGGAAATTCCTGAGTGAAATAAATTCACATAAAATGTACATTAAGAGTGTTAGCAAATTTGCTATAGCTTCAGAGCACACGTCTCAAAATATTTACCTCTTCCTTTATGTTTTGCTTGTTTTGCTCATGCCTCATTGGCAGTCTAGACGCACTAATGAAATGTGGGGAGAGAAAATGAAAAACTTGGATGATTGCACAGTCTGCTGAATTAATGGTCCCCATTTTCTAAACATAATAAGAGAAGCAATGTCTGCCTGTCCTCACTGAGTTAAAGCTTTACGCGGTGACTCTGGATACAAGTTGTAATTATACTGCGGCTGTTGACACAAAGGTGACACCTGAATGAGGGAGGTGTACCTTTTTTTTTTGTTTGTTAAAAACATCAAAATGTCATCATAGGTTAGCCACAAGGCTCACTTTGAACCATGAGGTGCTTTTTACATTTAAAGGCACACACACATATATCAGTTTGAGCATACTGCCAAGCTGCTTAGCATCCTCACAACACTCTGCATGTATCACATGCTCTGTAACATCAAATAAATAAGACTTAAACATTTCAATTACCCAACCAGTGCAGATGGTCTCACTGTCTTCCTAATATGAATGGGTGAAAACAGAAAGGTTGGGATGAACATGCGATGAAGAGATTAGGTTGTTATTTATGTGTTCTTCTATATTTACCTGGCAGGGAAAATATGTAACACCTTAGCAGGAGAATATGACAACATCGTATTGGCACCAGTTTATTCACACTTTCAGACTGAGAAGGTTCTGAAATAGAGCTGCGGCGGATAAAAACGGTGAAGCTGTCATGTGAAGATTTCTTGTAAACTGAAGAGAGAATATTTTAACTGAATGACAGCGACACCGGAACAACGGATTTGTATTTTTTTAAGTACTTACATTGAAAACATTTTCTTCCCCGCCCCCCCAAAAAATGTGGATCTAATTGACCAACTTGTAATGGCTAATGTATTCATCTGTGTTCGCTGGCTTGCAGTTTAGTACTTTTTTTTTTTAAGGCGTCTGCCACCAAACTGCAGGCAAGTGTAAATAATGCTGCCTCTATACAGTATGTGCGTATTCATGTTTGCGCACAATTGCACAAATCGTGGACAACATCATAATTGTTCTGTAGTGCTATGAGCGGTTGAAAACGCCAAAGGGTGCCTGTAATGAAATAGTTATAAAGGCGAATCTGGCTGTGGGCGGCTGTGGCTCAGTTGGTTGTCTCTCAACCGCAAGGTTGGGGTTACGATTTTGAGCATCTATGGAAAAGCTCCGACCTGCTGAGAGTGAGTACAGTATCCATCTGCAGGAACTATTACAAACCAGAGACTACTGTGGTAAATGGACAAAAAGAACAGTCATAAACATTGGTGCGCTACATCTACATATCCCATATAACAGGGTAAAAATAACTTTGAATGTTTTTATAAGGTGATGGTGTTTGATTGGATTCCGCACCCTTATCACCGGTACTTGCTGTTCTTATACTATTTTGATCGCCTTTTTAAACACTTATGGATCTTTATGACTAAAAGGTACCAAGCACATCCACTAAAAGTGCCTTTTTTCCCACATTAAGACTCAGATTGTCAATCCAAGAAAACTGGCAACATAATGTTACGAATATCAACAAAGATACTGTATGTAGCCTACTGTTTATTTACTGTATAGGGCTCAACAGTGTTGTTCCTGAAGTAAAAATCCCATTTTCCTCATTTTCTCCATTTCTCCACTATAGTAACGAGTATAGGGGTAGCTGGTTGTCTTGGTTCCAGTCACCAATCTCTTGATATCAGGATTTTGTGCAAAATCAATGGAGGATTTGAACCAGAGCCACCGAAAAAAAGTGAGCGATCACTGTTGAGCTCCAATTAAAAACCTTACATTTGTTAAATATTAAATAGATAAATTAGGCCTACTTTGAAAAAGTCCCCAATTTCTTGCAAAGCCTCTGATTAGAGAGTCTGCTCTGAAATCACAACCATGTCATATTGGTTGGATCGCCATCCGTTGAATATTTATCCTAATAATGTTGTAGATTACTTCTTATTTAAAAGGATGATGAAGATATGCACAATCTACCACCTCTATCCTCCATCATTACTCTGCATGGAATGTTGATTCTAGTAATGGTGGAGGAGTTGGTGGTTGGATGTTGGCATCAGCACACTGCAGGTGCGGATTGAGTAAGTGGATTGATTAAGCGGATGGTGATTACTGATTGGCTCTAGTTGAGAGGAATATTAGCTTAAGGCTAACCTGATTGGATAGCTTTAACAAGGATGGTGTTGTGTCTTCTATGTTCAGAGATTAATCCTGAACGGATGACAGCTAAGACGAGTGGCATGGAGCAGAAACAGGTCAAACAGCTACATCTTCAGCTTTCCTGTGGATCCAGTGTCTTCTCCCTTGAAAATTGAAATCAAATTGGAACTTTCTTGACTGGTGCTGCTCTTGAAATTTGAATGCAGGTGATTTGGCCTCCACAGAGCCCTTTTCAACATGTCGAATGTTGCTTCTGAAACTTACATTCAGACTGTGTGATTACAAGTTGTCTTTTGTGTCAGAAAAAAAAAATCTAATTGGCATTCAGCTGTGAAGTAGTTACCACAATAAGTGCAAAATGTTCAACGAGGCATCAGGTGTTTTTGTCTCTTTTCTGCAGACACTTCAGATGGTTCTACAGCAAAATGGATTTTCATTCATGTGCAACTTTTGAAATACGGCGTGCTCATGTATCTAAGCATTCTAAATAGAGTACTGGCAGAAACAAACAAGAAATGATGGACATTTTGGATAAAAAGTGGATCTGTTTTTTTTTTTAAATTGGGACTGTGGATCGCTATGATTACTACACTTTACTGTTGGTATACCTGAAGTTTCTACAAAGATCTCTTCTGAGAAGAAAGTAAGTCGTAATTTTCCAATTTAGTTGGACTCTACAGCAAAACTAGAACCACATATTTGTTGTGCTCTGAAAACCTGAAAGGAAAATGTGAGATTTGCTTTCCTGTTAGGTCAGTGTAGTTGGAATTTGGCTGTATAAAAATGGCAAATTTCTGGGGCGTCTTCCATCACAAAAATTAAGACAAAATCACCATGGCAACAGCTACACCTTTACTGATGTGGACTATCTCTACATTTTCTATGTCAATATTCCACTAACTTACTTTTAAGAAGTGTCTGACTGATCGCCCTGGGTCCTAAATGGTTCCAGGCCACCAGGTTCTTTTCAATTGAGTCAAAAATTGATAGTCTGATTAAGCATCCAGTAATATCTGAGTGGAAGTAAATGTTCACAACTGTTAGAAAACAGACCAATGGCTTACCACCCAATTATGGCGCATATCTGTGTATTCTAACCCTTGACAGTATGTTTGAGTCTTCTGTCAGAAGCCAAGTGGTATCAGAAGCCCCTACATGTTTAAATCATTAATTTCAATTGTTCTCTAATTGGTCAGTTTTGCTTATTATAATCCAGTTAGCAAACATATGAAACGTTACCTGAGATACCCCTAATAGTTCTCAAAGAGTTTGTTAATGTTAGTTTTTGCAGTATTTGTGCCGAGTTAGCTTTGTTTCATTTATGCATTTCAGTTGTTCACTGATTGTTCAGTTACAAAATTTATTTACATGTGCTAATTAGGAGTTTGCATCCATTTAGATTAGCTGAGATGCCTCTATTAGTTCTCAAAGCCTTGGGTTTAATGCTAAAGGATGGCTCTTAAGTGTTAGCTATTGCCAGATTTGTACAGAGCTTCAACATCCCATGCTGATACCAAACACCCTTTGCCAATAATAGGTCATCTTCCCCCTGCGTTTAACTCCCACAGTTGATGATAGACAACTGATGATTGATTTGTGGAATGTATTTTGTTATTTCATGGAAAAAAAGCATCAAACCCAATATCAGAAACGGCAACAGATACTTACATGGCAATATTTTGATGTTGAAACTAATCTCTAATACTTTTTCAATCCCCACCTTAATGTTCAAATGGCCTTGATTAACATACTTGTAATGCTAATGTATTCATTTTTCCAGTTGCCTTAAGAAATGATTGACATTTTGTATGTTATAAGGGGTTTTGTTGAGTTCCACCAAATGTATTCCTTTTTGGACTACAATCAATATTGATTTCTTGGAAATGTGATTCCAATCTCCTTTGTGTATTTATAAGCATGAAACGGTGGCCAAAAGATTTGACCTTGTTCACAAGTTTTAGACAACGCCATTTATAGAACAATAGTCTCCTCTATCTCTGTACAGAAAAGCCAAACTCTGTCTTATCAACCATTTGCAGGCACCTTCAGATGTTGATCTGATCATTTACATGGCATCTATGCATGTGTGTCCTTATCTTTTCTAGTGCCTTCCCCATGTAACCATATATATCTCCAATGCTTACATGTAGATTTCCCTTGTTTGCCTGTGTGTGGACATGTCAGTCATTGTCCCCATTTGCCCGTCAGTTTTTCCTTTCCGACCACAAGGCCTTAGGAGAGAAATACAACCATCCGTCAAGAACGTGTAAAAAGTCAGCCGATGGCCGGGCGGGCAATGAGCCAGGCCACATTTAGGCAACTCTTTGTAGTGCTGCCCGAGAGGTAATATGTCACGGCATCCTCCGCTTTGAACAGCAGAGAGAAACATCAACAGGGAGTGACTCAGATGCAGAGCAGAGAAGAAGCGTCCAGTGCCGTGGCGGTGTATCTCAGAGAGCCTTCTCCTCTCCAACTCCCTCTGGCGAGTTGCTATTTTGAGACTCCCGACGCCTTGTTCTGCCTTCTTACCCCCGGGCTTTTTTCGAGAACCGCTGAAGAGATCACAATACACAATGGGATTGGTTCAGAAACTTTCAATACCGCCCAGATCATTCAAGTAGTCACAGGAGGTAAAATGGATGGTGCCATGCTTTAAATATGAAAAGGAATTAGTGTTTCATGTTCTATGCATTTGGAAACAGTAAAAGTGGAAGCTAGCGAGATCATTGTTGAGTTCTTTCAGTCATATTTGCCAATTATTCAAGACAATGACTGATAGAGTGGGTTGATCTGAAATATTAATCAGCATATAAATATACTGTGAATAAGAAGGGCCTCTTTGAATAAAATAAATACAAAGCTGCATACATTTATTTTATGATATCCAACAACCAAAACTACCAGTTTTCAAATACAGATACAGCCCTTGGTGTGGGGGAAAATTGGGGTTTCAAACCAAGGCCAATCCAATGGGTGGCCTTGGGCACCTGATTGGCCACTGGAGTCCACTTTGGGTTTCGGCAGGGATACATTGTTCAAACGACTTTCACCTAGGACACTTATGTGACAGGTGTCACAGCGTTAGCGTTAGTAACTATTTCAACCCTCACCAGTTTTTTCTTCCTAATGCCTGGCCCAAACTAAAATATAAAAAAAATATTTTTGAAAATGTGAGAGGTCCCACACATGAAGACAAATAGGGTGTTGAGAGCAACGATTTCTATGCCATCCACCAACAGCGAGAGTCCTGACTTCCAAAACTGGAAATCTTGCTAAATCTGTTACTGTTCAATCTTCCTCAGTCGGCTTCCTTCCATATTGGCTGTTGTTTCATTTTGCATGACAGTCATCAGAGTGCATGCTTAGCTTCCCTTGGGTTTAAACCGACACAAATGGAGATTGGATCGTAAATTTTGAATATGTTTAATTTTTATTATTTGAAAATCGGGATGGTCTGACGTCCTTACAAGCAGATCGGATCACTCTTAACACAATTCAAACCGAAGTAAGAACGATGGAACAATTGGGACTTCACTTTGGATTGTTGGAAGGGGGAATTGGGCTCAAAATCAGCCAGATGATCTTGTAGTGTGTGCCACACTTATCCATCATGTAGTGGGTTTGGCCAGAACCTTACCTAACTGACACTATTTGAAATATGAAAAGGTTAGAAAGAAGATGCTACGTTTCACTTCTGAGCTTACCGGTGACAACTCCTCAGTAGTTGACTCTCAGTGATACAAAGCGTTGGAGTGTCCAGTATTGCTGAAGATGGGTTTATATGTGGTGTTAGTTTAAAGCAAAGTGTAATCCAGATTTCCAAGGATATGCTGTGTTTTTCCATGACTGCTTAAGGCTGGGACAAAGCGTCAGTATTTGACAACCTATGATTGTCTGATATAGTTGATGGGTTACCATTGATGTAAGCTAAATGCCTGGTGCAGACACCTTAAGGGTATCTTGTGCATCTGCACATGCTTCTCTAAATGCTTGTCTGGATCCCACTTAAAGTGGTATTAAAATACATATCTACGATACAATGGGATATCAAATGGTAATGGAGGTCTTGTGGATAGGCTGTACATATTTTTGTATTCAGTACTTACAAGCCCCGGCCCCATATCACTCCCATCAGTACAAGGGGCATATACATTGTAGACATTGGGCAGCTCCCAATACACAGCCACCCCGTCACAACTTCATCACTGACACCAGTGACACAAGGGACACACTGCTTTTCAAGAAGCCCCTCAAAACTTCAAAAGACTCGTTCTGTCAAAGCAGCCATTCAAACGCCTTTCTTCATTGGGATAAGTGTCGCCGCTGTGCTGCTATGAATGGATTGATTTGGAGCAAACGTGGTCCAAGGCAACTTGTATTGTGATAATTCTAGAGTCAACACTTTGTACTCTGAGCTTGACTCTTGTCATGGAGAAGAGCCTTGAAAATGTGACAATTACGAGGGGAAGTTTGGCACAATAACCCGGCTAATCCAGCCCCCAGTACCCACCCTTCATGACAAAAAAAAAGCATGCAACAGTAGCCACATTATTGGGATCTGCTTAAGGAAATAATAAGGATGAATTACCCCTGCTTTTCCTGTGACCTAAAAATCGCATAGCATACTAAATCTGGACCCCTTGTCAATGGCTGCCTGTTATTTGCATGCATTAAAGTGAAAATAGTGGCTGCTTTGTGACACTCATTTTGTGTCAGTGTGGATAGTCACAGATTGTTCCGCCGACCTCCGTCGACTTCAGCAGAAAACATTACGTGTGAAGGGTAGTCATTTCCAATGCATAGTTACTTCTTGAGTGCTATGTTTATATGTGTGTGTGACTGAGTGGAGTGTGTGTGTGTGTGTGTGTGTGTGTTTGCCTGTCTGTCTGGTCTGCAGGTCTGTTTATCTGTTTATGAACAGTGCTGGAGTGTTTGTGTGCACTGTCCCACTGTTTCGGCGGAAAATAAGAAGACACCTGCTCGCCGATTCGGAGCTGGCTGTCAAAAACAGGAAAGAAAAAGTGTGGTTGGAGAAGGGAAAAAAAAAGAGAAGATAAACCCGGCAGCCCTGAGATATATCTATTCTGGCTCCCCGCTTCCCTCAAGCTGCCGGTAGGAGACTTCAAAATGGCTCCACTCCCTGCCACAGAGTGGGCTCTGCCCTGTCAAAATGTCTTTGAATGGGAAATACAGACTGAAAAGTTTCCCCCTTTCCCTCTCTTCCTGCGTTGTTTTTCACTCTCTCCCCTCCCCTCCTGTCCATCCTTCATCGCACACAGAAAGGGCATCTCATCCTCTCCAGTGAAGCTCTCATTGAATGCTGCCTTCGCTCCGAGAAAAAACACGCTTCCTCTCTCTTTCTCTCTTCCTCCCTCTCTCTTGCTGAATCCCCGCCAGAGCTCTCTGTCTCGGTGAGGTATCTGCCAGTCAGTCAGAAGTCCATTCTTCACTGAAACATGATGTCTATCTCCTGGGTCCTGTCGGTAGAACAGTGCAGGTCCTGGTACCTTTGTCAGAAGCGATTATGATCTGTGCAGCTCACAGAGTTGCAAAGAAAACTCATCACACATCTTTTTTTTCAAAAGTTGGAATTGATTACCAGTGAACATTTTTTGGACAACATTTAAGAGGACACCAAAACATATCCCTTGTTTATACTTCAGCTTATCTTTAACAGCCATTTACATGACTCTGTAATAATTTCTACTCCTCTGGAAAGGCCTCTCCCAAGATTTCCAGCTTCATGTAAGCCACCAAAGCATTAGTAGTTGACACAAAAAAGGTGTTCCTGTAATGATATTCAACAAATATTGTCTTTGTAGGTGAAACATACTCTAAGAGTGGAAGACAAATTCATTTTGTACATTTTGATGCTAAGAAAAAGCCTTGGATAATTTTGCCCATATAAACGAGATGGATCACTGCAGATGAACATACTCAAACCAACTTTTCTTTTCTTTTTAACTTAGTTATGGTGACTGAACACATCCAAGCTGAGACCATTTTCCAATGTTAACATCTCATAATGACTGCTGACCCTCCCAATACCACATTTGTTTATCTACAAGCCCAATTTCGAGGGTCAAACTCAGTCGATCAATCAATAAATCATTATTTGTACAGCAGTATCTTGAGACGCTTTACAAAAGAGCATATGGGATAATATGAAGGAAGGATTTGTCCTTTGTATTCCATGCATTCCTGTTGTCCACACTTCCTTGCTAATGAGGTGGAGGACGGAGCAGACCGTGCATGAATGAGGACAGCGGTGGTTGTGGGGATGGCACAGTCCGATGGTGGTGGCTGGGCGTCGGGCGGTGGTTGAGGGATGATACAGTCCGATGGTGGTGGCTGGGCATCAGGGACGTCACTTAACGACATTTTGCTTATTCAACATCTCTTACTAATATTTTTTGTATTGCTAAATTGACTGTTGAGCCTTGCATATGCAAATCTAATAAGGCATAACAAGATTGACACATTTGGACGCATACAGCCACTGAGCTTGGATCACTTTTTTACCCTCTAAGACTGTTGCATTTCAATACTTATTAGAAGCCTAATGTCAAACATTGTGTATTTCGGCATTGCAAGAGTGAAGACAAATGCATACTTTCCAAACCAACCTCTGAGATTTGTCTTCTGATTGCTCTTTGGGGTCCTGAGCTCAAGGTTGTAAACTACAAGTAGCATATAGCAGTATCAGGATATTGCTTAATTGGAAGTAAAAATAACAGGTACAAGTCCCAGGAGCCAAAGTACACAACCGTTTTTCACATAGTTTGGTCATTGGTCAGTGTTTGGTCGTGATAAATATTGGAAGAATAATGTTTTGTAAAAATGTCACTGCATGTGTAGAACATCGATCCCCTTAAAAGCCAATGATTATTCATTTCATGGGCTGGACACTCGAGAAATCTATCTGCTTAAATTTGCCCCTTGAGGCGTCTTACATTTATGGTTAATCTAATCCTCCTCCTATGACCATGTCTAAAAACCCATTCAGCCAGTGCTTTTCCCATTATTTCAGTTGGCTTCATCACCTGTGGCCAGGAGGAACTACCTAATACCCATTTTTATTTGATAATTGGTTATCTTGACATTTCAAACCAGCTCCATAATTTGTTCGTCTCTATTGTGAGTGGCTCATTAATTAGAGTGGGCCTGTGCTTAGCCCATAATTTCCAAAAAGGATCCGAGGTCATTGTTGAATTACACGGTTGGCATTCTTTGGACATGTTCATTAAAAATGGCACTTTTTGCCCAAATGGCCTAGCATAGGAAATTTGAGAAAATCTAACCCAGACGATAAGCCACTGAATGAATTTTAATATCCAAAGAGCTGAAGAATCCAGGCTGTGTCTTTATTCAAAAGTCTGCTACAACAAAAGTACTTCTACTTCTCTGAAATATACTCTTCAGGACAGAAGGTGATATGTGCCCTGACAGCATTGTGAAAAAGGATCCATGTTTGGTGAGTTAACTCCTCAGGAAAAAGAAGTAAATGTCCTTGTGAAAGTCTTCAGATGAGTGATGCCTCAGACTAAGCCTTCAATCCTTCCACAATGCTCATCTCAGTAATAATTCATTCTGCATCCTCAGAAATGGAAAATATTGATTTTCAATGAATAACACCCTAAACCAGCATGCAGCCCTGCCTTTGATTGCTGGTAAAGTAGAAAAAAACACATTCTCCAAAAAGAAGCCCTTCTCCGGCATCCGCTCCAGGCGTGATCCACAGACGTATGCAAGTCGAAATCCAAACTAGTTATTGTTATTACAACTAATTAGGAGATAAGTTCTTGTTGCTTTCAAGAGGCTCAGACTGACAGAAAATAATTGCCACAGCGTTCACATTCGCTGTTACTATTGTTGGTAGGGTTCAGGGAAGACGCAGCTGTCAACAACAAAGTTGCAGGATCTGGTTTAAAATTAAATTCTGGGAAGGATGAATGTTTATCTGGCTTTCAAATTCAGAGAATTTGTGTATAGTCAACAACTACAGCTGTTTGTGTCTGAGTGCTGACTCACCAGCAATAGCAAAAAACATGCTTTTATATCCAAATGCAGCAGATCATAATGTACACTTTTGTCTTTTTATATCAGTAGTTATTTACATAATGATATTTCTGAAGATCAGGGGTGATATAAGGGAGTGGCCTGGGGTGGCATGGGCCCCACTTGGATTCTGATTTTGACACCTCAGTTGCCAACATATAATCCTAAACGATGATTGGATTTCTGCCCTGTAAGAGCCGGCACTTGTGTTCATATAAAAAAAAAATGGGGCCATTGAGCAACAGGCTGCCCACCAGGCTCATGATCCTTTAGCCTTAGCCTAACTGCCAGTAGCTTTTGTAATTTCCCAATGGAGTACGCATTGTAAACAGCAGAATTTGACATCTGTATGATACTTTTAGCAGGAAAAGTAGATTATTGGAGAAAGAAAATGGTTTTAAGTTATACTGTATAGGGACATTTGTATTATGTACTTTATACCACCAAACCATGATTAGGTTTGGCCACCCCAGTCAATGAATCTAGACACAATCCTGCTATAGATCACAAGTAATGTTAGCCTCCTGTATTTCTGGAACTACCCTCATTTTAAACCCCTTTACCATACAGTACATCTCACATTGGCATACACTCAGTTGTATGGGCATTAATCCATTATGTGGCTGTATCAATGACAGTAATTCGCCAGGATTAATGTGATCATCAGGATTGATCAATAGATTATTTTAGATTAATGTTCAAAGCTCAAAGCCTCCTCTTAAATAACCCTATTTCCATATGCTCCTACATGCCTGTAGAAAGACAGCAGAGATTATAAACTGCACTTTTCCTGAGACCATATTAATCACAAACCTTCACACCTAGCACCTGTTTATCCAAAACACAGCCCACAGTGCAGAGAGAGACGCACCCACTGTATGAGATTCAAGGTTGCCTTCTTTGACACAAAAAAAAAAAAAAAAAAAGCAACAGATTCATTTTAAGGGATAAAAGGCTTCGGCTTTACTGATGTGATTAGAATTAAAAGTATAATGCTTGAAATCCCCTCCGTGATCTCTTTTGTTTTAAAGTACGCAGAGATGACAGAGGGATTAAAGAACATTGTTAATTGTTGCAGATCTGTACATAATTATACCGGTTAGCATTAATACATACAGAAATGTATTCATAAGAGAATGTATTCCGCAGATCATGATGAAATAAATCTGCACTCCTCTGCCTTTGACAGATGGAAATTCTAAATCTGATCCTGTGTGCACTTATCGAAATTGGCACCCATGTAAATCACAGTTGTAGCTAAGGAATGACTCAGTTTGCTGGATTTAAATCAGTTAGTGTGCTGAGTTAGATTTCATCTTGTAGAAAAGTGTGATACTGTTGCCAAAATGTTTAGAAGTGTGCCTAGTAGTCTTTAATTTGAATCTCCTTAGTGTTTCTTATCTTGTTTCTCTCTAAACTTTAAGTTTCAGATTATGTTATATCAAGATTTATTTTTGGGCTTTTTGTGCCTTTATTGTAGTGATAGGACAGTGGATAGAGTTTGAAATCAGGGAGAGAGAGAGTGGGGAATGACATGCGGGAAAGGAGCCACAAGCTGGATTTGAACCTGGGCCGCCCACTTGGAAGACTATAGCCTCCATACATGGGGCGTGCGCAGTAACCACTGCACCACCGACGCCCCTCTGAACCTTTTTAAAAAGGCTCAAGTGTGAGCAATATATCTGTAAAATATTTGAAAAATGAAAGATTCTGCGCAGGTCATTGGCTAAAACTTTAGCGACCATTAAAATCAGTAGAAAAAATATATTATTTCGTTCTACCACCAATCTACCATTCTAAAATGGTTAATCAGATCTCTCGATCTACATAAGTAGCAGTTCCCTATGTTATCATTACATTTAAATACCAACACAGGTCTGAAAATAACTCAGAATAAGTTCAGACACATCCCTACCCTACCCTAGCTTTTCTAAAGCTGCAGGAGAATCACCAGGCACACTTCCCTTGTATGTCCTTTTGTGAGTGTATGATCCTTCTCCCTCTTTGGGCCAGGCAGTGTCTCACTTTATACCCTCTCAAATCACTCAACTTGTCCCTGGTTACCACATTACCCCACAGCCCTCACACTGTCTCTTATCTGTCCCCTCTCCCTTGGCCTTTGATACACCCCTCTAGCCTCCACCAGTTCCCCAGGAGTGCAATCTGTTGTCCACTGGTATTGATCAGACACACAAGGTTTTGATTAGCACACTTGGCTGGATAACAGGGGGGGGGGGGGGCTTCACTGCATGATTGTCCTCTACCATTCCACCGTCTTGTTCCTCTATTGGCCAGGGAGTACTCCACTTCATTGGAGTCAGTGATTGGATGCACCCAATACCCCCCCCCCACCCCCCTTTCCAACCACTGCAGTGAAAGATCCAAGAGTGTGATGCTCTCGCCTCTTGACTGAGTGTTTTTGTGTTGGTTTTGTCACATGAAGGCAAGCTAAATGCGAGCAGCAATGTGCAACCCAGGATCCTCAGCTCAGGAGCAGATCTAAACCCAAACTGGGGAGATACACCAAGATGAAAAAAACGATAGCGGTCAATTTTGCCGAAAGATGAAGCTGAGACCCCTCCACGTTCAATAAAAGAATTTCAGGCGACTCAGTGAAGAAAAGCCCCCAAACAAAAGAACCGGCAAGTGGGTAGATGGGAGGTCGATACGGATGTTTAATCAAGGGGGACATCCAAGCTTTTTTTTTCTAATTTGCAGGAGAAAGAAGCAGACAAGGGCAAGCTGCTGGCCGGTGAGGCATTCTGACATCACAGCTTAAGAGTCAGCCACCCATTGGCCTATTCATTGGTCAGCCAATTAGGTCTTGGCTGTTAAGGTTTAATACCTACAGTTAAGGCTACTATTGTGTGCCAGCTAATGCTATTTCAGGCTTTCACTCACTGTGGAAGCTTTCATTAAATCCAGAAGAATGCCAGGGCTATTCAGCTGGGCTCGACTTAAAAGGCTCTGCATTTTCATATTTCCTCAACCTGCAGACCCCCCCTTCCTCCATATATATCCCCTCCGTTTATTCATGCAAGGACGCAATCTTTCAAATAGGTGCAAGAGAAAAGAAAGTTGGATTTCATGCTTGATTCTGACTGTTTTGATGTTCTGGTTCAAGTCTTCTTTTGCTGCCTTTATTCTTGTCAGGTGCTTTTACAGGGTCAGGACGGTCTCTGCATTTGAAAACTTTCTCAAACCCTTGCCTCTTTGAGAAGTCAGTCACTCGGGATCTTCATGTGATGCACTGCCTCTCCTCGGCAGAATGTCACGAGAGAGTTTTGTGCGTGATTTCTGTTACATTCGAGAGGCTTCTGCAAACATTTCACGCTCGTCTGACTGGATACTTCCACTCCTTGTTCCGGACCGAGTCATTGTAAACAGTGCCCCCATTGAGAGTGAAACTTATCAAACAAAAAGGCAGGGGAGATTCGGGCTGGCACATTCCTTCAGTCGTGTTCATTAGTTGCACCCCTCGCTGTGATGCATGCTGGGGGATGTTGGCTGGGCCTGGCCGAGCACTCGAGCACTGAACGCAGCCAACAGATGTAACGTGGCATCTCCAGACAGAGGGGGATCCTGACTCGCTCAAACTTGGCCAGGAGTCGGGGGAGTTGTCGATGGAGACGCGGAGGAAGAGAAGGCGACGAGGAAAGGGTGCGCAGAGGGAAAACAAGAGGAGAGTAGAGGGAGAGAGAGGCTGGAAGATAAAGAGAGACAAACACAGAGAGGGGAGTTGGGGCGGGAGGTGGTGGAGGAGTTGTTCCCCAGAGGGATCACTCTTGGTGTCTCACTCCACTGGTCCTTCTAATGTGTGACGCTCAGGAGATTGACAGACTGTGTAAAACTCAGCCCACAGGAGAAAACAACAACAACACAAGTCAGACATATGAAAACTGCAGCTCGACTGGGCTGCGCCGTGAACAGACAGCGGTGGGGGAATTTGTTGGATGGACAGCAGCACTGGTTGATGTAACCTTCCCGCATTCTGGGAAGGTTAGCTGAGCATGTGAGCCCCTTTTTTTTTTTTCCCACCGCTGACCTGCTTCACACTCACACAGTTACATGACTTTTGAGCCTGTGAGTTGCCCTGTATCACCTCAATGACGCAAACAGAGTGAAGGCCCTATTATTTTTTCTCAAGGTCATAACCTGTTTTTGTAAAGGTCCCCATGTGGAAAAGTCAAAGGTTGTCACATGTTTGATTCCTATAACAGAAAACTGTTTTCCAACTCCAATATACCGTCCAACCATAAGAAATGGGTCGATTCACAAATTAGACAAAGAAGTTCAACCTTTATATAGCTTTTAAGCTAATGCTTTTTTAACCTTTACTTGGTTTCATTGCGCCTGGTTCTCTGATGTCCCTCTCTTTTTTATTTTTGTAAGTTTTTTTCGGCCATTAGAGATTTTCACAGAATCAGAAAACTGGAAAGACCATTGAGTAATAAGAAAATGTCCCCTGCATGGGAGACAGGCCCATTGCTTACTCAATGAAATCTAAGGGAATTGACTGCAAAACCAAAGATCCAATTCTGAAAGAGGAGCTTTAATGTGGCATATTTTTTGCCTTATTCCAGCGCCACAACCCTGTGTAACTACAGTGGCGGTCGACCTGGGACTACCCAAACACTTAATGGTCAGTCAAGGAGTTTGGTTGGTTCTTGGCATGGTTCTCCTTTTATAAAGCTATGGACAAAGCACATGCTGGCAACCTCTTTTTTCTCCCATAAAGAATATCCACAGCTGTGCACATAGATCTCTTAGGTGGATTTGGGCATTTTCGCACAACTGGCTACTAAAGGAAACAACTGGGGTGGCTGTCAGTGGCTCAGTAGTAGATTCTGTTGTCACTCAAAGCTGGGGGATCAATCCCCAACTCTTGCATTTATATGTAGTACCCTTGGGCAAGGAGTGACAGAGCGCAGGATTACAGATTGCATTTAAACACTGTTGGTCGTGTAAATGGAGTGCTGATGGGCAGTTGGGAACTTTGCGCAGCAGCCTTTGCCATCACTGTGTGAATGTGATATGAATGGGTAAATGGGACATGTAAAAGCAACTTTGAGTAGTCATAAGACTAGAAAAGTCCAAATCCATATACAATTTACGGTTGTACAATTTCACTCAAGTTCAAAGTTGTTTACTTGCATTTTGGTTCATGATACTTAGAATCTACATCTTTCAAATCTCACAGTAACTGGGTTTAATAGGGATTATCTTCCACTGAAGAAATAGTTCCTATCATCATTGCTGATTCAGTGATTTGAGAAGTATGCACCCTAAAGTGGCGCCTATTTCATTCAAGTTGTTTGCAAGTGCACATTTTCAGTGGTTTCATCAGCACAAATGGAATACCATCCACATATTTATTTTTAATACATTTGGTGCAAATTGGTTGAACTGAGTCTTAAATACATTATTTATTAGCCATCATCATTGGTTTAGTCACCCATATTCTTATAACTATGTGCGTTCATAACTGAAGGTCAGCCACATATAAACAGAAAACAACTTCCTCTTTTGTCTCATTATCTTGTCCACAAAAACTGAGAAGACAGGAAGAAAGCAGGATAAGCCCTGTTTATGGGCCTATACGTTTGTCTTATCTCCCCACTGGCAAGCCTCCACATGATAAAGCTCCATATCTCGCAATGTGATGCTCCCGCCCTAAAACTGAAAAATGTCATAGGCCCTCCACAACCCAACACCTTCTCATCCTCTCCATCATGTCTTTGACACATGAACATATAAGTGGCTGCAAAAAGGAGAGCATTTCATTCACATGTATCTCTCAGCTTGACCTTCAGCAATGATGGAGTGAAAGCAGCAGAATGACGATAAATGGCAGGCGAAGTCAACACTATGACCAAGTACTCCTCCGCCTGAGTGGCACGGTGGTAATCTGTACCACCATCTTCATCATCACATGCCTTTTCAGAGACATCAAAGTATAGGGGGGGATTTTGTGTACTCATCATTAGCATACAAAATATGTATTATTACTTGCACAAGTGAATATACAAACAGAATTACAATGTGTATAAAGCAAGATATTTATGTAATACCAGGATATTCATGGATTCCTCTTTTTGAAGTGAAGCCATTTGCTAAGCACATGGTCAAGATCAACTGTGCCAAAAAGTCCTGCCTCGCAGTTAACACGTAGGCGGCTGTGGCTCAGTTGGAGTTGTTGTCTCTCCACAGACAAGAGGGCTCAATCCCCAGCTCCTGCAGCAACATGTCCAATATGTCCTTGGGCAAGACACTTAACCCTGAATTGCTCACTCTGCTTCATGAGTGGCGTATGAATGGGATTAGTTAATTCTGATGGTCTTGTTACATAGCAACCTCTGCCATCAGTGTGTGAATGGGTGTGAATATGTAGGTGTGACATGCGGTGTAAAAGCACTTTTAGTAGTCAGAAGACTATAAAAGCGCTATAAAGATAATCACTACAAGTATGATTTTCATTTTGCAAACACAGGTATTTCATCCCAAAATTGCAGTCCAGTTTCCTTTAAAATTATAAGTTTAAAGACGGTGGCTGGGAAGTGCAAACCAAAAAACTTTTGCAAAGCTTGACACAAATTTTCATTTTGGAAAAGATTTTTACATTTTATGATGACTGCCTTATGGGAGCTGTAATTCCACTGGCATGTTAACAGCCTGCTAGGCTTAAGTAGCTGGGACACATCTGCACACTCATACAGCACAAAAGCTGCAAATGCATTATTAACATGGAAGTCCATTAACAGCAGTACTGAAAAGTGGAGGTCATGTGAAAAAGCATCATCTGTAACCATCAAACAGTGACACAGCAATTTGCTAACCTTTCTGTAAGTCACAATTCTTCCTCTACCCCAAATAGATGGAGATAAAGTAGGAATTAATTTTTCAAGACCATGAACAAAAATAAAATGAAAAAAAAGAAGCCTAACATACATGTTACATAATACGTTTTTGGCCGGCGAAAATCCACATCAAAATGTTTTTCATTAATAAAATAGCTGAGGCTTACCGTCAGGAAATAGGGGACACATATTTTTCATGTGACTGTTTCTTTAAGAACTGTACAATGACATTTGAAATTCCTGAACTGGTAACTGAAAATACACACATAAACCTGAAACCGTCTTCCCATATGATAAGTGAGAAAACATGTTTCTGGTTGTGGGTGTCACATGTAGCTGTATGAATACATTATACTGTAATCTCATATCTGCATAATTGATTCAGAGTATGAAACAATATGAGGACAGCATATGTACATACATGCTGTGAGAATGATCACTGTCAGGTCTGTCCACATCTAACAAACAATCTGTTGCAGAGTTGGGCGGTATCCAGATGTTGCTACCGTTAAACGTCAACCACATTGTCCCGGGGTTTACGGTATTACCGTGACTAATGAAAAATGATGTTGTCGGGCTTCAGAGGAGCTGCCTGAATTTTTAATTTATATAGCTGTCAGGCTGTCAACAGAATATTGAAAAAGAAACAAATGTGACCATGTTTATTACTACTACGTTATCATTGTTTTTGCCGACCTTTTTCATCCATATAATCGAGTGCCACGTGGTTTCTCTGCTTCTTAAGACCCTGTCACACTAAGCAGACGTTCAAGTGGCGACGAAGGCTGCCTGTGGCTGTCTTGGCCAAAAGGTTGCACTCGAACACACGGCAAAGACTACAGCCGACGGGCCAACCACCTGGTATGCTCTGTGCATGCGTGAGAGGCAATAACTCTCCATGCCAGCAGGCAGCGGTAATCTGTTGTTATGGTACGAGAAGATCATTTTCACACCACTGATGCGCACCACTCGTAGGTAGTTTACTAATCCAGAATAATATCTGATAAAAAGAAAAAAAATGGCACTGGCTTTGTCAAGCCTTGGTTTTTTATCGGAAAAAGAATGGAAGAGGCGGAGGTGAAAAATATGGAGAAACCGCACTAATGGGTGAAAGCATGGATACTACAGCGGCATGCTCAAGGGGCTCTCCCAAAACTGTGTCGAGAGCTGGAGAGAAATAAAACCTCTGAACAGCTAATCACAGAGATTCCTCTCACCGACCGCAGACGCCGTTTCAACAGGTCGAATGGCCAAATAAAGGCAGACAGGTGCTGACGGGTAGCGACGGAGCCAGACACTCTGCAAAAACTAGGGCGACGACTGCTCACCGACAGTCCCACTAGGACCACAAACGACGATCTCCTTGGTCTGTCGGGGCCTTTAGTTTGAGAAACTTCTCTCCGTTGACTTCTCCACGTCCTCCTACAATATCTCACAAGCCTTGCTCACTCGCCGATGCCTGGTCTGGGTGAAAGAAACGATTGTCTGTAGCGTCACGTGACGATTTCCGACAAACGGATTGGCCTGTGACCTCCTTGGCCCCAATATTATGCAGCTGAAACAACTACCGTAAAGGCAAGAACAGTTGGACCAGTTTATTTATTTATTTTTTTAAATATTTTTTGGACGGTAATGAAACGCATACCTTTGCTATTTACACTTGGGATACCGTGTCACCACCCAAAGCCTAATCTGTTGAAAGTGACAGTCATCCCACATGTGACACCCCTGCTGTTGTGCGTGTGGGTGTTGGCGCTCACGTAAGCGTGACGCATCTTCCATCAGGGAATCGCCAGCTTGTTCCGATATGACAATGCCGCCTTGAAGTCTCCTCCATCTACTGTATGTGTGAGTGTGTTAGTGTGTGTGTGTGTGTGTGTGTGTTGTTGGCACGGTGACCACTCATGACACCCACGCACAGAAAAAGTGACACATGAGCACAAGCAACTTGACTTTTTCGGTGTCACATGACAAACAACTGGCCGTGGCTCTTGTGGAGCCCAGATGCACAACAAAGAGTGTGTTGTTTTCATGGCCACTTGTGCTGCTTGAAAAGAGCGAGTCACTGCGGACAAGAGGGCTGAAAACGGAGTGCATGTCTGTGCGTATTAGCTTGTATTTGTTGATACATGATAGCAGTGCATCATTGCTATAAATGCGTGCTCGTCTGAGGAGTTAAGCCTGCCTGAACACTGGAGAGCAGGCCAATTACAAGGCCTGGATTAAAAAGCAAATCCCAACTATAATGAGAGCCAATCACAATAGCCGCAGGGTATCCTAGCAACCAGAACTCGGATAATGCCGAATATTGTTGTTGTTGTTGTGATGGCAGTAAGGATTGGAAAATATATATAAATAGAGGAAAATAAGGGGGGGAGGTTCTTGGGTGTATAAATGTGTTTTGGCAATAAATAGAAGGCCAAAGAGGGAGATGAATAGAAAAAGGCAAAAAAAAAACAATAGAGTGAAGTTGGTGAAAAAAAAAAAAGATATGAAGAAAGATACACTGGAAAAATAGAAAGAGAGTCAAAAAAAAAAATGACAGATAGCCTGGTGGAGAAAACATGGAGCGCTCTAGCAGGAATTAGGCAGCTTAGGGTGCATTATGTCAGTGTACATAGGATTTAGAGTATAAATCTGGATTACGGCCTTTTGCTTTGATAGAAAATGCCACCTTATAGGCGATGGAGCAGTGTTTTGTTCTCCGAGTGCAGATATCAAAGAGTGCACCCTGCTGCTTTTTTGGAATGCACAGTCAGAAGGTGGGCACTCAAATCCCCTCCCTATTGCTGAGGAATTCAGACCGGGGATTGTGACGCCGACTGCTCTGTTTCTCGGTGTGCGGAGGCCAAAATGGACCACAATGACACACACACACACACACACACACACACACACACACACACACACACACACACACACACACACACACACACACACACAAAGGGCCAGAAATAAAATGGATTTTCACAAATACACTTATGCACGCACGAGGCAAAGGTAGCTTGCTTTAAAATGCATTCCGACTTCCTATTTAATTTCACTCCATTTGAGATTGCTTTGGCAAATTTGAGGTGTGAAGCGAAGGTGCAGATAAGAAAAAGTGAGCAATTACAAAGTTGAGGAAATGTATTTCAGGTTTGCGTTCAAATTTTCTTTCATACAAAAAAAAAAAAAAAAAACACTTTAATTTAAATGGACTTCTGATTCCTTTCTTTGGGCTCATAAAGCATTCATAGAAGTAAAACAACCTCTAAATTTCACTATTAGATGTTAATGTATTATATTTCCCTACAGATATTATGCAATAATGCAGGGGGTTCACATACAAGACAGGGGAAATGCAACATCTGTCATGTACAAACATACCTACACAAATATTCCCACATGCAATGTTTTTTCTATGTGAAAAAAAAATCAGATTCCCTCTTATTCATACACACCTACACACACACACGCTACAATTGCCACTATCCACTTCCTCCTCCTGCACGGTTATTGTCAGCCGCATGAAGGATACCGTGTGATTGGTCTGAAATCCTACACAGTCCTCCTACACAGTAATGTGCCGTTTTGCACCACAGAGCTTTCTCTCTTTCAGGTGCCTCAGTAAATAGGGCCATTGTGTGGAGTGCATTACCCAAAGGTTTTACTCCCATCTCTCCCTAGTGGTTTGTGGCTAGTGGCACATTGGCCTCGCTTTTCAGAGTCACAGTGCAGAGAGACATTATGGGGTTAGCGCTTTGTAACATTTGGAAGTGGGTGTTTCAGAACATTTCCACAGAGAAGTCATTTTAAACTCGTCTCCCTGTAACAGTGGCTCAAACAACTTCCTACAAAATGATGAATAGCACAAACCTGAAATAATTAATGCCGCCTAAAAACTAATTAAAGGACCATACGAGAGTTTTGCTTGTTTTTCATCCATTAACTGCTAATTATACATGCTACACTTTTTGCCAACATTTTCCCAAGCACACCATGTTTCTAGACTGATTTCATACCCTCCAGGCAACTATCGGATCCCATTTATTTTGGTATGGCGTGAAAATCGCCTTGCAGAGATATTTCAAGATGATAAAGTGACATTTGCTGAAAATGACTTACCATATTGCAACTTTTCTAGCTGATTTAGAACAAGAATAATCATTTGTTTGTTTCCAAAAGAAATAATTAGGCCCAGACAGAAGAGAAGAAATAGCACAATTTGGACACAATGCAGCGCAAACAAATCAAAGGGTTATATGAAAAGTTGCCCTGTGGAACCATTTAGTCCTATTAGCTCTAGGAAGCAATGTTTTTGTAAGACAATCTCATATTTTGGTTATCAATGATTTTACTCACTGTACCCAGACTATGGGTTTCAGTGAATGGAAATTTCCAATTGTGTACAAGCATCAAGCTAACAAATTAAGTACATCCTGGTTAGGTTGACAATATGTCTGGATTTGACTGGGGCTGTCCCTTTTTCAAACTCTGTGTCCCAAGTCTTCAAAAATACTGGTTTTGAACGTCCGTTTTAAGCAACCAAATACACCATACTTGCAACTAGAGGTGGGGAAAAAAAATCGATTTACGCAAAAATCAAGATTCTTATCTTCTAAGATTTAAAATCGATTCATAACTTCCAAAAATATATATATTTTTTTATTTATGTAAAAAAAAAAAAAAAAAAAAAAGATTTGGGCTTATCAGTCATTCCCTGCTTAGTGCTAAGGCTAGCACTTTAACTCAGTAGAATGCCAAATAGAGTAACAAGAAATTCAGATGACTGGAGTAGATCGTGAAGTATGTACTAATTCAAAAATAGACTTTGATTCCATGGATCAATGAATCCAGAATCATTTTGAATCGAAAATCAATTCTGAATCTAATCGTGACCCCAAAAATCTAAATCAAATTGAATCGTGAGACACCCAAAGATTCCCAGCCCTACTTGCAACACTGATTAGTCTTAATATGTAAATCAATGCCGTTGCCAAGGCTGTTACCATTTTAATCAATAGAAAAATATTACTAATGTACAGTAAGTCAGAGTTCAATACTGATTTGTCTGAACACGTGTCAATCAATCTCGAGCTTGCGGCTGTTTCTTAGATAGCATAGTGTATCCTAACCTAACAGGTCCTTCTGTGTAAGACTCGTATGGGCTAACTGCCATGCCTAAGGGAAGGTCAGTGTTTTCCAAAACAAAGGTCAAGGAGAGTTACAACTCCTTTGAAAAGTTCCAATGAAATATGCAATGAATATGCTGCATTTCAGATAATCTGCAAGTGTCCATTTTCAGACGCCCATAAAATAAGATAATCCTTTATTTATCCCACAATGGGGAAATTTACATGGTGGTAAAGGCAACATACAAAGCCATACTGAAATGAACAAACACAAATGGTGGGTACAGACTGGAAGTAGCCGCTGTTACGATCTTCTTCAGGAGGAAACCTTTGACTAGTACCTCTCGTGGTCAGTAGAGCTCATCAGTCCGTGGATCTATCCATGTGGGTTAGCAGTAAAATAAGAGTGTCCTGATTGGGAGGTTTGAAAATATGGTTGTCCTAATCCTGGTCCATCCGTGAAGGATTTCGCCCGCTAGGGAGAATATTGGTATTCTATCAGAATAATATCCAGTGACTTTTGAATCAACTTTAATTGACTTTCGATTTTGTTGACTTGCCCATCCCTAATTCATTTTAAACTGTGAAATTAACCCAAGGTAACCTTTCAAAACCACCCAACCTTTGTCCAAACAATACTTCTAAAACCCAAGTGTTCTCATTGAATTAATTAATTCTGCAATGATTAAGCTCATATTTATCTTCAAAAAAAGCTGGACCAAGAAAAAGTACATTTTTGGGCAGTTGTCTAATAGATAAATGTTCTGTTTTACCCATGGTTTTGTTGCACATCACAGTACAAATGCGGACATGCAGGCCACTAGTAGTTAGTGTTCTACTATATCTTTCCTTTATCTCAGTTCTGCTATATGTTTTTGTAGGACACAAGAACTTCATGGTCAAACACAACCAGACTTTACCATATTCCCCTTTGAATATCTAATCTGTCTGCTCCTTGTGTATTTATATCCCAGCTCTTTCGCCACTCAGAAAAGAGTGGGAGCCAGGAAGTCGGAACTGTCTGAACTCCCCAAACAGAATGAAAGTTATAAGGGCGATGCTACCCTGAACAAGTCGCCCCATCATGGCATGACTTACATTTACACAACCCCTGCAGGCACAAGAGTTCTGATGTCTCCCGCTCTGTGTTTTTGTCTCTGCCTCACTCTGTCTTTCTCAGCGCCACAACTTGATGTCAAATAGAGTCAGTGCCCACACCACAGGCCTGAGGGAACAGAGAGACAAGCCTGCCTTTCTGCAGTCTCTTCTCTTCATCTTTCCCATGGCTTTTTTTGTATGTACTTTCTCAATACAATGGCTAGAAAATCCACATTTTAGGGCGTTTTTGAAGAGATAAACCATTCCCTGGCATTATAACCCCACATAAAGGGAATTGTATTGATCAAAAATGAGTCTACAAAGAGAAAAACAGACTTTTAATTAACTCTGTTTTTTACATTAATATCTACCAGGCACTCTAATTGTTAGCGCTCTATTACTATTAGTGTTCTTGGAGTATTATGTGTACTTCAATCTATGTTGGCAGTACTATTTATGGACATGATGAACAGGGATTGTTTAATCAAAATGAATGGTTTTTTTACCATCTGTCCTTGGCTTATTCTTTTTCCCCCGTTTGATGAATCTGACAATAAGAGCGCACGAAGGGAAGTGAGTAGGGATTTGTTAAGAGACAATAAAGAATGAGAGTGGGAGGGAAAAAGGAGGAAAAAATAGACAAGGGGACAATTAGGAACTGCGAGTGTTACAGAAGCAGTCAAAGCCACAGATTGAGAGTAGCAAAAAAGGAGACTGTACGAGTCTCTCGTGATTTATACGGTTATTATCTCTTCCACTTGTGGGTGTGAAAGGAGGCTGTCATGCATGCACCCTGGCAGGTCTCCTCTCCTTGTGTTCGGTGAGCGGGGGCCAGTCCCCGGGGCCTGAAGTTTGGCATTAGCATTCCACGCAGTAATGGGCCCCCATTTGCCACTTGTCACCATAAGATAGGTGGCTCCGTCCTCACCAGAGTCCCTCCAGCTGAGCGGGGCCCTGTGTTCCCGTCGTGCTCAATGACCCCGCTCATTCCCACTGTCGATTTTCCTCTCCCTCTTTGTCGGCTGCTCTCCTTCCTCTTAGAAAAACCAACATTTTACATCCACATCCCAAATGAAAAGGTTCATTTGGTTATTCTTTGCCATCAAATAGGCGTTTTGTTTCTAAATGAACAAAGGAAAAAGTCACAGAGTCAGTGAACCCCGGTCATCACCGATCTTATCCCACACGGTCCAATGAGAGTAGTTATTTTCCGGTTTCATGCGGTCATATTAGGGTTCATGATGGAACAGATGCCGGTGTCTACGCAGGCTAATGAGGTAGCAGAGTAAGGGTTCAGAGATCACCCCTACTCTCCACCGTGGAGACCTGAGTTTGTTTGGAGTCGAGCCCTCAGCTCTGCAATGCCCCGAGCAGAGGAGACAGAAGATCACTAAGGTCCTGACCATTCTACAGCAGAGAATATTAATTGGAAATTGGTGGCAAAACACTTTTTTTTGGTGGAGCTGTAAGGGATTTCAGAGGTTGAACAAGGAAGTGAGTAAGCCATAAACGTTCACTTAATAATAATATGTATATCATTTATGTCAAAAAGACAGAAACAAAAGACTATGTAGTATTTTCGAGTGTGTTGCACGTCTGATAGATCCAAAATGAGAAAGATTGGTCAGCATGTTATTTGTATTTATTAGCACTAACTTGACAGCTTTATTTCTCTAGTTATAGTCAGGAACTTGTTGCTCATCACATAGCCATAAATAAATGTTTATTTGAAAACTGAAATCATGGATATATAACAGAATGTTGCTTTATTGTAGCTAACTTATTTGATCCAAATTCACTTGGATGTTGTAAATCTTCAACGCTGACTTGCTTCAGTTGAAAGACAAACCAGTGCCTGCAATTTGTTGTTATGAAAGGAAGAAAGTGCAACATTTTAAACAGAAAATATAGCGGAAATATTCAATGTAAATGTCTTTCTGAGTTATGACTGTCTACAATGAGTGAGAAGTGCGAGTCCCGATGGCTGTGTTGTTGTTGGTGCCGTGTTTACATCAGGTTTACATGGACTACTCAGCCGACTCCTTCCCCCCTTGCGTTTAAAAGCTGTTTTCCTCAAGGACTAAAGAAAAGACGGAGTGACATGACCACTCACTGCTTATTTGGATGTCAGGTAAGCATTTTTAGATCACGGTCATTCCGTGTCAATTCATATGCTAGTGAAGCTACAAGCCTACTAAAGTGTGCTAACATTAGCCTGCTAACACAACGATGCAGCATAGGCCAAGGACAATTTTGTCCACCGCTTGCGCTTCATGGTGCCTTCCATTTGATAACGCCTTCATGCAAACATGAACAAAGAGTGGAGAGGGTTTGGTGGTGTGCCGCTGGAAGAGAGCGGAGGCTTCCATATGGTGGAGGTTTCACCAAAACAGCATTTTGTGTTGGTTTCATGCTGGTGCTTAAGGGTGATGACTACTGGATCAAAAAGGTTCTTCCTTTAAAGAACTTCCTCTTCCTTTAAAAACCAAGAAATACCAAATATTGGGCCACTTATATAGTTCTTTACGTGGTATTGTTAGTTTTTTTGCTAGAAAATTCTGGTATCGTGACAACCCTATACATTTGAACCTTGACAGTCACATTTTGATGCCTAGGGCCATAGATCAAGCTGTCATTTTGAGGAAATGTCCAGAGTGAGAACATGCTAGCATTCCATAACCAGAATTCCAATGATTGTCTGAGATCAATGACTCATCAATTTTGCATGCCTGTTCATTAGTGTATGCTCCATAATGGCCTGCCAGCTGTTCTGTGAAAGCCAGATCCCTCACAGACAGAATCAGTGTATTCACTGACATGTCGCCCCCATTTTGTTCAAATTAGAGCCTCTCTGTTCAAATATGTACAATGCTGACATGCACCATATGTCTCAAACATGCTTTATGTAATCTGTTTGCTTAGGCAGAATCCTCATTTGCACCTTTTCCCCGCGACTGCAACTGGGTCACACTGCGGAATGAGACGGGGAAATCAAAGTTTGCTCTGCCTCGCGATGGCCCATATTAGAGAGTTTATCTCCTGATTGATGCATGGGCTCCTCTGTGAAGGTGAGGCGAGCAACTTGTTGCCCCCGCTGCCTTTGGATGGGATCCGTCGGAGCGTAATACCAGGCGACAGCCAGGCTGGTGTTTGTAGCGCAAGCCAAGAGGGATTATGGGTAGTGGGCTTTAATATCTGATTTTAATTAGCAGTTTAACACAGTGATCACGCCTCATTAGGGAACTGGGGATGCTGAGGATGTGCGTGAGTATGCTGGAGAGCAGCAAGAAAGAGTGGAGAAGAGGAAGGAATATAAATGCTTGAAGGCTGACGAGGAAAAACTGTCTATTTTGCATTTGATAAAACGGCCCTTTCATCAAGAAACTACACTGTAAGCTAAGGATTTATGACAAATATGACATTATCCTGAAAAGCATATAGTCTTCACGCTACGAAAAAAAAAAATGTTATAACGTACTTTATGGACCTCACACCATTTTTTTCAATGTTTTATGGCTCCACTAACCTTGGCCGTCTGCCAGGATTCATCTGTTTGTGCGAAACTCCCCCTGGCCTTGCCCTGGCATGCCACTTAAGGATTTAGAGTGAGTGTATCAAATCTGTGAATAGTCCTCTCCAGCACAGGATAAAAAGATTAAGGCATTTTAACCCCTAGGAACCCAATGCCCTCTTGCTCTTGTCATCTAGGAATTAGTCTGGCTCTTTCAATTGGGCCCATCTCCGGGCGTTGCTGGTGCGGCGAGGTGGCGGGACACTCTGCAGGGCTTGGTGCACTACCAGAACACTGCACGGTTGGGTGGGGGGGGGGGGGGGGGACCCCCTCGGTTTCAGTAATGGTATAATGGGAGAGGAGTGGAGGTTTGAAAGGCTCCAGTGGTCAGCTGGTAACACACCACTGCTCTTTTTCTCTCTCCACCGCTGCTCCTTTTCTTCATCCTTGTCCCACTTGTTTGACTTACTCTCGCTCGCATCCCTCCCTCTCCCCCTATCACTGTCCTCGCGGTTTCGACCGGCTGTCTATATATGGTGAGATGCATTCAATCCACTTTCAATCCCAGGGGTTTAGTTCAGGGGCCGTGCTCATTTTGTCGGAGGCAGTTTCAACCACCTCTCTAACCCCCCTCATATTGCTCGCTTGCTTTTTCTTCCTCACATCCCACCAGTTTTGAAAGGGAGCAAAATAATGCACTCTATAAATCCCTTCGAGACATCCGCATGGAATAACAAACACCCCAAACAGTCCTCGGCAGCCTCACATTCATCATTTGCATGAAAGTAAAACTGTTAAAAGGCACTAACGCCGAAATCTCACTTAATTCCTTTGTTTTTCTTGTTTCTGACGATTCAGAATTAATACCTCTATTCACACAAGATGTTTCTGGGAAATCCCTTGTAATGCTACTTAAACAAAGCAAACAATTGGAAAGCTCATGCTCTGCACTAAGTAGGCATTAACAAATTGCACAGGAACTGCGACTGTGTTAAGGAAGAACACCAGAGTAAAAAATAGTATAGAAAGTAAAAATGTTAATACTCTAAAGAGCCCATTAAGCCAGGGGATACATGGGAATTAGGGCCAAGATTAGTATCACAAGTAGAGCAGTGGGTCTGCATCAGAACTCAAAGTAATGACCGGCGATTGAGGATCAGATCCATTGCACCAGATGTTGCTCATCTCTCATAACATGTTTGTGTCACTCTCTGCCTAATGCCTTCATTTGATACCCATATATCCGCTGTTCTTCCTTTTTAAAGGCCCTCTGGTGTCTTCCAGATTTAGACCAGCTCTATCACGAAGATCATCTGGACCCTGTGATGGATATCTGTCTACTTTGGTCCTATGTTGACATCTGAGAGGCTGAAATGATGATGTTGAACATGACATTCTTCTTTTGTGAATTGTAATCAATTGAAATCAATAAGAAAAAGAAAGTGTGAGCATTTTAAATGTATTGCCACACTGTATAGCAAAGGTAAGATTGTAAGAAGTGGATATAGCCTCTGACTTGAAAAAGGAGGACAATACATTATATATTTATCCATATATACTGTATATAATAGATTATAAGGCAATATATTCCCTTAAACCAGAAGGCTCTCTTATAACCACTAGAGAGCAACCCAGCTATCTTATTAAAGTAATAATATGCAACATTGTAAACATTAATAGAACTAAATATATTAATGAGTTATGCTTTTTTTTAAAACAATGAAGTCAAACTCCCTCTGAGCTTGTGGTTCTCAAATCTGTGTTCACATGGGACTTCATTCAGCCTTTTTATGTGTCACTCAGAGGTTTAAACATGTTTCTAAACATGTGAGCAATGCCTCTACAATGGGGGGGGGGGGGGGGGAGGGGGAATTTATATAACGCTATAATTTATATAAATTTGTATGACTCCAATGCCAAGCCCTGTGATTGGCTAGCGAACGGTCAAGTGGATATCCCGGCTCTCGCCCAATGATAGCTGGGATCAGCTCCAGCCACCTGCGACCAGAAAAGTGGAATAGATCATGGATGGAACTACAATGCCTGAATAGCGGCTTTAAAAGGTGACATGGCGGCTTCAAACCACTCATTTCTATCACAGGAAACAAAGACACTTCCGATTCTAAAATCCTATTTTGATATCTCACTTGTCCCTTAAAGTACAAACACCTTTGTCCTCAATTCAGGTAAGAAATTTGAATTCTCAAATCCCTCCAACTCCCACTGTTGGCCTACAGAGCTTAAGCCAAGAGGTGCAGAGAATCTGGCTGTCTTGTCCGTGCCCCATTGAGCTCGCCTTTTAACACCGCCATAATTAGTTTTTACCCAGCCTCCGGCCCAGGGTGTCTGGTTTTGTGGGCCGTGTCTCTTAAAAGAATCGAACCTGTCTGGCAAACAGAAACAAACTGCCCCGCACGACTCCACTCGTTTGCACGCCTCCCTACCAGATTGCTTATTGAACAGCGGGTGTGACAGCTCAAGGGGTTGGAGGGGGCACAGAGGAGGCAGGCAGATTCACACCAGACACAATGTTTCAGGACACCTCTAATTTTTTCATCGTTTAAGTTGTCCTGTAATTAATCTGCCTGTACATTTAATTAAAAAGAAAAGTTGAGGGTGTAATTGAATGCAATGGCTGCCTTGTGAGTCGACCCGGAGAACAATGTGAGTGGTAATGCATCGTGGCAGCAGGGATACATCACGTTAGTTAATCTGAGGTTGACCTCAGAGCCACTTGGGGGGGAAAGGGAGACAACAGACTCTTTTCTGTGCAAACCTCCTCAAACTGCACAAACAGACTTGTGATTCAATCTGAAAATGAATCTGTCACATCACAGATGTTCACCAACATTATTTTTCCAAAGCAAAATTAATAGGATTAGCCGTCCCGGAAATGTAAACAAAGTGAAGATAGGACTCGGAAAACTCGGAAAGGCATCACAGACAGTGGGACCCGGGTGTTACACCCATTGTAGACAGTCATGACTCACAGAGTTATTTTCAGAGGATATACTTGATTTCTATTATATTTAAGTGTGAAAATATAAGCCTTTAATAACACAAGAAAATGGCGACATAAGCTTAATCCTTTAATGACACAAAAAAAACATGTTAAAGTCAATTTGAAGTCCTTAAACATGTGTATGCAAACTCCTGTTAATTGTCATTATTTTTCAGTGTTTTGGTCCCAACACATTGCCAGTTAGTTCATTGCATGTAGGATGGTGTGAAGTACTTTCCTATGCACCTGTCTTATGAAAAATTGATATGTAAAGAAAAGTACTAGCAGCATTTGCTAAGAAAGACCTTATAGTTGGTTTAAACATAACTTCCGCCTCTGACAGGGAAAATAGCCAATCACAGTTAAGGATTTTTTGGGTGGCACCTGGGGTGGCCAATCACATTTCTAGGGGGGGGCACATGTCACCCTACTGGCCACCCATCTGGACAGTAGAGGAAAAGCTTAAATGGTTTTTAACTGCATTGTTGATCACTATGTTGAATGTGTACAAAATGAGCAGTGTGCAATTTGTACTTTGTGACCGTGAACATTTAATTTGAGCTGGAATCAAGTGTGATCAGTACTTGATTCATAAGAAATCTTGACCGACTCTTAACCACTGAGCCAAAGATTCCCCTTCATGTCTTGCATATCTTATCGTATCATTTTTTGCTTGGCTCAGATCACAACAGATTGTTTCAAATTGTATCGCATTATATCATGCCAATATTCCTGTACATTATCACATAACCCATAAATATAGATAACATAAACTTCCTTCATTTTAATACAGACCTGAAGCTGTTTTGGTTTGCATCAAATCCAGCCTCACACGATAAGGATGACTCATCACTACAGTAGATCATGCTCTGTCCGAGTTCACAACAGGGAAAATGCAAAATATTACAAAAATATAGCCTCACTCCTTAGTCTGAATTACTCTGTGCCCTCAGACAAAAATTAATAATGAAAGATAGACCAAGCCGCGCACAGTCAGCCCAATTGCTAATGGCATGTCACGCTTGATTCTGGCAGGCAGCCGTCGTCAGCCAAACAACATCTGTGACATGTGTGTGCAGGGGAGGGGAAACAAAGCAATTTCAGAAGTCATTTGAGCCGAGTCAGTGATGGTCCAGTGGCAATGTGTTGTGCTTGTTGTTTGGAAAAAGCACAAAACAGTAAGGCGAGTAAATGAGAGTGAAAGAATGACATGCGGCGAGCTAAACAAAATAACACTGTGTTGGAGACACAAGACTTGGTAGACTGTTATGTCACGCACCAAGGCAAATACACAAAAGCATGCAGCCAGAAGTGCCTCACCAAGTAAAAACAGCTTGGGAAATAAAAACAGAAGTTGACAGCAACAGGTAATAGGTTACTTGTATGCTCTCTATTCAGCATTGATCTTCCATCAATCTGCTGTACAATAGTCCTTTGTATGCAGATGATGGTTCTTAGACCTCTAAGTCTCTAATTCTAAGAAAATCTAATTGGCAAACTTTCTAATTGTTTGGAGTTTTAGCTTTGATCCAAAACTCACTCAGACAGAGTGAGTGTGAATGGAGTAAAGACAAAGCAGAGTTTAAAAAAAAGCAATCACACAATGCAATGTCAAAGCTTAGGGTTAGGGTTAGGTAGGGTAGGGTGCAGGTTTGGGTGTAGGGTTAGGGTTAGGGGTTAACGATCATTTTCTGTTTGAAAGTCCGCGGAAATTATATAAGAAAATATCTTAAGATACTGTAATTCTTCCTATTTCTGCAGCTGGTCTCCATTGCACTACTTAAACGCTGCTTTCTTTTCACTGAGACTCTGCTCAGGGATTTAGCTGTAGTATTTATTATTGGCTACACCATTTTTGTACATTTCCCATGAATCCGTGGATCACGTGCGAACCATCAAGCGTGATCCATTCGTTTAGTCAAGTTGGGACTCTGTATTATGTGAATCTCTGTATGGAGGCGCCATTGAATTGGGAAAACCATACATTGCATTGATGCAAAATGTAATTTTTTACTCAACAACAACAACAAAAAAGGAAACAAAACTGTGACCATAGTTACTATTTATCTGAACATGACACTGGATGGATAAATGAGCCACATGCTGAAGGTTTGTAAGGGCAAAACAACAGACTTTATAGACCAGAAATTGACTTCCACTGTGCAATGGAAGGGAGAACTCTCTGAATTAGCATTTCAAAAAAATTAAATGAAACAATCTTGATCGTTCTAATGAGCAGGCAATTACTGTAACTCCCACATTTCAACATAGAGTCTCAGCCAAAGCTGTGAGTCATTAGGATCTTTTTAAGGCTGAGCACAGAGGTGGGTTGAGGGGTGAGAGGTTGGGAAACACTTTGTTTACTACTTTACTATTTCATTTAGTCATAGACCTCTCAGGTGATTTAAAAAAAAAAAAAACATCATTTGAAATCTGGAACACAAAGTCTAGTGAGACATATTTATTTTAGTATCAATGCCTAAGCATGGATTGGCTCAGACTGGTGTTGGTTTACGTTTCGAAGAGCAGAAGACAAACAATCTAATTGCTTATAGTTTGTCACCCTTGCTCTCTGTTCATCTTGTCGATGTCTCTGTCATCTGTTTGCCTAGCTTATGGGTAGAATCTGTGACCCTTGTGTACACTTATACAGATGTGAATTTGTGTGTGATGTATGCATCACAGGCTCTTATTTCAAGCTGTTCAGTGTTCTTCCTCACGCCCTCCCCTCTGACACCACTCTCTTCTACAGGGGAAATTTAGTATCTTTATTTACTATTGTGTAATCAAGATGGTGGATAGGTTGGGTTTAATTAACCCAACTTGGCGATAAATGTAAATGCCAAACGTCGGCCAGTGCTACAGCATAAAGCTTTTACGAGGTAGAGCCCTTTTCTCTGAGGGGTATAAAGCAGCTCCGTGCTGACCCGTTGATTCTGGAATGGCCTGAGGTTGGTAATGAATCCTGTTACGAGATAGGGAGATTAATGGGAGTGTTTTTTACATAAAGGCAATTTGAATCTCAGTTTAATTTCACAGAAGACATCTTATAACACAGTTTAAATCTCATCAGTCAACACTTGTGTCAGTGGCCACTTACAAACATACTGTATAGTAGGCTTTTATTGGGTACTATGACAGAATGTTTGGATGATTATGATGTTTGATTTCACTGTTATAAATTCAGAGACGACAAACAATACACTGTCTATGAGAGAGAAAGCTCTAAATCACAATTTACATGGAAGTCTCATCTTAGAAAATTTCAAATGAAAACTTTAACATTCATGGGATTGAGTTTGTTAGTTTCATGAATACCTCTGGGTTAAGCCAGCATTAGTTAGAGTAGCTTTATATCAATGAAAAGAGGAGGAGCTTGTCTGGCCCTGTTATGTACCATTGCTTAGGCTTGCTAATTGAAACTTTCTATTTCGGTCACTGAATCTATACAGAACCATATTGGAAAACAGAAAGATATTGCTTTACAATGTTGGGTATGTCTTGGCTATGGTTAATCTGGGAGTTTTTGCAAAGTTCCCAGTTTACCAGTGTATTTGTTATCCAGCCAACCCACTCAAATAGGGTATATATGGGCTGTATTGAGTTTGGGTGGTCGTCAATTGGGCATGACCTCAGAAAGTGGGTTGGTGTTTTAGCCTATATCGGCAACCAGGAATAATATACAAAAAGGAGGGCATAATATTTAGCCAGCAAACATAGGTACTGGATTGGGCACTTTATGGAGACCCGTCAAGGGCCCTCAATCAATCCTTTTTGGCAAACCTTTGTGGGCACGTTTAGTCGAATTTCATCTCCCTCGCAAATCCTCACCAGAATTACTGGTTGGTTAAACAAATTATTTATTTTTACTTATTGACCCTCAATGCCGGTCAAATGTAATGCTCAAATAACAATGCAGCCACTAGCCCTAGCTGTAATGGTAGTCTGGTTGTACCTCCAGTTATTGTGCCTGCTCTTCCAGCTCTACTACCAGGATGTAAACAAGCACATTGAACGGCTAGCATCTCATAGGAGCGGCAATGTTTGGCAGGATTTTGATCTGGAAAAATGATGAGAGATAAAGTTTAATATAGGCTTTTGCTTAAAACTGGCCAGCCAGAGCAATGGGTAATCACATTCAGCACATGCATATGGATGCTAACCTGCAGGGAGGACCTATGGCTTAGAATGTTACCTTTAGACTAGTTGTTTAGTGTGACTTTAAATTTATGTTTAACTGCGGTCGCCTAGGAACATCACTAATTTGAACAAGTAGTTTAATCAAGTTTTTTATTTAATACTATTGTTATTTTTTCTTTTATGGACAATCTTACATTTTTATTCAGCTATGCAGTGGCAGTAGTGCCTGAGTACTAAGGGATTAAACAGGGGCTGCTCGTGTATTATCTCCACCTAATTGCATTTAAGTTCCTCAATAATTTTTGCACTAATTATTTTCCTCCTGCATCCCCTGGGTCCTATAAAGGGTTAGAGGAAGCAATAAAAAGAGTAAAAAGGGTCCAAACCTGAATATTTACATCCTTGTGTGTCTCGTTTTCCCTCTCTCTTGTTCTGTGCTGACATCACTGGGAGAATTCACAAGAATTATTGTAGTTACCTGTCATGGTTAATGCCTGTTTAAGTCTTGTTTCATGAATATCTTGATGCCATCTCGCATTTTAGACTTGTTTCATGGCGTTTTGGAGTATTGCTGGGGTAACTGTCTGCTCGAAACTTCCTTCACAGTTGACTTGGTAACATTTCAACACAGTGGTAGCCACAGCCATAACACAAGCTTCAGTTTATGCTCTCTTCCGCTCTGTCTTTCACTCATACATTCATTCACTCACTCACTCACAAACTCCCTACCCACACACACAAATACATGCAGGGGCTCAGTGTGAAAGGGTTATAATGGCTTGAGCAAAATTGTAGGTTCCCGCTGCTCTCATCATGCAAGCCCTCACACATCCTGACCCCCTGTGAGGAGCTCCGGACCGCCGGTGCCCCTTTGCTTCTAGCCAGACAATACTGAGTGAGCCTGACCATCATCTGAGGAGCTGCCACTCCACAGGTGGGCAGCGGTTACCAGAATGCAGCACAGAGTTAGACATGCGCTTTTGCAAAAAAGCCTAAAATGATGAATAGAAAGTATATATAACGTCATGCTTTTAGTTTATGTAAGAAGAAAAAAAATGATTTTCTTAAACACAAATGCAAATTTTTTTTTTCCTCTATGCACTTTGACATTCACAGATTTTTTAAAAACAAATAATTTAAAAGCATTAGCACTTGTTTCCCCTAATTGAATATCACTTCTACTTCAGTTTTGAAAGTCGAGTGGTTTGGAAAAACAAATACTTGAAATTATGCTGCGAGGGGTTCGAGATGGTCAGCATATCGGGTCCAATTAATTAGTAGAAAGGTGTTATCCATTCCATTTGGCACTCCAGGATCATGTGTATTTACTCATTATGTAAATGGGGCTTCAGAAGCATTTTGAATATGTCTATTTTGGAAAAAGATTAGGGGGGAAAAAAAACTAGCTCTATCTACTCGAAAGTGTGGGTTATTTTAAGAAATGTATATATAATGTAATCATTGCAATCATCACTTCAACCTAAATTATAATTCACCTGTGTTGTATTTGTTGTTTAAAGGTCACATATTATGCATTATGTTTTTGAACATGTTTTTAATTTGTGTCCCTAGCCTGTCAAAAAAAAAAAGAATTATGCGTCTTTCGCACGCTCCACTTTTCATAAAACGTGTGTTCAAACAGGCCATTTGGAGATTTTCCCTTCATGACATCACAAAGGGCAGTAACCCCTCCCTCAGTTGGGTGACACTCCCACAGCTAGGTGTTTGTTCTGCCCTCTGAGTCTGCTTTCTCACTGTAAACAACAGGGCATGGAGTGAGAAAGCTAGAACAAACCATGCCCTTCCAGAGAGGGGGCGTGGTCACACACTGCTCGGTTGCATTTAAAGGCACAGACACAGAAACAGCCTGTTCTGAGCAGGGCTAAATTAGAGCGGTTCGCAGACATGTTTTGGGAAGCTCTGAGACTTATTTAAAGTGGTTGGAAAGGAGGATGATATGTGACCTTTGAGTATTCAACATGAGAGTCCATTATTGCTAAATGGTAATCTTGCTGGATATCACAATCCAAAATCCATAAAACTTCACTAAAAGGTGTGAATGTTTGGTTAAGCTATAACGCTGCTCCACATTTTCTCTCACTGCATTCCTCTCAGCTGCCTCCCTTAAAGCCGCTTAACGACTCTCTGGGCCATTTTCACACCTACACTCACTGCCGTACCTTAAATCAGTTTGGGGAGTTTCAGGCGGTTAACTTACCTGAGGCTATAACAGCTATTTTTACTTGCCAAGCTAGTGCTTGCTACTGTGAGACGGTCTCGTCTCCACTTTTTTTTCTCCCTTTTGCTCCTGACACCTCCCCCGGTGCTGCTGTTTGATCAAGGCTTTGTCCGTCAGATTTATATTGGTTTATACAGATGCAACGGGGAAATGAGTGAGGAACAGGCTTGTGAAAAGGTCGTGAGTCAAATGAGAAATATGAATATCTCTCTCCTATGTTTGCCAGAATGATATTGCGTGGTATTTGGAATGTTTTTTGAATAATTCATGGATGACAGGTGACAGTCAAGTAGACAGTCCACATAACGGCTTCTTCTCAAATGTTAAATTCTTCAAATAGAGGAGCCATATAGAAAAACTGGAAATGTTAATATTTTTAAGATATTAAGATATTAGTTAATATGATACAAATGTGCCACATTTCAACCACACGCATAAAAACAACCACAACAACAGATTGCACAATAAATGTGTGTCTTTATTACACAACACATGATGATTCCACCCACCAGTGGAAATTTATACAGAGTCACTTCTTTGTGAAATGTTTGCTGCCAAATTATTGATGTTACCACAGGCAGAACTAGGCTAATACGTGTACCTGATAAACTAACCAATATGCTAGATAGTTCAGTTCTTTGCTAGCTTATAAAGCTAGTGATTTCGAAAGCTTTTTGAAATGTGTTTTCGAGTTTCTAGTTTTGTTCTAACAATTGTTTGTTATTTTAATCAGTAAAGAGTTTTATTTACGAGGGCACAACCTCTTGCTAACTATCTTGGAACTTGCTAACTGTCAGTTTGTTAGCTTTGTCCCGAAGAGACTAACAAGTTCAAAACATGTGAAAAATGCTAATTTTTGCTATTTTGACGGTTAGTAAACCTCTAGTCCACCTTTGCTTATTTTTTTGTAATCTATTTTTTGGGGGCTTTTGCCTTTATTTGATATAGGACAGCTGAAGACAGACAGGAATTGTAAGGCGAGAGAGTGGAGGATGACATGTTCCATCCAGAATCAGGATCAGGGGTCGACCCGCCAACGAGTGCAACAAAGATTTAAGCCTCTATAGGACTACATGGGGTGCCTTCTCTACCAGCTGATCTAATTCAGATCCCCATGGTCTACGTTTCTCATTTTATTTGTAAGTATTAAGTAAAAAAAAAAAGAATTAACAGACAATGATAACACTTTATCCATGTCAAGGCTACTTCTTTGTAATGTTAGGGCCCAGTAGGGATAAGGCAGCCTTCTGTTTCTTCACCAATATCAAATGTATTTGTCTACATCCTGCAGCAGTTTCAGAATAAATGTAAACCTTTTTTTTTTCCACACAGGAAATTTAATCAAAGAAGTCTCTGCTGGATACTCACACACACACATCTTAGAGCATTTTTAAAAAGAAAAACCTCTGATCTTAGGCAACCTGCTGGCCACAGAAGCAGTTCATGAATCTGGAAGGAGACGTAGACGACATGCTGGGGTGAATGTGTGTTTCTTTGTGGAATCAAGACATTTGTCACTGTTGTGTCCAGCCTCTTCTATAGCCTTTTCCACCCGTTTATCTCCCCTCTTCACCCACGGATTAGATAATCATCTCGAACACCCCCTTCAAGACCTCCTAGACTCCTCTTTCTGAATGCATATCTGGATCCATGCCTCTATTTTCCAAATGAGAAAAGACCACTTCGACTTGCTCGAGGGGGGTCAATCTCATGGGGATCTGATTGGGCCGTAATTGAATTTGAGGGGTCAGATCAAACACGCAGCTCTTCCCCCTTGACAGCTACGATAACCTCCTGAGAAAGGAACTAGAGGAATGCGAAGGCAAATTCTAAAGGGTGCAGGAAAGATTAAATCTAGCAGGTTTTGAGTTGGGGGGGGCATTTACAGTGCATGTTCAGGGTTGTGCTTTGCTTTCACAGGGATCAGATTATGTTAGATGCAATTGATAGAATGCATAATGGAAAGAAAAGTCGAGATCCTAACCGAGAAGCTTCTGGCTTGATGGGAGAGCTGGGTGCTTAATGGTGTCGCAGGGGCGAAGCATGTCAAATCAATTTATCTCCCTTCATTAAAGCAGAAGCCGCCTAAGCCTATTACCAGACATGCCTCCGTACTTGTCTTATCCCCTTTTAGTCAAGGATGTGACCTCACTGTTCACTAAGTGACCATCATTACAGAAGGTTTCAGGAGGGCACCAGGATATACACTATCTCAAATAATCATGGCCGCAGGGTGGAAAATGTCCCTATAATTATGTGCTATTAACCAGCGGTGTTCCTAAGGGGTGGTTGCAGGGTGGCATAGGCCCCAACTGACATCATATTGGCCAACATATAAGCTAATATCTGCCAAGTGCCTGGTCAGAGTTGGGACCTAAATTCAAACATTTTTTTTTTCTTTTCAAATATCTTTATTGATTTTCTGGTATACAAGTATACACTTCTGTTGGTTTTTAAAGCAATGTAACAATTGTCTAGAAGGACAGGGTGAAAGTGCTATCTGGTCTTGCACATCTGTGCAAACTACTTTCACTACATTAATTCCACCCCTGCTTAAGCTGGTGCCTCTCTTGGGCCCCGAGTAAAAAAATTCAAGACACATCCCTGGTCTTTTGAAACCCATCATATTCAGAATATTCGAGTTTCACATCATCAATTATCAATTCTAGCCGGTTCATACCTCTTGTGTCCTTGTTTCAGAATGCATCAGTGAATAACCAGATTTTTTTTTTTTTATCAAATGGAGTTTGTTTAAAGGTATGTGAGCAATCAGGCTTTCTAATTAAAGATCCATCCATTAGAAAAATAAAATGTTTAAATGACTTATTGCTATCAGCGGGCCTTTGAGAAACAGAATGTGGAGTTAATTTAGTTGGAGCTGGGGTATATTCATCAGCTCTGTGGTTTAAAAAAGAAGGGGAAAAAGGAAAGCGGGAACTGCTCCGGCTCTCATATTGAATGGCTTACGAATGGTACCATTGTCTCTCAAAAAGCCTTCCCTCCTGCATTAATGGACACGTGCAAGTTTAAAAGCATTTCAATCAATGAGCCTGAGTCTTCTAATGGGGGCTTCTTTCAGGAAGGGGAGCTGGAATATACGTTTTCATTACAGGGGCCAGATTGCGGCGTTCACTCAGCGCACTCACCCGTGTATTAAAATGAGAGGTGTGCTGCGTGATTACCGGAGAGAGTAAAAAGCTTCAGAGAGATAGAAGATTGTTAAGATGGATATATGGGCTGTTTTTTCTCCCAACGTCCTCCCTTCTCTGATTTACCACTTAAAAGAAAAGGCAAGAAATGGAGAGAGGAAGTTGATGTTGATGTTTATGGCCTCCGTTGCTGATAATGTGCTGATGATGTCAATAAAGACAACAGTCAAGTTAAACCAATAAGGATGTAATGATTCTAAAATGCAGACCACAGTAATGCATCACCTTGTTTTCAATTCCAACATGATAAAACAACAGACTATAAACTGAGCGCAGGAGGAGCATTTCTCTTCATTCCACAACACATCACTCCTGGGTTATTACTTATGGTTTGTTCATGCTAAGAAGTGGCACAGCTAAATCATAATGTAGTTCTTCCTGACATGGTTGGCTCTAAAAGCTAAGTCACTTCCCATTGGTTCTTGTAACTTGTCAGATAGCAAGATATGTAAGACGTCTGATTTGGCTAACTGTCAGTTAGCTAGTTTTTTATAATGCTGGAGTTGGCTGACTGTTAGTAAGCTATTTTTCTTTTAAAATAATTTCCTTTATACGACAAAGGAATTAATCAGGATCAACAGGCCTAGGATTTAAAAAACATAATAATTCATAAAACGTTGAGCACTTTATTATCTACATTTGAAACTATTTTAAATACCTTTTTGCCAATTTACAGTAGTGCAAGTTTACTTTTGAAAGTTTGCCAAAGTCAATATCACTGAAATTCACTAGGATTTAGGGTACACCTGAAAGCCAATTTGCCAAATGAACAACATTTTTGACCGGGCCTTTGGTACTGTGTTTGTCCAACAGAGTACATGGGGAAAAAAACACCATAAAACATCCACATCAACTATTGTAGGACATAAGGAACACCTAGCTAGCTGATTTGAAGCTAAATTCAAAAGGAAACTGGACTTGGTTTGTGGTCTTCTCCTCTCCTCTGAAATGCTGTTTTAGTTCTCAACTGAAGAACTAACTGAAAAGCCTTTCCGAGGAGAGGTGAAACGTCTTCAAGACCCTAACCAAGTCCAGTTTCCTTTTGGATTCTGAATGGCCATGACCTGGATGAATATGAGCCTACAGAGAGATCTTGCTAGCTGAACCATACTTTGGGAACAAATATTAAGCGAAGGTCCAGGGGTCCAAACACAGTCAGATTTATTAACAACAGTAAACTCAAAGTCAAAAAACAGCTGATCCGGCTTTGGGAGAATTCTGGAGTAAACGTGAAATGGTCTATTTCCCTTATATGTCATTTTCCCCATTATATAATTTGTTTTAAGCTACTCTGCTATGTTTATGAATAAGGTTTGGGATTGCTGCATACTTCATCCAAATATGACAGCATTGAAAAGGTTATTTAATTGAATAACTGGGCAATTCATGACCAGCATTGGTTCAAACAGGATTAGTGGTTACAACTAGTTATTGTTAAAGCTTACTTCCACTACTTTCCTGTTGAAGGCAGCTTTTCAAGTACGGCGTCTGGATTCAGTAAGAGAAGCAACTGGAGCTAAAAGCAGTGCACCATTGGGGATCACAAAAAGTAATGGCAGCCATTAAATTATTTTACGAGAATAGAGCAGGTGTTGTTTAATTACTGGGGCTTTAAGATGGTGTGAGAGCAGAGCGTGAACATAGTATAAATACTTCTTGAGAACAGCAAAAAGGCACAAGAGTGACAGCAGAAATTTTGCTTCTCATAGTCTCACTTTGAGTCGGTGTGTGGTTTCAAAGGGTGTGCTGAGTGACTTGTTGATTTCTCATCAACTTTCCTCCACTTTACCATTTGTAGAAAAAATGGGTTGTAAAATGATGACCTCTTTTTCAAATCTTTATGATATGAAAGTATCTCCATTGAAGGTTTAATTACAAGTGGACGAAGTTTCAATTTCCCAACTTCCGGTACACATAATTAATCAGACTAATTTGTGACACATTTAATAAACTTGATCTTGCCGTTGGTAATGAATTGCACTTGGGCAGAAATCTAATTACTCTTCCCTATTGTGGTGTGCAAATACGGAAATAATTTAATTATGTCTTTGGACCTGTTGCCAAGCCTTTTGTTGCACACTTCTGCAGGTTGCTATGCAAATTAAGCCAATGTAAGAAAGATGCTGTCGTAATATTGGTAGAATAGGAGTATTTTTCAAGCAATTTGTTAATTAATGGGGGGGGGGGGGTACTTCTTAAGCTGCTCCAGGGGGGAATGTGAATGTTTTGTGAATAAGGGAATAATCCTTGATTTATTTCCTCCACAAACATTTGCTATTAAGTGATTTGGTATAACAACCGCTGTCCAATGGCCCCATGCTATTCCAAAAGCCACCTTTATTAAACCCACTGAATTTGGTCCATTCAAAACCTTCTTTGGGCTGGTTTAACTCCTCATATTTGTGACATATTATATAAGTAATTTCTTCCCTAACAGTTTTGATATCTCCTACAAGCTCACTTTAGTATTTGAAGCATCCTATTCTAGTAAATCCTTGATATAAGGATGGTGGGAAATTGTACAGGTTGAGATCTAGAACCATGTAGAAAATACTCCAATGGATTTTATTCATATCCACATTAGTATCTGAGAATTTGCAGTCCTGATATTCACCTTGTTTCCGCTGTGATTGGGAGCCAGTGATTTTTGACAACAGCTTCCGTTTTGAATGATGATGAGTGACACAATCCACCACCCAAGGAACAACAAGAAACCTTTCACACATTCTCTTGCAGTTACTTCGATGCTTATTTGCACTGAATTATTAGTGTACAAGTGTGGTTGCTGGAGTATGCTCATGTAATTTACACTTTACAAATGATATACATTGAAGCAGCTATAATTATCATGAATTATTATGCAGCCTATTAGAAATGGAATCTAAGTACACAACTTAACAACATGCTGGAGAGGCCTTTTTAGTCTCTTTTTTAATGCCAACTATCCAACCTGGTTCCCAACCTTTTCTTTAATGTTCCCAGCTCTTTCAACCAATTATATAAAATGTTTTGCCAACTATAACAATGATTAATTACTTAAAGTTAACCTTTCAAACTTTTCATGTGTATAACTTTAAACTATTTTAAAAACGAATTCAGAATATAGCTTGTCGATAATGGAGGTGCAGCCAAGCAGGAAGACTGGTTATATTTTCTCACACATTCATTCAGTTTTCTTCATTCAACTTAGCCACTCCCTCTCTACTACTTCCTCTTCATCCCTGCTATGGTAATCAGCTTATTTTGGGTGTTTACTCCATTTTTCGAAAGCATCTCCAATATGTATCCTAGTTTTACCACGGTTCTGGTCGTGGAGCTTTTTAGAAAAATGCCAAAGCTTTTTAGGTCGGGAGGAATCAGTTATATCTGAACCAGTTCGCTTGCCCGCTTCCATCGCTGAAACACTCCTTGCTTTGCTGTTTGCCTTGCAAACCGAGGGGTGTCCAAAACTGCTGTATGATGATTAAAACTTCTCTGCTCTAAACAAAAACAGACCATTCCCAAGTGGAATCCAAAAACTTAGAAAGAGGACATACTGGCTGCTTCATTTGTTGATAGAGAAGCCAGCACTTCATCATAGCTCCTGAATGTCTGATGATATGGTAAGGTCATTTTATGAATTCATTCACTAGATATCTTACAGATTGCTCCTGTAAGCTTGCAATTTTTTGTCCTTTTAACTTTAGGTATGTTTAACCTTTTATCCCATACATATTTCTGCCATTTATGCATGTATTGTCCTTAACTAGATCGATATAAAGTATGAGAAAAAAAGAATTCCACATTGCCATCTGCAACCAATTGGTAAATCAGAGACATTTGCTCAAAAACAACAAGGTATTAAAGTCCTTGAAGAATTGCAATTTTCCTGCAAGTTTAAAACTGAACTTTTATCCTTTTTAGAATGTTTCCTTTTTTACTTTTGCAAGAATAACAGGCCCTTTACTCCGTATTCAAAGCCTGCCTTAACACAGTGGGTATGTAATCATAATGAATTTAATCTACTATGTGTTACCCACATGCACACATTAGCATATTTTATCCTAATGTGCATATTGTGGATTTGCCAACTGAGCGTTCTGTCATTAGTCATTGTGTAAAAAGGACATTTGATATGTGGACCATTGAATGTCTCTGCAGGCTTTGTGGCCAGGGTAAACCTGCTGGATCTGTAAACCTGTAAAGCTTCACATGAAATAACAGCAATTAGAAAGGCTTTTTGAGACTGACTTTAGCAGCATGTGGGACATTTAATGTACAGTTGATAACCCTACCTTTTGCAGTACATAATTTCATCATACATGCTTTGCAGTGCCGTGTCCCATTACCTGCCTTTTACTCTGACAGTGAGACAAGATTTCTTTGAATGTGTCCATTTTCAAATGCCATGTTCTTGGAAATCAGTGGTTAGCGAATTTCAGTGTTCTATATTCACTGCCAAACACATTTAGACTCAAAACAGGGTTTGTGAATAAAAACCAGTTCATATGATTTAAAAGAAAAAGAAAAATCCGGCCGACCAATAAGCTATCTTTAAAATGCAAGCACAGTACCATCCACTAAAGCATACTGTTGTTGCTGCACACTCTCTATTTTAAGTGCCTCATCTCAAATTTGCCACTCTTCATTAAAAAGAACTATAGGCTGTAATTTCCCCTGTATTTCCAAAGTTAGTATAGAACAAGAGATGCACAAAACTAAGAATATATCCAAGAATAACCAATATCTGAAAGTGTTTTTTTTTTTAGTGATAAAAGCGCAGAAGATCTCTAAACATCATTCTTTGAACGACTAACAATACAGAGAAGTGTGGTTCATGGCAAAAGTTGTGCATTTCCGACCAGTTTTTCGTTTTCCACATTGTCCACTGAACATACTGTTCTGTCACATACTGTACTTTTAACATCAAGTTTAATGCATTTGACAGCAGAAGGGGAATTAATCTAACAGGAATCTTATTCTATGGATTTATACATATAGAGGAGATTAGCAGAAGCAAGTCGTTTTATGCTTATCTGCTGCAGTGTGTGTTTGAGAGTGTGTGTGTATGTGTGTGTGTTTTAAGTCTATGTGAGAGACTGTCTGCTGCATATGGCATGTTATGTGTGAGTATGTGTGTGTGTGTGTGTGTGTGTGTGTGTGTGTGTGTGTGTGTGATTGTGCTACTGTAAAACCTCCCAGAGTGTCACATAGAGCTCAGTAGGGGTTGTATTATGTCTCACCAGCTCACCAGCACCCCCTACTGCCACGCCACTGCAGCCTAGTGACACTCCAATTTCACAGCTCTTCAGGCCTATGTGGATTCATGTTTCATGTGTGTTTGTGTATGTGTATGTGGTCCAAGTCTGAGACCCTGAGGTGGTGCAGACATGGTCGCCGGTCTGGTTCTCACATGTAAACTGTTTTCAATTCAAGCCTTCAAGCTCCGCCCGTCTCCTCGTTTCTCTCTCTCTCTCTCTCTCTCTCTCTCTCTCCATTATCTTTCTTCTTCTGGTGTAAAATTAAATGCACTGCGCCTGAGCATTTTCCTGCATTTACCCAAGATGCTGACAAACACACTCCTGCACATCACTTGGTGCATTTTGGCACATTGATTGAGTTGCTGAAGTCAATAATGTCCTGAGCTGTAAGTCACGTGATTGCCGGTGTTTTTCTGTGTGTGTGTGTGTGTGTGTGTGTGTGTGTGTGTGTGTGTTTGTGTGTGTGTGTTATGGCTAATGAGGGAGGGCCGGTGCACTGCCCAGGGGGCCCTTCCTGGAGCGCTACTCCAGCTCAGACAGCGGGATGATTAATGGAATGTAAATGTTGATGGATTATTGAACAGGGAAATGATAAAGTTGGCCTGAGCTCCCATTAAGAAAAAAAAACCTTAAAAAAAAAAAAACAGGCAGGGCACTTGGAGTTGAAAGGAAGTGTGTGTGTGTGTATGTGTGTGTGTGTGTGTGTGTGTGTGTGTGTGTGTGTGTGTGTGTGTGTGTGTGTGTGTGTGTGGTTTGTGAGTCCGAGAGTGCATGAGAGTGTTTATAAGGCCAAACCTAATAGCCTGAGGTTTAAAAGCCACGACCCTTTAACCTGCTTTTAAATAGCTTAACAGGCAAATGAAAGCAGCGCTGGTAGCACCCAAATGCAGAGTGAAATCAATGGGAATTCAAACTGGGTCATCAATACTCTTAGAAAATAAAAATTAAACCAATGTGATGTCATTAAATCAACAATCGCATAATCGCATTAAATTACAATGTTTATAAATCTCTCTCTTCTCCGTTTTCAGTTGTAATTCACTTATAGACTCGTATCAAGTGTCAAAAACGGAGTGAGTGGGAAAACCTCTGCTCTTTGTCTTATTCAATAGCGCCACATTAAATCAGCTCAAGTAATTAATTTCCAGCAGAAGGGAGGCACTCAACGACTCAATACTAAATGAGGAAAAATTATATGTCGGATAACACGCGGCTTTATGAATAGCAAGATGCTCTAGCTAATAAAGTGTGAAACAAACTCAGGCAAGATCAGAGCATATCTACAATGTTAATCCGTTTCTATAAGAGTTTCATCTCTGTAACAGATATGGGTTTACAGATGTATGTCCAGGTGGCATGCCCTCCCCCCCCCCCCCCCTCCCCCCTCCCCCCCCGAATTATGATTGGACAACCAACAATCCTTAACTATATGATTGATGTCTGTTCAGTAATGGCAAGACTCAAACCAAATCTTCTTCAAGAGCCTTGTCCAACAGGCTGCATCCGCTTTTGTTGCATTTCTTGAGTTTGTACTTTTTGGATTTTTTGGACCTTTGAAATTAGATTTGTGTTGAGTTATATATTAATTGGAAAACAAACACACTGAAATGTAACAACTGTATAATAGTTTTGCATGAGCAGTCAGCATAGAGACAAATTCCTTCTTTTAGTGTGAAGTAACAATGTTATAGATACTTCTTTATTATACTTAAAGGAGCAATATGTAACTCTGACACCTAATGTATGAAATTGGTACTGCATTCCTATTTCAAAACACTGTAGGTAAGGTTGCCCTTGTCACAGGAATTGAAGCTTCAGTGTTTAGCCAGCTCTGCATCGTATTTGAAACCTTCCTGCATTCTAACCTCTCTCCATTTTTCAAAAGCATCTCCAATATTTATCCTTGTTTTATCATGTTTCTGCGTGGAGCTTATTAGAGAAATGACGAGGCTTTTAAGGTCAGGTAGAATCTGTTTTATCTGAACCAGTTCCATTGTTGCAACAACTGTTGGTTTGCCGTTTGCCTGGTAAACCGAGGGGTGTCCAAAACGGCTGTGAGGGGGTGCCTTAAATCACATAACGTCAAAACAAAAACAAACCATTCCACACTGGAATCGAAACTTAAGAGGAGGACATACTGGCTGCTGCATTGTTGTCAGATCTGATAGACTGGACCATTAAGATGAGTTTCTTCATCACATTTGTGTACATTATGTAATTTTTGACAACTTCTCTGTTAGCACCTTAAATTTAAACAAAAATATTTGCACTCTCTTCTCCTTATATTTCAAAAACAGACTTGTTACTTTAGCATTGAAGGAATCTCAGAAGATGTACATTTTCATTTTTAATTCTGGAAAGCTGCATTTCCATGAAGGAAGATTTTTGCAGCTGTAAAAGGATGAAAACTTTGTAAAAGACATTTAAGAAATGAAACAACAGATGGGACCATTCTTTTGGCTCCTTGACTTTTTAACTTTACATAAATCAGTACTACGACTAATAATACTACTGTTGTTCTTTCTTGAGTGAATGTTCATACTTTTGCCACTCTGCTGTTGGATTTATCAACAATAATCTAAAAAAATAAAAATAGACAGGCGCGGAGGATGTAGATTGACATGTTTTTTTAAGAATATGTTTCGATCATAAATCTCACTTTGCATCAAGATTCCAGGCTGAATGATATCACTTTGACACCTAAAGAGTCGATACATTCCAAATGTACAAACATGCCACAGAAAGAAAGAAATAAACAGAGAAAGATCTTACAACTTGTTCCCTTGATTTTTGAGTCTCACACCACAATATCTCCAACATCTTATCTCCTCTTGGATGCTTAAAGTTCAGCCCCCGCGGATTTGAATCAACAGACAAACTTCAGGGGAAGAAAGAGGATTAGTCGATTGTTGCCTTAGCCACACTTGAGCTGAATACAAGAAGCCCTGCTTATACCGGGCTGTTTTTACTAGACCTCCCCTATAGGAACACACACCCCATACCAGACAAAGCTCCTCTAAAGGCCACTTGCATAGCTCTTCAGTGAAGAATGACCTTTTTTTTTTTTTTTTTTTTTTTTTACTGAAACCAAGTCACAGCGACTGAACAGTGCCATAACAGAGAAAATCCAAATATGCAAGTAATTTACAGTAAACCATTTATCTATATCATTATGGAAACAGTTTCTGCCTTTTACACCTTTAAAAAAATAAAAGTTTCTTTCTAGTGTTGTTATTGTTCTGTCAGAAGTATTTTGGTCAACCATTTAAAAAAACTGTTTGACCAAAGACAGTGTCATACAGAAGCAAAAAGATGATTTCTAAATTTGGAAATACAAAGAATTAAATATCTGCTCTGTCTCAGTGGGCAATATAATCGCCAATTCATTACAAATGTTATCTCAAGGCACTATACAAAAGAGCAGGTAAACTGGACTTGAGGTTGTGTAGAGCTTTTCTAGTCTTCTGACTGCTCAAAGCGCCGTCGGTGTGATACTGCATGTCCCACCGGCCCATTCACCCATAACCCTTTTTCACCGCAGGTCACACTCACCCATTCACACCCTTTCACACACTGATGGTAGTGATCGCTATGTAGTATCATCCATCAGAAGTAACTAATCCCATTCATACACCACCACAGAAGCAGTGGGAGCAATTCAGGGTTAAGTGTCTTGCCCAAGGACAAATCGAACATGTGGCTGCAGGAGGATCAAACCCCCAACCTTCCGGCCACATGACAGATGTGTCCTTGGGGAAGACACTTAACCCCCAAGTTGCTCCTGCTGCTTTGTCAACGGAGTGTAAATGTGTATGAAAGGGATTAGTTAATACTGATAAGAGCAAGAGTTCAAAAACCAAAATAAAGTACTTTGAATTGGACTAAATTGTACCTTTTTACATTGTAGTGTTAAATGGTAAATGGACTTGAGCTTGTATAGCACTTTTCTAGTCTTTTGTCAACTTAAAGTGCTTTTGCACCGCATGTCACATCTACCCATTCACACCCTGATGGCAGAGGTTGCTATGTAAAGTGACAATGACAAGTAACTAATCCCAGTCATACGCATCCATACGCCGCCGACAAAGCAGGGGTTGGAAACTTGGGGTTCAGTGCCCAAGGACACATTGCTGCTGCAGGAGTGTTACACAAAGCAATGTAATAAGCCACACTTGCTGAAAGCAGACAGCGGTAAATAATTATGATGTCGAATACAGTATATCAATGCAACTGTTGGCCCAAGCACAAATGAAGACACAGAAAGGTAGCTTCACATTTTTTTTCCCCCTCCTGATAAGATCTTGCACATTCATGCAGGGCCACCCTCAGAACATGTGCCAGGCTGTGGCAGATGCTGCAGTCTCAGCCTGCCTGCATGTTGACAGGTTGGGCCTCTCCAAGCTAACAAGCCAGTTGTGGGAAAAAAAAAAAAGTGCAGTTATGGCGAGAAGGCCTCCCCGGTATTGTGCCATTACCCAGCTCCCTGCAGGGTTGAGGGAGATCATAATTTTCACATAACAAATCGTAGATTATTATTTTGCCGACAGTTTCCTCAAGTGGAAAATTAGCTTCCTCCAAGCGGGCGGCTTTCCGCCCCCATTCACTGGCGACAATTTGCCACGCAAAGAAAAACAGCGTAAATGAAACTAATCGCAGGAAAAGAGCTCCCTACCTTCTGTTGGCAGAAGCCATCAAGCAGCACTGAGATGGGCTTCCTTTTGAGAAGGAAAAAGACGGGAGGCCATACAAAGAGAGGCAACTAATTGTTGTTTGTGGCATGATTTATCAGTATTTTTGTCCAATTCATTTGGATACACCAATGATTACATTCATTACAGGGATGTCTTTTGTTACGCTTGGATTTAGCAGCTGGTGTTGCATATAATTATTTGGCCATTCTGGTGTTGGTCACAAACAGTATTTTTCATCAAATGTGTTGCAAATGTATCACCAAATACAGCACCAGTACATGGAAAACAAATTTTCTTCAGCAACTATTCCCACGAGGGTAATGTCCAGCCTTGAATATATTCTGTGTTCCTGTGTCAAAATGCTCAATCATTTTCCTTAAAACCAAAAATTAACCTTGAGCTCCCATTGAGTTGACGGTAAGTGATCGATGGATTGTCCCGGCCATTCATTAGACGAATCATTTCCTTTTTACTAAGAGATGGATGGCGTGAGGGATGTGTCAGAGGTGTGTGGGACGTATTGGAGCAGAACATGACAGGTCAGACAGTTTGCTGATATCTGAATGTCAGGAGACCACGGCTTGTGGGGCATGTGACCTAAAACAGGGTCATTTGATCAATGACCACTCTCTAGACATTACCTACAAGTGGAATCTTTGAATAGAATAGCACTAATCATTAGCACTGTTAAACTTGCAGAAAAAGATGGCTTAAAGCTGGCAAAAAAACTAAACTTGAGGAAGTATTTACTTTTGAATTCTTGTTAGTCTTGTTAGCCCTCTATGCTACCAACTTTGGTCCTGTTTCTAAATTAGAAATTTGAGTCACTACATGTGAAAAAAACTCTCTTAGCGACCAAACTACAAGCTGAAATAATCGAGTTTTGTTGAAGATTTATTCCAGGCCTGATTGATTCCTTAGGTGACAGCAGGCAATAAGCAGTATGCCTTTGCCTAACAAAATATGTGGTTGACATTATAACACAATCACAGTTTGGTTTAGAGAGCACATCACTTGGTTGAGCCATAATAAAATAGTAAAAGAGCTTCTTTGCAGAGGTTTGATAGCAAAAACTGCCAGACAAAGTAGTTCTAGCCTTACAAAACCAAAGACTTTATAAAACATGAACGAGGTCTCAGTGATGTCACCCATTGGTTTCTGAAGTGAAGTTTTGAACCCCAACAGTAGTGGTCGCCATATGGAAATACGATCTAAAACCAACTTTCAACCTAGCAACAGGCAAAGAGATGGGCCTCCCCCACCTTTCAGTCAGGTCAGCTATGCCCCAAATTATTAATAACTCTTAGCCTTTATATCGTCAGCACAGATGAGTTATTTAAAATGTACCACATAATAGTGTGAACCTATAAAGACATCAGCTTTTCAGACTATAACCATTATTTTAAAGGAGACTGTAAATATGTTATATTTTTCATATAAAAGAGCAATTGTGTTATTGGGACTTCTGGGGCTTTTGCAGCCATGGCCTCAAGTGCACATTCTAGTAACGGCTTCCCTTTTTCAAAACCTGAGGTTGCAGCTTGATTAGACCACGAACTGGTAGGCAGAACTCTATAAGGTCAAACATGTAGCAAGATCAACACTTAGTTTTAGTTCTGTGCCAAAACTGCTCTGAGGCTTTTCTCAACCTGGCAATGTGTCATACTTGTGCCTTTGTTGGTGGCAACTCTTCTGCCAAAAACTGGCTGCACACTGCTTTCCATGATTGCCATACTTAATTGGATAGGTCAGCCAATCTCCTAAGGTCTTGTCCTTTCCGCCAACGCTGTGTCACCCAAAAACTTGTTATCATCAAAGAATATTAAGTCATGGCCATGCCTCTCACTGATTGTTGACCTATCCCAACTACTCTGTTGCTTTTTCAAGATATGTAGGATTTTAAGATCTTTGCAAAACCAAATATATTTTCTCTAAATCAATAAACAACTACTTACCAAAGTCTGTTTTTCCAGTGAATGTAGACTTAAACTTTGTTGTACCTAAAAACCTAAAGCATTAACTCCATATCTGAGTTAACTCTAGCCAAGGTATGATTTTTGTTTTCATTACTCACAATGAGTATATGATAACCTGCCCTCTATTTAATCCATAGATCCATTTTCCCTTGGTGCAGTTCACAACAAATTCAATTGTACATGGTGATTGCTTTCATTGATTCCTACATTCCCTTTGTCCCACAAGTCCAACATGTATTCACCGCTTCACCTTATTCCTCTTCACGCACCTTGCTGCTCTCTAATAATGTGACCCTTTTGCGAGGGAACAAGAGGGTTGCCCGCGCGTCCCATTGGGGATTTGACCAATTTGAGATACTCACAGTGGCAGGGCTAACATATCATTATGCGTTAACTCTCTGGACGAGCCACATACTAATTAATTGAATCATAGCGATACATGGGTAGAGCCACGGGCTACAGATGGAAGCGAATTAGGCCTCGTGGAGAAGAATGGTAAGAAACGCATGAACACGGATGGAGGAGGAGATGAGAGTACGGGGAACAACCTCATGGGGATTGTGGCTTAAGGCAACCTCTTTTCTAGGCAACAGATCCACAGTGCATGTAATTAGACAGGGAGGGGTGGGGGTCTTGGCAGCGTTTTTCATTTAATATATTGCCGATATGTCTCGCTGTCCATGATGTATGTGGAGGTGGGGGGCTCCAGTAAAAAAACGAGCGCTCCTACTAAATTAAGATTTATTTAAGCGTGTAGATAGGATAGAATCAAAGGGTGGACTATGCTAGTGCCATGGGACCGGAAAAAAACGTGGAATGTATTAATGTCTTGGTTCATGGGCATAACTTCATCTTTTATGATGATAGACTCTGCCTGTTAGCTCTGCTGGCTGACTCAAGTGTCATGCCTGTATCGTCTACCTTGGTGTGGTTGACAACAGGAAGCTCAGGAAGGGTTGGGGTGGGGGGGGTGTTGAGGGATGAAATGGTCGAGCTAGTTTGATAAACGATCGGTTTGTTTTGGTAAGATTATTTCATTCTTCTAGCAAATTGGATGGCATGCATGATATTAGGATGAATGCCGTTTGAGTCTCCCACCATAACAATGATGCCCTATGATGTATGTTTGCACTGGATAGAGCACGAGGATAGGAAGGCAACAAAAAAAAAATGTGGGTGCGGTTGAAAGGAGATGATACTGTACCTCATTACTGATGAGAAGCAGAGAGAGAGAGAGGATAAAAAAGGGCACATATAGGATTCTACACTGCCGCAATGAAAGAAAGATGTGAAAACATTCACAGTTCTGATAAGAGCTTGAGCTATATGCACACACTCACGCACCCCCCCCCCCCCCCCCCCGAGCCTTGACGCTCTCGTCTCAATGCGGCGTTCCAGTTGGTATTCAGTTCATGAGGTAGAACAGGGTGGAAGACGCTCCACTCCTCTCTCCTCCTGCTCCCCTTTTCTCTCTCTCTCTCTCCCTTTTCTCTTTCTTTTCGCCTCTTCGTCATCGTATGCCGATGATAGATGGAAATCTCACACTGCTGTAAAATTGAACATTGCGTCCAGCAGACCGTTCATAACGCTGTCCCTTCCCTGCTTCTATCGTTGACATCATACAGCGCCGTCTACCGCTGACAGGCTGGGCTTTAATGGAATAGTTCCCGATGCTCAAGTGTTGACAATAGCGCTGGAGATGGGGTGGTTAAACCATGGATGAAAACTATGTTGCACAATCTGGCCTATACATCAATCAACTGCTAAAATAATCCAAATGTTGACATTTACAGTTGATTCAGGCAAGGTTACTTCTGGGGATTACAATTTTGAATAATCAGGTAAATAAAGTCTTCATATTATTGGCCTTGATGGCTTGAGTTTTCATCTTTTGCCTATCTGAAAGCCGAATATATCCCCACAAAGGATAAAGCAGAAAAACTCTCCCCATCTCAGCAGTTGCCAGCCTTTCTCTCTGCCTTCTCCTCTCCTCTCCTCTCCCTTCTCTTCTTTATCTTTCTCCGGGTGATGTCTCCAGTTCAAAGCGCACACTGCACACGGACGGCGGACTTAATCTGCCGAGCATGCTACAAAGGCGACCTTGAGGGGAGGTTTGATTGAGGTGTTCAAAAAAACCTACGGCTGGAAAAAAAAAAAAAAAGAGGATTGATAGAATCAAGCAAGTGAGATTACTTCACATTCTGTACCACACCCACCCCGCTGACCTGGGGATAGTGTTGCAAATGAAGCCCCGGCACAAGTTTTGAGAGGGGGGCAGCGAGGGAATGTGAATGACAGAGAGGGAAAGGGAGGGGAAGGTTGCGAGACGAGGAGAGGGACGAAGGACAGGAGGGAGCAGAGAGACTTTTATACTTTCTAACTTCTGTCAGATCTGCATGATCAAAAGTGAAGAATCACGCAGACAGTGGATGTTGATGCCAGACTCTTCCTTTCTGTGTACAGTTTTGCACTGTACACGTTTTGATTAGCTACACTAATCTGCAAGCTTCTGTAGAACACGTGCTCAGAAAATTCTGAATGTCTGCAATGAATTTGAGCAAAAGATGTTAGGATTTTGCGGAGGAGCTCAACTGAAAATGTTAGCGTATTTGTTTGCTAATAGCGTCCTCTCTTCAAGGGGGCAAAATTGCGTCTGCCTATCGATTCCTCCTTGTCTGGCTTTGTAGCTATGCTAAGTGGAACACAGTTTATTTGATACATACTCCTTTTGTTGTTACATAAATGCTCCTTTGTGTGTATTTCCTCTTTTCATCTCCACCCGCTCTTTAAAAAAAAAAAAAAAAAAACAGGGGGAGTCAGGACGCTCTACAGTCTCAGTCGCATTCATCAGTTACGAGAGCCTCGCAATTATTCCCCCTCTTCAGTCAGAAAAGTCAACCTGCCTGCACCGGTGCGCAGATGAATGAGTGTTGTCTCCTCCGCCGGATTATTAGCCTGGAGATGTGTGTACACCGACGTCTCTGATGCCTCCGTCTCCCTCCCCCTACTATTCAATATGTTCCTCTCTTGTGTTCCTCGTCAGGAAAACAAAATGCTGCCGTGGCGGGGGAGAAGGAGGGAGAAGGAGGGAGACGGCGGCAGAGTGCAAACCTTGATGAGAGGCTTGATGATGACAAGCGTGAATGATCTGATATAGTAGCCCCCTGGAAAGCTTCATTGCCAGCTTGCCGATGAGATGACAGAAAAAGTAGTTCACCACTTTTCACCCCGAGGTTGAAAAAAAAGTAGAAAAGCAGGAGAATGTAGGAAAGGAAATCTTCTGCATAGTCGTTTATTTCTATCTGGCATATCTTTGGTTTTGTTAGAGGAATTCAAATGACATGGGTGCCCATTTGATATGACTCAAGCACTTAATGCTGCCATACATCATCCGGTGGCATTATAAGGAAATATCTTCCTGTTATCCATCCACAGCGATCTGTCAATACCATCTTACTGTCCATAATTGAATGGTTAGGTGGGGTGCTTCACCTCGTCCAATTCCCATTAGCAGTCTTTTACTCTTTGTTCATGCTCCCTAGACCGTTAAGCGGTCAGCCAGGAGAAAGTCCAAGCCGGGGGCCCCATTAATTTTGGTTACCGCCTTGTCTTATAGCCTCAGAATGTCCGTGACCGGCAATAAAGAGGGCCGGAGACCCATTATTTAAGGAGGAAAGGTGAAAAGGAAAGTGGAGCAAATGGGACGGGGGCTTAGCTCAGCTGTATGGACACAGTCGCACATCGGAGAGCAGCTGTCATCAGGGGGAAAGATACGATTCAGTTGGGAAGGATGTATTAGAAACCGGGAGAGGGTATCTGTCGGAGGGACAAAAAAGGGAAAGTTAATATAGCAAATGTTACAGCGAATAAGGAACGGGGGAAGTAGGGGGCTGCCGGGGGCTGCCGGGAATCTAAATAGAACCTCTTATCTGTCTTATTTACGGCTCTTCAGCGGACGAGGATGGGTAGCAGAAATGTGACACTTTTGACGACGACTCTGAGCAACATTGTCAAGGGGAATTTACATGGCCGTGCTGAGTTGCGCGCAATTCCAAGAGCAAGTTGTACCTGAAGGCGGTGCAAGACCTTGCAGATGATTTTGAGATGTACGGCCCGATGTGCTTCACACTATCCGTCACGCTCCACTCTCTTTCCCTTCGTTCTCTACCCCCGTCAGCAAGAGCACTATATCTCTCCCTTCCTTTTATCCGCTACTCAGGAGATGAATCACAGCAACAATCATTCCACATGGGCTTAAATGACACCGAAACACCAAACTGACAGACACAGACTCCGACATAGATCCCTGCCTTCTTCCGCTTCTGCACAAGCCCATACCGTCTTCCCTCCTTCCTCTTCACCTCCCCCTTCATCATTCCTTGGAAATGTGCGGCAAGTCCAAATCCGATTGTCACATCAGTTTCTGCCGGTCAAGGGCGGAAAAAAAGAAACAGGGGAAGAAAAAGCAAAGAGAATGATGATTTCTCTCTCCTCAAGTCTGGGGCCCGTCGTATGCAATCTACTCCAACATTCCACCTCATCAGCTTCTCTATTTAACAATTTTGTGCACCGAGGATGTAAAAAAAAAAAAAAGGAAAAAAAAGGGGGTGCTGTAGATGGCTTAGAATACGGTGGCAGGTGCCTATTCAAACACTGAGGATAAATGGCTAAGAGAGCGAGGCCTAGGTGCACTTCAAAGCACATGACCATTAATTGTCATTCAATTTTCATATTTTGCCAATCTGTTTGTGCCACATTGCTCATTCCTCACACTAAACGCTTGTGACACGGCGCCCACAGCTACAAGAGAAAAAGGGGAATGTAAAGATATGCAGAGATATGCATGCGGGGACCTTGTCTGCAAGGGATCACAAAGGCAGCGACGGAGTAAATGGAAACGCACAAAAGGGAAGGAAGGCATGACTCATCTGACGTCTGCCACGGAATGTCTCACTTTTGCAACCTGAGGATCATATTTGATTGCGTCTCCGAGTGTCTTGAGGGACTTTCACGAGACACGCTCGGCACTGGGTCAGTGATCAGAGGAAGAGTCTGGCTATGTGATCTAGCATGGTGACTACGAGCGTGTCAGAGAGAAACAGGTCAGGAGAAGGAGAGATGCAAAACTGTTGTGTCTTTGTCAGGATATCACATGAGCTGGAATTATTGCAGAAGTGAGCAGCGAGGCAATGGTTCGGCTCGGAAGTGTTTTTTTTATTCATACTTGACACAATATGCACTGATTTCAGTGACATTTCTTGCAAATGACCCATTGGTATATTTCCTAGTATTATTTAAAGCCACAGAGTCTGCCTGTGCCTTAACCTTGGTTTTAATGGATTTGGGTCCTACTTTCTAAATTCTCACATTGTACCATATTGTTTTTACATTTCTCCAATGGAACCAGCAAATTACTTAATGAAAGGAAACAAATGTAGTGGATAAGTGCGGGATTAAAAATAGATTTGGTTCTAATCTAGTCACTGTCCGCATCTACAAAACATTACTAAAGTTAGAGGGTTTTTGTTTTTACTCGAGTGATTCAGTGTTTATGGAATCAGAGTGGTTAAAGCATGAGGGAGGGAACAGATGATTCAAAATGGACCACTGAGTGGGTGAACTTGTTACACACCCACAAAAACACTGATTTGATTCGCATGTAATCTGGCCATCAGTATGCTTGACCAAAATGATCTCCCACAGAGTCTGTCAGTGCCTTTTGTGGATTTGGGTCCTACCTTCTAAATTGTCAATTTGGTACCATATCACCTTCCTTTGTACACTCTAGAAAAACAGACACCCCATACTCAAATATTCATTTTAAGTGATTCAGAACAAGAAAACAATAATACGCTAATGACCTGACGGACTGAACCATTAACGAAAGAACCCAAATGCCCGACTCCAAAAACACTTGGACCCTAACCCAAAGTCTGTTTAATCAGAAGAAAGGTTGGTAAACAGGAAGGCAAAAACACAAGCAAAGGTATCCAAATATTGGGCAAAAAGGCAGGTCAAAAATACAGAAACAGGCTGGATTACTAATCAAGCAAAATACACATGGAACGCTGTCACAAGGGAACAAGACGAACTGGCACAGAAGGAGGGGAACATGGAGACTAAATACTCAATGACATGAAACATGAGAATAACTAAAAAAAAGGAACTTTACTATCCTGGAGACGTGACATGACCATGTCTTGCAGTTCACAACACCTAAAAAAAAGGGAAAAAATGTAGTGGATTGTTTGCATTAATAGAAATAGATTTGGAACCCTGTCTTCATATGTCAAACATTCCGGACGTGAGAGTTTTTTTTGTTTTTTTTTACAGCGGTTATTCTGGAATTCTAATACCAATGGACCACTCAGGATTTGGTATACTTCTACAATAAACCCCATTTGACTCCCATTTCTTAAATTTGGTCATCATTAACCTGCTGGTAGTTTTCATTCCTCATTGGGTGGCTCTGTCTTGACCCTGCAATTTTATGGATTTGGGTCCTACCCTTTAAATTCCCCCTTGAAACCTTCAGTTTTTCTGCTCTGTACTGTCATACAGAGCAGGCATTGCATAACCAATTATTCAATATCAGTGATACAGAACAAAAACTCTATGAAGGGAAATTAAAATGTAACGTATAACTTTTAGAAAGAAAAACTAATGTTCATGACTACTGGTGCTAAATAAAAATACATTTAGTTCCAATCTCGCTGTCTCCAGTTGCAAAACATTCTCAAAAAATGAGAAGGTTTTTTCTAATGCAGGAGGGAAGGAATAGATGATTCAAAAATGGACCACTGAGTAGGTTTTTTGCTTCATTTTTAGGCGAGAGTGTGTTTGTTTCCTGGTTCATTAGGATGAATGAGCAGCTCGCAGTTGCTCCTCCGGGTGAAAGGCCTCTCGTTAGCGTTCGAGACTGAGGCGCCGCTGAGGCAGTGGGTGTCGACCGGCACGCTGTTCCAGGCGGATGATGCAGCGCTGTGTGAGCAACATCCAAGACACGGGCTGAAGGATGAGATCTGAGCCAAATAAAACTGATTTAATGCAGAAAAAATATTCTCAGTTAGGATTTATTTATTTGTGTTGATGACTGAGGGATCATTTCTGTTATTTCAGAAGCAATGTGAATTCTGGATTTACTGATTTATAACAAGTGGTAAAAACATCCTCTTATAGACATTGCTGAAACAAATGCAAAGCCACTTTGTTCAAATCTGTGAAGTGTCAAATTACACAGAACAGATCTCGGCAATGTTGCCGCCCCAATATTCGCCTTGTTCCTAATGAGCACTTGTAGACATTGTTGCTGTCATTTTCCGAATGCAAATTACCAGCTTTCCGACTCCAAGGTGCGCAATTCTGCTCTAACTGTCATCTTGAAAGGCAGGACAGGATGTACATTCTCTGGCTCAGGTTTAGTCATTTGAGTTCACTGCAATTTATTTGTGTATGACAGGGAGACTTGCTGGTAGCAAATAAGTTTACAGCCTTTGTCAACGGAAAACAAGACCACAAAGTTTATAATAACTTTGTGACAGCTGCAAGAGGTTGTACTCTCAAATATCATCGTGTCAACCCAGGAAAGGATGAGGGGATAATGGTATGTCAGTTTACATTCAGAGCCTTCTAAAGGGGGAAGTAAAGTGAATCAGTACTAGTGTTATGATGATACAAAAACATTGAATTTGACATTGATACTGAGTTTAGTATCACAGTACTCGGTATGAAACAATGCATGAAGCTAAAAAAAAAATACTGGTTCAATAACCGATATCTAATATATGAGGAACAGGATGTCCACAAGGGTAAGTCATGTTTTGGTCCAAAACTTGTTTTTTGCTCCATCTCTTATGCTGGACAGATCGCTTTTCAGGTCCCTTCCTCCTTTCTTAGCCATTGCATTGTGGTGTTGTTGGATTTTCTTGCTCCGTCTGATCATGTTCTACTCCATGTTCTCATCGAGGGAGGTCGGCCATGAGCTACCTGATGGAGCTCATCCCTTAAGATGTCGGGTTTTTTATAAGGTAAAGAAATGTTGCTGTGTTGAGCACAAAACTCTTTGCCAAACACTTTGTCTGGCGTTTGCATAAAAACTTAAAGGAGATCTATTCTGCTGATCCATCTTTAAATACATACATATGCTATGATGTTGGATGTCCATACTAAACCTCGACAACGTTTTCTTAAACACAAGATACACAGTTGTTGGCGTGATCCCCAGACCTGGTTTCCTGCTGCTCTGGACGTGATGCTACGAGAACTTTGCGAGACTTGGCCTGTCGACATATTTGAGCCTAGCATGGAGCTAAATTGTAGGACACGCCCACCCCGGCAGCTCTACCTGGGACACGCCCATCCCGGAAGCTCAGCCAAATGTCCCTGCAACTGCAAACAGAGTCAGCCAATCGGAGGAAAGTGGGCCCATGGGAAAGGGGAGTCTTAAAAATTAACAGTTTCAGGCAGAGGCACAAATGAGGGATTTTACTGACGCCAGTATCAGATGAATAAGGAGGATTTTGAACGACACATCTCGCAATGCTACTCAAAATGCGTCCCAGACTGACATCATTAATGGTGAAAGTGAGTACAATAGATCTCCTTTAAATAATAGTATCATATTTTTTTTAGATTACAAGTGAATTGTTGAAAGTAATGCAAATCTTAAACAAAAGCATTTACATTAAATTAATCACAGTCTTTGCATTGTATGTAATTTTACCATTACCCTGACGCTTTACACAAAGACTTTTATTTTGACTAATTACAACTATCTTGCTATAAAACCTAAACCAATCATTTCTGAATCCACAAACATTTCCACACACACAAATAATCATAAAGAAATACATACAAATGTAGAATTTACTCACTCTATTGCACTCTTGCTCCTGTTTTATGTCAATTTTTGCCAAAGTGTGTGACACTGCCACTATGCACGGGTACCTAAGTGAATTAATATCATCTGTCACAGCTACCTGCATGCTCCCTTTGGTCCCACCCACCCGAGGAAGTGTAGCATCTCCCCAGGCAAACCCATTCCCTTCTTTCCACTCTTCAACTTCATCTGTCACAGATACCGTAGCTTCACCAACCTCCCTTCTGCCGTGTGCCACCACCTGCTGCACACACACACACACACACACACACACACACACACACACACACACACACACACACACATGGGCTGTCTGAATGGCAAACTCACGCCTTTTTAAATCTGTCACAGTTCTAAACACACACACACACACACACCTTTCTGGCTATCTGAGTGACAAGCGTGGCAATATCAAACCACATTCCTCATGGCTGCCATCAAGGAGGAGGAGGAAAAATAACTTTGGTGAACGAGCACAACACAAATACAAAGAGAGAGATTAATCAGCAAGAGAAAGCAGGTTAGGAAGAGAAATGAATATCATAAACCCTCGACAAGTTCATAAATCTGAAGATGGTGAGCAGGTAGCAACCAAGTCGCCAGTCACATTTCTTTCATGAGTGACATAAACAAACTCTTGTTAAAAACAAGACGAGGAAGTCTGTTACAGGTGTATTTCCAGTTTTAAATGTAATTATTTTTCTGCTTTTTATTATGATGGTTCTTAGATTCTATAAATAGAAAATAACATCATCGACATATAGAAACACTGAGGGTTGATTTGTATGTATTGCAATTGCAGTAAAATATACATGCAGCTGTGGATCAGCGGTGGAGTCTGTCGTCATGCAGTGTGAAGGTCGGGGGTTCGATCCCCAGCCTCAGCAGCAACATGTCCAAGCTCAAGTCCATTTAGCCCATAGATGGATGGATGGATGCTAGAAAAGCCATTTACCATTTACATTAGACATAGTGCAGTTGTGATGATAATAAATTAATTGTGTAACAGATGGGCAAACTTATAGGACGTAGACAGTTTTGACAGTATTTACTTCAAAGACAGCGTGCAAAAAGTTCATGACAGATGATTGAATGCTATTTACGTGACTAAATGTGTCCATGAATTAAACAAAAAAAAAAAATCATCTTATTAACACTCACAGTCAGTGTCACAGGGTTATTGCACATAGTTCTGACACTCATCAGAGTGACAGCCTGTGGGAAGAAACTGTTTTTATGTCGGGTTGCTTTGGCGTACAGTGCTCTGCAACCCCAACAGGTGGGGGGGACACAGTTTGTGTGCAGGGTGTGAGGAGTCTGCAGTGAGGCTACCTGCCTGTGTAAAAATACAATATACAGGCATGTTGAAAGTAATACAGCCACCATGATCACTTAGCAATACAAAACATGCTTCCTGTTATTGAAAATTTATTTTATTTTTGATAAAAAAAACATGTTTTATTTCTTTAATACCACCCTTTCATTAAAGTATATGAATCTATATATACTGCCACAACAACCACAAGAATTCAAGGAACACGCTTTGACCTTTTGTTACCATAACATGTAGCTTTTAAAAAAAATTCTGTATGACTAATGATCGCTGAATAAATAAAACCATCCATGTTTTTTTTTTGTTTTGGCTGTACCATTTTGGTTCCAAATAAACATCTAAATTACATCTGTTTTGTCTTTCTCTTAGTTCTACCTGTAAACACACTGCAAAAAAAAAAAAAACGCCCATGGTACCTTTCACTGATAGTGGGAAATAATGATGAATAATAACAAGTGTCCAAATGCCAATCAAACCTTTATTTTTTTTTTTACTTTGCATTCACAAGGTAAACTGAGAAATCTACAGGCACGTATCCTGCCTTGAACTGCCCCCCTCCCCCCCTGCTGGCTCGACTGTCATTCAAAACATGCATAAATGGCACTCTCTCTGCTGGCAGCTGCAGGCTAAGGGGACATCCCTGTACATCCAAAATATATTTGTATTGTTTAAATTTGAATGAAACATATAAATAGTGCATAATAAAAGTCATTAAACATGATTCATGAACCTTAGAATAGTGATTCCTTTGCTACACAGTTCGAGGGATTCACCTCTTATTGTTATTGGGGTTTACAATAACAGTCATAGTAATAGATCCCATAAGAGACACAACAAAGCATATTCTTTACCCAGTAGTAAAAGTGAAAAGTCTCCCATTATGGATATACTTTAAGTAGAGGTACTCTAAAAATATCCTGAAGTACAGTAGTTGAAACAACAAACTATACTGTGTCAGACTCCTGGGACATCCACTGTTGTATGCAAAGTGTGAAGAGTATCATTGGGAATGATGAACAGGTGGTTCATTGTGGAGTGTGTTTCAGTTTAATATAATGCCTGAGTTTTTTTCCCTCCGCGCTCTGCTACGTGTCACAGCCCGGCTCTCTGGGGTGTCCCTTCCACTCGTTATTGTTTGTGCATACCTCCCCAATTTTCTCTGTGAATTCAATATCTCTTGTCACAGCTGGGAAGCAGCAGCATGCATATATAGGCTACAGCTAATGGGCTGCGGGAAATACAGTGCAGCATGCCGGCAACATAAGTGGTGGTGGTGGTGGTGGTGGTGGGGGGGAATGCCAGACGGGATTTTTTCTTAAAACTTTTTGTTTTTGCGGTAAAAAATTACTATGGAAATGTATGTGCGTGAAACAGCAACTTCTTGTTTTCTCTTCCACAGCGGGTCTCTGTTGTAATACAAATCTAGGCTGTTTTTTGCATTAGTTTGCTATTCTTAGCCGTCGCTAATGTTTGACAGTCAGTATTTGTATTTCATTTAGTTGACACAAGTCGGATTTTGAAAATGACTTTGAAGTGATTATTCAGTTTGCTGCTGCTGCTGCTGTGTTTGCAGCTGGCTGCTTTTCAACAGTCACATATTTAAATAGAGTCGTTATTTAACAAATCCAAGTCTGCGGAGGTTAATGGACTGAGATGAATAACAGTGTTAGCAGGTAAATTAATTAAAGGAGGGTGAGGGTGAACCCTCCTCCACCCAAACAGAAGTACATGTTTGATAAATGCTGGCAGGAATTACTATAGTTGGGTGTACGTCAATGCCTTTATTTTTGGCTTATCATGACAAAAAGGTCTATTGGAAGATCAAAGAGAAAAATTAAGATTATACTCAATGGGGAATTTGGGGATTCCAGTAAATTCATTTGTAACTCGAATAATCCAAGAGGTTTCCAAATGAACCAAAAACACACTAGTTAAACAGCTTCCCCCCCCCCCCCCCCCCCGGAATTAACCAAGTTATTTTATGAAAATGTTCTTTAGTTGGATTCAAGGGTAAACTTAAGTTATCAATCTTAAAATCTCCCTATCCTAGTAAGGGTCTTTGACAGCGGGACCCTAACCCTTCCCTTATTGGATTGGTTTAGGATTCAGGTCCATTACAGGGTTTACAGAATTAGACAGAAATGTCCTCACACATGCATTCACAGCTATACAACCAAGGAAAAAGCTCATACAAAAGGGCAACTTGAGTAAAATGTGGGAGTGCTGATGGCCTAGCGGTTAGGTTGCGGGTTCAAGTCCGACCTGCGGCTTCTGTACTGGTTGTCATTGCCCAAGCGCTCTCCCGATGTCCTACTCTATCCAATCTCCAATGTTTGGTGATATATAAGGCTGTTGGTGAGCCCTGATTGGCTCAGTCACACAAATTATGGAGAGCCCTGTCTCATCAAAAAAGAATATTCATGGTCACTCATATGTCAAAGAGGAGAGAGCTGTTAAAATGTATTTTTGCATCTTTGCAAACATGAAATGTCCATGAAATAAGCGACTCCATTATTGCACAGCTTTTAATTGGTACCATACATCTTCTCTTCTTCTGTCTTTCTCACATTCACTTACGGTAAACATGCAGTTCAGGCTGCTGCTCACTGGATTCCATTTAGCTTTGATCTCCATCAAATATATTGTTGCCAGACGTTGTTGTCATTTCGAACCCGTGGCTATGTAATCCATCAATAAGGGGGTTCGGTGTCAGAGCCGTTTGAAGATATGACTCTCTTTGTTCCTCTGAGGCAACACCTTTGACAGGCGCCAACAAGTTGGGAGATAAGACTTGAAACAAAGCGCTCGGCAGGAACATTAGAGCTTGTTTCAGGGGGGACTGACACCTGTGCTTCAGATGAACTGTTGGGTATCGCTCAGCGGAACGACACAGCTTTATATCAGCGGCTTGTGACCTTTCTGAATGCCAAGGCGGAGGACCTGGTCGAATCAGAGAGACAGAGATGGCCTTGTGTTACGTAAAGTGTAAAGTGATGAAGGACAGGAAGACCTAACGCCTTTGGGTGAAGTTGTTGGCATTTGCTGGAAGCTACATGGGAAAATTGTAACAAGACAATATATAAGTCCCTTTATATCTGTCTTAATATCAGTAAACAAGTATTTCTGGCACAAGTTTATTTGAGAGTCTAGGGACGTTCAGAGGAATGTTTTGGTTCAGAGTCCATCCTCCTTAATTTCTTCTTCTGTGGTTTTGTGTAACTTCCCTTTGCCACCTCCCTTATCCCCATTTGTACATTTACCCTAGGGGTAAGGAGAACACGTTCATGTATATTTTCACATTTTTTTTAATTTCACAAATTTAAAATAATTGATCCTAACTTGTCAATTTATTTATTTCAATGAGCTGGCTTTGAAAGTTTTTTTTTTTTTTTTTTTTTAAGAGTGATTGCTGCTACATAAAGTCATAGCAAGCTAAGCTAATAGGCGTTTTGTGTGTGTGTGTGTAGTGTATATATTATTGGGTTTGTGTGTCAGAGCTGGAGTTGGCAGCAGAATTAGCTTTTCCAGAATAATAGGTGGTCAACCATGAAGAGATTGGTGTTCACCAAAGTCCGTCGATTAGATTAATAAAATACATCCTGTCGTTGCCGTTTCAAACAGCGTATATTCTGTTAACCCTCTTTAAATTCCGCTCTTCTACAGTATGGTAAGCCTTGTCAGTATCCCTTTTCATACCTTCCTTTTTAAACCACCTCTGGTTTATCGTCGCTTCCCCCCCCTTCTGTTTTTCCATCTGTTTGGGTTTCCCTGTCCCCCGCCAACCTTGGTATCACTCATTTTCCTCCCCAGATCCTCCTTGTCTTCCTCCCAAAGTTCCCCTATTTCTGACATCATTCTACACTCGACTCGCTCATCTCGTCTCTCGGAACTTTTTTCGTCCCACGTTCCCCAGCTCGCCGATTTCATCTCTTTCCTCTTCGTTCTATTCTCTGCCCTCCCCTCCCTTCTCTTGTTCCATATCCACCACACCTCTCCCTCCTCTTTCCGTCTTAACACGGACCAGTCTTTTGTCATCCTCTCTCGTTCTGTGTGTGCGTGAACTTGTGTGTGTGTGTGTGTGGAGGCTCATTGCCATGCCTAGGAGCAGGTGCGAGGTCCAGGGAGAGGGGTTTGGATAGACGAAACGCACTCCCTGACAGAACAGGAACAGGATCGGTTTGAGGAGAATTAACCCAGCAGGCCTCTCTCTCCCTTACCTCCTCTCCTCCTCTGTCTGTCTGTCTCTCACTTTCACTCTCTCTCCATCTGTTAGGACAAAGCTTCCAGACTGTGACACACACACACACACACACACACACACACACAGATGTAAGTGAAAAGACAGTGGTGGTGGTGGTGATTCAAAATGAGACAAGATTCTAGCTCTTTTGTCACTCGTTGCTCACATTTGCCTTCATCTTTTCTCACTTTTTTCCTGGCAAGACATGAACCCAAACACAAAACATACATGTGAGACAAAAAAAAAACATGGGATTCAACTCCTATGAAGATCAGTTTTCCAGAGACTATATTGTATATTTTCCCTCCCCCTGAAAGGAAAATCAGAAAGTTGAGTCGATACAAAGTCGATAAATAAATCGACTTTTAGTCTCGCTTTACATTTCCATCACCTGATGCCGCGTCACCCGCAGTGAGAGGGTTAACCACAGGGCTCTGTATCATGTGTTATTAATTTGTCTAGCTGTCAGTGGGAACACACATATGTCTGTATTCATTTTCTTGCCCTCTCAGGCTCCATTAGAGGGTCAGGTTATTGCGTTTTGATTGTATTTATTCCCTCCTGCCTTTCATTTCCTGCGATCTGCACCCCAGCAATATTACCTGGGAATGCACACTTCCTCTCCGCTGTTGTCAGAATTTGACTGATTGATCTCGAAATAAATATATAAAAGTGAGTTTATTGCTCTGCTATGATGAAATGCTGTAACTATACAGGTGATGAAAGATCGGGTCTAGAAACGTGGGCCTGTCTTTTCATACTGTATATCACATTCAGTGATGTTTGCTATTATTAATGTGGATGCTACGTGCAGCACATGTTGTAGCCAATGAAAGATACAACATATGGCATTAGAGCAAGGGTCTGACATTCGACAACAGAAATCATGTATCTTTTCATCCTTTTTTTTATTATACTAATTAAATCACGCTAGTTGTAGGCGATATGACCTGCGATACATAACCGTTTTTTGTTGTTGTTGCATATTAGGAAAGCAGTATTTTCTTGTAGTATTCAAGTAACAAATGGGATTGCATATTCACGCACTCAGACCACCGTCCCCCACCCTAAAAGAAGCCTGTGATATAATACTAGAAACTATTCTGTACATGAGACCAGCAGAGAGGGATATTTTTTCAAATAAGTCACTTTTTGCTCTGTGTTCAGTACGTTAAAGCTTCTACCTGAGTCTGTTTTGTCTTTCTGCAGAGTTGTGTTGAGCTGCTGCTAAACACACCACATTGCCTCATATAGCTCTTTCACTACAAAAGCATTTCAACATCTAAATAACAGGTGACTTTTATTGTGAAGGATTTTTCAGAAATACACCGTTCATCATCACATTCGCGGAGTTTTAGTGGAGCTGCGATAAGAGGAGATTAGAAACCAAACAGTTGGGAGTTACAGGGTTTACTCACCACTAATTTGACCACACCTTTAGCAGGTAGACTCTTTGTAATGGAGATGCAAATCCATGCTGAGGCTCCGGGTTGGAATCTGATGTCATGTCACTCCCCACACTCTCTCCCTAACTTTTTCTGCCTCTATCCGCTGTCCCATCTCTAAAATAAAGGCCTAAAAAAGCCGGAAAAATAAAACCCAATGAGGTGGTGTCAGGTAGATTTAATCACCAGAGCCAAGCTAGTTACTTCTGCAGCGCTTGTGTTCGGCTTATCTAAGCCAATCTCTTGTTGCTGTACATGTAATGAACAGACATGACATTGAAAGCAATTCTTCTCGTCTAAGAGTCAGGAGAAAGTGAGAAAAACAGTAAGTAATCACATTTAATAATATTTCTAACTTTTTTAATTGAGGGGCAGTTTTAAAAACTCATTATTCTGTTTGTATACGGTACTTTTGTTTGCATGTGGGTTTGAGCTCAACTGAGAAATGGGGGGGGGGGGATTTCTTGCCTTCCATTAGCGTTTGTTAACTGAACTGCAAATGTAAGAAAAATGAATTGCTTCCAGTAGACTCCAAATGCACATTCAAAAATAATGAGACCTCACTTGAACCCTTTCCCAAAACATTCCTTGCGAGCGTCTCTGTCGTTAACTAAAAACTTGATCGTAAAAAAATGTAAAAAAGTGGATTTTTTAGAATTACAGCCTAGATTTGCAACAACATGTGTATGAAGTCCCTGTTTATTGTGACTATTTAACACTGCAGCTCTCTCACACTGGCTGTGGCTTCTTTTAAACCTTCTAGATGTTTGCCGACAGTGCAAGAGGCAGAGTGGAGGTGGAAAGGAGGAAGTCGGAGATGCAATTAACAACAGCTCTCAATATAATCCTGTCTCCAACTGATGCCTTTGGATAGAAGCCAGATAAGAAGGGACAGGAGCGGAATCAGCAGGGGGAGGGAGGGGGATCGGAGGGACTGTGTCACACCGCGTGGGGATGAATGTAGAAGCCTGTAAATAACAGCAGAGTGTACGAGTTAAATAGGCAGCGATAAGAGCGGAAAAATATGTTTGTGCTCTGTGCTTTCACCGCTGCGTACGGTCATGCAGGATCCTTGTTTGCAAAGGTTGTTGCAGAGGCAGTGACAAGGTGCGATAGCAAAGGAAATTGCTGCGACGTTGTTGTGTTTATAATGACAGCATGAAGAAGCGCAGGAGTTGTGTTGTGCCCTGTTGATTCTCTACATGTGCTGATCACCATATGTCCGGGGTTTTTAAAAAGCTTTTCCTGACCGAAAAAAAAGAAGGGGAAAGATACTGTGACAGTAATGCCTGCTGACTTTGATTGACATGGTAGGCTTTATTCATCGGCATAAATCCAAAGCCGTTGGAAGGAATACATACTGTAAACAGCAGTAAATAAACACTCAAAAGACGTATCATTGCACCCATAGCTTCATCTCTCTACATTACTCCCTGGCAAGTAAGATTATCCGCCTCGACTCCCGCTCAACACAAACCGCACTGACAAGCGATGACTGTTGCCATGAGGATCCCAGGATTCTGGTGTACAGACAAGATCAGGGAAGGGGGGTGGGGGGGGAGCGAAATTGTTGATTTGATTGCACTCTTGCTAGTGGCATGCCAGGAAAGAGCATGCAATCATTTGTAATTTACTTAATTTACAGATGCCAGTTCAGAGCGTGCAATTGAGAATAGCGCCATTCCGTTGAAAGGATGGGGTCATTAAATGTGGAGTGTGCTTGTGCCTTGTGTACGCTGGTGGGAAGTTGTTTTGTCAAGTCGCATGTGGCTTGGCTGCAGAGCTCCGTACATGTACTTCTTCAACCTCTTTGTTTGTGATGTAAATGAGACAGCCCCCTTTCGCTGCATCTCCTGAAAACAGGCTCAGTTGTTGCAGATGAAGGGAGGATGAGTCAATTTTCATCCATGATGCATCTGCGGGAGTGCGTGCACGCCTCCAATGCCTAATTGTAACTGTGATGTCAGGAAGACAATTGATGACTCTATTCTTAGGTTGAACAGACATGAATAGCCGTAAAACCCACAGAGGAGACCATTCAAATATTTCACAAACATGTTTCTGCACATGGGAGACCCGTAATAAAGACTACTCAGAGAGCAGAATCCAGCAGAACGTGTGTTGTTCTATGTTGATTTTTATCATTGTGTTTCCGTGTATTTGTTTTATGAAAGCCTCTCTGGTTGTCTGCGGAATTGATTAACTTGTGAGTTCATCAATAATGAACAGCTTTAGCAGCCTTGCCAAAAGCTGGCGTATTTGCTAGTGACTCATTCAAAATGAGAGACGCATTAGGACCAAAGAGAGTGTAAAAAAAAAAAAAGAATGGCATGGTCAACCTGATGTCACAATTTTGGCGTCTTGTTAAAGCCTCCATCTTTTATCTGTCACCTTGTTGGTGATCAGATTTGGGCGAGAGGGAGATTCTTGATCTGCGAGACTTTTCAAAGCTATAAAGGTTATACCTATGGCTAATTCATTAGCTGGAACATGGGCAAGTTAGCCATCTTGTTTTCCATGGAATGAAACCAATTTGTGTTGGTAAGTGACCGGAGGTGTGTAGATAAAGAAGCAAAGCTTATGGGATGCATTAATCTTGCTACTTCCAGAATCTTTTGTGAGTGTGAGCGGTAGGTGATGAACAACACAAGGTTACTTAAATTAAGCATTCTTTCTCATCACTACAGCTCTGTGGGTTTCAGTCAAAGCATTGGCTCTACGAATAAAAATGTAAAACTGCCTGCCAAGATGAGCACAGACACTTATACCTGCCAGTAAATGATTAATAATGTCATATAGGGCTGTCACTCTTTGTTCGACATTCGAACATTCATTCAAACCTACTGACTGTAATTAGCCATTCAAATTCCAAATGTAGAGTCTATCAGTGCATCAGTGTTTTTTAATAAATGTAACTATTTGTTGAAAAGAGCCAAGATTTTTTCCAGGTTCATTGTAACTGTCAAAAAAATCAGCTGCAGACTTATATAACATTTTGTGTTGACATGTTTCTTTTCAGCCTGCTATAGATGTTCAACCTCAGAGTATAATAAGAGATAACAGATAAAGAAGAAGATTGCAGTGAAACGAGGCGAATGAAAAAAAGAACCCAAGCAATCTGACAGACACAGAATCAGAAGAAGAAAAAAAAAAATCCACATTTTTTGGACAGTTATCTCAAAGTTTCCAGAGCTCGGAGAGCTATCAGAGAGATTTAATTTAATTAAACAATGGTCCAGCCGTGTCCAAGGTCAGATTGTGCTGGCTCAGACAGTACTGCAAAGGCATTAGAGCTGAGGTGAGGACCTCACACACACACAAAAAGCCTTTGACAATTTCTATGAATGATAGAAAATTTGATTTTAACACCACATGAGGATGGTAAGCCATTGGCACTAATTGCAGTCATTACACAGGTTCAAACCGGCACAATCATGTCTGCTCGGACGAATGCAGTTTGACATATCAAAGCCTAGCAGGTAACCACTTGTGAGGCAAAGTGATGAAGCTTTAGACTGTATTTGAAATTATAAAGTGTTGAAGTCACAATTATTCTGTATCCTCTGTTATTTTGTTTATGTATAAACTAAAGCACATTTTCATGACAACTGCCCAGCATAATGATATAGACAGAGTGTATTTTGTATTAGATGCACTTAAAGGTATAATATCTAATATATAACCAACAAAATGTCTAGAATTGTCTGTACAGACAGGTTAACATTTGCTGATTAGTTGAACAAGCATCAGGGAAAAGGGTGCAAGGAAAGAAAGTAAAAATGTTCCTAAATTTAATGAAACTCAGGAAAACCATAATATGGACATGGTAAATGGTAAATGGTAAATGGACTTGAGCTTATATTGCGCTTTTCTGGTCTTCTGACTACACAAAGCGTCTTTACACTGCATGTCACACCTACAAATTCACACACTGATGGCAGAGGCTGCTATGCAAAGTAACCATCAAAATTAACTTACCAGTCGTTAGTGTGCGCCCCATGTATGGAGGCTTCGGTACTCCAAGTGGGCGGCCCAGGTTCGAATCCAATTGTCCTACCCTACTGTCTCTTACTGATTTCCAACTCTATCCACTGTCCTATCTCTCCATTAAAGGCACAAAAAAGCCCAAAAATAAATCTTTAAAAAAGAAAAAAAAAGAATTAACTTACCTAATTCATACACAGTGACATGCTGCTGATGAATCAATGAGTGTCTTCCCCAAGGACACATCGAACATGTTGCTGCAGGAGCTGGGGTTCGAACCCCCAACCTTCCAGTTGAGAGCCATTTCAGTTTGAGTGTAACATTTGATCGTCATTGAAGGCCAGAGTATTACAAATTGATTTAACCAACTAGTAATTCTGGTGCATATCCTCTAATCATGACGCCGTTTGGTGCATGTCTACATTTTCTGTGTCTCTCAACCTGTTTCATATAATAAAAGCATAAAGCCCGACGTAAAAAAAAAAGAGAAAGGGAGTACAGTTTGGAAACATTGCCATAATGAACAAGTACAGTTATCAGTCCATCTAAAGTAATGCAAACACCAGTGGAGTGTCATCCTTCTCTTTGACAACTTTAGGCCTTGGTCTTACAATGAATGTCACTTTGTCTTTGCTGCAGAGGAACACCAGTTTGTTTGGAGAGCTGCAAAGTGCTTATATGTCAGGGAAATGTTGATATAGGTTTGTGCATTGGTGCAAACAAATAGCACATTCTACCATCTCAAAAACATCTCCAGACTCCATCTATCACTGCACAATCTCTCATACACGCCTCCATCAATTCTCATCTTGATTATTGCAATGGAGTCCTGTCCGGGGGAACCTAGCAAAGCCATGGACTGGCTCCAGTATTTGCAGAACCCAGCTGCCAGGGTTCTCACCAGCACAAAGCCCTGGCAGCACGTCACCCCCCCCCCCCCCACCTTCATCCACCTTCACTGGCTCCCGGTCATCTCCCGCATCACATACAAAATCCTCCTTCTGGAAATTCAGTAGAAGAATACAAAACCAAACAAGCAAGATCAAACCAGGAATCCAATTAATTTTTATTTTGAAAATTGGAAATCATACCCACACTTGCTCGTTAATGGCTGAGGATGGAGTTCAAAACCGTTGTCTCAACTTTTCCTAATCGTGTGTGCGTTATCAGAAGGCTGCAAACACAGAACTGTAGCTTTCAATTAAAATGTCCAAATCGTTAGAGATGAAACTAGCAAGCCTGCTTTTCTGCATTCATGATAATTATAATGGTTGCATGTTTAGAAGGATGCCAATCAAACTAAGACTAGAGAATAATTCAATAGACTGATAAGCTTCAGGCACAGTTTGTTGCTAACCCTGCTATATAGGATTTGGCTAAACAAGGCAGCCTTAGCAGTATACCAATAATTGTATTGATTTTGTTTCTAAAAGTTGAAACTAAGCTCAACAGGCACAGGAAGCATTTGAGACAGTGTGAACAACCTTATTCGTGGTCTCCATTTGTAAGTCAATCAATTCCCTCTCCTCGCGGTATGGGAAGAGGAGTCGTCTGTGATCTCTCTCTGGGAAAACGATCCTCTCCCTTAAATGGCGCGAAGTCCGAGCAAGCAAGCCTCACTCAAACACACATGCTCCTCCAACTCCCTCGATCCCACCTCCTTCCATTTCACCTCTTAACTTTGAACCCAGATCAATATCTCTAAGTCTAACACAATCAATCGCTTTGGTGTTGCCTTGATGCATACAGCCCAAAATATACAAAGAGGCAAAGAGAGGGGTTAGGTGGCCATTTTTATACTTCCTGGAAGGGCAGGATGTGATCAATTCTTAAAACAAAGTAGCCGTACAGTTTACATGATGTATTGATTCATTTGTTTCCTTCACGCTCTTGGTTTTCATGCGTGATATTCTCTTTTGTTGTTCCACTTACTTTCTCTCTCCCCCCCCCCTTTCCTTCCTTTCTTCCTTTCTTCCTTCAGTCACTCCTGCACATCTGATTGGTTCGAGGGATCATCTAGGCTTCAGCATGGATGGATGCATGGGTCAATATCTAAAGAGGATTGGAGCTCAAATTAGAGGCTGGACTACCTGAGAACGCAGCCAAGGGAGAAGACGCTGGAGGCCAAGCAAAGCAAAAATGCTCTCAGGCAGCAGCAATTTGCAACTTGTGATTTTTGCCTGGCAGACAAATTACAGTCATGCATTGATTCTGTTTATTTTTCTACCTTTACCCTCCAATTTCTTTCTCACCCTCTTGCCCTCCCGTTCTTTTTATAGCAACGTCTTTTCATTTTTGCCTGTTCATCTTCAGCTGTAGAACATGCGCCTGACATGAATATGTGCAGAATTACTCTGCAGAGTTTTCAAAATGACATCCTACTTCATCTCCCCACTGATCCACATAACACACATATTGTAACGCTGTCATCAACAGTGAGACAATGGATGCTCCCGTTTCGCATTCAGAGGTCTATTTTGAGATTAGAAGGCAATTTAAGACCATCTGTTCTTCTTTACAAAACTGTAGGAACAGTGAAACGTGTCGCATTAAGTGTGATTGATAACTTTCTTTAATTGGTGCGCAATTAAAAGTGGGGGAGGAAATGCAACAGGATGTCATTTGATCATTGGGATATTTATTACTGAATCTTATCTGCAAAGGAATAATAAAGACTTGCATTTGTAATTTATGCGTTGTTACATTTATTGAAGTCTTTACATGTTAGTGAAGTGTTTTGAAAGGCAGTGGTCACATCATGTTACTGCATGTCTGTAAATCCTCATGTACTATCAAACTTACTGACCACACATTTTCCTGTCTTGTACTGTAGGTTACTCTGGCTGGTTTGTGGGGGCGGCCTGCTGCTTTGGACCCAACACAGTTTTGGCAGATGGCCTTTTATTCACAAGTTTGGTTTTGCCCAAGATTTTCTGCTTCTTAAAAAGACGTTTTATCTTGTCACTGTAACTTTGCCAAATGTTGCTTAGTGCTCATGATTGATTATGGTTGGGTCTCTGTAGATAATATAGCAATGAGTAAGGTCTCTAACCTGCTTTATGTAAAAGTACCTGAGACACCATTTGGTATGAATTGAAGGTTTGGAATACATACAAAAAAAAAAAATACAGCTTTGTATCACAGTTCAACTGACACCTTAACCATTTTGGCTACAACATATTCTAACTTGCAGAAAGTGGTGTAGTCAGTGTCGCATAAGTTAACATCAATAATTTGTGGCAGGCCAAAAATGAAAAGGACAAATATGAAACTCTTAACACTTATCGTTTACAATTGGTACTGCAGTCCAAATTCAGAATACTGTAGAGAGATGTCTCCCCCTGCCCTCTCCTCCCTAGACCAGATTTGCAAACAGGTTGCCATGTCATGGACACTGAAGCTTGAGTGTTTAGCCAACTCTTCATTGGACTTGGAACCTATCTGTGTTCTAACCTCTCTTCATTTTTCAAATGTTTCTCCAATATTTCTCCAAGTTTCATCACGTTTCTGGTTGTGGAGCGGGTACAATCAGTTCTATCTGAACCAGACAAACCAAAGGGCGTCCAAAATGGACATTTGGGGGTGCCTTAAAACCACCTACTTCTCTAGTTAAAAAAACCCCAAACCATTCTGCACTGGAATTGAGACTTAGAAGGAGGACATACTGGCTGCTGCACGTAGACGAAGAAGCCAGCACTTCCACATACAATAGCATGTTTCCTTAATTTCTGAGGATATTGGATAATTTCATGATTCAATTTAGTCTTACGCAATGGACCTTTAAGATGCTAGCTTTGTTGTTGGACTTGGATTAAGTGTCCCAGAGTTCATATATTTCTGTTTTCATTTGTAATTATTGGATACACAAAATAAAATGAGAATCTGTTAAATTCTACACCCACTTTTGCATCGTTTCATCGGAGAGTCCTACTTTTTTTGGGTGGATATTATCTAGTCTGAACTGGCACACAATGAATTTATTCTATTTCAAAGCTACAATGTTGTTTTAATGAGAATAACTCTTTAAACAAATTCCTGGAAATTGCTCTGCAATAACTTCCAACTCCTGTTGACCCATGTGACTCTGAGAAGACATATATTAATAATGCAATTGAAATGGAAATACCACATAAATCAAGGAAAGTGCTTGATTATATAATTAATCATGCATAGCTAAGCACAAACCACTAAAATAGAATTGATTACGATGCTAAGTGTTGATAATTGATTCATATAAATGGACACAGATAATTATCGCAAACCCAATTAGAGGCGAGACAAACAAGTAATCTCATGGAGGAGCAGCACTTTCTGTCTCATTTGAAGGAGTCCAAATTATTCACGGGTATTGTTATTACTCTGGTGGCTTCATCACCAGAGGGATGAAGAGTTTAGAGACAGGTTTCAAGAAAAAAAATGTAGGGGCAGGGCAGCGCTTGTTCAGACATGGCTGTCGTGATTTTTGATCAAATGGCCTTTGTGTTTCTCCTCTTTACTTTGCTAAGCCCGGGGCGCTCTGGGAATATGCAACAGTGGCAGGTGAATCAGCGCCTGCATTTGTTTACTTCACAGAAGCGGGAAGGAGAGCTTGACGGACTGCTCAGCATGCAGACCACAGGCTTCGGAGAAACATTTATTTATTCTGTCCAGGAGGAGGCCCAATCCCAGGAGGAGGCCCCGCTCCTCCAAGTGTTGTAAGATGTGCACATTTTGTGTGAGTGTTGGCGAAGTTAAACACTTGATATGCATGCTAGATTACACAGTTCATAGACGAGCTACTCACTCCATACAAACACAATTCCTTGATTATTTTTCCGTACATGACTCTCTCAAGGGTGCTATTAGGAAATGTATGACAAGCAGAGAAAGTGACCTATTCGATCTTTCATGCATCCGCTATGATTTGGAAGTTAACGTCCTGCTTTCACTTTAAAAGTCTAAATTACGTGTTTTAATTAATGAATAAAGGGATTCTTTCCCTGCCCTCCAAAGACATTTAAAAGCAACCAAGTGATTGAAGTTATTAAAATAAAACCGAGCACAGGAGGACATCATAAATGTGTTGGAATTAATATTACCACTGCCATGCAGTTCACTGTCCCAGTGGGCAACACGCTCGCTGTGCAGACACATGAGCAACGCGCTAATTGCTCCTATTTTCATTGAAGGTTTGCCAAATTTGTTAAAAGAAACTCGAAACACCTCAAGTTAATCTGTTACTTTGATAAGACCGCAGTTCCAGAAGAATCGAAAATCCTTTCCCCCTCGGGATGGAGTTCAGGCTACTTAGCCATCACTTAACCTCAGGTAACTATCTTCCCATCAAAACCAAAAAGGAAAATTGGAGATGGGTGAAAATGATCAAGGGCAAAAGGGTCCTTCCAAGCAGATAAATAATGTACTCAGGCGATGGTTTGAATTCACGGCACGCAGCCCGCGGATACAATCGTATCACTTTTTATTCTGACTGCTGGAGGAAGTTCGTATCACGTTCTGCAATCTCAAATAAATGTGATTAGATTGCCTTTCAATGGCTGCGAGCGGTGGAGGTCAGAGGTCTTGGGTAGTTTGGTGAGGTGGGGTTTTCAGTTTGTAGAGGTCAGACAAGTCTCGCTATCAGAGGATTCCCCCCCCCTCGGTAAATGATTTAACTGTTAAGGTTAAACTCGAGGGCATCTATGGAGTGTCTCTAGAACTCAGATAGAGAAGTCCATCAGACGAGGCGGGGGTCATGATACACTTAAGTCATCTCATGATTGGTGCTGAGGATCAACAAAAACGACCTGCCTTCAAATGATATTGGAATGAAGGACAGCCCCATTTACACCATGAGATTCAAGATCCAAAAATGTATGCACAGAGGTCTTGCTAAAATGTACACATGACGCATTCAAAGTTTTACAAAGCAGTTCACTTTAGAAATGAAGAAGTAGCTACCAGTAGTGTAACAGACTTGTGCTGGGCCCTGGTTCCAAATATTCAATATATTGTATAACCACAAAATAGTTCATCAGATATGCACTCTTTCATCAGAAAAAAATATCCCAGCTTTAATAGTTGAGCATATTTACAGTAGAGAACATGTCAGTGAACTATGAGGGCAAAAAAACAAAAGTCAAATAATCGTTCATGAATCGTAATCGAGGTATATGTTCAATTAATCTTGATATTTATTTGAGGTCATAACGCCCAGCCCTATACTATTCTATACTACGATGCTACAATACATCAACAGTTTATCAGCTAATTTGAGCTTCACATAAGTCCTTTACAGATTGTGATTCTGCTACAGCGCTCTACTTAATCAGTGTATCTGCAAAGGTGTAATATTGATGGTATCTATACTAATAGATATAATAGTATATCCCTTAATGTTAGTTAATAAATACCAAGCTGTTACAATTATTATTATATTACTTTTAGGCCATTAAGGTTAGTTTGATCATTTTCTCCTCAGCTATACGTATTTGTAAAGGGGTTGTCTTGTTGTGACACTTTGAATGAAGATCTCCGAGACTTGTTGTCCTTTCAGCGAGCCTGCCATCTGCCTGCACTGTACATATTATCCGTCAGTGGTGTCTGGTGATGAGGGCATACTAAATGTGACATTTGCGATCGCAGATGAGCTTGCAAATCAAGACTTTACTGCCATCACCAACCGGGGGGAGGCACATATTCATTTATTTATACTCCTAGATTGCTGCCATCAATCAGAGCATTATAAATCTCAGCTCTCATCAATAGGCAATCTGCTAATGCATGCGGCCGATCAATTCCTGACAAGCACAACCAACATGCAAAGCAACTCGTCTCTTTCTTGAACACATACACACTCTCTCTCTCTCTCTCTCTAATATGCACAAACAAGCAAATTAATACCGTAGTGCAAAAAAAGGACCAATACGGTGTCACATTACTTGACTTGTGGGGAAAGCGGGCTTAAGGGAAAGGTGCATTAAAGGGGCCCTGTTGCGTAGTAATGGTTTTATTTGTAGTTCTGCAAACCAATAAAGACACAAGCAATATCCTTAGTGGCAAATGCAAGTACTGATAGAGCAGAATAACTGCAAATCAGACAAATCTAATGTGTCCCCATGAGGTTGCTGTCGTTTCTTGCAGCCTTAAATAATTGATTTTGCAGCCCTATACTCATATTGTTTTGAAAAAAACCGAATACAAATTTGTGTTTAAAGCAGAAGACGCCCTTTTTCTTTACTTCTATATGTCACAAATACAAAAATAAAAAATAAAACTGGCTAATGTCCCAATGCAGGCTCAGTGAGCTGAACAAACAGGGAGACCACAAAGTTTTAAAGTTATTTAAACAATCAGTTATTGGAAACTAAGGCAAACCACCCCATAAAATGAATATGCAGCAGCCAGCGGGATTTGTAGACAGTCATGACTCAGAAAGACATTTACATAGGATACACTTGATTTCTGCTATATTTATGTGTTGCACACGCCTCCTTTAAATAACATTCACATGGATATACTGTTTTTACAAGAACAGACTAGCTTAGCCGCTAACAATCGCGTGGTACCGCACATGAACCCTTCCTTTTCTCATGTTTGGCAGGGCTGAGTAATAGCAGAGGAATAGAGTTTGTGAGATCTCTTCTTAAAGGGATTTTCCAGGAAATAACAACAATGGTGACAAAAGACACACTCTGAGAATGTCAGCATATAGTGTGAAGTCAGGGATAAGGAGTTTTACCAAGAATTACAGTGCATGGCCTTGACCGCCTTCATCGTAAAGAGCACTTAAAACAACAAAAATATACTCACAATTCTATCTGAAAAGGGAACATTCCATTCACATCAAAATCAATACTAAAGGTGTCATCTTCCAATGCTATTGTAAGTGTGTCTCTTAAGCGAAAGGAAATATTTTTCTGTAGAAAGTAGAGCCTCGTGTTCTTGATTTTAAGTGTGCCCTTTTTGTCCTACATCATAAAGAAAACGAGAGATAACACTTGATGTGATAGTTTTGGAACACAATCAACAGAAAGTAAGTCAACTTTTCAGGTTATCAAAAGCCACGAATCAAAATCCCTGTCCTACAATGTGTTATGGCCACGAGACCACAGTGATGAACATCTAGCAGCCCTGAGTCAACTGATGCACATCTGTAATAAGAAAAACCGAAATGGTGTTTACAAGAAAAACACATTTAGTTTATCCTGCAGACAAGATAACACCGCCAAGGCAAATGCAAACACAAACAGAGCAAAGCTGTCGGCACATGCAGACACAGGGACGTATCCACAGACACACAGAGATTAAAACAGCAGAGCCCATCCCATTAACAACCCGCCTACCAAACAGGGAAGCCAAACACAGGCTGTGTTTGCAAGGCACACGGTGACAGATATACCGTCGTTTGCCGTGGCGGTGCCCTTGACTGCCCCTGCCCTTTCTCCTCCGCAACACAAAGGCAATTATCACCTTGTCTCTCCTGAGAAAGGACCCCGCTCATTCAGCCTCGGCATTACAACTCGGGGCAGATTAATCGTCATAACAACAGGCACAGGCGGCTCCCAGCACCTCCTGCTGGACGATAGCTAAGGAGACGGCCTCATGTTGGGTTATTAATGCTGATATTAGTGAAGGCAGGAGTGGGATCAACATGACATTTCTGGTGGAGGATGGAGCGCAGACCCTTGCTCTGCAGGGGGGGGGGGGGGGTGTCACTTTAGCCAAGAGTATGCTAATTACGAGACTTAATCAATGGGCTTTGTTACCTAACATTTTTTGGATGTTGGCCAACGGGGCATGTAACAAGGATCCTCGTGCAGGGTTTTGGAGTGCCATCCCCAGTGCTTTGATCCATTGCACGCGTCGGGGTATGTTTGTGCACGTGTGTTTGTCCATGGGAGTGTGTCGATGAGTTGTAATACCCTCACAGGTGGCTAGTGGTTAGCGGTTGACAGATTGGAGCTTTGACAATCGCATGCATTCAGGCGAATGGACACAACATGTTGTTGGGGAGGTGATACACAGTTCATGTGGAGAGAGGGGAAATCCATGCGGCTGAGGTAGGGACGAGCATTGACAAGCAACAACACATACGAGTAGTAGTGTTCAGGCGGAAGAACACATCAGTGGTGTGAAAAAGTAGCGCTTAGACAAAGTGTTTTGAGATGAGAGATGAGATGAGATTCAACTTTATTGTCATTACACATATACAAGTATAGAGTAACGAAATGAGGTTTGGCATCTCACCAGAAGTGCAAATAAGCAGAAAGTGCAATAGTCTGTGCTATGTACAGTAATTGAGTGCAAGAGTCTGTGCTATGTACAGTAATTGCAAAATTTACAGATGTAGACAAAGAAAGTGAATTATGAGGTAAATCTGGATGGCTGGATTAATGGGATGCAATAAATATAAATAAATGCTATAAATAAGTAATGCTACAAAATAAGTGTGTTGTTAGGATTATAATATACAGATTAAGATGCAGTGAGCATGCTATACTAATAATATACAGATTAAGATGCAGTGAGCATGCTATACTAATAATATACAGATTAAGATGCAGTGAGCATGTTATACAAGTTTACAGATAATTTAAAGAATATGAACATACTATAATACAATAATAATACAGATGGATGAGAGATGTGAGAGAGATGTGAGAGAGAGAGACAGAATACAGAGTTCGGGGTGTGAGGTGATATGGAGGGGAAAGGGGGGTCAGCAGGGTGCGGAGAGAGAGAGGGAGAGAGAGAGAGAGACAGAGTTCAGAGTTCGGGGGGGTAGAGTTCAGTAGAGAAACAGCTCTGGGGAAAAAGCTGTTCCTCAGTCTGCAGGTTCTGGTCCGGAGGCTTCTGAAGCGCCTGCCGGAGGGCAGGAGGGTAAACAGTCTGTGGGCAGGGTGGGAGGAGTCTTTAAGGATGCCATGAGCTCGCCGCAGACAGCGTGTTCTTTGGACATCCTCAATGGCAGGAAGTGGACACCTTGTGATGCGCTGGGCGGTTTTTACCACCCGCTGTAGCGCCTTACGGTCTGCGACAGAGCAGTTTCCGTACCAGTTATGTAAAATGTCTACATGTACTATACAAATGCATCTTCATTAATCTGGAGGTCTTTTTTTAATTAGCTATATTACATGGTACAAATGGCCCCCATCTGCAGCTGTGTAGAGTCTAGTTTGCATGTCAGAACTCTGGTCGGTTTCTCAGTACAGGGGCCATGCTAACTGGGATTTCCCATGGCTCAGCTGGTAGAGGGTTGTCTCTAAACCGGAAGGTTGGGGGTTAGCTCTTGCAGCCACATGTCCGATGTGTCCTTGGGCAAGACACTTAACCCCAAGCTGCTCCTCCTGCTTTGTTGATGGAGTGTAAATGTGTATGAATGGGATTAGTTACTTCTGATGATCACTTTACATAGCAGCGTCTACTATCAGTGTGCAAATGAGTGTGAATGGGAACAGAAGGTGTGACCTGCGGTGTAAAACTATTTGAGTAGACTAGAAAAGCTCTATACAAGCTCAATTCCTATTACCATTTACCATTCCTATGGCTGATACACTAACTAATAAGAAGTACCCCATACAACCCCACTCATTCAAATAAGTCCAAATTATTCTTTGATCAACTGAAGCATATATTTTGACATCCATGCTAACACTACAGCAGGTAACTCGTCACAATGGTGCTAACTTTTGCTTTATTTTACTAAACACAAATATGGCCAAGGCTTTGTATCATGATTTTATATGTTCATGAAACAAAACCAATACAATGTGATTGTATTGCCAACTGAACATTTTTGAAGGGTTAACAATTTACTGTGACGGGTGGGAATGGTCGAGAAAATTTAATGATAATCCATAATAACATTTAGGAAGTAAACCATTAAAACTGAGTTTACCATTGATACATTCTGCTTAACCCAATATATGGTAAATGCATTTTGATTTCATTTCAGCAGATATTCGGTCATTAAACACAATAAAACATTTGGACCCAATGGTAGCGCTAGATAAGAAGTTGAAGGATGGCAAAATCTTACAATTTGCCTTGAGAAAGGGTTGAATGAATGTTGGTAGTTGGTGTTGTCGTCTGAGCACCCTTATAAAACCCATATCATTTACTGAAAAAAAAAAAAACACACCATTGTTCCTTGGTGAAACACGATCTCAACTTCAAGTTAGATGTTTGCACCAGTCACTTTTCCACAACTTTTCTACTAGGCGTGTTTCTTCCGCCCCAATGGCACTCTGAGGCAAGACTCTCATCTCCACAAATCAAAAGTAATGAAATGCAAGTGTCAAGCCCATAGTCAGCTCCATGAATCAGAAATAAAGTATTAATACAAGAGTAATTAACTTGCTAATTGGAGCTTTTGCTGGTGTTCGAGTTTCCTGTGCAACATCCCCTCCCTTGTACCAATCCCCTCTGTTAGTATAAAATTAGCATAGCTTCAAAGAAAAGCAGCATGCCCTTTCTGGCTCTTGTGTTCTTACTTTATGTCTCCTGTAACTACAAATGCACTTAGTTCTTTAACTCCTTCAAATGTGTCTATTTTATGAACCATATTAATGTTGTTTACTTGAACAAGCACTTGGAAAATGCAAATCAGAGTTCTTACAGTCAGCCGCGAGACATGTGTCAACCTCTGCCGAGATTCTTCTAAATAATATCACAGCACAGGGCCAGCAAAGACCTGCCACTACTGTTTGACATTTTCTGGAGGGGGATGCAGGTTTTCTGTGCTTCACAGACTCGTGTTTGACAGAATGTAAACCAGCCAACCGAATCGGGCCACATGGGCTCCATTGGAAAGGTCAAGAACTCCTCAAAGCAAACGCCCAATCCGAGCGGAGATACAGCTGTCATGATTGGAGGAAATGGAGGCATGGAACGGTGTAGCCATGGGGCAACACTGCCTAGAATGGTGCAATTACAGCACCAACACAGTGGACTGTTTAAAGCTAATTCAACCCTCTGGACAACACGGGGCAAAACTGCTAACCTTTGGTAGTACAACATAAAGAAGAATTCACTCTGTGACAAGTGAACTTTGAGTAATAGTCTTCAGAGGTGTTTGTTTACAATATATATGGGGTACATTTCTGACATTTGGTACACAATTTTTCTCGACATCATGGTATAACGTGATAGTAAACAATACCACCTTAACCTATGACGTTTGATGGCTGAGATCATTAATTTGTGTTTGAATAAGTTGTTTTTTTCAATCAGTCTGTTCTGATTGGTTTGGTGAATACACAGAAAAGCCCTTCCTTCAATCCATCCGTCTTCGCGTGCCACCTTAACAGAACAACACAATTAAGGGTCACTTTTCATTAGGCCTTGCCCAAGAGGGGACATGAAGCCACACACAGTTTGGCTATTAGCGACTCCTCTGAAGAAACATGTCCCCGCGCTGTCAGTAATAATCCATGGTCATAAAGGTTTTGATTCTTTCTGCCACAGTTGCTTTTGGTTTCTCTACCTGCGTCATAATAACAAGTCTCCGGCATCACAGCAGTCTAGCTAGATTAATAATCAATGGACTTAAACTTGGGCCTATTGTGACACAAGCAGTATGTCGGCAAGAAAATAAATCACTTTTTACCTCAAAGACCTCAAACTGGCTGTAACCTTCACAGTAGTAAGTTTTGTCAGAGGCCAACCTGCATATTACCAACAGGCTAAAGTTAAACGTTCAACTTGCAATCTTCTTGATTTACTTTGCCATTTACATCTGCAATAACAATCTCTGGTTTCAACTTGAGACATTCCATTTAGTGATATGAAAACTCTCATTTGGTTGGGCTGAACTTGATAAGCACTTAAATCACAACAGGAATATAATAATGACATAGCAGTTATCAATCGTATTCTACCCATTATATGATTGTGTTATAACTTGAAGTGAAGAGTGACGTCAGTTTCCCTCTGGGTTTGTTGTTCTTAGCTCTGTGTTAACACTGACAGTACGGCGCCTCCTTCAGCTTGTTTATGTTTCACTCAGAGGCTCGAACATGTTTCATACTTGTTTTTTTTCAGGTGAACCCCACCCTCACCTGTGTACTAAGGGATGCTGTTTGTAGCAGGCATATACGTACAGTGCAAAAACTTTTTGGGTCTAAAATACTTAAATGAAACAAGAACAGAATCATGTTTGGGCTGCAGATTTAGAATAGAGATCAGTCCTGCAAACAGCTGCAGTCGGTTGGCACACTAATGGGCAGGGGAGGAGGGGGGAAAGGGGAGGCGGTGCACTGAGGCAGTATTGTTTGGAAATGAGAGGCTGGTGCTAAAGTGCACCATCTAATGGATCAAAGGTTGCATATTAGCCTATAGCTTTAATGTTATTTAAAAATGTTTTTCAGACATTTAAAGTTAATGCTGCAATATTTAGATTTAGATCTGACTGGCTTAACTCTTTTATTAATTTAAATTCTTAAAATCCTTTAGCCCGTAAAAATGTTTTTGCGTTTTTCATTTGTGTTTTTAGCATTTCTACTCTACAACCGATCCCCTTAATCTTTTAACAAACATCAACAAGATCACAGAGTTGTTCAGCTACTGATATGTTTTACTCATGTCTTGTGAAAGGAACAAGCTAGCCAGCTGAATCTCAACCAATTGGTTTAACTTGCTAACATTTTGGATAAGAATTAGTACAAGAGGCTGCTTGGTTGAGCTCAAGATTAAGATCCTAAATCAACTTCTAAATAAGATATTGTGCAGCTCAGGCCATTGTTTTTCTACAATACCTGAAACATTTCATTAGTCTTTAACATTTTAGGTCAAATTATCAGATATGTTATTTTTAATGTTAGTAAAATGAAGGCAAGGAAAGGCAATTTGAGTTATACAGCATATTTCAAGAACAAGGCAATTCAAAGTGCTTCACACGTGACATCAAAAGAATCACGACAAAGGGCAGGAAACACATGAAAAGTGGACGTGTCAAAATCATTAAAATAAAACCTTAAAGATCAACAATAAAATGCTGCTGAACAATCACAAATGCATCGCAAAATGCAGAATGTTGAAATTCAAAGTGACATAAATAATAACTCATTTCATGAACGGATTTGTATAAATACAACACTGTGTATATGATGAATTTAAATACACCATTTTCCAATGAAGTAACCAGGAGTACCTTGCTGACAAGGCATATTGCATCTATTTAGCCTAATTCATGAGCCCAAATGTGACACAGTGATAAATTTGGCACCATTATGTCACTTCTGGGGCTCAAAAGCCATATCCAGCCTGCAGAAGCTTAAGTTTCCTGGCTTCCTCTTCCTTCTCCCAGGGGCCAAATTTGCAAAAGCGGGTCATCCCAGACCTCATCTCCTCCCCTTGGTAGCGTAGTCTTATTCATCTATCATAAAGCCTCCCAGAGGATTTCCCTGATGATGTAAATTCGGGGTTCTCAAACAGCTAGAGTTTAGGAAAAAATGCATCTTGCAGAAAGCTACACCTCTTTGCACGTGTTTGTCCCAGCCCCAACCCCACCCCTCCTGCCAGCTTTTCCTTATCTGTCTGCTGTTTTATCTGCTCGCCAAGGTCAGACGGGCTTGAGGCGATCAGTCCTGATAAAGACAGGATGTGGAGATGGAGGGGGGGGAAGAAGACAGGATGGTGCGACAGGGCCTGGTCAAGCGGGTCAGATCCAGCTGTTGACGGTCATATCTAAACTGTCCTATAGACAGCACTGTGATTTTTTTTTATTTCTTGCAGATCCAAGCTTCACCTCCCTGATTCACTGAATATCCAAGAAGGAGATTTGTTTGTAGTCTACTGTGTACCAGTGCAATCCATTTATCAGGCGTGAGTATGATTTGCTGATTTGCCGTGGTTTATCTAATTTCATTTTCAAGTCTTTTCAAGTCTTCGATTCAAGTTGTCAAAGTCGGGAGGCGATTGAGTTGAAGACTGCTGATAGAGGAGGAAGAACTGGAGATCTTATAACACCTGCACATTCCCACACGAGGCTCTTGGGAGAAATAGCTACACCACAGGGACTTACTCATCCCTTTTTTTATGGGCACTCATATGCAAAATAAAAATCTAACGTGTGAGTTATTTGCTGAAATAATAGCCACACTTGACTTAAGTTAAGCCTCAGAAAATGCCAAAGCAAAGACAACGAAGGGGTGAGGCTTCATTGAAAACCCCACTAACACAAACAAGCAAACACATATTTCTCTTTCTCCCTCCACTAAGGGATTGGGATATCTATTAAATAATTCAAATGGCTGTCCTAGGATGCCAATCAGAAATACTACAGCCATAAAAGCCATGTCTATACTTGGTGCAGAGTGGAGGCCCCTGCAGCAAATGAAGGCATCATTCTTGTTATTCTCCGGAGGATGCGGCAGCGCCAGTATTTCTCCTTCTTCTGCTTGTCGTGGATTTATTTCTTTATTTATTCTCCCGGAGCAAGGAGGGATGTTTGGGTTTTGAAGCAGGACATATCTGCAGGGGGAAAAGCGACTGTCAGCCTACTTTATCCCCATTTGAATAGTGCCTCTCTGCTTGCTCCAAGGTGAAACACTCACTGTTAGAAACTGGGTTAGGAGGAAAAACATCCAAGGCCGCCTTGCAACAATACTAGAGGTGTAAGCATTCAGTGCCCCTCCCCCAGCCCTCTTTATTTGGCTGGAGTAAGTTATCCGTGCTATTAAAGGATAAATTATTGATCGGCGATCTGGGCTGTGTTGTGGTATGACTGCTTGTTAGTGTTTCTGTGTGGGATTTTAAACTGTTATGGGTGAATCAGTTCCTAGAAGCTGTGTCAGATTGAATACAACATTTAAAAAAACAGGTATGTTCTCTGTTGGATTACAGCTACAACTGATTTTTTTTTTTTCTCTTTTCAAGTTTGAATTCTTTCTTCTAGCTTTCTCCTACTTCTGCTAACCTTTGGCAAAACCTTTGAGATTCACGTTTTCACTTCAAGTAGAATTAACAATGTGGAAGTGTATGTAGGACAGTCAATATATAAAGATAGGAATACATCTTTACGGGTACAATAATGTCGTAATCATAAGTGTTGAATTCAGAGAGGCCTTTTATGTATATGAGGCTCAAAAGGTTGCGTGAACTCAAAGGAAAACAAAATAATCCTGCATCCAATATTTGGAATTGAGCATCAGTGACCAAATTTGGCTAGCTAGCTTGAGCTGATAAGGAAGTAATAATGCTAAAGTATTTCCCAATCAACCAATTCAGACCTCTAATAATGGGGAGATTTTCATAGTTCACTGACAAATGATGTACATTTCCCTGCTGACCAAACCAACCATTCTCTTTTGGTGGTTCAGATCAAGCGAAAAAAATAAATAATAAATCCAATAGGCTTTAAGGAAAACTGTTTCCCTACTTTAACAGATAACAGGCACTCTGACTCTCTGCGGTGGAAAAAAAACTTCCCAAAACCCTGGAGCCCATCTCCAAGCTGTGCTAATGGGCAATTTAACCACCACTCTCCTTGGCCTCCCACTGCACATTTCAAATGGCTCCACCACCAAACCTGCTAACACTTACCCATTTGGTTACCTTGGGATGATGTCACTCTGTATCTGGGGAGGTTGTGCACAGCTACAATGTGTGTTTGTGTACATGTGAGTGTGATGGGAGACAGCCAAGGTCATTACTCATTGATAAGGCCCCAGTGGAGTGCTCGTGTTATCTCCTCTGCCTGGGGACTCCCCGGAGCAACCTCTACAATTAGCCATCTTCCCTTTGGTATTTATCCTTGTGACAACCACCCCAACCCAAGCACTGCTGCTGAGGCGGTCTGGGAATAAGCAAACACCAGGCAGCCCTCCAACACTGTTAAAGGTGGGTGTTTATGAAAGCCTTGGACATGAGTCAGCCCCATACTGTCGCAAATATCAATCAAAACATAGCTGTTCCTTTTGGATATTGATCAGATTACATGTTCTGACTGATAAATAGATATAGTGACACACAGTAACTTTATTATGCAATTCACATAAAGATCTGCTTTACTTTTATAATACTGACTGCAGTAAGCTTAGTAGTGGTCTCGACAGATGGCTGTTCACCAATGAGTCTGGTTCTGCCCAACATTTCTACCTGTTTAAAGGAAGAATGTGCAAAATATTACACATAAATGAAGTATATCTCCAATGTAAATGTCTCTCTGAGTCATGGCTGGCTGTGTTGTTGGGTTTCCTCGCATTCCTCACACTTCCTTTAAGTGTCAATTAAGCGTTTTTAGATCACTGTCATTGTTGTGTTAGCAGGCTAATGTTAGACCATAGCTAACATTAGCCTGCTAACACAACAATGCAGGCCACAGGCAATTGCAGCTCGAGCCAAGGACAAATTTGTCCGCCACTTGCACTTAATCGTGTTTAATTATGGTGCGTTCCAATTTAGAGGGGGTTTGGTGGTGTACGGCTGGGGATGAGCGGAGGCTACTAAAACCAAAAAGCCGTTTGTTTTGGTTTCATGCTGGTGCTCAAAGGCAACATCTACCGGATAAAACAGTCGCACATTCTTCCTTTGAGGAATTGTTGTCCTTTAAACTGTTGTCAGATGCTTGCTTATTAGTGAGTCAATGTTAGGTCCCTTTATAATATTGTAAAAAAAAAAAAGAGTTAAGGCTAAGTTTGGTAATATAAACTATCATTGAATCATTATTTTTGTGATTTGACATAATGTAAATGAAAATTGATTGATTTATAGTGCTACCTGTAAGTGTGGTAGAAGTTGACATTTAATGGCTTCATTAAAACTATCTATATTTCATTAACTTATTTAAATATATGTAACATGTTGTATTTTGGTATAAGTTATTTCCCTTTCAGTACAGTAGAGACAACTCCTATTTTGCAGAAGATGGACATGTTGCCTCTATCATGTTATCGATCATAGACCTAAGGTTACAATCTGTAACATTTGGACAAATTCCATGTATTTTGTACCATGTGAAGTGTTTGAAAAGATTTCTCCAGTTACAGTTTCCTTTGTCAGTGCAAAAAGACAGTGTGTAACTTTGGAATTGCAGAGCTTCACTGATATCAACGACCCAGTAGGACAGAGCTCATCCTCACTATGTGAAAATTGCCGAAATACTGTCAGGGTAATCTAAGAACATTTCCTGCTCTTCCGAGAATGTTTGAAAATCTGTGTGGGAGTTCAATGCAGGGAGGTAGTGTGACTATTTCAACAAGAGTCCTCAGGTATTTGCTTCCTTCCTGCAGTGCAAAGTATATGCTTTAAAAGTAGAAACACTTTTGATACAAACAGCCAAAAACATGACCCAAACGGAGGTGGTTTTTCTACAGACTATTCTGTACTTTACTGGCAAGTAAAGGTAAAGAGGCAATACAAATGTCGGTAATTGGATTTGAAAGTTTTTATCTTTCATTCAGAGGTCAGGAACGTGAAAAATATTCTTATATTTATGTAAATAGAACCAATAAATTATGTGTTGAAGGGCTCCGTCTAGACAATATTGATGGAATCTTGGAGAGTCAAGATATGGCCTTGCCATTTTTTTCCTTTTAACAAGTTTGACCTCAGATCAAGGCGTTATAATTTAAATGGTGTGCCATCATTCCTCAAATCACCAAAAAAGTGTGACTCACTGAGTAAGCATTTATCCATTCAGGCTTAATAATTATTACTCCCTTAGATGTAAGCACTGTTATATGCTAAAGCACCAGGCTATAGCCTTAGCCTATTCTCTTTGAGTTGAACACTACAAGTTACCCTTTTATTCAAATGTCCTCCAATCATTTTTCCTTTCATTTATAATGGAGATTTAAAAATTCTAAAATATTCCACAGCTGGAAATATATTTAAATAAAAAATTACTTCCGAAGCCTATTACATAAAAGAAACACCTGTTTGATTATTGATTTGTTTTTACAAATAACGTAATCCCAAAACATATTCCCCCACTTTATTTAAATGTGTAGTTTATAAAACAAAAAAACAATTTCTATACACATCTAAGTTACTTTGAATTTTTTCGATATCCCGTGTAACCATTGCAGGACATATCACCTCTGTGCTGCTCAGAATTGCAGCCGTTAAAGTGTACTTTGTGTGTAGGTGTCGGTGGTCTTGGTCTCACTCACTTGATGTGCTTCCTTAATCAGAGTAAAATGTCTCCTTTCTTTATTATTTCCAGGCACGCGCTGAGCCAATTAGCTAATCATTATGGCGAGGCAGGTGGTGCACTAATACAAGATAATAACACACCTTGGGCATTCAGAGCCAACGTACTGCTCAGGGCCTTTCAGCAACATTGCACTGTTCTTTGCAAGCCTAATTGGGCTATGGAACATGGGGGGGGGGAGCTGTTAAACCAGTAACTTTTGTGCCTGCTTTTAAATGAAATAATGAGAAGGACATTGGCACTTCGAAAAAAAGGACATCTTACTGTTTTTAAAATGAAAATCAACCAGGAATAAAACTGTTCTTTCCACCCATGAAATTTTAAATTCCCTCACGGGAACAGAATATCTGAATCTGCTGTGAGGTGAAAGTCTATCGATGAAATGTGTGATTGAACTTGTTTTTTCTTTAAAACAAATCCAGATTACAGAAGGTATGTGCAACTTTTTGATCCAGTAGATGTCACCATTGAGCTCCAGCATGAAACCAAAACAAACTGCTGTTGGGTGACACCTCTGCCATACTGAAGCCTCCGCTGCCCTCCAGCGACACACCTCCAGCCTCCATCTTCTTGCGTCCGCACTAAGAAGTTAAGCGCAAATGGTGTTTTGGAGGTGCAATCGCCTGTGGCCTGCATGGTTGTGTTAGTGGGCTAATGTAAGCACCCTTAACTTGTAGCTTCACATTTAATATGTATTTTGGTTTTTAAGGTTTATTTGTGCGCCCCTTATGCCTCTATAGACAGGACAGTGGACAGAGTCAGAAACCGGTGAAAGGCGCAATAGGCTGGACCCGAAATCCAAGCCACCGCCCGGAGGACCACAGCCAATGCACACCAACCACCACTGCCCATGGCGCCCCAACATAGTCCTTCACTAAAACAGCTTTTGTACACAAGGAGAGGAGCCGGCCGTCCCATGGCTCTGACAACAACTCACAAAAAAAAATCATGAACAAATACATCTTTTAATTAATTGCTTGATTTATGTGCAATTGTTTCTTAAAAACGAATACATTAAAGGCTTAAATCCTTCTCCCTTCCAAAACCAAATTATCGTTGTACCAAGGTCGACTCATATTTCAAGGTTACTGCCGTGATGAACACTTCCTGAAATGTTGTGTATCTCTTCTATCACCGCAATGTTACCTGCACAGCACATGTTTTCCCGTGTCCCATTTCCAAACTGTCAGTACATAAATACATTTCATGAATCCATGATGAGTGTAGAAGGAACACTGCCTGACACAATATTCACCTGGAAATGAAATCGAGTCCTGATTGAGAATGGAGAAATTCGACTTAAGGTATCTATATTTTAAATAAAGTGTGCATTATTTTCTGAGTCTAATTGTTGCAGCATGAGCAAGTCTCGCTTACTAATCCGACAGCTGATTTAATCGACTTTTTAAGTGAAATCGGATAATTTTTCCTGTTATTCCTGCAGACATTAAGTTCCTTCTAAAAGATAAAAAAATAAAACATGACACTTAAAACTGAGCTATCAAAACCAAGATGGCGATACTTATCTTAAAATAACATGACAAGTGAGATATCCACGGACGAGCAGTCACTTGCTGTTGGCAAAGTGCTTGTGTTGCTGCGAATGTGCTTTACTGTGAAAACAAACTGACAATCAAGAGTGTCAAAAGTAGTTTACTTCCATTACAGTCCCCCCTGATCCCAAGTCACACATCTGGTATTTGTGGAAACAACACTCAACATACCCTCCAACCGAACTGTGGCGTCTTTCTTTCATTACGCCCGCCTCTCCGAAGGGCAGGATGCTGTGTTTCTTTCGCCCTCATCTTTGACTGACACGGCAGTTATGAGCGGTGATGGCTGCCAGGGCTCCGAGGGAGCGTCTAAATGAACTGACACTGGCAGTGTGAAGACACCTCGCGCTAAATCCACTGACAACATTATTATACTAAGGACTTTATATAGGATGATGAAGCCCGGAGAATCAATATGATTGATGCCGCGGCAACCCCGGGACATAATTCCTCACGTTTTTTTATTTAAGTCGCTCGCTCAGAGGGGGTTTATTGTGGCTGCTGCGAGACGGAGAGGTGAGACTGAATTATGCTTGTCAGTTAAGCATTTTCAGTTTTGCTTTACACACAGGAAATTAGAACTGAACTGGAAGTAAAACCTGGTCGGACATCTTGCCTGACACCACTTTGTAGTGATTTAGGGAAATGTCAGTTGTGTGTAGCCTAAGTCAGAGCCAAGGCAATATTTGGAAGTTGCACTTGTACTGTTCCAGAGTTGGAGTATTTTAAATCCAGTCCGTTATCTTGGCTTTCTGGTGGTTCGGATTTCTCCAAGACTTAGCCCCAAGCATCATCGTAAAAGTCCTTTGTCTCGACTAAGTGTGCCTTTGTTTCTGCCACTCACGCCTACACTGCTATCCTCCTCACGGAAAAATAAAGTGTCACACTCAGTATTCTACCAAACAGGCCTCTAGCAACTCAAACTAGCACCTCATTAATCATGAAAGGGGGAAGTTGAAGTGAGTCTTCCTGAAGCTAAAAACCTTGCATAAACTAGCTAGCTAGTCCAACTTCCATGGAACTCTGCTCTGAACTCCAACCATTTGAAGACATTTAAAATCATCATTACCTTTTTAATTACAAGGTCGTGTAAATATTTTGAATTAAATTAATAGGACACTTGAAAAAACTGAATAAAGCATTTCAGTGAAAAGTTCAACCTCTTGAACTTTTCACTGAAATGCAATTTTTAAATTCTCTTGCAGCACATCAATTTATTCACAGGTTTTCTGTATTTGGTACTTTGAAATTAAAAGTGAGTAAATAGTTATTTTGTCTTTCTTCCCAGTTGTTTGTTTACTCTCTCCAGAATGACACAAATGGCTTCCATTTAGAGGCCCCAATTAGAAGGACCGCAATGTACAAACTGCTTTAATTGAGCCAATTATCACTGCTAAATCTATTATCATTGCTAGCTCCTGCATGGGGACATTGACCTTGGTTGGTTATTTTTTCTGGCATGCTGCTCGAGCCAACCCTGATTTTAGAAAAAAATATGTGAAACAACCACAGTAGCATTGGAACAATGGCAAATGTCTTTCTAACATGTTGCTGTCTTTCCAAAAGCACAGTGGTTAGGTTTGCAAAAGGGATGGTGATATGCGTTAACATTAGCACTCAGACTTGTATCAACATTTTGTGAAATAGTATAGGTTACAAAAGAGATATTTCAGTCTCACATCAGGTCGAACTCTGTGGCCTTTTGGGTAATAGTCCTGCATTTGTTTGACCGATCCATTACCCCCAAAGCAGACTTTATCACTCGCTATATTACTACACCTGAATATCTAAAGCGGGGGTAATCAACTACATTTGTTCAAGGGTCAGCTTTTTTTCTTGACAGACACTGTGGGGGGCCCGACTTTAAAATACGCTCACACATAAGCCTGCAAGCCCAATATGAAGATGATGGCATCAGAGGGGAAATGTAATTTTTTCAGATCGTTTAAAATCTGAAGGCCGAATGCTTTTGGGGGGCCGGATGTGGATGCCTGCAGGACGCCAGTTTATGTTCACTGATCTAAATAGATCCTGATTGGCTGTCAATTGGCTTGTTTGCCTGGCATGTGATTCACCATATGATGCATCATTAAGAGGTGTTGATCTTTTCACATATGACGTATGACCACACTAACTTAGACTTTTTTTGCTTTGCTTTGCTTTTTTTGCACTATACAATCTCAATTCCATATACCATTACTTTCAGGTCCTACCATGTTAGCTTGCGTGAGGAACAAGGCAGGTCCCATGAAACAATGAGTCCCAGCCAATCAAAAAGAAAACACACTAATTGGTAGAACCTTTGCACACTAACGCAACCTGCCCTTAATTTCTTTCACTTGAAAAACTCCATGCTGGTGCAAATCCCATATTTTCGAATGATGAAATAATAATCACACAATAGTTTATGTTAATGTCAATCTAGGAAGTTAAAATTCCTAATTAATACTAAATTCCTTTTGCTGCAATGTTTCTCCACTCTATAGTCAAACATCTGTGTACAAATGCAGCAGCGCTACACAACAGTGCCCACGGTTTGCCTGCCATATGTGCTGCCCAACTGTTGCTGCTTTGTACGAAATCTACAGTCGGAGGTAATGAAACATGCAGCTTTTGTAAATGAAGAGAAAAAGCAAAATACACATATACAAAACGTTTCAACTCGGTTGTTTTTTTCATCTTTTTCTTTTTTTTTGTTTTATCAGTGTTACCTGTCGTGTTTTCATTGGTTTGTTTGTGTAAACAGGAAATATGATTTTTTATTCTAAGAATGAAGGCCGCAATAATCAATCAATACTTTTTGGGTTTTAAAAAAAAAAAAAAACAACCTGATAAGTCACCTTAAGGCTTAAGAAAAATAACACACTTTTTATGGTTGCTGTGGTTGTAATAGTAGGCCAGAGATTTAATGCGCGTTAGCCTCAGCGACACTTGCAATATGCAGTATATACATATATTTATTCAGATTTTTAAGCTAGAAGGAAAGCAGATGGGTAGGGATAGGGAGGGGGGAAGGAAAGAAATAGGGGAAATATATATTTTAAGGTTTATTAGGCCAGTGTGCAATTGCAAGCTGCTTGCTCAGGGAAATCGGTGCCCCCAGGCTATATCCCATCCCCACGGCTGCTCGCAGGGAGATATTGGAAGAAAGAAAAGGAGGATGTTTGCGTGTAAGCAGGGGTGGGAGGGATGGGGATGGGGATTTGGGGGCTGTGAGGGTGGAAATGAGGAAGGAGCAGCTAATACTTGAGTCTGCATTTAATAGGATATCTTGTGCATGTGTGTTAATGAGTTTACTTAGGAGCAAATCATAGCTGTGCTTTCCTGAATGCAGGAAGCCGTGCCACGAAATCCATCAGCCCACTCAGTAATTTAGATGAGGAATCAGGAAATGCTTGAGTCGTTCAGGTGTGTCAATGGAACACATCCAAGAATAGTTTCATGATGCATGCTTACAAGAAAAGGAATGAGTCCTTTATTTATCGTTTTCCCTGACTACTCACTGAAATTCCCCCGTCTCTATTCCATTGTCTCAGATTATTTGATGTCAACTATGACAGGCTTGCTAAAATCAATCCTGATCATATAAGTCCTGTTTACATGTCCTCTTGTTTCCATCTGAATCTGCTGGTTAAAAAAAAAAGGGATTTCACAGTTTTTCTCCCGTTTCCTGTAAAGCACCTCATCTTGTCCTCCTGGCAAACTGACCACCTGTTCCACTCAACCCCACTTAATATTACCCCATATGCTTAGCTGCAGCTATCGGACAGCATAATCATATAGCTCATGAAAACCCTGTGAATTACCGGTATTTCTCAAAACTAGTTAATCATTTCAATTTGCAGCGCTTGCTTTTCTAAAGCTGTTTTCAGCGGAGCCCCTGAAGTCCCAAAAAGAAGAAAAATCAAATTATCTGAACTCAATGTCTTGTTCCAACATCTTACTTGTGCGCAAAAGTTAATATCTTGTGTGCACAACACAATATCTTGTGCTCACAATTTGTTTTATGTTTTTACTTTTTGGGACTTCAGGGTACACTACCCTGAAGTCCCAAAAAGTAAAAACATAAAAAAAATGTACTGGAAATCTCAAGACCACTTTTTGAAGGCCTCGTCTTGGAATGAAAAGCATTTTTACTCTGCCTTATCTCTGTCTTGATATTGATGGTCTTGGTCTTGCCTCAATCCCACCCTGCCTTGGACTTGGTCATGACTCTGTCTCTCACATATACATTCCTGAAAATTTCTAGACTATTTCAGGCCGACTGCTTTTTAAATCCTCCTGACTCCTGACTGGTTCACACATGCACCACACAGAGGTAGGCTATCACTGTCGGGCAGAAATGTCAATCAACAAAAAAATGTAGAAAATATTGGGACATTTTTTGTTCCCTTAGAAGTATTTTTTTTATTCTTTTTATTAATAAAGACAGCTGACTCCTAACCTGACATTACCATTCCATCGTTGGTACCACAAATTCCCATTTTACAACAGGCAGGTTCTTCAGCATACAGGACTGGTTCGCAAACACACAAGAGACCACGATGCATTTAAGGGGCTGCAAATGTATCATTACATGTTTTCTATTAAACAAAATGTAAATGTCATGGCTTGACTTTCATGAGGTCACAAGCCAAACGTGTTTGAGCATGTTCTGGATTTAGTAACCAGGTGTCCAGAAGCTTATTGATGGACAGTAGAACTTAGTTTATTAGGTTTATAAAAACAGGCAATGAGTTTGATCAATCCATACAATAAATGAGGATGTAAAATCTGTCCATGTGATGGTGAAATAAGACTGTTAAGAAGCCATGTGAAAGTTCCACCACACAGACAGAAGGTAGGCTATATTAAGGCACAAACAAAGCTTGGGGAGCTTTGCAATGAGTGCAGAGTAAACTAAATCTTTCCACCTTTATGAGAAGGCTTTGCTAGCGCTCAGAGACGCTTCAGCTGAGTCACATCATTGGAAATTCAAAGACAAACCACCAAAAAGAGTGCTAAACAAGTAGACATTGTGACCCGTTGTTTCCCCAAATGAATTTTGATATAAAAGAGGTCTCATACAATAAAGAACACGTGTCATGTGGCCAGTTCCCTCTTTGTATATGTCATATAAAGGATAATATTACTTTGTCCTAGCAGTTATTGCTATGTGTGGTCCTTGGAGGTTTTGCTTACCTGCAAAAAGTACCTTCAAAGCATTCTGTACAGGTGTTCACCCTCCTTCTTTATTCAGGATTGCTCATGCTTGTCCAAGCCACACACTTTATTGAACATTCGATATAGCCTACTTGTCTTGAAAAACATATGGTAAACCAAGCATTGGTTCAAACAAAGTCATTTTGTGAGCAGTGAACTAAAGGACATGGCTGACATTGAAACAAAACTCTTACCCTTATTTGCTTTCTTGCCAAAAGTTGGATGTAAGGATCAATATCATTTTCATATTCATCCTGAAATACTAATTTAAAGTCAAATGACAGACTCTTAGTTTAGCATAAACACTCAAAAAACAGTACGAGACAGCTAGCTTGGCTCTGTACACTGTAATGAGCATTCCCTTAGAGCCCGATCACACAGAGATGCATCACTAGAAAAGCAAAACTATTGCTTTTCCAATGGTCTAGCGCAGGGGTTCCCAAACTTTTCAGCCTGCGACCCCCAATATAACGGTGCTAAAAACTGGGGATTCCAATTGTCCCTGGACTTCCTTAAAACAATTGACATTGCACACAGCTACGCACACTATTAGGCCTCTCCAAACACTGGCATTAGAACACCACAGAATAGCCCAAACTCCATCATATTTTTTGGTATATATTTTCATATTAATGGGTGAAATATGCAATTTTAAACCATTTTCCATTTTTAAATGTTTTTGGTAGGACTCTCCGGACCCCCCTAACAGTGTCTCACAACCCCTCAGAGGGTCCCGACCCTTACTTTGGGAACCACTTGTCTAGCGTGCATGTCAGGCGCTCTTCTCTGCTGCTGCGTGCTGCTTTTTTTAACCCTCAAGATGAGTGCATTTCCCCTACTCTTGTAGGGACAAATCAACGGCTCCATGTTTGCGCTAATCCAATTTTTTCCCACTTATTATATTTGGTCACCCGTATGCACACGCAGCCCTGCTTCACATTGCGCTTACAGCTGTTTACCCTTCAGATGTGCTCAGGCATTTTTGGAGCGACTGGGCCTAGGGCGACATGTCTCTATGTGATCGAGCCCTAAAGGTAAAATCTTTATTCCTTATGATGAGATATATCTGCCATTAACCTATAGTCAGAGCCTTATAAGAGAGTCTTTCAGCTGGTTAAACATCATTAAAAAGTCATGTTATGTTCCTTAATATAAGCAATAGTGATCTCAAATACTAGCTTACAGTGTCTAAGGTTAGTAGTTGTAATGTTAGTTTACAATCCCAAACTAGGTATTGCTTTAAGAGGCAACATAAGTAATGGACGGGGATGTGTAAACATCGATCTTCAACATTCTTTAATCAGAAATATAGGATGTGGCAGTGTGCAAGCCCACTAAAATCAAGCCTCTAAGACACACATATTATTCAACCATTCCATTTTTCTTTCACAGGGATATTAGAAGTTTGGGATTTACTGTGTGTAATAATATTTTTTTGTCCATCTATGGAGAAATAAGGAGGCTTTCTCTGCCATGATTGTCCTCTAGTAGAGAGACAATCATGACTGTGATACAATGTCAAAACAAAATATGAATCGCTTACCCATGCAGCTACGAAGGGAAAAGGGCTTGACAGCATCAGCACATTCTTGCTCTGTGCTGCTATCTCATATCAGGCACTCATCTGATGATTCCGATATTGTTGGGTTTCTTTATGAAATAAACACATTGTGGAGAGGAGAGATGGCCTGAGCTGAGATTTCAGGAGCAGGCAAAGATTTGATCACACACTTAAGGAAAAGGATAAAAAAGGCAAACCAGATTGGATGGGCACAACAAAATAATTGGACTTGTGTTGGTAACCAGGGTGGACACGGACCCATTTATCTCCCTGTCTAAAGCAAAGGAGCAGAAACCTCTAGCCCAGAAAGGTCACAGTGAAGAATGCTGATTGTGGAACCATGCAAAGCATTACTAATGTAACCAACTCTTGTCAAGACTTTCTCCCATTTACTTTGACTGTGGGGATTTCCACTTATCAAAAAAATCAGCTTGCTTTAAAAGATGGTCACTGTCTAGGGACATTTTACAAGTAAGCTACCAAGAATTCATATAAATGGAGTTTTTCCAAACAGTTACATTGAGCTTGGTGGGAAAGAAAAAGAAACAGAAGTATCAAGACCAGTCAACAGACTGGCTAGTGGCAAGGAAAGGCTGTGACACACGGGGGTGTTTTGAGCTAAATGTCTCAACCTTTAGTTTACCATTTGACATGTATTTAGCCCTCAGGAGACTACAGCAACTATTTCTGGGGTTTTATTATTATATAAAAAAAAATAGAAGGCACTGTCCTTTTGGGTTTAAGTGTATGTCATTGTTGTATTGTTCATGTACATCCATAGAATTGAAGCACAGGAATCCTTAAAGCCTTTGTGTTGATGTGGTTTGTTCTCTGCCTGTTGTTTCAGAGACCTTGGTGAAATACTGATTGAGCGTTCGAGGCCCAGATAGCCTTGGAGGAAAGAAAAAATTGAAAGAGCTGTCTGGTAAATAATGTGATCTACACTGGTCCACACAGACACACACTATATGTCCTGTTCAACTAGATTAGCCAAAACCGCAAGTTACAAGGCATTTCAGGGAAAGAGAGACAGCTTAGAGGGAGCTGGAGACAAGAAAATAGAGGAGGGACTGAGATGAGAGGCAGAGAGGGAGAGAGAGTCAGTGAAAACTGCATGCAAAGCTTTGTAAAGCACCAGGGATGAAACATCGCTTTTCTCATAAGATGATTATGTTGTTAAATGAGATATGGCAATACTCTTGTAAGCGCTTAATCCAAGGATCTCCAGCTGCCATGCAAATGTAGCAGATGTCAGCAGGATGACACAAAGCCGAGGAATGAGCAACCAAAATTCCCCCCAGCCACCTCCCCCCCTCTCCTTGACACCTCTGTATAAGCTAACAGGGAGGCTTCTGGTTACTCGAGCTCATTGTACAATTTCTGTCCTCATGTTCAGCGAGAATGTTGGCAAAGCGCACATCTGGTCAAAACTAACGTACTTGAAGACTGTTTTTGTTTTCTTTAACGGAGAGAGAGAAAAAAAAAATCTTTGACAAGTAGCCAAAGATTTGAGGCTTTTCTGAAGTTGCCCAAACTTGGTAATGCTTGGATGTTGGGACTAAGTTCTAAGAAGCTGCTTCTTTATGAAGTTTCTCTAAGCTTTTGCAAGCGCTTTCATGCAGCTCTCTGGGCATTCCCAGGTGGGATTTTAAGGGTGGTTGGACCGAATCAGAGTGGATTTCCTTGGGGGACATTAAAGTAAAATGTTTGACTCGCCCTCTTGGGATTCACGTTGATGACATCATGACTATGGAAGTGCAAGCGAGTGTGCCACTCCAGGCCCATTAAATCAGATAGCATGATCATTTAGTCTAATTTGCCATCAGTCCCACTAATTGCATCTGACTGTCGACTCCAGAGAGTATAATTCCCTTGAACTGGTTAAAGTGACTGGGATTGGCTGTGCTTGAACTTGTTAATGGCAGGTGTTGTGATTTGTATTGCGTATTCTTCATCATATTCTTTTAATGGCAAAGATGTAGAATTGGTGAAAAGCGCTATATCATAATTGTACTCCCTGGGGCCTTAAGGTATGTCTGTGTATCCTCTTTGTTTGGAGCCTTCTCCTGAAAGAACCACTTCTAAAGCTCTCAATGTATCATTTAAACAGGATCACTTCACTCCAAATACGAAACAAAGGTAAGATCTAAAAATTGATGTGACCATATTGTACATAGAGATCAAGCTTGTCAAATCACAGTCGTCGGAAACATTTAAGGTTCAGCCTTCCGGGAGGCGCTTTTTCCCACTCAAAAATGATGTCTCTAACTGCCCCTTTCTCTTATCCTTTCCCTTTTCTTTTATCATTCTTCTTTTTTTTTCTCTACTCCCTTCTGCGGCTCACCGAGCTTTGTGCTCATGTTTGAGTTCTCACTGGCTGACAGGTTGTCACAGATAATAAGTTTTAATTCCCCGTGTGGGACCGAAACTCACTTGCCTTGTAATTTCCTCATAATTTTATTCCCTTTTGAAGCCCTTGAATGTAGATTGGTGAGATGTCAGTTATAAACGCGGTAAGCTGAGATAGTAATTTATTCCGCTGCACTAAGACCGGACTCTTTGTCAAATTAAAGGAAGAAAGTGCATTCTTTCATGCTTTAATTTGAAGGTAACATTGTCATTCCCCAGATCCATGATCATTGCAATTTTTCAGTGTTCAACCTTTTACAAATGAATACTTGATGTATTATTTCTAACCGCTTGGTTGTGACAGACGGCCGGGAAACGAGACAACAACAAGTGATTCTACAGGGCCACAATTTTACCTCCCTGTGACCACGCTGCCATCTGTACAGTGAAACAGGATGCTACAGACTCTTGTGAGTCATATGATCTCACTCCAACCCCTGATCTCCATTTGTCCCAGCGGTAATGTGTCTAAACGCTCCACAGACGTTCTGACGGACACTTTGCCTTGAGCTCCTGTTCACCCCTTCCGCCCCTCAATGCCACTTTCTCCCCAATCCAGAATAATGAGCCTTTTCAGAAATTCAACTCAGGGATCCCAGCCCAGTGGTGTGCTTGCTCGGCAGCCCAGATTTCATTCTTCTTTCCCCTTCGCTAAAGCCCCTGCTAGCCCCCGCAGCTTCCAGGGACGCTGAAAAATCACAGCTCTGTCGACCAAGTGTGGTCGCTGTTTTAGCAGGATAAGTTGGCCGGGGGAACATTGTCTAAGTCCCACTGAATGTAAACGAAGCACCCTTCGCTGTCGCCCTGGAAGCCACTGGCCTGTCTTCTGTCTTGGATGGCTGGTTAGGCATTCTTCACCTCATAAAGGGTGCGACTAAACAAAGGTCGGCTCTTCTGAATTTATGCCCAGGCCTTCCTCATTCCAGCACAGAATTGTCACAGCAAAGTTCAGACTTTCTCATAACCCCAAGGTTGGGTAATGTGCCTTGTTTTACCACCAGCTCGACCAGGAAACCAGCAGAGGAACAATATAATTTAACATCTATACCCAGAATAATCTATCTAGGACATTTTGGTCAGACAGGTGGATTATTCCACTGAGAGCTGATGTGCATGTATCCAGAATCAGTGCCATTTTCCGTTCTCCTTATTTATATGTCATGGGTGTTCCATCGTGATTCCCTATGGATCCCATGTGATGGATGCTCTTAATGAAGGGTGTTAATTTAAAGTCACCTGCAGGCTACAGCAGTTTCATCCATAAGGCTGCATCATCGCCTATCCAATGTTCTCTCTACACTGACAGAGGAAGGCCCAGGGAGAAGTGAGGAGATGGAATTGGATTTGAAGCTCTGAGGCAGGTAATAAAAAGCAACACTCCCACACACCAAGGAATGTGATTTCCCCAAGTACCCCTGGCAGACATGTTGAATTTCTTGCTGTAATGTATAGGCGGCCAAGCTATTCATAACACAGAAAGGCCCTGGCGTGTACACTAGCCCAAGCTTGTTTTCTCATTAAAAGAGCCTTTCCTGGTCAAAAAATGCACCGGGTGAACTTTTATCAAGCAATATGTAATGTACTTTCATACCTTCATTACTTACAGTCCAGCAACCTATAAACCCTGTTGGTTTCCTTGGTAATGGCCTTTTGTATTGAGTAGCCATTTCATTTGATAAGTGACACGGAAGCCTGTTATGTAGGCACATGACTAAATGACAAGGCAGAGGGGTCCTATAAAATCTAAATCCATCATGAATGTAATGTAATTTTTCCCCTGCCATAGGAGGTAAGTATATAATAAAGTACAACATGGCAGGAGGGAGGAAATGCTTTCATGGTTTTGAACTGACATAACAGCAATAAAACTGTCAGTGTAAAACTTAAGCTTAGTCTTGACCAGAGTCACTTGTTCATTGTTACAAACTCGAGTACTGTTAAGTTTTGTTTGTATAATGTGCTCATGAATTGGTTTGATACCAAGAATTTTCCAAACATTGTTTTTTTTTCTTTTGGCTGTTGCTAATGCTAACCTCAAGAACCTTTTAATTGTGTTGTAAAATTCATTTTGTGGTTATTTGTACTAATTTGCTATGGGGTAACTATTATGTAAACCTTGTAGTTGGTCCAATATTTTGGTTCATAACCAAATACCTCCAAAACTAGTAACGATCAACTCTCCCTATGCTGTTCTTAGGTCAACCGCGCTAATTAGCTCATCTTTTAAGCATGCTAACAAACTAAACTTTTAATCATTTAAGCAGTGTCATTTTTTAAGGGACAATGTATAGTATAGTAGTATAGTATTGTAAAGTAGTAGTCTATAGCTGGTTGTTAAAGTAGAATGGGACCCCGACAGGGTGAGCATTGTAATCTTGCTCACCCTGAAGGGGTTCCTTCATGATCCCAAACCACTCACTAAACCATTACCCACTTTTTAATCTAGTCCTTACTTTGGAAACCAATAATTTAAAACAAAATGGTTATTCAAAAATGTTTGTTTTCTTCCAGTAGTAGTCTGTTGAAGTACAGTTAGAGCTTTGTCCATAGCAACGGTTAACTCTGTAGCCTTCTCAAAATGAACTTAACTGACTGTTATTACTCACATTAAACAATGTAAACAGATCTGTATGAATTCAGTACAGCATTTGATTGAGTTTTTCTGACTTGTCACTGTTAGTCTGTTCACATTTTCTCTTCCATACAGCAGTCTTTGAACACCACTTTATCCCAAAGCACATTCCATTAAGTCAATGGTAAATGGAGTTTTGTTAGTGCTTTTACCACTGCAGGTCACCCCTACACATTTATACACAGTGATGGCAGAGGCTGTTATGTAATGTGTCCATAAAGTATAAACTAATCCATTCATACACATGCCATTGACACAGCAGTAATAAGAATGGCTGTGACCATGTAGTACATTTGCTTTATCTTATTTGGGTCAGCATTTAAGGGGGACTTAGGGACTTTCTTTTGTTTTGTTCATTGCCATTTGCATCATCTTTCTTTTCTTGTCTTTAAAAGAACTTTCCCTGGAGGCTCATGGATGTAATGAACTAAAATCAATCAGCTAGACCAGCAAATAGCAAATAGATACCAATCAGTGCTTTTTTTCCCCCGACATTCTTTGTTGTACTGCATGCTAGCCCAGGTCCTGAGTTGAATAGGGAAGTGAGAGGGGAGTTTCTGAGCCTCTGGATGGCATGCTGAACATAGCCGGCAGCAGATGTCTGTCCTGACTAAATCTGACCTTGCGAAAAGGCAGCATATTTCAGTTTCCCCTTCGGTGGCTCCAGAGTTGTGTCCGGGGAGGGTTTTGGAGACCACGCAAACGGGTCCTCAGTAGCTTTCTATTCAGGCCTCTAAAGCAGCATGGATGGCCCTAGGCTGGAAATAAGCTCCATGCCTGTCTTGCTGACACTGATCCGCCTTCCCTTGCATGGCTACACAGTCTAAATAAAGCAACCACGTCAAAACAGGGCACAGAGGTTGGAAAAAGTGTAAGTTTCCACTTTGTGTCATCTCAGAAATGATGGGTTGAATGTAGATGTTCCTGGGAATGACTAAATCACTGACACAGTATGAAATTTCTCTCTCACCACTTTTTAGGGGAAAGTGCAGTAAGTACAGGGCAGCCATTCTCCCACGGCTAATCCTCCATTAGACACTTGGTGAAGAAACATCATTAGTTTATTTTAATGTGCCAGGATGGAGGCTGAGTGACACTAATGGGGGACTGCATTTAAAACTAGTGTCAATCTTGGCACCGTGACGGTTCACTGAACAGCACATTAGCGCTAAAAGTATTCAGCTCTTTAGGTATACCTTATTCTCTTGAGCCTATATGAAAGGGGGGATGGGCCATTGGTGGATTTTAATATTTATAATATGGTGGGGGGGAAACTAGGAGGAGATATTGAGACACAGACATCCTGAAGTAGAGGCAGGGAATGTTTCAATCCTTCCTTGAAACTTCAATCCTAAAGATGCATTAGCAGGAGTGCTGAATGGATTCTCTTCTTTCAATCCAAATATCCACAGTCAGCAAGGAGGATTTGAATCGAAAACGTGACCATCCCTCACTCGATCAAAGGGAAGTACTTATGGGATGCCAGCACAGCAGAATATAGTTGTAGTACAGGGATGTTGCGGAGAAGATTAATGAACAGTTTACAGCATCATCATTATAAATTCCGATCGTTAAAGCAGTGTGATTAAGTTGAAAATAGTAGTGGACAAAGCTATTGTAGATCTCTCATTGGTGGATGGAGTCCTAGATGTTGTAAACCAGCTTTTTATGTGTGAACTGTTTGACCCTTTTTTTTTTTTTTGTATAACCAACTCTCTCCCTTTCAAGAGGCACCAACAAAAGATAGGGTGCGGAGGAAATAAGAGATGGACTTCACTGCCATCACTCCGAAAACATGTAATAACCAGGAGGTGACAGGGGTCAAGTGCCGTCATTCAGTCTTCAGCCCGAGACAATTTGATACAAAAGACAGATAGACAGTGAGTCATTTTACCTCTTGACATTATTGCAAAAGAGGTGGTCTTCACTGCTCCACTTGTCACAAGTCATGCATCAAAGGTCGGGCTTCCCCAGGGTTATAGCCCTCTAAAAAACAGCGGTGACAGGTGATGGTTTTCAATGTGTTATGTAACCGTTATATGAAGGACCCCGGAGAAAAACACCATTCATTTTTGGAAAAACCTTAAGCTGAAGTGCCAGTTTGATATTAACCTTGTTAGGTTTGTTTTCAGCTTTGTTATTTATCTGTTTTGTGAGCAGGGTTATGTAATAACTTCAGGCCATGTTTATGAAAAACTTTTTGGAAGTGTGTTGTCTATGCAAAGTGGGAACCCCTATAAAATGGTAGACCAAATCCAGATAGCACTCATAAACAAAGTGTTTTAGACTGAAACTCTCAGTTCTTTTTAAATCAAGGTGTGCACCTGTATACAGCTGCCTCATTAAACTATTGCTGTTCACTGGCGCATGCTTGGCTGTGCTGGCTTACATATGATTTTTTTGGTCATCTGTGTTTTGCAACCAGGCAGCATATTCAGCATATGCTGATGAAGTGCAAGTGCAATAGTTTGATGAAGTGTAAATGAAAAAACTGCCTTTTTTTGGGATAACACATTCAGTCCATGCTGTTTTCTAGTTGCAATGCAAAGCCTTACTTATTTTTATTTTTCTTAGGCAAATCTTTGAAAGTAACTTTTTTTCATTACGATAGGAGAGGGCACAGTAAGCGGTTAGCTAGCAGGGGTCAGAGGGCTAAGGGTCATGGTTCACTTATTCATTGTTTCGGTATATCTTCACCCCCGGAATGAATAAAGTTAAAATACAGACATTGAATTAAGAGGATGTTCTCAGAAGAATGAAAGGTCCCACATATAATTTGATGAAAGCGACACGCCATACAAATTGAATGCAGAGAGAGAATTAATAATTCAAACCCTCAGAAATCCTTCCTGAGACAGAGGGGGAGAAAACACAGGAATAAGAAATATGATCCCTGGTGTTTGCTCAGTACCCCTTTTCTTTTCTTGTCTTATCTCTTTTGCTTCTCCTTTTTTTTTTTTTTCCAGTTACAGGTTTCATGAAATCTGGGACACTGAGATCTATATATGTTTAGAATTCCTGCAAATGCAACCCCTCCCCCTCCCCAAACCAAAAAAAAAGGATTGTTTCTTCTCGATGAAAAAAGAGGAACACTGAAAATTCATCTTCTCCATTCCTATAGAGACAACCTTTGATGCCGCAAGATGAAATTGCCACGTGAAATAAATAGGGTTCAAGTTAGGGTCAAGTTGAAATTGCTCTTCACCCGTCCAGTATGTATGTACTCAAGAAAACACAACATGCTCTTTGTATTTGCATTGCTTTGAGGATTCCATTGAAGCTGTACCTGTCAGCCGGTCTTCAGGGGTTAATAACCCAATCTCCTGCAATCGAACTCTCATAAGTGATTGAGCAAAGGTGGAGTGACCTTACCTATCTACTAGTGGAATATATCTGATTTGTTTATTGTTTTCATTCTTCCTTGGCATCCTCCATCTGTACTTGTTTTTGATTTGCTTGGCCTCTGGTAAGCTGCTCGGAGATGCCCTTTCCAAAGTGTCCTCAATGGGTGCTGGCACTGGTCTGGGGACTTTTTGCAGGGCCCCCCCGTCTAGGGTCGGAAAACCCTTCGGCTGTGATTGTCCTTGTGATGCCTGAGGATTAGTCTGCGTTTTCCTCTTACCCACCCTATGTCTCTCTTCTTTTCATTCAGACGCGACTGTAAATTGTCACTGTGCCAAAGCTTGCTCATACAACGTCGCACCCTCAAACCCTCAGGACATGCTGTCGGGGAAGGCCCGCATTCACACTCAACACACACTAACGCACGACTGTTTTCCCGCCAAGCAGGATTTGTAGTATTTTCCCCCATGAATCTTGTGGCATTCGCCCGATAAGCTCCATCCTGCCAGTTTCTAGCTGCCTGGCACTGAAATGTGTGTGAAGCCTCTGAGACCTCCTCTATCATTATTCATGAACATCATTATTTTGCAACTGTCTGCGCTCTTTCAATGAATTTTTCCTCGGCGCCAAACTGTAGGCGGCCTCTAGTATCAGCATGTAACACTCAGATTCTTTTGGTTTTCACTCCAGAAAATTAAGTATGTGTGAACCATCCTTAAAACCTGCTGCTGACAAGCATTTGCGTAAAATCTTTCTAACACGTTATCACACCCCTCCCACCCCTCCCCCCCTTCAACCCCTTTAATTGGTTTAATGTACAGTGAAATAGGGCCGGATGTTTTCTTTTCAACTGAAACTGTGGACAGATCCTGCCTCTCTCTCCTCGAATTGCTGTCAGGTTCACTTAGAAGCTTAGGTAGATTGAACAAAAAAGGATCCTTTAAGCTGAAAATCCAATCCGAAGTGGGCTGGTAAAGTATTCTTTGATAGCTAAATGATGCATGAACTGTGGAATAAGTCAAATGCTGAGGTTAAAGCAAGGACAATGTGCTTCTTTTGCAGAGCTAGGCACACATTAAACATTCAATTTTCAGAGAAAATATCCCTCTAACTAAAAATGTTTCCCTGTTTGAATCAAAAGCCCAATGAGGACATCGTATTTCCAGTTGTATTACTCATCTACTTGTGTTGTAGGAAAGCGTGCGGTTCATATTCTTGGGGGAGCCAGGAAATAAAGTCGACCTCGCACATCTCTCAGTTAGAGATTCTAACTAATGAAGCAAGGTCTGCATCAATGAGGAGCTCTGACAGTGTGTCAGCATGAGGTACCTAAGTCTCCTATTATGCAGTAATGCTGTACAAAACATGCCAAGGCAACAAACATTATTATCACTGGCCGGGGGATTCCGAAAAAGGAAGACACAAGAGAGCTACAACATCAACATTTTCAAGTTTTACTTTCAACCAATTTAGTTTTAAAGGTCTTTTGGTCTCACTTGTTTAAAATACATTGCATTAGCAAGCATTTCTTTTTTTACAGTCTCTATTTTTAAGATGTTTCCTACAATGTATTGAAAGCTGAAATCCGTCAGGTTTTTTTGCATTTCAAGTGATCACTATGGTTGTATGGAAGGCAACTTCAAGAGCCCATATTCTGCCCTTTTTGGGGTTCGTATATTTAATCTATGTATCTACTGTTGTACGTTCACAATAGCTAAAGTCTGAAAAAAGTGTCTGTTTTCATGTACTGCTCCTCCTTGCTCCCTCTACGCTCTGAGTCCGTCAGCTGCACTCTGTTGAGCCCACACTGTTAGACCCCACGTGGGCCAAGTCTGCTCTGATTGGTCTGCCGATCCGCTCTGTCGTTATTGGTCAGTTGCTCAGCACGCGTCTCGGAAATTTCAACATGAGCTGCAGGGCTTGCCACAACGAGCCAATGGGCTTAGATCAGTGATATCACACTGACAATGACGTCGGACTGACAATTTTTTATCGAGGGGGGCTAGAACCGAGCGTTACATGCGGCTAATGCTACAGCTAACAGGAGGACGTAGGAGAAGCACATAGATGTGCCTAAACATGCACAGGACACTTGGAAACACACTAAAGAGCATATAAAAACAGAAAAGGCATAATATGGGACCTTTAAGTCACATGGTTGGATGATCATCAACTGAAGTATCTCAACCACTAACGAAGGGATTTCCATGAAATTTGGTACATCCATTCTTCATCCAATGAGTTGCAGTAATTGGTTTTTTTGTTACCACATAAATGTCCATGTTTTATCCGAATCTAAATGTATGTTCAGTACAATTCTTCAAAAAGGATCAGGAATCTTAGTTATACTTTGCTTAGTGATATTTGCTAATGTCAGCATGTTAATATGCTAAAACTGAGATTGCAAACATGGCATACATTAACCCCTCTATACAGATGTATGTTAGCATCGTGATAATGCTCCTAGCCTTCAGAAGCTGTAGGTTTGTGTATAATTGAACCTCTTTTATTTTTTATCAAAGCATTTAAGTTGGTGTTTAAAGTCTGAAATGTATATAAGAAGTAGAACAGTTGTGTAATAAATCCATTTGTTGACTTTGGACGTAGTATTTATTCTACCAATTCATTGTTTAATTTTCTTGCAAAAACTGGGGATACCATCATTTTTGCATACCACACATTTCTCATAACTCACAATGCAACTCAGCCACTGAGTAACGTCTGAGATTCAGGCATTGTATACTAGTTGCAGCTATGTAGCCTTGATCTTCTGGACTCAAGCAGAGAGGAATAGCTGCCTTCATAGGTCTGGTAAGCTTATTTAAACTCAGTTTTCTTGTGACATCACTTGAGGCAATTTTATAAGATCACTCCCACCTTCATTCAAAGCCACAAAAGGTTGTTTTCCCATTTGAATTGACATTTCAGAAGACCATAAAACATGTTGTGATTCATTAAATAAATGGAGTTTCCCCTCAGTATGTCTGAGACCTTCACTTTTCTGATTCTGTACTGCATTTATTTCTTTTTTAAGCACTGACCTTTTCATATTATTATGTTCTATCATGCATTTGAGTATTTGTGATGAGATAAGAAAGACACAAATTACTGTTAATGTGAAGTCTCTGAAGGTTGGGGACTTCATGTCCTTTGGTTTGTCTTCAAAAGATTATTTTTATGTCTCGGGGGCAAAGCTTGACCATGCCACAATCTGGGTAACATAGAAGTTAGTGTCCACTCCAGTCGCCATACACATTATGCCCAGCCTATTCCTCAGTCATCAGCACAGGCTGAGGCAGACATGAAATCCTCTCCAAAGCCTGGAGCCTGGGGCTATACTCTTCATCCAGACAGAATCCGCACACAGCTGAGGGCCCGAACAATTCCTGCCCTGTCCCCTCTGATTGGGCAGAGACGCTCTGGCCTACATAGCCATAATGAGCTGAGCCGTTCACTTGGGTAGCAGGCTAACACAGCAAGACATGTGACTACCTTAATAGAGGAGGCAGCGTTACCCAGGCACAAACCTGTGGATGTGGGGGTGACGTGTGATGGGGTATTGATGAGCTAATCTCCTTTGAGAGGTCTGACAGTGAAAGAATGGGAAGAGATTTAGCGCCCCTGAGGCAGATCCAAGGGTAATAATTAGGGCCTTATGAAATCCATTTTAATCACCAGATTCCTTTGTATTTTTTCCCAAATTCAGTTTTACTCCTTTTAAAATTTTCTGAAGTCTGTGTTATATGATGGTCACAGATCATTTTATATGATGTTATATGTTTCTATCAAACAATAGAAAATTGACAAAAGATAGATTTGCTCTACCTTTTTTTGTATGAAGGTAGTGGCGCCCAGGCCACCCCTGCTCCTCTCTGGTACCGCCCCTGCATCACATCCTTGTATTGTTACTCACCATTAAGTGACCACTTTAAATGAATAATTTCAAATGGCAGTCCTTCTGCTTCCTCCTGTGTTTCTTAATGTGACTGTCTAATTGAATGCATTAATGCAGTGCACGTGGACCAATGCCAATTAGATGTCGACGACCCTGCCCACACAAAGTTGAGAAATTATATGAACCCAAAATAGAGTTCTTTTTTTGTTATAGCTGTTTACTTTAACTCAGATTTAATTAATTCCGAAAGAGAGTCTTAAAGAGGATATATTACAGCCCTTCTCCACCTTTTCAAACAGTCCCCTGTGGTCTAAATGAAACATCTGTGTTGTGCTTTGGTCAAAAAAAGTACCAGAGGAGGTTTGTGACCCTGTATAAACCAGCTCTCTCAGAACGCTCCGTTTTGATGTGTGTGTCTCTTTAAATGCAATGACCCCCTCTGAGTTTTCCCAGTAGACATCGCTCCCTCACTAGCAAGAATAAAAATGGTGGACTTGCGCAAAAGTTTTGCGCTAGGCTGGGGGTGGAGTCCATGGGTGGAGATATCATGGAAGGGGGGGTTATTTTTATTTTTTTTATCAGAATCCCACTGTGACATCACAAGTTGAGCAAATTTGAAACAGAGCTTTTTTCTCTGTGTTTTAAGACTTACTAAGACTACAAACAAAGGACTGGATGGGTTTATTTAACATTTTGTGGGTTGGTAGACACTCAGGTTACCCAAATATATGTTCAAAAACACTGTAAAATGGATTTTTTTCATAAAATGTCCAATTTAACTTTTATACAATTCACTCATATTAACTTTTTTTAAGGCAAATTTACAGTGGCTTTGAGAAACTGATGTTTAAATCAAACAAAAACTTGGGTTCCAATTACGGTATGTAACTGGACAGCAAGAAGCATTTCCCTTCATGTTATTTTATATAGTTTTGTTTGTTCTACGTGTAATACTTAGTTTATACACTGGCTGCTTTATAGACCTTTATCTGAAGTTGAATTGAATGGGTCTGCACTCATCCAAAAGCACACAGGCACTGTGTTGAGCCAGTGTTAATCTGAGCCAATGCATGGCCCATTAGCTGTTTTGCGGCAGTAATAAAACTCCCGTGCATAATTCATGGCTCTGTGCTCTCAGCGACTGTCATGGTGTGGAGGCAGAGCAGCTTGAAGTTAACTGCATATCAAATTTAAAATAAGCTATTAAAACAACCTTACAGGAGAGATTGATTCGTCTCGTCTTTTGAACCCCCGTGTGTTCAGTTGCTACAAGCTAACTGAACTGCATCAAACGTGAAAATTGCTTATTGATACATAATTCATCTGCAAAAAAGGTGTGCTCCTTGATTAAACATCACATTTGCTGTATCCAATTAACACCATCGCACCTCTGGGAAGATGCTTCCTATTTCTGTCCACCTAATTGTTCTGTTTTGCCGTCTATTCCCGCTTTCTTCCTTCCTCTCTTCCTATCAGCATTTGTTGTTATTTGAGGGGTTGTACAGTTTTATGTAAATGGCACGGTGATAAAACGACAGAATCGTCTCCTTCTGAAATGACAAAACTGCCACGATTCCACCCTTTTGTCTGTGGATTTGCTTTATTCTCCGAGCTGCTCCGCAATCCTCTAAAGGTGGCATAACGTCATGTGTTCACCAAATTGAACCTGACAACTGTCTCATTCATTTGTAGCCAATGTTTGTTCCAGAAGTTAGAAAACAACAGCCTCTTGCATTCTTGCATCTCTGGGAAAAAAAAAAAACTGTAAACGCTTGCAAAAAAAATCACCTCAAGGCTTCTCTCTTTCTTTCTCTCTCTCTCTCTTTTTCTGATGTACACCACAGACAACACCATACATAAAGAACCCTTCTTATCTTATTTGAGCAGTTGCTTTAGGTATTTCTGCAAACTCCAAGGGGCTGGAATTATAAATCACCGTGAAACAAGATGGCAATCAGCGAGTATTGTTGCAAAGAAGACTAATGAAACCACCCACCCTGGTAAATGACCTGGAGATCTGGTGCGATACTGATTCCCCACAGTCACAGAGATGTGATACACTGGATCTCGCTCACCCACGCTCTCCCATGATGCGCCTTGAGCTGGCCGAAGCCAGATAAGGCCACAAAGGCAAACCAATGGGGCCTTTTTGTCTGTTTGTTCCATTACGGGAACGCAAGCTTATTTCAGATTTGGCTGGGTTCTGTTTAACCGCCACAGAGGACATTATAATTTTATCTGCGTGAGAGAAGGAATTGTGTGTTAGCTCAGGCTGGTATTCCCCATGGTAATACACATTTAATTGTAAATACATGCTTCAACCTTTTCTTTGGAATAAATTAGCATGTTTACTGTTGTTGGTGTGTACTTCCAAGGACCTCAAAATGATCAAAGGAGTGAGTTTGTTTGAAGAATGAAGCATTCAGCATATTTTAGGTTAACAAGAGCTGAGTTTCTCTCTACAGCGTTTGGCTAGTGTCATCTCCCCAACCATCCTCCCCTCATCACATATGAGACATCATCTATTTTTATCCTTTATTACTGTGTTTGCGTCTTACCATACATAGATATGAAAGCTATGGCTCCCAAATGACACCATTATTATCTCTTACTGCCATGCTAAATCACCTCATTTATCTCTCATTGGTGTGCCACCTCAGAGAAAATCACACTCAAACATGAAATAGTTTTTAAAAAGGGAGGATGAATTCCTGTAATCTGCAATATCTCACTTGTAGCCTCCATACAATTCAACACCAGCTGGGTATTGTACATGGTGCACCTACACAACATATGGCTCCATTTCTACAGGCACAATGTAACCAAGTCATTGGATGGATTCCAATGAGGGTTTAGATTGGGTAAAGATGTTTTCATAAACCCTTTGTGTGTTTCCCATGAATAATTTTAATGAATCAGGAATATCTAACAGGTGTAAACCATGTGTAAAGAAAGTATACATGCATATAGATACATTGGTGGAATTTCCCTTGACAGTAGATGTTGGCTTGAATACTTTTGGTTAAACACACGAAAAGTGACATTCCCCACACATTGGGAAATTATTAAGAGTTGGAAGAGAAAATGCTACAAATTCAATTTCCATTTCTCAAGCATACCATTGGAACTTGAGGCATTGAGCCTAGCTTAGCATTAATAGCACAAGATATAGCTAGCTGATATTTTGGGAAATACTCAATCCCATCTTATTGATTAGTTAGTTGAGTTATGTTGATACCATTTTCATTTAGGCGGCTCAAGCCCATCATTGAAAGTTGAAGGTCTTTAGCCTAGCTTAGCATAAGAAGAAGGGGAAAATACGAGGCCTAAATGTTGGGAAATACTTTATGTCACCTTCTTGCTGAAATTTGGGTGAGAAAATGATCCAATTCCCATTTACATAATTGGAACTTTGAGGCATTTAGCATAGATTAGTATTAACAGCTGGCCTGACTTTGGCTTTAGGAAAGAAAAAGTATGCACACACCAACCTTTGAGTCCCACAAATGGACATTAAATCTCAGTGTGCACTTTTAACACAAAATAGATCAAATATAACTATAAGTGGTTTCGGTTTTAGATACAGTACATACTGTAATTGTCTGAGACTTGCGGCCTGTCTGTACTTCAGAACTCTTCCCCTAGTCTGAGAGCTCAACTATCGTACTGTAGCTAGCAGGAGTGCAAACTCTGCAAAGTGAGAACAGATGGTACTAAAACAGCTACACAGCTGCACAGAAATTGTACGTAACTTCCGGGGCACTTGGAGTCAGCCTCAAGCAGACCCTCAATGAACTGCAGGATTGAACACTTCTGCATTGGCTTCATTTTTAGACACATGGAAAACTAGGAAAATTAGAAAACTAATTGCATGCTATATCATCAATCATATTATGTTTTTGTTTTGTTTTTTTAAAACTGGACTGATAATTTTGTAAGCAAGTTATCTGATCTCATTGTGCTGTTGTGATTAATACAGTAGAATAACTAAATGCCCTTCTAATAACTCTGTCTTCCTACGTTCCATCCTACTTGGTCTTTGCTCAGTTCCCAGTCTGAAGTCCCCCCTTTGAGTCTAAGAGACAATTAACAGGATCATACTTCAAGCAAATGTCTTTTGTGATTTCCTGTGTGTGTGCATGTGTTTGTGCACTCAGAAAGGATTAAGATAGAGTCTGAGTTATGGCAGCTGCCTTAAAAGGGAAATGGAAAGGGCGGGAAAGAAAAAGAGAGACAGTGATGGAGTGAGTAAGGAGAGAGTATAAGGGAGGGAGGCAGACCTGGAGCCCTGCGCTCAGCACTTTCACTGACTTAGCACAACAGTGTGGATGTCACTGACTCTTAAATCACTCCCAACCTTCTTTGAGCTCCATTTATATTTCAGGGAAATCCTTCAGCCTTGAGCCAGAGAGGTTGTTTTATTTAACTGTCTCTGGTTACAAATTTCAATTACTGTAATGTAGCGCCTGCTAAATTGTTTGCAACTTCCGAATAATAGGAAAGTTATTGGAACAAAAGAAATCAAAGCTATTCAGCAGCAATGTAAAATAGGGCTTGGTACTGTATTTTCCACTACCTTACTATACTATACAGTATGTATCACAGTACAGAGGTCGAGATACGATAAGTACCAGGATTTATTTTTGGATAATGACCATGTCCTACACAGAATTCATACAACAGCAGTTGTTCTAGAAAATAACAGTAAACTAGGATATTCTGCTCATAATACCAGAGCTATTAATAAAGGCAAATACAATCCTTTTTTTGGAATCCCTGAATAAAAATCAATTTGTTTAAAGGCATGTTGGCTGAGACTGATCTTGACATCAATGTAACACTCCAATGCATAAAAAAATGTGTTTTGTGTCCTGCTGCCAGATGACAGGAACTGTGAACCAAATAAATGTTTTTTTGGGTTGTGTAAAGAGAGTTTATTGATAAATCGAGGGAAAACCCATTCTTGCTGTTAATTGGAACGTAGAAGAAATTAGCCTAGCTTAGCATTGGAAGCAGAAAGGGTACAGATTGCCAACTAAAACTCACCTTCTTTGAAAGAGTTGTATGGAAAAAACATTTTAGTTTCAGGGCTTCAGGTATATCATTGGAATTTGAAGGGATTTAGCCTAGCTTAGCATCAAAAGCAGGGGGAATTTGATTGAGCTTGTGCTGCTAGGCACACCCAGTTTACCTGGAAAATTTACAGTCCCTTGAAATAAGTAAGCTTTCCTTTCATGAATGAGTTTTACCACCAATAGAACCAATGGTAGGCTAAGTGTTAGTTTTGAAATATGGAAGGAATATATGTATATAAATATATATATATGAATATTGTCAATATGTTGATCTAAAAGCCATGTTTATTAGATTTTTAAACTTGCCTGTTGCCATCTATCAAGTCTGTAGCTGTGAAATGTTGGTTGACTGACATTCAGTTGCAACTGACTGGCGGCAATGAAGCACATTCTCAACCTTAACAGAATATCCCTAATTTTGTTGACTATTGACAATTCCAGTCAAAGCTTGGGACACTTTTTGACAGCAGCCTTTTGTTATATTAAAATGACAACTTCTAAAACTGAAAGACAGCAAGACCATAGCAGAAATTTGCACCAAACATCCAATAGCTAGATAGTTAATCATTCAAGCAGTTAATCAATTGCTTTATATCTTGTGGAAATAACACTTGGTTAAAAAGTTAGGGGCTTCATAAATACACTGTCATCTTGGCTTTATTAGATTTCCGACACTTTTTCCCATCCAAACCACAACGTTACCCATGCTTGTTGTACTGAAGCAGTCATGTCTTTTGGGTGGTTGTTTGATTAATGGTAAATGTTAAATGGAAAACAAAGACCGAAACCTTTTAAATACCATCAGTACTCTAATGGATCGTCAATGGAACATCAATGATTGGAACCAGACACTATTCATGCTCTATGATTGATGGCCTGTGCATATTATAAATCACTCAAGAGTATTAGAATGCTCATTAGCATGATGATGGGGGGAAGGATGGATCTCAGGTTAATTACAGATGAAGAGTCTAATAAGAGGACCTCCTCAATGCCTCTGTAGGGCATTTGTAAGTGTACTTGGAAGTGGTGTTAGGCAGTAGACTGGAGACAAGTTGCAGTCCTCTGGCGAATGTTAACTTCTGGTTCATTGAGTCATGTTAGACACACTTTTTTCAATAAGCAGGCCCTTTCCCCCCATCCTGTGCCCTTCCAGCGCTTGTCGAATGCTCAATGTAAACTCATCAGTGAATGAATGTAAAATCGCTGCAAACTCTTGCTGGTTTGTTTGCTTAGGCAATATCTAAGAGCTATGAGGATGCTGAGGCTGCTGGCTGTTTTATTGCTCTGCATGTGGGCAACATCATAGCGTTAGCTGGATGCTAATTTCTGCCATTGTGCTGCATGTCATCCATCTTTGTGCAGTATTTGTATCCGTGTTAATTTGGAGTTCTTGCTCATCAATGCCACATGACATTTTACAAGCCTGCAAGGCATGAATATTTTAGAGTGTGGTGTGTTTAACACAGCACTACAATTATTGTAAAGCAAGCAGTTTAGGGGGTAAAGAGTCATTCATTTCACTTCAATACATGTTATGTACACTGTATAGGTTACAACATTTTCTGTTAAATATCATCAAAGGTTTATGACTATTATGTCATATTTGCCTTAGACAGTGCATGGAATGTGTTTTTTAACCCTGGAACTGCAATACCAATGAGATTACCAGTGCATATATTGGTGTTTTTCTTTGCTATTTTTGCTCTTGTTTTGTAAATCCTTTGAGTATCTTGAGAATCTTCCAAATCCATAAAGTTAAAGGGCTGTGTGTTGTTTAAGCTATGCTCTTTTTTTATTCTTCATCTTTCTCAGCAGGATTACGTTAAAAGAGCCCCTGTGTTGCCAAAACGCTCCCGCCCCTAACCTGTTTTCACAATGTTTTCCACTGCAATGTAATGACAACATCAACATACAAGCAAAGCCTGAAGCCCTAACTTTATTAGATTAGATTAGATTTACTTTATTGATCCCAAACTGGGAAATTGTGGAAAAGTGTTGTCAGAAATGGGATGCTGCAAAGAGAATGAAAGCTCTGTATGTTTTCTTTTAATTCATTGTGATGTGAGATCATTTAAAAGCCATAAACCAGAAGCTTATTGTGGCTTCCTGTGAGTTTATATGCCTTTACATAACAGAAAATAATGACATATTAAATAGACAGTATGTACAACCTAATGACCAGAACGATTGGAGTCTTTGCTCTTAACTTCCAGAAGAATAAAGTCATGTCAACTATAGCTGGGCGGCTGTGGCTCAGATGGTAGAGATGACTAATCACTCAACTGGAAGGTTGGGGGTTTGATCCCCTGCTGCTGCAGCCACATGTCCAATGTGTACTTGGGCAAGATACTAAGCCCCAAGTTGCTCTAGCTGCTTCATCCACGGTGATGAATAGGATTAGTTAATACTGTACCATCAGTGTGTGAATGGGTGTGAATGGGTAGGTTTAATCTGCTGTGTAAAAGCTCTTTGAGTAGTCCGAAGACTAGAAAAGCACTATACAAGCTCAAGTCCATTTACCACTTTCATTTGGGTTTGTGACAAATAGGACCATAAAAAGGGGCCTGTCCGCATCCTTTTGAAGAAGGCAACATTTTAAAGGGTTAAAGGTGGGGTATTTATATCCCTACCATCATTCTCTGTTCATACCAGAGGGTAGCGACAAAGTCAGTGCCAAGATAAACTCTGTACACACAGAAATACTTTCCCTTTGATTTGGCTGGTTAAACGTGCCTGTTTTCCCAAGAGGCCTTGAACAGAAATGTATTACAATCTGTTCATAAAATATGTTCCCACGTTTATTTTGAACATGTGAGGCCTAAGGGCCAAAAAACCCCTCAAATTCCCATGTATTTTTGCCTCTCAGCGTGCCTTCATGTGAAACACAATACACAATTCCCAAGTTGGTACTGTAAATAAATAACCACTCTCCTCCTCTCGTTTACCAGAGATGGATTGCCCCCATTAATGTGGCTTGTGCTCTTTAATTATTTAACATGGAAGATGAGTGAAATGTGTCAGGTTATGAATACAAGCCAATGGAAGGCCATATGAAAGCTAATAAGATAATGGTAGGCCTGTTTCCTCTTCTCATCAGGGATAAACGTAACTGTTTAAAGCTATAGTCTGTTATATCCTCCTTTGGAAAAAGAAGCATTTTCTTCAGCTTCTTTTCACCTGTAACTAGGTGCCTCTGTGCTGTACGCTCAATATATGCACAAACCCGTCCTTCAAAAGTGACACTACCAAATTGGAACATCTCAACATAGTCCTGTGCACAATGAAAGGATGAAAGTGTTTGAGTTTTTTTTTGTTTTGAATCTGCGTGCTTCTGAACTCCTGATAACCTTCAGGAATATTAAAAAAAAGGAGAACGGAGTTTTGACAGTTTCTTGGGATATTTACTGCAGAAGAGTTTTCCACACCTAAATTTGTAGATTTTGGTTAAGATAAGAAATACAGAAAACATTGCTAAATATGCAAAGTGCTCGCAATTTTGAAAACATTTTCTCACCATGAAAGCTTTTTTTTTTGTAATGTTAGAAATGCCTCGCTCCCCCTTTTTCACTCAGCTGTATTTAACTACCTGTTAACAGTGTCCTCCACATGAAATCACCGGAAGGACAAATTCAGAGATCATTTAAACTGTTCAAACATGTGCATGAGTTAAATGATTGGCTTTGTGTTTCGGTGTATAAAGCCTCTTTTGTAGCTAAAGTTAAACCAAGGTGCCCAGGTTGGATTCCAGTTGGGATACGCAGCGGTACAACAGGTCATTACTTTTGATTTTGTCTTTAACTTTAATGAAATGATTTTACTGTATTTCATGATTTTTGTAAAAGCTTGAACTATGCACTCTGCACTCTTGTCAGGCATCTTTAAGAGAGAAGCTTTATTAAAGGGCCACATACCCTTTCATCCTTATAGACTAAAAACTACACTTTTTGCAAGCGGTTTTCCCACCTGGCTCTACTAAGACACAGTAATGCTTTAAGCACAGGTGTAAAACTCAAGGCCTGCGGGCCACATCAGGCCAGTGTTGGACTAATTCTCCACTGTAACCCCCTGCCCCCCCTCGGTGGTGGAAAGAACTACTAAACTCCATTCGATCTGCAGAGTCCATTTGCACCTTTAAGAAAAAGCTAAAGACCCAGCTCTTTCATGAACTCCTATGCACCTAATGATATTGATGATGATGTTGATATTTAGAATTATTTTGATGGCGATTAGAACTTTGTTCTGTTGCTTTGTACCAAAAGATCAAATTACGTAGCAAACAGGTCACTTAACTGACATTGCTTATCATGGAGCCAAGCTTGTAATTCAGAAATCGCTGAATAAATCAGATATTAAATGCATTCATTAATCCAAAATTCTACAAATTGGAAATCACTTTGTTTTCATTGTAACTGAGTCCAAATGGAATATCATGTTCCTTTTCTTTGTTGCAAACTCAGCAGGAATGACACCCCCGAAACACACACACACACACACACACACACACACACACACACACACACACACACACACACACACACACACACACACACACACACACACACACAGAGTAGGGAAGACCACACAATTTTATCAAAACTAAGACATCAAACTTACAAAAATTGTGTTGCATTCTGGGTATGAAACGACTACGTTGGCTGGGTTGTGGCCGGTGAGTTTGCCAATAGGATTCTATCTACACAGATGGTGAATGTTGTATGAGCCAGCCTCGATGAAGGTTGTTACACTTTTATGTTTCCTCTGATACATATTGGCAGGTTTTTTGTGTCAGGCATCACATCCAGGCATGAAATAAATGTTCCCTTTATTACTCATCCATTTATGTTCCAAAGGAAGCATCTTTGAAAGGCTAAAATACACAAATAAGACAGACAATGGCCACTGTTTCATGTCTTGAGTTACCGATGTTGATTTTTAAACAGAGCATGGTCCAACAGTTGGGTTACAGATTTGAAGATTTGAAAACACAAAATTGAATAGTTCATTTTCTTTCTTAATTTTTTCTTGCATGCTCATTGGGTTAATTGGAGACTCTAAAATCACCTGTAGGTGAATGTGAGTGTGGCTGGTTGTCTGTTTCTGTGTGTCAGCCCTGTGAATGACTGGCGAACAGTCCAGGTCGACCCCAACTCTCGCTCAATGACAGCTGGGATCGGCTCCAACCCCCTCGCGACCCAGAACGGGGAAACTTACAAAGGACTTTGTGTTTGACTCCCACAATGCCAACATTTTCCCTCATGTTTGACCACAAAAAAACAGATCAGTTTGTTCAACAGACGACTTCATCTGCCAATAAAAAGCCTATTTTCTGAATCAGTCCTGAGGTGTTCTAGACACCAGCATTAAATTGATTTAAAAAAAACAATTACACATCGGCTATTGACATCGGTTCACGCCACATCATTTTCTGATGTGCTGTTGCCTCTGTCAACAGGGCTGATATCAGCTGATACTGATGTCAAACCAATGCATCCTTAATACTACCACTACTACTACTAATAATAATGTATTTGTATAGCACTATTCAATACAGGTAACAAAGGGCTTCACAGCAGAATAAATGAAAGCAGGCAATAAAAGGTAACAGACGAATAGAATGAAAAGATTAGAAAATAAAATAACATCACAGAGTAAAAGCATTTTGTATCAAAGAATGTCTTAGTAGATAAATAAAACAAGTGCCTGCCAGATCTCCTCTAGCAGGCATATATCGATGTTGAATTCGGTTTAGAAACTCTGCATGAAAGTGTCAGTGGCTTGAGATAGATAAGAACAGTTACAGACAATGTTTTAAAAATGCAGCTTATAGGAAGCATTTCATCCGGGGAATCTAATTTTAAAGAACTTAATGACTCTTTGATATCACTGATCTGTCTCAAAGCTGGGTCAATTACCCAAGCTTGTAGGACAGCTGACAAGCAGCATTTTACATCGCCCACAACAGTGCTGCGCTGGTTTTATCACACTAGTTTCCCATGAGCATGCATTGACCCCACCTTCTAAAGCGCAGCTCATCTTAATTGCCTGGAAAATTATCATCTGTGCTGGGAAAAGCAAGGCTCAAAGTTTGTCTTAATTTATTCTGTTCAGGCTGTGATGACTTTGTCCAAGACATAAAGTGCCAGGCTAGAGGAAATTTTGGGATAATTGGTGTACTCTGAGTCGGGGGGGTCTTAAGCTTTGCCTGTGGCAAAGGACTCTCTATCATCTTGTTCAAAATGTTGCAAAATCATATTGTACTGCATCCCGTTTATACGCGGTCTACAGGCTCCATTGATATAAATGTAAGTAAAGTACAATGAAAGACCGCAGATAATCTATGATGAAACTTAAAAAATAAAGGATACTTAAGTTTGTTCAAAGAGAATCACACACGTCTCAGGATTTTATAGCTTACCACATATACTGGCGAGCAGCCTTGACATAAACTAATCTTTCATTGTTCCATCTATGGTTAATAATATAATCATTTGCCAAGAACCATAGTCTTTATTATATCCATTGCAAATTGGCATTGACTACATCAATAATATAATCACCCCCTGTGACCAGATGTGAATTAATCATAATATGAAGACATCAAGTCATTGGTCACGGATCTCGCATGGTTGTATTTTTATTAATGGAGGGAAATGTGCTCCTCTGACATGATAAATGTAATAGCAGGGACTTTATATCAGGCAGGTTTTGTTCTTGTGTTAATATGTGAATATAGCATCAACATGGAGAAGAAGTTTGGAATGGTTTTCATGCTTAATGTTGTGGCTGCAGGCATGCCAATATCAAGCGGTATCTTGTTATGTATCAAATTTACATTGTTACAGCAGCAAAGAGCAAAGATTGCAAACAAAAAGTGAACACAGTACAATTTAAATAAAAAAAGAAGAATTAAAAATGTACAAAAAAATAGATAGATACCACAATAAAAATAGATAGATACCAAAATAGTGGTTATATGTTTTCAAATAATAGTAAAGCAACTACTTAACTCTAAAATGAACATCTGTTTGTTGTTATTGAATTCTATTTACGAACCTCCAGTCGCGCTAGCTTGGTGCTAGCTTATCCAACATAGCTCAGACCAGAAATTTGAGTTTGATGGAGACACATGACCCGTAGATTAAAATGGCATACAAAAAGAATCATAGGGTGTGTTTTCTTTAAACTATTGCTGCTAAATGTTTTGAAGCACTAGCTAATTCATGAAAAGGACACATTGGATTATTCATCACTGTCTGCGCATATGCGTGAACAGTGTCATTGAATGATTGTTTGGCTTGCCTGTGGTGAGCATTCATCTGCAACAAGGCTTGACAAATGAAGAGAGCTGAAGTCTGAACAACCCTTGTTTAGTACTTCTTTACCCTGCAGTCATCCACTAATCTGCTAATTTGTAACTTGGATAGTTGTCTGTGTAGTGCTTACAGGAGAGATATATGTAAGGTGTACAGTGAAGCTGCTGAAACGTCCCATTTCACATTTTGTGTGGTTTAATATCTGATGGGTAGTTGTGGTATGAAGTTATGACAGAGTCCAGGTCATGTTTGTTTGATCTCCTCTGTATGGGGAAATAAACAATGAGCGGAGATGTGTGTGTTGATTGAGGCTCAGGCAGCCAAAAGTAGAAGCTGATGTCTGATCCAGTGTCAACCCACACAAGACACACTGAATTCCCTTTGGGTTGGGATGCTGTTAGATTGTGTCCTTGGGAACAAGACACGGAGGGATAAGAGGAGTAGGTGGGAGTTTAAAACAATTCATGTTATATTATAGCTATATGATGTGACAGTAGCTTCATATTCAGAGTCCTACTGTGTAAAAATTAGCTGAGGGTGGGCTCTGTTTTGAGGTAGTTTGATGTTTTAAGACAACTCTCAAGTAGCTTTAAAATTATGTTGGGTTATTGTTTTCCATTGTTGTATTAGAATGGATATTTGTGATTTTACAACAGCATTACTGTTCATTCCAATGTGGTGGCTTATTTTGTGGTATCTGGTTTATATTGTTTGTATAGCCCATGGAAAATATAATATCCTATCTTGACCAGGGAAAGCTTGAATAATAACATTCTAATCTTAATAGAAAAATGTATAACAGATACAGTTTAGTGAATAAAAAATACCCCATTAAAAAACTGGGTAAAAAAAATCAGTAAGAATCAGTAATAAAAACAACCCAATATGATAAAAACCCATTGGGATTGACTAACACTAAGTACATTTTGAGCCCAGTAGTTTTTAGAGTGTATGTTATTACATGTGCAAAGGTCATTGTGATAGTTAGTTATCAGCAAGCTCAAGTGTAAATTGCCACACAAACCGCAGGTACAAATGAAAGTATGAAATGCCTGATTTCTGTTCTATAGCTTGTTTATTATCTTGGTTTCTTTTCTGATAACATTGCCTGTGACTTTAATGCTATTCGATGATAATTCTGTAATATTGGTTGCCAATATTTTTACTTTGACCATGACGACAGTCAGTAAGATTGGGACATTGCTCTCACATGCTGATTGCCCCACTTTCCTTCATCATACTAAGAAAAAACACAAAATTATTTGCCTTTATTTGGCAAGTTAAATTAAAAGAGGCAAAAAGTCTGATACAGCACTTCACAACAGAAACGTCCCTTAACTTATCATTATCAGGCAGGTCTTTGAATTGTTATGGTCCTTTGAGCTAATACACAATGTAGACATTTAGAGCTTGACACCATCTGTGGTGTTTACACACTCGTAATGCATTATCACTTTAAACTCACTCCATTTACCTTTTGTAAAGCCCAGCTCAATAAAGTCTGAAAATTTCCCAACCGCCTACTGTCAGAGGTCTCTCCCATAACCACTCAATGACAATAACAATCCACCAGGGGAGTGATGTTGGGGGACCAATTGCAAGTCCGCTCAATAGGTTTGCCAGCAAATTGCTTTTTAATGTTTTGCACAATCGGCCAAAACAAGGTGGATTGTTGTCCATAAGCCGTGTGAGGCCATTTAAGCGAGTGTGATACATGACTCACAGAGGACTCCAGGTGTCATTGCCACTGTGGGAAGAAAGAGGAGACGAGCTCAGTGATAGGGGAAGGTGAGGATGAATTACGTGTATGAGTTTTCAGTATCTTTGTGTTAAATTGGCTGACTGCTGGATAAATGCTGAGGGAGCAGCTGCACTGATAGAAAATGTTCTTTAACCGAGGCTTTGCTGAGACCTGTGAAAACACTCTGAGTCAAATTAGACCATCGTCAGCCTCATAAGTGTGGCCATTGCTTTCCAGTGGCATAAGTGTCTCTGTATGAGATTTTATTTAACTAGAGTGGCTGGGTGCCTGCTATCACTTTGCCCTAGACTGTTATATCTCAACCACTATACAACTGATTTCACTCTCATTTTGTACTAAAACTCATGCTCTCTGGAGGATAAATCTTGGTCATCCCCAGACATTTTCTTTAGCGCTGCCTCAAGATCAAAATCTTAGCTTTCCAGTGAAATTTTACTTCAAATATTAAAAAAATATATTAAAAAATTGGTACAGTCTTTTGCGGACCCATGACGATGAATCCTAATAATTTTGGTGATCCTTCGTTTTTTTATTAAACATCACAAGGTTCTCAACTCACCTATTTAGTAATGTTTTTCACCACTTATTGGATGGAATACCAGAAAATGATGTAAAGACATTAATTACCAAAGAGAATAAATCCTCCCGGTCCATTGACTCTTCCTTTAGCACCGCTGTTAGGTTGACATCTAAAACATAGCCAAATTGGTCTCACCAAATTTTGGATACATTGCCAGAAAAGTGAGAAGAACCTTCCCATGGACCACCATAATATTTGGTCTCTGCTTTGGCTCAACCTGGTGAGAGAAGTTTCTCACCAGCAATTACATTGGATTGCTGTTCAATTTGGTACAGACCTTTATGCTCCTCAGAGTATGAATGCTACAGACTTTTTTGAAACCAGTGATTTTTCCTTTGACATTACCATGGGATCAATATTCTTGTTGGATGGCCATCACTTTATTTCCTAAACATTTCTGTTCTAAGGAGGATGACGAATGTTTTGAGGTAAATATCTCACCAGTTATTGGATTGTCGCTTTCAGATTTTGTACAGATATTCATGGTACGCAGGGAATTAAATGTCATACATGAATTGGCGATCCCTGATGCTTCATGGAGCACCTCAAAGAAGAGTTCTTCGCCAGATCTTGGATGGCAATTTAATGGTTCTGACATTTATGGGCCCCATAAGGATGTATGATTAGGGTATTGTAGGTGTCTTGACTTTTCATTTGGTACCACCAGCAGGTCAAAACTATGCTAGCATGCTAAGCTAAGATGATGTACACATTGCATATTAAACTGCTATTGTCAGTTTTTAGCTTAAACCAATGTGACCTTAGTATAGCATCACAAACAGCAGCTGCAGACTCCTCTATGACGCACTTTGGGATACTTTTTTATCAAACTGTTTTCCAAACAGTAATTGCAAGTAGATGAAACTGATTAAAGAACACATCTACATGATATTCTAAGCATAGAGTATGCCAGAGGGACATGTTTTTGTCCTCTTTTTTCATTTGTTACCACTGAGGGTTACAACTCCAACCACGGACCCCTGTTGTACGCATTAACCACTCTGCCTAAAGCTCCCAGTGCCACATCTGCTGTGTCTGTTCAACAGAGTGGCAGCACGCTGTAGGACGCATCTAAAAGCAAGGACCTCGCCTGAATAATATTAATTAAACCTCCCTAACTAATTGTGTGTTACTTTTTGCTGTCAACCAATTATGTTTTACACTCTTGGGGAGAGGCAAGATCCCCTGCTCACTGTGAAATTCCAGCTGTCATTGAATTTCAATAAGCATGTATTTAATTAACATACTAGGCCACTGGAGCATATCAATATTTATTCCTCTTACAGACAAGACAGCAGAGCGTTTGTTCTGCCCACAGTCAGCTAAAGACGCATGGCGATTTGATACAATGTGCAAAGGGGAAAACACTTGATTGAAGACCTCTAATAATGTTTACCTCGCAAGTGCGACTGCGAGCCTCGAGCTTAATGTTGTGTGTGGTTGTAAAGAATATGACACTTTGGAACTGTAAACAAACTGCCATTCATAACGGAAAAAAAACCTCATAATGCCACATATAGGCACCGACTGAATTTGCTTCGGTGTTATAAATTTTGCAAGGGCAGATATTGATGTGAGTTTTTCTTTCCTTCCACCATTCGTTTGTCTTGTGCGTCCGTCCCGGGTTGTTCTTTTATCAAGCACTGCATTTGACAGCACAACAGAAATCATCCATCATCTAGATTTACCCCCACAACCTTAATATCTAGCAGACAGTCCAATGCCATAACACCACAGGCGTCAAATGCATTCCACAGTAAGAGGAGGGTGTATGGGAGAGTGTGTGTAGGCAGAGATTTTCCTCAGTGCTTGCAGTAGCAAGATGCATGGAGATGGGGGGTATAATGGTGACAGAGTGAGCTAAGCTCAAACTCTGGCTGCCATGCCATAGGCAACTGGCCGAATACCCCTCTCCCTTTTCTCGCTTGGTCAGCAGAAAAAGTGCACAAAACAGCATCAATTGATTCATCCATGATAACAGGAGGAGGAGAGAGGCCTATGTCTGTACAGCTAGCCTCCTCCCTCCCTCTTTTCCTTCCTTCCTTCCGTCCCTGCCTCTACCTGCTTCCTCAGAGCGCTGTCACACATAATGAGGCCACAGCGAAACCAAGAAGCCAAGACAGCGACCGCGGCACAAACAATAGACGCGGAGGCCCAGCGGACCACAGTGGAAATGGTACATATTTTAGCATAATGCTCGGCTGCTCCCTCCCCTTGCCATCCCCTGTGCTTCACACAGCAAAAGAGCTGCGTATTTTTCAATGATGTGTCTACCGATCCAGTGCTCCCACAAGGCTTGCAAGGTCACAGATTCAAATGATGACACGCATGTCTCAACTAATGATTCCCTGTAGGGAGAGGGTTTTTAGAAAGTGTGGTGACTTGTTCTCAAGCACAGGGCACGGAAGGTCTGAGCAGAAACAGACCAGAGAATGTAGGGCTTTTTTAAAATGTATTTCTTACATGACTTGAATACACAATATGCTCTGCAGTGAACTTTGGGGTTTGGCATTCAAGTTGTAGCCATCTTGTTATTTTGTGGCCATATTTGGAAGAGAGCTTTGAGCTGACTGGTCACCACCAGCCTAAGCTAATGCTACTACTAGCCAGCTAGCTAGGTTAGCAAATTAGATCTATTATTCACATTACCTTTGACATTCAATGGGATGCTAATCTTTACATAGGACAGGCTTAAAACCAAATGTACTAACCGCTACAACAAACATGTCCTTAGAATAACTTTAAGTAGAACTGAATGCTAAAGAACAATTTTTGAAAATAACGTTTTATGTCACGACATGAAAACACACATTCAAATAGTCAGAGTTCTAAGATAAAACCTAAGACCGGAGGTAGTGCTATCAGTATCTAGCCAGGCCCTTAATCGTACCATGTTTATCTTTCATTTTTCTCTTAATGGGACCATATTTTACAAGACACGCATTGTGCAGGTTTGAAAGACTTTTAACAATCAGTTTAGGGGGTTTGCAGATGGCCTAGCGGTTTGGTCGCACCACATGTATGGAGGCTACAGTCCTCCAGAGCCCGACCTGTGTCTCTTTTTCTGCATGTCATTCTCCACCCTTTCTCCCTGGTTTCCTAATCTATCCACTGACCTCATGAATGAAGCCAAAAAGCCCCATAACCCATCAGGGGAATGTTCCCTTAAGTAATACAATGAGCAAGAAGTAGATTAATTTCCCCTCACTCTTCTGTGCAGTCAGTGGAGTAGCCTCCTACTGGCCATGTGAAAGAAAGCAGATTCAAGGTAATTCCACAATGAAACAAACTGGGTCCTCTTCTTTATTTTTTGGTAAAAAAATGGTATTCCCCAAGATTTTTTAGCCTTTGGATATTGTTAATGCCAAGGAGGAGTTTTGAACATTTCTCCCTGCCTCGTTTTCACACTTTTAACGCTCCTATTTACTCAACCTACTGAAGATATAGATACGCTCTCTGAAATATGTTAACATGAAAATGCTTGAATCAATTTTGCAGGCAAAGATGGGATGAAAAATGAACCCCTCTCCAAGTCCCTGTGTCCTGGGAACTGTGTTGAGCTTCAGCTGGCTGTTTAATAATTCCCCTTTTTTAATTTCACATATAACCAGCTCAGTTGGTAGAAGTTCAGGAAGGCAGGGATATCGAGCAAAGCCGCCTAAAAGGTGTGCACACAGATAAGTGCAGACTTGCCAGTGTCGAGACTCTGTTCGTCCGCGTAAATACAGCACACACCTCTCAATTTTATGCACTGGAGATGATAAAATGTGGAGATTTCTTTTTTTTTACACATTAGGGTGCCTGGGGGCTTGAAAGTGGAGTCTAGAGGCAGCCATTCCCTGCTTTTTTAAATATCCTCTCCTTTTAGCCAGTAAGCTCCAAATACATTTAAAGAGGTTCATTTCAGCGGCAAGCGCTATCATGTCAACCTAAGATGAGCGGAGTGATTGTTAAAGTGAAGTAATTACTAGAAACACGAGATTAGAATGTCATTTGGCTGACATGGGCTAATTAGAGACGTCCCTTCTCGTCATCCGTGCTCCATTGGCGGTCGATAATGGCAGGGGACCGAAACCCTGTTGTGAACTTTGCCTACATTGGATGTGATGGCCCTCTTTTAATAATTTGTGTCACCTCAGTCATATTAATTTTTTTTTTTCTTTTTTTAACAGACCTTAGATAATGCTTCATCTGCACATCAGCTTGTCTTTCCCTTGACCTCCACTCTTTTTTTGTCAAATTTGCTTCGATGAACAATGAATCTGCAAGCTCCGAGCTGGCAGTGACAGAGTCCCTTTAGATGTCTGCCCAAGGGCGCTGTGACTTTTGTTCTCATGCTGTCTCAGTTCAGAAAAACCACAGAATGCAGTGAAAAGATGTTGAAGTCAGACACAAAAAGAGAGAGCAGAGGTTTGAAGGAATGATGTTGGGGAAACCTTGAACATTCACACAAATTCAGATTTTTTTTTCTCCCCATTTGCTCATAGATATGGAGGTATTACACATGGAATAGATAAAAGACACCTATTGAATAACAAGCATTTGTACGGTCATATTTTACTACCTTTGGAGATGATACTTTTTGCCTCAGGACAGCAGAAGTGGTGGACACCTGCGTTATTTGTGAAGGAGTACAGAGAGACAGTTTTGAAATTCGGGAGGCTCAAGCGGCTTTTAAATCTGACAAGTGGAAGCATTTCTGTTTCCCCATGTCAACAAATGAGAAAAGAGAAGGTGATGGACAAACAAAAAATAGAATGCGGACACTGCCAGACTGCAGTAGCCTACCTACACGCCGGGGACCATTAGAAGCCACTTGGTAAATCGTCAAACCAAAAAGATCATAGAAGATGCGAGGGAAAAAGCCCTGCCAAGTTAAGCATTTGCTTAAACTACAAGGTAGGTAGGTACTTACATAGAGGATGTTAGGAAAAATGATAGACGTTATACTGTGAGTATGACTTGTTTGGTTTGCAAGGTTAAGCTGGTGCAGTTATTACATTTTTTAAAGGGACTTTTTGGTCATTTGACCCATCTCAGTGTTCAATCATTGTTTAATAAATTGCCTTTTTTGCAAGTTTTACTAGTTTTCCGTCAGATAAATACCTAACTGTTGGTCCATCTCTATGCCCGGGCGAGGTAACATCATAGACATGTTTGGGGTTCCTAACCAACCCCACCACAATCATTCCTCAAATAGTTTTCCCAAGTATTCTTTTTCGATGTGTTTTGCTGGTTGTTCTTGAAACGTTGACTACACAACACTGCCCCCACAATTTCCAGTGGTATTGCAACATTTGCTTCATATCTGTAAACTTCTAGAAAATGGGCAGAAATACAAAGGAATGCACAATATGGGTGGAAGGCTTCTTCCTATGGGTATCGGATGTAGATCATAATTGAGTCTCAACCATCGACTGTAAATATAAATGGAAGAAGCCTTAGTGACGTCACCCATATGTTACTGCATGGGGCTCTAAAGTCCCATTGGCGGCAGCTGCCATGCTGGAAATCTTGTTTCAGCCTCACTGTCAGTCAACCTAACAACAGTCTGAGAGCTGCAGCTGAGGAGAGTTTTAACCCTCCAAACAAACGGCAACACCGCTCACACCTGTCAATCAGGTCAGCTACGAACATAACTATGAATAACTCTTGTGTTCATAAATTAAATATGGATGAATGATAAAAAAAAAAATCACCCTTCGTACATTGTGCCCCCTGATAACTAATCAGACCAATATCTTTTTTTTTTTGTACCAGGGTGTAAACATGATTAATTTTTACTGTAAAAACAGGCTTTTTAAGATTTGGAGTGTATGTGACTTTCAAGGCTCTTGGAGCCAGCCTCAAGCGGACCCTCGGCAAACTGCAGGATTTTGCACTTCAGTATTGGCTTCATTTTCCAACAATAGAGGAGGGTTTGATGGCTTCTTTTATTTCACAGCTGCCTCTATTGTCCTCCAAAACCAAATGTAATGATCGCCGAGTATTGTTATTGTTTCACAATAGAAAAAAGTCCTCATATCATCCATGTAATTAAAATATTCAAGTGAGAAACTCACTGTCAAGTAGAAATACTTGTGTTGATATAGGCAGTTATTTATTTATTCCAAGGATTCCTTGATTGGAGTCATCTAGGTGGACCTTTTAGGCGACAGCAGCATCTGTTAGCATGACACCACGTATCACGGAAACCGCAATGAGCCGGTAGGTGACACAAAGGAGTCACTGAACTATTGAACACACAACAGCAGAACAATTAATTACAGCCAGTGTGGTATGATGTGTAAAGGAAATAAATTTCCCATCAAATTATCCTGGGAGATTTCAAGCTGCTGAACTGCGGAGAGGAGTGCTGAGCATCAGTAGACAAGGAGAGAGAGAGTTGATGCTTTGAATAATCTCAGCTACTTGCTGTTATGAAAATAAAACGTTGATGAAAATATTATAGAAGTGAAATGTGGCTTTCACAGAGTTCCTGCTCCTCTCTTTTATAATTTATGCTACATCCTACACACTTTTATTTTGAAATTGTTTAGACATTAAAGGGGCTTTAATAGATATATTTGATTACAATATATCATGTAACAATATCTAGAAGAGGCACAAACACTGTACCATTCATGCCAACCAGGTGTAGATACATTTGGCAACTAGATGGATACCATAACGTAGCAGTTGGCAGCTGAAATCTGTTTCTATTGTAGATGGTTGGGCCCAAAATCAGGCATAAAATCATCTAGTGTGTTGTAGGGCTGACCCCGCCCATAGAGTCGAGTACTCGATGATTCGTTTGTCAGAGCATCAGTCAACTGCCAGTCTCACAGTCAAGTATAACTCCATTCCAGCTCTACTGGGGTGTTTAATGTCTAATTTTACATAGATTTGTCTGTTTTCTCCAAATAAATCATGACTCATAGCCTATCTTGGTAAAAAATATCCCCCTATTAATACTTTTAATGCAGTTCTGAAAAAAAACATTGTTCAACAAAGGCTCTCATTTGCTATCAAGTGTCAAAAAAAGGTCAGCGGAATAGCGGGGTTTTTCTAAACAGTTTCTTAGAATCGTTATGGATGTAATGTATTTAGATGAAATCGTTTACTGGATTTAAACCAGGGGACTCATTTTTGGTGGATTATTATGATCAGGAGTGGTCAATAAATCTTCACTGGACCTGCAGTGTGCCTACTGTATTGGACATTTGTTATATGGTTAAAAGGTCACATTAATGCAGACTTAAATGAGTGAGAAAAACATAGTTTAACGATGTGATTAAACTGAAATGAGAATGTGGATCAATGAGCGCGACAAACACAAGAAAAAATTAATCTGACTCTCGTCGACTATGGAAAAAATCTGATGAATCAGGCTCGACTAGTCGATCCTTAGTCGGGGAAAGGCCTAGTGTGTAGCCAGCTTTAACTTCATTTTTATTAACTCATAAGGCGGCAGTAGCTCAGCCTACTGGAACTTGGCTATGGAACCAGAAGTTCATCGGTTCAAGTCCCGATGTGGACCAATGTATGGAAGATGGTCTGGTGGCTGGAGAGGTGTTAGATCACCTTTTGAGTACTGCCGAGCATAGGGGCCGTGGGTGCTCGGCTTTCTCCTTGGGTGCTCGGGCCCCGAAGCACCCACGGAGAAAGCCGAGCACCCACGGGTGCCAACCAGTGCCAGCATACACTAATCACTGATTCGCTCTCCCTCACCATACGTAAGCAAGGTTGTGACGTCAGGTTTACCACCAAAAGGGCTTGAAGTTTGAAACTCCTTAACCTTTACATTGTCTTAGAATCTTAGAACATCGCCTACAGAAATCGGAATGGACAAATTTGTGATTAAAAAAAAAAAACCATCAAGCAATGTTACAGTTCCCAGTGCCAATGCTTCCAATGTGTCAGCTAACACAAGTGAGGAAAACTGCAGCGAAGATGGACAGAAGAAGGGCCAGACGTTTCAAGCTAGCTGGAAAGTACATTTCCCATGGATAGGGTATGATGCGGCTAAAAACAAGGTGTTTCGTGAGGTTTGCACTACAGCTAAATCAACTGGTGCTCCTCTACCATCCACAACACATGATCAGGAGTTTCTGAAAGGGGATCAGGGAGAGTAGCCTACTTGAGAAACATGCTGCCAGAGATCACTAAACTTGTGAAACTCACACTGACTGTCCCTGTAACATCCTGCACTTTTTTCCTGTAATTTTCCGGCCTGCGGCGCCTGAAGACCTATCTTCGATCCACAATGGGGCAAGCGTGACTGAATCATGTTGCTATACTGAACTGTCACAAGACTTTGACACGAAATAGGAACTTGGACATAATCGCAGACCAATTCATTAAGCGCACGGTTACAAGGGGCAACACTTTCCTGATCAGGAATTAACAGCATTGGTGAGTGACAAAAATGTACGGCCTTTGTGTTGATGTAACCGGCTGTGTATGACTGCATGTGCTTTGATCTTTTGCAATGTCGTGCTTATTATAATGTGTTTGACTTGTTAATAGTGGGCCTCTTACCTTTACTGTTAGGTTATTGTTTTAATGGATTTATACTGTAGTGCTTTGTAATATAGTTGATGTCGGATTTGTATCCTCAGGTGAGCCTTTTTACTGCAGTTTTGGTGGTGTCGTTTGTTAAAGTTTTTATTTTTCTGATTAAGAGCTTTGTAGTGATCATTTGCATTAGCATAGTGAATAAAGATCAGGTGGAGCAGGTGCTGAAAAGTGTGTGCTTTATAGTTGAATGGACTTTCAGCACCATGGGCAGCGCCACGTTCAGGTCAATTATAGGCCTATTTTCCGGCTTGGAATAGTCTATATGTCTGTGGATCTTGTGTTTTTGTTCATGTGAGCCATTGGCTTTATTGGGTAGCATTGAGTATTACTTTCTGTGTAGTGCAGTGTATGTGTGTGTGTGTGTGTATTTGATCTTCGAGGCTTAAATAAAGGTTGATGATGATTTGTGTGTGCGTATGTCCGTGTGTGTGTGCGCGTTCATGTCGGTCGCTGCTGCAGCCTATGTGGAGGTTTTGAAATGCATGCGTTTAATTGCTTAAATACATTTTTTTGGAAAACGTCACGTTTGGTATTGGGCACCCACCAGCATGAACATAAATCGGCGCCTTTCCATCCAATTAGAAAGCGTATGGTGGAATAATAGAGACAAATTGTCCTGACTGTCGAGGAAGATTGAGCAAGGCACCAAACCCCCAAACAGCTTTGGCACGCTCCCTGTATAGCAGTGTGTAGCAGCCCCATATGGACATTAACGCACAGCCACAGGTCCTGTTTGTGCATGAGTGTAATTCAGGCCTATGTGTGTGAGGAGCATGTCTCTCAATAAAAGATTGTAAAACCAGAATTTCCCCTTCGGGATTAATAAAGTATGTAAAGTAGAAAATGCTTGAAACATGTTCAAAAAACAGAAATGCTCTAAGAGCAACACTGGATCCAACTTGTCATTTTTCTCAAATGCAGCCAAGCAAAAAAAGAAGCGGGTGTTTCCCTCCCGCAGACAGGAGCCCCTCAGAGGCTCACGTCCCACAGGGCCTATCTAAGGAGCGTTTTGAGACGAGCCGCACTAGGATTTATCCCGAGGGAAAAGGTAGCTGGCAGCCCAGTGGACCCACCATACTGCACTTTTTCCTTGAGCCGTGCAGGAAAAAAAAATAAAAAATCGCAAGAGCCGTGCAACCCATTTAAATTGGTTTACTTACAGCATAGCAGGGTGTATTTACAACAAGCTGCTACAATGTGAGACAGGTTGTCATGTATCACACAGATGTGGCATAATTTATGGGAGCTTACATTTTTTTATCTGGGTCTTAGCATGTAGTTTCATTTTACAGAATTTGATGGGATTTTTCACAGGTGTTGGTGTACACAGCATGTTGTTTCGTAGGCATGCTAAACCCTAGTTTTGCTACTAGTGTCATGGAAGAATAATGTATCTATGTCTCAAGGGAATCAATCACATGCACTTCAAAGTCACTTTAAGTTGCCTGGATGCATCCAGGCAACCTTGGAGACTCAATATACTACAATGAAAATAAGAAGAAAAGGGGTCACTATGGTAATCTTTGGAAAATGAATAAAGTGTTAAAGAGCCATTGACTGTTTGTTTGAATGTGTGGTATTGTGTGACTTAGTTTAGTACGAGAAAAGCAAAAAAATATGGAGAAGTTGGACGGGTAATAAAATTTTTCATCCCTTGTCTTGTCGTGAAATTGAACACTGGCAGATTACAGTTTTCATTTAATTCACAAAGAGCTCAATTCAAACTTCTCTAAAGCTTCCAGAAAAGGCTAATACAGAAACTGTACTATTACAGCCCGTGTCCTTTTTATTCATGCCATTACTGATTTTCAAAAGCCTTCCATTTCAAACCACAAAGAGAAATCACTGATTGATTTGGTGACTCACATTTACAACTGAGTCCTTGTTGCTAGCTTTCTGAGCTAATATTAATTTTGCAACTCACGCTTGTCCTTTTTTTTTTTTTCCTTTTTTTTTTCTCCCTTTTAGAAAGTTTCAGCGTTCAACTTCAGGGTTAACACTAATTGAAAACCGTTTATTATCATATTAAAGGACGTTCATTTCTTTCATCTTGAGGTTTCTGAATCTCTGACCTTATCAGTGGCAACAATAAAGTAAGCGCTCTATGATACGTTGCTTTTCATCTGTCGTTAGCACCTTTTTCAGTGGAGATCAAGAGCGGATAATGTTGCTAAGCGAGAACCGTCTCCGGTGTAGTGTGGCACAAGACCTTATAATAAACTCTTTATGATGAAGTATCCATTCTACACTTCAATCAACAGAAGCTTAGAATTTAGTTTGATATAATAAGTGATGTATCTGCGCACTAATATTCATTTATAGGGGTTAGGGTAAGCCAATATTGAGATTTGCCTCTTTGTAACCGTTTACTTTCAATCTTTCTGTGTCACCTTATCTCATTTACCAAGGACATGTATTTCCTTACCTGTAATGACAGCCACATGATTGTTGAATTTCCGTGCTTGGCATACATATTCCTCTTGGTCCATGGGATGTGATCAGCTGTGTATTCTCCGAGCTAGCCAACATAGCGCCTGGAGCCATTCAGTATGCAAACAAACAATTGACATGGCTGCTCAACAAGGTGCCACTGGGGATTCCCCTTCAGCTAGCGTAGCGGGATCAGGTATGATGTCGGCCTCGCCTGCGCCTTTAAAAATACACTCGGGTGGATTGACACTACATCTTCCTCCTTAAAAAATGACTTCCCCACAGGCCTGTCAGGGGGCAACAACACAGTATTTCATAAAAAAAAAAACAAAAAAAAAAACATTTTTTTAAAATAAGCAGGCTGAAAAAGACTTGTGTTAAAGAAATTGAGAGACCTGTTCTTTGTTTGGTGATGCAGCCTTCACTGATATGATGCGGAGGAGAACATAATGCCGAATGATGCTCCCCTGACGTGCCGTTGTCTGTCTGTCGTTGATAAAAGTTGGAACCTCAGATATTTAAATGCGGTGTTTTTCTCCTATCAGGATAACTGTCTGATCGGGATTTGCTGGTTGGAATCACATGAAAACAAATCTGAAGGCTTGGGGTGCTCACAAATTACAGCAACCATTTCTCTTCTTTTTTTTTTGCTTTGCTTTCTCTGAGATGCTGCAGATCATAGCCTAATCCCTCTGTGCCGTCTATGCAAATCACATGTCGCTGGGTTGTTATCCATTCTCTGACGAGGCTCCGGCTGGACAAGAAGCTCTCTTGTTGTTTACATCAACTCTGACTCATAGGACTATCGGGTTTATGCAGTGATGCGGCGTGGGCGTGAGGGAGATACAGTAACAAAGCCGGCTGAGTAAACGGGACTCAATCAAATATACTGTATGAGAGCTGAATCTGACATTCTCATTACATCATGCCCTCTGTTTGCACTCCGGGATAATCAAAGCCAAGTGATAACTTATTTTTTTTAAAAACAAAAAAAGCAGCATCACTCAACAAGTTGCATTCATTAAGACTTGTCGTCTTATTTGGAAACACTTACAGGGGTCGCCAATTCAAATAACCCATTGGAAAGCCTCAAAGATATCAACTGTGAAAGTCGAAAGGCTGAAATGAAGGAACGCGTCAACAAATCATATTTGACAAGTTTTGTTCTTCTTCCAGAGGAAAATGGAAAAGTGCCCTTTTGAGGAGAAACGAAACGGATAAAAATACAGATATTTATTTCCTCCGAGGAATTAAGAGCTCTGATCTTCTTCCTCTTTCAAGTCAAATGCAATCTATTTCCATTCAGATATTATTCATTCCATTTTGAGGGAATTTCAGAAAACTAGATTGACCCCTGTGTCAGCGTCATTGTGTTTTTCTCGCCTGTTTCTTTACTGGATATAAAGCGTACTAAAAGGAAATGATCATACCAACAAATTGTGTATAACCATGATTTTACTACAGTGTATTTCAGCTGTCTCACATTGAGCCAGTAACTGACTCCTTTGCACCGTGCGAGTCTTTCACTGTGAGAGACAAACATGATCCCAATGCCACCGCAAATGTTTCCTCTACAGATACTGCAAATATGGCACACATTTCAAGGATGCAGTGATAAATATTATCGGACTGTTATTTACTTGCTGTAGCAGTAAGCCAAGTTTGTTTGTCTCTTTCTTGTTGCCAGGTTTCATCTTACCTGTGTCACATACAGTCCCTGTGAAAGTAAATATTGGCTGCGTCTGTGTACTTGCGCAAATAGAAAAGAAAATTCACACATAAGTGGAATTTGGAGGCAGTTTTGAACCTTTGATTTTCTCAACAAATTTTCTCAATCAACTATATTTGAAGAAACTGTTTGATCTATCAAGTATTTCTTAACATAATCAGATTTTAGTTTTGTTTCTTTAATACTGAGCCTTAGTACATGTTGATGAACTTTTAAATGGTAAATGGACTTGAGCTTGTTTAGCACTTTTCTAGTCTTTGGACTACTCACTTTACTTTAAACTGCAGGTCACACCTACCCATTCACACACTAATGGCGAGAGGTTGCTATGTAAAGTATCCATTAGAAGTAACTCATACCATTCACACACATTCATATGCTGGTGCCAAAACACCAAAACAGCGGGAGCAACTTGGAGTTAAGTGTCTTTCCCTCGGTATCAGGAGCTGACCTTCAGGTTGAGAGACTCTTATCAACTGAGCCACAGCCGCCCCAACTTTTAATATCTTTGTATTCATGCTGGGTCAATGCAACCACTGTACCAGTATAAAGTGCTGAGAGAAGTATTTTCTGTTGCTTTTATCAAACTTAAGCTTCATCACAGATATCAACCGCCATGACCGCAAGTGCAGCCGCCACTATCACAGACTGAAGGTGACCTTACATGAGTGTAAACTTGTCCAGATTAATTGTGTATGGCAAACAGCAGCTTTGCTTGCTGACCAGGCTGACAGTGCCGTTTTTAAGCAGCTTTTCTCATTTATTAGGTCATAATCATGCATTTAAATACAATGGTGCTAGTGTAAATTAAGTAAATAAACTGTGTGGAGTGCTTGTTGGATTGAAAAAAAACTCCTCAATTAAAGACAAGTGACCAACATAGTGTGCAGCGTGACTGTGGGCTAATTGGTCGCAGGCTTTTGATCCTATCAACAATAATGGAGGCTGAGAGCTTAACTACATACTCGGTAGCTGGAACTATTGCAAAATCCACATGGCAGACAGAAAGAGCTACATAGCTTTACTTAGAAATAAACTCCATAAGTCTAAGATAAAGTAAAACGGCATCTGGCTGACTACAATGGGGAAGTCTCCATGCAGGGTTGAGTTTGAACCCTTTTTTCCTCTGTCAGACCCCCGATTACAAACTATATTCTGTATTTTTATCCAGGATTTACTTATAATTTTAAAAATCTTTGGGAAATTACAGTTTTAAACTACACCAATACCCATGCATGCTTAAAGGCCTTGATAGGGTTGTCAATAACTGCCACCTAAGACATCATCATGTACTTGCTTAGTTTTAAGTTAGCTGCTTCACCAAGTGCAATTGTATTCAAAATAATAGAGCGTTCTTGGTACAAAATTCAGTTCTTCAAACTACAATCAGAAGTTGATGATGCATTTGAGGTCACCAGATGATGAAACATTCCTCATTTACCTGTATGATGGCATAATCCCATTCTACAGAAAAGTGTCGAGACTCTACCCAAGCATAAACAAAACTGTTGTTGTGTGAGAAGAGGTTTCTCAGAGACACATGGCTGCCTCTGATACTGGGCAAACTCTTAGCTGCTTCACTGAGCACCAGCTTGAAATCTCATATTTCTGCAAGACAAACAACCCAGCAGTCAGTGGGATCAGCGGAAAGAGAGAGGGAAATATAGGGATAAATAAAATAAGGAAAAAGAAATCCCAGGGTCCAACTTCTGAAGCGTTGACTTGTGCTCATGCTGGTACAGTTAAATGGTGAGAGTTTCAGGGCAAGTAAACTCCAAGAAAACCAACCGAGGAGATACAGTATATTGAAAGAAAAGTGTGTGGCTATATGTGTTTTTGTTTTGTCTGTTTTTTAAAAAGACTGATACCAATAAGCCTTGGCCAACAGCCAATCAGAAAAGAGCTAACCTGGCTCTAACCCATAAACCCAACTTCTTACCCTAAACCTACCCCTAACCTCAACCCAAGAGAAACACAATTTCACAGCAATTTTTAGGCATTAGCTTATCCCTTGTGTTTTCAGTCTTTGGGCTAAGCTAACAAGCCGCCTAGTTGCAGTTCAACATTTGGTCTGCTGCCTATCTAAACCTATTTCCCAAATATAAACTAATTAAGGAACTGGAACAAATGAGCTCCATTGTTTGAATTATTTAACTTAAGAGCTGCCATTAAGTGGGTTTTGTTACATTTAAGATGAGCTATGTTTTTTATTTTATTTTTTATAAATGTATATGGGTAATATTGGACTATCCCTGCAAGTTTCAAACGCTATGCCTCTTTATCAAATTGCTAATGGGATGTATCTTAAAATAACTAACTATAGTCTCCAAAACAAGAGTCTAGTGCTTTGAATTTTGTCTCTTTATAATTCTTGTCAGTGTATGGTTGGTTCAGAAGAAGAAAAGCAGATTTTTGATTTGTGTAACACAACCAAGATGTAGGAGTTGGGCTGCTACACAGGGAGGGTTCTAGATCTATTGGGGGTTATGGGCCTTGCTCAAGGGCACCTCAGCAGTTATCTGGAAGTGACCCAGCACCTTTCCAGCAACCACACCAACTTCCATACTTTTGTTCCATACCGGGACTTGAACCGGCGACCCTTTGGTTCCCAACTCAAGTCCCTACAGACTTAGAAACTGACTGTTACTACCTCATGAGCCAGATTTGTTAGAAAGCAATATGCTTTGCCAAACGGCCTAAAAATTGCTTGTGTTTTGGAATGGGGTCGCTAATATGCTTTTGGAACACAGTGTCACACAAACTTCATGCTTGCATGCATGGATGATTTGTGGCGATGGGTGCAAAGTCACGTCTTTTTATTGATCTTGTGAGCACTCAAACACACCTTTACTAGTACCATGTAAGGGTTATTTATTTGAATATAGTCCGAGTGCAGCTTCCTGTCCCATGGGGAATGTGAAGAAGGTATTTTCATGGTTCTGCTGAAAGCCCTCTGGTATAGAGAATAACACATACCTCCTGCTGGAGAGTGCTTCCTGCTTTAATATGAATAAATATTACAACCCCAGAGGCCTCTATTACTGCCACATTGTGAAGCTGTCAAGTCAACATCACTCTTCTATGTGCAACCTGAATTTAATGTTTAATGTATACCATGTTATACAGGAGCCATATGTGTTCCATCTGAACTGTTACATTAGCATAATTCTTATACTTTAAAAAAACAGTAGAGGAAGAACAATCAAATGTCCACCCACAGACAGAAATGGTGACTTAATGACTTGATTTGCTTGTGCAGTGCAGGAGTTGTCAGGCATTTTAAGATGAAAATGAACATGTTTTCCCTTTCCGTTGAATCTCTGATTTGTTGTAAATGCATCTGATGTTTATTTCTTTGGAAATGAGTTATTGGCATATTTTCAAATCTGAGCTTTTCCAATCCCCTTTCCTCAGTGCAGCTCGACAGCTCAGCGATCAATCACTGGCAGCTCTCCTCCTTCCTCTCCTTCCTTTATCCCTCTATAGTGTGTGTGAGTCAACCCAGATTTTCAAGAATTAGAAACTCATATTATCTGGGCTGTCGACACAGAAAATGTTTACTTTGCCTCCACTGCTTACTTTAGAAAAAACCTTTAGAAAGTGGTCAACTTTTGGAAGTGGTCCAAAAAGCTGCATTTACGTCTTTTGAGTCATTATCAGCAACGGGCAGAGATCTGCATTTTGGATACTTTAATTTACTTTTAGATTGTTTCTTATTTCATATGCATGGCTTGAAAAAATAATATTGGAATGTGATGAAAAATGATGCAAGGATTGCAATTATTTTCCTTGATTCCACAAGCCATTGGAGGATTTCTGTCTGCTGAGGAGCTAGACTTAAATCTAATAGAGAAGTCCCCAGTCTAATACCCGATTGGTCTGAAACTGCTGAATAGGAGGGAAAATAATTTGTAAGACTGTGCCTCCCTCACCCTCTTCTCACTTTTATGACTTCAAATGGTCAGCATTTTACTTCAAGTGTGTCAGATTTGAATGAGGACATTATTCCTCTTCCTGAGCCCTGCTTTCTTTCTGAGGGTGACCGGAGCAGCTTAAATGCCTTGTTAAGCATCGGGGGAAATTTCTCTAAGGATAACAATCATATCCGGCTGCTGGGATTGGCGGCCAGCTCAGATGAGATTTATACCTGCCCACATTTTTATAAGCACTGGTAATGAAGTCACTGATGATGCACACTGAACAAGAAAGGGTGCTTTGTGATCAAGGAAGCTGGGATAACACATTCAACCAAGACTAGACCACTTTTATATGAGATACCATAAGTACAGACAAATTAAATTGAACCAAAAAAAAAAGGAAAAAAAGATCCAAAATATTTGTAATATATGAAATACTAGAGCAATCATTTTAGTTTTCTTAACCTCTGCCACATACTGTAAAATCTGGAATATAAATCGCACCAGTATACAAGATGTAGTCTGTATGTGGTGGATTCCCAAAGGGATAAAATGTTTCAATTGCCATCCTGCATGACGATTTCCATTGTGTTCAGCAAAGTCCACAACGTGTAGTCACAGAGCAGCTCTGTAGCTCTTTCTAGTACCATATCTTTATATCATGCAGGTTTTCCAATCCTGCTGGCTACCAGTACGGTAGTTGAGCTCTTAGACTCCGGTAACCTTGATAGATGTGAAGTTAGGACCCAGACACTGTGAACAATTTTGAATTGAATAGGTGTGGTGAGTGTTGAAGAACTCGAAATCGGTCTTAGTCTCAAGACTGGTCTCCAAGACAACTTATTGGAGGTCACGTCTCAGAATCAAAAGCATTTTTTTACTCAGTCCTGGCTCAATCTCGGACCGGGCGGACTCCGGCTTTTAAATCAAGACCACCACTGATCGTCTCTTTTAACATCATTACTGTGTTTGGAAGGAAAAAGCTCCTCTCTAAAAGAACAAATAACTTCAATACATTTGAAGTTTGATTCTTTTCCCCGGTAATGGCTGCAACCTTCCACTGTAACACGCTAAGTGCCCATGCCCGCTGCACACAAGATGATTCATTTTCAGTGATGTTTATGGTCTTGGTCTTGACTTTATCTTGCCCTGCCTTGGTCTTGGTCTTGACTCGGTCTTGATCCCTAAATGTCTCGGTCTTGGAGCACTTTGGTCTCGGTTAGTGTGGTCTTGACTACACCACTGTAGTCACCCAGGTGCTGTTACACTAGTGTACAGACTAGAGACTGACCCGCCTGCAGATAATATCGGCCTATTTTAGTATATCCTGTTTATATCTGCATCAGCTAATTTGATCTCCAATTTGCACCGATATTACTAGATTTATTCACCAGTCAAATAGCATTTCAATGTATTACAAATATACCGGCATCAGATTTTTCTCTCCCAAATATTGGTATCGGTATTAGCCCAAAAAAGCCCATATCGATCAGATCCTAATACAGACCATATATTTCCTCTGTTGTTTTTTTTTCCTGTAAGACTACTGTATAGTTATCCTGTGATACTGTTATTTCAGAAAGGCTGAATAGGAAGAGTAATCCAAAAGACCTTAATCTATATTTATATTCTCCTTGCATGTCCTCGTGGTATTTTACAAAAATGAAAGGTCAACACAATTTACATTTGCTTTGCTTCTAATAAATAACCTCTTAAAGTTTAGAAGTGTAGCACCTCTCCTTATTAGACATTGACCTTTGTTTAAAGCTTGTATGTTATTCTAAAGGCCACAAGTTGATCAAAGCATGCCTATTTACTGCCCATCAATAGAATGGCAATGCGTCTGCCATTTCAAACTAAGTCGGTTTTATTCTTTATTTCTGCCAACTGCCGCGATTTGGGTATTTCTAAACTCAGTGGAATAATGGGTAAAATCCCAATTTAACTAAGGGTCTCATTTGAGATCATTTGTTGGCCATCAGCAAAACAGAACTGCTTTCAAACTGTTATAGGAAAGTAAATTATAGTATCGGGTGAGGGGCTATGTAGTCTTTTATAAATGGAGTCCCGAGTGAAGATCTGCCAGTCCATCTTTCTAGGGCACAGCAAGGACGGAGAGGCAGGCACCAGGAGTGAGGGCGATCCTCAAACAAACGCCTTCACCGGTGAGGGGATTAAGCCTCAGGCTTTGAAAGTGAGAGTGGGATTGAACTGTGCAGCCTTGGTGAAAATACAGCGGTTGCACCATTTTTTTTCCTGGACGGTGTAGACTCCTCAGATTGGATCTGACATACAGTATGTTGAAGAATACCTCTGTATTGATGTTTCTTGCAAGCATTATCTGGTCGTCTATTGAGGTGCAAAGTATCAAAATGAAGGAATCTGCCAGACCGTTTTAAACATTGTGAGGAAACAAAGGAGCTCCCATTGATCACTACGTTGAGTTAGCCTTGAAATGAAGCTATCCCAAGAAGAAGCTAAGAGTTCAGCAGGTATGAGACTCTCATGAGACTCAACATTCCTTACATTTTGCGCAGAATGTCCATGAAGATCCTCGATATTGGATGACCTTGTTTTCCAAGATACTCCTCTCAACACAACGACCAGATTAGCACAAGCTGTGCTTTTGCACTGTCTTCAATTTCTCCCTTCTTTCCTCTCCAGTCTGAAGGACCTTACTACATTGCAATGTGAGGAAAATTGAATGAACAACCTTCCCTGGGAGACTAATAATACGGATCCTGAGTGCTTGCTCTCCGTGATGAGGCCTAACAGAAGGCTTGACAAGAGAAAATGATGTGTTGTTCTCTGCTGGGATAACAGTCCAGGTTCTCCCCCTCAGACGATTGCAGCTGAGATATGAAGTGTACATAAACCACAGGTTTGTTGGATCCTCGAGGGTCCGCAAGGGAAGAGAGACTTCGCCGAGCAAAGGGAAATGACTGACACCGACGGGGCCATTGAGAGACCCTCAAGGACAATGTGTGCGCTGTCGCTTTCACAACACATACAAATAGAAAAAAAAAAGCACTCACATCAAAGCAGCTGGAAATTCAAGACACACTTGACATGAAGCATAAAAATTACTCCATAAGTCTGATCCTTAACATTTCTATGAATATTTCATTACTGAGCAAATTTTCCTCTAGAAGGAAGGACAGTGGGTGGGCGACACTGATGACATTACCAGTTGAAACCACTTACTTAACACTAATACACTTCTTTATATTGGAAATATACATAATTCTGAATGCTTTCCCCCCATTTTGGTATATGTAAGAAGTCATAAAAGAATGTTAAAGTAAGCCATTGTACAGTAACAATCAGTACTGTATGTTTAATCATAATAATTAGACATGCCATAAAGTGTCAGATTAATGCTTTTTATTATAGTGGCAACACTTTCAGTTTCAAGCACTGCATTTAAGAGCCATCAACAGTGTATTTAGTGCTGTGCTAATGTCACTAAATTGACAACAACTCTCAAACCAGCAGGCCTGGACTGGCATTCTGAGGCTACAGTAAGGACTACAATGAAAGTGTCATGGCAACACTTTGAATTGATGTTAACCAGATCGGCCTGTTCAAAATGTAAACTGCTGCAACCCTCTTTGAATTACCAATTACTCGAGGGCCTCTAATGATGTTAATTAAATCATAGATAGTGATCTTACAGTGATGAAAAAAGACACCTAGTTAACTTGATTAGACGGCAAATATACTTGGATGGCCATAAATATACCCAACTACGTATGGTCTGTTTAGGAAACAATGATATATGTAATTTCCTAATCATTATGAAATGACTCTAGGGTTGGCTCTAGCTAATGAAGTGTTACCCATCTTTATTCACAGAAGTTGTAAAGCAACAAAATAATAACAAATACTCATCAAATAGAGAGGATCTCTTGTGGCCTACCAGCAATACCCTCACGGCCCTCTATGGGGCCCGCAGCCCACACTTTAGGAATCAGTGGCTTAGTAGACATTCATTCACATAGTTAGGGTTAACAAAAATATCATGTGTTTAACTCATTAATGGTGACAGCCCTAATTGTGATCAAGAGTTATGTAACCGTGGTAACTGTTGCCTTTTTTTAATTTAACAATTTGACTCATTTCTATGCAATTTTGTAGTCATTGTAACTTCTCCAACCTTTTCTGTCTTTTAAACTCTACCTTTTATGAGCTTTGATAGCTACCCTGCTTTATCATATTTGACAGTGCACATCAGTAGATGAGTGATCCCATCCCTACATGTGTGACAAATTCTATTGCTTTTGTTGATCATAGTGGAATTAAAAGTAACAGCGGAAGCTCTGTTCCCACCAAGCACTCGAAAATTGCAAAGATGTAGTCCTTAGAGAGGTTGGTTAAAACTGTTAAAGCTCCCAGGTAAAAAATAAAAATTTGTGGGTTTGGAGATGTTCACATTTTGCACGATTGTGAATCTGCAGTTTCATATTTCAAAGCAGATGGAGTAAGGTAAGTCAATAATAAATCCAAGATGCATTTGCTGCTACTGAAAAATGTGCTGAAAAAAATGTGCTCAAAAATACACATTTCAATGCTGTTTTTGCCTTTTATGTTCCATTAAGGGAAGTTTTGGAACGAGCAAGAGCAAGGAGATAAATAAAAGTTTGAGCTCTGGCTCATTGGTGTATACAAATCTCCCAACTAGTAAATTGGGTGACATGGGAAAACCCTTGGCAATACATTAGAAAAGTGTTGAAAGCCAAAGCATCCCATCGATTTGACCTGTGTGGGCCTCGCAAGCATGAGCCATTAGTATATTCTCAGATGCTGTTTTCAGATATGTTTGAGTAAACGAGATCCCATGATGATTGCGCTGTAAGCAGATCCAGGATTTTACAGCTATCAATCTCCACAACAGCAGGGACATTATAACCCGTCCTTGGGCGTTCTTAGTACTGCTCCACGGTGAAAGAATGGTATTTATTTCGACTCGATTTTCTCAGTAAAATCTCCCAAACAATCACCGTGAATTTCTTCAACAATCAAACGTTGAACAGCCTTGTTCTTGGGAGTTTTTTCAGAAGGCTGCTACAAACACAAGAGTTGCTTATCCAACAAACCTACCATTGTTTTAGAGAAAGAACTGCATATTTATTCTACAATAGGCCACTGACATGTGCAGTAAGGCATCTTTATTCTTAAGGGATTCATTATTTGTTTGATGTTGTTAAGACATTGAGTGGAATATTGGCTTTCATGTTTTTTTACGGGAGCAGGAACTAAACATAAATATTCATCATATTGTACAATATGAAAAGATTATTTGGAATATGTCTCCTTGAAAATAAAGTTGTTCAGTATTTACAGTAAAGTAAGAGTTACTGTAAGCTCAAGCACAGCACACTAATACAGCCAAGTTTCAGTCACACTTTGAAGCTTTTTTTAGACTTTCACTTTGATGTAATTGATCAGAATATAATTATATCTATAGAGGTAAATACAAATGAGACATCATCAGTCTTTTGCAGCGAATTGGGACTGCTGTAGTGCTGTAGTACTAGACCGTTCTTGAGACGACTTTTTCTCGGTCTCGAATCGACTTGGTCTCGAATTTCTGCATACCGCGGTTATTCCCGGGTGATTTTGTACTTTTCATGTGATGTGTGTCCGGTTGATCATGGCTGTGCTCAGGCTCCAGAAACGGATCCGGTGGGTCAGGGCACCCGCCGTCCGACAGAGCAAAACCGTGGTGCTGACGGACTGCGGCGCGTTGGTGGGGATTGGGAGTTACTCGGCCTTGTCTCGGCCTCAGACTGGAGAGACTTCACATTTTAATTCAAGACCGGTCAAGACCACCCCTGATTGGCTATTTTTCCACGTCATTACTGTGATTAGAAGGAAAACACCCCTCCCTAAAACTGACTTCTATTTATCTGTAGTAGTAGTACACAAGATGATGATTTGTCATTGATATTTATGGTCTTGGTCTTGAATGTCTCGATTCCTAAATGCCTTGGTCTTGTCTCGGCCCCTGAGCACTCTGGGTATGTCCAGGTCTCTGTTAGTTTGGTCTTGACTTGACACTAGTCTGCTGTATAAAAAAACTCCAAACCCTGAGAACTAAAGGGAAAACCGTTTGGAAGTTAGAAACTGTTCCAAACTTTTGATTCATTCCTTTTATGAAGCAGAGGCATAATAGTCTAGTTTTCACATGTACAAATGTGTATGGTGCTTTATTCTTTACTTTTCAGAGAAAGCAAGACAATTTAATCACAAATGTTGGGCCACTGGTTTAGCTGAGTGTTTAGAGCTTGTGTGTGCTGTCTCTTCAGTCGATTTGATGTTCTCGTCACTCAAGTTGCTGCTATACTTTCCATCCACAGAGCACTTTGGTGGATGCAACAGTGGGATTTTTTGTTTTTAATTTAAGCCTTGGAGGCTACAGTCCTTGTTGCAGTTGCCCTGGGTTCAAATCTGACCTTCAGAAATCGATTAAGTATTATGTACAGCGTAGGCGTAAAAAATGATGTAATGTGTTAAAGGCATAATGTAGTGTATCCTAAAATAGATTTTAACAGACAACCAAAGTCAGTACAACCAAGTATTAAAAGAAGAAATTACAGGAAAAAATGGTATGCCAATAACATAGCAGGATAGTCCTTATAATATTTAAATACACGTGTCAGTTGTGCAGTTGCTATAAGCCAATTCGGAGCCTGCGGTGTATTTTTAATTACCCTTATGAAGTCAAGCCTTCCATCTTTTTTTGTGTAATTGCATGTTTTCAGTCAGTTTCACTGCAAATTGGTTCAATGAAGAAATTCCATCTACACGTCACCATTATGTTATGTGTATTTTGTGGGTCGGAGGTTTATGGCCACCTTAAATCTAAAATTTTGATATTAAAGTCGTACATTTATGAGGATAAATTCATTAATTAACGATATCAAATTCATAAAACAATTTAAATTAGACTATGGTTAACATTTTAATTATGAAATGCTGCTGCTCTCCTTATATAACTATATACTAAAACTTTCTTCTCCTACCACTTTTTTCTCATAAATGTGAATAGTGAAGACTGGTTTTCTAATAATCATCTTTACTGTTCCTTTGGGGTGTTTTTTGAGTGTTTCATCTTAGCTTGTTTTTAATTCTGGATTGTCTATTGACCCTAAAGGTCGGACTGTGATGAAAGAGTTACACTGTAAGAAAAAAAAAAAAAAAAGCAGACTTTGATTAGAGTCAAATATAATGGAAAGTAGGAGGGCATGTATTACCCCTGACTGTTAAAGATCGATTACAATGTCAAACAATAACCCTGGCTAATAAATAGAAAACTGCTGGGTTGTGCATTGGTTGCTACTGTGGGATTTACTTGAATATTAATAGTGTTATATGTTGGAGAACACCCAGTGAGACCATATATTTGAAGAAGTGAGTTTATTGGATTTTATATAGGAAACCTGCCTGCAGCGTATGCATTTGTCTCCACATTCTGCTAGTTTCGGCGACTGGATAACAAGGTATAACAGCACAAAGTGGATAGAAACTGTGCAACAACAAACCTGCATGAATACAAGCTAAGGGATTACATTTTAATATCCATTTTGTTCTCATTATACTTAAATGAAGATCTTTGATACACTAACAGCCCTGTTACAGACGCTGCTTCAGATGTTTTTGCTTTGGCCATTTCCTCACCAATTTTCAAAGCAGTTGGCATCCATCAGCATTCTAACAATGTGCCTTGGCAACAAAAAAAACATTTGCAACTATTTCAGAGCAGGGAAAAAATAACAAAATTAAAAACAACAAGCATCTGCTGTTTTGTGTTTCATTCTGTCCTTAGCATCTGGAGTTTTTTTATAGGATATGCAAAAGCAAATAGACTGTGAGGGCTCTTCAGTTTCAGCAGGTCTCATAGAGCTGTCCTCTTTCTTTTTCTTCCTCTCAATTCTGAAAGTACAGGAGCTTGGTCAGTGGCCAAAAGCATCAAAACATGAAGCTCTGGGTACTTCTCTATAGGTTCATTTCATGTCATCAAATTTAGTAGTTTAATATAGGGCCTGACCGATATGGGATTTATTGGACCTATATCAATATTAGGGAGTGAAAAAAAAAACAGATAACAATATATCGGCCGATATCTTTCTATGTTCAATCTGTAGATATAGATAGATATCAATTTACACATCTATTGCGTTGATCCCTTGAATGCAGTTATCAAACACTTGTGGAGAAGATATACAGTATAACGAAGTCAAGATGGTCACTCAACTGGAGGGCAGAAAAATACTCTCCCTTGTACCTACTTTTTAAATTTAACCTCTTAATTTCCATCCCTTAGAACCATCACTTAGGAATGCTAATGCTACCCCAAGTAAAGTCTAAGTGACACAGGAATCACTTGAATAATACACCTGAGCTTACATCCTCCCACCCACTTCCACCAACTTTCCACAATAAGAGCAGTTATGCCTAAATGGGCCCCCGTGGGAGTAGATGTTCACACAGAAACACTCCTCTGAAACCGGCTTGTCTTGATCTTTCAGCAGGATAATCAGGGATGTGATTGCCATGAAAAGTGAGCAAACTTCAGTTTTTTTAAAAGTAGGCGACCCTTTTTCAACTAAGTTCAACATGAAGGTAAAAAAAATAGTCTCTCCATGAAAATATTTTTGCAAAGATGAGTAAAAAACAAGTTCCTAGAAGACAAAGGGATTAGCTGATTTTCATGCTACACCTTGTCACCTTGCAGTTACGCTCACGAAACATTTTAAAATCGACTTGTACTTTCCATTTTACTCCCTGGTGAGATAACAAAAAAGCAGTTTTCTACCTCTAATTCTTAACACTGCAATTGCTTGTTTTTCCAGTCTGACTGCCCGCTTATCACCTAAAACCAATCACAGGGTGGCCTGATAAAGGGATATAATTAGAGTAGAAAAATAACACTCCTTGCTCAGAGTTTAAAATGAATGCTGAGGGGACTTTTTTTTGGGGACGAGGGCAGCATGCCTCGGAAACCGAAGTGGGCCAAAAAAAAATACACCTTCAAGCAATGTTGGCGCAGTAAGGAGCCAGATGTTCCCTTTATATGCCATATTTAGCTGAAAAATGTGTCTAGGTTTTTAGAGCTTGTAATAGGACAAGACTTCACTTTCAATCAATCAGGCTAATTTGTCACTATAATCATAAAAGGCATGATAATAAATGAAGTGTAATTTCTCTTTATCTACGTTAAATAGTCTTGAGCTTGTATAGCACTTTTTTATTCTTCTACTACTCAAAAAACGCTTTTATACCGCATATCATACCTACCCATTCACACACTGATGGCAGTGGTTGCTATGTAGTGAGACCATCAGAAGTAAGGAAATGTATCACTTTTTCACATCTTTCATGCAGATAGTTGCCAGATATTAGCTGTAGGTAAAATATTCTCCATACAACTAATCTGCGATAAGTTCAATCAAGTCTTATTAGGACCAACGATTTCCTTATCTTTTTGGTATTTCAACCTTTACGAAAGAGGAGCATCTTTGGGCATTTTGTTATGTTTTTAACCTTTATTAATGCAGGCAACCTAGAGCTTCCAACAGATATGTGTGTATTGCGTGGAATAACACACATTGAATAAATTAAAAACCTATCTGCTCCGCTGCCGTGACAGAGCGGAGAAGGCCCAAACACGCATCTTCTGGAATTTAGGCTTTGGTCCCATTGAGATCAGAGATATCTTTTTCAAGGGAGACCTAGATAAGAGTAGAAGCAACACACAGTTTAACAACAAAAACACTCAAAGTCTTACAGTATACATTTCTGAGTGGTTAACAGAGTATGGAAGAATATAAAATAGCTATTTTCTTAACAATGTATCATAGAATCCCTAATCACTCTCCTTTGGTCAACTGCATTTAACTGAGACTTAGTATACAAATACCTACGACCAGCATTAGCCATTTTGGTGCCCAATGGCATGTTAGCGTTTGGTTCCCAAAAAGCCCCAGTTTGAGCCATTGCTTTATCTCGAACCAGTTCATCACAATTCCACATCCAAGTAAAAAAAGATCTCAGTCAAGAATATTGTTCCAAAGCTGCACCAAAAATTGGCTGGTCTGCAATCTAAAAACTGCTTAGGTCAGGGGCTGGTGGCAGGATTGATGTGACAATAAGATGGACTAAAACTTTTCTTTTTTAAGAAACACATTTTCAGAAGATCTGGGACGGTATTTCTACCGGTCCCTTTTAATTGTGGTCCCTGAACCAAAGCTCACAATAAACTTGTGGGAGCTTCAGGGATGGAATTAGGGTTTGGAAAAAACTCCACATGAGGAACATGGTATAGCTAAAATGTTGAAGAAAGGGTTATGGTAAGCCCAAAATAAGGATGTCAGGTGAGGCTGCAATGGTCATAGTAAACTACATTATAACACTCTTTTCTGGTCATCAACAGCAGCCCAGCATGACAGGTTATACTTGCTTAAACTAGTTCCACCAAAAAAGTGATCTAACCTACATGTTAGTCACAGACCAATTTTCTGCAAGGTTTGCTTTTCATTAATAGATTTTTTTACATTTTCTTTCAGAAGACTGTTCCCTGGAAAATGTTGTACATCATTTCATAAACAAGTATTTTTTCATTGCTGTGTTGGTCCTTAATGCAAAGATAAAATATATGAGTATCTTTTGGGTACAGTAGTCCCACTTTCATGCAAATTAATGCAGGAAAAGGCCTCTTTCAATATCATGGTAAAATCCTATGTATCCCCATGTGCTTCTGACCAGTTCCATGTCCATCTCAGCCTTATGAATAAGTCACATCCATAGATTTCAGTATGGAAATAAGTGAACCAAGGGTGACAGTGGCTCGCTGCCAAGTGAAATAGGCTGTACAGTGCTTAAGCGTGATGGATTGGTGGCACTAGCTTGGCATAATAGCCCTATAGTGGACCAGACCCCTGTTCAAAGAGCAAGCTTATACATCATGATACTGCAGACACCCAGCTAATACTCAGCCCCCACATGCTACTGAGGTACCGCTTTCTACATCCACAAACTTGATGGATTAAGACAAACTGGTTATTTATGGACTGAGTAAAGCTTTGTGAGCTTGTTTGTGCATTGCCCACACATCTGTTTGCTGAAGGGGGAAAAGGCTGGACAGTGAGGACCTCTGAATTCTAACATCAACCAGCTAGCGGCTGGCCTGAAACGGATCCAAATCAAACACCAAAGTGTAGTTATGTAAACAAGGTTGATATGGAACTAAGCTTCCTGTCCTTTTCTGAACTCATTTCTTGTAGTGTGTGGGCTAGATTTGAACAGTTAAAAGCAAACTTGTTTCAGTTTATGTGAAAGACATGTTTTCACTTTTTTTGTACTGGTCAAATGTTTTGAACAACTGTGCTGCCTCTTTGAAGGAGAGACCATGTGTTTGTAGCATTTCAACCTTTCCAAAAAACTATATCTAGGGGATCATTTGTGCCTTTATTCGGAAAGGACAGTGAAGAGTAGCTGAAATGTTGGTAGAAGGGAGTTGGGGGATGACATGCAGCAAATGTCTAAGTCTGACTTGAACCCAGGACAGCCATAAGGACAATAGCTGCTGCACATGGGGTGCATGCTATAACTAAAGTATTAGGCCAAACTGGCACCCCCACTTTCCTTTTTTGAGTTTAAAAAGTGAATTTGCTTAAAATTGGCTTGGGATGAGTTGTTGTAAATTTGAACACTATATATTTCACTGTTTGAATTGATAGCCATGGAACCTTATCCATCCCTAGAAAAGCATACAAACTAAGGTGATCACATAATTTCCTGCTTTAGGCCTACTTGAGGTTAGAATCTTGTGGGTCTAAGTGAAACGCTTCCACAAGTATTAGATAGATTACATCTGGCACAGACATCCCTATTTACCCAAGGTGACTCCTTGAACCTTAGCTGGTAGATTTTCGCTAAGCACGCCCAGAAAGTCAAAAAACATTTGATTATAAAGGGAAAAATTAAACACATATTTGACTGATTGGCCCTACATTTGGTACAGATACTCTTGGCACCCAGAGGATGAATTCTAATGACTAAGGTGACCCTTTTGCATTCCCCTAAGTGCTACCATGAGGTTAACATTAATGGTTTATGCCAAATGTCATGACAACCCTTGGATGCATTGCCATTGAACTGAGTATTTAAATGTATGTACTCCTCAGGAGGATTTTTCTTTTTTTCCAGTGTGGGTTTCTCTTTTTCCAGTGTGGATCAAAGTTTTACTTGACAAACACTATGGTAGCTCTACCTTGTTTTTAGAGCCAACTGAAATGCATATGCTAACACTCAAAAACTGTGATTTTGTGATACCATATCCTAGACAAAAAATTAGCATATTTACATTGTCATTTGAGCATGTCATCCTGTTAACATTACCATTTACAGTAGTTGTACTGTGCCTGACAGAGCTGCAACCACTGCTGTACACTCTTCCAAGTAATGTCCTCAGGACCAGAACAACCGAGGATGTGTTTTATTTTTGGAACTATTCTTGTTCCACTCTGAATGTTTTGCAGGCAGCAAAAAATCCCAGGACACTGGTTTTAGGGGGATGCTGCATGGTTTATGACACGTTCCACCACTCATGCTTTACACTCATGCATTATTTAAAAGTAACCCCTCAGATCTGTAACACTGTGAATACATCTGTCTGAAGGAACAAGCTGTTTATACAAAGAGAGATGTGATTTATCAAGCACAGGTACATCTGCAAAGCTTTCCCTATGACTGATTCGTAAAGCTAATGAGAGTATATTAATATGTCAGAGGAAGTGTGATTATTGAAATTGATGGGTCACGCTCGAAATTCTTCATCATGATAGCTGTATGAGACTTGCGACGGTGTGTTAACTCTGTGTAATCCTTGATCATAGATCTGGGCTCATTTGCGTCATATTTAGGGCATATTACATTCTGGTGCTTCACGTGGAAATTGGGATTGCTCCACTAAGCACCTTCAAAACCTTGCCATGAAATTCTCAATTTTGGTTGTTTTTGTTTCATATCAAGGCTCAAAATCGCATGAAACCATAGCACGAAAACGTCAAGCTTACAAGGGAGAAGAGTAAACCTGGGATTTCTTTTAGAGGTGCATGGCTTTTCCTGGAGTCACGTATTTGATTAAAATTGTAGCTGCATTGCTAATTTTATCTGCACACACATTTCAATGGTTTGAAGTGAGGAGGAAAATCTCCAGTTCAGTGTAAATCTCTTCGCCTGGTAAACCCTTTTGTTTTCTAATAATTTCCACACCAGAGAAGGTGGGTTGAATACTCTAATCTTATAAGCGGCTTAATTCAGATACTGTGACTTCATTACATTCTCTGCTGTTGGTAAACTGTTCTCCTGAAAACTGTGAGTTGCTAAGGGTTGACTGGAAGTCGGTGTAAAAAAAAAAAAAGAAAAAAAAGGAAAGGGAAAGCCTTTGTTTCTTAGACAAAGCTTGATGCGCTGGAACACCATACTCCAGAGGCTCAAGGTATATTAAAAGTTTGACCAGAGCCTGTAATAAAAAACCTTTGGGCTCCCGATGTGCAATTAAGCGGTGGCTGAAACTATTGATTTGATCTTTTTTTTTTCCGTCCATCCACCCACCTGTTACATTGCTCGCCAGGGATTCATCACAGAACACAAACACAGACGTCCAGAGAGAGAAAAGTGGTGGTTGCACACTGCGAGAAACTCTCACTTATTCCATTTTCTGACATGCAATACAATCTGTATTCAGTTGCTTGTTTATCGCCAATGCAATGCAACAGCACAATTTAAATATTTCTTAATCAAAACATAATCAGTGTAACCTTCATTATTTTAGGTCATGATTTAGGATTGATTGCTTTAGTTTTTTTTTTTACTTAATTAACTGGCCTGATGTTATTTATATTTCTGGTTAAAAATTACAAATGTATATATATATATATATATATATATATATATATACACCATACACAAACCCAAAGTTTATTGTTACAAACTACATTTGATTCCTTAAGATTTTTAAACTTTGTAAAATAATGTAATTGTTCAGATACAGACATTGATGCACTTGGTTTTAAGACTACCTACCTACCTACCTATAGCTAGATTAAAAAAGTAGCTAGCTATCGAGCTACAATGTTTCCATTTCCTTTTTAACACTGGTAAATCATTTATTGTTATCATGGGTGAAAAGGTTTTTCTCTCATCTATTCTGTAAATCATTTATTTGTATTGTTCTCACCAGTTTTATTATGAGCATGTCTGTTTGCATGTCTGCTATCACAATGTAACTAGAACTGTAGATATCAGACTTCATAAATGTCACAGTGTCACATTGCTAGCTAAATCCACACGTCTTTTTCCATCATTAGCTGTGATCACAGGTACCTTTTAAAAAAAAAAGAAAATCCAACAATATAAGTTGTGTTATTAATCGTTTGTCATAATGAAACTGAAAATAATGAAGACTGACTTTTTGGATGAGCTTAAGGAAATGTTTGAGGATCCTCCAAAATCTATTTGAATATCTCCTTGAACAAAGAATATCGGCACCAATTTATTTCAGGTCTTCATTCTCTACTTGTGGAGCTGTATCTGAATAATAAGTGGTTCAATTAAACATTGGTCATTATGGGCCCCAACTCTCCAAGTTTTATGTCATGATGCAGCTCTATTTCAGATGTACTGTAATATTGTCATTATTTGGATACAGGAGTTGTGCACCACTTCTCAGAGCACTTCTTCTTTTAACAGCTGAAGGCCTTTCAAGTAAGCCACATAGTTAGACTGACAAAACCTAAAAAGGTATTATGGGCCACCCATGTTGGTTTGTGTCTGAAGCTTGAATCAAGGAAATGAGCTGTAATGAATAAGAATTGAAAATACCTTGAGCGGTATAATAATCTTAATTTCCACCTACTGAGTTGTGAATGTTTTGTCTCTCAAAGTCCCACCAGCACATCACCTAAGGCTTTTTATCCGACAAGAATTAAAGCAGCTAAAGAGACTCCTGTAGAACAAACAGCGTACTCCAATATAAAATATGAAAGGGCTTCGAGTGTCTGCAAAAGCAACCAAACAATCATAAGGCCGTCTCCGAGCAGCTGCGCCTGATGAGGACAGATGTCTGCGTCAGGTTGTAAACGTCTTCTTTACTGTTTACAACGAGAGCCTGCTGCCTCCTTGCCTGCCCCAGTCATGCATTTTGATTAACTCCGAATGTGAATTGAGTCCTGCCAGGATCGCTGCGACAGCCCCAGCGAAGACCTCATGAAAGAGCAAATTGACAGTACCGCGACAATCACTCCACTTTAATTTGTCGCAATGGCAAAGGTCATCACTCAGACAAATATAGCTCGTCTCCGGCTCGGCCTCCCACACACACACACACATACAGACAAATCGGCCCCACTGAGCTAGAGGAGATACTAAAACATTATATAAAGAGAGTCCAAGATGCATAATTGAACAGTTTGCACCCAGCTTGATAGCTGGAAATCTGCTTCATTAATCAACTCCCACAGAGCTATGAAAGCATGAGATGGAGAGGTTTATGCTGGCAGAGAGCAAACATATTCGGGTGGTACTGGATGCTCCAGAGCTCACAGGCTTCATCCAAACCTCAGTAGAAAGTCATAAATGACACCTGTAAGTTTACCTATACAACAAAGATTATGCGCATGACCGTCTGTCGGCTGTGTATCAGTTGGTAGAGTATGTCGTCTCTCAGCCGGAAGGTAGGGATTCAATCCCTAGCTCCTGCAGGACACGTGCCTGCAGGAGCTAGGGATTGAATCCTTGTCCTTGGGCGAGACACTAAACCCCAACGTTGCTTCCACTGCTTTGATTGTGGTGTATGAATGTGTAGGAAAGGGATTAGTTAATTCTGATGGTCACTTTACACACTCTGCCATCAGTGTGTGAATGGGTAGTCGTGACCTGCGGTGTAAAAGCACTTTGAGGAGTCAGAAGACTAGAAAAGCGCTATGCAAACTCAAGTCCATTTACCATTAATCTTACTTCTGCAGTTTCTTTTGTAGTTCTCAAGGCTGATGCTTCATCATGTTGACTAAATAATAGCATTAGTCAAGCATGGCAATTATAATTTGTTAGCAAAATAGGAATTTGGCTGTTAATTGCTGAGTGGGTTGCCATTCAAATAGGCATTTTTAATACAGAGCCAGTCCTTAATCAATTAAATTAAATGGGGTGTTCAGATCCCAAGCATAAAAGAAAGCTAAATCAACCTCTCTTTTACTCTTTAGCACTTTTGGATGGATATAAGTCAGCAAATTGTGGCTGCCGAAGCCAGGTGATATATATTTCAGTTGGCTAGCTTGTAGCCAGTTACTTTGAGTCAGAGGTTATGAATAGTGAAGGTGTTCCTGTTGCCAAGTGTTAATAGAGGTCTTGAAGGAAACAAACAAGCATAAACAGATTTTTAAACAAGAGCAGTGACACTATGAGAGGAAAATAAAACAACTTGTGTCACTAGCCGAGGCTGGATAAAAGGCACTCCAAGCATAGTCAGAGCCAAGAGAAACAGGTTTTTCATAAGGCCCATTATCTTCTTATCAAGGCTGGAAATAAAGTACCGGTAATGGAGCCAACATGCGTTCACCGCCTATTTAAAACTTGAAAAACTTGAAAAACAGAAAGTAAGTTGCTCATCAACATGTAAAGTCCAAATTAAATGGAAATCAATTTTACTAAGAGGACATATCGATTTTTATTTACTTATTTGCAGAATAAAACCATCTTAATTCTCATGAGGACTTGAATGTCTGGTTCCATTTGGTTATATCTATAAATGAATTGTATTCATATATTTTGGGCTAAAATTGTTAGGCGTAATGTTCCACTACATATCTGTGATCTCACCACTCCCTATTACTGCATGTTTATCAGACGCAATGCTTTGAAAGTGGTAAATTCTAAAACCCACAATTTACCAGAAATGAAAGTGAGGTTTTTCCATTATTTTTTGCCTGAGGAACATTCATACTTACTGCTAAGTTTCAAGGTTACTTACTTTCTAACTGATTTTTCTGGATCTACCTACCCGTGAACCCCAGATGTAAATTAGCTCTATAGCTAAGTCTGGTCAAATTGTTGTGTTGTGAATTGTCCCTGTCTAATAAATTAATACACTACACTTCTTACTTCAAACATAAATGCATATGTTACTTTGAACATTACTTAGAATGCTACCTTGTTTGCTTGAATTCTACCTTTTACACAACAGTGTATGCTACCATGTATGCTACCTTGTTTGCTTCCTTAAGATTTACTTTTATTGATCCCAGCAAGGGCAAATTTCAGTTCTTACACTCTGTAGTCATGCAACACACACATAGGCTGAAGTATATACACACATGATACTAAAAATAGTATAGCCTAGCCTTTAGTTGATAATAACTTATCTTAACTTAATAATAGAGAAGATTGATTTTCCACCAACACATTTAAAATCTGTTTAGCCCTTTTTTTTAAATTACAAATGTGCCAAATAGCTACAGAATTACCTCTCTTACAAGTAAGAGGAGTTAAAATTCAAGTTTGTCTGAAAAAGACGCATATTATTAGTGTTTGGAAAAGAAAAGTGTCATTGACAATACAATTATTTCAGAAAGTAAGCTAGTATAAGGAACATCATGTTTTGACTGTAGTAACCTGTTTCCTTGTCAGGTGCAGAACTGAGGTTAACGAGGCAAAGCTTTGGTTCATGTGTGTCTATGCTTGTTGCCATGGAAGCCAATCTGTGCCAATGGAAAAAATTCCCCAGGAACTCCACCATTTAGAGGAACCAATAATAGATACACTCAGTGTGTTTTCTTAGTATTTGTAAAAAGGGTGTATTTTCTCCAAAAATTGTTTTTTTATAGAGATTGAAAACATGTTGAGTGCTCGTTTTTCAGTAATATCTTGGAAACATTTAGGAAAGACTATACTATACAGCTTCCTAACTGATCAGCAACTGAAAAGACATTATTTAAACAATAATATAAAAAAAATGTAAAGGGACATTAGTAATGTTTCTTTTTAAAACACCATATTTGATAACCCATTAGCTTGTGTAAATAATTAGCATTAGCATCCAGCCACTTCTTTTCAAGTTAATTAGCTAGGAAACGCCTAAGAAATCATATTAAAGTTTGAAAGTTATTCAAAATGATAAGATGGACCTAAAGCAAGTCCTAGCTAAAAAAAAACGTTAGCTTGGGTGTGTTCAAATTCTAACTTCCTTGCATCTACTGGTTGTGAAGCATGTTTTTGTCATAAAATGAGCAATAATTGGCCACGATAGGCAATTTGAAAATTCTTAGCGAACAATCATGTAAGCTAGGGTGGTTTGAATGCTAACTTTTTCTTTCGTCTTTGTAGCTAAGCTATCAATAATGTTTTTTAATGTGAAATACAACCGTTTTTTATATGATAGGTGCAAATTCCTAGCAAATGATAGTGTAAATTACTTGGTTTTTGGTTTGGTTTGGTAGTCAGTCTGTATTTACAAGCATGTCTGTGTCCCACCTTGTTGCATCTATAACCACACACAGCAGCCATCTCCTTTACATAAAAGCTGCTTTCCTGTGGGAACTTTTTATCTCTCACCCTCCAGTTGAGATTTATAATTTGTATCGCAGAACAGGAGATGTTGAGGAGAGGAACAGAAGAAGGAGTGTGGGTGTTTAAAGACAGATAATCCATTTCAAGGCTTCCCCATAGGGAGATTCTGTTGTTTTGCGCTGCTTATTTGTTTTCCGGAAAGAAGCTGCCTCGCACCTCTTGCGGTTCCTACTATAGACTGTGTGGAAATGACACTGACACAGACAGCTTTTGACTCAAGAAAGGATGGAGCGTATAAATTCTACAGGAGAACTGGGGGGTTTCCTAAGTGAAAGTACCCCATGTTCAAATGGTCTTGCTGACCTCACAGAGGGGGCTATCTATCATTGGGGTCACTCTCATTGACAGCTGTTCTCTTTGACTTCTATCAAGGAGAAAAAAAGACCACTACAACTCCGGGGTTTTTTTTGTGCTTCTCTGTGCCAACATATCCAGTGTATAGTAATCTTAGCATTTATAATGAGTTCCTCGTAAAGTACAGCTCAGGGTGACTTAATTGCAGTAGATTTGTGTAAATTCATCTCATACTAAGGAATAAATATTCAAATATAGCTCCCATATCTCATACATCATTCATTTTTTCCAATAAAAAATGTTTACATTTGCACATTTGTGTGAAAAGGTCTCATTTTAACAAATGTATATTAACCACAACAGAAGATGAGCGAGGATTTACACACAGAACACTACCAAGTATATGAGGTGAGTAATGAGAGCTCTCTTGGGTTGTTCTTTCTGCTTGAGAAGTCAAATCATAGTAAAGATTGTATTATAGACACAAATTTATCTTAGTGTTAAGTCAATTTCTGGCTCCGAAATATGCCCTTCATCTTAATTCTGATGGTTTTACTGGAATATTTAAGTACACATTGCTACATACTAAATGAAAAAAGTGGAATTAATGCAAATGGACATTTTTGGAGGTTGTAATTCTCAATTGAATGTTTGATACTCTTTATGGATTGCATTTATTGTATTTCTGATGAATGTATAACAACCTTCAGTTTCCTCCCCCATACAGGGGTCTGCAAAGTCCTGCACTAATCCAATATTTGTTTGTCAAATGCACAAAAGAACAAGACAAAGTTTTTGGTTTAAAGAGATCAAGAACAAAAATGAGGGGAAAGAAAAATTGTGAACTAATTAAAGCATGTTGCCTTGTCTGCACATTATTCAAATCAAAATTGTGAAATTAGTATTACTAAGAGGTTTATCACTTTATCACCACTGGTAACTAAAGATGCTGCCTTATTTACCAGAATGGAAAGACCTATAGGACACTAGTTTTTTGTCAGCTAGTTTTTTGTACCTTTATAATTTTTCATCAAATATTTTTTTTACTTGAAGAGTTTTTGTAATGATTGGTAAGATTTGATTTAGCAACCAATCCCATTACTTTAATAGGATTTTTGATCAAAATCAGAAAATTATTAATCCCATGGGGGAAATTGGTCATTACAGTAGCTCTCAAACACAATATAGAAGTGGGACATATAGAATATAGAATAAAATTGAAATAGAATAAGCAGAAATAAGTTCTAAAGCGCAGAGTATCCGAAGAAACAAAAAGATGTGTACAATCACAGGCAATTGAATATATGAACCATATTTACAGGGTTGAACAGTGTAGCTATTGCACGGAGAATTGCACATAAGGCTCAGTAAAGACAGTGTTATCCTGCTTATATTAGTTATACACATGGGTGACCGAGAACATGTATTGACTGGTTAAAAGACAGATTGCACAATTGTAGTTACATTATACAATTGCAGCAAATCTGATTGGTACATGTATGTTTGTGACTTCTCCATTCCAACATAGACACGCCGACTTTTATCTAGCATAGGACAAGAAAACACTTAAATACATAAATCACTCATTAAATAACCAGAAATGTTTTATAAAATGTTGATTTTCTTTGATGTTTAACTACACCATAGAACAAGGTGACACTTTAAAGGTCACATATTATACTCCTTTTCAACAAGTATAAATTAGTGTCAGAGTTCCCCAAAACATGTCTGTGAAGTTTCTTGTTAATTGATCATGCCTATAAACCCTTCTATTGAAGCCCTGCTTATAACAGGCTGTTTTGTGCCTGTAGCTTTAAATGTAAGTGAGCTGTGGCTCGGGCTTTCTCGCACTATGCCCAATTATTATCAGTGAAAAGGCAGCCTCAGAGGGCAGAACAAACAGCTGTGGGAGTGTCACCCACCTGAGGGTGGGGTTACTGCCCTTTGTGATGTCACAAAGGGAAAATCTCCAAACAGCCTGTTTGAGCACACATTTTCTGAAAAGTGGAGCAGGTAAAAGAGGATGGACTTTTCTCATAATGGGGGAAGTTACAGGCTAGCGACACATACTAGTGTTAGAAAAACATGGTAGAGTGTGTTTTTGCATAATGTGTGGCCTATGAAATTCACAAGTGCGTCTTTAATACTATACTTAATGAAAAAAACTGACCCCAACTTGTTATTGATTTGATATATGTAAACAACAGTGCACATGTGTATGAATGCTACTCCTGGGTTAAACCCATGTTCTGCATTGTGTTAGCTTTGTATGTAATTACAGGCAATCAATAATTATTGTAGGTGTGTCAATATGGCAACGAGCCCCCCTGATTTACCAATCAATTTATAGAGTGAAACAATTACACAACCATGTATTTGTTTTGCTCTTCGAGATTCTTTTCATTTTCTTATACCGGAGCCCTCCAAGGGTTGCAAATAAATCACGGGTGCAATGATTGCAGGGCTGTCACTTGATTTGGATTTGTAAATTGGCTCCTCACACCTGTCATTTCAGGTTCACTTGTTTGTTTAAAAAAAAAAAAAAAGCCAATCAACGGTGTCGCTATATGGTAATTTGTCAACAAAAGAGAACAGGCTTTCTTTGACACCAGAGGCTACTCTGATTGATCACGACTTGACCAAAACCTGCAATTTCATAAACAAATACTCACATGCGTACGAGCCTCTCAGCGTGATAGTTTTCTCTTTTGAACGCTACCTTATTTTTATCTTGTCTGTTCTCACGAAAATGCGAACTGCCTCTTTAAATTCACAAAAAAAAACATTTAAAGAACTAATGGCCTGAGAGGTTGTGAGAGTGATTTTCCTATCAAAATACACCATGCTGGCCTACATATCTTGGGATGAAAAGCATTGTGTGAACCTTCAGGGTGTTAAGAAATCACAATGGCTTCAGAAAGTTCCAGCAAATCTCATGGGGAAGATTGACACTCCGGATCTGTCTGAGCACCGCCCACGTGGCACATTTGCAGGACAACAAATCAAGTGGCACTCGCAAGGACAAGCGCTGTGAAAATGAAAGGGACACATAAAGCCCCGTTCCACCAGACCTGTCAGCATCCACCAACGGAGGTTTCTCTTCTTGGTAAGCCTCCCTGAGATAAAGTTATTACTTTTTGGAAGGGAATTACAGTAACAGAAAAAAAAGAAGAAGAAAACACAGAGCCCGCAGGCAGTAAGGAGTTGTTTGTCTCAACTGAGCATTTGTCTAAATTCCTTCTATTTGTTTCGTCTAAATGTGGCCCTGAAGCTATACAGTTTGTGTGACTGAGCCCTACAGACAGGTTCAGATAAAAGACAGAGGAGGAGTTAGAGGAGGAATAGGACAGGGCTGATTGATTTGGGATTACCTGGTCAACCTGGTGTCAGAACTTCATTAGGTGAGATAAAAAGGCTGGGGATCGTTTTGCCTTTAATACAATATATTTGTCAAATAAAAAAAGTTTGGCTCAGTTCAGTTCAGACGTTTATTGCCCCTGAAAGGGAAAAAGGCAAACCACTACTGCTAGCTGCAACTCACACAGCGTCATGACAGATCTCTATTGATGTGTTAGAAACTCAGTTTTAGAACTCAATACCTTCTACTTCTGGTGTTAGTCTAATCTTGCACAGTTGATGGACTACAACTCTGCCAGAAAACCTTCAATATAACCTTAATGTGTCTTATTTCTTCTTAAAAGAGGAGTTTAACTTACCAACAATTCCAAAACAACTGCTAAAGTTTCAGTCACAGATTGTGATCGGTCAAGCTAGCAGCAGCTAATGTAGCTAGTTGTTAGCCTCAAGCAGAGATGAAGAGCAAGGGACAGAAGTCTTTAAAACTAACTCCTTTCTGATTCTGTTTTTATTGTTATTCATTTTAAACTTTTTTAAAGCTCTAACTTGAGGAAATTTACAATTCTCATAATTTTAAGTATTTTTTAAGAAACAAGGGCCTTCATACAAATTTTTCCGATCCAGCACTACTCCATGATTGGTAAACAAACTGAGCTATAAAATTGGAGTTACATCTAATCTACTGGGTTTTTGTCATGGTTATGAATGGAAACTTGCTCAAATAAAAGTACCATCCTAAATTTAAGCAATGATAACACAATTTTGGTTTACACCTAAATACTCACCTGTTCTTATTAACAAAATGAAAACAGATATTGTAGGTGTATATTTCCAAACGTACAACCCCCCCTCCCTTCCCTCCTTTCTTTTCTGCCATTACTGGTCTGACCTTTAAGTTCAATGAGCCCTTCCATGACGTGAAATACACAGAGGCAAGGTGCATTATTGTTCAGTGTACATCAAAAACAAAAACTAAACTTTTGAGAGAGGCTTAGGGAATTACACCACATGGCAACTATGGCTAGCGCTATCGCTGATGATTTAATATGCATGCAAAGATATGATTAAATAGCAAGTTCAGAGGGCCCAGTCATTTCTTTAGGTGGGCCTGACTGCAGTTATCAAGTAGTGACCATATGGATAAAAATATATTTATAATGTCGGCCAGTTTTTGAACGTTTTATCGGGATTCTAAGAAATACAAGGCCATTAAACCACCAAGGTGGGTCATTAGTGTCATCATTTACCATCCAGTACACTATATCAAAAACTTAAGGTGAGATAATTCCATTGCAGTAGGTAGCCAAGCCATACATGTAATGCTCTAAAGGGTGTAAAATATACTAAGAGTAAGATGAATATGCTTTTATGATATTCAGTATTTCTTCCATGACACTTCCCCCGTTGTGCAAGCTGAAAAGTGGTTGAAAACTTTTCTTCATCCCTCATCTTCCCGGGAGAGATTTACACTGAGAAAAGCCTGTCCTGGCCCTGGGGCACACACTACCTGGTAACTAATGAAAATGAAACATTTGTTCTTTAGGGCAGCTCAGAGGCACACAGCCCGGCCCCGCTGTGAGGCTCACACTGAAGCCTGCGCGCCCCTTTGATAGATTGGCGGGAGGGTGGGTGAGAGCTAACTTTAGCCCTTAATGGTTTGAAATATGCTTGCGCTACAGTTTTTTCGCTGTGAGGCCAAATGATATCCCCTCTCCTGATGATTTATCAAGCCCATTCAGAGCCTTCTCGTTGGGGATAAATTGGCCTGCTGCCTCATGTAATGCCCTTGATGGATAATCGTCTCATTTTTCTTGATTATTCTATCTATATGGCTGTTGCTTAAAATCAAAACGAATTTCACAAACATAATGCCTCTGCCTTTCTCGCCTCATACATCTTGGATTATGTGATGGCGCTAATAATGGTCTGTGATTATGACTCTCCAGGAGCCAAATTAAGTGAGAGCTTATGGAGCCTCTAGTGCAATTTGACCCTTGACCTCACTGGCTTCGCTCTGATCTAATTTAGCAGCTAGATTTATACCGACGGCCACAAATGTGATATCGGCTCTAATTCTATCCTGGTAGGATCAATTTTGGTGGAAGTTGCGGTATCTCTGGAATCTGGATTTTCTTTTGTAATTTATGTTTTTAAAACTTAAAAAGCAAAAAAAAATATGCACATTCAAACTCCATAAAAAGAAACCAAAAAGCTATCATTCGTAAATATTGTTAGGGCACGATGTTGGCTAATTTTTTGGAAGGAAATGTTAAACACTTTTCCTTGTATTAAAAAATTGTTAATGACAAATGTGCATTAAAATGCAACTCTGAAACAGTACAAAGTAAAGATTTCACCTGACATAACCTTTGAGTTAAATTTCACTGTAAAGCATGCATTCATTTGTTTTGTTTTAAGCATCATCATAAAATACGATTTATTTGTGATATAATACTGTTTTTTACTATTCTGTCAACAAACTACATGAACATGTAGTTGGGGAAAATGCACAAAAGGATTGTGCGTTGTGTTTTGTGGCTGCAAAAGCTTCAGGAATAAGACAATAAGGAAACTATGTTATCCTCAAGGCACCTACAAAGGGTTTAAATGCACATCTAAATGTGCAGTCAAGCAAATAGCATCTCTGTGCTCTGGTACGATGTGCATGTGTTTCAATGAGATAATACATTTACATTAGGGGGCAAAGTGGTCCCTTTCTATGCAAATGAGCCAATAAATGCAAAAATAAAAAGGTCCAATTCCCAAACACATACGCTAATAGTCACGCACGGTAAGATTGGGGTTATTACTGTAGCAACTTAAGAGAGTTGTTGACATATTTCAAATGGATATCAAGCCCAGACATACAACTATTTAATTCTTTGACCTCAATATATTAAAATATTTGGGTTTTTTTTTAAACTTTTTTTGATTATTTTGACACAGTCTAAAATACCAATCATTGAAATCTGCCCATTATTATATCACTATGAAACAGACTGAAATCAATATGGAGGACTCTATTGCCTACAAAAGCCAATGAGACTTTTAGCAACAAAATGAACTATTACTATATTGTTACTTTGTATGCCTGTAACTTCTGCCACAGGGTAGGTATCACACCACACAAAAGTACCTTTTTAAACATTTGTCCACTGCAAATATCCTAGTGGGTGAAACATTTGACTTTTAAAATAAAAGCAGATTGAGATATTTTGTCAGAAAACACTACCTACACATGCACAGGACAAGATTATGAAATATATGTAACATATGGCTTTGTCCAGAGGGGGCGACACAAACCTTAAGTTCATCACAGGAGCTTTAAGTGAACCTGTGCGGTCTTTTGTAATCCAATATAAGTGTTAGTATCCTTTTTTATTTTATTTTTGATTGACACTGTGATGGAGATGTAAATTGAGTCATATCTAATAGCCCTGAACAAGGTTAACATAGTTTAGGTTTTGTCATTTGTTTTATTTCTATTTCTATTTTATTTTATTAAGCAAAAGGTTTTATTGTATAACGACAACAGAAATCTCTATCATCATCTCATCAAACTGATGAGATGATGATAGTTTCTGAATCAATTATGGTCACAATCATTGTGCTTTTTCCCCTTCCATTGACCGTCATTAATGCACGACCGTGATCTCCCTCATTGAAAAACATCATTATATTCCACCACAGGAGGCTTCCAGGTACATCATATCAAAAGTAATAATAACCGATATATCAAGAAAAGTGATGAAAGTGACATGGGTTTACTTTATTTGCAAAGTCATAACGCAATGTCTTTCAATTTAGAACACATTAATATCTTATTTCATGCTCCCTGTCTGTTCCAGTGGGCTGCTTTGTCCTTTCATATATTTGTGTTTTTCGTCTCAGGGATATTCTTATTCAAAATAGGCAATTTTATTTTGACAGCTATTTGTATGTAAAGTGTGAGAGGGAGGAGGGAAGTGTGTGTGTCTGTGTGGGTGGGGGGGCACCTTGTCATTGCTCCTGTACTTTGCTATTTGCTGAAGCAGCGTTTCTTTTTCTTTTTTTTCTCCTGGAATAGTCCAAGACGTCCTCTCAGTGGATTAGATGTTCTCCCTCACAATACATTCTCAGCAAGGTACAGTTGAGCAATAGAAAAAGAGAAGGGGAAGCATTTCTTTGCCACTGACTCTCTTTGAGAGACTTGTTTTTTTGTCTCTTGCCTTTTTTTTCTTTTGTATATTTTGGACTTTGCGTTCTATTCTTGCACTTGTAAACACAGACATATTCACCCTTTACTTAGAATTGTTGGCCTGAAAAATTCAGGCCAACAATTCCCTTATGTCATTGGACTCCATTGCCTCTCAGTCATTGAACCGAGGAAAGTTTACATTAAAGTGCTCACAACTTCTTTTTAATGCAATCTTTGGGTCAAAAAAAAGTTTAATTTCAACTTTAATACATGCATTTGGGAAGATTCAATTGTCTAGAATTTAAAAGATTTGTGTGTAATCCAGCGCAGAGTTCAAATGGGGCTGGATGAACTAAAAACAACTTAAATGGACGACCTCCACAGAGTTCTAGGATTGGTTTTAGCCCTAGATCCCTTTAGCCTACACCCATTGTCCCATTCTTGTAAAATTCAAACTTGGATTACAGACTGTATGGGGATTCCAGATGCTGTAAACAAGGTTTAGGGGTGGCTGTGGCTCAGTTGGTAGAGTTGTCGTCATAGTATGAACAGGATCGGTTACTTCTGATGGTCTCACAGCATAGCAACCTCTGCCATCAGTGTGTAAATTGGTATGAATGGGTAGATGTTACATTTGGTGTAAAAGCACTTTGAGTAGTCAGAAGACAAGAAAAACGCTATACAAGCTCAACCATATCCCACCCCAACATCAAAAAACCATCGAAGAACATAAAACTGAAGCCTATGCTATGCAAAGGTGGGATATATTGTTCTGTTGGAGATGTCAACCCACACTTGGCACTGTGTGTTCTGAAGTTTTAAGACTTGAAACCAATGACTATGTCTTAACATGATTTACTTAATCAACCTCACAACATCTAGCTGATTAGCTACTTCATGCTCCCTTATTTCAATAGTTGCTGACTTTGTCTATTGAGCAGGAAGGTAATGTACAGTCGGGTCTACAGAGCATTCTAGCAGGAAAAGAAATGGATGACAATAGTGACTCCACACTAAAACAGTATATTTGTTGGCAACAACGCCAACACAATGAACTAACAGATGTTAACATGCTTGAAGGATGTAGAAGGAAACTCCAGTATTTGGTGATGATTATCTGATGGTTCATCACTACAAAGGACTCTTATTGTTTTACAATAAAGTAAGAATGATGTATTGGTAATCACTTTGACATTTTGTATTGTCTTTGTATATAAGAAAAGTTGAGTTAAAGTCACACAAACTGTAATCATTTATCAGTGTTCTATCAATGATCAGCTGTTCTCAACCTGAATCTTTTGTATTTGCAAAGAAGCGCAAAAATGTAACATATGCTTGTATAGCTGAAACAACAATGGCCATACTGTTTGAATCAGGTGAAGAGTTAAATATTCTCTCATTAAATTCACTAATAATGTAATCAATCATTATATCCTGTCAGCAATGTCGGTAAGCAGGAGGTTGTCCTCTGTGGTTACTGAACAGATGGCAGCCATCTTTGGTACAAACAACCTGCCACCAAGGAGAGACAAAACCATGAGAGTGGCAGAACAAAGAGAAAGTGGCCGCCAGTATAAAGAGTTTTATTTTTTTTTACAATCCCTCCAATACGCTTTGCTTGTGACCGGCATTTCACCACAGCAATTATAAGTTCATTAATATTGCAAAGGAACAAACAAGAGAAGCTGGCAAAGCAGATCAGAGGCAATCTGAAATACACTTGAACTGATTCTGAGAAAAGTAGATTATCATTCATTAATTTGTATAATAAGTCACACATTTTAGGAAACACAATTATTAGTTTTCTTGCCAAGTGTTGGATGAAAAGATTGATGCAATGCCCACATTTGCAGGATGTTGCCGAAAGCAGCATTTGGTAAGCTAGGCTTTGCTTAGCATACACACTGGAAACAGGTGAAAAGGCAGTAGTGTTAAATCTAAAGGTTGCAGACAGCTGCTTGCAATATGTGGATTTAACACTACTGCTTCTAGCGGGATTACTATTGCCACAACACATCATCAGTAGGGTTAGCGCTTTACAAGCTCATGTCCATTCACCATTTAATATGTATCTGTCTCACGACGGTCTAATCCCAGCTCATGTTCCCTATTAATGGGTGAACCTTTTAGTAGCTGAAGCTTGGAGAATTCTGTTTCACAATGATATGAAGAGCGGACATTGAAGGATCAAGATGCGACATTGCAATGAATGCATGGCCGTCACATACCAGTTATCCTTGTGGTAACTTTTTTGACAACTCCAGCTCAAAACCCCAAAAGTCAGAATGTTGACCCCTGTATCAACCCTTTGAGCGATATCAAGCTAACCGGCGGCTAACTCAAGCTGCATCTTCAAATATGTAACTATTGACTGAATTCCCTAGATGTATAATAATGTAAATGTATTTCCCAATAAACCCTAAAACACATATTTGAAGTTCATTTCTGCAAGCTGGACAGTTACCATTCCACAAATAATTTTGAGTAAAATTGTAAAATTACATTAATTCACTTGAGACACCAACACACAGGACTGCAAAGATGGTTGTTGTTTGATTGATTGCAGTTGCCGAAAATGCCAAGACAGATATCTTCACCCAAGTCCAGCCCTGCTGAGACCCAACACTCTTTCAGCATTTGTATTTCACCAGACAATTGCCTTTTTTTTTTCTCTCAGTCTTACATCTGTAGTTCATCGCATTTACCTTGTTTGACTCGGGAACAAATCTCTATTCAGCAAGAAAACCCTTTGATCGTATTCAGCTCACATGCTACAATGTGGTCCTCACCCGAGACCAAAAAAATTATTTAAACCATTCAACAGCCATTCAGCCAAGCGCAACTAAATAATATCCACCAATTAAATTTTCATAGGACTTTTCCTGGCCTCCATTTTGTTCATTTTATTGTTTATTTTTGAGGCCGTAAAAGGAGGTGCCCAGAAGTTTGTGCATTGATTTTTTTCACTTTCATGTCATGCAATTCTGTCTGTGTGGTTTCAATTATGCATGTGGTTCTTATCTATGAATGTATGATGTTTGACTGTGCAGAAAGCACTCAAAGGATGTCTGTATGGCACATGGTGAGGTCTGAGAGCTTGCTGCTGCTGCTGCTGACAGGGCAGCATACTATTAGGTGTTTGGTAAGAATTACATTTTAGCCCATGAGTCAAGGAAGTGCCACGATCACTTTTTGTTTCTTTGAGTTACAGTTAATCCTGAAACATTAATCAAAACTATTATCCTGTAAGAAATTCAATAAATGTTTTGGGTGATTATTAGCAGCTACAGATAGCTTAAACAAGAAAGGAAATCTTGCTTTTGCCTATATTTGTATTGTTACACATCAGACGACTAAAAAGCTAATGGTTGGACAACTGCTAGCCACAGGCAGACAATAGCTTTTAAGCATTTACATTCAGCCACTAACTACATTAGGCTAGGCTAACTGTACGCAAGGAAGCAGTTGAAAACTAACATTAGTGAGTTGTAGTATTACACAGTACAATTAATTTTAATCATAATAGCTTAGATTTACAGTATATAGCCTTTCAACAAACCCAAGGACGCTTGTACAGGCATAAACTCTTTGGTAACAAATTAACTCCCTACCTTACAACAAAGCGTGAGAACAGGGAGAGAACTCTCACCATTACTTTGTGTTTGGATAGCATAGGCAATATTGATAGCCAATAAGCTATATTTGGAACAGCAGCTAACGCTAACATTAAGCCACTTTTGGGCGGCAGTATCTCAGTCTGTAGGGACTTGGGTCGGGAACCGGAGGGTCGCCGGTTCAAGTCCCGGTGCAGACCAAATATGGAAGTTGGTCTGGTAGCTGGAGAGGTGCCAGATCACCTCCTGAGCACTGCCGAGGTGCCCCTGAGCAAGGCACCAAACCCCCTCCCCACCATCAGCTCAGGAGCGCCCGCTGTGGGCAGCTCCGTCACTCTGGCTTCTTTCCATTCGTGCATGTCCATAGGATCCTGTTTCTGCATGTGTGTGTATATTTCAGCCTATGTGTGACTCATAACAAGGGGAAAACTGAAATTTCCCCTTGCAGGGATCAATAAAAGTAAATCTTGAAGATGTAACCCGTTAGCAAGGAAGTGGCTGAAAGCTAATATTACAAATTGATAGTGACAGACATACACTAGTTCCTGCTAACAAAAATGTAGGTATTAGTTAGTTTACTGCTAGTATTGGTTGTCGTCCAGAAGCAAACCATGTTATTAAAAACATTTCATCTTGAAATAATGCCGTTTATCCCTCTAGAAATTCACTATTTATTGGCTTCTCAGTTACATATTCATAAAGAAGCTGTGAAACAATTATGATAGCTAAAGACCCTACAACAAATTAATCTTAGGAAATGCACATCAGCACTTGACTATCCCTTCTACAAAATGATGTCAGGTGGAGAAGGACCAAATGTTAACATGTTGAATTTTCTATATTCAGCCTCAGCTCTGTTTTTGTGTGTTTTTGCAGGCATCCATGTTTTGCATGTGAGTAGTTACTCCGCTACATGTGGGAGTTGTCCTGTAACACAGTTTACACTCTGGGGAGTTTACGAGCCAATGTTTCAGAATAAGCATAAATATTTTCAGAGTGAATATGGAGTGGGATAGGGGGGTAGCCAGAGAGTGCCGAAGGGCGAAAACTAATGTGTATGTGTCTGTTTTCCGTGTGTATGTGTTTGTTGTGTCAAAGCAGAGACATGGTGTCCAAGGTACATTCAGGGAAAGTGTGATGCATGCAGGGGAGGAGAGCCCCCTGTTCTCCCCTCCTTTTCTCCTGAAGCACTACAATGTTTTATTTATCGGGGGTGGCAAAGCAAGCGTTGTGTTTAACTCGCCATCAACCACAACAGCAGCAGAAATCTCAGAGTGCTCTTTTTGAGGATGTGGGGAACTTTAACTCTGGGAAAACAGGCAGCAAAATGTCTGTATTGTGATTCATTTGTCCTAATAAGCTTGAAATAGCAAAAAGGGTTGATTAGAAGAGCTTTAACAACACCCTTTGTGACTTTTAAAGTGAAAAATTAACGATTTCAGTTTCATTTTACAAACCATGTGATGTAATTGTAAGAAAGATTGCGAGAGATGTTATACAAAGCAATCAAATGGTCATGAGTTAATTGTGTTCCTTTATGCATATTTGGATCTAATGAGAATTACACCCCTTGATTGTAATTATTAACCCTATCATCCAGTTTATTAACTTCGTCTTTGATAGCCGCCACAACAGATAACCCAACTTGCACGGCAGAAAGAAGTCATTTGCTTTATAATTAAAGGCAATTAGGGAATCAATTACGGCTCGATCGGACCTGATGGAAAAGAAAACAAAATGGCATGAGCTGCTGTATTTGCAGATAGGCACCATTATGGTTCCATCAAACATAAACCCCGATAATTGAACCTGGGGTTGAAGGGAAAAAAAATCAATTTCTAATCATGGATTGTCATATCCCCAGCGTCCATGCTAGCATCGGATCTATTTTTCAAAATTCCACTGCCATAGAGGGCACGATACTATCTTAAATTAAACTTGTAAATATTTGTCAGTTTCAGCCCTATTTGACAGTGCAATCTGGAGAGATATATGACACCCTATAGACATAAGCCAATCTTTTCCAAATCCTTTACAAACAGGCCCAATCACTGAATGAAAGCCCTCGAGTTTTGGTCTGTTGATATATGACCTTTAGTTCAAAGTTGTTTTCCACTCCTCTCCTCTCTATCAATTCAATCAGAGTCATTTTCTGATTAAATGAATTAGATGCCAGTTTCACCCTTGTGGATTATGACATTTTAATGATGTAGTTTTGCGCCTTTTACAACCCTTGTTTATTCCCATCCTAAAAGATTCTCCCTCTTGATATCAGTGTAATTAAAACTAGGAGTAAATAGAGTCACTAATCAGTTCAATTTTCCTTGATGACAGTCGGTATAAAGGCAATCTGTTTTGGTTTTCTGACAGGCTCCAGGGAGTGTTGTATGAGAAATGGATTTATGGAAGATGCATCATATCCCAAACAAAATGTTATATATATAATACATACAGTATAACCTACCATTCTGTTTTTCCTGACAGTCGGTTGCCAGCACAGATATAGATTATTGTACAATTTTTTCAAAAAGTCAAGCATCTCCTTTAACGTCATGAAATATGCAGTCAAATAGAACTAACATTTTGTACAATAGAAATATAGAAAACTGAAATGTGAAGCTCACCAGTACACCAATATCGAAATACTTTACTTACCTACGTCAGCAAACAATTGCATGAACCAATATGGTATTAAGTTGTGGGTGGAAAAGCAAAAAAAATTCTGTAAAGCTAAAGGGGGGGTGCAGATTTATAGGGTAAGTCCCCTTTCACATCGCCATATTTTTTTCACGTAATTATTCAACATAGAGTTGAAGTATTACCTTTTTTTTCCCAGCACATAAAAATGAGGTAAGCAGAGTGTAGAAAAGGCCACCTTTGATGTAATTGACTAGATCAGCTTTTCCCAAACTTAAAACTGCAGCGGCCCACTTTGATATACAAAATTACTCCGGGGCCCGTTATAAAATATAAGTTTTGACTATTGCTATCACTTTCAGTTAGGGTAAATCATTGTACATGACAAAATGATATCATGGCAAGATAGACACCAATGTTTACTAAACATTATGTCCATGAATAGTCATTACAGGCCTTACTAATCACTTAAAGGGTTGACTAATGGTAAATCATCATCATTGTCATATTTCTTTTATTTTTAAACTTGGTGGAGGGCTTTTTTGCTGCCCACCTGCAGTACCCACATGGCCCACCAGGGGGCCGTGGCCCACACTTTGGGAAGCACTGAACTAGATGATACAAACTGATACCACCAATGCATCACATCTAATGTAGCTGGTGGAGGTGCAGCTAGTTGTTTAAACTAATCTAGTGGTTGACCCTTAAGTGGCCCCCTCAAAAGGGTCATGTAATAGTTGAGGGGAGTTAGGCGATGTTTATTGGAAATGGAGAGAAGATAAAAAATATCCTTTGCTCAAATGTTCCAGTCTTTCTGATGTTTAAAGTAAGATTGTTAAAATTAAATACACAAGACTTTGACTGTTACAGCCTCTCTTGGAAAGGTATGACAGTAGCTAGCTTTTTGTGGCCAACGTTAGCTAATGTTAGCGAATGATGTCACTGTGTAATTGGCACTAGTAAGTCTGTTTGCTGAGTTCAGTGCTCTAAATTAGCCTACAGCTGTTTGAGTAACCTTATTCCTGTAGACAGACTGGTTGTTGTTTGTCTGCTAGCTTAAGTAGAAAGTTAGACATCAAGGCATCAAGGGGGGACCAAGGAGGCAAAGCTTTTTGTGGGACATAATAAATCAAAAAGCTTAAAAGTTTTGATATACATTTCAACATTATTTGTTGTAAGTAATCTGTAGCTAGGAATAAGAAAAAACAGAATTCTTATTGAATTTTGGGAAAAACCGGGCCGAATCAGAGCTGTACTGAAGTGCATCAATACTTCTGTATAGCAGAGTTGAAAGCTTATTCCACTGTGGCTTGACAAAATTAAATAGATTGCTTGAGGACATTATTTTTAATCATTCATCGTTAATGTTCACCGAGTGTCCTTATACTGTATGTGTAGTCATTTGTCTAATACAACTTTAGTCCAAGTTCTGAAACTGATTCATTGAGCGCTACTTCGAGAGATAGAATAATATGTTTTTGAAGGTGCTTGTGAAGTATATAGGCTTACATCATCAACAGACGGTCTCATGCTAGGCAACAAGCTGCTCCAAGTTGCCTGGGTGGGAGATAATGACTATTTGCTCTTCCAACAGCTTTTGCTGACATGCCAAAAGCTCTTCACAGTGTTTCGGGTAACGAATACAACAGAGAGAGAGACAAGTGTGGACACGGGCCACCATATGCTGATGGTTCAGTTCACCTGCCATTTTCTGTGCTAGCTATTTCAGCCTCTTCCCTCGGCCTGTGATGATTCATTTTGTGAAGTATACACAAAAAAAGACTTCAATGATTGTCAAGAGCTGTACTTTAATTCTGTCCTCAGCAGCAGGGTCAGGCATTGAAAACTCACGGCTAACGAGTAGTCCTTCCACACTTTCCACTTTCCTTTCCAGCAGGCATAATGTATGGGATGATTTGGATTGAAGTTATACCAACAGTGCAGTAAGGTCAGAGAAGAGCTCTCTTCTTTGGGTTTCCTCATTATCTTTTTTTTTTTCACCTTCTTAGCCTTAACTCACGGCAAAAGCTGCGTTAGCATGACCCCACTGCACTGTGATCAATGCCTGGAGTTAGACAGGGAAGAAGCCAAGCGTGGCAGTCGAGGCTTGGATGAGGAGAATGACTGAAACACCCAACTTTTGGAGGGGATGTTTTCACTTACAGGAATATTTCCCATGATGAAATGTGAAATAATTGGTATAGTGTATGATTGCTACACTGCTCCAGCTCCTCCTCACAGCTCCTTGTTAGATCAGTCGGACCAGAGGCAGGCATTAAGAGTATAAAAACCCTTCAACACCTAGCCATGGATATGCGTTTGTTTCATGCCATCATTAGGGGTAATAAGCAGTGTTTGGAAGGTTACTTCTAAAATGATATGTGTCAGGGATTACTTGTTCCATAGTTGCAGTTCTTTTTTTTTCATTTAAAATGAAGTAATCCCAAGACATGGCCCTGATATCAGCTAGTATCATTTGCATGTAATCAACCAAGAAAATTGAGACATCCTTTATTAAAATCAAATTGTATTGGCAAAAGGCCTTCACATACAGAACTACCTACTATATTGGCAGCTGATTTGAGTACCTGAATCACACTTGTTTGTGCAAACAGTCGTACTAGGTTAAGCCACATAACCCAGACCTTGCTGTTAAGCAACGTACAAGATGTTCTATTCTTTGTTCAGTGTCATCACTGCATACATTGGGGAAAAAGTTGCATTGCTGCTTGAGCTGTTCTTTTCCTTATTTATGGCAAAATAAATGTTTTATCCAGTTATGGAGAAAGATCAACAGAGACAATGAAAGGAAGGAAACACATAACCAAAGGGAATTAAGGCCTTTGTGTTTGGAAATTCACTGCGGATGTGAAACATCCCTGCTAGAGTTTTAGGTGAATCTCTGTGGGGAGATGAATAAAGAGCAAGATAATCAGATGACAGAAATTTCATAAGGGGAGGGACAATATATTAATTGAACTAGAACTTTATCATTTAAGATTTCGCATTCAGGACAGCATGTGTAACGGTAAATCTCTGGGCAAACAGTTTGTGTAATACAAATATAGAGACAATTGCATTTTAGAGTCATTTGACAATGAAATGTAACATATTTATGCTCTTTGTTGATCTTTTTGGTATTCACATAAGAAAGCATAGAACTTGTGAGTTCATGTTTTAATTGCTCTGGGCTATATCTAGTGCACCTCCTGATTCAACAACCAACATGGCCGCCCCCTTATGTTAAATGTTTGAAAGCTACGGTTAGGAACTTTGGTTTGAGTAAATTTTGGTGTCCAAAGTGAACAAAGAACCTCTTATGTCAACACTCATATTGTTCTGTACATGTTTAAGTCGGGTTTTTAAGTTTTAAATCTAATTTTGCTGTTTTTAAAGTTAAATGTTTCCCTTACAATGTTTTTTCTCCTACGTAAAATTACCGTAAAAAGGTAATTTTTTCATCTCTTCCAACAAAAATGAATAAATACGTCTTCATATTGATAATAAAGACTGCTGACTATGTTGTATGCTACATTTTTTTTTTTTTACTTTTTGGGACTTGCAATAGCTTCCATATCACAATTTGTAATTTGATCCATTGTCAAAATAAAAATTTGAGAAGCAATATGTAACACTGACACCTAACCTTTAAAATTGGTACTGCAGTCCAAATTCAAAACATTCCAGAGAGCTGTCTCCCCCCACCCCCTCCCCATATGTGCACGTGGGTTGCCATGTCACAGACACTGAAGCTTCAGTGTTTAGCCAGCTCTGCCCCCCCAGACATAAGGGCAACTGAAACGGCCATGAGGAGGTGCCCTAAAACCGTCGACTTCTCTGGTCAAAACAAATACAGCTTGGAATCGAAACTTAAAAGCAGGGTATACTGGCAGCTGCATTGTTGTCCGAGAAGCACTTCAACATAGCATGTTTCCTTAATGTCTGATGATTATTAAATTTAGTAGATACCCTACATATAGGTGTTTTAAATCAAGTCTTTATCAGCCAGAAGATTCCACAGGATAAGTAAAAGCATATGAAGAATAAGGAAAGAATTCTTGGGAGTGAACACAAAAGCAAAATGTCTGCTCATCTTTACCACATTTTGAGCTTTAAATATTAATATTGAGGAGCTAACACTGGTGAAAGGAAGACCTTCCAATCAGCCAAATCCAGTTTTGACTAAATTGGTCCTTTTTTTAAATTTGTGAGAATGGAGTAGAATAACTGGACCAGCAGTAATGCCTGAAGCAAACTGCAGAACACACTCTCTTTTTAATGTCCAATCTGGCAGTCCGTTCATTAATTCTTAACATTATTATTCAGAGGGATAATGAAACATGTATGCGTATGTTCCGGGACACAAAAAAATATGGTATGCACACATGCAAATACTAACTTATTTAGTGTCTTCTCTGCCAGAATAAGTTTTCTCACAGTAAACGGTGAACATGGTGTATTATTCCTCCCTCTATGAGTAGTTTGTCATAAATGGAACAACAACACACTAATTGAACTACAATGCCACGTGTACCTCTAGTATCTAAATGTTTATTCACAAACTGAGGCTGATATCGAAATTAAAGCGGTTTACTGGCATAGCTGAGGAGCAACTAGCTGGAGTCAGAAAATATTTTATGGGAGATGTCCACTTCATGGATTACTCTCTAACAATCCTGTAATGGTTACTGACTGGGAGGCCCACGCCAATCGTAAAACACATCAAACCGCTCCAACACATCTTTTCCCCTGGTGCTCATCCAAAGACGCTGTAAATCTGTGAGTTTAAGGGCATGGCTCGTAAGATGGCCTCACCATCTAGCATCAACACAAACACCTCCTCCCCCTTCTTTTTACTGTCCTTCTAGGTTTGTTTGTCCCTGTTGGCTGCATGTCATCAAGATAACAAGTTCAGATTTTGAGGCTCATGCTCTGACGCATGTTAGCATTATTTCAGCCATTTCACTCACTTTTGGCTGTCATACCTCCTTTATTAGCTAAAACATCATGAGGGGAGCATTTCAATTTGGTTTAGGATCTCAAATGTTTTCTTTACATGTAAATTAAAGCCTGGGTTTTGAGGGGGATGGGAGCAACCAGAACCCCCCCCCCCCCCCCCCCCCCAAAAAAAAAAAAAAAAAAAAACAGGACTGAAAATTTAAGCTAAATGCTGCAGTACCTGGGATGGCCACTTGAGGCTGTCTCCAAAAGTGAGTCAACCACCGTTAAGACCCCACTTCAAAGTGCTGAACTTAACAGCAGAATAATCAATGTTTGCAGCCTACTATAAAATGTTTTTGGTCATTTTTAGCTCAATGTCCTATTTAAGACAACTTAATGAGAGTCGAGGGTTTTGCTAATTAGGATAGTGGTCACTTTTAGTGGAAGTCCGGTGATGCTAGCTGTGGTCAAAATGATACGTCACTTATTTTAGTCACTGAACATAACCTGTTTGTTTGTGTAGTTGGTGCTTTATGTCAAATATCTATAGACAACTTTATTATATTGGAATTTACCAAGCCCCTGCTGCTTCCCATCACTTCAGGCCTTGAGTAAACAACATGCCTCTGACCAAAATACAAAGAATAGGCTCCAAAAATGCAGTCTCAGACATCACAGTGGCCACATCCATTATCATGTACTCCATGGGTGCAATGTCAATTATTATAAGTGATTTAAGCACCCTGCTGCAACTCCTTGAGTAAGGCCTCTTTGATGTCCTTGGCTGTCTCCCTTGTTAAGTCCTGCTAAGTCTGCATTCTCATAAATACACCACTTAGAGCTCTAATAACGCAACTTTCACTTTAAACGGATTGGCCTTCTTTGCCCAGTAATTGGCATTTTACAGTAAATTGGATTGTATTAGGGGGAAGCCACTTGATTGAAAACCCAAGATGGAGAATTGAACTGGAGTTTTTTGGTTTGTTTCTGTGCAATTGGACAAATTTAGGAAGGAAAAAAAAGGGGCAAACGAGAGCAGCGGAGTCAGCCACCAGGGTGGCTTTCCTAATGGTTACACTCTGCCATCTCCTTTTCACTTCTCCTGTTGTTCTGTGTTTTAAACTCAGTTTGAAAAGGAGGCTGGCGGGCACACATTTGATGTGTTAAAGGTAGACGGTTGGAGAGTGCTGACTTTGCATAGTGCTCTAAAGATAGAGGAGAGTACATGGAGAGATGGAGAGGGAAGGGGAGGTGGGTGCAGCTGAAGCCTCTCTCTTGTTTTTTTTTTTCTTGGAAGCAAACCAAGCTGAGGCCTTCAGCAGGCCTGTTAATGATACAGCGTTGCCAAGTGGCAGACTTTTAAAGGCTACCTGCCATATCTCTCTCTCTCTCTCTCTCTCTCTCTCTCTCGATCCGAGGTGGGAGGTGCACCTCAGTCCCGCATGTCAGCACAGGCACTGACAGGTGCCATGTGGCGACGAGTGCCACCGTCAGTACCCATCTCCCTCAAATTGGCCCCCTCACTGAGTATCACAGAGTCCAGTGGAAGAGTATATATAACACACTGAGAAACTGTGAGAGCACTGGAACTGCATGCTGCTATTTTTTCTCTAATATTGGACAGTTTTGTTGAAGTGCGGCTCAATTTTATTTTGGCAGCAACATTTTCATCGCTCAGGTGTCGCATGATGAGGCAGATTGGAATGCAAGCATGCATATTAGTGTGTATGAGCGCTTGAGGAATCCATTCTATAAATGTGTGAATTTGCTTTTGAAAAGAGCCCGAGGTATGACCAGACGAGCTCTGGCCACCCCGTGGGAAGAGCTGTCGAATTTCATATTCGGCAAAACTCTGAGTCAATATTTGACTGCTGCTATGAGTGATAGTGTATCTCTTCATCAAAAAACACTGGATGCACTTCATACCTTCATTATTCAACAAGCACTGTAGTCCGGTATAAAATTGCAAGAAAAGGAGTGATATTGTAGATTGTGAACAGGATGCTTTCAATTTATTGTCAAGCTAAAAGTCTTCTCAATGACTGAAAGAATTCGAAACAATTTAAACTGCTTTGTTTCAATTATATGAACGATACAAATGATCCATAGTTAGGTAACAAAACATTATTTTCTTTAATCTTTTAATATTTTGCATTATATATTTTTAGATATCTGATAATTACTCTTGATATAATATTATTGATAATTACCATTGTTACTACTGAATTATTATTATACTATTTTTTTATTGTATTATTAATAAATATTAGTATTGTAATGTTTTTTTATTACGCTTTGGCAATACTGTCACATTCATTCTCATAAATCTAAATGAATTGAGTTAATGCCAGCTAAGCTATTTGTCTCCTGCTGTGAGAAAACAAAACAATTACAAAAGGTCAAAATTGCCTTTTAAACTCTGGATGTGTCCTTATAAACTTAGCAAGGGATTTTGAAAAAAATAAAATTAACCATACTATATTTTTTTTAATTACAGCTACAGGTTAGCTGTTAAGAAGTAGTTGTTCATTGTGGTACTGTACACGCTCCTAATACAAATTCCTGAAGCTTTGTAAAGCTCCTTACACAACCGGTTGTTTTTCGAGTGCCATGCTTCCTTGTTATATAGTGTGCAGAATCTGTTACGAGGCATTTGTCATGCAGTTTACAGAGGCGTGCTCAGTAAGAGGGGAGAGTGCATACACACATCAGAAGTGTTGGGCTTGCTGATAGAGAAGCAGTTAAGAAGTGGATCACTTCCTTCCACTTCGCCTCTCTCTCTCTCTCTCTCTCTCTCTCTCTCTGTCTCTTTTTCCTGTACTTTCCCTTCACTCTCGGTAATACAGAGAGGAGCCCTGAGCTCTTTTACGTGCAGACACAAGCAAAAAGCTGTATTAAGGGGACAGAGAGGAGAATCCATTGGAGGAGTGAGCTGATGAAGGAAACTAGAGGCGCTAAAAAAGGCGAGGAAATGTCTTTTCTTCACCTGAGCAAAGTGCTTGCTGACTGATTCTGACTCTCCTAACTCACTCATTAGCATATAAGAACAGTAGCAAGGTGTAATTGAGTGCTTAGACATATAATAAGCTAAGCTAGCAAAATGCATATAGGCTACAAGTTCAAAATACTTAGGAGGATGGTGGTGAGGTGTGGGAGCGCATACATACGAGGAAGTAGGCATACAGGTGAATCAGTTTGTGAGTCAGTGGCCCTCTCTTGTATTGTAGGGCGACACGTGGGAGTGATTCACCATTGTACTTTCATATCTCTGCTGCCAGCTTGGCTGTCCCTTCATTGCTGATCTGTGAGATTTCAAATAGCTCCCGGAGTGCTTTTCTAATCTCTTCGTCTTTTTTTTTTATTCTAGGGGAAATGCAACCTGCAGACAAAGTATTTCCCCTCGGTCACTTTAGATACATTTATTGGCTGTTATTTTGTAATACAGTTTAAGAGCATTACATGGAATTGCTCTTTAAATGCAACAGTAATGATGATGTCAGTTCTTTTAAGTGTCATTGTGATGAACTTCCTCCTACTCCGTCTAAACTTTGAGAAATGTAGTCCACTGCTGTGTCAGATGTCAGCGCAGCAGATTTTTTAATAAGACTCCTTAGCAAAGGCTTGTTAATTTCATTAAAATAGAGCTTGGGGGGGATTTCTGGGAAGAGGTTCTTGACATCTGACTCGCATCACAACCCTGGGCCTCTCCGTCTGCTCAGTAAGGGGTCTGCTGGCTCATAAAAAAAACATCCGCCAATGGACAGTCTGCTGATGAAAGACCCTTTTTTTTTACTCTCTGTTTGCCTCTCTGACGTCCAATTAGCTTTGAGAAACAAGCTAACCCATAGCTGCCATTTAGCCCGAACCACCAACAGCGCCTCCAAGATATCAGGACATGACATAATGAACACATTCAACAATAATTAGGGGAAATGATGGGCTCTCACTTTGAGGTGTCATTAGGAAGGAAAGGCTGGCACTGCACTGCCCATGACCTCTTCCCCCTTTTAAACACTCCCCACCATCAGGAAAACGGACCTCCTGCTGCACTGTAGTCTTTTATGTAAGACATTTCCCAGAGCTGGGAGAATCTTTAAAGGACCTAACCGGAAAAACAGAATGATCAGCTTGTTATGCTATATAAACACAGGCGGCTAGTTCTGTAAACATTAATTTGTTTATACAATATTTATGAAGCTACATAAGTTGTTTTTGCAATGTTCATTTTATACTATTATACTCACTTTCACAACTAATTTTGTCAGGGTGGGACATATATTGAGTAACATTTAGCCTCTGCCTGAATGCATCATTTCGGCCTCTGTCTCTTTAAGACTCCGCCTCCCCATTTGTCAACTTCCCTCCGATTGGGCTGCTCAGTTTGCAGTCGCAGGGAAATTTGAGTGAGCTTCCGGATGGGGGTGCCCTTGAAAGAGCTGCCAGACTAGGCATGTCCTACAACTTTGCTAGATGCTTTGCACTAGTACAGGGGTGGGCAACTGGCGGCCCAATAATATTTGAACACTGGTATATGTTGAGTTAAATTTGAGATATAACTGTCTGCAATAGTTTTGTATTCTACAGTTTGGCCGTTCTGGCAGTGAGAATTAAATGAATGTGGCCCTACCTGTGACCAAAGTTGCCCATCCCTGCACTAGTACATCAACAGAGTAAGTCTCTTAAGAAGTTCTCGTGCAAAAACTTTAAAAAGGTTTAGCATGGACATCCAACATGCTAACATTATATGTATGTATTTAACTATGGATTGGCATAATATATCTGTCTTTGTACTTTTTAACTACAAATAACCAAATCCATGCTCACTGAGTGTAGCCATGCTACGTCAGGATGCACTTATTTGTCTTCTGACCCTTAGCAACTTATTAATGTATGCTATGTATGTAACTAATGTATGCTAAGGTACAACACGATATATGGTCCAACAAAGGGAAGTTGACAAAAATGGATAATTTACTCACTTATTTATTGACCGGTAACAAGAAACAAACAATAACCAATGGTTAATGGAGATTTGGAAGGACATTAGGCCACATGTCAATGTTAAACCACATATTTGTGATTATTTTTAACTGACAGTAAAGTTACGGCAGGTTAAGCTAGTAAAAGTTATGCTAGCTGGTCAATATAACAATTATCATCAAGTTACCCCCAATTTAGCAAGTGATTTATGCTTTTTCTGTGTTTTGTGTTATCCTGTGAAACGCTGACGTTAGCTAGCTTGAGGTACCGTTAGCTTGAACACACAATTAACTGATATTTTCACGGGGAAGCATCTACCTTACTTTCCACCTTCTTTATACATTGTGTACTTTGGCTTTAAGTTAAAGTAGTAATGATTCCAACCCCCCCTTAGATAGCCCTTAATAGACTGAGCTAGTTTGGAGGAGTAGAACAAAGGGGTAGTCAGGTGAGGAAGGCCAGGCCATAGCCTCACTCCAATAGAATTTCAAACAGATGGCCTAACCTGTGGGTGAAAAGAGGAGGGCATGTCCGTGCCAGAGTGGTGCTTGATGCTCGTCTAGGAGGGGTTTGAGGTTGATGGAGATCAAGGAAAAAAGGCTAGAAAAAGGACCACGGGCAAGCAGCATGGGACCAACCCTCCTATAGCTCCTCTATTATTCATTTGCAAAAGACTAAAGACAGTCAATCTGCCCCGATGTTTTAGATCTTACGAATATTGATAAAGAATCTGCATTTCATTTCACAGATAATCTTTAAGATGGGAAATGTAGATGATCTTTAACACAACCTGGACCTGCAAGAAGATGGGGTGACATTTGGGGGAAAACGTGGTGGATGAGCTGTGATTAGAAGGCGGTGTGTGTGTGTGTGTATTCTCACGAGGCCCAAAAATGAAAGATGTGCGAGGCTGCAACTGTTGTGAAAAGAGGGAAAAAGGCCATTACTTGCTGTCTCAAGTAATTTGTATTAAAAGCAGTTTGTGACGGAACACACGTGGGTTTGCAAATGCAATTAATGCTAGCGGGTGAGCTGTGAAATATGAACTGCGTGGCAGAAAAACATTTCCACTGAGACTCAGCTCCCTGAGATTCTGTCTAATTTATGCTGAGACTTAAGTTTCTTTAAAGTCACGAGTTGTTAAAGTGACACACACTCAAAGGTGACAAGTAGGCTTAGCAATGCTAAGCAGATAATTTCCTGTTAGGTTGAAATACATGAAATCATTAATACTAATTAGGTTTATCAAGTAAAAGCTAAAGATAGAAGCTTAAATGTTTTTTTCTGATTAAACTACATGAGAACACAGATTTTCATTATTTAAAGGAGTTTGATTACAAGAGAAAGTGAAGATCACAGAGCGGCACGTTTTGATTTTATTTAAAGAATTTCTAACCCTCAGGGATCCTTCATAATAAAGAATTAAATGCCGTCTTTAGTGTTCTCATAATCAACATCTTATGCAGCTCTTTCGAACATGTGAATCCTCATGCAATTACAAAAGGCAAATTAAATGTTCTTTGCAAGCACCTACATCACCCCAGATTAAAAAAATATATATTGCAAGTATAATGGTGAAGCCTTTTCTTTACATTCAAAGTCATATTTTTTTTTAATTAAATTCATCAATACTAACATGTTGGAGGAGGAAGCAGACTGCTTTATAACCAGTTTAATTTTCGATAGAAATATTTTTTCTTTGCAACAAATGTGTCTGTAAATGTGTATGCACAGTTGCTTTTGGTAGACAAGATCGCTTGTTGGGAGGTTCGTTCTTTTGATACATTCCTGAACCTACAAACCTACTTTAAAATAACTTCATTCAAATATTCATGGGGGAACATGTTCGCAACCAACATTTTAATTCAAACACCAAGCAGATACAAACTTTATTTTTATCCATTTGGAGATGTTCCTCCAAGTCTCATTTCTGAGATCATTTCTGAAGGAACACTGTCATCTAGTACACACATATTAAGTTTGTTTGAACAGTGTAGTGTTGTCTCGAATGAATAGGGCCATTGTTCACTTTCTGCAAAATTATAATTCTTCTCTTTCCAAAACAAAGATATTCAAAAAGTTGCTTTTGCATGGCAAATTGTAACTGGATGAATCAATACTGCGGAGATATCAAAAAATGAGCACCATGCATTAGGCTGCCAACATGTGCACTAGGGCTGTGCTCAAAAAACTGATGTAGCAATATATTGTCATGTGCCACTTGCAAATTGACGTATCGATATCGCTGCAAAGCTGTAATGACAGTTTTGAAAGACTTTGGGATTAATATATGTTTAAAGTATTTCTAGGATCTCTGAGGACCTGGATTGAAGTGTTCTAAATTGTAGGGTCCTTATGCCTCTGCTGTCATTTTCAACACTAAAGAACAGCTGTTGTCATGAATTCTGTGTAGGATATGGTCATTATCCAAAAACAATGTTTATCACGATATAAATCGTATCGTGATACGCATCCTATCGTGGGAAATACCTAGCCCTAATGTGCACCCCTTCTGCTTTGTAGCCAAGATGGCAACCATTAAAGCTAAGAGGAGTTCCGTAGTATTCATTAGATTAGTTTTAGACTTGTTACTGCTCTTGCAATTGCCGAGCAGGGCAGATCTAAGCAAAATCAACTGTATTAATAGAATAGTTTTTGGCCTTTTTGACTCCTGAGTGAAATTCAGACTCTTCTGCTATATTTTCTTACCAGTTTGTTGTTATCGTCATCTGCAAGTTGGTGCAAGGCTGTTGGCAACCCAGGGATAGCATACAGGCTGATATTTAGAGAGCTTTGTTCATAAACACTGGAAATTCAATCTATGAAAGTGATGAGAAGACGAACAAACAAACAAAAAGCAATGAGCCAAATTTGCAGAAATCTCTATAATCCTCAGAGAAACTGCAGTATTTCATGCTAGTTCTTCACCCGTTTGTCTCCATGAACATGCTAGTAGTCATGTGAGCAACTGTTAATGGAAAAAAAACAACTTTGCTTTTGTTTAGTAACAGAATCCCAATGACAAGTTTAGGTCCTTATCTTTGCTCAAACTTAAGTAAAGAAACTAATTTAATATGACCCCTCCTTCACACACACACCTATGATGGGCTGCACACATTTTGATTTAATATAAAATCCATTTCTTCAAATGCTTTGTCAGCCATCCAAAACGTACAGCCTGTCTCTCCCTGCCATCTGTTCGCCGAGGTAAAACAAGAAATCTGCATATTATTGAACACCAAAGACATCAATAAGATATGAAATGATGAATCACAAGAAAAACTTCAAGGAGATTAATTAGGCAGTTGCAAAGCTGTTGATTGGTCTATAAAAAATTGGATTGGTATTCAAGGGAACGTGCAAACTATCGAGCAATCAAAACATGTCCTGCCATTTATGTGCTCAAGTTTTTAGGGGATAATCAAAGACGCTGGCATTGAGAGGGTGCACGTAGTGTGCCAAGAAATCATTTGAATGTGCTGATGTTAACACACACCCAGTATGTTCAAGTGTTTCTGCATGGATCGAGTCTTGATCAGTGAGCTGGTGTGTCTTTTGAAAGCTTGCGGAGCCGGATCAAACAATGGGCATCCCTCACCGTGTTAGACAAAGTAGCATGAGCTGTCAACAAAGTGATTGGCGTAACAGTAAAGAGAAAAAAAATGTACAATCAAGGTCATCCTACCTCGTATTGCCAAGTCTGAACACATCTGCAAAATATCCACTTGACTGGCACAATCAATCTTTACTTTATCAACAGCCACATTCTCCAGTCTTTGTAGCAGGCAGGTTTACAACATCATAGAACTTCATGAAAGTCCTTCATGTCTTTGATAGCCAAAACAACGTGGAACTGTTGGCATTCATTCATGGAATTGCCCATTTGTGTTCATTATTGACGTTGTGTTTTGTGGTTCCGCCTATTCACTCTTTTTCCAATCAATCAGAAGTTGCTCTGTAGGTTGGTAGTTATGATTGCTAGGAACAGTCTGTTTTCATGACAACCAAAAAAGTCACAGTAGCAATTTATAAAGGTCAAACTTCTAATAAGTGTTTAGGGAAACCTCTACAGCTACAGTTGTCTCCATGTCTGCTACCATTTTTCTCACTAGCCTAATTTCCTGCTAGCTAGTAAGCTAGCTACTTCTGATTTGTCAGGGATATTTTAGCCCTCCTGGTTCAAGTTTCTATCCATCTGTCAAACAATGAAATGCTCCAGTTTCCCAAATTGTCACTGTTTACACCACAAGTGAAATAACTAGTTTTTTTGTTTGTTTTTTATTTTTTTAACTTTTAGAGACATTTATCATGACGTTTTCACACACAGTACGACAAAACTCAATATCAAAACATTTTTCAGCATCTGGATTAAAATCTTTTTTTTTTGTTTAAGTTTCGATGAATATGTTTTTGGCAAAGCTGTGCTACCATATCAGTCGAAATGGGTCTTCCTGGCAGACTCTACATTGCTAACGTAAAAGAGCTAAGTGCTAAGTGTTAGCCGTTTCCTAAAGAGTTTCAAGAGGCTTACATCCTTCCTCATACAGTACCTGGCAAGGAAACATGCTAATCCACACTATTCCACAACCACTAAGTACATCCATAAGGTAAGCACAAAATCATTCTTTCTTTCTATAATCATGTACTTTTTACAACACTTTTGCTATTTTTTGGAAACAAAGGCGATCTCAGGTGGATACTCAGCTAGTTCACTCATTATCACTTCAATATTACCAACCAAGGCTTGACTGCAAACATGCCAAAGTGGAGAGATCCCCAGGGTTGAATGAAGCTCCAAGATGAGGGAGGCAAAATGAGTGGGGGTTAATCGGGGGCCCCGGAGCTCTTTAATGCCCCTGGGTGTGCTAGCAGGTCAGTCCGGCCATGTAAATTACACACCATTGCTGTAAGCGCTAAACTCACTGATGAGGATTTCTTGACGGTCCCTATAGGCTAGATAATAACCTTATTTAGGATAGGTCTTATCAACCATGTCAGTCTAGGCATACATGTCTTTAACAGGGTGGAACACAATGTTGTTTGACAGTTATGTAAATAAGACCTGTGAGTACAGAGTAACATCAGAAAATGATGTTGCTTTCCTTTTTATGATATACCATCCACGACAAATTCTGATTACATCTTTAATTTGTAAATCACATGTAAGCTTCATGTCTGGGGATCTGATTTTCTGCTATTTGCATTCAGCCCTGAATTAAATCTTCATCCTCAGTGGAAAGAGAAAAATGTAAGGCTTGAACACTTTTGCACACTCTCATCAGCGGTGCGAAGAGCTATTAGTAAGTCAGGGCTCCTGGCCTCCTGATCTATGCCCAGCCTCCCTCCCTTGCCGCAGACACATATATCTAAACCCGCACGTGGCTGTTGGTGTGTGTGAGCTGGTTGCAGGCTTTTAGCTGGATGAAGCAGCTTTCCTTTCCCACAGAAATCAATTAAACCTGTCAATGACCATCGATCTGCAAGGCACGAATCGAACCTGGCTGGTGAAGGATTAGAGATGTCGTGGGGGGGAGGTTACTGTTTTAGCATTGGTGTCTCGATGAACCTTGACATAACTGCAAATCATCGCCTCCCTACTTCCTAGAATAGGGTCCTTGTTAGCCTTTGCTGTCTCCAGGAAGCAGGCTGCGCTGTAATTGAATAACTGTAAGGCGGCTACATCAGCAAGGCTGGAGAGATGTGTTCCCTCCTCTGTCAATCCACTTAGATGATAAATGGTTCACACAAAAAGAGTTTTGGAGGATAAAGATGAAAGGTGCGTCACAGTGTGACCAATGAGAACAAATGCACAGCTTGTAAAACGAGGATTAGCAGGAAATGACAAAGACCAAAAATGACAAGAAGCAATAAGATAGAGTACACATATATTATCCTACCCTGTAAGCTAAAACTGGGTTCCCTCTTGTGTTATACCTCCATAGTATCAACAAGAAAAGGTGATACTTTTGAACAGATTCTGCATATCTATCCTTCCAAAATCTTTTGGCCAGTGACAAACAATTTGTGTTTTTTGCATTTTGGTTTCCATTTTTTTTGTCCCAGACCTCATCTATCAGCTGAAGTCATTACAGCTTTTGATTCATCTTAAGAAAGCAGTCACCTCCATACACATTTAGCTATCACTCCTGTCCTATCAATGGTCTGCCTACTCAAAGTCAATCAATCAATCATTCAATCAATTGATCATTATTAGTATAGCCCCAATTCAGAACAAATGTTATCTGCAGACACTTTACCAAAAAAAAGGGCGGGTCTAGATTGTACTCTTTGTTATATGATTTACACAGACCCGACATTAACCCACAGTGGGCACATCTTTTTTAGCAAGGTAAAAGTGGCAAGACATAACAGCCTTTCAACTGGCAGAAACCTCAAGCAGGACCAGACCCACGTTGAATGGACATCTGCTGCAACTGTTGGCTTGGAAAGCAGGACAGAGAGACATTCTTATGTCTTAAGTTGGTAGTAAGACAGAAAACTAACACAGAAGAGGAAGTCTTGGCACAGAAATGCTGTTTGGCTGATCTTGATATCTGTTGATTACAAAGAACTGGAAATTGGCATTTGCTCCCAGAGGATAAAGCTTCCTCTTGATTGAGGGAATTCATAACAATCCTGGATACTTTTTTATTATTTTATATTTGTGGGTACTTTTCAAATTAAGGCCTTGTGTACTCAGTCCCCTCTTTCTCCCCCTTGTAAGGCACTCCTGGTTTGATGACACCAGAAGGGTTTTAAGATTGCCATAAAAGCAATGAATGAGTAGACTTCTGAATATTTAAGTTCTGCAGTGTTGGAGCACCCAAGCAAAAAATAGCTATTCCAATCAAAAGAAAAATGTAGCTTTAAATATGATGAACCCAAACTGAAAAACTTTATATCAAATTCTATAGTCCTTCCTGTAATTGCAGGCAGTCAGTGCTTGTGACAGAGTATCACTACGACTGAATTAATGGCCGTGCGCTCATGCGTGTCAAAGTATAATGCTTTAGGTCCACTGACTGATGAGATCTATTACTCTTTAAATTAGGTTTAATGTTCCTCTTGGCTGCAGGTGGTTTTGACCATCAGGGTATCCGCCTGGCTGGAGCATTATCACAGCAGTGGTAGACGTTTGCACACATGAATGTGTGTATGTACATATGTGTGTGTGTGTGTGTGTGTGTGTGTGTGTGTGTGTGTGTGTGTGTGTGTGTGTGTGTGTGTGTGTGTGTGTGTGTGTGTGTGTATATTTGTGCACAAATGTGTGTCCATGTGCAACCATGAGTGCTAACACATCTTGATTGTCAGGGTGCGAGTAGTGTTTATGAGAAGGCAGTAGTGAAATCCCGGCAGCGTTTAGCTGGAGCGTTAATGGAGACAGAGACATTGAACCAAAATGTATTATTCAGCACTTAAAAGCACAGAGCATCTGCTCAAAGCAGTTTAAAGCCTCTGTCCAATTCCATTCCTGCTTAATATTTCACACACTCGCTGATGGGGAGGAACGCTTCTTTAGGAGCTAATAGAAGCGCCAGATATTGTGCACACACATTTACGACCTTGAACAATAGAGTGCTCAAAGGTCAGAGGAGGCTATTGCTACTGTGTTGTGTGATGTTAGTATGAAATGAGTTTTATATGCAGCCTTGAATGCCTCAGTGCTGACAAGATTTCTTGACTATTTGTCAGAATACTTTTTTTTTTGCGCTAGTGTTATAAATGTTGCCATCCCTGCAACTCGAAGACAAGAGCCTGTCTTCTATTATTTTTCCACTCTCCCTCCTTTATTTTGCGAGCACACAAACACAAAAGGCCCCCGTGTCTCAATCTCAGAGCCCACACAAAGTGAAGCCGCTTTCTTTCAAGGCGACCTACAGTATTTCTACCGAGTGACACGGCAGCACCAGCAAAACAGATTGCAGCGCTCGGGATATATCAGATATCTGCAGGAATCTGACATTTATGGGTCTTGTTTTTCTTCCCCAGTTTGCATCCAACTCATTCAGCGTTCAGCGTCCTCGCATCACCCCAGACGCCTGTCAGAAAAAGTTGGAGGTGTAAGGCTGAGCTGGTGCCAGGATTTTAAGAGAAGCTACTCAGAAAAGGGGGACCTGGGACTGACCAATTCTATGCCCTCAGGGAGACTGCAGGAGAAATGTGCATTTCCACTTGTACTTGACTGCACACTGCCTGAGGCAGACACCTATGTCTGCCTCCACACTCTACATCACCCAGCCTGCAAACTGCCAAAATAACAACTAAAAGTGGGAGTACAAGCTTTTAGGTGTTTTACTGGAACAAGGTGTCTGATGATTCATAATCAGGATAGACAGCAGAAATGATGGAGAGGAATCGCTAATGAAACTTGGCCAATTATAAGTGCGTATGAAATTTCAAACCTCAGGTACTAAAATGAAGAGTTTAGTTTATTTCATGTGCAAAGTAACTCCTGACCTGATGCGAACTCAAAGTTGTAATGCTTGACTGCAGATTAGACTCAAAAACATTTAGACCTATAAAAGATGATGCTTTGAATACAAGGAGAAAGGTGTTTACTGGAGGCAAGGCTTCACTGTCTAAATTTCACTTTGATGCAAAAAAACAAAACAAAAAGACATCTGTGTGGATTCAGTCACTTTGCAGTTTTTAGAAAACATCATTAAAGAAAAGGTTCTAGTTCAACGAGGTCCAATTACTGAAGACTTCTTCAAGAACATGTGCTAAGATTGTGCACAACATCCAAATATGAATAGTGGTTTTATTTTGTACAATGTTGTTTAAAGTATCACTGCTGACTGAAAGCAAGATGAGTCATGAATAGGAAGAGTTACCTCAATTCTATCATCCAGGTCTACACTCCCTCCCGCTCACTACCCTCTGCCAATGAAAGGCTTCTGATCCAACCTTCACAGGGCCCAAGCCTCTAACAATACTCTTCTCCTCTGTCGCCCCCTGGTGGTGGAACAAACTCCCAAACTCCATTCCATCTGCACCTTTAAGAAAAAGCTAAAGACCCAGCTCTTTCATGAACACCTACGCACTTAATGATATCATTGATGACAATATTTAGGATGGTTTTGATGCTGCTTACAACTCTCAAGAACAGCTGTCGATGTTGTTGTTGATGATGACATAGTAACATGCACCAGTTTCAAATTTGACCTAAAGCTGTCCATTAGGCACTAACTGGCATTATTTCCTCCTTTCTAGATCCTTAATTGTGTTGTACTTCAACTGTTCATGAATTCAAGAAAAAGTGCATCAGGGGAAAAAAGTGATATAAATAAAGTAATTTGAGGTTATAGTCAGGCAAGCTCAAAGTATTTGGAGGTCCAAGTAGTACCAGATATTTAAACTTCGATACCATTCTCGTAAAAATCAGTACCTGATACAATACCAAAGCAACACAAATACAAGTCCTAGGCACCAAATAGTGGATCATTTCTAGTTCAAATTACCAAAATATAGAGACTGTTAATGTTAACAATGGTTTATGGTTCACATTGTTTCTAGGACATTGGGGGGAAGAAAACAAACGGTTTTACCCCTTTTAGTAAAAACCCCCTACAGTCAAATAATTGGAGTTTCTGGCAGTTTTAGGGAAATTTCTTCAAATTGGCTTTTTCAACTGAGCACTTCTTTATAAAACACTTCTTAAAGACAATTACAATACACATACCAATAATGACTGTTATAATAACCTTTTCTATACTCTTGATATATTGAACCTCTTAAAACCTTAATTTCCATTGATGTTATTTGCCTGGGCACTATTCTGGCACTTTAGCTATACTCCAATCCTTGAAATAATTTGCTTAAAAAAATACAATCACCCTAAAGCGTACAACCCAATCATGCTGACAACATTAACCGACCGAGTGGGATTTACTGGAACTACTTCACCAACTACCAAGGGGCAAGAAGTGTGAAAGGCTTTAAGAGGTCAATAAGCTCCAGCAACACTTTTAGTATGAAGATCAACATTAACCGGCCAAAGCCGCATGGCTTTTCCAGTCATCATAATGGTCTTCTCTCGCCAAACAATAAACATTCAAAGGGAATCCAGGTCAATATAGTATAAAACCAAACATAAAATATCCCCAAGTCCATTTGGTTTTATCACAATGCTGAAAAGAGACACCAGTTTCTAGTTTTCATGAGCAAAACAAATATTTAGGTTTTGAAAGGAGTATAAATATTTCCTGAGCTGATATGAGATTGCTCCAACAAAGTAGTTATTGAGAAATATCGACCTAACTGAAAGTGAATGCAGAAACACTTTTGAGACCCAGTTTGGAAATACAATATCCTGATGAATGAGGGCCATTATGTGTTGCAAACTGGGAGGAAATCACAGAACAATGTTATTAAAGCCATTGGCCTACAATTCCCTCAAGACCTCTCAGACTCTTCCTGAAACTAGACTAGACGAAACCCAGATAGAGACATACAGATATAAAACTCATTGGTATTAATGCAATGTAGATATTAACGTCAAAGTATGGCCTGTTCAACAGTTTTTGAGATTTCATCATGAACTGTGATCAAATATTAAGCGCACCATGTGGACTGAGAGCTGGATTAGACTATTCACCTCTGCCCTCGATGCTCTTGAAATACTTTGAGTCACTTAGGGGCGTGCCGGAGATACTGTTCAGCAATCCAAGGTCATGTGTCGGTCAAGGTTTCAGGTCAAGTAGTAAAAAAATGCAAATGAAGCACAAGTAGAATCCTTAACCTTAAGTTTCAAGTCCAAAGCCAGTCATTGTTCTCTTTTAAACCACTGTAGGCATTCGTATTGTTCTACATTTTAAACTACATTATTATAAATGCCAAACCGGTTAGCCAATGTATTTAACAATATAATTATATTCTTCATTAAGTGTTTGGAGAACGTTTTCTCCTCAGCCTGAGAAACTCTTAAGCCTCTTAGAAGTCCTCCTCGCTCCACCTAAGAGTTTTTCACCTGAGGAGCTCTCTTAGGGCGCGGTCACACTGGAAATTCGTACCGTGCCCAAGCACGCTTCAACCCTAAAGTCCAGTTCGTTTGACCAGTGTGACCGCTCCGTGCTGTGCTCACTTCCTTGACTTTGGCACACTTCGGAGAGGTGTGCTTTGGCACGGTACACTTCATGTACAAGCACAAGCACGCGGTTCCCCACAAAGCTGACAGCCTTCATTATGGAGAAATCCAGAGTTTCATGTCTGTATCTGACTTAAATGACTCATTATAAGCCACAAAGTAGCTGTGACAAAGTGGGTGAGATGCTCTTTTGTTATTCACCACTTGTCACTTAAATCTTCATTTAATATCAAATCATGTTATTCTTTACAGTTGTATTTTGCTATAATGTATTTTTTGCTTGTGTAACATTGCAGCACTTACTATCCTGGGTTTATTTGTGTTGGCATTAAGTTACAGGTCACATCAAAGTATAAATCATCTTAAAGCAGTCATTTTTATTTAGTTTCTGGAATTGCAATATATCATTGTTTGTCTGTTATCCATACTTACTTTTGTTTCTTCTGTTGTCCAGTTCTCCATGTGGTCCCATGCAGTTAAAGGGGCTGGCCCAGCACTTCCTGGGTATTCATAGGGTTGATGATGTCATCGCTGACATCACTGTGGCAGACCATCTGAAAGGGTTTTGTTTTTTCTGAGAAATGTTTTCTGTCTTATCGTTTCTTTCTTATGTAAGTTACGGGTAAAATATAATTGAAGTATTTTAAGTTCATTTAGTTGAGTAAATGATCTGATGTTAAAGGTAAGGGTTTATTTGTAAACCTCCTACTGGCTCCAGGCCAGTAGGAGGAGGAGGCAACAATGCAGAAGTCTACAAGAGCAAAGCAACATGTGCTCGTTGAGTGTCCAGCAGAAGAGGCTCCAGATAAGGTCAGCCAGCAAGGTGCAGTGGGTGGACAACCAACGAGCTCACCGACCTTGATTGAACTGTCAACCTTGTTACGGAGCCTGATGAAGCAGCAGGTCCACAGAGAAGCAAGATGGGAAGAAGACAGGCAGCGTCAGGAAGAGCGCTGGAGAAGAATGCAGCACCAGTTCGGCCAGCTACAACAAGAGGTACAGTGGGAACGTGAGGAGCACCAGCAGCAGCAGCAGCTGACGGAAGGTGCAGCAGCTGAGGCCTATAGATAGTGCCCAAAACACACAGATCATTCCTGTTTTGAAGCAGGAATGATTTGCTCAAATGGATAGAAGTTGAATAAAAGTGTATGATGATAAATAGCTACCTCATATTTAGCTTCTTAGCGCTGTAGTTTGCTTAATGGATAGCAGAGTCTCCAATTGTTGTTCAACAACAACTCTGGACACCCACTGAAAATATTTTAACACGAACTGTGGCCATTTTCAATGCTGACTTTGACCCGACCTTTAATTGGGCCAGATTCAAATGTCTGCTTGGGTGACATTAATAACACAATTGAGACAGCCAAAAATTATTTTCAAAAGCGACATTTATGCCCTTGTTTCAGTATTCGTTAAAGCAAAGACTTCAAATCAACATCAATCAAGGGAAAAGTTTTCTGTTTTTTTTCATCAATGTCTGCTTGTAGATAGTTCCAAAATGTTTGTCCTCTGCTCCACTTTGATCAGAATATTCCCTCCTAACTCTCAGTTGGAACACAGTGCCAGTTGTCACCTTCACTGTGCATTTCATTCCCTCTAATCAACCACACCTGGCGATACACCTGGCACTCTTGTCATTAGCTGAACTCCCTGATTAGACCAAGCTAGCTGTCCTCTCTGTGTTTCAACTCGAATCTTTTGTTCCGCCAAGCGCTTGGAAGTATCCAATGCCTTTGCAGATTCACTATATGTACAACTAAAATCTAAGCAGGGTAATTCATCCTGCCAATTTAAAATGGTCAAACCTGCAACGTTCTTAATTTTTTAAGGAATTGGAATGTGAATTTGGAGACATGTGTTGCGTGGGCGCAGTAAGGGGCAAATTAACCTCAGAGCTAACACACTTACGATTCTCATTAAGACAGCTGCACGGCAACATGGGAGTTGTTGAGAAGAAATCTGCTGAGTTTCAACTCCTTCCAACTCCTCTCCTGTTTGTTTTCTTCCCCCAGCTCTCTTGGATGAGTATTCTTCTTCGTTCCCATCAGACCAGGGGAACGAGGTGACTTTCCTCGAGAAAAAGCTTGGATAGAAGTTCCCCTCTAAAGAGGCCTCGGGGAGGTATAGGGACAGAATAATAATCGCGAGACTCTGCTGTGTCTTACGAGGGCTTTCCCGCTGAGAGTGGAGAAGAAGAAAGACACATTTCCCTCTTCCTCATACCCCTTGACATCCAGGAGTGACGGAAGTAGGAGAGCTTGAGGGGAAGAAGGGCAAAAGAAGAGAGCTAGCTTTCTGAGTGTAAATGGGAGTGTTTTGGGAGGAGAACTTTTTTTTTTGCCCCGTGCCCTCATCAACAGGTTTCCTTATCCGCTGGGGTCCGACGGATCCGCTGACACAATGAATAATTCCCAATGTCCTCTGGCCTTGGCAGTGACCTGGCAAAGAGGCTATAATTAATACATAGCTTGCTCTTTACGGTCACAGATGAGCGGAAGTAGATGCAGATGGATTATTAGATATGATTCTAAGAAGGACAAAAACTTCCTTTCCCTGCTGCTTCTCTTTTCCACACTTGTGGTGTGACAGGAAAGCCATTGTTTGGTATGCACACCAGTAAGTGCTTGCATATGCAGACTGCGACAGTTAGTTTAACGTGCCCAATGTCATACAGATATCCAGCAATGTCAAGATTTGTATTTCTCTGTGTTTCCAATTTCATGAGACAGTGATGCGTGACAGCAGTGACAAGAACTCCAAGGTGCCGCACTGCCCAGGTATTCACCGAGCAGTGCTGACAGAGCTGTTGAAATGTTTCGCTTTCGTCCCCTCTATTTCACTTCCCAAATGAGATTCCACCTGTCAACAGAGGTTTTTTTGGAAACAGAAACACGGGGGGGATTTATTTAAAAGCCAACAAAATCATCCTCTGCTTCCATCAGTTTTGTTGTCTAATAAGTGCTTGATATTCATTCTAGTATGCAAAACACATGATCTCAGATCTACCAATTTCTATATTCTCTGACACCTCTGCCATCAATATAAAGACATAAGTCGACATTCATTAGTGGAATAAAAAGAAACACATCGGAGTTCTTTCTTCGGTGTAGAACTTCATGACATTTGACCTTCCACAGTCTGACTACAAGGCTTATTCTCTTTGTCTCCATCGTCTTGACCCCGACCAACCGGCAGGTGAAAACAATCCTCCTTCTCTTCTCGCTCCATTTCGTTTGTTATTATGTTAATTACATTTTCCCTCGGAAGTCAGCTTTGAATTGGGTATGTCTGCTGGTGATTAGCTCCACTACCGTCTTCATGCTGTGACTTGAATACAGTATCGGGCTGCGAAAAGGGTCGATACAAAAACTGTCTGCAATAGCGGCTACTTCCTCCCCCCATAGGCTTGCCCTTGCACATGTCCTGAAATAAGAAAATCTTATTGATGTCTGAAATATAGCTGACCCATATCTGCGGAGAGGGGTCGGGGGTTTTATTTTCCTTCAATATGTTTCCTTTCAACCCTCATGCATGCAAATGACGGCCCATTTGATACATGCTGGGAAGTAGGAAAAAAAAAAAAAAAAGCTATCGCTTATCTGTTCATTTAACTGCTGAACTATGAGAGTGCAGCTGGTTTGCCCAAGAGATTCTGGACTATTTGATGATGTTTTGGAAATGTGTTCACCCAAATAAAAAAGCTGTATTAGTTTGAAAAGTTGGGAGGTAATTAAAAGGGAATTGAAGATTGCTTTGTTCACTGGGTGTGTCCAACCCACCTGTTCTTAAATTTCAACAGGAGGGCAGTTCAAATCATGTCACACGTGTAGTAGCAGTTTTCAGAAGAACTATTTCAATGATTTATGCAAATTAAAGGAGCGCTTCAACGATCCTACACACAAGGGTTGTCATGGTAAGTACTTCTCAGCCTGTGAAACCAGTTTTATAATGTCTGCTGCCGCTGTTCATGGAGCTTTTCGTAGTAAAAAATAAAACACCCTGATGATGTCATTAAGGTACTAAAATGTTGATGGAAACTGAATTTTTCCTTTTCCAGAAAAAGTCCATTAATACCAATTACCACAATCAGTTCTATGACTTCTGGCAATTGATCTACTGCTAGCTAGTTATATTGTTACATGTTGTATTGTTTTCGGGTGATTCAAACCCTCCCTACTACTGATTAATATTTCTATTTCTTTCATTCTTAATTGTCCAAGTGTTCATTTTGGAAGCTATTTTAGATGTAGTCTTCGTCTTCAGATAAAAATGTCTATTAGTCTTGGTCACATTTTCATCATTTTTACCATTTATAGTTATAGTCTTAGTTTTAGTCAAGGACAACTCAAATCATTTTTAGTCAATAAAAAGTCATTACATTTATGACATTACTGTTAGTCAAAGCATTTGATCTTTTCTGTAATAATTAAATTAGCCCAATTTACGTAGGGTATCAGAAATGCTTGAACATCTGGATAATATGGGTTGAACATTGGGATAATATGGGTTGAACATCAAGATGTTATGGTTTGAACACAGTACCAAAACTTGATCCCCATACTCTGACAATGCATATGGAGTGTGTACTGGTCAAACTTACTATGTTTGGAGTATTCATTCATTAGGGGCTGGGGACAGCCTCTGCTCTGTATTGGCGCTATGAAGGCATTTGTTGACAAGGTAGCACATCTTGACAGAACACCAGTCCAAGCTAGTGGTTCAAACATCTCTAAGCAACCTTCTTCAATCAGTTAGGCTGACAGTCCAGTCTCTGCTTTCAAAACTGGGCTTGAAACAGTGTGTTCGAATTGAAACAGGGTGTGAAGTCTTTTGTCTAATGGAAAAAAAATACTAATTTGCCTTAAAAAACTGATATTTACTGACATAGAGTGGCATGTATTTATGAGCTTTTTACTCTTACTTTGTCCTCTTTATGCTGCTGAGTGAAGACGGACAGGTGTACGGCCACGGACGTTGCTTTATTGCTCCACCACTCGCAGGCAGCCCAGATGCTAGAAAGCTGTCGAAACAGGCTTGATCCAGGTTTGGGGTTAATTAAACTTGCAAACCCTGTGGCGGGGACGGGCTTCCAAGGCCAGAACTGAAGAGGACACAAGCTCGAGGTCAGCAGGACCTTGTTAGGTGAAGCTCGGGCTTGACATAACAGCGATGGGAAATGGCTTGTAAGGTTCAAAGAAGGGGCAGAGCTGGTAGGCCACAGCTGCACTCTGGGAAGGTGAAAAATGAAACTGCTTTTGCAAAGGCGTAGGAGTGTGGTTGATGCAGCCGACGAGCAGGTAGCGATGCGAGACAGATGATTGCCAGCACCCCCTGTCCCCCCCTCCTCCTCTTTTCAAGCTGAACGTTGGTGAGAGAAGCATGTTAGATGAGCAGCTGTACAGGAGCTTTCTGCTTCCTGCCAGCTTGTTCAGCAAGGTGACCTTAAACTAGTTTGGCGGTAGTCCCAAGGCCCAAGCTGTGAATCTCACAGGAGGGTTTAGTGGCAACAGAAATCACTCTGCCACTCTTGCCAACAATTATGAGAGCCACGTCTGTGAACCCAACACACTTTTTTACTGTCTGCGGGCTCTCAGCGAAAATGAAACAATACGACTGAATGACAGTGAGAGATTACACCTTGGCTTTAATCTTTGTTTTGGCTGGTGGAGGAGATAGCCAGCGTTTACAGTGTGTTTTTTTTTTTATGACATCATGGGCCATTCCAGGCCTGAGATAAATCATCTTCAAAACAAGTAGCATGTGCCTGCAATTTCAACTGAGATTGCAACAAGTTAAGATACTGATCTCATAGTAAGTTACAAGAAAAGCCTGGTAGTAAATTCATGGAGTGAAATGGTGTTAAAAACAAATCACCTTTTAATTAACTCTTTATTTGTTCACTTCTTTTTTGATTGTTGGAATTAAACTATAATAGAGTTGATCTTAGTCCCCAGAGGGGTCTTTAATCTGTCAGTCTGTCAGAGATCTATTGCTTCCGTCCTCACCCTCCAGAGGAAAATTGCCTCATCTCCTGTGGCAAATACACTTACTGTTGAATACCTCATACAACCCTACTTCAAAAATACAAAACTATCCCTTTAAATTTAAGCTTAGCATAGGGTAGGTTAATAAAGCTTGTTTGATCATGAGTGGAGCCCCTGCTTAGTCAAAGAGGAGACCCTGTAGCTGAGCTACTGAGCAGATTCTATATTGAAAAAAATGTTTTTTCAAGCACTTTGAAGTATTTTCACAAGTTTTCTGTGCATTTCCCAAGTTGAGCTACTTCGTTATTCACAATAGAGGAGTAACTCTATGTATCTAAAATAGGTTGTGTACTTTCAACTTGCTACCTGTGATCCCTGTTAATTGTACTCTGCGGTGTCAGTCAGTTTTAACACCCTATTTAAACTTGAATGTTGCTTTGTCTGATGAACAACTACCGTGCTCTAAATTAACACCAGCAGTTGTGTTGCATCTGCATGATTTTCTCACCTGAAGATCAAGAGGTGCTTCACTCCCAAGTCGTCTCATTAGCACCTAGTACAGGAATAAGGCAAGAAATGACATACTGCATAGAGGCAGCCATTATCATAAGCTAATAGGTCTCTTCTGACATTTCCAAGTGACTTCGGGCGTGGAGTCGTATCTTTTTGCAAGAATAAGGACTTAAAAGTGAGCCTTTGGGACCCGCAGCCGATCAGTGCTTCTCTATGCATCAAGGACCCCTGTCTCAAGGGTGCTCTATTTTTCTCGCTGAGAGAAAGGTCTTTGTGTTCCAAGTCTCACTTAACACAGTGCATATCTTACATTTTCTGGGGGAAGACTCCCAGTTAGTTAGAGTTGGGTTTTCTGTGGTTATATCATTATCGCTTTGGGTTTCATGGTGTGTCGGTGTAATTCTACACTTTTGAGTCCCAGATATATGAAAGTACGTAAAAATGGAGTGAAGTGACAGTGTATGGCTTGAAAGGTTATGCAAACACTACTTACAAGTTGTTGTTTTAGTTTGAAAGAATGAATCAAGAATAGTATCTATGAGAGCTCAGTGCACTCGACTTAGAACAAACGGGAAGAGTTTTTTAACTTGTTGAAAAAAAGGCCTCAGTGGAATATTGTTGTCTTCATGGGACCTTAAAAACTAGGCAGGCAATCAGTAAGATGATTCTTTTTTTTTTTTTTTCCACAAGTAGCATTTTAAACGCCTCAATTTAATCACGCTTAAATTTAAGGGCATACTCACACTAGACAAATCATGATTAAGCACGGTACGGATCAATTGGGCCTCGTGTGAGTGCGCCCAAATAGACTTAAGGAGTGTAAATTGTAAATGTTACAGTATGTGTTACGATAGCTACTTAACCAACCCAGTGTATAGGGAACCATCAGGAGACTCGAGGCCTTCAGAGAGGAAGTCATCAGCTATAATTTTGTCTAATCACTTCAAAAATTGACAATTAACTAATTTAAACAAAATGTGTTTGGAGAAAATAAACCCTCCAATTGTTAATTTTCCCTTTGTGTTAGCATGTAGTGAAATGAAAACAGCCTACTTATGAAGTGATGATGATCAATGAAACAATTTTGTCTGTTGTTGCTCGGCAGAAAAAATGCTTTACCTTGAGCTTTGTGATTGTTGGTCCCGCAAATCAAATAACATAGGGCAATCTTAAAAGTAATTCAATGAGAGAATTTTTTTTTTTAAATGACTGTAAAATTATCCAATCAGGTATAAGATCTTAGTGGTTGGGCATTGTTATCATTGACTTCATGACAAGTTCTGCCCTCTGTCTGGCACGCAAGTTGTCACATTTCAGAATGTTTGATGGCCTTTTACAACAATGAGTTAGTTTCAGGGCTTAACCCAATGCACAGGTACAAGAGCTGTGTAGGAGTGCGTCATGCGATTACATGGCTTTGCCGGAAGTTTGTATTGCTTGAGAGGGATTATCCTCCTCATCCTCTCTGTTTGGCTTGCCATCTTAATGTGACCTTTAGGAGAATTCCCCATTAGCCACCAGGAGGCTCAGAGTGCATGTTGTGCAAAGGCCACGGCGAAGGAAGCGCGGAGCCTGAGGGGAGCAGAGGTGCAACAAAAACCTCACTACAGACGACTTAAACAATTAAACTGCCTCTATTGATTCAGGTGGCGTATGCTCTTTGCTTTTACACCATTTTTTCCGGATTGAATGTACGGGGTTGCGAGGCCTCTTTTTTGCAGGAAATGTTTCAGATTTCAGTATCGATCTTCAGAAGTTTACTTTTAAAACTTCTTGTCCCTAGAAAGGTGAAATATTTTAATTGCGATGTACTCAGAGATGAATGTGTTACAGCTGCTGCAAGAATGGTGTTTCGTTATTATTTCCCTTTCATTTGTAGACTTTTATACACAACCTTGTAGATGCAATAGAACAGAAGGTCAATTTATATTTGACACGTCCTCACCTCAGTTAAAAAGTCCTCACCAGAGGCACAGATAAGCAAAACAAGTCGATATTTATAATTCGAGGTAATAGCTTTTTCATCTTATTTGCATCAGAAAACAAAAGGTTTCCGCAGCGTGTGTGTGTGGGCTGACTTTTGTAGGTGGCTGTTTCTTAAGTGTGTGTATTTTTTCTTGGAGTGATTGCAACACAGATAAAAACGAGGTGGAATGAATTAACACTTACTTCAGGGAAATGTAGCTTGAATCCGCCCTTTCCCTTTACTTTCTCTTTTGGTCGACGTTTAGCTGCTTTGTCAAGCAGGACGTTCACGGTAAGACATGAACCAGGGAGCTTGCGTCAGAGCTTTGGGAATAAGAATAGCCGTTTCTTGTCATAATAATTATTAGCTGTTGAGTCGTTTACTTATTGGAAACATTGCAATTTCTGTTTGATCCACCAAAGAGGCAGGAAATTCAATTATTCATGTCAAGTTTCTTTTATGCAGCAAGAGATGAAATGCACACAGATTTGGAAGAGACCTGCGTTTGTAGGTTGCTTTTATTAGCATGATTTACCACTGGGTGAGTTATTTACCATTTTAGCCATATTAGCAGTAGGGCTGGAAATCTTTGGGTGTCTCACGCTTAGATCTCGATTATTGGGGTCACGAATTTCGACACGATTCTGGATTCATGATTCAAAGTCTAGTTTTGAATTAGCACAAACTTCAGGATCTACTCCAGTCATCTGTTAGACTGGGAGAATTTCTTGCTGCTCCATTTGTCATTCTACAGAGTTAAAGAGCTAGCCTTATCGATTTTTTGAAGTTATGAATCTATTTAAAATCTCAGAAGATAACAATCTTGAGTTTTACATAAATCCCCACCTCTAGAAAAGATTGTCATACTTTTGGTAAGCAGCATGCTTGTTACCTGTATGTGCTACTTTCCCCCCCCCCAAGTTAAAATACCCCCATTGTGACTGAAACACCGTAATCAAGGACTATTGTCAGATGAACAATGTCAGTCAGAGTTATTCCCACATAAACACATCCCCACACACCTGCTCATTATCATGTAGACTTCATCTAAATGGAACCATTTTAGCTGTGTAAGAGCACAGTGTTAAGCACTGGTGTGAAAATGCACCCTTAGCAGCGTCATAGGGGGCCTGCCTGCAGAAGTGACTGGAATAGGTGTGTGATTGGATGTTGTTCCATATTTCAAAAGGAGGGGAAAAACAAGAAAATCTGAATCGGATGGGAAAATGGAGTCGGAAACAAAAAGTGATTCATTTAGTCAGATGATGTGAGATGATTCCAATACCTTTTTAAAAACAGTGAAGGCTTTCAAACTTCTATAGAATGAGGTTTAAAGCTTGAAAATTGTCATTAATAAATGTATCTTAACCCTTAGGTGAAGGTTAATATTATTTGGTGATAATAAAACCCTGGGAGCCTCTAAGGCCACAAAAGAGAATCACTGAGTACTTGTTTGTTTGTTTGTTTGGGTTTAAATAGCTTCGGTGCCGGACAAATTGGCAAGCTCATGCTTTATTTGCAATGGCAGATACATCTAGTTCCTGTCCAATTTTGGACAGATTCTCCTCCTGCCTGGTTCAGGGCAAGCTGATCACATCTGTTACAGAGTGTTTAAGGGCTGTGAGACAATTTGGTAAACAAGCAAGATGGCTGCGGCTTAGAGGGAACATTATGAAACTGCTATTGAGCTAATTAAGATCCTGTCATGCTGGAAGTTTGTATTATTTGGAAATCAGAGCCAATAAACTGGCCAACTATAACTCTATTCAGACATCTGTTTCAAGATGCGACATTTACACCCCTGTTATGTTTCCCCTTCGAATGTCACAGAGGTGTAATGTGGGACGAAGTGATCCCTCCCTTTGTAACGTTTTAGCGGTAACAGAGGCGTTACAGAGAAAAGACGGTTTCAGCTGAGCCAGCAGGGGGAGCACAGTGCTGTGTGTGTGCGTGTGTGCGCGCGTCTGACTGTTTGTATATGGAGCTCCTGCTGTGGCATCTTTCCTCAATGGCACAAATGCAATATGAATTCATAGACTGGGAAACCGATATTACGCTTTCGGGGGAATCAATATGAATGTACAGTACAACGACTTGATGTAGCCTGATCTAAGGTCAACTGTTGCATCCTTTGGTACGTCACATGTTTCTCAGCTCTGATTTGTTGTAGAGTCATGAGGCAATTGTAGTTTGCAACTAGTGATGGGTGGTTTTGGATTTTAAAAATGAAAATGAAAAATGTTAGAGGTACTAACTTCAATTTTGGAGTTGGTCTGACAGAGCCACACTCGTGATCTAAACCACTGATTCACAACTGGTCTGGTCTGGTGTCAGGACCCACCACCAACTCCTTCATGAAACAAAAAAATATGTTACATTTTCCAACCAATCAGATTTCTTCAATGAGAAATTGTGCCAGAAACATGTGAAAGAACAAAGAAATGACAACAAAACAGGTTTAAGAAGCATTTCATAGACTTTGACAAAAAAAAAAAACATATTTCCAGGCACACAATTACGACCCACTGGAAACTGCTCTGCGACCCACTTTTGGGTCCTGACCCACCAGTTGAGAACCACTGATCTAAACAACTGAGAGACATCAATTTCTACTTTGTTTGAATTATTTATTCATGCTGGCCTTAAAGTAGTCAAAATTCAACTTACAGAGTCTAAAAGACCACTGGTAACAGCTTGTATATTACCCATCAGAATCAATGTACTCCTGTTAAAACCAAGTGGCAACCTCCATTTTAAATTTTTTTAAATGAAGCCAATGCGTAAGTGCAAATGCTGCAAATGCGTCGAGGGTCCACTTGAGGCTGGCTCAAGGAGTCACAGAAGTCACATACACGCCTCATAAAAAAAGCCCAGTTTTACAGCAGAAATTAACATGTGTACAGCCTGGAACGAAAAAACAAAACAAAATAGGCCTGATAAGTTATTCTAAAATCCTCAGCTTCAGCTCTCAGCCTGTCGTTAGGTTGAGTGAAAGTTGAGTCAGCATTTCCAGCATGGCGACTGTTGCCAATGAGCCTCTGGAGCCCCCTGCCATAACAGATGGGTGACATCACTCAGACTTTGTCCATTAATATTTACAGACTATGGTAGTCTAAATCTGAATGTAGGATTATGAAGCACTAAATTAGTTTGTGAGAGATTGTCTCCAAGGTTGAAAAACAAGCGACTGGAGGGTCTTAGAAACAAGGCTATTATCTTTATCCTTGAAATTTGTAGGATCCAGTGTATATAGCGTAAAAAATCCAAATAGGTTCAGCGTCTGTTTCTTTCAAAGTTGAAAGTAGCCTAGTGGTCAGTGTGTGCGCCCCATGAACAGAGGTTGCAGTCCTCCAAGTGGTCGCCCCGGGTTCAAATCCGACCTGTGGCTCCTTTCCCGCATGTCATTCCCCTCTCTCTCCCACTGTCCTATTTTTAAAATAAAGGCATAGAAAGCCCAAAATAAACATTAGACAATTAGATAAACAAAAAATTAGAAAAGGAGATCCGCAGACTTGTAAATGTATGATTCATATTTGGTGTCTGGTACAAATGTTCTGAGAAGTGAAACATCTCTGATCTTTTTTTAAGACCTCGTTATATGTGTTACCCTTTTAAATATAACTTTCAAGTGTAGTTATATCTGGGTGAGAGAAATTCCCAATTTCTTCTTCAGCATAAAAGGCGCACTAGCTAAGGATTTCCTAAATCATTTAAAAAAATATATAATCTAAAGTTCATGTCAAAGTATGCTCGTTTAACATTTCAAAAGCTAATGTTGTACACACTTGTCACATCCCTGTAAACTCATTCATGGTACAGCTTTGATTATTTCTTTTACACCTACATTCATAGGTCCGTCTCAGAGGATTGTATTTACATTGATTTTACACTGGCTGTTATGTTGCACATCCCAGGTGCGACACAGCTTCTATCTGGAGCAAGATTACATACAGTGACTGAAGGTGTGAGACATGCCCTTAATCTATGTTAATATTAAAAGCCTGATAAATGTGAGAAAGGCCTCAAATGGGAGCTGGGATGATTAATACTGTTTTATTTATGGCAGTCCTATTCGGTGGTGTTTGAAATATTGTCCGGCATGGATCACAGCCGCGGGAGAAGAAAAGCAGGGCAGCCAATGCTATAGGTGTGTTTGTATTTTATGTATTTTCCTCCATATCTATTCATCCTATTTACATTAACCGCAACAGCTGCAGAAGAGAGGCTATCAACAACTTTTTGTGCATATTGTTGCAACAAAGAGTGCTGCTCCAGGCTTCAGTTGACCTCTTTGTGTCCAAGGAGATCACTGGAACATACTAGAAACTCTGATCATCCCGCACAACACTTCTGTGGAAACATCTGTGCAAGAAAAGAGCACTATCTTTTGTTGTCATCCATCTTTCTTCCTGCTGTTTCCCTGTCTCTTTGCATCTTTCTGTTGGCGTATAATGTAGCATCCACTGGCTGAATCTGCCTCGTTGCAGTGGTTCGTATTAGGCCAAGTCATGATCATGGATTTAGGCCACATCTGGACTGTTAAATCGTGTTTTTCAGAGAAGGTTGAGGCTGGCATAATTTGTTTGTTTGGCAACCAACAAGGGACCCACAGGAAATAATTTAGCAGTTATTGGATTAGAAGCTCTAAAGGAGCTATATGTAACTCTGACGCCTAGTGTTTAAAACGGGTACTGCAGTCCAAATTCAAAACAATTGAGAGAGCTGTATCCCCCTGACCCTCCTTGATGTGCATGCAGGTTGCCATTTTGCAGACATGGAAGCTTCAGTGTTTAGCCAGATCTGCATTGGCCTTGAAACCTGTCTGTTCTCTCCATTTTTCAAAAGCATCTCCAATATTTATGCCAAGGCTATTTAGGTTGGGAAGAATCAGTTATAACTGAACCAGTTCGCTAGCTCGCTTTCTACGCTGCAACACCTGTTGGTTTGCTGTTTGTCTTGGCAAACCGAGGGGCGAGGTGCAAAACGGCAGTTTGGGGCTGCCACATACTTCTTTGGTCAAAACAAAAACAAACTATTGAAATGTTATGACCAATAAATAAGCACCCAGATGCAGAACCTCCTAGCAACCCTGCAGCATTCTGCCCCCTGGTTGGGCTTTCAGAGAGCTGGCCAATCAGAAGAAAGTGGGCACGCGGGGAGGGATGCCTTCAAGAGACAATAGCTGAAACCAATTCTTCCAGAGCCAAAAATTACATGTTTCACATACTGACAATATGAAAGGTGAAAATTAGTTTAACATGGGATCCTAAAGGAAAAAGTTCTTATATCACCTTGATAAGACGGGTAACACGCATAACAGGTAAAACACCTGCTTATTTATATCCCGCCATCTGTCATTTACACAAGGAAGGTAAGAATCAGTCATTGAAGTCTCCTGGAAATGATTAAATGATGAAATGAATAGCTCCTTTTAATTAAAATGTGACAACTTGTTCTAGAGATATTATAAACAGCAACCAAATTCAGTGTGTTTGTATTTTCATCATATTTGCCTTTCAAAAAGTCTTAATCCAAAAATAAGTCATGAAAAGGGGGGTCATCTTAAAATCAGGGTCTACTTTTATCAGCTTTTTTTTTTTTTTTTTTTTTGGTTTGTGCTTCTGTCTTTATGCTGCGCTGCAGGTGACCACCCTTGATTGGGGAAGCGCTGCGGGTGCGCGCCGGCCTCTGATTGGAGGGAAGCTGGTGCTGCGTTTGTGCTCCGTATTGGAGGATACCTGAGTGCGCCCGATTCAAAAGAGAGCTGCGGAAACTGAACGCTGCCCCTCCTGCTTCCTCACCTCCAAAAAGAGATGTGTCACTTTTGAAATTGTGTGTTCGTTAAATTTAGATTTTGTATGTGGTTCAGTCTTGATTCTCTTATAGCCTTTTCGTTTGGTTAATCTTTTCTCCTGTTTTTTTTTTTTTTCCTGTTAGGGAATTAGGCACGATGCCTGTATTTTCTTGTATTTACTTTATTTGGGGTAAGGTAGTTTGGGATTTCAATTAGATGTTCAGTTTATTATTTTGCCGGCGCTCTCCCTTAAGATCACTTAGTTTTGTGTTTATTGTAAATATATCTCGTTGTGGACTCGAAATTTGTTTAAAAATGCGGTTCATCATTGGGAGTGAGGAAGGAGAGGGTCACTTTCTGTGCTACGGCTGGTTTCCCCCTATGGTCGTAACAATTGCATTAAATGTCTTATTTGTATTACGTCAGGCAGAGTAGGATCATTGTACCATTTCATAAAAGTCCACCATTCCTTTACAACAGAACAGCTGTCCCTATGAATCATGCAAAAGTATCAATGAGTAACAAGCATGGACGTGTTACCTCATATTCCCTTTCGATTAACTACATGCAGGAAAATTTAAAAAATCCTACAGTCAAACATTTTTCCCTCCCCCAATGGCATACAAACAGAAGATGTTTTTCCTGAGATATTCTGCATGTCGTACAAATAATGATTCCTCTGCCTTGGGCCTGTTGGAGAGCAATTTGCGAACAGGCAGTAAAATGAGAACACAAATCATCATGAAACAGATAGAGATGGCACTCAGACAGTCCACCTGTTTTCTTTACCTCATCACTTTCTTTAATTTGAACATGTACAGTAATAACACTGCAACGTTTCAGACTTTTGCACCTGAATAGACTATATTTAAGGAATTACAGCAGTGGCAGTCATTATGCAGCGCCTTAATGTGTTTTTTCTAATTCCAAGGCGTGATGAATTTCTACCTTAATTTACATGTTGCCAGGTTTGTTTATTTATTTTGGGAACACTCTCTTCCTTGCTTGTACAGAAGTGCACTTTGTGGGAAATGCTAATGTATGGTATTGATTTGTCTCTTTTTTTCCACTGTAAGTCATGAATTTTACAGGTGGTCTGGCAGCTACTCTTAAAGCGGGTCAGAGCATTGCAATGAGATTGGTAAAGGAGGAGATATTTACCTTGGGGTTATGCCCCCCACCCTTTTTTTTCATTTTATTCCTGAGTTGATTAACATAGAGATATAAGAGAACAAAACAAAGATATTCATATATCTTCCAAAGTGAATACATACCTAGGTGAAAAGATTAAAAAAAGAGCTGGACAAAGGGCTCAGTGGTAGAGTCGATTGTCTCTTAACAATGAAGGTCGGGGGTTCTATTCCGAGCCCCTGCAGCCACGTATCTGATGTGTCCTTGAACAAGACACTTAAAGCCATGTGGCTCCTGCTGCTTTGTCGGGCAGCGCATGAATGTGTGAATGGATTAGTCAATACTGATGATCACGAGTCCTGTAAATGGGTGTGAATGTGTAGGTGTGACCTGCAGTGTAAAATACCTTTGAGTAGTCAGAAGACTAGAAAAGCGCTATACAAGCTCAAGTCCATTCACCATTTAACAATATGTAGTAAACCCATAAAAAGAAATAACCGACAAAAAGAAGACGGTAAAGGAAAAGGGTAAACAATCAACCAACATTGAGTTCATAAATCAATTGAAACCAGCAACCGGACAAAGTTGTATTGTCTGGAATTGTATAAGTGTGTGCGTGTGTGGTGTTTGTGTGTATCCAAATTAGAGCCTGACCGATTTATCGGCCAGCCGATAATATCGGTGTCGGCTACTTTTATCGTAGATATGTGCCGATATCAGTAGACATATTCACTAGTGAATTTTGTTTTAAGTATCATTGTATTACACAAGCATACCAACTCCTAGAGTGTGAAGCGGTGACGTTCGTACATGCACAGTTACTTTCCAGTTGAGTGGCCATCTTGTCTTCATCATATATCTTTTTCACAAGTGTTTGGTAACTGCATTTGAGGGATCAATACAATAAATGTGTAAATCTATATCTATATATCTCTACAGATTGAAGACAGATCTAAGAAAGATATCGGCCAATATATCGGTATCGGATTTTATCTCTCTCAAATCTCTGTATCGTTATCTGAGCCAAAAGTCACATATCGGTCTGGCCCTAATGCAATACCAGAAAAAAAACAAAGAATTTGAGCAAAAGAATAGAAAGGAGCAATATTTACATAAATCATCACATTTATAACCAGTAAATAGACAAACAAAAGCATGTGTTTGGATGGATTTCCAGGTGGAAATGTGTATGTTTGGTTGTGTATGTGTGCATCTCTGTACAAGTAAAAAGAAAAAAAAAAAAAAGGAGATGTAGAAAAAGAAAAATGGAGCAAGATATAGGGTTGAGGAAATCAATTCAATCATCTGGAGGATGCAGTATTGATTAGCAGATATTGTTTCTTATAGCGGCTCTGGGTTTCTGTTGTATATATGCAATACGTTAAAAGTCCTGCACCTAACTGGCGGACACATTTTGGATGACTCCACGCTTTGAAGTGGCACTTTTAGGAGGGATAAATCTCAGGGATTGGAAGCTGTCAAACTCGACTCTGAACGTGATAATGAGACGTTTTGGCAGCGCGCACAACTTCCTCTGACTCCTCAACAAGTTATCAGCAAGTGTGTGTCGCCGCTTACACTGAGACATGCACGAACAGACAGTTGCAGAGGTAAAAAGGGCAACAGGGAGAACCTTAAAGGACTCCAACGTTGCTATAAAATCCAAGTGCAATTTCCCCTCGAAAAACGTCTTTTGACTAATTTTTCTGGATACTGTTACAATGCGTCGAAAGGAAAAAACAAACGTGGAGATATTCTCACCTCCTTGATGATTATTTTAATCGAATCCCCCCCCCCCCCCCGTCCTCTTCGTCTGGGATTTCACAGAGGCTTATCAGGACTCAGGCTGGCTGGAAATCCGTTCGTGCTCGGTAAGGTGTAGAGTCTCGGGGACACAGCACCTTTTTCTTTTCTGAAGCGTCACACAAAAGCCCCTCGAGCGCTGCTGAGAGTGGCAGATATCCCCGCACCCCGCAGCTCCACAATCACAAATACATACATTCTAGTCGCAAAAATACAAGGGGCTTTGCTGTCGGGCAGATAATGACACCGCAATCTGCAAAATGCACGACTGAAGGGGTGTAAAAATAAACCAAGGTTACAGGACTGGGAAATGTGGTCAACAGAAGATACACAAGTAATAGTTTGTCTTC